>NW_022681455.1:85812041-87171207 GCF_009764315.1 Trachypithecus francoisi | reverse complement strand
TTATACAGCATCAAACTACAGAACCTGGTGATGTTAGTCACGCCTCTATAACCTGTGCTTTTGTTATTCAGAAATTATGACTTTTAAGTGTTTTCTGGCCTAGTGCTTTGGTAATCCCTCCTCATTAATTTTGTTTTTCAGAAACTCTCCGGCATTCTTGCTTGTTTATTCTGTTTAAACTTTTTAGCATCCAGTTGTTTAGCTTCTCCCCCTCCACTGCAACAGCTATCCTGATAATCATTTTTTATTGAAATCACTTTCAGTTGAACTCTCCTGTACAAGAACATAATACGTATCTCTTCCTGTTCCCTATTCTTTTTTTTAAGAGACAGAGTCTCAGCCTATCCTCCAGACTGGAGTGCAGTGGCGCAGTTGGATTTTTAGTAGAGACAGGGTTTCACCATATTGGCCAGGCTGGTCTCAAACTCCTGACCTCAAATGATCTGCCCACCCACCTCGGCCTCCCAAAGTACTGGGATTATAGGTGTGAGCCACCATGCCCTGCCCCTCCTTTTTATTTTTATTTTATTTTTTTTGAGACGGAGTCTCACTCTGTCACCCAGGCTGGAGTGCAGTGGCGCAGTCTCTGTTCACTGCAACCTCAACCTCCCAGGTTCAAGCAATTCTTCTGCCTCAGCCTCCCAAGTAGCTGGGACTACAGGCCTGTACCACCACACCCGGCTAGTTTTTGTGTTTTTAGTAGAGACAGAATTTCGCCTTGTTGACCAGGACCTCAGGTGATCCACCTGCCTCAGCCTCCCAAAGTGCTGGGATTATAGGCATGAGCTACTGCTTCCGTCCTAAAATAATATGACTTTAAGAAAGGATATTTGGTAAGATGGTTCTTAGAACACTTGCATTTTACAGTATTCTTAGCATTTTATTTTAAATTTATTATTATTATTATTATTTTTTTTTTTTTTTTTGAGACGGAGTCTTGCTCTGTCGCCAAGTCTGGAGTGCAGTGGCTGGATCTCAGCTCACTGCAAGCTCCGCCTCCCGGGTTCACGCCATTCTCCTGCCTCAGCCTCCCGAGTAGCTGGGACTAAAGGCACCCGCCACCTCGCCCGGCTAGTTTTTTGTATTTTTAGTAGAGACGGGGTTTCACCGTGTTAGCCAGGATGGTCTCGATCTCCTGACCTCGTGATCCGCCCGTCTCGGCCTCCCAAAGTGCTGGGATTACAGGCTTGAGCCACCGCGCCCGGCCTATTATTATTATTTTTAAGAGACAGGATGTCCTGTCATCCAGGCTGGAGTGCAGTAGCTGGATCATTGAGGAGGGACTACTACCGCAGGCTCCAACTCCTGGGCTCAAGGGATCATCCTGCCTCAACTAGCCTATTTTATGTTGTAATTTTTTGTCTCCCTATGTTGCTGTTTTGAACTGGCCTCCCAAAGCTCTGACCCTATATTTAGCTTTTTAAATTTTTTTTTTTTTTTTTTTTTTTTAATTGAGACAGAGTCTCGCTCTGTCACCCAGGCTGGAGTGCAGTGGTGCGATCTTGGTTCATTGCAGTCTCCGCCTCCCAGGTTCAAGTGATTTTCCTGCCGCAGCCCCCTAAGTAGCTGGGACTACAGGCGCCCACCACCACGCTTGGCTAATTTTTGTATTTTTAGTAGAGATGGGGTTTCACCATATTGGTCAGGCTGGTCTCGAACTCCTGACCTTGTGATCCGCCTGCCTTGGCCTCCCAAAGTGCTGGGATTACTGGCATGAGCCACTGCGCCTGGCCTACTTAGCATTTTTAATGCGTTGAAAAATCCTGTATTAAAGAAACTATTGGTCCCGTTGTGAGGAACACTTGAATAAATGTGCATAGATAATAGACCTTTTTGGATCTCAAACTAGCACACGCAAGAATGCCTAGAGGGCTTGTTAGGACTACGCTGGGTCCTGCCTGCCTTGTTTCTGGCAGGAATGGAAGTGGGGCCCAAGAATATGTGTTCCTAACAAGTTTCCTGAAGCTGCTGGTCCAGAACCACACTTAGAGAATCATTGGTTAAGGTAATGGTTTAACTTTGTTTAATGGGTAAATTTAGGAGAGTAACATAGGAAAAGAACCTGTCTACCAGATTTTCTATAAGTGAACCAGCCAGGATTGGTCTTTACAAGAAGAGTGACCATTGTAAAATCTAAGCAAAAATTGCAGATTGGGCATGTGAAATTGGATATATTTTTCCTACACATTGAAGGCCCAGAAACATTCTTTGTGCTTATTCTCAATACCTTTTGCATTACCTAGTCCATAGGCTTATAGTGTAATATTGAATGAGCCAGTTTTACATTTTAGTGAGATATGAAACTTGTTGGTACGTGTGTGGAGTGTGGAATTGAGCCACTTGACTTTGCTGGCTGGGTGTTACTGGTTAAGGTTTTTTTACGTTAACCTTGGACCCTCCCCCCTTTCCTGTTATGATCATGTCTGGGGAGCACTCCAGGATGAGCTTGTTCTGTAGAAGACCTCTGGGCTTTTTATACCTTTTTCACCAGAGGCAGAGTCTGAAAGTGGGCCATAATTGCAGAATATGCCTGGCCCTGTTTTGGGGGCCTCAGTTCTGTTGCTCTTATATATGCCATTGTTTACCAGTTCCAGTACACCTTCCTCATGGAAGTTTCTCACGTACTACTTTGCAGTGAGTGGTAGAAATAAGGTTTGGAATTTAAGTCAATGAACATAATGCCGCAGGGTGTAGCTCCATAATTTTTAAGAAAATGTATTTCTTGGCCGGGCGCAGTGGCTCAAGCCTGTAATCCCAGCACTTTGGGAGGCCGAGACGGGCGGATCACGAGGTCAGGAGATCGAGACCATCCTGGCTAACACGGTGAAACCCCATCTCTACTAAAAAAATACAAAAAAATCTAGCCGGGCGAGGTGGCGGGCGCCTGTAGTCCCAGCTACTCGGGAGGCTGAGGCAGGAGAATGGCGTAAACCCGGGAGGCGGAGCTTGCAGTGAGCTGAGATCCGGCCACTGCACTCCAGCCCAGGCGACAGAGCGAGACTCCGTCTCAAAAAAAAAAAAAAAAAAAAAGAAAATGTATTTCTTTTGTGCTTTATTTATAGGTATTTCAGAGAGATGGGAATGATTTGCACATGACATATAAAATAGGACTTGTTGAAGCTCTATGTGGATTTCAGTTCACGTTTAAGCACCTTGATGGACGTCAGATTGTGGTGAAATACCCCCCTGGCAAAGTAATTGAACCAGGTAAATCTTGATTTTGTCCGATTCTGGTTTTCAGGTATTCTTACAATTTGTAATTTTTTTATACTGAATAACTCTGAAAACAAATGAACACCTCTTTTGGGTAAAATTATTAATCATTTCCTCTTAATAGGATGTGTTCGTGTAGTTCGAGGTGAAGGGATGCCGCAGTATCGTAATCCCTTTGAAAAAGGTGATCTTTACATAAAGTTTGATGTGCAGTTTCCTGAAAACAACTGGATCAACCCAGACAAGCTTTCCGTAAGTGTTCTTTAAACAACAATTGACTTCCAAGTTTGGGGTTTGGTTTTTGGTTTTTTAAACAGGGTCTCTGTCGCCCAGGCTGGGGTGCCGTAGTGTGATCATGGCTTACTATATAGCCTCGACCTCCTGGGCTCAAGCGATCCTCTCACCTCAGCCCCCCGAGGAGCTGGGACTACAGGTGTGTGATGCCATGCCTGGCTAATTAAAAAAAAATTTTTTGGAAACACAGTCTCACTGTGTCACCCAAGCTGGAGTGCAGTGGTGCAGTCTCAGCTCACTGTACCCCCCGCCTCCCAGGTTCAAGTCATTCTCATGCCTTAGCCAACCAAGTAGCTGGGATTACAGGCATGAGCCACAATGCCTGGTAAGTTTCTGTTTCTTTTTCTTTTTTTTTTTTTTTTTTTTTTGAGATGGAGTCTCGCTCTGTTGCCCAGGCTGGAGTGCAGTGGCCATATCTCAGCTCACTGCAAGCTCCGCCTCCCGGGTTTACGCCATTCTCCTGCCTCAGCCTCCTGAGTAGCTGGGACTACAGGCGCCCGCCACCTCGCCTGGCTAGTTTTTATTTTGTGTTTTTTAGTAGAGACGGGGTTTCACCGTGTTAGCCAGGATGGTCTCGATCTCCTGACCTCGTGATCCACCCATCTCGGCCTCCCAAAGTGCTGGGATTACAAGCTTGAGCCACCGCGCCTGGCCTTTTCTTTTCCTTTTCCTTTTTTTTTTTTTTTTTTTTTTTTTTTGAGACGGAGTCTCTCTCTGTTGCCCAGGCTGGGGTGCAGTGGCATGATCTCAGATCTCAGCTCACTGCAAGCTCCGCCTCCTGGGTTCATGCCATTCTCCTGCATCAGCCTCCCAAGTAGCTGGGACTACAGGCACCCACCACCACGCCCTGCTAATTTTGTTTTTGTATTTTTAGTAGAGACGGGGTTTCACCTTGTTAGCTAGGATGGTCTCGATCTCCTGAACTTGTGATCTGCCCGCCTCGGCCTCCCAAAGTCCTGGGATTACAGGCGTGAGCCACTGCACCCGGCCAAGTTTCTTTCTTTTTAAGAGAGTCTCGCTCTGTTGCCCAAGCTAGCGTGCAGTGGCATGATCATGGCTCGCTACAGATGTGCTCCACCACACCCTGCTAATGCTTTTCAAAACTTTTCGTAGAGGTGGAGTCTTGCTATGTTGTCCAGACTGGTCTCAAGCAATCCTCCTGCGTCCTGAAATTCTGGGATGGCAGTTGTGAGCCACCGTGCCCAGCTGACTTCAAGTTTCTTAATAGTCATGTTACATTCAATTTTAAAGTATATTTGTATGATTAGTAGGCTTTCCTAGTTGTTAGGAAATGGAGTATTGCTGGTGTAAATGTTGATGGGTCCAAGCAGGGAATTGTAGAGAAGTAAAGTAGACCAGGTGTGGGTGGTGATGAGGACTAGCACTCCCTGAAGAGAGCAGATTCCTCACTTGCAGAGGGAGGGACCACTACCCCCTTCTCATCAGCTGGTGTCCATGCCGGATGCAGGAAGGCGTGTCTCCTGTAGAAGTTTTCTAATGTTTAAGTATTGGCAGCTAATGACCTTTTTTTTGGTTCTTAAAGCAATAGGTTGCACAAAAGATGTCTAGATTTGGCCTGTGAGTGATGAGTTTGTGATCTCTTACTTAGAGTTCAAAGTCCAGTCCACATTCCTTTTTTTAAATTTTTTTTTGAGATGGAGTCTTGCTCTGTCATTCAGGCTGGAGTGCAGTGTCACAGTCTCAGCTTACTGCAACCTCCACCTCCTGGGTTCAAGCGATTCTCCTGCCTCAGCCTTCCAACTAGCTGGGATTACAGGTACCCACCACCGTGCCCGGCTAATTTTTTGTATTTTAGTAGAGACAAGGTTTCACCATGTTGTCCAGGCTGGTCTCAATCTCCTGACCTCCTCATCCACCCGCCTCAGCCTCCCAAAGTGCTGGTGGGATTATAAGCATGAACCACCACGCCCAGCCCCTTTTTCAACTCTTAAAGAAAGGACACTGGATTGTATACATCAAAAGGAAAGTTGATGAAACTGTTACAACCAACCTGGTTTTTGTTTGTTTTAATAAAGGAACTAGAAGATCTTCTGCCATCTAGACCGGAAGTTCCTAACATAATTGGCGAAACAGAGGAGGTAGAGCTTCAGGAATTTGATAGCACTCGAGGCTCAGGAGGTGGTCAGAGGCGTGAAGCCTATAATGATAGCTCTGATGAAGAAAGCAGCAGCCATCATGGACCTGGAGTGCAGTGTGCCCATCAGTAAACTCTGCAAACAAATTGCACAGGTGGATTTTCTTTCCACATTTGCCTGATTTGTTCTCAGCAATCCAGCTGGAGTGTCTTATCAATCCAGATGAACTGAGGGACATCTGTTGGTCTATGTATAACTTTTAAAATTGGTATAGTATCTACAGAGTGTATAATTTAAACTAACCACAAAGCTTTACATCTTCATTTCGACTGTTCCATAGCAGAATAAAGCACTTGAAAGGAAACAAGACTCCCTTTCACATGTGGATATTATAAGTTTCAATCCTGGTATCTGTGCTTGATTTTTATCAGTTTTGTGTAGATTTTTATGTTTCATATTTTAAATTTAAATCCCACATTGTAAAGTTTGTATAATTTGTCCTGAAGCTTTGTGTTTGGCTGCACTTGCATAAGCTGCTACAAATAGAATAAAGAATTTCATAGCCTGTATCTATCATTTAGATGCATGGAAAAAAATGGGCTTTGCACACGATGGTTTGGAGCTGACTGGGAACAATGGAAAAAATTACATTAGCTGTGGTTGTAAGTTTTTTTGTTTTGGGGTTTTTTTTTGTTTCTTTTTTTTTTTTTTTTTTTTTTTTTTTTTACCATCTTGTGAAAGGTTTCTGAAACTCGATAATAAAAAGCAGTTGGTGTAAATTATTCTTTTGTGTCACATTTTTAGAAGGGAAAAACATAAAGAATGTATCCTTAGTACTGGTTCTTAAACAGCCCATAAAAACCCATTGGCCTGAAGCTTATATCTCAGGCCTGTGCCCATCTTATAGTCTTGGTAGACAAAAGGCTGGTAGAGACAGTCTTCAGTGGCTTCAGTGATGCTCTCTAGAGGCCAGGATGTCTTGAGTGCTGTAACTCCTGAGCACTGGGCTAGCCTGACTTCTGTATCTCCCCACCACCACCCCCTTAAAAAAATAAGGTAACAGCAAATCTATAGTAAAACCATGTCTGCATAGAACGTCTTCAAATCCTGTTTTCATTAAATGTAGAAGACGCTCTGTCTCCATTACGTTGAATATTTAGAATTGGAGAAGCCATTGATTATTATTTTGATTTTCTTTAATGTTTTATAGAAAATATGCTTATTCAGAATTTAAGAATGAAGGCAACTGAAATATGCATTGTAGTTATTTATATTTCAAACTAAAGAAAATGAGAAAAATCAGGTAAAATTGATGAAAAGGATGTTGTGTTTCTCTTTCCATCATCTGGTTTTTATCATTTCACTCTCAGTAGGTATTTGTAGAACACATTTATTTGAGGGAAGATGCACATTTTACATTTATAAAGGAACAAATGGGGAAAACTGAAAACGAAAAATTTTTAATGTATTAAATGCCATCCCTGAGCCTAAATCTAGTATTTGTAGTTTATTTCTAGGTCTGCTAGAAGCTGAAAACCTGAATGAAAAAGGTGTGCTGACACTAATCAAGGCCTGTGAGGTTTAAATTATTGACCTATCCACTCTACCTCCATTGTACAAAAAATATTTTACAAGCCTGGGCAAGATTCAACAGCATAATAGTTTTGTATCCAAGGTTACTTCCCCACAACCACTTTAAACATAAGAAATGCGGTGGCAATATAAAGTTTGTAGCCTTTCCAATAAAGGTTTATAAAACAGTTGTTCAGTGTAGTCTGTCTTTCATTTCTACCCAGGTGTTTTGACTGTAGGCAAGAAAATTATTTGGAAGAGAGTTGCTGTTAAGGTCTTGGTCTCCTTGCTCTAGTTTGTAGAGCACCTGCCTAGAGAACCAACCATACAGTGTCACCAGCACAGATAATTTTGTGTAACAGCTTTATTCAAGATATGATTTGCATACCATAAAATTTACCATTTTAAAAAATTTGCCACAATTCAGTTGATTTCAGTATATTCAGCCATCTCCACTAATTTCAGAACATTTTCATCAAAGAAGAAACCCCCAATCCATTAAGTCACTTTCTGTTCCATTCTCTCCTCAACTCCTGGTGTAATCACTAATAGCTAATTCTGCTTCTAAATATTTGCCTATTTTGGACATTTTGTATAAATTAGATCAAAATACATGACCTTTAGTGATGCATTCACTTAGCATAATGTTTTCATGGTTTATCCTTGTTGGCAGCATGGATCTGCACAGTAACAGCAGGGATACATTCTGAGAAGTGCATGGTTAGGCGGTTTCATCATGCGAACAGGGTGTACTTGCACGAACCTAGGTGGTGTAGCCGACTGTACACCTATGTGGTGTAGTGTATCGTTCCTAGACTACAAACCTGTACAGCTTGTTACCGTAGGCAGTTGTAACACAATGGTAAGTAGTTTTCTGTTTACCTTTTGGTACAGTAAAAGTACCTTATATGAGAAAAGGGCCTGGCGTGGTGGCTCACGCCTATAATCCCAACACTTTGGGAGGCTGAGGTGGGCGGATCACCTGAGATCAGGAGTTCAAGACCAGCCTGGCCAACATGGCTAAGCCCTGTCTCTACTAAAAATACAAAAATTTGCTGGATGTGGTGGCATGAGCCTGTAATCCCAGCTACTCGGAGGCTGAGGCTGGAGAATCATCCCAGAGGCAGAGGTTGCAGTGAGCCAAGATTGTGCCACTGCACTCCAGCCTGGGTAACAGAGTGAGACTCCATCTCAAAAAAAAAAAAAAAAAAAAAAAAAATGGTACACTTGGATAGGGCTCTTACCATGAATAGAATTGGCAGGACTGGAAGTCCTGATTCGGTTGAGTCAGTGAGTGAATGTGAAGGCCTAGGCCATTACTATAGAGATTGTAAGCACTCTACACAGGATACACTACATTTGTAAAACCTTTTTCTAAAATAATAATTGAGGCTGGGCATGGTGGCTCATGCCTGTAATCCTAGCACTTTGGGAGGCCCAGGCAGAAGGACTGCTTGAGCCCAAGAGTTCAAGAACAGCCTGGGAAACATACAGATCCCATCTCATAATTTATTTTATTTATTTTATTTTATTCGAGATGGAGTCTTGCTCTGTTGCCCAGGCTGGAGTGCAGTGGTGCAATCTCAGCTCACTGCAACCTCTGCCTCCTGGGTTCAAGCGATTCTCCTGCCTCAGCCTCCCAAGTAGCTGGGACTACAGGCACGTGCCACCATGCTCAGCTAATTTTTGTATTTTTTAGTAGAGACAGGGTTTCACCGTGTTAGCTAGCATGGTCTCGATCTACTGACCTCAGATTATCTGCCCGCCTTGGTCTCTCAAAATGCTGGGATTATAGACATGAGCCACTGTGCTCGGCCATCAAAAGTCTTGTAATTAATCTTCAGTTGCAAAAGATTGGTAAAATTAGGAAGCCTACATCACCTGGCACAGACTTCTAGGGAACATTTTAAGTAATGGTTGTTTTTAATTTCCAAAAGTTCAGTTAAATCTCTGGTCAAAGTGAACCAGTAGCCAGTGCCACTATGAATCAAGCTAAACACGTTAGAAAACCTGACTTCTGCCAGGCACGGTGGCTCACGCCTGTAATCCCAGCACTTTGGGAGGCCAAGGCAGGCAGATCACGAGGACAGGAGATCAAGACCATCCTGGCTAACACGGTGAAACCCCATCTCTACTAAAATTAAAAAAATTAGCCAGGTATGGTGGCACACGCCTGTAGTCCCAGCTACTTGGGAGGCTGAGGCAGGAGAATCGCTTGAACCCAGGAGGCGGAGGTTGCAGTGAGCCGAGATTGCACCCCTGCACTCCAGCCTGGGCGACAGAGCGAGACTTTGTCCCAAAAAAAGAAAGAAAAAAGAAAACCTGACTTCCTAGCTATAGGAAGAAAAGAACCTGAGAAAGCTTATACCAGCAGTGGGTTGAGAATCTTCAGTGATAAAGCTTTAACATTCTATGCGTGAATAGGTATCCCCTTCCATAATCTACAAATAGTGTACAAATTATTTTTTTCTATTAGGAAGGCAATACATATCATTAAAAAACAGAACTATCGACTTTAAAAATTAATCTCCCCCCCATCCAAATCACTTGCTAATGAGACTATCAACGCAAAGTTTGTTTTTTGTTTTTGTTTTGTTTCATTTTGTCTTTTCTTGAGACAGAGTCTCCCTGTCTCCCAGGCTGGAGTGCAGTGGTACAATCTTGGCTCACTGCAACCTCTGACTTCTGGGTCCAAGTGATTCTCCTACCTCAGCCTCCTGAGTCACTAGGACTACAGGCATGCACCACCACGGCTGGCTCGATTTTTGTGTTTTTGTAGAGACGGGTTTTCACTATGTTGGCCAGGCTGGTCTTGAATTCCTGACCTCGAGTGATCTACCCGCCTTGACCTCCCAAAGTGCTGGCTACAGGTGTGAGCCACCATGCCCAGCCTTGGTCTTTTTTTTTTTTTTTAATACATATAGAAGTAAATTTGCCAACCTATTCGCACATGCAATCACTTTTACCAATTTCTCACGTGTGTGTATGCAAAAATGGGATAAAATAACTTATTTTTACAACTTTTGGTCTTATTATTCCTTTGACATATTTGCATACTAATACATAAAGATCTATTTTTAATGATTTTAAAGTTCTGTTGTTTGAATGAACCATTTCCTACCTATTGATAGATGTTCGAATTGTTTCCAGTTACACAAACGATTCTGTGGATAACAGTTTCATACATATCTTTGTGAATTTGTACACAATGCATCAAACCAGGTTACAAAGTTAAGCTTCTAGTGCATAGAATGCTGGCATATAATAGAACCTAAATAAATATTTATGAATGAAGGAAGTGCTTCTTGACCTCTTGAACCAAATCTAAGATCTGGAAGATCTGAAATAATGATCTAAATCCCTGCAAAAAACTCTAGAAAAAACAATACATCCCTGTTAGCATATGAGGATTAGGGGACAGAACCAAAATATATTTTACAAGAATATAGTGCAACACGGGTGGGCACTGGTGATTTCTTCTTCACCACCAAGGACCTCATGCAGAAATATTTTGCTTGGGAAACATGTAATGATTACTTACATTTTTACTTTTTTTTTTTTTTTTAAGAAGACAGGGTCTCATGCTCACCAGACTGGAGTGCAGTGACACAAACAAATCTTACTGCAGCCTCGACCTCCTGGGTTCCAGTGATCCCCCTGCCTCAGCCTCCTGTGTCACTGGGACCACAGGTGCGTGCCGCCATGCCCGGCTAATGTTTTTACCTATTTAGGCACAATTTTAAGTCCTGAAAGCTATGATGTGACTCACAGCAAAATCAAGCCTATAAAATGGGGGTCTGTATTTAAAGGGGATCTACTTAATTCTAGAGAACACAAGATTCAGTGAAGGAGAATGCTTGTATAGACATCTCCTGAAAACATACAGGTATTCTTGTAGGGACACATCCACCCGAAGACAACCCAGTACCAAGCTTTATGTGCTAATTCTGATGTCATTGGGAAGCTGGGTTCCCCTGTTGGCAACTGATTCCAGCTGGACTCATCTACAATGTTCTGGCCTTGCCCAGGCATCTAAAGCTCGATTCCAGGGAGCTCATCAGGAGAGTTGAGCTAATCCCTCTGAAGGTGTATAGCCTGTCCCTAGCCCCAAGCCCTCCTGATTTCCAGGCTTTCCAAACAAGCCTGTTAATGTGAGTAGCAGTGGCATAACAGAACAACATGGTGAAACTCCATTCAATTCTTTTCTCACCTCACTGGCTCAGGAACATGTCTCATGGCTGAAACTCACTAGGTTCTAGGTCCTAAGATCTGATCTTAGGACCAGAGACCTCTGAGCTAGAGAGGTCTGGCATGATCCTGGACATCAGTCAGTAGCTGGATACCCAGAATCATCCTCCCATGAATAACAGAGAAACAGTGTTGGATCTTCCATGTGTATCCTGACAGTTTAGAGATGTTCATAAAAATGGCTTCACTACAGAAGTTTAGGCTTTGAATGCTTCATTACTTGCTATCAAAGAAAAGAGATTCAATATTTTTAAAATTTTTTATTGACTGATTGAGATGGAGTTCTGCTCTTGTAATCCAAGCTGGAGTGCAATGGCGCGATGTCTGGTCACTGCAACCTCCTCCTCCTGTGTTCAAATGATTTTCCAGCCTCAGCCTCCCAAATTGCTGGGATTACAGGCACCTGCCACCATGCCCAGCTAATTTTTGTATTTTTAGTAGAGACAAGGTTTCACCATGCTGGCCAGGCTGGTCTCAAACTCCTGACCTCAGGAGATCTGCCCGCCTTGGCCTCTCAAAATGTTTGGATTACAGGCGTAAACTACCACTCTTGCTCTGTTGCCAGACAGAGTACAGAGGCTCGATCCCCTGGGCTCACTGCAGCCTCCGCTGTGGAGTGCAGAGGCTTGATCTTGGTTCACTGCAGCCTCTGCTTCCCAGGTTTAAGCAATCCTACCACCTCAGCCTCCTGAGTAGCTGGGACCACAGATGCACACCACCACACCTGGCTAATTTTTTTATTTTTAAATAAAGATGGGGTTTCAGTATGTCACCCAGGCTGGTCTCGACTTCTGGACTCAAGCGATCCTCCTACCTCAGCCTCCCAAAGTGCTAGGATTCCAGGCATAAGCCACCGCCCCCAGCCTCCTTTAGAAACCCTCTGATGGCCGGGCGCGGTGGCTCACGCCTGTAATCCCAGCACTTTGGGAGGCCGAGGCGGGCAGATCACGAGGTCGGAAGATCGAGACCAGCCTGGCTAACACGGTGAAACCCCGTCTCTACTAAAAATGCAAAAAATTAGCCGGGCGTGGCGGCAGGCGCCTGTGGTCCCAGCTACTTGGGAGGCTGAGCCAGGAGAATGGCGTGAACCCGGGAGGCGGAGCTTGCAGTGAGCCAAGATCATGCCACTGTACTCCAGCCTGGGCGATTGAGCAAGGCTCCGTCTCAAAAAACAAACAAACAAAAAGAAACCCTCTGACTCGGCCGGGCGTGGTGGCTCACGCCTGGAATCCTAGCACCTTGGAAGGCCAAGGCAGGTGGATCACGAGGTCAGGAGTTCAAAACCAGCCTGGCCAACATAGTGAAACCCCGTCTCTACTAACAATACAAAAATCAACCGGACATGGTGGCACGTGCCTGTAATCCCAGCTATTCGGGAGGCTGAGGCAGGAGAATTGCTTGAACCCAGGAGGTGAAGGTTGCAGTGAGCCGAGATCGCGTCATTGCACTCCAGCTTGGGCAACAGAGTGAAACTTTGTCAAAAAAAAAAAAAAAAAAGGTCGGGCATGGTGGCTCATGCCTGTAACCCCAGCACTTTGGGAGGCCAAGGCGGGTGGATCACCTGAGGTCAGGAGTTCGAGACCAGCCTGACCAACATGGAGAAACCCTGTCTCTAATAAAAATACAAAATTAGCCAGGCGTGGTGGCACATACCTGTAATCCCAGCTACTAGGGAGGCTGAGGCAGGAGATTCACTTGAACCTGGGAGGTGGACGTTGTGGTGAGCCGAGATCATTCCATTGTACTCCAGCCTGGGCAACAAGAGCAAAACTTCATCTCAAAAAAAATGGAAGGCGGCTGGGCATGGTGGCTCATGCCTGTAATCTCAGCACTTTGGGAGGCCGAGGCATGCGGATCATGAGGTCAGGAGACCGAGACCATCCTGGACAAAATGGTGAAACCCTGTCTCTACTAAAAAAAAAAAATTAGCCGGGCGTGGTGTTGTGCGACTATAGTCCCAGCTACTTGGGAGCCTGAGGCAGGAGAATCACTTGAACTAGGGAGTCAGAGGTTGCAGTGAGCTGCGATCACGCCACTGTACTCCAGCCTGGGCAATAGAGAGAGATTTTGTCTAAAAAAAAAAAAAAAGGTAAAAAGAAACGCTCTGACTCCTCACCTTTAGGGTGGCTTAGATCTCAAAGACTTTATCCACAATTTCCTTATCTTCCTTATATTGACTTACAGAGGACCACTGACTACACTTACCCAACACAAGATCCCTCAAACTATTTAATATTTGGTCAGCATAAAATCTTTAGCATTCCTTTGCCAATGCTATATTGGCAAAGTTTTTATCTGACCAAGACATTCTAAAGCATGAGTATACAGCGGTTCATTAACATTCTGCTAACATTGGTCAGTACATACGTACATCTAAGACATCTTGTGAATCCAGTGAATAAAAGCACGCCCATCATAACAGCAGTGAGGCACATCTGGAAGGTGAGGAATCCGTAATGCATTATCTTGTATCATTGAAAGTCCAATGATCTTGAATCATGGACAATCATAAATCCAGAGTTAGAGCCAGGCACAGGGGCCCACGCCTGTAATCCCAGCACTTTGGGAGGCCGAGGCAGTTGGATCACGAGGACAGGAGATCGAGACCAGCTTGACCAACATGGTAAAACCCCATATCTACTAAAAATACAAAAAATTAGCTGGGCATGGTGGTGCACACCTGTTATCCCAGCTACTCAGAAGCTACTGAGGCAAGGAAAATCGCTTGAACTTGGGAGGCAGAACTTGCAGTGAGCCAAGATCACACCATCATACTGCAGTCTGGGTAATAAGAGCAAGATCCCATCTCAAAAAAAAAAAAAAAAAATCCAGAGGTTGGCCTAAGAAATTAGAGTGGGCACAGAAGAAGTAAAACCTCAGCACATGAGCTCCCCAGCATGTACCATACTTATCTTTAAGGTCCTGGGCTTAAACCCCTGATACACTAAATAGATCACAGAGAGAAACAACTTTGTTTCACCCAAATAAACTGGATCCCCAGACCAGACTGGTCACCTCATTTCCCTTTGTTTGCTTTAAGAGGACAGAAAAGATTATGCCAGGAGAATTTGGAGCTTAACATGGGCGTGCTTTTTGTATTTTTGCCACCTGTATTCAATTCCCTTTCTTTCGGTAATTGCATTCTGATTTTCCTCTAAAGTCAGGGGTCAGCAAACCACAGCCCATGGGCCAAGTGCAGCCTACCCTCTGCTTCTGTAAATAAATTGTATTGGAATACAGCCATGCTCATTCTTTTACATATTTACTATGATGCTTGCATGCTATGATAGCAGGGTTGAGCGGCTGCAACAAAACCGTATATTCTGCAAAGCCTAAAATATTTACTATCTGGCTCTTTATAAGGAAAGGTTTAACACTTCTGCTCTAGAGGACCACAACCTCACTGACTCTCAATCCTTGTGAATTAGAACTAACCTATAATTTATCCATTCATACATTTCCTCTTCTGTTTGAGTTAGGTTTTCTGTCACGTGGCAAACAGTTGCGTCCTACCTGATACAAGGTTGACTGAGCAGAAAGCACTCTTTCTCCTGGCCTGGCTTAAAAAAACACCCACCCCGGCTGAGTGCAGTGGCTCACGCCTGTGATCTCAGCACTTTGGGAGGCCGAGGCAGGCGGATCACGAGGTCAGGAGATCGAAACCATCCTGGCTGACACGGTGAAACCTTGTCTGTACTAAAAATACAAAAAATTAGCTGGGCGTGGTGGCGGGCGCCTGTAGTCCCAGCTACTCGGGAGGCTGAGGCAGGAGAATGGCGTGAACCCAGGAGGCGGAGCTTGCAGTGAGCGGAGATCGCGCCACTGCACTCCAGCCTGGGTGACAAAGCGAGACTCCCTCTCAAGAAAAACAAACAAACAAAAAAAACAACATCCGCCCAGAGAAATGGCATCATAGATGGGCAAGAATTATGTTCCTTTCCCCAGAAGCTGCAGCTTGTTTCCTGCTAACACAATCAAATATTTGAAATAGGAAGTTTCCCAGAAAATGCCAGGTTATGGTCACCCTCTGGTGATGCCTCATTTATGTACTGATAGCAGAAAAGGACAAGTGTGTGTGTTTGGTGAGGGGGCAGTAGCGCTATGGACCAGCAGGTGGAGCAAGAGATGGATACTGGCTGCCTCCACATCTTGGGGTGTGGACTGTGTCGCAACAGCCAGCCAGCATCATGGAATAATTTGTCTGTAGCAGGCTCAGCACTTAGTGTTTTACACGTGTTATGTCACACAAAACCTACAACAACCCTGTAAGGCAGAAATTATTACTGCCCCAGTTTACAGATGAGGAAGCCAAATATCTGAGATATTGGCCGGGCAGTGGCCCACGCCTGTAATCCCAGCAATTTGGGAGGCTGAGGTGGGAGGATCACCTGAGGTCAGGTGTTTGAGACCAGCCTGGCCAACATGGTGAAACACCATCTCTACTAAAAATACAAACTTAGCCGGGTGTGGTGGCACATACCTGTAGTTTCAGCTACTTGGGAGGCTGAGGCAGGAGAATCACTTGAATCCAGGAAGTGGAGGCTGCATTGAGATCATGCCACTGTACTCCAGCCTGGGCAAGACAGAGCAAGATTCTATCTCAAAACAAACAAACAAACAAATATCTGAGATACTGAGGAATTTCAGAAAGGTCACATGGCCAGGAGGTGATCAAGAGGGGATTCCAATTCAAGTCCAAACTCCAAAGCTCATGTGCTTCAACACAATACTTTACAACCAAGTCAACAAACCCTGAAGAAGTAGCAACTCTTTTCTCTCCACTTCAGCAAAGGTCCTGGGTAGAGTCTTATTGGTCTGGTGTGGGTTTTGTGCCATCCTTACACCAATCACTGTGGTTAAGGTGCACAGCGTGCATTGAATGGCAGGGCCTGGGTCACATGCCCAACCATGAGGCTGAGGTGGGCCTATTCTCTTCTAAATGATCTGACAGTGGCAGTGCCAGCCTTTCCATGTAAAAGGGGCTTGGGACTTGAAGGACACAGCAATTTATGCATTGGAGAAACAACTATTGTCCACATTAAAGAATGCAGCAAGGAGGGGTAGGGTTTCAAAGATGAAAGGCTCTGTTGAGCATTTCTGGATGCCAGGTACTGTTCACGAGCTGTGTGCCCAAGCTGAAACTGCTAAGGTAGAGGACGGGTGCAGTGATGCACGCCTATAATCTCAGCACTTTAGGAGGCCAAAGCAGGCGGATCACTTGAGGCCAGGCATTCCAGACCAGCCTGGCCAACATGGTGAAACTCTGTCTCTACTAAAAATATAAAAATTAGCCAGATGTGGTGGCACACACCTATAGTTTCAGCTACTTGGGACGCTGCGGTGGGAGGATCGCTTGAACCTGGGAAGGAGAGGTTGCAGTGAGCAGAGACCGTGCCACTGCACTCCAGCCTAGGCAGAGTGAGACCCTGTCTCAAAAAAAATTTTTTTTTTAACCCTCACAGCACTGCAGGTGGGGATCACATGGGTGACCAGCTCCCCCTGGTGCTTAAACAGTTTTTCATCCAGAAGTTTCCTTTTTAGGCTTTTATCATGGGGAAGTATGGCTGTGCAACAAGATTGAACACAAGAATGGTTATTGAAAGATTGTCAATAATGGTGAGAAGTTGGAAATAACCTGAACATCTCCCGCTTAATTTTGTTATGTCCATTCAATGCATATTATGTAGTTATTAAAAAGCAATGTTGAGATCCTGTGTGAAAAAAACACAAAAAAGCACAGAGTGGCTGAATGGATAAAGACGTAAGCGAAGAGACAACTCAGAGTGGAAGAAAATATTGCAGACTGTCCATCTGACGAAGAATTAATACCCAGAGTGTATAAAGAACTCAAATAACTCAATAGCAAAAAAAAATTATTTAAGAAGGGCAAAAGATCTGAATAGACATTTCTCAAAAGAAACCTACAAATGGCCTACAGGTGTATGAAAAAATGCTAATTACCAGTCATCAAGGAAATGCAAATCAAAACCACAAGGAGGGCCAGGTGCAGTGGCTCAGGCCTGTAATCCCAGCACTTTAGGAGGCCAAGGCGGGTAGATCACTTGAGGTCAGGAGTTCAAGACCAGCCTGGCCAACATGGTGAAACCCTGTCTCAACTAAAGATACAAAAAATTAGCTGGACATAGTGGCACACGCCTGTAATCCCAGCTACTCAGGAGGCTGAGGCAGGAGAATCACTTGCACCTGGGAGATATATTTCAAGACAGCTAAAAGAAAATAATTCAAAATTCAAACTTTTCTTTTTGAGACAGAGTCTTGCTCTTGTTGTCCAGGCTGGAGAGCAATGGCACGATCCCAGCTCACTGCAACCTCCACCTCCCAGGTTCAAGTGATTCTCCTGCCTCAGTCTTCCGAGTAGCTGGGATTACAGGCGCCTGCCACCATGCCCTGGTAATTTTTCTATTTTTAGTAGAGATCAGGTTTTGCCATGTTTGCCAGGCTGGTCTTGAACTTCTGACCTCATAATCCACCTGCCTCAGCCTCCCAAAGTGCCAGGATTACAGGCGTGAGCCATCACACCCAGCCTATTAATTCAAACTTTTCTAGTGTAAAGAAAAGATCAGTGGCCTAGAATGGTGGCTCATGCCTGTAATCCCAGCACTTTGTGAGGCTGAGGCAGGAGGATTACTTGAGGTCAGGAGTTTGAGACCAGCCTGGGCAACATGGCAAGATCCTGTCTCTATAAAAAATTAAAAAAACTTAACTGGGTGTGGTGGTGCACACCTGTAGTCCCAACTACTTGGGTGGCTGAGGCACGAGAATTGCTTGAACCTAGGAGATGGAAGTTGCAGTGACCCGAGATCATGCCACTGCACTCCAGCCTGGGTGACAGAGCAAGACTATGTCTAAAAAAAAAGATTAAAAAAAGACAAATATTGAAGGTGATGGATATCCCAGTTCCACTGGTTTGATCTTTACAAATGTAAATTATCACAGAGATCCTGAAGACATGATCATCTATTATGTATCAATAAAAAACATGCCCGAGGCTGGGTGCGGTGGCTCATGCCTGTAATCCCAGCACTTTGGGAGGCTGAGGCCGGCGCTCATGAGGTCAGGAGATCGAGACCATGCTGGCTAACATGGTGAAACCCTGTCTCTACTAAAAATACAAAAAAAATTAGCTGGGCATGGTGGCAGGCGCCTGTAGTTCCAGCTACTCTAGAGGCTGAGGCAGGAGAATGGCGTGAACCTGGGAGGTGGAGCTTGCAGTGAGCAGAGATTGTGCCACTTGCACTCCAGCCTGGGCGACAGAGCGAGACTCCATCTCAAAAAAAAAAAAAAAATTATAAAATTATACACAGATTGGGCACGGTGGCTCATGCCTGCAGTTCCAGTATTCTGGGAGGCTGAGGCAGGCGGATCACTTGAAGTCAGGAGTTTGAGACCAGCCTGGCCAACATGCTGAAACCCTGTCTCTACTAAAAATAGAAAAATTAGCCGGGTATGGTGGAGGGTGCCTGAGGTCCCAGCTACTCGAGAGGCTGAGGTGAGAGAATCACTTGAACCGGGAGGTGGTTGCGATGAGCTGAAATCATGCCACTGTACTCTAGCTCGGGTTACAGAGTGAGACTCAGTCTCAAACACTAAAAAAAAAAAAAAATTATACACAAATGTAGAGAGAATAATGTAATGAACCTCTATACGCCCATTGCCCCAACTGATTCATTAATTATTTCTTATTTTGCCACACTTGTTTTATTTATTATTATTATTATTATTATTTTTGCAAACTGTCTCCTCTCTCTTGAAGTATGTTATCCATTCAGAGACAGGATCTCACCTGTCGACCAGGCTAAAGTACAGTGGCACAATCTTGGCTCACTGCAGCCTCGAACTCCTGGGCTCAAGCAATCCTCCCACCTCAGCCTCCCAAGTAGTTGACATTACAGGTGTGGGCCACCACACCGGCTAATTTTTGTATTTTTTTTGTAGAGATGGGGTTTTACCATGTTGCCCAGGATGGTCTCAAACTCCTGGGGTTCAAGTGATCCTCCTCTGTCGGCCTCCAAAAGCACTGGGATTATAGGAGTGAGCCACTACCCTGGCTTGCAAGTTTTTTTTTTTTTGTTTTTTTGTTTTGAGACAGAGTCTCACTCTGTCGCCCAGGATGGAGTGCAGTGGTGTGATCTCTGCTCACTGCAAGCTCCACTGCCTCCCGGGTTCACGCCATTCTCCTGCCTCAGCCTCCCAAGACACTGGGACTACAGGCACCCGCCACCATGCCCGGCTAATTTTTTTTTTTTTTGTATTTTTAGTAGAGATGGGGTTTCACCGTGTTTTCCAGGATGGTCTCGATCTCCTGACCTCGTGATCCGCCCGCCTTGGGCTCCCAAAGTGCTGGGATTACAGGCATGAGCCACCGTGCCTGGCCGCTTGCAAGTATCTTAAAGCAAATCCTACACCTCACTGATTTTTATCCCTACATAATGTCAACATGCATCTTTTTGAAGGACATTTCTTATGTGTTTCTGATGTTGTTATAATACAACAAAATAAACAATAAACGCTTCATATTCCGCACTACTTAGATTATTTCACATTTTCATGAGTGATTTTCCCTTCTTTTTCTTATCTGCATTTTCTAATTTTTTACAATAAACATAACATACATTATTAAAAAGCAACAACTATTCAAAAATTAGCCCAGCGTGGTGGTGAGCACCTGTCGTTACAGCTATTAGCCCAGCGTGGTGGTGAGCACCTGTCGTTACAGCTATTAGCCCAGCGTGGTGGTGAGCACCTGTCGTTACAGCTATTAGGAGGCTGAGGGGGGAGGCTCCCTTGAGCCTGGGACTTCAAGGCTGCAGTGAGTTGAGATTGTGCCACTGTACCTGGGTGACAGAGCAAGAGCCTATCCCAAAAAATAAATAAATTAATTAATTAAAAGCAACAATTAAAATTCTTTGATGTACTTTTTTTTTTTTTTTGAGACAAGGTCTCACTCTGTCACCCAGGCTGGAGTGCAGTGGCATGACCTCAGCTCACAGCAACCTCCCCGTCTCCACTTCAAGCAATTCTCCTGCCTCAACCTCCTGAGTAGCTGGGATTACAGGCGCCTGCCACCACACCTGGCTAATTTTTGTATTTTTAGTAGAGACAGGGTTTCACCATGTTGGCCAGGCTGGTCATGAACTCCTGACCCAAGTGATCCACCCATCTTGGCCCCCAAAGTGCTGGGATTACAGGCATGAGCCACCCTGCCCAGCCATTTAACAATCTTTCTCTTTTCTTTTCTTTTCTTTTTTCCTTCTTTCCTTCCTTCCTTCCTCCCACCCTCCCTCCCTTCCCTTCCCTTTCTCTCTCTTTCCTCCTCCTCTTCTTCCTCTTCTTCTTCTTCCTCCTCTTCCTCCTCCTCCTCTTCATCCTCCTCTCTTCTTCCTCTTCTTCTTCTTCCTCCTCTTCCTCCTCCTCCTCTTCATCCTCCTCCTCTTCTTCCTCTTCCTCCTCCTCTTCTTTTTTTTTTTTTTCTTTTCTGAGACAGGATCTCACTCTTTTGCCCAGGCTGGAGTGCAGAGGCACAATCTTGGCTTGCTGCAAACTCTGCCTCCTGGGTTCAAGCGATTCTCCTGCCTCAGCCTCCGAAGTAGCTGGGACTACAGGCGTGTGCCACCATGCCCAGCTAATTTTTGTATTTTTTTGTACAGACGCGGTTTCACCATGTTGGCCAGGCTTGTCTCAAGCTCCTGACCTCAAGAGATACTCCCGTCTCGGACTCCTAAAGTGCTGGGATTACAGGTGTGGGCCACCACACCCTGCCAATTTATCATTTTTTCATTCCCACCACCAGTAAGTATTTCGATTGCTCCACATTCTTGTGGACAAAAAACGTTGTCAAGCTTTCTCATTTCAGTCATTTCGGCTGGTCCCTAGTGCTCTGAATTTGCATTCCTTTTCAGTTCTACTGATGTTGAGCATCTTTCCATGCTTCTATTTAATTATTTTACATGTCCCTGACTTGAAGCTCAGATATTTCCAGTCTTACTGGTCCTATGTACATATTCTCTTATAAAGTGTCTGTTCAAGTCTTTCCCCTATTCTTTTTTAAACTGTTTTGTTTTGCTTATTAAGAGACAGGGTTTCACTCTGTTGCCCAGGCTGGAGTTTAGTAGCGTGATCACAGCTCACTGTAGCCTCAAACTCTTGGACTCAAGTGGTTCTCCTGCCTCAGCCTCCCGAGTAGCTGGGACTGTAGGTGCACAGCACTGTCAGGGGCGTTCAAACTAGGGGGACTCCATCTTGAATGGGGGCTGGGTAACATGAGGCTGAGACTTGCTGGCTGCATTCCCAGGAGGTTAGGCATTCTTAGTCGCAGGATGAGACAGGAGGTCGGCAAGACTGGTATCACAAGACACAGGTCATAAAGACTCTGCTGATAAAACAGGATGTGGGGAAGAAGCGGGCCAAAACCCACCAAAACCAAGATGGTGACAGAAGTGGCCTCTGGTCATCCTCACTGCTCATTATACCCTAATTATAATACATTAGCATGCAAGAGACACTTCCACCAGTGCCGTCACAGTTTACAAAAGCCATAGCAACATCAGGAAGTTACCCTATATGGTCTAAAAAGGGGAGGAACCCCCAGTTCAGGAAATCCTCACCCCTTTCCTGGAAAACTCATGAATAATCCACCCTTTGTCTAGCATGTAATCAAGAAATTGGCCAGGCGCGGTGGTTCATGCCTGTAATCCCAGCAGTTTGGAAGGTCGAAGCAAGTGGATCACTTGAGGACAGAAGTTCAAGATCATACTGGGCAACATGGTGAAACCCTATCTCTACTAAAAATACAAAAATTAGCCTGGCATGGTGGTGTGCACCTATAATCCCAGCTACTCAGGAGGCTGAGGCAGGAGAATCATTTTAACCTGAGAGGCGAAGGCTACCAGTGAGTTGATATTGCACCACTGCACTCGAGCCTAGGAGACGGAGTGAGACACCAACTAAAAAAAAAAAAAAAAAAAGAAAAAGAAAAAGAAAGAAAGAACCAAAAACCAGCCAACCAGCAGCTCTCTGGGCTGCACTATTTATGGAGTAGCCACTCATTTGTTTCCTTACTTCTCTAATCACCTTGCTTTCACTTTACTCTGTGGACTTGCCCTGAATTCTTTCTTGCATGAGATCTAAGAATCCTCTCTTGGGGTCTGGATTGGACCCATTTCTGGTAACATCACCACCACACCTGGCTAAGCTTTAAATTTTTCTGTAGAGACGAGGTTTTGCTATATTGCTCAGGCTGGTCTTGAACTCTTGGGTTCAAGCAATCCTCCTGCTTTGGCCTCTGAAAGTGCTGGGATTACAGGTTTGCAACACTGCACCTGGCTCTACAGTTGTTTTTCTTATTGTTATGGAGTTGTTGAAGTTCTTTATGTATTCTGGATACAAGTTCTTTATCAGATTGATGTTCTAAACATGTTTTCTCCCAGTCTGTGGCTTGTCTTTTCATTTTCTTGGTGTCTTTTAAAGATCAGAAATTCCTTTTTTTTTTTTAAGATGGAGTTTCACTCTCATCACCCAGGCTGAGTGCAGTGTCATGATCTCAGCTCACTGCAACCTCCGCCTCCCAGGCTCAAGTGATTCTCCTGCCTCAGCCTCCCTAGTGGCTGGGATTACAGGCATCTGCCACCATACCCGGCTAATTTTTATATTTTTAGTAGAGATGGGGTTTCACCACATTGGCCAAGCTAGTCTCTTGAACAGCTGACCTCAAGTGATCTGTCCTCCTTTACTTCCCAAAGTGCCGGGATTACAGGCGTGAGCCACTGTGCCTGGCCAGAAATTCTTAATTTTGATAAACTTGTTAATGCTGTCAGAATCAAAATGGAGTCACTAATGTTTGGGGGGGGAATCCCTGAGAAACAGGGCATGTTGGCTCATGCCTATTACCCCAGCTACTCAGGAGACTGAGGTGGGAGGATTGTTTGAGGCTAGTAATTCAAGAGCAGCCTGGGCAGGATAGCAAGACCCTCATTTCTGAAAAAAATGTTTAAAATATCTTTAAGTAAAAAAGAAAAACCCTGACAAATGGAGCCAGGGAAAGTCACGAAGAGAGGGCTTCATGTTGGTATGCCTGATAACAAAAACTATCACAGAAGACAGCAAAAACCACAACCTTGCACAAAAGCCATCATGTTTTACACAACAAATACTTCTGCAAGGATGTCTACCTAGCAGCTGCCTGTCCAACCTCAGACTGGTATCAACCTTGTTATCGATATTTGTAGCCAGGGATAATTATTTCAAAACAAGTAATCATCCTCATTTTTCCTTTAAAAGCTTTTGAATTTCTTTTTTTTTTTTTTTTTTTTTTTGAGACGGAGTCTCACTCTGTCGCCCAGGCTGGAGTGCAGTGGCCGGATCTCAGCTCACTGCAAGCTCCGCCTCCTGGGTTTATGCCATTCTCCTGCCTCAGCCTCCCGAGTAGCTGGGACTACAGGTGCCCGTCACCTCGCCCGGCTAGATTTTTGTATTTTTTGGTAGAGACGGGGTTTCACCGTGTTAGCCAGGATGGTCTTGATCTCTTGACCTCGTGATCCGCCCATCTCAGCCTCCCAAAGTGCTGGGATTACAGGCTTGAGCCACCGCGCCCGGCTGAATTTCTTTACTTCCCTGTATATGTACATAGTTTACTGTGGCCTGTGTATTCCTATGGCAATGCTTTATTCCCAAATAAGTATCTTTTCTTTCAGAGAACCTCTCTCTGTTTGTCATTTTGGTTAAGTCCAATTTATCAATGTTTTATGATTTGTGCCTTTTTTTTTTTTTGAGACAGAGTCTCACTCTGTCACCCAGGCTGGAGTGTGGTGGCGCAATCTCAGCACACTGCCACCTCCACCTCCCAGGTTCAAGCAATTCTCCTTCCTCAGTCTCCCAAGTAGCTGAGATTACAGGTGCGCACCACCATGCCTGGCTAATTTTTGTATTTTTAGTAGAGACAGGATTTCACCATATTGGTCAGGCTGGTTTCGAACTCCTGACCTTGCAATCTGCCCACCTCAGCCTCCCAAAGTGCTAGCATTACAGGCGTGAGCCACCGAGCCCGGCCAATTTGTGCCTTTTTGTCCTAAAAAAAATTTGCATGTCTCTTGGCTGGGCGTGGTGGTTCACACCTGTAATCCCAGCACTTTGGGAGGCCAAGGCAGGTGGGTCTCCCGAGGTCAGGGATTCAAGACCAGCCTGGCCAACATGGTGAAACTGCATGTCTATTAAAAATATAAAAATTAGCCAGACATGGTGGCTCACACCTGTAATCCCAGCTACTTAGGAGGCTGAAACAGAAGAATCACTTGAAACCCAGCAGCAGAGGTTGCAGTGATCTGAGATAGTGCCACTGCACTCTAGCCTGGGTGACAGAGTGATTCTGTCAAAAGAAAGAAAGAGAAAGGGGGGGGGGGGAGAGGGAGAGAGAGAGAGAGAAAAAGAAAAAGAAAGAAAGAAAGAAAGAAAGAAGAAAGAAAGAAAAAGAAAGAAGAAAGAAAGAAAGAAAGAAAGAAAGAAAAAGAAAGAAAGAGAAAGAAAGATTTGTGTATCTCAAAGTTGCAGAGATATTCTCATAGATTTTCTTCTAGAAGCTTTATAGTTTCAGCTCTTAAATTTTAGGTCTGCAATCCATCTAAAATATTGCATATGTAGAGGTAGGCATTGAGGCTTACTTTTTCCCCATATGGATACTTTAGCATCCAAGTGTTTTAACACCATTTATTGAAGAGACTTTCCTTCCCCAGCCAGGTGCAGTGGCTCACGCCTGTAATCCCAGCACTTCGGGAGGCAGGGGCGGGTGGATTACCTGAATTCAGGAGTTCGAGACTATCCTGGTTAACACGGTGAAACCCTGTCTCTACTAAAAATACAAAAAATTAGCCAGGTGTGGTAGTGTGCACCTGTAGTCCCAGCTACTCGGGAGGCTGAGGTAGTAGAATGGTGTGAACCTGGGAGGTGGAGCTTGCAGTGGGCCAAGATCACACCACTGCACTCCGACCTGGGCAATAGAGTGAGACTCGTCTCAAAAGAAAAAGAGACTTTCCTTCCCCGTTGTGTTACTTTGGCATACTTGTCAATATAAGTGTGTGAAAGATATGTGCGTGTGTGTAATTGCATGCACACACATGTGTGGTCTATTTTACGCCAAAGTGATAAACGCATGGGAGTCTATTTCTGGACTCTATTCTGTTCCATTATTTGTCTACCCTTTCAGCAATACCAGACTGTCCTGAGTACTATGGTTTTATTTATTTTATTTTTGAGACAGGGTCTCATTCTGTCGCCCAGGCTGGAGTGCTGTAGCATGATCTCAGCTCATTGCAGCCTCTGCCTCCCAGATTAAAGTGATCCTCTCACCTCAGTCTCCCAAGTAACTGGGGCTACAGGCGCATGCTACCACACCTAGCTAATTTTTGTATCTTTTGTAGAGACACGGTTTCCCCATGTTGCCCAGGCTGGTCTCAAACTCCTGGGCTCAAAGGATCCACCAGCCTTGGCATCCCAAAGTGCCACTGCACATGGCCTGGAACAGGCATATGTATATTGAATGCTGACGATACCAAAATGCTCTCTCAAAAAGTTGTATAAATTCCGCCGGACATGGTGGCTCACACCTGTAATCCCAGCACTTTGGGAGGCTGAGGTGGGTGGATCACCTGAGGTCAGAAGTTTGAGACCAGCCTTGCCAACATGGTGAAACTTTGTATATTAGCCAGGTGTGGTGGCGGGCACCTGTAATCCCAGCTATTTGGGAGGCTGGGGCAGGAGAACTGCTTGAACCCGGGAGGTGGAGGCTGCAGTACCTAGGAGGTGGAGGTTGCAGTGAGCTGAGACTGTGACTGCGCCATCTCATTCCAGCCTGGCCAACAAGAGTGAAATTCTGTCTCAAAAACAAAAAGTTGTATAAAGTCACACCGCTACTAACAGTGTATCAGTGTTGGCTTCCCCTCT
Organism: Trachypithecus francoisi; assembly: GCF_009764315.1. Taxonomy (NCBI): domain Eukaryota; kingdom Metazoa; phylum Chordata; class Mammalia; order Primates; family Cercopithecidae; genus Trachypithecus; species Trachypithecus francoisi. The sequence goes on along the minus strand of NW_022681455.1, from coordinate 87,144,832 downwards.
CTTACCAGCATGGGGTATTATCAACCTTATAAATTGTGGGACCATGTTTTATTCACTGCTGTGTCCCCATCACTTAACCCTGTGCCTGGTGCACAGCTGCTAAGCCAGTGTTTGATGAATGAATAACATGAGGCTTTAGCATATCTGTAAATGTGCCAATACTCATTCAGATGTCCTGGTAGGTAACAAAGATGAGACCATTAAACTCCAGGCAGTCAGGTGCAGTGGCTCATGTGCCCAGCCGCTCACACTTATACACCATATTTCCTTGAGTGAGTGGGGTTTTGACACCCAATGTGTGTCATGATGCTGGCCCAAAAGACTGGGGGCATTTTGCTTTAAAGCTTTAGTTTAGAAATGGCAAACAGCAGCTTACCTTAACCATAAAAGGACAAAGCCCCACAAAGGTCTTTTGGGGGAGGACTTTACCTTGTGTAAATGCCAAGAAGTCCAAATGGTCCTAGTTCCTAACTGGAGCCAACATGTCAATATAGATCTGCACCAAAAACAAATGTCCATGGCACCAGTCCTCATTAGACAGGCCCAATTAATTTATTTTTGGGTTTCTTTGTTCATTTGGTTTAAAGATGTGGTCTTGCTCTGTTACCCAGGCTGGAGTCCAGTGGTGCAATCATAGCTTACTGCAGCCTCCAACTCTTGGGCTCAAACCATCTTCCTGCCTCAGGAAGTAGTCTCAAGTAGCTAGGACTACAAGTATGCACCACCATGCCCAGCTAATTATTTTATTTTTGTAGAGACCGGGTCTCACTATATTGCCCAGTCTGGTCTCAAACTCCTGGCCTCAAGTGATCCTCCTACCTCAGTCACCCAAAGCATTGAGATTACAGGCATGAGCCACTGTGTATGGCCAGTAGGTTCAATTTAAGAACACGTTTTTTGCAATTACAGTGTAACTGGATCAAAAAAAAAAAAAAAAAAAAAAGGAAGACCAGGCAAGATGGCTCATGCTTGAATCCTAGCACTTTGGAAGACCCAGGTGGGAGGACTGCTTGAGCCCAGGAATTCAAGACTAGCCTGGGCAACATGGTGACACCCTGTCTCTACAAAAAATTTAAAACTTAGCCAAGCATGGTGACATGAGCCTATAGTCCCAGATACTCAGAAGTCTGAGGTGGGTGAGTCACTTGAGCCCAGGAGGTCAAGGCTGCAGTGAGCTATGACTGCAGCCTGGGGCACACAGCAAGACCCTGTCTCCAAAAAAATAAAAAGGAACTAAATAACTAAATAAAAAAATAACTAACCTGTGTACTTGTCTTACCAGAAAGGGGTCCCGATCCAGGCCTCAAGAGAGGGTTCTTGAATCTCCTGCAAGAAAGAATTCAAGGTGAATCCATAGAGTAATGTGAAAGCAAGTTTATTAGGAAAGTAAAAAATAAAAGAATGACTGCTCCACAGTCAGAGCAGCCCAGGGCTGCTGGTTGGCTATTTTTATGAATATTTCTTGATTATATGCTAGACAAGGGGTGGATTATTCAAGAGTTTTCTGGGAAAGGGGTGGCAATTCCCAGAACTGAGGGTTGCTCCCCCTTTTCGACTGTATAGGGTCACTTCATGATGTTGCCATGGCATTTGTAACTGTCATGGCACTGGTGGGAGTGTTAGCAAGCTAATACATTATAACTAGCATATTATAATGAGCAGCGAGGACCACCAGAAGTCATTTTCACGGCCATGTTGGTTTTGGTGGGTTTTAGCCACTTCTTTTCTTTTCCTTTTTTTTTTTTTTTTTAGACGGAGTCTTGCTCCATCACCCAGACTAGAGTGAAGTGGTGCGACCTTGGCTCACTGCAAGCTCCGCCTCCCGGGTTCAAGTGATTCTCCTGCCTCAGCCTCCTGAGTAGCTGGGATTACAGGCGCCTGCCACCACGCCAGGCTAATTTTTTTTTTTTTTTTTTGTATTTTTAGTAGAGATGGGGGTTTCACCATGTTGCCCAGGATGGTTTCGAACTCTTGACCTCAAGTGATCTACCTGCCTCGGCCTCCCAAAGTGCTAGAATTGCAGGTGTAAGTCACCATACTCGGCCCTTAGCCACTTCTTTACTGCATCCTGTTTTATCAGCAGGGTCTTTGTGTCCTGTACCGTGTGCCAACCTCCTATCTCATCCTGTGACTTAGAATGCCTCACCTCCTGGGAATGCAGCCCACTAGGTCTCAGCCTTCTTCTACCCAGTCCCTATTCAAGATAGAGTCACTGCTTCAAATGCCTCTGACACTCTGGCTAGCAGAATACGTTCATGTGTTGGAAATGTTGGGAAATGGCCCTAGCTGCCCCTAAATATCATTTTCACAATGTATTTGGCATACTAAGGGAATATTTTTTCCTTCAATTTGAACATATATTGAACACTTATATCAGCACTGCTCTAAACCAAAGATAATCAGCTAAGTGCTCAACAAACATATCTGCTTGCTAGGAACTATGCTAAGTTACGTCACACCCACCCACACACACACACACATTTTTTTCTCCCACTTAAATCTCATATTTATTCTATTTGTGTTTCTTTATGCTGAGACAGAGTCTTGCTCTGTTCCCCAGACTGGAGTGCATGCAGTGGCGCCATCTTGTCTCACTGCAACCTCTGCTTCCCCGGCGTGCAGGATCTTCCCACCTCAGCCTCCCAAGCAGCTGGGACTATAGGCATGTGCCACCATGCCTGGATAATTTTTGTATATTTTGGAAATAATACACTATGGGTCTCACTATGTTAACCCAGGTTGGCCTCAAACTCCTGGACTCAAACAATCCTCCCACCTTAGCTGCTTAAAGTGCTGGGATTACAGACATGAGCCACATGCCCAGTCACTCACACTTACTCTATTACCCAATGAGTGGGTGTTAGCCCCGTTTTACAGTGTTAACACTGAGTGATCCTACAGCTAGTAAGGGTTAGAGCCAAGGTGCACGCCATGGCCCACCTACCCTGGACGCTGCTCTTGGGACAGTCCCTTTGGTGTTCTGCCTCCCAGACCATAGTGAAGAAGAGGTGTCATGCCCTGGTAGGGAACACTGGCCTGGAAGAGTTCATGGTATTACAGGTAGTTAGGGCTGAGTGGGGGCAGCAGAGGGCTCTCTCCCACCCACTAGGAATGTCAGGTACTAACACTGCCTCTCTAAAAGGGATAAACTGGGAGCCCACGCCAGAGAGAGGCCATTTCCTGATGATCCACACCTGTTGCACTAAAGTGTTAATTGAACGCAGGCACCAACGAGAAGCAACTTCCCGGGCACGTGCATTAAGAGATAAAATGGCGGGCTGGGCGCAGTGGCTCACGCCTGTAATCCCAGCACTTGGGGAGGCCAAGGTGGACGGATCATGAGGTCAAGAGATCGAGACCATCCTGGTCAACATAGTAAAACCCCGTCTCTACTAAAAATACAAAAATTAGCTGGGCGTGGTGGCACCTTCCACCACTAACAATGGAACTGCTAAGAATGGCCTGCAGTGATCCTAAATACAAGGGTGGGAAAGAGAAATACCCGCTTTATGTAAGAACGTTCCTTATACGGCATTATTTTATTATTATTTTCTGAGACGGAGTCTCACTCTGTCGCCCAGGCTGGAGTGCAATGGCACGATCTTGCTCTGGCAATCTCTGCTTCCTGGGTTCAGGCGATTCTCCTGCCTCAGTGTCCTGAGTAGCTGGGACTACAGGCGTGTGTCACCATGGCCAGCTGATTTTTTTTTTTTTTTTTTTTTGAGACGGAGTCTTGCTCTGTCGCCCGGGCTGGAGTGCAGTGGCCGGATCTCAGCTCACTGCAAGCTCCGCCTCCCGGGTTTACGCCATTCTCCTGCCTCAGCCTCCGGAGTAGCTGGGACTACAGGTGCCCGCCACTTCGCTCGGCTAGTTTTTTGTATTTTTAGTAGAGACGGGGTTTCACTGTGTTAGGATGGTCTCGATCTCCTGAACTCGTGATCCACCCGCCTCGGCCTCCCAAGGTGCTGGGATTGCAAGCACGAGCCACCACACCTGGCCAGTATTATTTTAGAAACCAAGAACTATATACAACCTAAATGCTGGAGGTGCCATTAACTAAATGACAGTCGTCCATGGAATGGCTGAGGCAGCCATAGAAACTGCCCACCAGGCTTTTTTTGTTTGTTTGTTTGAGACGGAGTTTTGTTCTCTCACCCAGGCTGGAGCGCAATGGCGTGATCCCGGCTCATTGCAGCCTCTGCCTCCCAGGTTAAAGCAATTCTTCTGCCTCATTCTCCCTACTAGCTGGTATTACAGGAGCCTGCCACTACACCCAGCTATTTTTTGTTTTTCATCAGGCATTTTTATGAATATGTTGTAACATTCAAGGGGAAACAGGACCCTGAACTATGCACTCCCGTCAACCACACAAAAATATTCTCAGGAAAAGAACAGGAAAGAAATATTCCCAGAATGTTAGACTTGATTAACTCTGGTTAGAGGATCACAGTGGGTTTCACATTTTCTTTGACTTTTTCTGGTTTTTCCCTATAAACATGTTCACTTTGATAAAATATCTTTTGAGAATTTCACTTTTATGTTATGTACCTTTTTATGGTCTGACTTTGTTCTAAACATTACTGGGACTCTGGGTTGCTTTTTGTTTTTGCTTTTAAGAGATAGGGTCTCTCTTAAAAGCCGTGGCACGATCTCAACTCACTGCAGCCTCAACCTCTGGGGCTCAAGTGATTCTCCCATCTGAGTCTCCGAGTAGCTGGGGCTACAGACATGTGCCACCATGCCTAATTTTTGTAGAGACACGGTTTTGCCATATTGCCCAGGCTGGTCTTGAACCCTGGGCTCAAGCAATCCACCTGCCTCAGCATCCTGAAGTGCTGGGATTAGAGGTATTAAGTGGATTGGTTTTTATTTTTGTTGTTGTTGAGACGAAGTTTTGCTCTTGTCGTCCAGGCTGGAGTGCAATGGTGCGATCTTGGCTCACTACAACTTCTGCCTCCCGGGTTCAAGCAACTCTCCTGCCTCAGCCTCCTGAGTAGCTGGGATTACAGGCACCTGCCACCACGCCCAGCTGATTTTCTGTATTTTTAGTAGAGACGGGGTTTCACCATGTTGGCCAGGCTGGTCTCGAACTCCTGAGTTTTTTAAAGAGAGATAGTTGATGTTTTTATTAAACTGTGTATGAATCCATTTTAAAAGTTTTGGCTGGGCGTGGTGGCTCCCGCCTGTAATCCCAGCACGTTGGGAGGCTCAGACGGGTGGATCACAAAGTTGGGAGAGCAAGACCATCCTGGCTAACACGGTGAAACCCTGTCTCTACTAAAAATATAAAATAATTAGCCTGCCTGGTGGCGGGCACCTGTAGTCCCAGCTACTGGAGAGGCTGAGGCAGGAGAATGCCGTGAACCCAGGAGGCAGATCTTGCAGTGAGCCGAGATCATGTCACTGCACTCCAGCCTGGGCGACAGAGCCAGACTCCGTCTCAAAAAAAAAAAACAAGTTTTAAAATGTAGTATCTCCAAAAGGAGTTTAAATGATGCCCCCAATATTTGCATTCAGAGCAAACACAGATGAAATTGGAGAGGAGAACCAAAAAGTCAGTATGTCTTTTTTTAAAGTGGAAAATAAAATCTCTATATGACTCTCCAGCTGACCTGTGCCTCCTAAGGAAGAGAACTGATGGATGGCTGGTAGTAAGGTTCATCTTCCTTCTTGGAGTTCTCCCGGCTTGGGGGGCAGAGTGACAGGATATCGGCAGACAGCACTAAGAGGGCAGGCGCCCATCAGTAGAAAACAGCATCATCCCCCCTCCCTTCTACGCATCACCCACATTCTTTTTTTTTTTTTTTTTTTTGAGACAAGGTTTGGCTCAGTTGCCCAGGTTGGAGCGCAGTGACATAATCTTGGCTCACTGCCACCTCTGCCCCCAACACCCCACTTTTTTTTTTAAAGAGACTGGGTCCTGCTCTGTGGCTCAGGTTGACGTGCAGTGGTGCCATCACGATTCCCTGCAGGCTTCAATGCCTGGGCATCAAGCGATCCTCCGGCCTTGGCCTCCTGAGTAGCTGGGACCACAGACATGTGCAACCATGCCTGGGTAATTTTTTTTTTTTTTTTTTTTTTTTTTTTTTTTTTGAGATGGAGTCTCTCTCTGTCGCCCAGGCTGGAGTTCAGTGGCCGGATCTCAGCTCACTGCAAGCTCTGCCTCCCGGGTTTACGCCATTCTCCTGCCTCAGCCTCCCAAGTAGCTGGGACTACAGGTGCCCGCCACCACGCCCAGCTAGTTTTTTTGTATTTTTTAGTAGAGACGGGGTTTCACCGTGTTAGCCAGGATGGTCTTGATCTCTTGACCTCGTGATCCACCTGTCTCGGCCTCCCAAAGTGCTGGGATTACAGGCTTGAGCCACCGCGCCCGGCCCTGGGTAATTTTTTTTAAGAAGTTTTTGTAGAGATGGGTTCTCACTGTTGCCCAGGATGGTTTTGAACTCCCGGCCTCAAACAAAACTCCCACCTCAGCCTCCCAAAGTGCTGGGATTACAGGTGTGAGCCACCACGCCCGGCCCCTCAACCCACCCTGAACTCACCTATCTCTCCTCCATCCCTCTCTGAAAAAGCCCTGTGGTAAATGGGTTTTGCTGGGGCAGCACCACATCCAACTCCCTTTCCTATGGGGAACAGCTTCTTCTCTTCAATGTTATGGCTCCAGTGGGCTCCACCTCCTCCTGCTCTGTGAACAGGGCCACCCAAAGCTCCCTATTCTCATGGGTCAGAGACGGGCTCAGAGAAAGGCACATAGGCCCAGGCAGCCAATCAGGATCCTCCCTTGGGATTTTTCCATGTGGAGCTGGACAAGACAGACTTTGCATTTAACAGAGTGAACTTGAAAACCGAAACAGGCTTCCTTCCCAGGTGCATGAGGTCATACCTCCTCTTTCTGCTGATGCTACTCTGAGTGGATTTCTATTACTTTCAACTAAAGTAATTTTTTCCTTTTATATTTTCCATATATTAAGAGACTGGGTTGGCCGGGCACAGTGGCTCACGCCTGCAATCCCAACACTATAGGAGGCCACAGTGGGCGGACCGCTTGAGGTCAGGAGTTCGAGACCAGTCTGACTAACATGGAGAAACCCCGTCTCTTCTAAAAATACAAAGTTAGCCAGGCATGGTGGTGCATGCCTGTAAACCCAGCTACTTCGGAGGCTGAGGCAGAAGAATCACTTGAACCCGGGAGGCAGAGATTGTGAGCTGATAATGTGCCATTGCACTCCAGCCTGGGCAACAAGACTCCATCTCAAAAAGAGACTGGGTCTCACTATGTCACTCAAACTAGCATGCAGTGGTGTGATCATGGCTCACTATAGCCTCAACCTCCTGGGCTCAAGTGATCCTCCCACCTCAGCCTCTCAAGGAGCTGGGACTACAGGTGTGTGCCGCATACCTGGCTAATTTTTTCAATTTTTTTTTTGTAGAGATAGGGCCTATGTTGCCCAGGCTGGTCTCGAACTACTGGGCCCAAGTGATCCTTCTGCCTCAGCCTCCCATGCAGACAGGGCCACAGGTGCACACCACCATGCTCAGCTAATTTTTTGAATTTTTATAGAGATAGCGTCTTTCTTGGTTGCCCAGGCTGGTCTCGAACTCCTGGGCTCCAGCGATCCTCCCACTGTGGCCTCCCAAAGTGCTGGGATTATAGGCATAAGCCACTGTACCTGGCCACCAAATTTTCTTTAGTGGAGACACAGAAATTTTAGTTTTGAGAAAAAGTCCTGAATTCCAAAATCACACATCAAAATCAAACGTCGATATGGGAAATGAATGAACTCCCTCGTATAGACAATTCCCCCTTTGCCCATGAGCCCCCAGTGCTCCCTCACTCGCCCACCCTCCCCAGCCCCGGGGAAGAGGCTGTTTGTTCTTACTTCTCTTCCACCAGGGAGCCACGGTTTGTGTTCATTTTAATCACATTCTATTTCAAAGAATCCATGAAGTTTCTCCACCACAAGTGAACAAAATAGCAGCTCAGGTGTCTTAGGATCAAGCCCTAAGAAGACATGGAGGCCGGGCGAGATGGCTCACGCCTGTAATCCCAGCACTTTGGGAGGCTGAAGCAGGCAGATCACCAGTGGTTGGGAGTTCGAGATTAGCCTAGCTAACATGGTGAAACCACGTCTCTACTAAATATACAAAATTAGCTGGGTGTGGCGGCATGCGCCCATAATCCCAGCTACTCGGGAGGCTGAAGCAGGAGAATCGCCTGAACCCGGGAGGCGGAGGTTAAGGTGAGCCAGAATCATGCCACTGCACTCCAGCCTGGGCCCTGGGTAACAGAGTAAAACTCGTTCTCAAAAAAAAAAAAAAAAGACATGAAAGCTGAGAAGCTGTGCCTGGAGTTCTGTCATGTTTGGGGGAAATGCCCGTTATCGTGCTGGGAACATAAATTACAAAGAGTGAAGCTGTAAACTTAGTAATGTCCTCAATGTTTAGATTCAAACTACAATGAAAGTTAAACACAGTCACCATTTTGGACATTTTATTTATAGAAATTTCCAGCAGAGCCATTGTTAAGTACCTTTGTCAGGAGATGCCTGTGAGAACCTAGATGGGAAAACAGCCACAAGTTGATCTGCATCTGTTCCTCCCCAAAACTCCACACACACCAGAACAGGAACAGCCAGGGGAGCCTCTGGGTGTGCAGTGATGCGCTGTCTGAGGCACAGCCCAGCACGTGCTTCCTCAGCAGATGCTACACACACAGATCTGGAGGAATGACAGAAACTTCACAGATGTAACCTCCAAGTGCGACCTCAAATGACAAACAACTTTCTCAGGTGGTGCCCGGACAGGAAAGGTACCAGAACAGAATCTGTAGAAAACCAAACCTGTCATGATTAGCATTCCTACCCGACGTTAACCTCCTAAACTAGCTGACTTTATTTATTTTGAAAGCAAATCAAGTGTATACAATCTCTTTTAAAAAATTGTGCAAACATTGTAAAGTTTTTAGGGGCTGTTTATAATCTGAAGAGATTTATAAAAAATTACTGGATTTGTTAGGACTATAAATACTAACCCAGCCTCCCCCATGAAAAAAGCAATTGTTACAAAAATATAAAAAATATACTAGCTTCTACGATTTAACCTTTCCACCAGAAACCTCACCACTCTGGGACTCATCCTGGTTTATATACCACACAGCAAGCACAAGCGCAATTTTTTCCATTTTTTAAGGAAGGAAAAGTTTTAGAACATTCCCTTTTGTTATTTGAGACTGTGGCTATTTTCTTCATAGGGGCTGTGACGAAGGTGGGTAAGGACAGTTTGGAGTTTCTGACTGTTTCCTCTACACGGACCCGGTGTGGAAATCACAGCATAGAGACTGCTCTAAGCCTCACTCCTCGGCCTCTTCTGCTTTCTCTCCAGCTCCTCCAATCCCATTTTGGGACATGCGGGGTCCCAGGCTCCTGAGCTTCCCTAACTTCCCACTGGGGAAGGCAGGGAGGATGGGGAGGCTCCCAGTGAGGGAGGCGAGGGCTAAGCCCGTAGCACCGCAGCCTCGAGTGTGGTCGGCCCGCCCTGGGTTGCTAATGGCAGGGAAGCCGCATGCTGGGGGATGGCACCCTCCTGGCCTGGGAGAGGACTGAGGCCACAGGTCAGAGTCTGCAGCCTGGGAGGGGAGCCGGAAACTAACGAAGGCAAAACACTGCATGAAAGCATGCCAATGAACCTCCAATTACGACTCACTGACTCCTCCACAGCAGCCAAGCTGCCAGGCAATTTTATCACCTAAAAGCAAGGAAACCGACCAGATTGAGCTCGCCACCATTCAAGAAAGGACAGGGCCTTGGCTGCTCTGCAGGTCCGGCGATTGCCCTTGAGGGGAGGACATTTCCAGCCCTCATTTCCCCGCTGCCGCCAGCAGGGGGCGATGTGCACACAGGCTCGGTCAGGGCCTCGGGAGAACAGGCACCGGTCACCCACGGGATGGGTCCACACCATTCCAGTGGGACTCTCCACGGAACTGGGACACTGCCGGGCTGCACCTTGTGTCCCTGAAATTCAGAGAGACCTCTCAGATTGGGTTCCAGCCTACGCATGTTCAAGGGAACCCATCATTCCCAAAGCTCGCCGGACGCACAGAGTTCTCAGGCCTGGCTGCGCTGCTGGGAAGCGGAGACCCGGTTCCTCCTGCAGCCTGGCTCACCCCCATGTCTCACCGTGGGGCCCTCTGACCGTGGCCGCAGCCCCCAGCATCTACCCAAAGCTAGTGCAGCATCCTGCCCAGTCCACGTGCTACTGTGCTCCCTGTGCCTGCCTCCAGGCCACCGGGCGGACCCTCTCAGCCCCAGGGGCCTTCCAGGCCTTTCTGTTCAAAGGACCGGATGCTTCACACCGCTAAGGGCTTTATTTCACAGATCACGGTGGTGAGTTTGGATTTCCAGCCCTCACCACGGTTAAGTCACACATTTCCCGACACCTGCTCATTTCTCCAGATCTTAACATCTCACCCAACACACCCTAGTTGTTGTAAACCCCAAATGAATTTTCCAGAAGCAAAAACAGTAACAGATTCAGAGAACCCTGGCCACACCTGCTGAGCAGGTCCCCTCTACTCTGGTTGCATATAGAATGCTTGTCTGCTTAAAAGAGAGGCGCTGTCAACATCAAGGCACAAAGAAAGACGTCTCCGGGGGCAAAATGATGATGAAGTGACCAGCGGTCTCTGCGAGGCCCAAGGCAGAGTCACGGGGGAGGCGAGTTCAGCCTGGTGGGCACTGGGCGGAAGAGCTGATGACGGGCCTCCCGCTGGGGCTCAGGCGTCCTCACGCGTACTTCTCCAGGAAGTTGATGTGGAAATCCTTCACCTTCTGCAGCACCGTCTTCAGCTTCTCCACTGGAGGGAGGATGGTCATCCTGGCAGGAGAGACAACAGTGTCAGCCTGGCTGCTCTGCAAGATGGGAGAGGAACGAATCCAGTAGCTCAAGCGCCCCTAGGATTGGAGGAGGGAGGTCTGCCTGGTCCGCTTCCACAGCTCCAGACCGGACAGCGCCCAGCACTTGGACCACTTTTCCCTTCATTCATATGTTGGTTTTTTCACCTAAGTAATACACGTGGACAAAAGTAATAAACTAGAGCAGCATTTAGGCTAAGATATATCCACCCATTACTGCAGAAGGCCTGCACCCCTTATTATTTTTTTTTTGAGATGGAGTTTTACTCTTGTTGCCCAGGCTGGAATGCAATTGCATGACCTCGGTTCACTGCAACATCCACCTCCCCGGGTTGAAATGATTCTCCTGCCTCAGCCTCCTGAGTAGCTGGGATTACAGGAGGTAATTAGCTGTAATTACAAAAATCACCATGCCCTGCTAATTTTTGTATTTTTAATAGAGACGGGGGTTTCACCATGTTGACCAGGCTGGTCTCGAACTCCTGACCTCATGATCCGCTCACCTTGGCCTCCCAAAGTGCTGGGATTACAAGCGTGAGCTACTGCACCCGGTCACATTTTCTTTTTTGAGACAGGGTCTCACTCTACTGCCCCAGCTTGAATGCAGTAGAGTGATCATAGCTCATTGCAACCTCAAACTCTTGGGCTCAGGCAATCCTCCCATCTCAGTCTCCCGAGTAGTTAGGATTACGGGCATATGCCAATATCCCTGGCTAGTTTTTAAACAACTTTTTGTAGAGACAGGGTCTTGCTATGTTGCCCAGGCTGGTCTTGAACTCCTGGACTCAAGCAATCCTGAATTCAGCCTCCCAAAGTGTGCGAGCCACTGCACTCAGCGCTCTGGAATATTCTGACCACTGAACAGAACTTTCTCTAGAGCATTGACTCTTGCTCTTTCCTACAGTTTGAGAGAGAGATTTCACTCCCACCTGAGGGGCCTTTTTTATCTCCAGTCAGTCTGACAGTGAGACACCCTCCAGTCACAGCTCTGCCTCCAAAGGAATTCCCAAGTTGCCACAGTAACTAACACCTCCCTCTCGTCCACCAATATGCTGCCTGGCCTTCCCGACAGCCGTCTTGCTCAAATCACTTTCTGACCGAGCCATCAAACACTGAGATGAGCCTGACCAGGGTTGGGAAGGCCAACCGGACAAGGTTTGTCCATCCAGGGGACACGACCCACAACCTTGCCTAAGTCAAGACTTGGCTCCGGTTGCTAACAGCTCATGCCATTTCTTCTTTTTAGCATCTGCCGCAGGAGACATCCGAGAACAACATGTGCGGGGAAGATGCTGTTCTGAAGAGAACTGGCCTCAGTGGAAAACCTCTGCTCCAGCCAGCTCAGCTGTGGGCACTGGCATTCCCGTCCACGCAGGGCCAGAACGGGGTACGCCCTGGGCGTGAGTGGAGCGAATTCCACTGCAGCTCTTCAGCAGGTTCCAGGATCACAGGCAGCGCTGCAGCCCAGGGTGCCATCAGGAGCTACCGAGCACGTGCCAGCACCACTCCAGGCACTGGCAGCTGTGTACTGCCGTCACAGAGTTGAAAATGGACAGCGAAATAAGAAAACACCTTACTGGGAACATTTCAGATGACGATGGGACAGCCGATGGAGGGGAGAGACAGAACAGTCAAGGAAGACCTTTCAGGGAATACGACCCTGAGAAGACAACCACCCAGTTTTTCTTAATCCCTGGGCAGGGTCTGAGCTTGGCTCTGCAGCAGGACAGAGTGGGGGTGACTCGTGGGAGGACAGGGTCTCCGCACCTCTCTCTCCGAAGTAGTCCTCTGCTCCATGTCAAGAAGCCCACATTTCCCTGGACCAGCCCCTGGTACGGACCAGCCCCTGGTGCGGAGAGGAAGTCATACCTGAAGTGGTAAGTGCCTTCCCTCTGCCCAAAGCCACTGCCGGGCACGACGCAGATGCCAGTCTCCTCCAGGAGCTTCATGCAGTAGAACATATCTGGAGCCATTTGATGGGCCTATGGGAGCAGACAGAGCTCATGATCATTCCTGGCTTTGCAAACACACCATTCAACCCTCAAAGCCAAATGTAATCTAAATGGCAGGTCTCTCTCCCACGGCAGTGCCCTTCTCCCCTTCCACTCCTAGAGGACCAGGGCCAGACGCTGGGATACTGCTGGTGGCTGGTGCCAGGCACAGACACCTGAAAACTACTGCAGGACAGCCAGGTGTAGCGGTGCTCCTGCCCGTCATCGGGGAGTGCCCATCCCCAGGCAGCCACTCGACAGGCATCAGTGGTGGCTTCCTGCAGGTCAAGCCACATAATTCTCTGAAAATGGGGCCCTGGGGTCTGCACGCAATTTTCATGGAACAAGCTCCTCTGAGGCAGTCTCAACACTGCTTTCCACACACTGGTTTGCATGACCACCCAGGGAGCCTGTTAACTACAGATTCTCAGGTTATATCACCAGGAAGTCTTTATTTTTAGTTTTATTTATTTATTTTTTTAGAGTCTCCCTCTGTTGCCCAGGCTGGAAGTGCAGTGGTACAATCTCGGCTTACTACAACCTCTGCCTCCTGGGTTCAAGCAATTCTCCTGCCTCAGCCTCCTGTGTAGCTGGAATTACAGGCACGCGCTACCATGCCCCACTAATTTTTGTATTTTTAGTAGAGACAGGGTTTCGCTATGTTGACCAGGCTGGTCTCGAACTCCTGACCTCAAGTGATCCGCCTGCCTCAGCCTCCCAAAATGCTGGGATTACAGGCGTGAGCCACTGCGTGCCCAGACTACAGCAGGAATTTTTTTTTTTTTTGAGACTGAGTCTCACTCTGTCACCCAGGCTGGAGTGCAATGGAGTGATCTCGGCTCACTGCAACCTCTGGCTACCCAGATTTAAGCGATTCTCCCTGCCTCAGCCTCTGGAATAGCTGGGATTACACTGCAGGCCACCATGCCCAGCTAATTTTTTTTATATTTTTAGTAGAGATGGGGGTTTTACCCATCTCTACTTGGCCAACCCATGTTGGCCAAGCTGGTCTCGAACTCCCGATCTCAGATGATCCACCTACCTTGGCTTCCCAAAGTGCTGGGATTACAGGCATGAGCCACCATACCTGGCCCACAGATTTTTTTTAAAACTTAAGAGGTCTTGCTCTCGCCCAGGCTGAAGTGCAGTAGCATGATCATAGCTCACTGTAGCCTCAACCTCCCAGGCTCAGGCGATCCTCCCAGCTCAGCCTCCCAAGCAGCTGGGACCACAGGCCTGCACCACCCAGCTAATCTTTAAATTTTTTGTAGAGAGGGTTTCACCGTGTTGCCCAGGCTGGTCTCAAACTCCTGGGCTCAAATGATCCTCCCACTTCAACCTCCCAAAGTGCTGGGACCACAGGTGTTAGCCACTGCACCCAGCCTAACACTAGGAATTCTGATTCTGTAGGTCTAGGGTGGGGCCTAGACTTGGGTGTTTAACAAGGTGTTCAGGAGGCTTGGGGGTGGGTGAGGACGCCACCTGCAGAAACTGCGCTCCCTGTGAGCCTCCAAGTGGGGTCTGTGGCACCTGAGAACTTAGTGGAACCACAGACTCTTAGGTTCCTTGCAGACCTAAGACCCTTTAAGAAAAAAAAAACAAAAAAAAAACAAGCCAGGCACAGTGGTTCATGCCTGCAATCCCAGCACTTTCGGAGGCTAAGGTGGGAGGTTCCCTTGAGGCCCAGGAGTTTGAGACCAGCCCTGGGGCAACAAAGTAAGACCCCATCTCTCTGTATAAGAATGTAATTAAGGCCGGGCGCGGTGGCTCAAGCCTGTAATCCCAGCACTTTGGGAGGCCGAGACGGGCAGATCACGAGGTCAGGAGATCGAGACCATCCTGGCTAACACGGTGAAACCCCGTCTCTACTAAAAATACAAAAAACTAGCCGGGCGAGGTGGCGGCGCCTGTAGTCCCAGCTACTCGGGAGGCTGAGGCAGGAGAATGGCGTGAACCCGGGAGGCGGAGCTTGCAGTGAGCTGAGATCCGGCCACTGCACTCCAGCCTGGGTGACAGAGTGAGACCCCGTCTCAAAAAAAAAAAAAGAATGTAATTAAAACAAAACAAACAAGCCAGGCACAGTGGCTCAAGCCTGTAATCCCAACTCTTAGGGAGGCAGAGGCAGGAGGATAGCTTGAGCCCAGGAGCTTGAGACCTGCCTAGGCAATATAGCAAGACCCCGTTCTCCACGAAAAGGAAAAACAAAAAGCAAAAAACAACAACAAAAAAGGCCCTAGGTGATGGGTGTACACACTGAAGTCTGGGAAGCGCTGCTCCAGGATGCAGTGGCTCGGTGGAGGTGGCAGCTCCTGCTGCTTCCCCCGCAAGCATCTCACCCAGGCACCTCCCTTGGGAGCAGCAGCATTGACAGAGTCCAGATCAGCTCCTCTCTCCTGGGGCCCGCCTCATGTTTGCCTGTCATCACAGCCCATGCCTGGGCCTCTGAGAACCTGTCATCTTACATGGTCAACACCACCTGGTCGAAAGGTGCATACAGTTCAGAGCCTCCAGGGCCAGCACTTCTGCTCCCCAAGATAAGCAGGGGCCCCCAACCCAGTGTCTCAGGTGAACCTGGTAAGAGAGAGCTAGCCCAGCCCATGCCCCAGACCTGAGCAGCCTCCACAGCTTTGACAGGAATGAAGATCCGAGGGAAGGCATACATGGCACCCTGCAAGGGGTTGCAGTGAATTCCTGGGACTTGGTTAAACAGGTCTTCCGTCAGCTTTGCTTTTTTGGCCAGATTACCCAGGACCGACTCCTTCTCCTGATGAGAGACGGAAACAGCACAGTAGTCAGTATCTCTGGATAAAGATTCACTCTAGCCACTGATCTTTCCTGCAGCACTTGCAGAAATCCTGGATGATGACTTTGCTCCAGCTTTGAATGTATATCC
This sequence comes from Trachypithecus francoisi, assembly GCF_009764315.1. NCBI lineage: Eukaryota > Metazoa > Chordata > Mammalia > Primates > Cercopithecidae > Trachypithecus > Trachypithecus francoisi. The sequence goes on along the minus strand of NW_022681455.1, from coordinate 87,129,038 downwards.
CCTCTGACCCAGGTGCTGACTCGGATTTGCTCTGCCTGGGTCACAGGCCCCATGCACACCACACAGACAGAGTGGGCGGGGTGGTTTGTTCCTTCGACACTGGGGTATCAAACAGACTGACCAAAGAAGAGCTTGTGTGAGCCTGAGCACAGCAAAACAGGGAGTGGCTGGGCCTCCCAGCAGGAATTCTTCCACAGCGCTCACCCTGGGACGCTGCCACGTGCCCTGGGGTGTGGGGCACACAGACACCAGGGAGTTCTAGGCCAAAGGGTAGAGCCCGGCAGCCTGTGTCATGGGTTCTATTCTCGTACCAGGATGTCCTTCCAGAAAATGAGAAAAACCAGTTGTTGCCTGTCAGTCTGTATGGACTCGGCTCTGGAGGGAATTCCTCAGAACATGCTTCTAGGACACATGCCCATTCTTCTGCAGACAGGCCCCACCAATGCATCTGGGGGCCAGTGCACCCCACCCTCTGTCTGTGTGGTGTGCATGCAGCACAGGACCCAGGCAGAGCAAGTCAGGATCAGTGACTGGGCCTGAGCTGGGCATGTGTCTACAGCTAGAGCAGAGTCGCTGTCCAGGGCTTCCACAGGTGCCGCTGGCCAAGTGGTGTGGAAGGTGTGGGCTGCAGGTGAAGGCATAAGCACTATGTGGCCTGTCTGCGTGGGCAGCATGGTTCAGCCTGGCATCACGACACGGGCCACAACACAGATGGACCTGGAGGACATCATGATTAGGAAAATAAGCCAGCCACAAAAATACAAATAAGACATGACTCTGCTTTGTTTTTTTTGTTTTAGACAGAGTCTCGCTTTGTCACCCAGGCTGGAGTCTCATGGCGCAATCTCGGCCCACTGCAACCTCTGCCTCCCGGGTTCAAGTGACTCTCCTGCCTCAGCCTCCCGAGTAGCTGGGATAACAGGCATGTACCATCCCTGGCTGATTTTTGTATTTTTAGTAGATAATGAGGTTTGACCATGTTGGCCAGGCTGGTCTCAAACTCCTGACCTCAGATGATCCACCCGCCACAACCTCCCAAAGTGCTGGGATTACAGGCGTGAGCCACTCACTGTTCCCGGCCAACATGACTCCATTTATATGAGGAACCTTGAGGAGGTGAGTGCAGAGAGAAGAGGGTAGAAGGGTGGCTGCCTGGGCTCAGGGAAGGGCAGGGTGGGGTATTAGTGGGTAACAGGCAGAGCTCAGTGTGGGATCATGGAACAGCTCTGGAGATGGATGGTGGTAATGGCCGCACAATAGTGTGAATGGCCTGAATGCCAGAGAACGGAGTACTTTATAAAGGTTAAAAAAATCGACTTTATTTGCATTTTACCACAATTTTTTAAAAAAGAGGTGAGCCTGCACCAGTTGGGAGTTGACTTCTAGGTTACCTGACCCATAAATTCCTTTGTTTCAACGGATCAAAGCTGGTCAGAGCTGGAGAACTCTGTCAAGCTGTGAGAACACGGGTTAGCAGAGGTCGGCGGGGGCCTGGGATCCATGCTGCGCCCCACCACCTCCTCATCTTCTTTTCAATTTCATGAGTCCCCCCAGTGTGTTATCGGGAAACAACGCCATTCCCTCCTCGACACTCGCCGTGAGGAAGAGGAAGGGTTCACCTGCCCACACACACTCTCAGTTCTCCTACTTCCAAACAATGACCAGCTGTACCTCCGGACTTCAACTCAAGGGGGTGGTTCAGGCTCCGAGGAGACATGCGTGCCCCTGCAGGCCACACCCCCAGGAGGCTGCCGTCTGGCCATCTGGAGACAGGCCAGCCACCGGCCCAGCAGGAACTCTCGTGACCCTGGCTGCAGGGATGTGGACACATCACAGTGGACTCACGCGGCTGAATTGCTCAAAGGACTCCTCTCCTGCCACCGGGGGATTCACAACGATGTCCATGGCAGCCTGCCCGGACACTGGGGGGCACAGGCGCACTGAGAGCAGCTTCACCAGCTGGCCCTTGATCTCAGGGTGCAGGTTGATCACCTCCATGTAGCCTCCTCTGTAACCACACCTGGAGGGCCGAAGAGAGGGAGAGGACCACCAGTTACAGAAAGACCTCAACAAAGTGCCATTTGGACAGCCAGAATCGAAAGCATCCCCACACCCAACACCTACTGGCCAGGTGTGGCTGCGTTCTTGCCAATGGAAAGTGAACAACAGTGATGATTGTGTACAAATTCCTATTTTTTTTTAAGAGACAGGAGCTTTTCCTGTCACCCAGGCTGGAGTGCAGTGGCATGATCACAGCTCACTGCAGCCTCAACCACCTAGGCTCAAGCAATAGTCCCACCTCGGCCTCCCAAATAGCTGGGACTACACTACAGGTGTGTGCCACCACATATGGCTCATTTTTAAAATTTTTATGTATGTAGAGATAGGGTTTTGCTATGTTGCTCAGTCTGGTCTTGAACTCCTGGCCTCAAGTGATCCTCCCGCCTCAGCTTCCCAAAGTGCTGGGATTACAGGCGGGAGTCACCATGACAAGTTTCTGTAATTTATAGCCAAAAGAATCCTCATTGATACATTCAAATCATATGAAAATAAGCTGAGGACATGTAATGAGTTAAAAAAAAAAAAAAAAAAAAAAAACCTTTCTAAACCAAATCAGCAACATACATCTTCTTCTCCAGTGTGTGGCTGCAAACGTTCACACTAACTACCATAGGAACGCAGGTACCCGGAGGCAGGAACCTGGTCACCTTCTTCCATGCATCCCCCACCCCCAGCCTCAGAGTACCTGACACGATGAGATGCTCAGTAACATGCTTTTTGGGGGGCCAGGTGCGTGGCTCACTCCTGTAATCACAGCATTTTCAGAGGCCAAGGTGGGCAGATCACTTGAGGTCAGGTGTTCAAGACCAGCCTGGCCAACATGGTGAAACCCTGTCTCTATTAAAAATACAAAAAAATTAGCTTGGCATGGTGGCACATGCCTGTAATCCCAGCTACTCAGGAGGCTGAGGCAGAAGAACTGCTTGAACCAAGACCGGGAGGAGGCAGAGGTTGCAGTGACCTGAGATTGCGCCCCTGCACTCCAGCCTGGGCTCCAGAGCGAGACTACATCTCAATAAAACAAAAAACAAAACATGCTTTTGGGATCACACTGCTGAACAAAACCGGTCAAGATTCCCATCTGATCCCTTGACTGGACATTCCAAGGTGGGAAGATAAATTCTAACATCTCAGAAAAGTGTCCCGTAACAAAAATGGAAAGAAAGAACTTTCTGCTTAATCCTCTGCTGATGAGCAGAGAATCAAAATGAGTAAAGCAGTCAGACCCTAATTCATCCAGATCTGAGAACACAGGACACTCAGGACCCCAACATCAGGGCACTGACTGGTAGCATAATCAATAACTGAGATGGGGCAATGTATAAGTGTGTAGTAAACACGCTTGAGTTTGAAAACTGAGTTCACCGAGAACAGATTTGTTTAGGAAAAGAGCTACAGAGCAAAAGGAAGTGAAGAAGGCGCCAGGACTGCTACAGTGTAGACCAGAAAGACCAGTCTACGTTAGCCTGCGTCCAGATCAAAGAAGCCCAAGAACAGTTTTGCAGCCATCCCAAGGCGGCTGCTCCCTTGACCTGGCGGAAGTATTCCTTCGAGCTTTCACGCTTACACTGTTCCAGCCTAACAACCAACAGCCCTCCCCATGCTGACACCTGGCACAGAATAGGATCCCACCACGTTGGGAATGCATGCCCTTTGCTGCAAACCCACTGGTCTCTCCTCAGTCTCTGTGGCTTCCTGCTCTTTCCCCTAACCTCCCAGCAGTGGGGGCCAAGGCCCAGGCCTCACTCCATGTGAGTATGAGACATGTCCAGGCTCAGAGCTCCAACAATCTTACAATTCACACCCACACATCTCCCAAACTTAAACCACCTACCAGATGTCAGCTTGCCTGGAGACTTACACATCTCTCTCCACCTGGACACCAAGCTGACATATTTCACTTTAACAGGTTCAAAACTGAACTCCTGCTCTTTCTCCCTAAACCTGCTTCACCCTCAGCCTTCCTCATCTATTGACTGCAACACCATCCTTCCCGTTGTTTGAACAAACAACTAAGGATTCATTGTGCAGTGGCGCAATCACAGCTCCCTGCAGCCTGGAACTCCTGGGCTCAAGCAATCCTCCCACCTCAGCCTCCTGAGTAGCTGGAAGCGTGCACCACCAAACCTGGCCGAGTTTTAAAACGCTTTTTTGTAGAGAAGGGGTCTTGCTATATTATCCAGGCTGATCTCAAACTCCCGGCCTTGAGTGACCCTCCCACCTCGGCCTCCCAAAGTTCTTGGATCACAGACTTGAGCCACTGCACCTGGCCAGGATTCATCCTTAACTCTTCTCTCCCACACCTGTCTTTTCCATCCACAACTCCTATCAACTCCACCTTCAAATACATCCAGGATCCTCTCCCCATCTCTGCCTGGTGCACAATATTTCACCTGTGAGACTGTAACAGCCTCCTGGTCTCTGTCTCCATCTGTACCCCATCCCCTACCACACAGCAGCCAGAAGGAGCAACATACCAGCTAAGCAAGGCCACACCCCCTCTAAAAACTCCTATCTCATGCTGAGCACAGGTGAAAAATACAATCACCAAAGTGGCCCAGGTGACCCGACCTCCTATGATTCTCAGGTCTCCACTTCTGCCACTGCCCCCTCATCCCCTCCTTTCCAGCTCCTGGCTGTTCTGCCAACATGGCAGGTGTGTTCCACCAACACGGCAGGTGTGCTGCTACCACAGGGTCTTTGCCCAGGCTGCCCCCTCTGCCTGCAATGCTCTTCCCCCAGATATCTGCACAGTTCCCCACCACACTCCTTCGGGGTTTAACTCAGAAGCCAACTCCTCGGTGAGGCTGCACCACTTCAGCCTTCGACCCCACCCCTACCTCTCTCCTAATGACTGTTCTCCGTTGGATGCACGATTTACTCATTTGCCTACAGTTCTCTCCCCTCACTAGAACCCATGCTTTGTGCTGGCAGGAGGGTGTTCGCTGTGGCATCCCCAGCACTGAGATCAGTGCCGGACTCATCGTAAGTGCTCAGTAAATATTAGCTGAATGAACAGACACAGGATTACAGCTGACCCTTTAGCCTCTGAGGTCATGCAGTGCCTAAGGCAGCCCTGCATCCAGAGTACGGCCCGTCAGCCTAACAGCATCTGTTTGTCTGCTCCATCTGCTCTCCCTGACCCCTCAGACATCAATCAACCTCAGAACAACAGTGACAGAGAAAACACCAGGTGTCACAAGCTGCCACGTAGTCCTGTTTCCACTCCATCATTTGTCCGTTGTCTGGCTTCTCTGAGCACGTCCTTATTTGAGCCCCTGCACGAGGGCTGTTCTCACACCATGGCTCTCCTGCTGGGGAGATGCAGAAGCAACAGATAAGGGCAGCCTTCTCTCCATCCAGGTGAGTAGACCACGGCACAGGGCAGAGGAGCCGGCAGCGTGAGGATCTGGTGGGCCCAGCAGTGGCGGGAGGGGAGGGAGGCCCACGTACTCGCCCATGTAGCCCTTGGAGGTGGAGTGGAAGGAGGCGAGCTCCACGTTGCTGGAGTACTCGGGCCCCATCTCATACAGCACCTTCTTGAAGGAGTGGAATCTGCAATCTGGAGAGTACACGTTGTCCTGGTACACCTGCGGGGGCACGGCAGGGACGGTCACCAAAGGGCCCTCAAAGAGGCTGCTGCCCAGTGTGGCCAAGGCAAGGGAGGGCACAGGTGCTGTAGGCCATGAGGCCCAGCCTCCTGTGCCACTTCCAGGGATGAGCCAAGTGTGCCTGAAGGAACTTTCTAGAATAAGCAAGGAGGCAAGGCCTCAGGCTGGATGCTGAGACAGCTCAGGAGCTCACTTGATTTCTCTCACATTCATCCCCGCCCAATCCCCAGACTTCCCTTCCACCCCATCTGACCAGTGATGGTGCCGAGACGCCCATCCTCGCAAGCAGACTCTCCTCCTAAAGCACGGTGCTTCCTTGCTTTACCAACACCGTGGCTATGGCATTAGTGCCCCTTTCCTCTGATCTCCTATTTGAAGAGCTAACCCTGTTGGGTTTCCTTTGCAACACTTAACCCCCCAGAGTGGAATCATTGTGTTCTTCCGCCCACTTTTCCCTGCCAGAGCAGCACCTACACCCGTTTGGTTCTTTCCAGTCCCCAGAGTCCAGCACTCACAGCTGGCAGACACCCACCCTGGCCTTTGAGGTTAATTCCCCATCTGTTTTGGAGATCAGAGAAACTGAGCCTTTCTGGGGCCCTGGGGATCAGTCGGAGGGTCAAGCTGGCTCCATCACCAAGCCAGGCCCTGTCCTCCTCATCCTCCTCTTCCCAGACCCAGAGGGAAGTTCTGTGTACCAGGTCATGAGGAAAACCATGGGTCTCTCTGCTGCCTTCTCTCTCCTTTAGAAATGAAGATGTCACGCCTATCTACTATTAAGGCAACACTTTGATGGGTAAGCTGTGTGTGTATGTATGTGTCTGTGTATGTATGTGCATGTGTCTGTGTATGCATGTGTGTGTGTGTGTATGTACGTACGTATATGTCTGTGTGTATGCCTGTGTGTGTATGCGTGTGTATGTGTCTGCATTTGTATGTGTGGCGTGTGTTGGGGGGGGTGACAAGGAGCAAATAAATGAAGGCAGAGGGCTAGAAGCTGCAGCTCACCGGAAACCATGCAGAAATGAAGAAGAAACAAAAAGAGGATTTGATGGAACCTCAGTTTCTTTCCAAAGCAGAAAAATAATGAGCAGACTTTGGTTCCAGAACTGGAGTTCAAGAAGCAACAGGTATGGGGTTAAGATCCCTTCCTAAGATGTAAGCGAATTAAATGAGACAGTAGATACAGAAGCGCTGGGAGGCATAGAACTACAGCTTTATGAGGAGTGGGTGTCAAGTCATTTCTGCCACTGGGAACCCACCCTCCCTTGTTGGATAGGAGCCCCTCAGCTGGCCCTCAAGGAATAACCCTCCTTGGTTCTCTATCTGGAGGTTTGGGAAAAGAAAGCAGAGGGCCCACCCTAGGCTCTGGGCCTGGCCAATCTGCATACTGGAACCCCTACATCACAGTGATTGGTTCAGCAATGGGCGTGTGACTCAGGCTGAACCAATGAGGCTCAATTCTGAGACTTGCTGGAACCACCAGGGCAAAAAGCCCTCTTTCTAGGCTGGGAATCTCTAGGCTGGGAAGATAACAGGCCTGTGTATGAGGCCAACAGAGAGGGGTGGAAAAGGGAAAGAGGACCTGAAAGATAAGGTCCAAGCCCCCGGATTCAGCTGCACACCTGTGACCCCACCAGCATTTTTCCTTTTTCCTTTTTCTTTTGGAACTTAAGTGATTTGGGCTGAATTTCTGAAATTTACAACCAAGAGTACAAACCAATAAAGGGGTAATTTAGGTCACAGTCTCACAAGTTGTAACACTGAACATCCTCACCCTAGGCCAGAATAATTCCTCCAACACCAAGACAGCCCTCTGGCTGCAGAACAATGGCGGCTGGGTACCTCCCTCTAGAAGAGAAAGCTAGTGCCCATCCCCTCTGAGTGGGGACACTCTTACCTCATCAGCAAGGAGAAAGAGTTTCTCTTCCCAGGCAAAGTGGATTACATCTTCTATGCACTTTCTGCTTTGTACCTGGCCTATAAAATCCCCAAGAAAACCAAAATGTTGGTTGTAATGCTGTTTAAATTGTCCCCAGGTCAGAAGCCCATCCAGAATCACTCTGGTGCCCTGTGTTCCCTCGAGCCCCCCAGAGACCCCCTCCCCAGTGCCACGCATGATGGTGTAGTTGGCCTCCAGGGACACCCAGAAGAGCTGCCCGCGTGTCTGACTCTCCTCAGCCAGTTATGCGAGGGAGAAGGGGTTCTCACCCGCCTCTCTTATTTTTATTTTTATTTTTTATTTATTTTTATTTTTTGAGAGCGGAGTCTCGCTGTGTCGCCCAGGCTGGAGTGCAGTGGCGTGATCTCGGCTCACTGCAAGCTCCGCCTCCCGGGTTCCCGCCATTCTCCCGCCTCAGCCTCCGGAGTAGCTGGGACTACAGGCACCCGCCACCGCGCCCAGCTAGTTTTTTTTTTTTGTATTTTTAGTAGAGACGGGGTTTCACCGTGTTAGCCAGGAGGGTCTCGATCTCCCGACCTCGTGATCCACCCGCCTCGGCCTCCCAAAGTGCTGGGATTACAGGCTTGAGCCACCGCGCCCGGCCTTATTTTTATTTTTTTTTAGATGGAGTTCTGCTGTTGTTGCCCAGGCTGGAGTGCAGTGGCATGATTTCGGCTCACTGCAACCTCCACCTCCCAGGTTCAAGCAATTCTCCTGCCTCAGCCTCCCGAGTAGTTGGGATTACAGGCTTGCACCACCACGCCTGGCCAATTTTGTATTTTTAGTAGAGACAGGGTTTCTCCATGTTGGTCAGGCTGGTCTTGAACTCCCAACCTCAGGTGATCCACTCACCTCGGCCTCCCAAAGTGCTGGGATTACAGGTGTGAGCCACCACGCCCAGCCTGGCTCTTATTTTTATGAAGGCTTTGTGTGTAGGTGTGGTGGTGTGTGTGTGTGCATACACTTGCATGTGCAAGTGTCTGTGTGTGGTGTGTTGGCATGGTGGGGTGTGTGTGTGGTGTGTGGTGTGGTGGGGTATGTCCGTGTGGTATGTGTGTCAGTGTGGTGGGGGTGTGTCTGTGTGGTGTGCATGTAGGTGTGGTGTGTATGTGTGTGGGTGTGGGGTGTGTGTCTGTGTGGTATGTGGCGTGTGTCTGTGTGGTATGTATGTAGGTGTGGTGGGGTGTGTGGTGTGTGTGTCTATGTAGTATGTGTGTAGGTGTGGTTGGGTGTATAAGTCTGTGTGTGGGGTGTGTGTGTATGGGTGTGGGGGGGTGTGTGTGAGTCTGTAGTGTGTGTGTAGGTGTGGTGGGGGTGTCTGAGTCTGTGTGTGTCTGTGGTGTGTGTGTAGGTGTGGTGCGGTATCTAAGTCTGTGTGGTATGTGTGTGGGGTGTGTGTGTGGGGGGTGTGTGTGTGTATGTGGTGCGTGTGCAGGTGTGTGGGTGTGGTGGGGGTGTGTCTGTTGTGTGTGTGTAGGTGTGGTGGGGGTGTGTGAGTCTGTGTGTAGGTGTGGTGGGGAATGTGTTGCGTGTGTGTGTGTGTGTGCAGGTGTGGTGGGGTGTGTCTGTATTTGGTGTGTAGGTGTGGTGGGGTGTATGTATGTGGTATATGTGTAGGTGTGGCGGGGTGTGTGTATGTGGTGTATGTGTAGGTATGTTGGGGTGTGTGTGCACACACGTGTATGTGTGGGTGTTTGTGTGCAGTGTGTGTAGTATGTGTCTATGTGTGTTGTACGTGTCTCTGTGGTGTGTGTATGTGGTGTGTTTGTGTATGTGGTGTGTGGTATGTCTGCGCTGCAGAACAGAGAGGCATGGAAGCATCATAAGGAGCAGGGAGAAAAGGCCCAGTACAATGGCTCACGCCTGTAATCCCGGTGCTTCGAGAGGCCAGGGTGGGAGGATCGCTTGAGACCAGGAGTTCCAGATCAGCCTGGACAACACAGCAACACCTCATCTCTACAATAAAAATTATCCAGGTGTGGTGGCTTACAGCTGTAGTCCCAGCTACTTGGGAGGCTGAGGCTGGAGGATCGCTTGAGCTCAGGAATTTGAGGCTGCAGTAAGCTATGACTGTTCCACTGCACTCCAGCACGGGTGACAGAGCAAGACTCTGTCTCAAAAATAAAACAAAGAACGGGAAAATACAACTGCAGGAGTTAAATCTATCAGCTAGTGCCCTCCCCCGATTACTGCATACCAGCAGCAGATGGTGAAGAGACTCGCACTGGCTATGGTCACCAGGTGAAGAGTTAGCTCCTTTCTCCCCAGAGAGGAACCCATGAGCTCCACAAGGCAGGGACAAGGCCTCTCCCCGCTCAAGATCTGCCCTCAAAGACAGCACTCAACAGGCACTCAATAAATAACTGCAGAATAAATGCTAAGTGAATGAGCCTGGGCACCAGCTTTGGTGTCTCCTGTCAGCTGCTACCCGGCATCACTAAAGATGAGCACGCTGCAGGACTCAACACTAACAAGGAACACTTACAACACATTTTATTATTTTTCTTTAATTTTTGAGTCGGAGTCTCACTCTGTCACCTAGGCTGGAGTGCAGTGGCACAGTCTTGGCTCACTGCAACCTCTGCCTCCTGGGTTCAAGTGATTCTCTTGCCTCAGCCTCCTGAATAGCTGGGACTACAGGCGTGAGCCCCCATGCCCAGCTAACTTTTTATTTTTGAAAAGGGGTTTCACCATGTACCCAGGCTGATCTTGAACTCCTGGACCCCAAGTGATCCACTCACCTCGGCCTCCCAAAGTGCTGAGATTACAGGCGTGAGCCACCGCACCCAGACTGCATTTTAGAGAAATGAGTGCAAACAGCAAGATGGTGATCCATCTGTTCACACGAAATGCCATGGGTACAGGTGAGGGAAGGAGTAAACGCAACGAGGTAGAAATGGGACCTTCCCTCAGTATTTCCTGAGATCTGCTTTGAGTGTGGCACCGGGAATATCTGATGTGCTCACAATATCCTCTGGAAAACCACCACTACAATCAGGCTTGCTAACTTCTTAACAAGGGCCATGTTTGTTTACTATATGTCTGTGTATATTACATATATATCTTGAGTGTGTGTACATACATGTCTATACATGCATGCATGTATATTCTTTACAGTGTCTTGCTCTGTCACTCTTGCTGGAGTGCAGTTGCATGATCCTAGCTCACTGCAGCCTCAAACTCCTAGGCTCAAGCCATCCTCCAGCCTCAGCCTCCCAAAGTGCTGGGATTATAGGCATGAGCCTCTGCACCCAGCCTATTATTGTGTGTGTGCGTACATACATATATACACGCATATATACACACATACACACATATATGTACATATACACGTATATACACACACATATATATGCGTATATATATACATGTGTATATATAGATATGCAAAACAGTATGTAAGAGTATCTTACCTTTTTGTTAATAATACCTATATTCTGGTTTATGCAAAAATATAAACACGCCTGGAAAAAACATACACACGTATCTTGTAAGAGTGTGGCATGATTCCATCAGAATTTCTATCTTGAACTAGCTAAGCAATGAACCAATTCCGTTACTAAGGGACCAACTTTTCTTCTTCCAAGAAAGCACCAATTAGCCTTCCTGTTTAAAAAGCTCAGGGGTTTGGGAGGCCGAGACGGGCGGATCACGAGGTCAGGAGATCGAGACCATCCTGGCTAACATGGTGAAACCCCGTCTCTACTAAAAAATACAAAAAACTAGCCGGGCGACATGGCGGGCGCCTGTAGTCCCAGCTGCTTGGGAGGCTGAGGCAGGAGAATGGCGTAAACCCAGGAGGCGGAGCTTGCAGTGAGCTGAGACCCGGCCACTGCACTCCAGCCTGGGCGGCAGAGCGAGACTCCGTCTCAAAAAAAAAAAAAAAAAAAAGCTCAGGGTTCTGGGATGCCAGGAGGGTGGCAGGCACCGGTTTCTATAAGAAACCAGCCACTATTCTCATAGAGAAGGGCTGGCTTCTGAGGACAGCAGAACCTGCTTGTAATTCCTCCTGGTCTTGCCCTTCCATGCTTGTGATGCCACAAACTGTATCCTGTTGGAATGCAAACCAGGATTTGAGCCCCAGAAAAGCTGTGCTCACTAAATGCTAAAGGGAACACAAGCGGCTAAGCAACAACCAGAGCCTTAAAAAGATTTCAGCCCAGTAAAGGAAATGAGACCCAGTGTGTGCAAATACTTCTGCTGTTACACACCACGTCAGCATGAGGATAAGGGCAGAACTTACATCTCTCCAGCACCTCAGAGCATGCCCGCTGAGCCAGTGAACAAACAAGTGCATGAACAGCGGTGCAGGAGGAAGGAATGTCATATTGGCATTAGAGGGGCCAGGGCACAGCTGTGCCCAGCTGGGGGTGACATGAGATACAGCTTTGATGCAGGCCAAAAGGCTGGAGAGGGGTCTCCCAAGTACCTTTCAAGGCTGGGCCAAAGTAATTCCCCAAAAGCTGATGGGAAGATTTGTAGCTTGTGACTGAGCATCCTCCTTTGAGTGACAGATCACGACTGTTCACGTAGTTTGGATGTCTGTCCCCACCCAAATCTCGTGTTGAAATGTAATCCCCATGTTGAGCTGGGTCTAGTGGGAGGTGTTTGGGTAATGGGGGCGGACCCTGAAAGTATGCGGCATCCTCTACCCCACCCTGATTCTCTCTCTTGTTCCTGCTCTTGCCATGCAATGTGCCTGCTCCCTCTTCACCTTCTGCCTTGACTGGAAGCTTCCTGAGGCCTCCCCAGAAGCTGATACCACCATGCCTCCTGTACGGTCTGCAGAACTGTGAGCCAATCAAGCCTCTTTTCTTAAAAATTACGCAGTCTCAGGTATTTCTTTATAGCAATGCAAGAATGGCCTAATCCCACTGTCCTATGGGGAACTCCAGCGGGAGGCCTGGGACACAGAGCTGCCAATCAGAGTCCCAGGGATTTGACTGGTTCAGGAATGGGCAGGTGACCCAACCTCAGCCTGGTGAAACTCTGGAAGAGGCTCTGCTGTAAGGTAGCTCAGCTGATGGCAATGGCTGAAAGTGCTGAAGCCACTCCAAGGATGGATTCTTCCTGAGGACTCCAACCCAGAGGAAGGTAGAGCTGAGGAAGGACTGAGGCTCCTGTGACTCGGACTCTGATTCCGGCGCACTGCTTCAACCCCGCACTCCACAGTTCCACCCTCCAATCCCTTCAGTCTCGAGTTGGGTCTCTGTCTTGACACCAAAAGGGCCCTGGTTTAAGAACCCAGTCCACTTGGACAACTTTAAGCTACCCTGGTCACAGTGTGTGGTCCAGACAAGACATATGGTCACCACAGGTGGGTTTCTATTTTCCACAGACCCTCTTCTTACAGCTGACTGACTCTCACACAGTGAAGATCGCAGGAGCAAGGCCAGGTCCTGCTCACTCATAAAGTAATTTATAAAAATTACTTATGTTAACATATCAGATTAACAGAAAATGACCTCTTTCCTCAGAGCAGGAGAGTCTCTGGAACAGTGACTTCTTCTCAGTCAGGTGAAAAGATTTATGTAAACACCTGGCCAAGAATGTGTTGACTCTGTGATGTGGACGAGGTACAGTGTCTTTCCCAAGATGTTGTAGAACTTGCTACCCCAAGTGTGGTCCTGGGCCCGGCATCATTATCACCTGGGAATGTGTTAGAGACACAAACTCTCAAACCATACCCCGGCCCAATTACATCCAAGTGTCTGAAGTGGGGCCCTGCAGCTTGGGCACCATGCTTCTGAGGCAGTGGGTCTCACCCTCGGCAGCACAGGCTACCGATATCTCAGAGATCCTAGGGTGTGGCCTCGATTTTGAGATTTTTCAAAGTTCCCTTTGTGATTCTAATGTACAACTAGGATTGAGAAGCCAGCTCTATGTTATTTTCCTACTGAATCTTTATCCGCCCGCTCCCAGGAGCTGGGGTAAATAAGCCAGTGGTATTGCCAGCTGCACCCATTTTCTGCATGCAGGAATTCAAGGGATGTTTTCAGCTGACTGAAGCATCATTTGATGTTCCCGAGAAACAGATTCCACAATCAACTCAAACGGATTTTGGCCCTGACCCAATTTATCTCAAAAAAAGGAGGAGGAGCCCTTGTTCCCTGCGTCCAAATAGCACTGGGGGCATATGAAGCCAGCTGCCCAGAAATATCAAAACAGACAGGACTGCAGACTTTTTTTTAAAGAAAAATATGCAAAACTGGGGGTGCTTTTCAACTTCTGGAAATTCGTGGCTTTTCTGGTTTAGTAGCTTTAGTTTTGAATATGACTCTTCCTCTCAGGCCTCAAAGGGACACAGCAGTGCTGTATCAAAGAAAAACCAACACACACACCAGCATTCTCAAAACTGGTTCAAAAAATAAGGAGGAGTGACGGTAAAATGAGGCCTATGATTAATGGTAAGTTTTTGAGTAAATAATCTCAAGGAGGCAAGTCTTTGCAAATGTACGAACAAAAAACCAGTCTTAAAAATAATACAACCGGCCGGGCGCGGTGGCTCAAGCCTGTAATCCCAGCACTTTGGGAGGCCGAGACGGGCGGATCACGAGGTCAGGAGATCGAGACCATCCTGGCTAATACGGTGAAACCCTGTCTCTACTTAAAAATACAAAAAACTAGCCGGGCGACGAGGCGGGCGCCTGTAGTCCCAGCTACTCGGGAGGCTGAGGCAGGAGAATGGCGTAAACCCGGAGGCGGAGCTTGCAGTGAGCTGAGATCCAGCCACTGCACTCCAGCCTGGGTAGCAGAGCAAGACTCCGTCTCAAAAAAAAAAAAAAAAAAAAAAAAAATAATAATAATAATAATAATACAACCCTGGCTGGGTGCAGTGGCTCATGCCTACAATCCCGGTGCTTTGGGAGGCTCACTTGAGACCAGGAGTTAAGACCAGCCTGGGACACACAGCAAGACCTTGTCTCTACAAAAATAAAAAATTAAAATACGAGCTGGGTGTCGTGGCGCTGCCTGTAGTCTGAGCTGCTCAGGAGGCTAAGGCAGGAAAATCACCAGGAGTTCAAAGCTGCAGTGAGTTATGATCATACCACTTGCACTTCAGCCAGGCCTGGAACCACAGAGCAAGACCCAATCTCTATAAAATAAAAATAATTATTCAAACTGCCTAAGAAAATGTCTGCATTTACTCACCTTTTTTTTTTTTTTGAGATGGAGTCTTGCTCTGTCGCCCAGGCTGGAATGCAGTGGCACGATCTCAGCTCACTGCAATCTCCGCCTCCCAGGTTCACAGCATTTTCCTGCCTCAGCCTCCTGAGTAGCTGGGACTACAGGCGCCCGCCACCACGCCTGGCTAATTTTTTGTATTTTTAGTAGAGACAGGGTTTCACTGTGTTAGGCAGGATGGTCTCGATCTCCTGACCTCGTGGTCCGCCCACCTCGGCCTCCCAAAGTGCTGGGATTATAGGCGTGAGCCACCGCGCCCGGTCTACTCACTTTTTTTTTTAGACAAGGTCTTATTCTATTGCCCAGGCTGGAGTGCAGTGGCATAATCTCAGCTCACTGCAACCTCTGCCTCCTGGGTTCAAGCGATCATTCCACCTCAGCCTCCCTAGTAGCTGGAACTCCATGTACCACCACACCTGGCTAATTTTTTTTTTTTTTTTTTTTGAGACAAAGTCTTGCTCTGTCACCCAGGCTGGAGTGCAGTGGCATGATCTCAGCTCACTGCAACCTCTGCCTCCCGAGTTCAAGCAAATCTTATGCCTCAGCCTCCTGAGTAGCTGGGACTACAGGCGCACACCACCATGCCCTGCTAATTTTTGTGTCTTTAGTAGAGACAAGCTTTCGCCATAATGGCCAGGCTTGTCTCCAATTTCTGATCTCAAGTAATCCACCTGCCTCAGCCTCCCAAAGTGCCAGGATTACAGGCATGGGCCACCGCACCTGGCCTACTCACTTCTTGAGGTGGCCTATGGCAAATTTTAGGGCTTTAGGTTAGCAAATCTGGAAGGGAAACTAGGGGCAGAGAGAACCTTTAATTATTTAACTCTTTGGTTTCTCGACAGCCAGTGTATCAGCCACCCCCACCCTCTATGAAACTGGCGAGGAAGTAAAGCGCAGACCTGTGGGGTTCCCGGGGTTGATTATGCAGAGCACCTTAGGGTCACAGTGGTCTTTGGCCTCCTGCACCGCCCGCCGGAGCTCATTCACATTTAGTGCCCAGCAGTTCTCCTCGTCCAGGTAGTAGTTCACCTGGATGGCGTCGAGCTCAGAGATGACGGCTGAATAGAGGGGATACTGTGGGATGGGGATCATCACACCTGTCCGTGACTTGCCGCCTCCAGAGACGAGGATCTTCAGGATCGTCTGCAACACAGAAGTCACATGTAGAAAGCCAGCACCACTTCCCATCCCTGACCCAGCCTTTCACCCGTGGCTGCACTGCATGCCTCCAGTCCAACTCTGTGCAAGTCACTTTACTCTCCCGAGTCTCAGTTTCCTCATCTGTAAAATGAGGGAAGCTGCAAGGAGTAAGCAAAATACAACATTCTAAAGTTCTCGGCACAGTGCAGAACATGTAGTTAACGACTCAGTACTTAGGCTGGGCATGGTGGCTCACACCTAAAATCCCAGCACTTTGGGAGACTGCGGCAGCCAAATCACTTGAGGCCACGAGTTCGAGACCAGCCTGTGCAACACAGTGAGACCTCCACCTCCTACATAAAAATTTAAAAATATATATTTTTCTTTTATTTTTTTTTTTTTTTTTTTTTTTTGAGACGGAGTCTCGCTCTGCCGCCAGGCTGGAGTGCAGTGGCGGGTCTCAGCTCACTGCAAGCTCCGCCTCCTGGGTTTACGCCATTCTCCTGCCTCAGCCTCCCAAGCAGCTGGGACTACAGGCGCCCGCCATGTCGCCCGGCTAGTTTTTTGTATTTTTTAGTAGAGACGGGGTTTCACCATGTTAGCCAGGATGGTCTCGATCTCCTGACCTCGTGATCCGCCCGTCTCGGCCTCCCAAAGTGCTGGGATTACAGGCTTGAGCCACCGCGCCCGGCCTTATTTTTCTTTTAAAAAAATATATTTTTAAAAAGACTCAATACTTGTATTTTTAATACTTATAAAATAGTAGTTCCCATACTAGCCCTGTCTCAGAATTAGATTCCCTATGTCAGGGGTGGGGCCCAGGAGTATGTGTTATCAGTATCAGTGCCCAAGGTTGGAAAGACCCAACCCTACATCCACCCCAACAAGGGACTCTTAAAATGGGATAAAATACCCATCTACTGCCACCAGGTGGCACTTTGACCTGTTTTCCAAGCTGAGCAGGATGCTTAAGATTTCTGAGAAACCAGGCCATGCGATTCCTGTGGGGTATTGGTGGAAGTGCCAGTAATTCATTGAATTAATTAGCCAAAACCCTATGCAGGGAGAGTCTCCACCTTAAACACGGGCATAGGTCCTTTTCCAGACTCAGTTCCTTACTGCAAAAATCTCACAAGATTTTGAAGTACAATGACTTGATTCTTTCCACTGAATCTTGTGGACACGCCCCCTTCTCTCCTCCAGAACCTCTTCCCACACTGGGCATTTCTGGGATTCAAGAGAGGCCTTGACAGCAGAGGGCAATGGAAGATGATGTGACTGGTAGCTGGAGCTCCAGTGTTAGAATCCCAAATGTCACATGAACTGACTCAAGGCAGGCAGACCACTTAATGTCTCTGGGCCTCCATTTCTCATGGGCTCCAGTAAGAGCTTAATGTGTAGGAAAGGCTTTGGGAAAGGAACAAAACACTCAACAAACAAGAGCCTTACAGGTCAGGAAACAAAGACAGCCCCATTAAAGAAGGAAGACAGCACATGGCTCCCTGAGAATAGATGAGTCAACAGCACCTAAAACCAAGCCAGGCCTTGGGAGGGGTGTGCAGAAAGGGACAGGCAGGCAACCAGTCCCCAACCCCAGACTGCAGACTCCACCAGTCGCCCAAGCCCAGGACTGCAGGCTCCACCAGTCTCCAAAGCCCAAGACTGCAGGCTCCACCAGTCTCCGAAGCCCAGGACTGCAGGCTCCACCAGTCCCCGCAAGGACTGTAGGCTCCACCACTTCCCCAAGCCCAGGACTGAAAACTCCACCAGTCCCCCAAACCCAGGACTGCAGGTTCCACCAGTCCCCCAAGCCCAGGACTGAAAACTCCACTGGTCCCCCAAACCCAGGACTGCAGGCTCCACCAGTCCCCCAAGCCCAGGACTGCAGACTCCACTGCAAGTAACCACTGCACTCCAAACTGCAAGTGACCACTGGCCCCAGCCCTCCCCAACCCCACTGGTAGCTGACCCCAGCCTGATCCACCTCCTCTTGCCTCCTGTGCCCCTCGCAGCCAAAATTTAAACTTAGGAACAGAAATCTAACTGCCCCACCTCCTTCTCCTTCAAACCCTTCAGTGGCTCCCTGTTGTTCTTAGCACAATGACCCAAATCCTCAGCGTGGCCTCTAAGGCCCTGTACTGACGCCAGCTGCCTTGCCAGCCCACGCCTGGTAACTCCGTCCCTCGCTGTGCACTCATCCCCCAGCATCTCCAGTTCCCAGCACTCAGACTCCTGCCAGCTCTCGGCCTCTGCACACAGTGACCTTCAGCTCAGAGCACACCCCCTCTCCCAGTTTACTCCTGTGTGTCCCTCAGGTCCGTGTCTGCTCAGCCTTCCTTGGAGACTTCCTGCCCCCGCCCCACCAGGTCGGAGTTCCCACTGCTCCCTCCCATAACACCCTGTTCTTCTCTACTGCAGAAGAGAAACTAAAAGCTTGTGATGTGCATTTATTTTTGTGATATCAGCTGGTCTGCTCTGCCTGTGTAGGCAGAGGCCAAATGATGTGTTTGGTTTCCCATTCTCCTCAGCACCTGGCACAGGAGGAACATCAGTACATGCAGAACCACAGAAAGGCCAATGGTTACCCTCGGGTGGCCCCCGGCTCCTCTGCAGCCAGACCTGCTGGTGTGTACTCCGGATGGAAATCAAGGCTGCAATAGCGCCCAGGCTCATGAAGACTAAAAGAGGCAAAGACTGCAGGCTGTCAGGGCAGGGGGACCAGAGGTGGCCACCCATGCTGCCACCCTCCCTGCTAGCCTGTCTCCCTGCTAGCCAGTTCCAATGCTGGGCCCTAACAGGCAAGGCTGCTCTTCATGTGGATAAACACCGGATAACAACAAGCCACCCTCACACGTACAGAAATGCCGTCACTAGCTCCCGTGGTCAGGTAGATGTTGTCGGGGTCTGCAGGCACGCCGCCATCCCTCCTGGTGATATAGGCAGCCACATCTTCACGGATGCAGTTGACACCCTGGCTAGCACTGTAGGACCCTGTAAGACAGCAGGTAAGACGGTAACAGAGGCAGGATGTCTGGCTCCACAGGGTCAATATAATTAATATCCATATAATTATAGGGATGCCTGTTTGGGATGAGGGTCTCGGGTGGAGCCCGACTCCCATTGCTTTGGAACTGTGGCAAGCTGCTTAACCACGTGTCTGGGCTTCATCCACCCACCCCTCTATCCATCCACCCATCCACTCATCCACTCACTCACCCAGTACTGAGTACCTATCATGTGTCACACATTATTCTAGGCCCTGGCTCCTACTCAAACGGTGTCCAAACCTGTTCCACCCACTCTCCTGGGATTTATATGTGTTCTGTGACACTGTCAGTCACTAGAGCTGGGATTCCCATGCTTTTATGATGGTTGCCTACACATGGTTCCACAGGACTGGAGAGAATGGGCCAACATTTAGGCTCCAAAATAGCACCCCGTGGGCTGGGCACAGTGGCTCACACCTGTAATCCCAGCATTTTGGGAGGCTGAGGCAGGAGGATTACTTGAGTCCAGGAGTTTGAGATAAGCCTGGTCAATGTGGCGAAACCTCATCTCTACAAAAAACACAAAATCAGCTAGGTGCGGTGGCGTGCGCCTATAGTCCCAGCTACTTGGAGGCTGAGCTGGGAGGATCACTTGAGCTCAGGAGGTAGAGGCTGCGGTGAGCTATGATGACACCACTGCACTCCAGCCTGGAGTGAAACCCTGTCTCGAAAAAATAAATAAAAATAAAAACAAAAACCCCACAACAGCACCACCGGCCAGCCCCAGGCACCCAGGGCTGTGACCAGCATCAACCACAGATCCCTGGGACTGTGAGGTGTCCTCCAGTCCCCAGTCCCATGTGAACATACCCTCCCGCTGCCATTTGAAAGTCATTTATACTAAGTTCAAAAACAGGTAAAACTAATGAATGGTCCCGGAAGCTGAGCAGTGGTTAACTGCTCTGGAGTGGCGGTATTGACTAGAAAGACGCACGAAAGAGTGTTGGCAGCTCCGTGTCCAGAGTCTGGTGGGGTGACATCGATGTTTGCATGTGTGAAAGGTATTCCAGCTGTACGTTAACATTTTTACCTCCATAAAAAAGATTTTTTTAAATGTCAGGCCACTATTTAGGTTTTTGAAAATAAAACTGGAAAGGCCGGGCGCGGTGGCTCAAGCCTGTAATCCCAGCACTTTGGGAGGCCGAGACGGGCGGATCACGAGGTCAGGAGATCGAGACCATCCTGGCTAATACGGTGAAACCCCGTCTCTACTAAAAAATACAAAAAACTAGCCGGGCGACGAGGCGGGCGCCTGTAGTCCCAGCTACTCGGGAGGCTGAGACAGGAGAATGGCGTGAACCCGGGAGGCGGAGCTTGCAGTGAGCTGAGAGCCGGTCACTGCACTCCAGCCTGGGCGGCAGAGCAAGACTCCGTCTCAAAAAAAAATAAATAAATAAATAAAAAAAAATAAATAAAACTGGAAAGATGTATTTGTACAGGTGCAAGATCTCTCTGGAAGAAGACTCAAACTAGCAAGGTGAATTCCCTGTGGAAGTGCACGGGGGCTGGGGGTCAGAGGTGGAAGGCAGACGTTTCATTGTATATTCTTTTAGATCTTTTGAATTTTACACCACATTTAAAGAAAACCAGACTATTCCTTCTGTGGCTACTACAAAAACCACCCCCAGGAGGCAGGATGGCGAATGGAAGTAGCAGATTCCCCTCTGGGGCCTCAGCATGCATCATCAGTCCAGGCCTGGCATCGAGGAGGAACAGTCAAATGCTCTAAACGGGCCAGGCGCAGTGGTTCACACCTCTACTCCCAGCACTTTGGGAGGTTGAGGCAGGCGGATCACCAGAGGTCAGGAGTTCAAGACCAGCCTGGCCAACATGGTGAAACCGCATCTCCACAAAAATCAGCCGGGTGTGGTGGCAGGTGCCTGTAATCCCAGCTACTCGTGAGACTGAGGCAGGAGAATCACTTGAATCTGGGAGGTGGAGGTGCAGTGAGCCAAGATCGCACCACTGCACTCCAGCCTGGGTGACAGATTGAGACCCCGTCTTTAAAAAAAAAAAAAAAAAAAAAAATGCCCTGAACTGGAATCCCCCAGCTCTGCCTCAGCCTCTCTGCACAGCACTGGGCTCTGCATGGCTGTAAGAGGAGCAGCCAGACCAATACTCTAAGGTGCCAAGTGGCAAACATTAACTGGTGTCACTCTGGGTGGTGGGCATGGGCTTCTGTCATGTTATTTTCAGTATTCTAATACATTGGGAGTATTTTGTAAGTTTAAAAAAGGGGAGGTGCAGATGCTTGTGTTAGAGCCCACCCCCACTAGGTGATTTAGTTAGTATTTCTGAGCTTCTGTAAGACAGACCTTCTAGGACTCCTTGCTTCCCTTCACCTCTTTTCAATGCCCCACCTTCTCCTCAGGGCCTCCCCTCTTCCTGCCTCTAAGAGCATCCACTTCCCTGAACACCCAGGCCTTCACCCATTAGCAAGCCCTCTGCTTCTCTGAGTCACACTTCTGCGGGTCACAGACTTCCTACCCTTCCAAAGAGGCTCCTGGGTTTTTCTTCAGATCTCACGTTATGCTCCAAAACACACTGATCTTTCTAGGATCATTTCTAGTCTGTCTCCAGGAGACTTGCCCTAAAGATTCTGCTCCACCTCCAGCCAATCTCAGCCTATAATTTATCCAGTTACTTTACTATTTATTAGTTTTTTTTTTTTTTAAGAAACAGGGTCTCACTTTGCTGCTCAGGCTGGTGTGCAGCGGCACGATCATAGCTCACTGCAGCCTTGAACTCCTAGGCTCAAGCAGTTCTCCTACTTCGGCCTCCCAAAGTGCTGGGATTACAGGTGTAAGCCACTGTGCTGGCCCCTCCAGTTATTTTGTACAGAAGCAGCCCTGCCCTCCCCATGCTGACTCTTGACTCTTGGTTCCTCCAGAGCAGGGGATGTTACCCGTTTCTTCTGTGCCTTTCTCCCAGAGCACCTCGCCCACTGTGGGCTGCACTACACTACACCCTGCTGAGGACCCACTGCCGAACTCCTACTTCACTGAACACCACTGCCCTAGGGCCCCTTCATTCATCACACGGAGGTCCCGACCTCGGGGCCTTTGCACACACTGCTCGCTGGTCCAGCATGCATCTGCAGGTTCTTACTCATCCTCCCCATGACCTCTTCCTCTCCACATAGCCCCTTGTTATAGTCCTGCAGCTCTCTCCAAGATCTCATGAGAAATCGTGATTACACGTTCGTAGAAATTCTTTTTCATGTTTGTTCCTCCCAAATCTGATAGCTTCGTGGGCACAGAAGCTCCACCCACCTTGCTCACCAGTGTCTTTGATGTCTAGAACACAGCCTGGTACGTGCTCAGGGAGGGGCTGGACAAGGGCACACAGCTCCTGCCCTGCCCCAGGCAGGTGCTAGGTTGTACCTCAACCCCATTAAGATCTAGGACACACCTGAGAACCAAATTGCTCATCAAAGAGAAAATAAATGAAGTTGCTGGGTGTGGTGGCTCATGCCTGTAATCCCAACTACTCTGGAGGTCAAGGCAGGATGATCGCTTGAGCCCAGGAATTCGAGAGCAGCCTGGACAATAGTGAGACCCTATGTCTACAAAAAATATAAAAGTTGGCCAAGTGTGGTCGTGTATGCCTGTAGTCCCAGCTACTTGGGAGGCTGATGCAGGATTGCTTGAGCCCAGGAGGTTAAGGTTACAGTGAGCTATGATTGCACTCCAGCCTGGGTGACAAAGCAAGACCCTAACTCTTAAAAAAGAGAGAGAGAGAGAAAAAAGAAGCCCTGCTAAGAAATTATATATATATACACATACATATATATATATACACACACACACATACATATATATATATATTTTTTTTGGAGGGGACAGAGTTTCACTCTCATCACCCAGGCTGGAGTGCAATGACACGAACTCGGCTCAGTGCAACCTCCACCTTCTGGGTTCAAGCAATTCTCCCGCCTCAGCCTCCCAAGTAGCTGGGATTACAGGCACCTGCCATAATGCCTGGCTAATTTTTATATTTTCAGTAGAGACAGGGTTTCGCCAAGTTGGCCAGACTGATCTCGAACTGCTGACCTCAGGTGATCTGCCTGCTCTGGCATCCCAAAGTGCTGGGATTACAGGCATGAGCCACCATGCCCAGTCCAAGAAATAATTTTAAAGGGCATGATAAAAACACATCCTGAGTGGCTGGGCGCGGTGGCTTACGCCTGTAATCCCAGCACTTTGGGAGGCTGAGGTGGGCAGATCACAAAGTTAGGAGTTCAAGACCAGCCTAGCCAATATGGTGAAATCCCATCTCTACTAAAAATACAAAAATTAGCCAGGTGTGGTGACATGCATCTGTAGTACCAGCTACTCAGGAGGCTGAGGCAGAAGAATCGCTTGAACCTGGGAGGCAGAAGCTGCAGTGAGCCAAGATCACGCTACTGCACTCCAGCCTGGGTGACAGAGTGACACTGTGTCTCAAAAAACAAACAAAAATCTCTTGGGTGAGCTTCAAGACTTTGTATACACATTTAATAATCTCCCTGTGGGTCAGGGTGGCCCTGGAGCATAGTGACGTGCTCCATTTCTTTTTACTCCTGTGGGCAGAAAAGTGCTCAGGCTGCCTAGAGTGTAGGTAACAGAGAGCGACACCACTATGTCCTGTCATGCGAAGGACCACACTGTCCTGCCCCCTGGAATGCACAGGGCTTGTCTACAGCTAACAAGGGGATTTAGCACACATGAACGTTCCTTGCAAGCCCAGAAGGTGGGTACAAAGTACTTCCTAGCTGAAGGATGAGGGAGACTCCAAGCACTCCTACCTCACCTGTGTTCACGAGGTCCTGGAACAGGGCTCAGAGTGGGTCCCAAAAACCATGAGGGCCAACTGGTCTTTTGCTGCAACACCCCACGAGGGAACTCCCAGGGACACAGTCTCTCAGCCCCACTACTCCAGCTCTGGCTGACTCGAAGTTGCAAAAACCTGTTGATGAGGCTTAGTATGTGGAAGAAAAATCCCTACCCCGTCCCCAGACACTTGCATCAGACACACAAAAGGCACATTCCCCTCCCTCTGCCTCTCAGCTGGGGGCTTCCAAGAGTTTTAGGCCCATGGCCATGGGGTCTTTGAGAAACACCTTTGCCCTTGGGGCCAGGCAGAGCGTGCAGCGGAGAAAAGAGCCTGGCAGCTGGGCCTCTGGGCTGCAGAGCTGCTTTCTGCCAGCCTGGGGTTAGGTCGTGGCATACAAGACCCCAGCCCACACCCCATCCAGGCTGGCAGGTGGAAAAGCAAGGGGAGGCTGGCCCCCTCCTGAGAGAGACAGCGCCCAGACTCAGAGGGAGAGCAGTGGGGCTACACCCAGGAGGGTGAGCACAGGGCCGTCAATAAGGGACAGAGCAGAAAAAGTTGGTGGGGAGTGGCAGGAGATAGAGACAACAAGGGGGCCACTCCCCTGCTGAACAAGCCGCCAGAATCTGTCCCCACCCTCAGCTCCACTTTCAGGAACATCAGGGCTCATATCCTAGGAAGATCCTAAGAACAGCAGCTTTCCTCAGGGCGAGGGAAGCCGGATTCCCAACGTGGGTGCTGCATGAAGGAACCAGCAGAAATAAACAGAGGAAAGAAAATGACAGACAAAGAGCTGGAGGCCCAGAGTCTGGAACTCCATCCCCGCAGGGAAGGGAGAGAATCATCTTCACATCTACAGAGGCCAAGTTCCAGGTCCATTCTGCGGAGCCTGGTGCCACATCAGGAGGCAGACATTGGGGCGTGGGTCCCCGAAAAGGGGAGTGAGGGCCAGTATGAGGGGAACACCATGAAGTACCTGGGGGTACTGGCACCATTGGACGCAAGAAAGCCACAGAAAGAGGCCGGAGGGGTCCCAAGGTGCTTCCCTTCCCCAGCAACTGGCTGCCATCTCCAAGACAATGCAGGGACACGTTCAGAGCTGGAGGCCAGAGAGAGGCAAGGATGCTGAACAAAACTGGGCACTGCACTTCTACCCAGTCTCCAGCTGCTGGGTGAAACCTGCTGTGACAAAGGCAGGCTCAGCTGCTGTCCAACGAGGCTGGCTCCAGGGAGTAG
The DNA here is from genome assembly GCF_009764315.1 of Trachypithecus francoisi. NCBI lineage: Eukaryota > Metazoa > Chordata > Mammalia > Primates > Cercopithecidae > Trachypithecus > Trachypithecus francoisi. The sequence continues at coordinate 87,104,007 of NW_022681455.1, read as the reverse complement.
GACCCACACCGGGCATGATGTAGGCACTTGCACCTAAAGGTGGTGCCAGCACCGCCCGCTTAATAAACAGGAGGCCAGCAAGGCGCAAGTGGGATGAGGACGCTATTTTTTGTTTACTCTGCGCATTGTCAGCCACCCACACACATTCACACACCCATTTGCATGCATGACTCTCACTTGAGGCTGGGGCCCCCCTGGGAACACTCGTTAATTTCACGTCCCGGGGCCTGGCAAGTTGGGGCCTCACCCAGGCTGTGCCCGCCACAAGCCTGCAGGATCCGCCGGGCGCGTTTCTTAGCATCTTCTGGGAAGCTGGGGCTGTCCAGCAGGTTTGGGTAGGTGCACAGTGCCATCACCTGGGGGAACAAGACGCAGGCTGAGCTCCCAGCACCCCGACTCCCAGAGCTCCGGGAGGGGCACAGAGGCCACTGGGAGGACGACAGCTCCCAGGGATGGGGCTGATGCAAGCCTCTCTGCAAGGACTCAGCCTGTGGGAGCTTGGGGGCAGGAGGGGAAGACGCTGGGCTCTCTGCAGCAGAAGGGGAGAAGCTGAGAGCTGGGATGCACTATGACCTGGGCTGCTGGAAGAGGAGTCGACGATCAGAGTGAGGCTGTTCCTCCGCCCCTGGCCCAAGCTCTTCCACTAGGGACAGTGGGCTTACACACCCAAGGCACAATCAGGGGCCTGCAGAGCAGAGGGCAGGCGATTGATGCCCAGCTGGGTGGAGCAGGGCTGCAGACCCCCCCTACTCCCAGCCTGAGCTCCCCCAATGCCCTAGGCCCCCTCCCCCTGCATTCTTCATCACCCCCTTTCCTCCCCAGATGAAAACTGGGCTAGCTTTCTCTTCTCTGTAACAGAGAACATCACCCCAACCCACAAATTAAGAGGATTAAGCAAGCAAATGTGTACAAAAGTGCCGGTAACCCCAGCTTGCCCGGCAAGTTGAGGTTGGCACTGAGGAGCCAAGCCAGGTGCACTGAGGGGGTCAGGACTTGTGGCTCTGACACCAGCGGGGTGACTTCAGCGAGCGCCTGGCTTCCCGGAGCCCGGTTTCTCTTCATCTGCACAATGGGCAGTGAGCTGGCCTGCCCGCTTCCCAGGGGCACCTGCGCAGGTCAGAGGAGATGTGTGAAGGCTGGAGGCAGCTGGCACTAGGCTGGAGAGGCTGGGCCTGCCATGCACAGTGGCAGGGCTGGACCTGGGAACACGGCTCCAGCAAATAAGGCTGAGTGAGGCCTGTTCTGAAGCCTGTCACAACTTAAACCCAGGCCCATGTGGGGACCTCTCCTGAGAGGTCACTCTTGCTTGGCCCTCCCCTTCAAAGCTCACGCTCCAGGGAAGTCAGGGCCCTCTGGCCTCCTCCCACCTCGTTTCCCTGGCAGAGCCACTCTGTGTGGTCTGATTCATTTCCCCCTCCTGGGCCCAGCATGGGGACTCTAACATCCAGGGCTGCGGGCCTGCTCTGAGGGACAGCAGCAGTGGCCGTGGGAGGGAGGTCCAGTGAGCGCCCCCCATACCAGGCCCAGCCTCAGCTCCTCTCCCTCACTGCCCTGTGACAACTCCCTCAGGGACTGTGGGCTGAGCTCTCCCAGCTCCTCCCCAGCCCTTTGCCCCAGAGAGCAAGGCAGGGAACAGGGAACTGGGGTTCCCGGGCTCGACTTCCCTGATGGCCCTAGCCCATGAACCTTCACCACACACAGCACTGCATTTTGATCCAAAATGGGCCTCAATCCCAGTGGCTCAGGAGGTTGAGACAAGAAAGGATTACTTGGGCCTAGGAATTCGAGACCAGCCTGGGCAACACAGCAAGACCCCGTCTCTACCAAAAATTTTAAAAATTAGCCAAGTGTGGTGGCATACACCTGTAGTCCCAGATACTCAGGAGGCTGAGGCAGGAGGATTGCTTCAGCCCAGGAGTTTGAGGTTACAGAGAGATCATGACAATCACACTCCAGCCTGGACAACAGAGCAAGACCCTGTCTCAAAATATATATACACACACACACACACACACACACACACACACAAAATAAAACAGGCCGGGTGCGGTGCCTCACGCCTGTAATCCCAGCACTTTGGGAGGCCGAGGTGGGCGGATTGTTTGAAGTTAGTTTGAAACCAGCCTGGCCAACATGGTGAAACCCCATCTCTACCAAAAATACAAAAATTAGCCAGGCATGGTGGTGCGTGCCTGTAATCCCAACTACTCGGGAGGCTGAGGCAGGAAAGTTGCTTGAACCCAGGCAGTGGAGGTTGCTGTGAGCCAAGAGCATACCATTGCACTACAACCTGGGCGACAGAGACTCCATCTCAAAACAAAAACAAAAACAAAACCTAAATAAAACAAAAGAGCCTCAGTCCTTCGAGAAAAAGTTGTCACACACCGGGTCTCCCGCCTCTGTTCTGCTCTGGGGCATCTCCCACCCCACCACCTCCAGCCCACCAACCCCACAAACCCACAATCCCGGCCCAGGCGGCACTTTTGAGGTTAGTGCTCAGCCTGAAATGTGGAAGCCACCTTCTCCTGGAGCCTGAGGAGGGAGCTGGGTCACTGCAGAGGCAGCCGGGGCGCAGCAGCTCACAGCAGCCGTCCCCAATCTGGAGCTCCTGTGCTGGGCCCCAGGAGGCCTCTGCACTCTTCGCCTCACCAAGGCCCAGCAATCTGCCAACTTCTACCTGCCCAAAGCCACCCAGCTGGTAGGCAGCAGAGCCCACACTCACACCCAGAAGGGCCTCAAGTGGGAAGCCACATCCTGCCCTGCCACGACACCTCCTGCTGCCCCTCGACGCCTGCTGCCAGCCCAGCCGGCCTTTCCCTGTCCCCTGGGCTGCCACCTACCCCACCACTGCCTTTGCCCACCAAGTTCCTAACTCAGCTCCCAGGACCCCACCCCGTGGAAGTCTCCCCGGGAGCCTCCTACACCACAGCAACCCCAAAATAGGTCTGGAAATTTTCAACAACCTCAGCAAGGCAGGAAGGAGGCTAAGGGAGACAGCCAGAGGGCATCAGGCCTGGGAGGGCCTGGACATCGAGGGGGCAGAGGATGGTCCCTACGACGGCCCGCCCAGCCCAGGGCCCTGCCCTCCTTCAGCCTCTGCTCCTGGGGGTGGCTCACCTGCCGGAGGAAGGTGATTGGCTGCTGCCCCATAGCCTGGGCGTCCCCGATGTTGGCTCGGATGACCTCTGTGAATGGCTTTTTGATACCCTGGGCAGACAGAAAACAACAGGTGGTTACTTAGAAACTCTTAAACCCTGGATTCCAGAGGCCAGGCAAGGTTCCCGCAGGATATTAATAAACAACCCTATTTTGAGCCTTACCAAGTATCTGACTTGGTGCCAGGCCTTTGACATGCCTTGTCTCATTTAACCTTCACAGCCATCCCATGAGGAAGAACTAATATTAGTCCCATTTGACAGATGAGGAAATCAAGGCTCTAAAAGGTTAGAAAACTTGCTCAAGGTCACATAATTTTATTTTTTTGAGACAGAATCTTGCTCTCTTGCCCAAGATGGAGTACAGTAGTGCCATCTCGGCTCACTGCAACCTCCACCTCCCGGGTTCAAGCAATTCTCGTGCCTCAGCCTCCCGAGTAGCTGGGATTACAGACGTGCACCACCACGCCTGGCTAATTTTTGGATTTTTAGTAGAGACGGGATTTCAATATGTTGACCAGGCTGGTCTCCAACTCATGTGATCCACCCGCCCCAGCCTCCCAAAGTGCTACGATTACAGGCATGAGCCATTGCGCCCGGCCAACATAATTTTATTTATTACTTATTATTACTATTCTGTAAAGACAGGGTCTCACTCTGTCACTCAGTCTGGACTGCAGTGGTGTGATCATGGTTCACTGCATCCCCGACCTTCGGGCTCCTCCGCCTTGGCCTCCCAAAGTGTTGGGGTTACAGGGGTGAACCACTGTGCCCAACCACATAACTGATTAAAGTAAGTGCTGGGACTGAATATAAGTACAGGAAGCCGGATTCCAAGGTCACTCTTCTTAACCACTATGTTTCTCCTCTGCCTCTCACTTTCCAGAAGGGCTGGAAGAGCTTTCCTGGCTGCCCAAGCATCCCGAACAGCTGCCACTCCACTGCCTGAGCGCCACCACACAGGGAAGCCTAAAAGGCAGCTCCGGGCCAGCTGTGTGGGAGGGAGGCAGGAGTCAGCAGCAGAACATGCCAAATGTCAGGGACAGAGGGTCCCAGACTCCTCTGCATCCTGCCCCAGGCACAGCTCTACCGCGATGGCCTAAGTGATTGGCCAGGGACACTGAGGAAACTCTCCCCATCAGAAGACATGCATCAGCAGGGAATCCTCAGGGTCATTTTCTTGCAACCCATTCTTTGTAGAATGAAAAATGTGGGCTGATTTTCACATAAAAAAAAGAAAAAAAAAAAAGTATCAGGGATAAAAAGACTGACTGAAGAGCAAATTGAGGCCACTGCCTGAGCAATGTGTGTAGCATAGAAGAAAGATCACAGAGAGAAGTCCAAGACCCTTGCGACGTCACTGGGGACGTGATGGAAGGACACCCTGGCTGCTGCAAAGGCCAAAGCAGAGTTTGACGAAGAGAATTACGGGGACCTGGAAATGTGGGAATCCTGCACATTTCCCTGATAAACCCAATCAGCCACTGGGAGAAGTGCCGTCAACAACAGGTTCAAGGACTTCCCAGGGCAGCTGAAAGGATTACCTGAAACAAACAGTGTGAAAGCCCTTAGCAAAGTACAAATATCATCTTACAAAAGCCAGCCCAGGAACAGGTCGCCAGGGTCACAGTGGGAGGAAAAGCGGGCTCAGCAAGGTGGTGGCCACAGCCCGGGTGGGAGGGCTTGGCCATTGTCCTGTCTCCAGCTGCTCCTTCCCCGAAGGTACCCCAAATACAAATTTTACAGATATAACTCTGTGCTTGTGACACTTGTCTTTTCTCCTTTTCATGCAATGTGTGAATAAAAGCAACCTTAGAAGACATGATGGCCTTTCCAAAATCAGTAATGTATACCTTAAGTAAAAACTAGTGACTGGAAGTGGTGGCTCATACCTGTAATTCCAGCACTTTGGGAGGCCAAGGCAGGAGGATGCCTTGAGGCCAGGAGTTCAACAACAGCCTGGGCAACACTTTCAAGTTGCCCAAGACCTCATCTCTACAAAAAATTAAAATTAGCCAGGCATGGTGGCACATGCCTGTAGCCCCAGCTACTGGGGAGGCTGAAGTGGGAATATCACACTTGAGACCAGGAGTTCAAGGTTGCACTGAGCTATAATCACGTCACTGTTCTCCAGCCTGGGCATCAAAGTGAGACCCTGGGTTTTTTTGTTTTTTGTTTTTTTTTGAGACAGGGTTTCCCTCTGTCACCCAGGCTGGAGTGCAGTGGTGTGATCTCGGTCACTGCAACCTCCGCCTCCTGAGTTCAAGCAATTCTCATGCCTCAGCCTCCCAAGTGGCTGGGACTACAGGCAAGTGTCACCATACCCGGCTAATTTTTGTATTTTTAATGGAGACGGGGTTTCATCACATTTCCCAGCCTGGTCTTGAACTCCTGAGCACAAATGATCCACCGCCTCAGCCTCCCAAAGTGCTGTGATTACAGGTGTGAGCCACCTCGCCTGGCCTGACCCTGTCTCCTAAAAACAACAACAACAAACCAGTGGGCTTGAGAGACAAAAGCAGAGGCCAAACACATTTTTCTGGCCCTAGTGGGCCACCCCTAAGCCCTATGTGAGGAGGCATGGGTGATTGAGGAAGATGCCCCCGAAGTGGCTCTGGGCCGTCATAAACAGGGCCTAAGTCCTACAAGCTGTTTCTTGGGGAAGGGGGCCCTCTAAGCCCCTTGTGGCCCGTCTGCTGAGTTCTTCAGTGTCTGGCCAACATGGATAAAGATTCCCAGTGGCGGCCAGGCACGGTAGCTCACGCCTGTAATCCCGGCACTTTGGGAGGCTGAGGCGAGCGGATCACAAGGTCAGCAGATCGAGACCATCCTGGCTAACACGGTGAAACCCGTCTCTACTAAAAATACAAAAAATTAGCCAGGCGTGGTGGCGGGCACCTGTAGTCCCAGCTACTTGGGAGGCCGAGGCAGGAGAATGGCATGAACCTGGGAGGTGGAGCTTGCAGTGAGCCGAGATCACGCCACTGTATTCTAGCCTGGGCGACAGAGCAAGACTCTGTCTCAAAAAAAAAAAAAAAAAAAAAAAGATTCCCAGTGGCATCCAGATGCAGCCACTGTATCTGGAGAGCCAGGGCAGCACTGCCCACTACATGGGGGTATAGGCACTCCGGAGAGGCTCTGGCTGCAGGGGTGCAGCCCCCACACTCATCCCACAGCCAGAAGCCCAGAGGCTGAGGGTGTGGGCAGTTACCCAAGCCTCTGTGTACAAAGGGGCGGGCCCAATCCACTGCTTGGCACTGGCCTGGACTCCTGGCATGGGGTCCGTGCTCAGCCTGACTGAATTGTTGCAGACCCCAGGCCTAGCTCGCTGAACCTGGGTGATTTCTGGGGTGTGGATACAGCCCATTCTTCATAGGGAGTAAATCTGTCACGGTTGTGAGGCCCAGGAACCAACACACAACTGTGGGCCTTGGGCCAGCCTAACACAGGGAGAGTTTAACGCCTGGAACAGAGCCCTGAATGTTCCTTTCCCGTGCCCTCCCCCACACTGCTCAACCAACGCAGGGCCGCCGCCGTGAAGCCTAGAAACACAGCATCTCCATTCTTGGGTCTCGGTGCCTGCAGACCCTGGACATTTTGCTATGATTGATGAGCTGGGGGTCAGGACACTGGCTACTCTGAATGGGTAAAGAAACCAGCCCATCCAGCCAAGGGCCACCACGCAGAAGAGACTCTTCTGAGCACACTTCTGCATCTAGGCACTCAAGGCCTACATGGCGTGGGAAATACCAAGAGCCTGGGGTAGACTCCCCATAGTGACTCCCACAGTGACTTGTCCAGAGCCCACAGGCACAGCACCCATGGGAACCTTGCCCCTGCCCTGCCCTCAGGGACCTGCCAGCTCAGAGGGACTAAGGAGCCGCATCATCCCGATTCCTCTCACGGCATTCTAGAGACACCTTCGAATCCACCTGCACACATCCCGCCCAGAGCCACCCCCCCGTGCAGCACAGATGGACGGAAGGTCCTTCCCAGGGAGGGCTCCCCTCCCGCCACTTTGGCTCAAGCAGGGATCTGGGGAGGGCACCATCCCCACCGCCCCCTCCCCAGCTCTGGGGACGGCATATTTCATAGGGTGTTAGCAGGTAGAATAATTGTCCTCCCCAGCCCACAGGCCTCTCACCAGCATGAGGGTCACAGGCGGATGGATGATTCTAACCAGGCACAGCAAAGGAAACAATCAACAAAAAGGCGAACCACGGAAGGGAACATCGTCGGCCTCCGCATCCGTGGCTCCAGCATCTGCGGACTCAACGAACCACAGATCAAAAATATTCAGGAAAGGGCGGGGCACAGTGGCTCAAGTCTGTAATCCCAGCACTTTGGGAGCTGAGGCGGGCGGATCACGATGTCAGGAGATCGAGACCATCCTGGCTAACACAGTGAAATCCTGTCTCTACTAAAACTACAAAAAAATTAGCCAGGCATGGTGGCACGCACCTGTAGTTCCAGCTACTTGGGAGGCTGAGGCAGGAGAATGGTGTGAACCCAGGAGGCGGAGCCTGCAGTGAGCCGAGATCGCGCCACTGCACTCCAGCCTGGGTGACAGAACGAGACTCTGTCTCAAAAAAAAAAAAAAAAAATCCAGGAAAAACCCTGCACCTGGACTAAACACATACAGACTTTTATCACTGTTCCCTAAACAATAGAGTTGAACCATATTTACACAATATGTACTACATATTATATGTAATCTATAGAGGCTGTAAAGATGATTTAAATTATACAGGAGGATGTGCATAGGCCATATGCAAATACTATGCCATTTATATCAGGGACTTGAGCACCCTTGGATTTAGGTATCTGAGGGAGGTCCTCCTTGGATACTGAGAGAAAACTGTGTTTGTAAATAAAATATCTGATAAGGGGATCCTTATATCCAAATATCCAATATATGCAAATAAGGAATTCATACAACTCAAGAAAAAAAAACATTAAACCTGATTTAAAAATGGACAAAGGGGCTGGGTGTGGTGGCTCAAGCCTGTAATCCCAGCACTTTGGGAGGCCGAGACGGGCGGATCACGAGGTCAGGAGATCGAGCCCATGCTGGCTAACACAGTGAAACCCCGTCTCTACTAAAAATACAAAAACTAGCTGCATGAGGTGGCGGGCGCCTGTAGTCCCAGCTACTTGGGAGGCTGAGGCAGGAGAATGGCGTAAACCCGGGAGGCGGAGCTTGCAGTGAGCTGAGATCAGGCCACTGCACTCCAGCCCGGGCGACAGAGCGAGACTCCGTCTCAAAAAAAAAAAAAAAAAAAAAATGGACAAAGGACGTGAAGAGACTTTCCACAAAAGACATACAAATGGTCAACAGATGCATGAAAAAGATGCAAAACATCTAATCAAACACAAATCACAGCACAATGAGATATCATCTCATACTTGTTAGCATGGTTATTATAAAAAGTTGAAAGATCAGTGTTGGTGAGGGTGTGGGGAAAGGGAACCCTGCACACTGTTGGTGGGAATGTAAATTGGTATAGCCATTATGGAAAACAGTATGGAGGTTCCTTGAAAAACTAAAAATAGAACTACCCTAAGATCCAGCAATCCCACTGCTGGGTACAGATCTGAAGGAAATAAAATCAGTATCTTGAAGAGATGTCTGCACTCCCTTGTTCATTGCAGCACTATTCCTAAGAGCCAAGACAAGGAACCAACCTAAGTGTCCATCAGGTTGATGAATGGATAAAGATATGGTACATATACACAATGGACTATTATTCAGCCATTTAAAAAATAAGAAAATCCAATCATTCGCAAAAGTATGGATGAACCTGAAGGACACTATGTGAAGTGAAAAAAGCCAGATACAGAAAGACAAACACTGTATGATCTCACTCATATGTGGCATCTAAAAAAGTTAAACTAATCTAAAAAAGTTGAACTAATAAAAGCAGAGGTGATAGCTGCCAGCCGTGGGGTTGCGGGAGTGGAAATGAGGCAATGTCGGCCAAAGGGTACAAACTTTCAGTTGTAAGATGACACATTTTGCATGTTCTCACTTATTTGTGGGAGCTAAAAATTTAAAAAACTGAACTCATGAAGGTGGAGAGTAGAAGGATGGTTCCTAGAGTCTGGAAAGGGCAGTAGAGGTGGGTGGGGGCAAGTAGGGATGGTTAATGGGTACTGAAAAGTAGAAGGAATGATCTAGTATTTGACACCACACAGGGTGACTATAGTCAATAATTGTATATTTTTTTAAAAAGCTAAGAGTATATATAATTGGATTGTTTATAATACAAGGACAAATGCTGGAGGGCATGGATACCTCATTTACCCTGATGTGATTCTTACACACTACATGCCTGCACCAAAATATCTGGTGTACCCCACAAATAATACATCTACCACCCGGGTGCAGTGGCTCACGCCTATAATCCCAGCACTTTGGGAGGCTGAGACAGGCGGATCACAAGGTCAGGAGATATTAGCCGGGTGTGGTGGTACGCACGTAGAGTCCCAGCTACTCAGGAGGCTGAGGCAGGGGAATCCCTTGAAGTCGGGAGGCGGAGATTGCAGTGAGCTGAGATTGCGCCACTGCACTCCAGCCTGGCAAAAGAGCAAGACTCCGTCTCAAAAAAAAAAAAAAAAAAAACTACCATATACCCACAAAAATTAAATAATTTTTAGGCCAGGCGTGGTGGCTCACGGCAATTTAACATTGTCTTGAGATTACAATAAAGGGGGCTGAATTTAGCCTCCAGAAACTTTCATTTCATTGTTTCTTTAAAAAATGCAGGCCGGGCACAGCGGCTCATGCCTGTAATCTCAGCACTTTGGGAGGCTGAGGCAGGAGGATCACCTGAGGTCAGGAGTTTGAGTGAGCCAAGATCGCGCCACTGCACTCCAGCCTGGGCAACAGAGCGAGACTCTGTCTCAAAAAAATAATAATTTTTAAAAATATGAATAAGTTCTGGGAATCTAATGTACAGCATGGTGACTATAGTTAATAACACTACATTTTCGGCTGGGCACGGTGGCTCATGCCTGTAATCCCAGCACTTTGGGAGGCCATGGCAGGTGGATCACCTGAGGTTGGGAGTTCGAAACCAGCCTGACCAACATGGAGAAACCCCATGTCTACTAAAAATACAAAATTAGCTGGGTGTGGTGGCACATGCCTGTAATCCCAGCCACTCGGCAGGAGAATCGCTTGAACCGGGGAAGCAGAGGTTGGGGTGAACCAAGATCACGCCATTGCACTCCAGCCTGGACAACAAGAGCGAAACTCCATCTCAAAACCAAAATAAACAACAACAAAAAGCCAAAACAAAAAACCTGTATTTTTTACTTGAAATTTGCTGAGAACAGGACTGAAATGTCTCAGGTGCACACACACAGATGGTGACTGTGTGGTAAAGGATGGAGTATTAATAATTGACTGTGGTAATCATTTCCATGTCATATTACATATACAATGTATAAATGTCAAACCACCACACTGTGTCCCTTGAATATATACAATTTTTCTTTGTCAATTATATTTGTCTCCCCCTCAATAAAAATGGGGAGAAAAAACCAGGCACAAGGCTGTTTCCTTATGCAAGGGATGGCTCTGGTCACTTTACATGGCCTGTGGGCAGAAAGGCTGGCAGAGAACTTTCCTCCAATTCAACAAATACTGGTCACCCATGCCCCAGTGACAGCCATGAGCAGCACAGATGAGACCGCCACCCTCCAGAGCTCAGGCTGGTAAAGAATAAGAATGGGGTGCGGGGAAGGAGAAGGGCAGGGCGTGGGAGAGAGGGCCTGCAGGCCCCAGCCCTAGGAGCATGACGTGAAAGTGCTCCCGGGCTCCTGATCCCAAAAAGGGCACTGACTGGGGCTAGGGCGGACAGAAAGTCCTATAGAGAGCTCCCGCAAGAGGTCCCAGAGACAAACATCAACTAGACCCACAGTCCCAGAAAACAGGTTCATTTCACAGCTGAGGCTCAGCACAAGATCTGGTCCCAAAACAGAAAGACAAGTGAAACCAGAAGAAACTGGAGCTGCAGCTATACACGTCTGTGACTGAGAGCATAGGCGAGAGTCCCCAAGGCTGAGCTGCCAGATCACTGAGGCAGGGAAGGCAGGGTGTAGGCCCCTGAACTCTGAGCGTCCGTGGGGTGGTCAACTATAGAAGCCCAGATTCGCAAGGCAGAAGCAGGGGTGAAAGCTGAATAAATTCCAAACAGGAGAGTAGGAGTTGCTCAAAACAGCAAGTAGCTTGCCCAGGAGGAAAGAGCAAGCCCCACAGAGCACTTCCCAGACCCAGAGCCTCAGGAGGTAGGAAAGACAAGTGACCCTCAGAACTTCTTATCCCTAGACCACTCTCATTAGCTTGAGAAGGAAGACCTGGCAGTTCTAATTAGCTTCACAGCTGTTCAAAGTATTATCATCAAAGTATCAAAGACTCAAACTAGTCTTTCAGAGAAATAAACTGGTCACAATTTGCAGATGAGTAAACCAAGGCTGAATGACTTGTCTGAGGCCCATAGCACACAAAGGCAGAGCCCAGCATATGTGTGGTGACTGACCTGGGCAGGCTGGGTAGATGGAGGGTTCATCCTATTGGAAGCCTGCACTACAAATTTTAAAGTAGCATCTAGACCAAGCACAGTGGCTCATACAGGTAATCCTGGCACTTTGGGAGGCTGAGATGGGAGGATCACCCAAGGCTAGCAGTTTGAGACCAGCCTGGACAACATAAGCAAGATCCCATCTCTACAAAAAAGGAAATTAGCCAGAATGGTGGCACACGCCTGTAGTCCTAGCTTCTGAAGAGGCTGAGGCAGGAGGATCACTCGAGCCCAGGAATTTGCGGCCACAGTGAGCTATGATTGCACCACTGCACTCCAGCCTAGGAGAAAGAGTGAGGCCCTGTCTCTTAAAAAAAAAAAAAAAAAATTAAATTAATAGCCTGGGCAACATGGCAAACCCTGTCTCTACAAAAAAGTGCAAAAATTAGCCAGGCACGGTGGCATACGCCTTGTGGTCCCAGCTACTCAGGAGGCTGAGGTGTAAGGATCGCCTGAGCCCAGGAAGTCGAGGCTGCAGTGAGCTGAGATTGCACCACTGCACTCCTGCCAGGATGATAGAGCTATGGAATCCTTTTGCTAGGTGCTCTGCAAACAGTATGGGCTGTTTGGCTGAACAGCTATAATTAACAATAATTAGTATTATTATGTAATAATAATTACAAAAGAAAAAAAGTAGCTGGGTGTGGTGGCTCACGCCCACCCATCCAGCACTTTGGGAGGCCAAGGTGGGAGGATTACTTGAAGCCAGGAGTTTGAGACCACCCTGGGCAACATAATAAGACCTGGTCTCTACAAAAAATTTAAAAATTAGCCAGGCATGGTGGTGCACACCTGTAGTCCAAGCTGCTCAGGAGGCTGAGGTAGGAGAATGGCTCGAGCCCAGGAGTTCAAGGCTGCAGTGAGTCATGATTGTGCCACTGCATTCCAGCCTAGGCAATAGAGCAAGACCCTGTCTTTTAAAAAATAAAGTAGCATCTGGTGGGGTGCGGTGGCTCACACTTGTAATCCCAGCACTTTGGGAGGCCGAGGCAGACAGATCACAGTCAGGAGTTCAAGACCAGCCTGGCCAACACGGTGAAACCCCGTCTCTACTAAAAATACAAAAAATTTAGCTGGGCGTGGTGGCGGGCACCTGTAATCCCAGCTACTCAGGAGGCTGAGGAAGGAGGACTGCTTGAACCCAGGAGGCGGAGGTTGCAGTGAGACGAGATCGTGCCACTGCACTCCAGCCTGGGTGACAGAACTACACTCAGTCTCAATAAATAAACAAATAAATAAAGGAGCATCTAAATGCCACAGAAAATGAGTGAGATTCACCACCTGTGCTTGGCACATACAGGGTTTCCAATCTTAGTTCTTAGCTAACTATAGCCACGTGCCTTAGCACTCTCTGCCTTGACCTTTGTTTGGATGCAACACACACTGACATGACCAGTAACCGTCAGTCTTTCCCTCAGTTCTGAATGTCTGCCCTGACTGTTGCCTTACAACTAGAAGCAAAGCCATTCCTGTCTCCACTTGTACCAATCCCCAACCCCCATCCCCCAATAAAGCAAGGGAAAAAGTAGGTTGAGAAAAAACTGTCAGATCTTTTCAAAACTCATTTTAATTGCAGCTTATTTTTAAGTGCTGCTTGCAGTGAACACCAGGATGTGAAAAGCTAAGATAGGTTCTCCCCTTTGGAGCTGCTCTCAGGGAGAAGCAAGGCCCCTCTAAGAGCACAGAGCTGGGGTTGCAGGAGAACGGCCCTTTTCACAGCCCTTAGCCCACCTCCCCGCCTCCTTCAGGCTCCACTGCCAGAGAAGCAGAAAGGACAGGGATTCAGCTCAGCCAGCCACCCAAAGTCAAACACCAGAGCCACATGCCCAAACAGCCCGCATTGTTTGCAGAACACCTGGTGAAAGAATTCCATAGACAGCATGAAGTCCTTGGTACCACCAAGAGTCACCTTGAGTCCCCAAGGACAGTTTTGAATGGACAAGAAGGTATAAAACTGAGGACAGGGAGAACTCTGGCCCAGCCAGGCCACATCTGTTTATACTTTAGGGAACCTGAGGTCCAGAATGGATATAGGATTCACCCTAAGTCACCCTCCTCCCTACAAATCCTAGCCCATCAAATCTCTAACCAATCAGTTTTTGTTTGTTTGTTTGTTTGTTTTTTGAGATGGAATCTCGCTCTGCGCTCTGTTGCCCAGGCTGAGTGCATCTCGGCTCACTGCCACCTCCACCTTCCGGGTTCAAGCGATTCTCCTGCCTCAGCCTGCCGAGTAGCTGGAGTTACAAGTGTGTACCACCATGCCCGGCTAATTTTTGTGTTTTTAGTAGAGACAGGGTTTCGCCATGTTGGCCAGGCTGGTCTCGAACTCCTGACCTCAGGTGATCCACCCACCTCGACCTCCCAAAGCGCTGGAATTATAGGTGTGAGCCACCGTGGCCGGCCTCTAACCAACCAGTTTTGATCACGACAGTTCAAAACAGAAGTAAAAAAACCAAAGCTGCACAAAGAGAAGGCAAGCCAGAAATAACTAAAAAGAAAGGACGGGAAATGTGGCTCCTGCAAGAAGGGCACTGTTTAAGCTGGCAAGGAGAAGCAAGGCTGTCTCCCAAGAAGGAAGGGTTTCAGTGAGGCTATCTAAGCTGGTCTAGCCAGCACCCACAGCCAGCGAACTGAGACTCACAGTGAGAAGAGAATGAGAATGGATGCGCTTGAATGAAAATACCAGAATGTAGGTGGCCAAAAAAACTCAACTAACTCAGGAGTAGGATATGGGGGTGTGGAGCTTCTGTCTCAGAAATCAGAGATGTCCCTGGCCCAGTAACCAAGATATTTGCCCACCTGCAATCATCAAGCCACACCCCTGCTGGAAACCCTTTCTGGTTCCCACCTCCAACCAAAACGCACCACGACGTCCTAATCCCAGCACACAAGACTCCAGTCCACCTCTTCTGTCTCATTCACCGCCCACATCTCTCTGTTAGCGTTCCACTAAGGCACCAGCCCCCTTCCCCAAATGCCCAGAACTCCCCAACTTCCTGCCGTTGCTCACAGCACTGCTCCCACTTGGAAGGCTCTCACATATTCTGCCTGCTAAAAAATCCCAACACATTCTTAAAGAATCGGGGGAGGGGGACTCAGGCTCAGAGAATAACACAGCAGTCAGATTCCTCAAGGTAAAGACAGTGCTCTTCTGTCCTAATCATCCTCAAGCCTCATGGAGCCAACATAGGAGCTGCTATTTAGCAAAAGGCAGAGGTAATTCCTGGAACTCCTGCCAGTTATGGAACCAGAGAAATCAGCTGTAACGTGATAAACCAGGAACACATTAATCCCAGCTGTGTTTTAGCAGGGAGGCTGTTGCCTCAAGGAGGGCCAGCTCCAGCCTGCCAAACAGCAATAGCTGGTGTTCTCTGCCGGGCCCACCTCTGGGCCAGGGAGGCACAAAAACAAAGCCAGCCTCCTCTTGGCCAGCTTCAAACTTAGCCCTGCAAGGAGTCCACAGGAGACTGGACTCTGACTTGTCCAGTTCACTGTTTTGAGTCAGCAGAACTGAGTGTCTCAACCAGGTCTCAGGAGGCCAGGAGCTCATTAAAACCCCCAAGTCCCCACCGGAATGGAGTCAAGTGTCATGATCCCCCTGAAGCTTACTGCCATGCATTCATGCGGCACTAAGTGATCTGGGTGAGGGCAAGATCAAGGAACCCTCCCTCCCACCTCAATTCTCAGTCAGACTCTCTCTAGCAAGCAGCTGGGTGATTATTAGCTTCTTACAAATCTTAGGAGTATTTACTTTTTAAGATAACCCCTCTCGGCTCTGCCTCCTGAATTCCACCCAGGCTAGAACTCTCTCCTACAGGGACCCCTCTATCACCCCAACCCCAGACATCCTGGTTGTGGGGAGGCAGAAATCCTTCCTGGCTGTGGGGTCACCTTACATGAAGCTATAAACTCAAGCCAAGATCCCAGCCAGCCGGCTGGCCACCAAGGTGACGAAAGTCCCAGGGCCCCCTTACCAAAGCCGGACAGGCCCAACCCTCTGGTTCCCCACCTCGGTGACTGTCACCAGATCAGAGAAGTGGCTGGTCGGCCAAGGCTCCAGAGGGAACTAAAGGAAGGAATTCTGCCGACTCCTCCGGGAATCAGGACTGGCAAAGACCCTAAGGGCCAAAGACACGGAGAAAGACTGGGGAACAGACCCAAGTTTCCGCAGAGCGCCCCCCGGCCCCCCATCTCCCCTCCTACCTAAAAGGGTTTCCCTCCCACCACCCCATTCCAACCCTCTTCCTTTTTACTTTCTTCCAAGAACTTATCACTGAGACTACTGCTTCTTTCTTCATTCGCTTATGTTCCTCCCTCCACTGGACCTTGGTTCCACGAGGGTAGGGCAGACACACAACGTGCGGTGCCTGGCAGCACCGGCTGCTCAACAATTGAATTCAATTCAACAAGTGAACCGTATTGCAAGGCCTCACTGAGTGCCGGGTGCTGGGCACCAGTGAGTGAAGGGGCAGGAGGAGGCATTCTCTCGTTTTAGCCAGGCTTGGCTGACTCAGAAGCTGGCCATGGGGGTGGACGTCGTGGGGAGGACCCCAGCTGGGGCTGCTGCGGTTTTTCCCTTGCTCAGCGGCCCCAGCCTCCCGGAGGCCCGGCGCGCGCTCACCCGCTGCAGCTCAAGCTCGATCTCGCCGGCCTTGAGCACGATGGGTCCCCGCACCGCGTACTCCACCGCCTTCACCTGCGGGTTCATGGACTCCAGCGTGAGGATGCGCTCGCGCCGGCTGCGCTCGGGCCGCACCTTTAGCACCGCCGAGGCCTCGGCGGCCGCGCTGCTCTGACTGCGGCCCCAGGAGCTGGGGGTCCGGGGACCACAGCCCCGCCGGACCAGCGCCGCCGCCCGCTGCATCGCGCGCTTGCGGAGGAAACCTTGGCACAAAAAGAGAAAGAGAATAAACACGTCGCGCACTGCCCTAGGCGGGCAGCAGTCCCACACACAAGCCCACCCAAAGGCACTTTCAGCGAGCGATGCCAGCCTGGCTTCGGTCCCCCGGCGACCGGGACCCTCCACCGCGCGGCTGAAGCACCAACGCGCACCCAGCCGGGTTTCGCAAAGGCTGCGCCCAAGGTATGCATGCAACGTGCCTGTCGCCCCTGGTAGGCCCTCGCTGCGCCGGGTTAGCTCGCACGCCTGGAGCAGCTTCCCGGCCCCGGCGCCCGCAGCCGCATCCCCGCACCCGGCGCCAGCGCCGCCCGGCCCCTGCGCTCGCACACCCACCGCCGTCGGGGCCGCCCCGGGCCTGCGCGCTGCCTCCTGGGCCCTGTAGTTCTCCTGGCCGCTCCGGAGCAGCTGCGGAGAGCGAAGCGAACTACAAGTCCCACAGCACCCCGCGCCGGGCCGGACGGGGACCGGACAGTAGGCGGGAGTGCTCGTCCGAACGTGGCGGGGTCTGGGCGGGCTCATTGTCC
This sequence comes from Trachypithecus francoisi, assembly GCF_009764315.1. Taxonomy (NCBI): domain Eukaryota; kingdom Metazoa; phylum Chordata; class Mammalia; order Primates; family Cercopithecidae; genus Trachypithecus; species Trachypithecus francoisi. The sequence continues at coordinate 87,086,843 of NW_022681455.1, read as the reverse complement.
CAGCTGAGGGGCTGGAGATCCCGGAGGGTCCCGGCAGGGGCCGTGCTGTCTGTCGCGTCTGCGAAGCTGGAGCTGTTGGCAGCCTCTCCCTAGTGGCGCGTCCGCCCCCCACCGCCCTCATTGCCAGCACCTGCGAGGACACAGGCTGCTGGATGGTGTAGTCATCGCCCCGAGTTTCATCATCCAAGGCCACACGGTGCCTGCGGCTGCCCACCGGAGCTGGCAGGAAGCGGGGTGAGGAGTCTGGGACTTGGCCACGCCGCCCTGACTCCCGAACGCCAGCTTCCTTCTCAGCAAGACGGAGATCTGCCCATGGCCTCTGAGAGGACCATCTGCCAAGCTGTCAGCTTTTCCCGACCACTCCGTCTGACCCCCGACCTCCATCACTAACGTTTTATTTTCTACCTAGCATCTGAAATTATCTTCGGTTACTTTTTACTGGCTTATGATTTACCTCCCCCGACTAACCGTGCGAGCTGCAGAGGAGCAGGGGCAGTGTCTTTCTTGTTCATGGCATTCGCAGCACCTCTAGCAGTTCCCGCCACAGAGGAGCCACTCAGTAAATATTTGTTGAAGAATGAATGCCCAGCACAAGGGGGCTATTATGTTTGGTAACGGTGTCTGCTGGCGAAAGGCTTCCTGGCTTGCCCAGACCAAGAGCAGGGCAAGACTAGGAGGAGGTGTAGGGTGGCGCAAAGGGAGTTCTGGAAGACTCGGGGTCTAATGGAGACACCAAAATCTACAAAATCAAAAAATACAAATACAGAATCTACAAAATCCCGTCTCGGTCCCAGACTCTCCATGTGCAAAATAAATTGGGTTAAATACCCTCTAAGGTCCTTTCTCTTGGAAATTCTGTGAGTCTGGGTGTCTTCAAGCAGAAAAACAGCCCAGAGCTCCCACATCCCAACACACACACTCACAGTAGATTTGTGAAAGTTGGGGCAGCAGTGTAGGGGAGAAGGTAGACTTGAGTCGGAATATTCACAGTTGCTTACAGCCGTACACTGCTTAACTGAGTTTGTACTACCTTGTCTTCGTAAAGCCTAGTTTTCCCATGAGTAAAGTCAGGGTAACACCTGCCTCATACTGTGATTAAATACATTGGTTGCCAATAAAAGAGGAAAGGAGGTAGGGAGAACAACAGAAACCGAAGATATCTTTGAGTATTCCTATGTCAGCAAACTGGGTTGGTCCACCAAAGGCCCTGGAAGGATATTTGGGCTTCTCATGTACTGGTTCCACCCCCGCACCTTTGCTACACTAGGTCTTGATGGCCAGGTATTCACTCAGTCTTCAGGTAAAAGTCTTCCCCAGTGAGCTTAGCTCCTCCTTCAGTGTCGTCAATATCAACTGCCCAGCTGTGGACATAACCCTCCACCTCCAAAAAACGCTGACCTTGACTTGCATGTGATATCCATGCAGTCCCTTGCTGTCCACTCACGGGTCAGTGTGCTATGTTCTTCCGTTGTCTCTGTCTCTGATCAGTAGGGACAGGGGAGGAGGGGCTTAGAGAGGTGATCACAAATCTATTTCCACAACTGGGAACAACAACTAGCACACAGCCTTCTTATGTGTGCTCCCACATCGTCACTGTGAAAAACACATCGAGTGCCTAACATGCCCTCTGCCAACCAATCTCTCTGGGATTGCTTGAGGAAAAAAGCTTCCTTGCTTTATTGTGAACCACTGTACAATTTGCAAAGCACTTTCTTACCCCAAAGCACAGGCAGTATTATTCCCACTTTATAGATGAGGCTCAGAGAGGTTAGGTGACTTGTTCGGGTGGTGCAGCTAAATGGGAGAGCAGGAATTGTGATTTCTAACCCAATGCTACAGCCCATGCCTGCAGGGACCAGTCTTGTGTAGCTCTCTGGGTTTGGAAATTGAAGCTTGCTGTTACAATGCACAAAGCCTTTGAAAAGTTTCTGGGTGGTGGTTGTGATGACGATGGTGGCAATAGCATAAACTTTGCTTTTATTTTTATTTATTTACACATCTAACCCAGTCCAAGAGTGTGCGTGTGTGTATGTGTGTGTGTGTTCATTTTGTTTTGTTGTTCTTGTCTGATTTTTATTTTTATTTTATTTTTATTTTTTGAGACAGAGTCTTGTTTCAGTCACCCAGGCTGGAATGCAGTGGCACGATCTAATCTCACTGCAACTTCTGCCTCCTGGGTTCAAGCAATTCTTCTGTCTCAGCCTCCTGAGTAGCTGAGACTACAAGCGTGCATCAGCTAATTTTTTTTTGGGGGGGGTGTATTTTTAGTAGAGACACGGTTTCCCGATATTGACCAGGCTGGTCTCGAACTCCTGGCCTCAAGTGATTCACCCACCTCAGCCTCCCAAAGTACTGGGATTACAGGGGTGAGTCACCTCACCCAGCCTAATGATTTGCTTTTATTTTGCCCTCTAGACCAGGTGGGGATGGATAGGAGCTGGCTCCTGAATATTAAAGCTAAAACCTGATTGAAATTATCATTAAAGCCCTTCCTGTAAGCTGAGTGAGAGCTTCAAATACACAGCAAGGTCCCGTCAATCCACATAGCTGGAGAGTCATATGTTTGCAAGACATAATACCCATCTTTATTCCATAATGTAACTAATTCTTCTTGGGCACTTACCCTGTGCCAGGCATGAGGCTGAGTTCTGGGACTACAAAGAGTCAAGCCGACTGTTCCTACCTGCGTAGAACATACAGTTTCTTAGGGAAGGCGGTCATCACAAGTGATTACAAACTATCATAACCCCTGGGGATAAAAAGGATGGAGTTTTCTGAGCGTTCAGAGGTCTGCGCAAAGATTTCCCAAATGAGGTTGTCCATGAGCTGCTCCCACCCCAGCCCTGGAAGGTTGATAAGAGACATCACTCCTGGCCAGGGTGGAGATGCGCCTAGCCTGGGATTGCCGTGGTGCCCTAAGTGAAGAGGCGGGTACTCAGCATGTAAGAATCCAGCCGTTTCCATAGCTCCAGGGCTTCCCCAGCAGGTTACCTGAGGCTTTGTCAGGCCTATTTTTCATCCTCTGCCCAATCCTACGTTCTCCCACTTCCTCTTGCAAGAGTTGATCCCTAATGCCTATCTTGCACCTTACACCCCATCTCAGTGTCAGTGGTGAGATGGATGGCTTCCCAGTCCGGGACCACTGAAGACCCTGAGGAACTCCAAGAAGGCCAGAGGGACTGCAGGGCAAACAGTTAAGCAAAAGGGAATCAGTGAGGTGAGCTGTGTCAGGACAGGTAGGCCAGGTCCTGAATGTAAGAATTTTGGTCCTCATCCTAAGAATAAATGGAAACCTCTGGAAGCCTTAAAGCAGGGGAGTGACATGATCAGATTTCTGTTTTAAATTATGTTGCATGGAGGATGGATTGGAGGGGTGCAAGGGAGGTTGCAGGAGGATTAATTGTGACTCCAACAAGGTCTGACGTTGGCCTGGACCAGGGTGTGGGGGATGGGAAGTGGATAGGTTCTTTTGTGTCTCCAACACCAAGCATGTTACCTGGCACACAGGTCTTCAGTAAAATGTTGAATGGATATGGAAGCAGATTCTGTAAGGTCCATGCTCTCCAGATATCTGTAGTCCAGCAGGAGCTGAGTGGCGTAGGTAACTATGCTAAGGGCAGCCCCCAAGAATGCACTATCCCATCCTTGGAGGCAGTGAGGGCTGTTAATAAATAACCACAGAGCAGAACAGAAAGTGAGAGAATCTTCTGAGAGAGCAGGTGGGCACCGTGAGGCTGGCAAGGAGGGACAGTAACCTCCCAGAATGCCAGATCGTGCCTGGTCTGGAGGCTTGGGGAACTCTTTCAAAGGTAACTCTTAGTCCCTTGCTCCCAATGGAGCCTGATGGAAGTTAGTGCTCTCAGCCGGTTGTGGTGGCTCACACCTGTAATCCCAGTTCTTTGGGATGCCCAGGCAGGAGGATCACTGAAGCCAGGAGGTGGAGATCAGCCTGGGCAACATAACAAGACCCATCTCTACAAATTAAAAAATTAGCTGGGCGTGGTGGTGTGTGCCTATAGTCCTAGCTATACAGGAGGCTAAGGCCAGGGAATCACTTGAACCCAGAAGTTCTAGGCTGCAGCGAGCATGATTGTGCCACTGCACTTTAGCCTGGGTGATAGAGTAAGAACTTGTCTCAAAAAAAAAAAAAAAGAGTATGTAATTAATCAAATGCCTTGGCTCATGGTCCAGGGTAGTGATTCTAAAGTGTCCAAGGATCACCTGAGCATTTGCTTAAAATGTGGATTCCAGAGTCTTGCCCCACACTTGCTGGTTCTGAAATTCCAGGGGTGGGTTGGCCCAGGAATTTTCCTGTAATTAGGATTCTGATATGCGCTAAAGTTTGAGAAATCTGGGTGCAGGACCATGTGCAGGGTGTGTCTCTTTGGGAAAAATCCAGATCAGGGAGGTCTGAATTCTGATTCCAAATTTGTTAATAATCTCCGGTATGACCTGGAACCAGTGCTATCCCCACCTTGTAGCCTTTGCTTCTTCTGCAGCACTGCCTGCACTTCTACCCGACTTACAGGCACTTGCTCTTCTGAGAAGCTTGAAGATGTTACAGCCTTGCCTTCCCATTCAACTGACTCCTTGAGTCACAGCCCCTGCCTCTATTCATTGAGCCTGTTTCCTCACCTGCCGGTGAGAGTGAACACAGTACCTGCCTCAAAGGATTGCTGAGAAAATTAGAGATGATATTTTAAATTTTTATTTTTCTTATGGATATTTGGATAGATTAGGAAGTCTGAAAGCATCAACACTCTATTGTTTTGTGTGTGTGTGTGTGTGTGTGTGTGTTTTGAGATGCGGTCTCCGTCTGTCACCCAGGCTAAAGTGCAGTGGCATGATCATCTTACTAGATCCTCGAACTCCTGGACTCAAGCCATTAACCCTCCTCAGCCTCCCAAGTAGCTGGGTCTACAGCTGCATGCCATCATGCCTGACTGTTGCTAATGGTGGTTATCTTTGAGTGGTGGGATTATTGGTAACTAATTTTTCTTTTTGTTTAATGTACTTTCAAAGTTTTAAGAAATTTTTAAAATAATAAATAAAAGCAAGCGCAGGGGCCATATTAGCAGCGGTTGTTCGAGCAGCGCTGGTGGTTTATTTTCCCCTGGAGATAAAGGCTCAGTGGACATCTGAAGTCTTCAGGGTCTTCCATCTGGAACTATATAAAGTTCAGAAAACATGTCTCGAAGATATGACTCCAGGACCACTATATTTTCTCCAGAAGGTCGCTTATACCAAGTTGAATATGCCATGGAAGCTATTGGACATGCAGGCACCTGTTTGGGAATTTTAGCAAATGATGGTGTTTTGCTTGCAGCAGAGAGACGCAACATCCACAAGCTTCTTAATGAAGTCTTTTTTTCTGAAAAAATTTATAAACTCAATGAGGACATGGCTTGCAGTGTGGCAGGCATAACTTCTGATGCTAATGTTCTGACTAATGAACTAAGGCTCATTGCTCAAAGGTATTTATTACAGTATCAGGAGCCGATGCCTTGTGGGCAGTTGGTTACAGCACTGTGTGATATCAAGCAAGCTTATACACAATTTGGAGGAAAACGTCCGTTTGGTGTTTCATTGCTGTACATTGGCTGGGATAAGCACTATGGCTTTCAGCCCTATCAGAGTGACCCAAGTGGAAATTACGGGGGATGGAAGGCCACATGCATTGGAAATAATACCGCTGCAGCTGTGTCAATGTTGAAACAAGACTACAAAGAAGGAGAAATGACCTTGAAGTCAGCACTTGCTTTAGCTATCAAAGTACTAAATAAGACCATGGATGTTAGTAAACTCTCCGCTGAAAAAGTGGAAATTGCAACACTAACAAGAGAGAATGGAAAGACGGTAATCAGAGTTCTCAAACAAAAAGAAGTGGAACAGTTGATCAAAAAACATGAGGAAGAAGAAGCTAAAGCTGAGCGTGAGAAGAAAGAAAAAGAACAGAAAGAAAAGGATAAATAGACAAAATTGGAGATTTTATTACTCATTTGGGGCACCATTTCAGTGTAAAAGCTGTCCTACTCTTCCACACTAGGAAGGCTTTGACTTTTTTTAACTGGTGCAGTGGGAAAATAGGACATTACATACTGAATTGGGTCCTTGTCATTTCTGTCCAATTGAATACCTTATTGTAATGATGATGGTTACTCTTCATGGACATCTTAATCTTCCACACACATCCTCTTTTTTTGGAATAAAATTTGGAAAATGGAAAAATAATAATAATAATAAATAAAAGTAAATTTTAAAAAAGAAACCTAGAATGGTCATATGATCTAGCAATTCCATTTCTGGGTATATCACGAAAGAATTGAAAGCTGAGACTTGGACAGATAGTTATAAACTAATGCTCGTCATGGCATTATTGCAACTGCTAAAAGGTGGAAACAACCCAAATGTCCATTGACAGATGAATGGGTGAACAAAATGTGGTATATATACACAAGAAATATTAATCAGGCCTGATGTGGTGGCTCACACCTGTAATACCAGTACTTTGGGAGGCTGAGGCAGGTGGATCATGAGGTCAGGAGTTCAAGACCAGCCTGGCCAACACGGTGAAACCCCGTCTCTACTAAAAATACAAAAATTAGCCAGGCATGGTAGTGTGTGCCTGTAATCCCAGCTACTCAGGAGGCTGAGGCAGGAGAATTGCTTGAACTCGGGAGGTGGAGGTTGCAGTGAGCCGAGATTGTGCCACTGCACTCCAGTCTGGGTGACAGAGCGAGACTCTGTCTCAAAAAGAAAAAAAAAAAAAAAAAGGCCGGGCGCGGTGGCTCAAGCCTGTAATCCCAGCACTTTGGGAGGCCGAGACGGGTGGATCACAAGGTCAGGAGATCGAGACCATCCTGGCTAACACGGTGAAACCCCGTCTCTACTAAAAAAAAAATACAAAAAACTAGCCAGGCGAGGTGGCGGCGCCTTCCCAGCTACTCGGGAGGCTGAGGCAGGAGAATGGCGTGAACCCAGGAGGTGGAGCTAGCAGTGAGCTGAGATCTGGCCACTGCACTCCAGCCTGGGCGACAGAGCGAGACTCTGTCTCAAAAAATAATAATAAATAAATAAATAAAGGCACACATTTAAAAAAAAAGAAAAAAGAAAAAAAAAGAAATATTAGGCCGGGCGCGGTGGCTCAAGCCTGTAATCCCAGCACTTTGGGAGGCCGAGACGGGCGGATCACGAGGTCAGGAGATCGAGACCATCCTGGCTAATACGGTGAAACCCCGTCTCTACTAAAAAATACAAAAAACTAGCCGGGCGACGAGGCGGGCGCCTGTAGTCCCAGCTACTCGGGAGGCTGAGACAGGAGAATGGCGTGAACCCGGGAGGCGGAGCTTGCAGTGAGCTGAGAGCCGGCCACTGCACTCCAGCCTGGGTGGCAGAGCAAGACTCCGTCTCAAAAAAAAAAAAAAAAAAAAAAAAAAGAAATATTAATCAGCCTTTAAAAAGAAGGAAATTATGACACATGATACAACACAGATGAAACTTAAAGACATTATGTAAAGTGAAATACACCAGATATAAAAGGATAAATATGTATGATTCCACTTACATGAGGTACCCAGAATAGGCAAATTCATAGAGACAGATTTAAATATAGGTTACCAGCCAGGTGTGGTGACTCACAGCTGTAATCCCAGCACTTAGGGAGGACACAGCAGACAGATTGCTTGAGCCCAGGAGTTTGAAATCAGCCTGGGCAAAATAGTAAGAACTTATCTCTACTAAAAACAAAGTAAATAGGGCCAGGCGCGGTGGCTCAAGCCTGTAATCCCAGCACTTTGGGAGGCCGAGACGGGCGGATCACAAGGTCAGGAGATCGAGACCATCCTGGCTAACACGGTGAAACCCCGTCTCTACTAAAAAATACAAAAAACTAGCTGGGCGAGGTGGTGGGCGCCTGTAGTCCCAGCTACTCGGGAGGCTGAGGCAGGAGAATGGCGGGAACCCGGCAGGTGGAGCTTGCAGTGAGCTGAGATCCGGCCACTGCACTCTAGCCTGGGCGACAGAGCGAGACTCCGTCTCAAAAAAAAAAAAAAAAAACCTAGCCGGGCGAGGTGGCGGGCGCCTGTAGTCCCAGCTACTCCGGAGGCTGAGGCAGGAGAATAGCGTGAACCCGGCAGGTGGAGCTTGCAGTGAGCTGAGATCCGGCCACTACACTCCAGCCTGGGCGTCAGAGCCAGACTCCGTCTCAAAAAAAAAAAAAAAAAACTAAGTAAATAAATAATAAATTAAAATAGAGGTTACCAAGGGCTGGGGGAATGGGGAGTTACTGTTTCTTTTTTTTTTTTTTTTTTTTTTATTTTTTTTTTGAGACAGAGTCTCTCTCTGTCGCCCAGGCTGGAGTGCAGTGGCACAATCTCTGCTCACTGCAACCTCTGCCTCCTGGGTTCAAGTGATTCTCCTCCTGCAGCCTCCCAAGCAAATGGGACTACAGGTGCATGCCACCACACCTGGCTAATTTTTTGTATTTTTAGTAGAGATGGGGTTTCACCGTGTTAGCCAGGCTGGTCTTAGAACTCAGGACCTCATGATCTGCCTGCCTGCCTCCCAGTGCTGGTATTACAGGCATGAGCGACCTCACCCTGCTGGGAGTTACTGTTTAATGGGTACATAGTTTCAGTTTGCAACATGAAAATGTTCTGGAGATGAACAGTGGTTATGGTTGCACAATAATGTTGATGTATATAATGCCATTGAACTGTACACCCCCAAATAGTTAAAATAGAAAATTTTATGTACATCTTACCATATTATAATATGAACAAGGATTTCCTGTTCATATTAAAAGAGAATTTAAAAAGGGAAAGAGTGTAAATCTTAGAGTGTTTACGTCCTTATTTCAGAGATGGCGACTGAGCAGTTTCTAGGGGTGTTAGAAGGTATTTGGGTATTTGCTTGGAATCTCCCTCCAACTCCTACATTTTAGTCAGCTCTAATCCTTGCCCTTCATGTTTTTCTTTCTAAATGAAGGCCTCATTTTTTTTTTTTTTGGTTGGTTTTTACATAGAGACAAGTTTTTGCCACATTGCCCAGGCTGGTCTTGAACTCCTGGACTCAAGGGATCTGCCCGCCTTGGCCTCCCAAAGTGCCAGGATTACAGGTGTGAGCCACTGCATCCGGCCCTCTTTTTTTTTTTTTTTTTTTTTTTTTTAAGTCAGACTCAAGTTTTTCGGGGATGGTCAAGGAAATTTCATTGAGATCCTACTTGCTCTGAGTCTCTCTGAAGCAAATCACTGCCTCTAACAAGCAAATATTAGTTTAGGTGAGCTAATAGCCAGGACACATGTATCCCAACGCTCTCACCACGATGTTCAAAGTGGATTAAAGATAAACTTATGATACTAAGCCAAGCTATAAACAAACAAAGGATACATTCTTATATAACTTACAGAGGTTAAAACTGAGTAAAGACATTTTACAAAAGTGGTGTTTACAATTCAGTACTGCATTGATAAAATTTCAAAGCACTGGCAGGCATGTTTCGGCCTTGGCAGTGTACTCAACCAAATCCAGGTGGTTTTGGAGAATGAGGAGAGGCTGGAAGAGCTGTAGAGAATGAGCAATCGTATAAGCTTCATGAGCAAATAAAACCTTTCATTCGGAGGGTGTTTGTTGTGCCATATTCCTTGATTTCTTGCTTTCTGACCTTGCAGGGATCTGAGGACTCTTTTATTTGCGCCATGGAGGACACGCGGAAACAATTTCAGTAACACCCCAAGGAACTAATAGAATCCTTAGCTGCAAACTCAGTGATTTCAGCTGTTGAATGTGCTCAAACACAGACAAAATATTAAGCAATGGCTCAAATCAGTATTTCCAAAAGGTTTACTTTTCTAGTTTTCCTAGATATTTTCATAAAGCCACAGATTTTTTCAACTAGAGAAGCTCACAAAATAGTTTTGGGACCTAGAAACAGGAGAAAAAAATAATCTTACAATACCATAAGCCCTATGCTTTGTAGTTCTCATTTATTCTTTTAGTTTTTTGTTTTTGTTATTTTTGAGACACAGTCTTACTGTGTCGCCCAGGCTAGAGTGCAATGGCATGATCTCAGCTCACTGCAACCTCTGCCTCCTGGATTCAAGTGAGTCTCCTGCCTCAGCCTCCTGAGTAGTTGGGATTACAGGTGCTCACCACTATGCCCAGCTAATTTTTGTGTTCTTTCAATAGAGACGGGGTTTCACCATGTTGGCCAGGCTGGTCTCGAACTCCTGACCTTCAGTGATCCACCCACCTTGGCCTCCCAAAGTGCTGGGATTACAGGTGTGAGCCACTGCGCCCAGCCTATACTTTTATTATTATTATTTTTTTAATTCTAGTTTTTTGGTATCTTTTATTTTATTTTATTTATTTATTTATTTTTTTGAGATGAAGTCTTGCTCTGTTGCCTAGGCTGGGGTGCAGTGGCCGGATCTCAGCTCACTGCAAGCTCCGCCTCCCGGGTTCACGCCATTCTCCTGCCTCAGCCTCCCAAGTAGCTGGGACTACAGGCGCCCACCACCTCGCCCGGCTAGTTTTTTGTATTTTTAGTAGAGACGGGGTTTCACCGTGTTAGCCAGGATGGTCTCGATCTCCTGACCTCGTGATCCGCCCATCTCGGCCTCCCAAAGTGCTGGGATTACAGGCTTGAGCCACAGCGCCCGGCCCGGTATCTTTTATTTTCTTTTTTTTTGTAGATGGAGTCTCACTCTGTTGCCCAGGCTGGAATGCAGTGGCAGGATCTCAGCTCACTGCAACCTCTGCCTCCCGGGTTCAAGGGATTCTCCTGCCTCAGCCTTCTGAGTAGCCAGAATTACAGGCACTCACCACCACATCCAGCTAATTTTTGTATTTTTAGTAGAGATGGGGTTTCACCATGTTGGCCAGGCTGGTCTTGAATTTCTGACCTCATGATCCACCCGCCTCGGCCTCCTAAAGTGCTGGGATTACAGGCATGAGCCACCGCACCCAGCCTCTTTTTTGTTTTTTTAGAGGTAGCATCTTGCTTTGTTGCCCAGGCTGGAGCAGTGACACGATCCTAGCTCCCTGCAGCCTCGAACTCCTGGGCCCAAGCAATTCTCCCATCTCAGCCTTCTGAGTAGCTGGTACTATATGAGTATGCCAGCATACCTGGCTGATTTTTTTAGGTTTAATTTTTAGAGACAGGGTCTTGCCATGTTGCCCAGGTTGGTCTCAAACTCCTGGGCTCAAGTGATACTCCCACCTCAGTTTCCTAAAGTGTGAATTCTAGTTCTTATTCATTCTTCAGAAGAAACAGGCAGAAATATTTACCTAGAGTATTATCTATAATTTGGATTTAACACCAGGTAGGCCTGGCACAAAGCTTTCTTTTTTTTTTTTTTCCTTCAGCTTTTATTTTAAGTTCCGGGTACATGTGCAGGACGTGCAGGTTTGTTATACAGGTAAACATGTGCTATGGTGGTTCGCTGCACAGATCAACCCATCACCTAGGTATTAAGCCCAGCATCCATTAGCTATTCCTCCTCATGCTCTCTCTCCACCCCTCAAAGTGAAGGGGTGGCCTGCCCCTCCACACCTGTGGGCGTTTCTCGTTAGGTGGAACGAGAGACTTGAGAAAAGAAATGAGACACAGAGACAAAATATAGAGAAAGAAAAAGTGGGCCCAGGGGACCGGCGCTCAGCCTACAGAGGACCCACGCCGGCACCGGTCTCTGAGTTCCCCTAGTATTTATTGATAATTATACTTACCATCTTAAAGAAAAGGGGCCGGGCGCGGTGGCTCAAGCCTGTAATCCCAGCACTTTGGGAGGCCGAGACGGGTGGATCACGAGGTCAGGAGATCGAGACCATCCTGGTTAACACGGTGAAACCCTGTCTCTACTAAAAATACAAAAAATTAGCCGGGCGAGATGGTGGGCGCCTGTAGTCCCAGCTACTCAGGAGGCTGAGACAGGAGGATGGCGTAAACCCGGGAGGCGGAGCTTGCAGTGAGCCGAGATCGCGCCACTGCACTCCAGCCTGGGCGACAGAGCCAGACTCGGTCTCAAAAAAAAAAAAAAAAAAAAAAGAAAAGGAAGTGGCAGGATAATAGGATCATTATAGGGAGAAAGTCAGCAGTAAGACATACGAATAAAGTTCTCTGTGACATGATTAAGTTTAAGGAAAAGTGCATGCCTTGATATACATATGTAAACATCTCCATAAACCTTTTTAGTGCATAAAGAGCAGCACTGCGCTAGCAAGTCCCACCTTTCGCCCTAAGGCAGTTTTCTCCTTTCTCAGACAGAACATACAATTGGGTTTTATACCGAGATGTTCCATTGCCCAGGGACGGGCAGGAGACAGATACTTTTCTTTTTTTTTTTTTTTTTTTTTTTTTTTTTTGAGACGGAGTCTCGCTCTGCCGCCCAGGCTGGAGTGCAGTGGCCGGGTCTCAGCTCACTGCAAGCTCCGCCTCCTGGGTTTACGCCATTCTCCTGCCTCAGCCTCCCGAGTAGCTGGGACTACAGGCGCCCGCCATGTCGCCCGGCTAGTTTTTTGTATTTTTTAGTAGAGACGGGGTTTCACCATGTTAGCCAGGATGGTCTCGATCTCCTGACCTCGTGATCCGCCCGTCTCGGCCTCCCAAAGTGCTGGGATTACAGGCTTGAGCCACCGCGCCCGGCCGAGACAGATACTTTTCTATCTCAACTGCCAACAACCGCCAAGAGGCCTTCTTTCACTAGTCCTCCTCAGCACAGACCCTTCACGGGTGTCAGGCTGGGGGACGATCAGGTCTTTCCCTTCCCACGAGGCCATATTTCAGACTATCACATGGGGAGAAACCTTGGACAATAACTAGCTTTCCTAGGCAGAGGTCCCTGCGACCTTTGGCAGTGTGTGTGTCCCTGGGTACTAGAGATTAAGAGAATGGTGATGACTTTTAACCAGCAAGCTGCCTTCAGGTACTTGTTTAACAAAGCACAGCCTGCACAGCCCAAAATCCTTTAAACCTTGAGTCACCATAGCACATGTCTCTTGCAAGGACAAGGTTGGGGGTAGGGTCACAGATTAACAGCATCTCAAATACAGAACAAAATGGAGTCTCTTATGTCTACTTCTTTCTATATAGACACAGTAGCAGTCTGATCGTTCTTTCTTTTCCCCACATCAAAGCTTTATTAATAACAATATTATATAACATTTATAGGTAATATTTATTAGACTTTTAAAATAAAATTTCTTAATAGAAATGGGGTTTTGCCATGTTGCCAGGCTGGTCTCAAACTCCTGAGCTTTAAGCGATCCTCCTGCCTTGGCCTCCCAAAGTGCTGGGATTGCATACAGGCCTTGAGCCATTGCACCTGGCCTTATTGCTTTATTTTATTTTATTTTATTTTATTTTATTTTGAGACAGTCTTGCTCTATTGTCCAGGCCGGGGTGCAATGGCATGATCTTGGCTCACTGCAGCCTCCTCCTCCCCAGTTGAAGTGATTCTTTTTTTTTTTTTTTTTTTTTAGACGGAATCTCACTCTGTCGCCCAGGCTGGAGTGCAGTGGCGCAATCTTGGCTCACTGCAAGCTCTGCCTCCTGGGTTCACATCATTCTCCTGACTCAGCCTCCCAAGTAGCTGGGACTACAGGCTCCTGCCACGACTCCCAGCTAATTTTTTTGTATTTTCAGTAGAGATGGGGTTTCACCATGTTAGCCAGGATGGTCTCAATGTCCTGACCTTGTGATCCGCCTGTCTCCGCCTCCCAAAGTGCTGGGATTACAGGTGTGAACCACTGCACCTGGCCTGAAGCGATTCTTGTGTCTCAGTCTCCCAAGTTGCTGGTATTACAGGTGCCTGCCACCGCGCCTGGCTAATTTTGGTATTTTTAGCAGAGATGGAGTCTCGCCATGTTGGCCAGGCTGGTCTCAAACTCCTGACCTCAAGTGATCCACCCTCCTCGGCCTCCCAAAGTGCTGGGATTATATACAGGTATTGAGCCACCACACCCAGCCTTATTGGACATTTTGAATGTGCTGGATACTGCACCAAGTGCTTTACTGCATCATCTCATAGATGCCTTAGAAGAACCCTATGACATACCACTGTTAGCTCCATTATACAGATAGGAAAACTGATATTCACAGAGGTTGGGCTACTTATTAAGATTACATAGCTAGACTGGGCACAGGGGCTCATGTCTGTAATCCCAGCACTTTGGTAGGCTCGAGCCTAGGAGTTCGAGACCAGCGTGGGCAACATAGAAAGACCTCATCTCTACCAAAACAAAAAAATTAGCCAGACATGGTGGCACACACTTGTGGTCCTAGCTTCTTAGGGGCCTGAGGTGGGAGGATACCCTTGAGCCTGGGAGGCTGAAGCTGCAGTGAGCTGTGATCACGCCACTGTACTTCAGCCTGGACAACAGAGCAAATTAAAAAAAAAAAAAAATCACATAGCTAGGGTGGCAAAGTTAAGACTTGAACTTAGGACTCCATGAGTTCAGTGCTCAGTCTCACAAGACTGCCCCTACTTCAGACACCAGCCACAAGTGGGGTCCCCAGAACACCCACACTTCTGCCCAGCTGGTGAAAAATTTGGGAGTTCGCATGACTTACCCCTCATATTCAGTAATTCACTATAATTACTCACACAACTCAGGAAAGTGCTATAATTATTATTACAGTTTTATTTTAAAGAATAAAACAAGAACAGCCAAAGAGCAAGGCATGGAAGGCTAGGAGGGGCAGAGAGCTTCCATACCCTCTCTTGGGCATGCCACCCTCCCACCACATTGATGTGTTCAACATCCTGTAAGTGTAGTTACAAACAGAAATTATAGTAATACTGGTTTTCATGTTTGTCTGTGTATTTACCTTTGCTATGGAAATTTATATTTTCATGTGGTTTTGAGTTACTGTCTGGTGCCATCACATTTCAACTTGAAGGATTCCCTTTAGCATTTCTTGTAGGATGGGTCTAGTGATAACAAATTCCCTAAGCTTTTGTTTATCTAGAAATGCCTATTTTCTCATTTGTTTTTCTCTTTTATTTTTATTTATTTATTTATTTATTCATTTATTTATTTATTTTTGAGACAAAGTCTCACTTTGTCGCCCAGGCTGGAATGCAGTGGTGCGATCTCAGCTCTCCCAAATTCAAGTGATTCTCCTGCTTCAGCCTCCTGATTAGCTGGGATTACAGGCACCTGCCACACCTGGCTAATTTTTTGTATTTTCAGCAGAGACAGGGTTCCATCATGTTGTCCAGGCTGGTCCGCCCACTTTGACCTCCTGACCTCAGGTGATCCGCCCACCTTGGCCTCCTAAAGTGCTGGGATTACAGGCATGAGCCACTGTACCCGGCCAATTATTATTATTACTTTTTAGAGATGGTGTCTTACCATGTTGCCCAAGCTGGTCTTGAACTCCTGGGCTCAAGTAATCCACCTGCCTCAGTCTCCCAAAATACTGGGATTACATGTGTGAGTTACTGTGCCCGGCCTCTCCTTTGTTTTTGAAGAACAGTTTTGCTGGATGTAGAATTATCAGTGACAGGTTTTCTCTTTCAGCACCTTATATACAATTGTGTGCCATATAACAACGTTTCAGTGACAGAGCACGTATACAATGGTGATCTCGTAAGATTGTAATACCATATTTTTACTGTGCCTTTTCTATGTTTAGATATGTGATATGGTTTGGCTCTGTTTCCCCACCCAAATCTTATCTTGAATTGTACTCTCATAATTCCCATGTGTTGTAGGAGGGACCTGGTGGGAGATAATTTCAATCATGGGAGTGGCTTCCCCCACACTGTTCTCATGGTAGTGAATAAGTCTCACAAGATCTGATGGTTTTACCAGGGGTTTCAGTTTTTGCATCTTTCTCATTTTCTCTTGCTACCGCCATGTAAGAAGTACCTTTTGCCTCCCACTATGATTCTGAGGCCTCCCCAGTCATGTAGAACTGTAAGTCCAATTAAATTTCTTTTTCTGACTGGGAGTGGTGGCTCATGCCTCTAATCCCGGCACTTTGGGAGGCCGAGGTGGGTGGATCACCTGAGGTCAAAAGAGGTAGACCATCCTGGCCAACATGGTGAAACCCCGTCTCTACTAAAAATACAAAAATTAGCTGAGCGTGGTGGCATGCGCCTGTAGTCCCAGCTACTCGGGAGGCTGAGGCAGGAGGATCGCTTGAACCTGAGAGACAGGTTGCAGTGAGCCAAGATCGCACGACTGCACTCCAGTCTGGTGACAGAGCAACACTCTGTCTCAAAAAAAAAAAAACAAACTTACTTTTCTTCCCAGTCTCAGGTAGGTCTTTTTTTTTTTTTTTTTTTTTTTTTTGAGACGGAGTCTTGCTCTGCCGCCCAGGCTGGAGTGCAGTGGCCGGGTCTCAGCTCACTGCAAGCTCCGCCTCCTGGGTTTACGCCATTCTCCTGCCTCAGCCTCCCAAGCAGCTGGGACTACAGGCGCCTGCCATGTCGCCCGGCTAGTTTTTTTTGTATTTTTTAGTAGAGACGGGGTTTCACCATGTTAGCCAGGATGGTCTCGATCTCCTGACCTCGTGATCCGCCCGTCTCGGCCTCCCAAAGTGCTGGGATTACAGGCTTGAGCCACCGCGCCCGGCCTCAGGTAGGTCTTTATCAGCAGCATGAAAATGGACTAATACAGTAAATTGGTACTGTTTCACTTGTCTGTGTGAAGAGACCACCAAACAGGCTTTGTCTGAGCAGCCTGGCTGTTTATTTCACCTGGGTGCAGGCGGGCTGAGTCTGAAAAAGGAGTCAGCAAAGGGTGGTGGATTATCATTAGTTCTTATAGGTTTGGGGATAGGCCGTGGAGGTAGGAGCAACATTTTGCTGGCAGGGGGTGGATCTCACAAAGTACATTCTCAAGGGTGGGGAGAATTATAAAGAACCTTCTTAAGGATGGGGGAGATTACAAAGTACATTGATCAGTTAGGATGGGACAGAAACAAATCACAATAGTGGAATGTCATCAGTTAAGGCTATTTTCACTTCTTTTGTGGATCTTCAGTTGCTTCAGGCCACCTGGTCACAAGGGATAGCTTGGGCTTAGAGGCCTGACACAAGGCTTAGCTTGGGCTCAGAGGCCTGACAGGTACCAGTAGAGTGGGGCGTTGCTGAAAAGATACCCGAAAATGTGAAAGCAACTTTGGAACTGGGTAACAGGCAGAGGTTGGAATAGTCTGGAGGGCTCAGAAGAAGACAGGAAAATGTGGGAAAGTTTGGAGCTTCCTAGAAACTCGTTGAATGGCTTTGGCTGAAAGCCTGATAGCGATATGGACAATAAGGTCCAGGCTAAGGTGGTCTCAGATGGAGATGAGGAACTTGTTGGGAACTGGAGCAAAGGTGACTCTTGTTATGTTTTAGCAAAGAGACTGGCAGCATTTTGCCCCTGCCCGAGAGATTTGTGGAAATTTGAACTCAAGGGAGATGATTTAGGATATCTGGCAGAAGAAATTTCTAAGCAGCAAAGCATTCAAGAAGTGAGATGGGTTCTTTTAAAGGCATTCAGTTTTATAGTGGAAGCAGAGCATACAAGTTTGGAAAATTTGCAGCCTGACAATGTGATAGAAAAGAAATTGGCCGGGCGCGGTGGCTCAAGCCTGTAATCCCAGCACTTTGGGAGGCCGAGACGGGTGGATCACGAGGTCAGGAGATCGAGACCATCCTGGCTAACACGGTGAAACCCCTTCTCTACTAAAAAATACAAAAAACTAGCCAGGCGAGGTGGCGGGCGCCTGTAGTCCCAGCTACTCGGGAGGCTGAGGCAGGAGAATGGCGTAAACCCAGGAGGTGGAGCTTGTAGTGAGCTGAGATCCAGCCACTGCACTCCAGCCCGGCAGACAGAGCAACACTCCGTCTCAAAAAAAAAAAAAAAAAAAAGGAAAAAAAAAAACATTTTCTGAGGAGAAATTCAAGCCAGCTGCAGAAATTTGCATAAGTAACTAAGAGCCAAATGTTAACCCCCAAGACAATGAGGAACATGTTTCCAGGGCATGTCAGAGGCCTTCACGGCAGCCCCTCCCATCACAGGCCCAGAGGCCTAGGAGAAAATGGTTTGGTGGGCCAGGCCCAGGGTCCCCATGCTGTGTGCAGCCTAGGGTCTTGGTGCCCTGCATCCCAGTCACTCCAGCTGTGGCTGAAAGGGGCCAACATAGAGTTGGGGCCATGGCTTCAGAGGGTGCAAGCCTCAAGCCTTGGCAGCTTCCATGTGGTGTTGAGCCTGTAGGTACACAGAAGTCAAGAATTAAGGTTTGGGAACCTCCGCCTAGATTTCAGAGGATGTGTGGAAATGCCTGGACACGCAGGCAGAAGTTTGCTGCAGGGGTGGGGTGCTCATGGAGAACCTCTGCTAGGGCAGTGCAGAAGGGAAATGTGGGGTCAGAGCTCCCACACAGAGTCCCTACTGAAGCACTCCCCAGTGGAGCTGTGAGAACAGGGGCACTGTCCTCCAGATCCCAGAATGGTAGATCCACCAACAGCTTACACCATTCACGTGGAAAAGCTATAGACACTAGACAGCAGCCTATGAAAGCAGCTGGGAAGGAGGCTGTACCCAGCAAAGCCACAGAGGCTGAGCTGCCCAAGACCATGGGAACCTACTTCTTGCATGAGCGTGACCTGGATGTGAGACCTGGAGTCAAAGGAGATCATTTTGGAGCTTTAATATTTGACTGCCCTGATCACGAGGTCAGGAGATCAAGACCACCCTGGCTAACACAGTGAAACCCCGTCTCTACTAAAAATACAAAAAATTAGCCGGACCTGGTGGCGGGTGCCTGTAGTCCCAGCTACTTGGGAGGCTGAGGCAGGAGCATAGTGTGAACCCAGGAGGCAGAGCTTGCAGTGAGCTAGTATCACACCACTGCACTCCAGCCTGTGCTAAAATAAAAAAAAAAAAATTGACTGCTCTGCTGGATTTTGGACTTGCATAGGCCCTGTAACCTCTTTGTTTCAGTCAATTTATCCCAGTTGGAATGGGTGTATTTACCCAATACCTGTACCCCCATTGTATCTAGGAAGTAACTAGCTTGCTTTTGATTTTACAAGCTCATAGGCAGAAGGGACTTGCCTTCTCTCAGATGAGATTTTGGACTGTGGACTTTTGGGTTAATGCTGAATTGAGGTAAGACTTTGGGGGACTGTTGGGAAGGCATGATTGGTTTTGAAATGTGAGGACATGAGATTTAGAGGGGCTGGGGGTGGAATGATATGGTTTGGCTCTGTGCTCCCACCCGAATTTCATCTTGAATTGTACTCCCATAATTCCCGTGTGTTGTGTGAGGGACCCGGTGGAAGATAATTTGAATCATGGGGGTGGTTCCCGATACTGTTCTCATGGTAATGAACAAGTCTCACAAGATCTGATGGTTTTATCAGGGATTTCTGCTTTTACATCTTTCTCATTTTCTCTTGCCACCACCATGTAAGAAGTGCCTTTTGCCCTCCACCATGATTCTGAGGCCTCCCATGTGGAACTGTAAGTCTAATCAAACCTCTTTTTCTTCCCAGTCTTGGGTATGTCTTTATCACCAGCATGAAAATGGACTAATACAATATGTTTAGATATACACATACTTGACACTGTGTTGCAATTGCCTAAAATATTCAGTATAATAACATGCCCTGCCAGTGTGTAGCTTAGGAGCAATAGGCTACACCATATAGCTTAGGTTTGTAGTAGATTATATCATCTAAGTTTGCATAAGTACACTCCATCGTGTTCACTTAGGATGCAATTGTCTAACAATGTATTTCTCAGAACACGTCCCCATTGTTAACTGATACATGACAATGTTATCTCACTAACTAATGACCTACAAGGTTTCTGTTAAGAAATCTGGTCTGGGCATAGTGACTCATGCCTGTAATCCCAACACTTTGGGAGGCCAAGACAGGTAGATTGCTTGAGATCAGGAGTTTGAGACCAGCCTGGGTAACATGACAAACCTTGTCTCTACCAAAAATATGAAAATTAACCAGGTGTGGCAGTGCATGCCTGTTGTCCCAGCTACTCAGGAGGCCAATGTAGGATGATCACTGGAGCCTGGGAAGTTGAGGCAGTAGTGAACCATGATCATGCCACTGCATTCCAGCATGGGTGACAGAGCGAGACCCTCTCAAAAAAAAAAAAAAAAAGAAAAGAAAAATGAAAAAATAGAAATATTCTAATAGCCTTATTAAGCATCCTTTTTATGTGATGAGTTGCTTCTCTCTTGCTGCTTTCAAGATTTTTTCTTTCTTTTTGTCTTCCAACAGCTTGATTATACAGTGTCTCAGTGTGGGCACATTTGGGTTTAACCTCCTTGGAGTTCATTGAGCCTCTTGAATTGATACACTCAGTCTTTCCTCAAATCTGGGAAATTTTCAGCTATTATTTCTTCAAATAAACTTTCTGTATCTTCCCTTGTCTCTTCTGTTTCTGAAATTCCCATAATGTGTATACTAATCCACTTGATTGAGTCCCATAAGTTCCTTAGGTTTTGTTCACTTTTCTTCATTTTTATTTCTTTTTGCTGTTCAGACTCAATCATTTCAAATGACCTGTTGTCAAGTTTCACTGATGCTTTCTTCTGCCTGCTTGAGTCTGCAGTTACATTCCTCTAATGAATTTTTCAGTTCAGTTATTATATTTTTCTCTAAACTTCAGGATTTTTGTTTGGTTCTTTTAACAAAAACAATTTCTTTCTCTTTGTTGATATTCTTATTGTGTTCATATATTGTTTTCCTGATTTCCTTTAGCTCTTTGTCTGTATTATCCTTAGTTCTTTGAGCATATTTAAAATAGCTGTTTTAAAGTTTTTGTCTGGCCGAGTGCGGTGGCTCAAGCCTGTAATCCCAGCACTTTGGGAGGCCGAGACGGGAGGATCACGAGGTCAGGAGATCAAGACCATCCTGGCTAACATGGTGAAACCCCCATCTCTACTAAAAAATACAAAAAAAAACTAGCTGGGCAAGGTGGTGGGTGCCTGTAGTCCCAGCTACTCGGGAAGCTGAGGCAGGAGAATGGTGTAAACCCAGGAGGCGGAGCTTGCAGTGAGCTGAGATCCGGCCACTGCACTCCAGCCTGGGCGACAGAGCGAGACTCCGTCTCAAAAAAAAAAAATAAATAAATAAATAAAGTTTTTGTCTGGTAAGTCCAGTCCCGTTTTTCTTCAGAGATGGTTTCTGGATATTTGTTTTGGTTCTTTGGATGGGCCATATTTTAGTGTTTCTTTGTATATCTTGTAATCTTTTGTTGAAAATTTGGCACCTGAAAAACAACCACCTTTTATAGACTTTACAGACTGGTTCTGTACAATGGAAGACCTTCTCTAATTAGCCTTACATGAAGGGTTAAGGTTTCCTCAGGCCTTTTCTAGGTATGGGTCTTCCCTGGTCAGTGTGTGTGTTTTTTTTACAATTCACCCATATACATAGAAATTCAATCGATAATTTTGTATTCCTCAATCAGTCATTTCTTGCCCCACATATCTGCAGGTCTGTAGTCCCCCTGTGACTTTCATGAGCCATGCCTGCTCCTTCCTGAAGTTTTTCCTAGCCTGAGCCATGTTGTATTTGGCCATGTGAGCTCCAAGTTAAGTAACAGGTGACAGAGAGACCAATCAGGCAGCCCTTAGACAGGTTATAACATTAAAAATTAGGTTCACTGTCTCTCTGGTTCAAAGAAGTGGAGACCAGACCACTGTTTCCTGTAAGGCACACCATGCCAAGCTAGAAGTGGGTGGAGCAAAGGCAAACAAAACTGCCATGAAACTTCCTTCTATTTGTAATGTGGCTTTTTCTTTCTCTGCATTCACTTGGTTGTTGGAGGTCTTTTGATTGATTTCCACAGCCCCTATTATTTTAGTCATTCTCTAGTTGTTTATTTAATGTTTCCATAGGGGAAACAAGGGCCTGAAGCTTTCTGAAGTTTTTTTAGTCCACCATTTGCTGATATCACTCCAAGTGTTTTTTTTTTAGAGGCAGAATCTTGCTCTGTCTCCCAGGCTGAAGTGCAACAGTGATGTGATATCATGGCTCACTGCAGCCTCAACCTCCTGGGTTGAAGTGATCCTTCTGCTTTAGCTTTTTGAGTAGCTGGGACTACAGCCATGTACCACCACACCTGGCTTTTTTTTCCTATTTTTTGTAGAGATAGGGTCTTGCTATGTTGCCCAGGCTGGTCTTGAACTCAAACAATCCTCCCACCTAAACCTCAAAAAGTGCTGGGATTACAGACGTGTGCCAAGCGTCTTTTTAATAACTCATGACCAATAAATGCATAAATTATCTGTGGTCTTCCTCAGGCAGATAACAGGTGAGGTGGGTGAAGCCCAGGCCTGCCCAAGGACACTGGTGTCTTTATTTACCCCATGCTGAGAGAAGGCCAGAATGTTAGAGCTTAAACGGCTCTTGCAGTTATCCAACCCCACCCCACATTATAAGGATATAGGTAGTTCCAACGGGAACTGCTACTGCTATCCAGTCCATAAGCCAATTGAGATCTGAAATGAACTGTTTCTCTCTTTCCCATCCCAGTAATGACAGTAGCCGTCTCCATCAAAAACAGCTTTAGAGTTTGCTATGTGCTTTCCCTTTTGTCTTCTGATTGAATTTTCCAACCCCCTGGAAAGGTGAGTACTATCAGTCTGTTGCACAGATAAGGGAACTGGGACTGGGAGAGCTTGAGATTTTTCTCTGGGTGACATGGCAGTCAGAACTTCCAAATGTGCGGGGGTCTGTCCTGCAGACCCCAGCTTGCACGATGGACAAATAATATACCCAGATACCGATATTCAGAGAAAGAGCAGCTAGGGGCCGGAGCCACTCACAGACACCAAGGAAGGTGCTGTAAAGAGTCAGCAGCTATGGCCTCAATTAGCTGGCCCTGCGGGCATTTATTTAGCACAGTTTTAATGATAAAGGCTTTGAGTCAACACACCTGTGGGTAATTAATCTGGTAGCCCCCACCCTGAGAGAGCCATCCTGCCCGTGAGTGATCAAAGGTTAGTTTTAGGACCACGTGAGTAAACAAGCTATTTAGATAAACTCCTCTACATTCCTACATATCTGCACCCTAAGCTATTAAGTGGATTTGACTGCCTTCAGCCAAACAATTTATGCAAACCTCCAGGCCTTCCAAGAGGGTTGGTGTTTATATCCTATAACTTCGTCTTAAAATTTCTCCCACCTGCCTGACTGAACTCCCACAAAATTGGAAACCTATGTCTGTGCTATGATGTAATTGACTGTAATTCTGCTCAGGGCACAAGTCACCTATTTAGACACAGGGCATGCTGCCTCTTCCTAAAGGTAACAGAGTGAGGGACTGGGGAAGCCAGATTCCAGGACAGGAAAGGAGGATAGGCTTTTTTTTTTTTTTTTTTTTTTTTTTGAGACAGAGTTTTGCTTTTGTTGCCCAGGCTGGAGTGCAATGGTGTGTTCTCAGTTCTCCACAACCTCTATCTCCCTGGTTCAAGCAATTCTCCTGCCTCAGTCTCCTGAGTAGCTGGGATTACAGGCATGAGCTACCATGGCTGGCAAATTTTGTATTTTTAGTAGAGATGGGGTTTTTCCATGTTGGTCAGACTGGTCTTGATCTCCCGACCTCAGGTGATTGGCCTGCCTCAGCCTCCCAAAGTGCTGGAATTAGAGGCATGAGCCACCACGCCCAGCCAAGGATAGGCTTTTGAAGACTGTTTGTGATAGATGATATGGCAGTGATGTAAGCAAGCCCCAGACAGATGAGGCCAGGGGCTGCTGGCCACAGGCTCCTTCCCTACAAGTGCAAAAAGTGTCAGCTCATAAACTGGGGATGAACTGGATGTGTTCATCTAGCTGCAAGGCTCTGGTTCCAGCTCCCAGCTTGCTTTCTTTCCTTCTTTCTTTCCTTCCTTCCTTCCTTCCTCCCTCCCTCCCTCCCTCCTTCCTTCCCTCCCTCCCTTCATTTATTTCTTTCTTGGAGTCTCCCTATGTCACCCAGGCTGGAGTGCAGTGGCATGATCTCGGCTCACTGCAAGCTTTGCCTCCCAGGTTCATGCCATTCTCCCACCTCAGCCTTCTGAGTAGCTGGGACTACAGGTACGTGCCACCATGCCCAGCTAATTTTTTGTAGTTTTAGTAGAGATGAGGCTTCACCATGTTGGCTACACTGGTCGCAAACTCCTGACCTCACGTGATCTGTCTGCCTCAGCCTCCCAAAGTGTTGGGATTACAGGAGTGAACCACCACACCCAGCCCTAGCTTTTCTTTTTTGTCTTAGACTCAGGTACTCAGCTTGCTGGATTAGATACTTGGTTAGACAGTTTGGCCACCAGTGCAGAGCTCTCCTTTCTTGTTGCCTCAGGACACAGAGAACAGAGGATCTCAGCTTTTGAACAGTCTGGGGAAACAGAGTATACCAAAAAATATGAGAAAAATACAAATTTTACAAAGACCTGACAATCTTGTACTAGTCTGGAGTACCCAGAACCCTATTATGGTCAGAAACTCTTTTTTTTTTTTTTTTTTTTGAGGCGGAGTCTCGCTCTGTCACCCGGACTGGAGTGCAGTGGCCAGATCTCAGCTCACTGCAAGCTCCGCCTCCTGGGTTTACGCCATTCTCCTGCCTCAGCCTTCCGAGTAGCTGGGACTACAGGCGCCCGCCACCTCGCCCGGCTAGTTTTTTTTTGTATTTTTAGTAGAGACGGGGTTTCACCATATTAGCCAGGATGGTCTCGATCTCCTGACCTCGTGATCCGCCCGTCTCGGCCTCCCAAAGTGCTGGGATTACAGGCTTGAGCCACCGCGCCCGGCCCAGAAACTCTTAGAGATGAAGAAATGCTTCAGCCAATTCTGTTGTTTGAGGGTTTGTTGTTGTTGCTGTGTTTTTGTTTTTGTTTGAGACAGGGTCTCACTCTGTCACCCAAGCTGGAGTGCAGTGGCATAAACACAGGAAAGGCAAGTGATATGGTTTGGCTGTGTCCCCACTTAACTCTTATCTTGAACTGTAGCTCTCATAATCCCCACATTATAGGAGGGATCCAGTGGGAGGTAATTGAATCATGGGGGTGGTTACCTCCGTGCTGTTCTAATGACAGTGAGTGAGTTCTCACAGGATCTGATGGTTTTATAAGGGGCTTTTCCCCTGCTCCACTCTGTAGTTCTCCTTGCTGCCACCATGTGAAGAAGGACACGTTTGCTTCCCCTTCCACCATGCTTGTAAGTTTCCTGAGGGGCTTTCCCGACATGCTGAACAGTGAGTCAATTAAACCTCTTTTTTTTTTTTTTTTTGAGATGGAGTCTGGCTCCATTGCCACGCTGGAGTGCAATGGTGCGATCTAGGCTCACTGCAACTTCTGCCTCCCAGGTTCAAGTGATTCTCCTGCCCTCAGCCTCCCAAGTAGCTGGGACTACAGGTGTGTATCACCACACCCAGCTAATTTTAGTATTTTTAGTAGAGATGGGGGTTTCACCATGTTGGCCAGTATAGTCTTGATCTCCTGACCTCGTGATCTGCCTGCCTCAGCCTCCCAAAGTGCTAAGATTACAGGCGTGAACCACCATGCCTGACCTAAATGCCTTGCCTTGCCTTGCCTTGCCTTGCCGATGGAGTCTTGCTCTTGTTGTCCAGGGTGGAGTTGCAATGGCATGATCTCGGCTCACTGCAACCTCCGCCTCCTGGGTTCAAGCGATTGTCCTGCCTCAGCCTCCTGAGTAGCTGGGATTACAGGTGCCCGCCACTATGCCCTGCTAATTTTGTATTTTTAGTAGAGACAGGGTCTTGCCATGTTGGTCAGTCTAGTCTTGAACTCCTGACCTCATGATCCACCTGCCTTGGCCTCCCAAAGTGTTGGGATTACAGGTGTGAGCCACTGCACCTGGCCTCTAAACCTCTTTTCTTTATAAATTACTCAGTCTTAGGTATGTCTTTATTAGCAGCATGAGAGCTGACTAATACAATAAATTGGTACCACAGAGAGTGGGGTGTTGCTGTAAAGATACCCAAAAATGTGGAAGCAACTTTGGAACTGGGTAACAGGCAGAAGTTAGAACAGTTTGGAGGGCTCAGAAGAAAACAGAAAAATGTGGAAAAGTTTGGAACTTCATAGAGACTTGGAAGGCTCAGAAGACAGAAAGATTTAGGAAAGTTTGGAAAGATGGAGGAGAGTTTGGAACTTCCTAGAGACTTGTTGAGTGGCTTTGATCAACATGCTGATAGTGATGTGGACAATGAAGTCCAGGCTGAGGTGTGATCATATGGAGATGAGGAGCTTGTTGGGAACTGGAGCAAAGGTCACTGTTACCATTCAAAGAGACCGATGGCATTTTGCCTCTGCCCTAGAGATCTGTGGAACTTTGAACTTGAGAGAGATGATTTAGTGTATCTGGTGGAATAAATTTCTAAGCAGCAAAGTGTTCAAGAGGAAGCAGAGCATAAAAGTTGGAAAATTTTCCAGCCTGAGGATGCAGTAGAAAAAAAACCCCATTTTCTGAGAAGAAATTCAAGCCTGCTGCAGAAATTTGCATAAGTAACAAGGAGCCAAATGTTAATGACAGAGACAATGGGGAAAATGTCTCCAGGGCATGTCGGAGACCTTCTTGGCAGCCCCTTCCATCACAGGCCCGGAAGGAAGCCTAAGAGAAAAAAATGGTTTCCTGGGCTGGGTCCAGAGCCCCCCTGCTGTGTGCAGCCTCAAGACTTGGTGCCCTGCATCCCAGTCACTCTAGCTATGGCTAAAAGGGGTTAAGGTACAGCTTGGGCCATGGCTTCAGAGGCTGCAAGCCAAATCCTTGGCAGCTTCTGCATGGGGTTGACTACGGGTGCACAGAAGTCAAAAATTGAGGTTTGGGAACCTCTGCCTAGATTTCAGAGAATGTATGGAAACACCTGAATGTCCAGGCAGAAGTTTGCTGCAGGGGCAGAGCCCTCATGGAGACCCTCTGCTAGGGCAGTGTGGAAGGGAAATGTGGGGTTGGAGCCCCCACACGGAGTCCCCACTGGGGCACTGCCTAGTGGAGCTGTGAGAAGAAGGCCACCATCCTCCAGACCCCAGAATTGTAGATCCACTGACAGCTTGCACCATGCACCTGGAAAAGCTGCAGACACTCAACACCAGCCCATGAAAGCAGCCGGGAGGGGGCTGTGCCCTGCAAAGTCAAAAGAGTGGAGCTGCCCAAGGTGGTAGGAGCCCACCCCTTGCATCAGCATAACCTGGATGTGAGACATGGAGCTAAAGGAGATCATTTTGGAACTTTAAGGTTTAGTGACTGCCCCACTGGATTTCCGACTTGCGTGGGGCCTGTAGTCCCTTTGTTTTGGCCAATTTCTTCCATTTGGAATGGGTGTATTTACCCAATGCCTGTACCTCCATTGTATCTAGGAATTAACTAGCTTGCTTTTGGTTTTACATGCTCATAGGCAGAAGGGACTTGCCTTGTCTCAGATGAGGCTTTGGACTTGGACTTTTGAGTTAATTCTGGAATGGGTCAACACTTTGGGGGACTGTTGGGAAGGCATGATTGCATTTTGAAATGTGAGACATGAAATTTGGGAGGGGCCAGGGGCAGAATGATATGGTTTGACTTTGTCCCCACCCATCTCATCTTGAACTATAGTTCCCATAATCCCCATGTGTCATAGGAGGAACTCAGTGGGAGGTAATTGAATCATGGGAGCAGTTACCTCCATGCTGTTCTCATGATAGTGAGTGAGTTATTACAAGATCTAATGGATTTATGTATGTATGTATTTATTTACTTGTCTATTTATTTTGAGATGTAGTCTCAGTCTGTTGCCTGGACCGGAGTGCAGTGGCGCAATCTTGGCTTACTGCAACCTCTGCCTCCCGGGTTCAAGTGATTCTCCTGCCTCAGCCTCCTGAGTAGCTGGGATTACAGGTGCCCGCCACTACGCCCAGCTAATTTTTTGTATTTTTAGTAGAGATGGCGTTTCACCATGTTGGCCAGTATGGTCTTGAACTCCTGACCTCGTGATTCACCCACCTTGGCCTCCCAAAGTGCTGGGATTACAGGCGTGAGCCACTGTGCCCGGCCGAGATCTGATGGTTTTACAGGGGGCGTTCCGCCACCTTTGCTCTACACTTCTCCTTGCTGCTGCTATGTGAAGAAGGATGTGTAAGTTTCCCCTTCTGCCATGATTGTAAATTTCCTGAGGCTTCCCCAGCCATGCTGAACTATGAGTCTATTAAATCTCTTTTCTTTATAAATTACCTAGTCTTGGGTACGTCTCTATTAGCAATGTGTGAACAAACTAACACAGGAAGCAAAACTGCCATGAAACTTCCCTCCTTTTTTTTTGAGACAGAGTCTAGCTGTGTTGTCCAGGCTGGAGCATGGTGGCATGATCTCAGCTCACTGCAACCTCCACCTCCCAGGCTTGAGGATTCTCCTGCCTCAGTCTCCCGAGTAACTGGGACTACAGGCACACGCCACCATGCCTGGCTAGTTTTTGTATTTATAGTAGAGATGGGGTTTCACCATATTGGCCAGGCTGGTCTCAAACTTATAGGCTCTAGTCAGCCACCCACCTTGGCTTCCCAAAGTGCTAAGATTACAGACATGAGCCATCATGCCAGGCTCTTTCCATTTTTAATGTGGCTTTTCCTTAGATGTGTATTCACTTGGTTGCTGGTCTTTTTATTGATTTCCACTGTCCCTATTAAGTTATTTTAGCCAGTTTCTAGTTGTTCATCTAATGTTTCCATAGTGGAAACAAGGACCTGAAACTTTCTAGTCCGCCATCTTGCTGGTAACACTCCAAGCTTGTTTGTTTGTTTGTTTGAGGCAAAGTCTCACTCTGTTGCCCAGACTGGAGTGCAGTGATGCAATCAGGGGTCACTGCAGCCTCAACCTTCTGAGCTCCAGCTATCCTCTAGCCTCAGCATCCTGAGTAGTTGGGATTATAGGCATGCATCACCATGCCCAGCCCTTAAAGTAAATGACAGAAATTCTTCAATATGTATCTCCAAAAATAAGAACATTCTATTCCATGACTATAATGCCATTATATTATATGTACACATTTAACAGTAGTTCCATAATACTACCCCTAGTCCATATTCAAGTTTCCCTAATGTAATTATTATATATTTTATTTCATCATTATTTTTAAAACTTTTTCTTATAAAATATAACACAGATATAAAAAAAAAACCAAACATACATATGGTGAATTATTATAAATGAACACCCTTACAGCTACAACTGAGGACTAGAGATAGACCTGCCAGCTACTTCTGAAACTATCCACATACCGTATCCCAATTACAACCATCCCCTGCTCAAAGTGACCATGATTATAAGCAAGATGCCCGAGTTTTTGCACATTGAGAGGTTGTTTTTGTGTCCCTTATACTCAGACACAAAATCTTGGCTCACACTTTCCTTTTTTTGGAGACAGGGTCTTACTCTGTCACCTAGGCTGGAGGCAATGGTGCAATGAGCTCACTGCAGCCTCGACCTCCCAGGCTCAAGCAATCCTCATGTCTCAGCCTCCTAAATAGCTGGGACTACAGGTGTGTGCCCCAACGCTCACCTAATTTTTGTATTTTTTGTAGAGATGGGTTTTCACCATGTTGCCCAGGCTGGTCTCCAACTCCTGAACTCAAGTGATCTACCCACCTTGGCTTCCCAAACTGCTGGGATTACAGGTATGAGCCACCATGCCCAGCCAATATGTAGTTTCAAATCTTTAAGAAAGTTTTCTTGAATTATAGATTTTGAGCTGGGCATGGCGGCTCATGCCTGTAATCCTAGTACTTTGGGAGGCTGAGGCTGGGGGATCACTTAAATCAGGAATTTGAGACCAGCCTGGCCAACATGGTGAAACCCATCTCTACTAAAAATACAAAAATTAGCTGAGTGTGGTGGGACACACCTGTAATACCAGCTACTTGGGAGGCTGAGGCAGGAAAATCGCTTGAACCTGGGAGGCGGAGGTTGCAATGAGCCAAGATTGCACCACTGCACTCCAGCGTGGGCAACACAGTGAGACTGTGTCTCAAAAAAAAACAAAAAAAGAAACAAGAACAATTATAGTTTTTGGTATTTGCCATGTTGTTCCCTTAATCTGGTTTTCTTTTGCAGTTACTTCGATTTACAATATGTTGGAACTGCCAACCTGAAATAATCTAAAGGATCATAATCCAGGTTTTTTGTTTTTGTTTTTGTTTTTTTTTTTTTGAGACAGAGTCTCGCTCTATCGCCCAGGCTGGAGTGCAGGGGAGTGATCTCGGCTCACTGCAAACTCCGCCTCCTGGGTTCACGCCATTCTCCTGCCTCAGCCTCCTGAGTATCTGCGACTACAGGTGTGTGCCACCACACCCAGCTAATTTTTTTGCATTTTTAGTAGAGACGGGGTTTCACCATGTTAGCCAGGATGGTCTCAATCTCTTGACCTCATGATCCACCCGCCTTGGCCTCCCAAAGTGCTGAGATTACAGGCATGAGCCACCGGGTCCGGCCCAGAAGCCAGTTTTAAAGAGTTTATTAAAGCGAAATGTTGGGAATGACTAGCAGGGAGACACAGAGCATAGGGAAATGGGGTCAGTGTTCTGAAGTTGAAAGTTAAGTTCTTGCTTAAGTAGGTAAAAAACAAACAAATAGGATCATTTTCTTTTTTTTTTTTTTTTTTTTTTTTTTTTTTTTTTTGAGACGGAGTCTCGCAGTCGCCCAGGCTGGAGTGCAGTGGCCGGATCTCAGCTCACTGCAAGCTCCGCCTCCCGGGTTTACGCCATTCTCCTGCCTCAGCCTCCCGAGTAGCTGGGACTACAGGCGCCCGCCAACTCGCCCGGCTAGTTTTTTCTATTTTTTAGTAGAGACGGGGTTTCGCCGTGTTAGCCAGGATGGTCTCGATCTCCTGACCTCGCGATCCACCCGTCTCGGCCTCCCAAAGTGCTGGGATTACAGGCTTGAGCCACAGGATCATTTTCTATATGAGGCTGGTTCATGAGTTACAACCATTTAGTTACAGCTTCTTTCCTTTTCTATATGGCTTGGTTTCTTTTCTTTACAACTGGTTTTCATTTCCCTTCCTACATATTTATTTGTTTTTGAGACAGCGTGTTCCTCTGTCATCCAGAGTGGAGTAAGATGGTGCAAACATGACTCATTGCAGCCTTCACCTCCTAGGTTTAAGGGATCCTCCCACCTCAGCTTCCTGAGTAGCTGGGACTACATGTGCTTGTCCCCATATCCGGTTAATTTTTTAAAAAATAACAAGAAGAAATAGGATCTCACTATGTTGCGCAGGCTGGTCTCAAACTCCTGGCCTCAAACAGTCCTCTCACCTAGGCTTCCCAAGGTGCTGAAATTACAGGTATGAGCCACCCCCTGACCCTCCTTTCCAATTTAAGGTATTTAGCATTCCATTTTATGACAATGTGATGGCCAAAAAGTCTTTGTGTGAGAAAGGTAAGAGGGAAGTCAATCTATAATGAAGATCGACAGTGCGGTCTTTCCTGATGCCCTGTAGTCATTTGCAACATTTGACAAAACAATGTAGGTAAGTAAGAAGACTAATCTATAATCAGAAACCAAGGGTTACAGCTGCCTAAGTTACAGCTGCCTGTCAGGTAACCTTCCTCTAAGGCTCAAAATAATTTAGAGTTCCAATAGCTTAGATTTTAAATTATTTTCAGAGATCTTATTTGCATGACTTCAATGTTTGTCACTTTTTTGCACATGCTTTTTGTTTCTTTTTTCCTTATTTTCAATTTTTTTTCACCTTCTATTTCTTATCAGGCAATATTTGTAGCATTTATTTACTTTTTTTTTTTTTTGAGACAAGCTGTAGTACAGTGGCACAATCACAGCTCACTGAAGTCTGTGCTTAAGTGATCCTCCCACCTCAGCCACCGGAGTAGCTGGGATTACTGGCACCCATCATCATGTCGGGCTAATTTTTTTTAATGTTTGGTAGAGATGGGGTCTCACTATGTTGCTCAAACTCCTGAGCTCAAGCAATCTTCCTGCCTCAGCCTCCCAAAGTGCTGGGATTACTGGTGTGAGCCACTATGCCCAGCTTATTTATTTACTTTTGTTTTCCTTCTGGTTTAGTTTCATTTCTGAAATAAATTTTTTATTTATTACTATTTTTTCCCGGAGTTTTATCACCTAATTGCTATATTTTTCTAGTTCTGATTTACGTATGTATGTTGTTCTTTGTATCTTTCAAAATGTCTTTTAGCTAGTTTTGAAATACTAGTTTATACTGTTTATCTGTTTTGTGGAAGGGAGCTTGGTTGATTAGTGCTATAGCTTGAATATTTAATCCTCCAAACCTCATGCTGAAATTTGATCCCCAGCCGGGCAGTGGCTCACGTCTGTAATCTTAACACTTCAGGAGGTCAAGGTAGGTGGATCACTTGAGGCCAGGAGTTCGAGACCAGCCTGGCCAACATGGTGAAACCCTGTCTCTACCAAAATCACAAAAGTTAGCTGAGCATGGTGCCTTACACTTGTAATCCCACCTACTCAGTAGGCTGAGGGAGGAGAATCACTTGAGCCAAGATTGTGCCATGTACTCCTGCCTGGGCAAAAGAGCGAGACTCCGTCTAGGAAAAAAAAAAGAAAAAGAAAAAAGAAATCTGATTCTCAGTGTTGGCAGCAAGGCCTAACAGAAGGCGTTTGGGTTAAGGGGGTGGATCCCTCATGAATGGCTTGGTGCCCTCTTTGTGGTAATGAGTAAGTTCTTACTCTACTACTTCACAAGAAAGTAGGTTGTTAAAAAGAGCCTGGTGCCTCCTCCTCTCTCTTCTTGCTTCTCTCTCTTGCCATGTGATCTCTGCCCATACTGGCTGCCCTTCCCCTTCAGTCATAAGAGGAAGCTTCCTAAGGCCTCACCAGAAGCAGATGCTGGCGTCATGCTTCTTATACAGTCTGCAGAGCTGTGAGCCAAATAAACCTCTTTTCTTTTTTTTTATTTTTTATTTTTTATTTTTTATTTTATTTATTTTTTTTTTTATTTTTTATTTTTTATTTTATTTATTTTTTTTTTTATTTTTTATTTTTTTTGAGACGGAGTCTTGCTCTGCCACCCAGACTGGAGTGCAGTGGCCGGATCTCAGCTCACTGCAAGCTCCGCCTCCCGGTAAACCTCTTTTCTTAATAAATTACTCAGCCTCAGGTCTTCCTTCATAGCAACACAAAAGGACTAAGACAATTGCTTTAAAAGTTGATGTTGCCGCAATTGCTCCAGCCCCTCCAGTCTTATCAGAGTCTGCTTGTACTCACCCATACTGAAGCATGCAGAACACCTCCCACTTTAGCTGCTTTTCTCAGTTTGGCTCCCTCTGCCCTCCTGCAAAGACCTGTTTGCTGGTCCCTCAGGTGCCCTATCTCTTCCCTCTGCATTCTTCTGTATACATGTGAATATATAGATCTTATAGCAGTGGAAATGGTTGTCATCATGCTCTTTCATTTTACAGTTCATGGGGATACCTAATAATCTGGTTTTGTTGAAGATGCTCTTCATAGGTTTTTTGGTTTTACCATCTGGTTGCTCTGCCTTTTTTTTTTTTTTTCCTTGCAAGGCGGATTCTAGGAGATCAAAAAACTATACCACTGCTGTGTCTTTCCAGAATTATGAAGGGAAAAAGTACCATGAGAGCTCAGGAAGCAAATTATTACATTTGCCCCCATGGCCAGGCCAGGACCATGTGCTGAAACCATACTCAGATGTGAATAGGATGTGGTTCCCATGAAGCAAGCTATCTTATCTTAGATTCTACACCCAAAGAAGGCAAAACATAACATATGTTTATTACAGTGTTTCATATCAGGTTTTATTTGAGGGTTCCACTACTTTAAAAAAAAGTATAAAAACATTAATCTAAGATAGTGTAATTATATGACTTTTAACTCCAACTTTTTATATTTATTTATTTATTTATTTATTTTTGAGATGGAGTTTAGCTCTTGTTGCCCAGGCTGGAGTGCAATGGCACGATCTTGGCTCACCACAACCTCTGCCTCCTGGGTTCAAGTGATTCTCCTACCTCAACCTCTTAAGTAACTGGGATTACAGGCATGTGTCATCACGCCTGGCTAATTTTTTTTGTTTTTAGTAGAGATGGAGTTTCTCCACGTCAGTCAGGCTGGTCTCGAACTGCCAACCTCAGATGATCCGCCTGCCTCAGCCTCCCCAAGTGCTGGGATTACAGGCGTGAACCACCATGCCTGGCCTATTTTTATTTTTAATTTTGAGACAGGGTCTCATTGTGTTGTCCAGGCTAGAGTGCAGTGGTGTGATCACAGCTCACTTCAGCCTTGACCTCTGGGTTCAAGCGATCCTCCTGCCTCAGCCTCCTGAGTAGCTGGGATTACAGGCACATGCCACCACACCTGGATAATTTTATTTTTTATTTTTTGTAGAGACGGGGTCTCATTATGTTGCCAAGCCTTTGGTCTTGAACTCTGGAGCTCAAGTGATCCTCCCATCTCGGTCTCCCAAAAGTGCTGGGATTTACAAGTGTGAGCCACCATGCCCGTCCCCTAACTTCAACTTTTTAATGATAACTTTCAATTATATGACCTTCCTTCATAAGAGATGAACACATAGATGAGGCTAAAGTCCCCTTGTCTCTGGGTTCCCTTTGGATGCCCGGCTGACTTTAAATGCCATCTCAGTAGGCCTGAGGACCATGGACCGGAGTCTGCTGAGGATGGGACAAAGTCATTTTACCATTAACCAGGGTGAAATACAATTATGAAAGTGAATCCTTTAATGCGGTTATGAGGGATTATTTGTGCTATTGCCATTCTCAGTTTGTACAAAAATGTAAAGCTTGAGAATGGTTGAGGATTTTAGAAACATGTTCCTGGCTCTTTCTCTGTTGTTTAGGAAGGCGAGGACTTTGATTCACAGTTTCATTTTTGACTGGCAGACTTACTGTTCCATCCCAGCATTGGTAACTAATGGGTTTTCTGGCTCGGGTTTTGCTAGGCTTATTGAGATTGTTTTGATTAGGATGCATTATGATTCAAGTGGCAGAAAACCCTACTTATATTGCCTTTTAAAAAGATATACGTTGGCTCATGGAGTGTGGAGGTATTTGACACTTCAGGAGTGGCTGGATTCAGTGTTCAAATGAGGTGATGGCAACATTACCCTTCCCAGCCCCAGGGCCCATTTATATTGTGTGACATAAGCCCAACACTATGTGCTCTTGGTGATGCCCCAGTCGCTGCTGTGGCTCCTGGTCTGTAGCCCAGGTCCCCTCTTTGCTCTGTTTTCTCTGTTTGTCAGCTTTCCCTCAGGCAGCCTCCCCTCATGTAGTGAAAGGGCTACAGTAGATCCTTGTTGAACTCCCTGCCATCCAAAACCAGCAGAGAACAGAGAACTTCAGAGGCCTCAGGAAATGTCTCGTCAAGACTCACTGGCTCTCACTGCATCACAGCCCCAGCCT
The DNA here is from genome assembly GCF_009764315.1 of Trachypithecus francoisi. Lineage (NCBI taxonomy): Eukaryota > Metazoa > Chordata > Mammalia > Primates > Cercopithecidae > Trachypithecus > Trachypithecus francoisi. The sequence continues at coordinate 87,051,475 of NW_022681455.1, read as the reverse complement.
GAGTCCCGCCCAGATCACTGAGGTCAGGGCAAGGCTGATGTCCGACTGGCTCATACCTAGTCAAAGGCTCCACTGCTGGTTACCAATGAAGAAGGCAACCTCATCAGAACTCCTTGAATGAAGAGGAAGGGAGGGGGGAATGTGACAAGGGATAACTCAGCATAGCTCAGATGGCACCCCCTCTGAAAGGCAGCAGTCTCAATTAAAAATAAAATAAAATAAAAGGCTGGGCACAGTGGTCACACCTATAATCCCAGCACTTTGGGAGGCCAAGGCAGGCAGATCATCTGAGGTCAGGAGTTCAAGATCAACCTGGCCAACATGGCGAAACCCTGTCTGTACTAAAAATACAAAAATTAGCTGGATGTGGTGGCAGGCACCTGTAATCCCAGCTACTTGGGAGGCTGAGGCACAAGAATTGCTTGAACCCGGGAGGCAGAGGTTTCAGTGAGCTGAGATTACGCCACTGTACTCCAGCCTGGGCGACCGTGAGACTCTGTCTCTCTCTCTCTTACACACACACACACACACACACACACACACACCACACAAACAAAAGGGCCAGGCATGATGGCTCACACATGTAATCCCAGCACTTTGGAAGGTAGAAGTGGGAGGATTTCTTGAGCCCAGGAGTTGAGACCAGCCTAGGCAATGTAGCAAGACTCACCTCTTTTTTTTTTTTTCGGGTGGAGTGTTGTTCTGTCGCCCAGGCTGGAGTGCAGTGGCGCGATCTCAGCTCACTGCAACCTCCATCTCCCAGTTCAAGCGATTCTTCTGCCTCAGCCTCCCGAGTAGCTGGGAATACAGGCACCTGCCACTGCACTCAGCTAATTTTTGTATTTTTTTTTAGTAGAGATGGGGTTTCGCCATGTTGGCCAGGCTGGTCTTGAACTCCTGACCTCAAGTGATAGGCCCGCCTTGGCCTCCCAAAGTGCTAGGATTATAGGCATGAGCCACTGCTTCTAGCCCCCGCCTCAATTTTTTAAAAAATTGAATTAACAACAATAACAAAAAGAGGCAGCATGTCACAGTGGTTGAAAGTGTGTACTCTGGTGCCAAGAGGCAGCATGTCACAGTGGTTGAGGGTGTGTACTGCAGTGCCAAACCACCTTGGTTCTAACAATGGCTTTACCATTTAGGGTATGTGACCTTGGGTAAGTTACCAAGCTCTGTGCCTCAGTTTCCTCACCTGTACAATGGGAGATAATAGCCTTACCTTCATAAAATTATTGACATAAAATTGATTTAATATGTATAAAATACTTAGAACTCTGACTGGCATGGAACAAAATCTAGATGTCTTAGACATTGTTGAGATTTCATGATCCTTAGAATAGGGGAAATTTCTAATGAGCAAGTGTTCAACAAAGGGCAGTGTTCCTCTGGCCTAGGACAGTGATGCTGTGGCTTGAAGCGACCCCTTTCATCAGTTTACCCATCTTAGTCTGGAATGAGCAACTTCCAGGTCTCAGCCCTTTGCATGTGTTGGGGCTCAGAAAACGATATCCCAAATGAAGGCTGCAGAAGCAGCCTCAGAAGCAAAAGGTTTTCACTGATCTGCCCTCCCATCTTTTAGGCCCATCTCCCCAAAACTAGTTATAGAAACTAGAATCCCTCTTCCTCAAGGCAGATCATAGACACCAAAACCCTTTTTCCCCAAAGCCAGCCATAAAACCTAAAAATATTCTGTGAAAAAACCGGGCTACCCTGTTTGACTGTAGGTCACGAGATCCCTATTCGAGAGAGGATCCTGCCCCATACCTAGAGGGAAGAAATGCCGCTGGGAGAGGCCAAGAAGAATCCAGACCAACAGATCTTGCCGGGTTTCCCCACTCTGTCTATTAGTGTTAGCTCAGACCCTTTTTGCCCAATCCTATTTCTACATGGCTGTTGAGACTTTGTCGAATCCAAGCATAAAAATGAACAACTTCCCCTGTATCTTTGGGTCTTCATTCAGAAGGCTCCTATGTATACAAGTCAGGCTTCTTCTCCAATTAACCTACCTTTTGTGAGCTGATTTTTCAGTGACTCTTCCAAGCGTGAAGTGAAAGTCTCCTTGGCCCCCACACACGCTGGGGTGTGGTTTGCCTTGAGGCTGGTCTGGGGGTGAGGGCATGGCTGTTGTGGTTTGGCTCGAGGCTGGTCTGGGGGTGAGGGCATAGCTGTTGAATACCATTAAGGGCATTTCACTATGAGGTTTGATTCACAAACATTGTTCTAGAACTTTAGACTGATTCACAATTTTGCTGCCAGCCGGTGCGGCAACTGCTTCCATCTGTGACGTCGTGCACTGATTTATAAACCATTTATAGCTCTCTTCCCCACTTGACACCACTGCTCCACAAATGACTCAGGATTGCAACTAGAGGGGAAATTGGGGACTGCACTTGAACTTTCTCTATAATGAAGCGTAAATTGTCCTTTTGAAAGTGCTTTCTTCATAAATCTGAGGCCTCAAATGTGGCAATTAAGAGAAGCCTTAAAAGCAAAAGAGGCTTGTGTTCTCAGGTCTTTTCAAACCCTAAATGTCAAATTCTCTGTGCCTGTGTTCTGGCCTGGCATCTTATTTCCCTCAACACCCTCCTCCCATCTCTTTCTTAGTAACAATCTCAGATCCTGGCAGCAAATGGCATGCGAAGCTGGGAACATTTTTCTTCTACACAGACAGGGTTATATAAATCTTCCTGTTTTAAGTGATTTCTTTTACCCTTTATTTCTTTTGTGTGCCTTTAGGAGTCTGCTTGAATTCTTAATGGGCTAGATCCCTGGCTGGCTTGTTCTCTGCTTAAAGCAAACCATGTTGATGCCAATTACTTTTATCCAGGCATGTGCATGTTTACTAAAGTCCTACTAACAGGCACTGATATCATCAGAGACTCTTTCCATATTCTTTGTATCCAGTCTTTTTCCAGAAACATTCTACTTTTGGCGGGGCACAGTGGCTCATGTCTGTAATTCCAGCACTTTGGGAGGCTGAGGCAGGCAGATCACAAGGTCAGGAGTTCGAGACCAGCCTGGCCAACATAGCAAAACCCTGTCTCTACTAAAAATACAAAAATTAGCCAGGCATGGTGTCGTGTGCCTGTAGTCCCAACTACTCAGGAGGCAGAGGCAGGAGAATCACTTGAACCCAGGAGGCAGAGGTTGCAGTGAGCTGAGATGGTGCCACTGCACTCCAGCCTGGGTGACAGAGCGAGACTCTGTCTCAAAAAAAAAAAAAAAAAAAAAAAGAGAGAGAGAGAAAAAAAGAAAAGAAAAAAAGAAAAAAAAACTTATACTTTTGATAAATCTCCTTTCTGTTGTTACTGTTGTTGTTTTTTTTAGGGAGGACCTCACTCTGTCAGCAGGCTGAAGTGCAGCTGTGTGATCATAGCTCACTGCAGCCTCAAACTCTTAGGCTCAAGCAATCCTCCTGCTTCAGCCTTTGAAGTTACCACCATGTCCACCTAATTTTTAAAAAAAATTTTAGGCCGGGCGCGGTGGCTCAAGCCTGTAATCCCAGCACTTTGGGAGGCCGAGACGGGCGGATCACGAGGTCAGGAGATCGAGACCATCCTGGCTAACACGGTGAAACCCCATCTCTACTAAAAAATCCAAAAAACTAGCCGGGCGAGGCGGCGGGCGCCTGTAGTCCCAGCTACTCGGGAGGCTGAGGCAGGAGAATAGCGTGAACCCGGGAGGCGGAGCTTGCAGTGAGCTGAGATCTGGCCACTGCACTCCAGCCTGGGCGACAGAGCAAGACTCCGTCTCAAAAAAAAAAAAAAAAAAAAAAAAATTTTAAAGAGATGGGGTCTTGCTATATTGCCCAGGCTGGTCTCAAACTTCTGGCCTCAAGGAATGCTCACACTTCAGCCTCCCAAAGTGCTGGGATTATAGACATGAGCCACCATGCCCAGTCTGCCCTTTTATTTTCTACTGTTTTTAAAAAGGCATTGGCTTAGCTAAAGGACTTGGTTCCTAGATAGTTCCTTCCTGTTCCAGAGAGTTAATACAATGAGACTAAGGTCGTCAAGTCCCCCAGAATACATCAGGCTATGTTACATTTCCAATTTTTCAACTATGCTTCAGAGGGACTCTTCTTCTTTTCCTTCATCTCTCTAATGCCTTCTCATTTTTCTAAAGTTAGGCCAATGTCAAGACTCTGCTGGGAAACTCTATTGGAGCCCTCTGATTTTGATATTCCTTCTCCAGGCTCCCTTGAGTTCACCATTCTTGGAGAAAGCATTGCAATTGGACAGTGATCACTGATTTACTAGTCTGCCTCCATCACTAAGGTAGAGGCCAGACAGGGACTATGTCTGATTAAACCTATTTTCCTCAGTTTCTTTTTTTTTTTTTTTTTCTTTTTGAGACGGAGTCTTGCTCTGTCTCCCAGGCTGGAGTGCAGTGGCACAATCACGGCTCACTGCAAGCTCCACCTCCTGGGTTCACGCCATTCTCCTGCCTCAGCCTTCCAAGTAGCTAGGACTACAGGCGCACACCACCACGCCCAGCTAATTTTTTGTATTTTTAGTAGAGACAGGGTTTCACCATGTTAGCCAGGATGGTCTCGAACTCCTGACCTCGTGATCCGCCCGCCTTGGCCTCCCAAAGTGCTGGGATTACAGACGTGAGCCACTGCGCCCGGCCATTTTCCTCAGTTTCTAATAGACAATTATCAAATGAATGAATAAATGTATATTTCCTGAATACCCTCTACGTGGTGCCAGTTACTGTATGAGACTCTGGGGACATCAAGACCTTGTCCCCTTGAAGTTTATGGTGTAGTGGAAAGTTACACACTATGTTAATAATCACATATATCACAATATTAACTTGACCTGATCAAGGAAAAAACCGGAATGCTTTGAAGGAAAAGAAACAGAATGTTAGGAGACTGTCTGATAGGAGGACCCAGAGACTGGATAAGCAGGACTTTTATCTGGGAAGAAGAGAGAGGGAGGGCTGGAAGTGCTTTCAGGAGGTCCTGAAGTGTACCAAATAAGTAAACCGATGAAAGTGAGTGGGAAGGGGATAGAAACTCGCTGCCTGGTCATCGTGGGCATCGATGAGTTGGTTCGTCTTGTGTCTTCTCCAGGTGGCAGGACCCTGATTTTTGGAGGATCCAAGCCTCCCTCATTCTCATCTTGACCTACCCTCTTTCAATAATGGGCACTTGACCTAGCCAAATTGAGTATGTCATCTACCAGGCCTCCTCCTATGTGATTAATTTAAGAATGAGTTTGAATTTAAGTCAAGTCTGGGATTCTTGGCAGAACTAGGAAGAAAGACCTGCATTTCTTTTAGCACTTTGGATATTGTGCTTGAAAGATAAGGGTAGAGATAGATAGAGACAAACTGATTTCTGATTTTTTTTTTTTTTGAGCACCTGGATCCAGCCATACCTGAAACTCGTGTGGCTACAGTTGTGTCTAAATTAACACACATATGGCTTTTAAAGCTATTAACTAGGCTAGGTGAAGTAGCTCACGGCTGTAATCCCAGCACTCTGTGAGGCTGAGGTTGGAGGATCGCTTAAGCCCAGGAGTTTCCAGCCTGGGCAACATAGGAAGACCTCATCTCTACCAAAAACAAACAAACAAACAAAAAACATGGTGCACACCTGTAGTCGCAGCTACTCAGGGGGCTGAGGTGGGAGGATTACATGAGCCCAGGAAGTTGAGGCTGCAGTGAGCCATGATAGTGCCACTGCACTCCAGCCTGGATGTCCCAAAAAAAAAAAAAAAAAGCTATTAACTGCCCCATCTTTTTATTTGGCTGAGGCTAGTTTGCACAGGGCTTCAGTTACTTGCAAGGCCAATGGCACTCATTTGCTAAGTCCAAAGAGGGTAAGGGAGGCCAGCTAAAGCAATTATGGAGGTCATCTAGCCAGGCAGAGCCAAACACAGCAATCTTTCCTGCACCAGGAGAGTTCCCCCTAAGTGTCTATATTCTGGTCTTCTCCTCAGAGACCCTGACCTTTGGGTTTCCATCTGTTTGAGTGTCTAGCAATGGATGCACTGAGGGAGGGTGGTCGGAGAGAGATACCAATAGGTACCTTTCCAGGTCCTGACAGGGCAGGGAGTCCCAGGTACCCAAAGTGCTGGAAAATCACGAACTGCCTCTGCATTGGAGGAATGTGGACTAACCCTGATTTGAGAGTGAAGAGCCAGCAGGAGAGCCAGCTTTTGCTAGACTGCAAATGATGAACCTGCTGGGTCAGGCAAGCTGGAATTGTTAATGGGCTTCAGTGAGCAAGAACACCATTGGGTCACAGCTGCCATCTAGCGTCAGATGCCAGCTTTTGCAAGTTGTTTACTGGCTGTTTCCAGCTGAAAGGCCTTTCTGAGGGTCCATTTGGGGGGAAAGGGGTAGGTCAGTACCTCTACTTTCATATTCAGGAAGAACCTTAAAATCAGACTTTCAGTATTATCTCTAAATCAGATTATTATACCTATAGTCCCAGAGCCAGATGGACTAGATGACAAAAATGGGCAAACATTGCACAACATTAATCTCTGTTTCATTCCAAATCTCTAGACTGCTATGATAGATTGATCGGATAGATAGATAGATAGATAGATAGATAGATAGACAGACAGACAGACAGACAGACATTTAAGGGCAGGCACGCTGGCTCATGTCTGTAATCCCAGCACCTTGGGGGCTGAGGCCCAGAGATCACTTGAGTCCAGGAGTTCAAGGCCAGCCTGGGCAACATAGCAAGATCCAGTCTCTACAAAAGATGGTGGTGCATGCCTGTGGTCCCAGCTCCAACCTGTGATTCCATCTCCAACTTGCTGCCTTGAGCAGCGAGTTGCTTGAGCCCTGGAGTTTGAGGCTGCCGTGAGCTATGATAGCACCACTGCACACTCCAGCCTGAGCCATAGAGTGAGAACTGTCTCAAAAAAAAAAAAAAAGATGGATTTTTAAAAAGATGGATATTTTAAAAACAAATCCTGTAATGGTTCTATTTACGATTCAGGTTTCTGGCAGAAAATAGGTAGGTAGTGTAACTGCCCAATGGGTTCACCTTGCCCGCTGCCTAGACCTGCCTAGACAGGGGAACTGCAATGGAGAAACAGTAATTCATGCAGAGCCGGCTGTGCAGGAGACCAAAGTTTTATGATTATTCAAATCAGAGCATTCAGGGATCGAAGTTTTTAAAGATAATTTGGGAAGTAGGGGCTTGGGAAGTGGGGAGTGCTGATCGGTCAGGTTGGAGATGGAATCACAGGGGGTTGAAGTGAGGTTTTCTTGCTGTCTTCTGTTCCTGGGTGGGATGGCAGAACTGGGTGAGCCAGATTACGGGTCTGGGTGGTGCCAGCTGATCCATCCAGTGCAGGGTCTGCAAAATATCTCAAGCACTGATCTTAGGTTTGACAATAGTGATGTTATCTCCAGGAGCAATTTGGGGAGGTTCAGACTCTTGGAGTCAGAGGCTGCATGACCCCTAAATCACAATTTCTAATCTTGTAGCTAATGTGTTAGTCTGGCAAAGGCAGACTGGGCGCCAGGCAAAAAAGGGGTCTTTTTGGGAAAGGGCTATCATCAATTTTGTTTCAGAGTCAAACCATGAAACTGAATTCCTTCCCAAGGTTAGTTCAGCCAACACTCAGGAATGAACAAGAACAGCTTAAGCCGGGCGAGGTGGCTCACGTCTGTAATCCTAGCACTCTGGGAGGCCACGATGGGCGGATCACCTGAGGTCAGGAGTTCGAGACCAGCCTGGTCAACGTGGTGAAACCCCGTCGCTACTAAAAATACAAAAATTAACCGGGCATGGTGGTGGGCGCCTGTGATCCCAGATACTTGGGAGGCTGAAGCAGGAGAATTGCTTGAACCCAGGAGGCAGAGGTTGCAGTGAGCTGAGATTGTGCCACTGCACTCCAGCCTGGGCAACAGTGAAACTCCATCTTTAAAAAAAAAAAAAAAAGGACAACTTAAAGGTTAGTAAGGGAGGAGACCACCCCTCATATCATCTTATGCCCAATTTCTGCCTCCAAAGAAAGAAGTAAAAACTAAAAGGCAGAAATGAAATTCACAGGCAGATAGCCCGGCACTGCACTCTGGGCCTGGTAGTTAAAGATCGACCCCTGACCTGATTGGTTATGTTATCTATAGATTACAGACATTGTATAGAAATGCACTGTGAAAATCCCTATCTTGTTTTGTTCCGATCTCATTACTGGTGCATGCAGCCCCCAGTCACATACCCGCTGCTTGCTCAATCAATCATGACACTCTCACATGCATCCCCTTAGAGTTGTGAGCCCTTAAAAGGGACAGGAATTGCTCACTCAGAAGCTCAGCCCTTGAAACAGGAGTCTTGCCGATGCCTGAAGGCCGAATAAACCCCTTCCTTCTTTAACTCAGTGTCTGAGGAGGAGTTTTGTCTGCCGCCCGTCTGCTATATTAGAAGCAAGATAGAGTGGATTAAGTCTGATCTCTTTCAATGTCATAATTTCCTCAGTTAGAAATTTTGCAAAGGCGGTTTCAGTAGTACACTACAAAGGGATGCCTGGGGAGAGTTTAACGATAGGCTACTAACAAAGGTGTGAGAAGGGACCAAAGGAAACAATCAAAGTCCAGGGAAGCAGGCCAGGGTCAGTGACTGGAGGAAGCTGCTTCCACCCTCCGGAACTGATGGGACAGGAAGAGGGCAGGAGCTCAGCAGGATGGCTCCGTAGGCCAGAGCTCCTGGGCAGGCACCAACCCCAGGGGCTGGTTCTTGGTTGGGTTCGGAGAAGTACTCCCTAAGATGTGGATTCCAGTGAGACTGAACTCGTTAAGGAGTGCTCCCAGGGGAGAGGGAAAATGGAGTAGCGGGGAGCAGGGCAGAGGAGAGGAAGCCAGCAGGTGTGACCGCAGGCATAGTCCTGTGGAGGTAGCTCCAGCTTGACCTGCAGGGCAACCCTGGAGGGGAAGTTGTTTCAGGAGGTCTGACTGCAGGCCAAGAGCTTGGCATTGAACTCCTGACCTATCAGTTATTGATCAAGTGGGAGGGCAGGAGGGGAAGTGGGGGAGTCATCCCAGGCACTTTGACTTTCTGCATGTTGGGTTGGACAAAGTATCTTCAAGAATGATTTACTTATGGGCTGGACGTGGTGGCTCATGCCAGTAACCCCAGCACTTTGGGAGGCTGAGGTGGATGGATCAGTAGAGGCTAGGAGTTCGAGATAAGCCTGCCCAACATGGTGAAACCCCAACTCTACTAAAAATACACAAATTAGCAGGGTGTGGTGGCAGGCGCCTGTAATCCCAGCTACTGGGGAAGCTGAGGCAGGAGAATCACTTGAACCTGGGAGGCAGAGGTTGCAGTGAGTTGCAATCGTGCCATTGCACTCTGGCCTGGGTGACAGAGCAAGACTCCATCTCAAAAAAAAAAAAGATTTACTCATAATTTAGTAATGACTTTGTGAGAAGTACAGCAATAATGTGTGAGAGGTTTTAGTTATAATGTAAGTATGTTATTTGTTGAATTCTAAAGTACTCCGCAGGTGTTTTAATATACACCTGTTTGGGGTTAGCAACATACTTTCTGATTAAACATCACAAGGGATTATACATTTCTCTTCTCACCAAAACAGGCTCCTGTAAGCGGTATGTAAATACGACAGGCCTCCTTTTTCTCTTAAACTCAACGTGATATTCTGGTTTCACTCATTTGCCTTCTAGCAGCCACCCCATGTTAGCCTTGCCACATGGTCAGTCTTCTATTTGTTGGTTTTATAAGTCCTAAAAGTCTTACTTCAGAAATAGCTCTAATAAACCAAGCATGGAAAATTTCACTCATTTCTTCTGAGGCTTTAGAATTTGCATCCATTTTTTTCGCAGCTGTCACAACTGTTGCAGATGCCTCTGACCAGCCCACAAGGTTGACTAGCCTGCTATACTCTACAGAGAAACTGAAAAGCATACAGAGATCCAAAGGAATACGGGTAAAGCCAGGAAAGCTGCTGTGAGTGGGGATGGGGGACCAGTGAGGTGTAGTGTGTCTGGGAGGAAGATGCGGAGATGGAGTTTGAAGTATCAGAGGTTTGTTTGGGAGAAACGGCAACAGTTGTGAAGGATAAAGAAGGAGGAAGTAGGGTCGGGCAGGGAGAGGCTCAGAACACAATCAGATCTTACATTATCTGCCGAGCTCTGGAGCAAAGATTACCTATTACAGGAGTCATGTATTGGGCACAAATGACCAGGCCCTGGTACACTTTGCTATGTCTGGCCATTGGCTGGTGGCTGACTGAGCCAGACATGGATCCTAAAGGTGGTATAGCTGGAGACTGGTAACTAACTATACTCCTTGCAGTTGAATGGCAAGTTTTTGTGTTTTTGCTTTTGTTTTGTTTTTTGAGACAGGGTCTTTCTCTGTTGCACAGGCTTGGGTGCAGTGGCACAGACAGCTCACTGCAGCCTCAAACTCCCGGGCTCAAGTGATCCTCCTGCCTCAGCCTCCCAAGTAGGTGGGATTATAGGTGTGTACCATCATGCCTGCTCTTTTTTTTTTTTTTTTTTTTTTTTTAATAGGGATGGCATCTTGCTATGTTGTTCAGGCTGGTTTCAAACTCCTGGCCTCAAGTTGTCAGAGGCATTTGAACTGGAGCAACTCCATCTTGAATAGGAGCTGAGTAAAATAAGGCTGAAACCTACTGGGCTGCATTCCCAGATGGTAAGGCATTCTAAGTCACAGGATGGAATAGGAGGTCAGCACAAGATACAGATCATAAAGACCTTGCTGATAAAACAGGATGCAGTAAAGAAGCCAGCTAAAACCCACCAAAACTGAGATAGCCACCAGAGTGACCTCTGGTCATCCTCACTGCTACATTCCCAGTGCCATGACAGTTTACAAATGCCATGGGTATATCAGGAAGCGACCCTATATGGTCTAAAAAGGGGAGGCATGAATAATCCACCCCTTCCTTGGTATATAATCAATAAATAACCATAAAAATGGGCAACCAGCAGCCCTTGGGGCTGCTTTGCCCGTGGAGTAGCCATTCTTTTATTCCTTTACTTTCCTAATAAACTTGCTTTTACCTTATAGACTTCCTCTGAATTCTTCTTGCCTGAGATCCAAGAACCCTCTCTTGGGGTCTTGATCAGGACCCCTTTCCGGTAACAAAGTGATTCTTCCTCTTCAGCCTCCCAAAGTGCTGGGATGAAAGATGTGAGTCACCATATCAGCCTGCAAGTTATTTTTGAAAAGAAATCCAAGTGGAGCATTAATGGCTGCCACACTTAATGAAATGTAGTGTATTTGGCTATTCCAGTCATCCCTCCAACACCAATAAGGAAGACTCTATCTGCAAGGGGTACAGAAACAAGGGGCAGAGAGAGAAATAGGGCCCTGATGGCTCACGTGAGTGCACAGATCCAGCTGTACCTGAAGCCCATCAGATTCTTGGCTCTTTTGGTTCTGTGGGCCAGGAAATACTCTTTTTGCTTAAGCTATTTTGAGTTGAGTTTTTATTTCACAAAATTTCTGATTCCTGATTTAGATACTCCCTGAGTTTCATGTTCCTTAACTTTAAGATGGGGCTCATGATTCCACTTTGCAGGGTTTGAGAGAAAGAATAACGAGTAATGTAAAGGACAAGCTGCAAAGTAGATGCCCAATAAATAGTAAATAGCATGAAAGGGAAAACAAAGGAGGCAAAGCAAGGTGTGGGACTTCCTGGAGGCTCCTCTGTGCCCAGAGCAGGCAGCGGGCTGAGTTCAGTGCTCGGCGAGGGTAGTGCCTGGCTTGGGCTGTCCAGAGTTACCCAGCTACAAAGGAGGCTGCCTCTTGAGCTGCTTTGAGCCTGAGGCTTCTCAACAATGAATGTGCCCACACACTGTGTTATTAGCTCTGTAGGAGGAGAAGAAAAGCTCTCTTTCTAGCCCAAAATGAGGCTTCTCATACTCTTTCTCTTCATCTGGACAGCTCTGAGGGTGGTGGTGGTGTTTATTTTTTATTTTTATTTTTATTTATTTTTTTTTGAGATGAAGTCTTGCTCTATTGCCCAGGATGGAGTGCAATGGCATGATCATAGCTCACTGCAGCCTCGATGTGCACGCCCGACTAATTTTATTATATTTTGTAGAGACAAAGTCTCATTATGTTTCCCAGGCTGGTCTCAAATTCCTGGGCTCAAGCGATTCTCCTGCCTTGGCCTCACAAAGTGTTAGGATTACAGACGTGAGCCCACTGCTCCCAGCTGGACAATTACTTGTATTCATTTTTGTTACTGTTGTTATTTGAAGATGATTCCTTTGTGCAAATATATAATATTTGTTAAAAAAAAAAACTTAAAAAAAAAAAACAGTGATGACATATTTGTAGCACTGTGATGATTCCCAAAGCTTCTGGGGAAAAAACAAGAAAAAAAACAAAGCCCTCTAATTTATAATTCAGGATCTATTTTCTTTTTCTTTCTTTCTTTTTTTTTTTTTTTTTTTTTTTTTTGAGACGGAGTCTTGCTCTGCCGCCCAGGCTGGAGTGCAGTGGCCGGATCTCAGCTCACTGCAAGCTCCGCCTCCCGGGTTTACGCCATTCTCCTGCCTCAGCCTCCCGAGTAGCTGGGACTACAGGCGCCCGCCTCGTCGCCCGGCTAGTTTTTTTTGTATTTTTAAGTAGAGACAGGGTTTCACCGTATTAGCCAGGATGGTCTCGATCTCCTGACCTCGTGATCCGCCCGTCTCGGCCTCCCAAAGTGCTGGGATTACAGGCTTGAGCCACCGCGCCCGGCCTCTTTCTTTTTTTTGAGATGGAGTTTTGCTCTGTCACCCAGGCTGGCATGCAGTGGCACAATCTCGGCTCGGCTCCCTGCAACCTCCGCCTCCCAGGTTCAAGTGATTCTCCTGCCTCAGCCTCCCGAGTAGCTGGGATTACAGGCATGCACCACCATGCCCAGCTAATTTTTGTATTTTTGGTAGAGATGGGGTTTCATCATGTTGGCCAGGCTGGTCTCAAACTCCTGACCTCAGGTGATCCAACTGCCTCGGCCTCCCTAAGTGCTGGGATTACAGGTGTGAGCCACCACACCCGCCCTAGAATCTATTTTCTAAGATAAGTGGTTATGTTTATATTTTAAAGATCTGCTAAGGCTCCTACTGTTCCTGTTCTCCTACCAAAAATGTAAAAGCCTTAAAAGGCTCATTGATAGGGGCTTTGTGTCCTGAATGTTAACAGTGACAGGTGCAGAGGTGGAGGCTGCATCTAATTTCTCCACATCTCCAGGGGGAAGCTCAGGTCCTAATTATAAGACAGAACAAAAAGTGGCTTTGAATAGCCATTTTGGTTCATTCATCAAGTACTTAATACTTATTATTAAAGAACCTCCTGCTAGGTCTAATTGCATATTGTGAGATTAGAAGCTCCTGCAGTCACTTTAATAGCAAGCGTGAAAGATCTTGAGCAAAGTTAGAAACAGCATTAAAAACCAGTGAAAAGTGGACTCTTCTGGCACCCATTCTGGTTCTTTGTTTCTGTCTTCAGGTCAAGGATAGATGATCTACACAGATCCTTCTCATTTTTCTTCAGGTCAGTGGGACCCTGAAGGCCCACCTCTCTGTCACTTCCTCTGTGGACCTCTCCCCAGCATGCCCTGATGGAATTAGTTACTGTTTCATTTGAGTACCTATGAAAGCCGGCATCCAAGATGATCCCTACTTCCTGGGATACATGCCCTTATTTAGTCCCCTCCCATACTGACTGGGGTGATCTGTGTAACTAACAGGATATTGCAAAAATGACAGAGTGTGAGTTTTGAAGTTCAGGTATAGAGGACATTGTGGATTCCCTCCCGTTCTCTGGTGGAAAACGTGCTCTGTAGAAGAACTGATGCTATGTTATAATAATACTCAAGCAGTCCTATGGGGAAGTCCACACTGTAAGTAACTGAGGCCACCTGACCTCAGTCAGTGTAGTGGTTTTAAAAGATGTCCACACATTCTTTGACATGTCTGCCTTTAAGAAGTGGAGTTTAAACCATGTGCCTGTAATCTCAGCACTTTGGAAGGCTGAGGTGTGTGGATTGCTTGAGCTTGAGTTTGAGACCAGCCTGATTTTGAGACCAAGATGGCGAGACCCCATCTCTACCAAAACCCAACCAACCAAACAAAAAACAAAAATCAGCTGGGCATAGTGTCTCCGGCCTGTAGTCTCAGCTGGAGGGACAGGGTTGGGGTGGGGGTTGAGCTGGGAGGATCACTTGAGCATGGGAGATTAAGGCTGCAGTGAGCTGAGATCATGTCATTGCACTCCAGCCACGGCAACAGAGTGAGATCCCGTCTAAAAAAAAAAAAAAAAAAAAAAACGCCAGGCATGATGGCTCACGCCTGTAATCCTAGCACTTTGGGAGGCCAAGGCGGGTGGATCAACTGAGGTCAGGAGTTCGAGACCAGCCTGGCCAACATGGTCAAACCCCGTCTCTACTAAAAATACAACAATTAGCCAGACATGGTGGCAGGCGCCTGTAATCCCAGCTACTCAGGAGGTTGAGACAGGAGAACTACTTGAACCTGGGAGACAGAGGTTGCAGTGAGCTGAGACCGTGCCATGGCACTCCAGCCTGGGCAACAGAGCGAGACTCCATCTCAAAAAAAAAAAAAAAGTGGAGTTTAATTCTCCTTTCCTTGAATGTGGACCGAACTTGTTGACTCACTTCTAATAAACAGAATATAGCAGACATGATGTTTGTGACTTTTGGGACTTGGTTATGAAAGTAATTGCAACCTTACTCTCAGCCTTTTTTTTTTTTTTTTTTGGGGGGGGGGCCTGCGGATGGGGACAGGCTCTTGCTCTGTCACCCAGGCTGGAGTGCAGTGGCATGACCACATCTCACTGCAGGCTCAACCTCCCAGATTCAAGCAATCCTCCTGTCTCAGCCTCCCAAGTGGCTGGGACTACAGGCATGCACCACCATGCCCAGCTACTTTTTCTTTTCTTTTTTTTTTTTGCAGAGACAGGGTTTCACTGTGTTGCTCAGGCTGGTCTCCAACTCCTGGGCTGAAATAATCCACCTTCCTGGGCCTCCCAAGGTGGGCCTCTCTCTTGAATCACTTCATCTGGGAGGGAAGTCAGCTGACATGTCACAAGGACATTATGGCAACCCTATAGATAGGTCCATGTGGCAAGGGATAAGGCCACTTGCCAATTGTCAGGGGCAGGTGCCATCTTGGAAACACATCCCCTAGTTCCTGTCAAGCCTTCAGATGTTCAGCCCTGGCCAACAGCTCGATTACAACTCCCTTCTGAGAGACTCTGGGCCAGAACCACCCAATTAAGCTGCTTCTAATAATCATTTAATTTTTTAATTAGGCCTTTAAAATATGTATATATGGTTTAATCTTATTAGCTAAATTAAGGAATTAAAATTTGTTTCATTTATTTTTCACCCAAGTGTGGCAAAATAAACTTTATGATTTTTGCTTTTTTCAGTATTTTGTTGTTGTGTTGTTTTGATTGAGACAGGGTCTCACTCTGTCATCAAGGCTGGAGTGCAGTGGCACAGTCACAGCTCACTGCAGCCTTGACCTCCCTGGCTCAGGCGATTCTCCCACACCAGCCTCCTGAGTAGCTGGGACTATAGGTGTGTGCCATCACACCTGGTTAATTTTTATTGAGACGGGGTTTCCTCACGTTGCCCAGGCTCGTCTTGAGCTCCTACAGTGCCCACCTCAGTCTCCCAAAGGGCTGGGATTACAGGCGTGAGCTACCTACCGTGCCTGGTCACATTTTTGTTTTTTCAAGAAAGCCAAAAGGTACAGTCAAGAGCTCAGGGCCGGGCGCGGTGGCTCACGCCTGTAATCCCAGCACTTTGGGAGGCCAAGGCGGGTGGATCACCTAAGGTCAGGAGTTCGAGACCAGCCTGGCCAGCATGGCGAAACCCCGTCTCTAATAAAAATACAAAAATTAGCCGGATGTGGTAGCAGGTGCCTGTAAATCCCAGCTACTCAGGAGGCTGAGGCAGGAGAACCGTTTTAACCAGAAACGCGGAGGTTGCAGTGAGCCAAGATCGCGCCACTGTGTTCCAGCCTGGGTGACAGAAAAAAAAAAGCACAGACTATGTTATTTGTGACCATGTACTAACAATGAAAGGATGAAAATTTAAATATTTACATTAAAACCCAAAGAAGGCTGGGTGCGGTGGCTCACGCCTGTAATCCCAGCACTTTGGTAGGCCGAGGCGGGTGGGTCACGAGGTCAGGAGATCGAGACCACCCTGGCTAACACAGTGAAACCCTGTCTCTACTAAAAATACAAAAAAATTAGCTGGGCGTCGTGGTGGGTGCTTGTAGTCCCAGCTACTCGGGAGGCTGAGGCAGGGGAATCGCTTGAATCTGGGAGGGGGAGGTTGCAGTGAACCGAGACAGTGCCACTGCACTCCAGTCTGGGCAACAAAGCCAGACTCCATCTCAAACAAACAAACAAACGAACAAAACAAAACGAAACAAAACAAAAAAACCCCAAAGAAATAAATTCAAAACCAAAATAATATATATATATATTTTTGAGACGGAGTCTCGCTGTGTCGCCCAGGCTGGAGTGCAGTGGCGCGATCTCGGCTCACTGCAAGCTCCGCCTCCCGGGTTCACGCCATTCTCCCGCCTCAGCCTCGGAGTAGCTGGGACTACAGGCGCCCGCCACCGCGCCCGGCTAGTTTTTTGTATTTTTAGTAGAGACGGGGTTTCACCGTGTTAGCCAGGATGGTCTCGATCTCCTGACCTCGTGATCTGCCCGTCTCGGCCTCCCAAAGTGCTGGGATTACAGGCTTGAGCCACCGCGCCCGGCCAATATTTTTTTTTTTTTTTTGAGACGGAGTCTAGCTTTGTCGCCCGGGCTGGAGTGCAGTGGCCAGATCTCAGCTCACTGCAAGCTCCGCCTCCCAGGTTTACTCCATTCTCCTGCCTCAGCCTCCCGAGTAGCTGGGACTACAGGTGCCAGCCACCTCACCCGGCTAGCTTTTTTTGTATTTTTTTTTTTTTAGTAGAGACAGGGTTTCACTGTGTTAGCCAGGATGGTCTCGAACTCCTGACCTCGTGATCCGCCCGCCTCGGCCTCCCAAAGTGCTGGGATTACAGGCTTGAGCCACCGCACCCAGCCCCAAAATAATATTTTAAAACAAAGATTGCTAAAGAGAAAACAGAAAAATAGGGCAGCTCCTTTGGAAAACAGGCAGTTCTTTAAAAATTTAAACATAGAAGCTGGGCGCGGTGGCTCACACCTGTAATCCCAGCACTTTGGGAGGCGGAGGCAGGTGGATCACTTGATGTCAGGAGTTCGAGACCAGCCTGACCAACATGGTAAAACTTCGTCTCTGCTAAAATAACACAAACATTAGCCGGGTGTTGTGGCAGGCTTCTGTAATCCCATCTACTCCAGAGGCTGAGGCAGGAAAATCACTTGAACCTGGGAGGGGGAGGTTGCAGTAAGCCAAGATAGCGCCACTGCACTCCAGTCTGGGGGAAAAAAAACCCTACTGTTACCATATGATCCCACAATTTCAATATTAAGAATATGCTCATGAGAAAAGTGTACCTATGAATGTTGATAGCAGAATTATTTATAACGTTTAAAAAGTGGCCACGCTCAGAGCTGCGGACGGACCGAGCGCCAGTGCACGCCCTTCTCCGACAGCCGCGGGGCGCTGAAGCTGCGCTTCCCGGTTCAGGACGAGTTTTCCGACCTGAGCGGACACCAAGACCCAGTGGCTGAGGCGCTGCCCCAACTGAACGCGCAGCTGCTTGCCACGGGTGGCTTCGCGCTGGAGACGCCATCCAGACCCGCGTGGACAGCCCAGGCCACCCGTACTCAGGGCCGTGGGCCGCGTGGCGGCCGACGAGGAGTCCTACGACGTGTTCAAGGATCTCTTCCGCCCGATCCTTGAGGACCCGCACGGCACTACAAGCTCAGCGATCAGCACAAGACCTAGCTCAACCCCGACAACCTGCCGGGCGGCGGCCACCTGGCCCCCAACTGTGCTGAGCTCGCGGTGCGCACGGCGGCGGCTTCTATCTCCTCTGGGACCCGCGGTGGACGCCCTAGAGACTGGTTGGCGACCTGGCGGTCCCGGACGACGCGCGCAAGAGCAGGACCGACAGCAATAGCAGCTCCTCGACAGCCACTTCCTCCTCCACGAGCCCGTACCGCCCCTGCTGCTGGCCTCTGGCAAAGCCCAACGCCCGCGGCATCTGGCACAAGAACAGTTAAGACCTTCCCGGTGTGGGGCAGCGATGAGGATCACCTGCGGGTCATCTCCGTGCAGCTGGGGGGCAACACGAAGGAGGCGTTTACTGCTTCTGCCCTGGCCTCTCCGGGATTGAAACTCTTCAAGTCTAGGAACGACGAGTTCATGTGGAACCCTCACCTGGGCTCCATCCTCACCTGCCCTCCCAACCGGGGCACAGGGCTGCGGGAGCAAGTGTGCACATCAGGCTGCCCCACCTCGGCAAGCACGAGTTCTCGGAGGTGCTTAAGAGGCTGTGACTTCAGGCTGGGCGCGATGGCTCACGCCTGTAATACCAGCACTTTGGGAGGCCAAGGTGGGCGGATCACTTGAGGTCAAGAGTTCGAGACCAGCCTGGCCAACATGGTGAAACCACCGTCTGTACTAAAAATACAAAAATTAGCTAGGCATGGTGGTGGACGCCTGTAATCCCAGCTACTGGGGAGGGTGAGACATGAGAATCGTTTGAACCCGGGGGGCAGAGGTTTCAGTGAGCCAAGATCACACCACTGCACTCCAGCCTGGGCGACAGGGCAAGACTCAGTCTCAAAAAAAAAAAAAAAAAAAAAAAAGGCTGTGGCTGGGCACGGTGGCTCATGCCTGTAATCCCAGCACTTTGGGAGGCCGAGGCAGGTGGATCACCTGAGGTTGGGAGTTTGAGACTAGCCTGACGAACATGGAAAAACTCCCATCTCTACTAAAGACACAAAAAATTAGCTGGGTGTGGTGGCGCATGCCTGTAATCCCAGCTACTTGGGAGGCTGAGACAGGAGAATGGCTTGAACCTGGGAGGAGTAGTTTGCAGTGAGCAGAGATCGCACCATTGCACTCCAGCCTGGGCAACAAGAGCGTAACTCTGTCTCAAAAACAAAAAACGGCCAGGCGTGGTGGCTCACACCTGTAATCTCGAAACTTTGGGAGGCCAAGACGGGCAGATCACGAGGTCAAGAGATCAAGACCATTCTGGCCAACATGGTGAAACTCCATCTCTACTAAAAATACAAAAATTAGCTGGGCATGGTGGCGTGCGCCTGTAGTCCCAGCTACTCAGGAGGCTGAGGCAGAAAAATAGCCTGAACCTGGGAGGCGGAGGTTGCAGTGAGCTGAGATCGTGCCACTGCACTCCAGCCTGGCGACAGAGTGAGACTCCGTCTCAAAAAAAGGAAAAAAAAAGAGGCTGTGACTTCAGAAGCAAGGGACAGATGGTGTGGATGTGGCCGTGGTGGGTGGGGCCTTGGACGTATCCAATGGTGATCTCCGGGGCTTCTTGGAGGTAGAACTGGTGCAGATGTGGGTGGGTGTCATAAAGCTGCTCATTGAGATGGAGCAGTGGCATCACCAGGGCCAGGCCACCTATGGCCTAATGCCTGCCCAGCCCGCACCTGCCACCAGCCCTTGCTGCTTCCTAACTTATCACCAGGCCAGTGCCTGCCATGCACCCCTGATGTTGGACACCTGGCGAGCCCTTAGCCTTGCTGTAGAGACTTCCGTCACCATTGCTAGAGTTTATTTTTTTATGATAAGATAAAAAATGCCAATGCTGAAATAAACTAGAGTTTTGGCCTAAAAAAAAAAGTGGAAACAATCCAAATATACATCATTTGGATAATAAAATGTGGTATATCCATACAACAGAATATTATTCAGCCATCAAAAGGAATCAAGTACTGATAGATGCCATAACATAGTAAGCCTTGAAAACATTATGCTAAATGAAAGAAATCAAACACAAAAGGAATATACTATAGAATTCCATTTATAGGAAATGACCAAAATAGGCAGATCCAAAGAGACAGAAAGTATTAATAGATTAGTGGTTGCCAGGTGCTGAGAATAGAGAACGGGAAGTGGCTGCTATTGGGTATAAGGTTTCATTTTGCAGGGATGACAATATCTGGGAATTAAATAGTGATGACAGTTACATAACTCCGTGAATATACTAAAAACTGAATTGCACACTTTAAGTGGTATGTGAATTATATCTCTATAAAGCTATTGTTAAAGCCAGCAGAAGCAGACATTCAGTATTTCCCACATAAACATTACTGCTTTTCAGCTTCTTATAAAGGTTCACTAAAACCATAAGATAGGCCGGGTGAGGTGGGTCACGCCTGTAATCCCAGCACTTTGGGGGCCAAGGTGGGTGGATCAACTGAGGTCAGGAGTTCGAGACCAGTCTGGCCAACATGGTCAAACCCCGTCTCTACTAAAAATACAACAATTAGCCAGACATGGTGGCAGGCGCCTGTAATCCCAGCTACTCAGGAGGTTGAGACAGGAGAATCGCTTGAACCTGGGAGAAGGAGGTTGCAGTGAGCTGAGATTGTGCCACTGCAGTCTAGCCTGGGCAACAAGAGTGAAACTTTGTCTCAAAATAAATAAATAAACAAACAAACAAATAAATAAAATAAATAAAACCATAAGATGACAAAGATATTTACTTGGAATGTGGGCAGGACTTGACTTACTGCTAATAAATAGAATATAGCACATATGATGGTTTGTGACTTTTGAGACTTGGTAATGAAAGTAATTGCACCCTTACTCTCAGTCTCTCTTTTTTTGGTGGGGAGCAGGGCTGGGGGAGGGGGACAGGCTCTCGCTCTGTCACCCAGGCTGGGGTGCAGTGGCACGATCACAGCCCACTGCAGCCTCAACCTCCTGGATTCAAGTGATCCTGCCATCACACAATATTGTGTGAATCTGTGGCAAGAATAATAGAACAAGGGCTGGGTGCAGTGGCTCAAGCCTGTAATCCCAGAACTTTGGGAGGCCGAGGCGGGTGGATCACTTAAGGTTAGGAGTTCAAAACCAGCCTGGCCAACATGGTGAAATCC
Source organism: Trachypithecus francoisi (assembly GCF_009764315.1). Lineage (NCBI taxonomy): Eukaryota > Metazoa > Chordata > Mammalia > Primates > Cercopithecidae > Trachypithecus > Trachypithecus francoisi. The sequence continues at coordinate 87,030,444 of NW_022681455.1, read as the reverse complement.
CATCTCTACTAAAAAATCAAAAAAATTAGCTAGGCATGGTGGTGCATGCCTGTAGTCCCAGCTACTCGGGAGGCTGAGCCAGGAGAATCGCTTGAACCCAGGAGGCAGAGGTTGTAGTGCGCTGAGATCGCGCCGCTGCCCTCCAGCCTGGGTGACAGAGCAAGACTCCATCTCAAAAAAAAAAAAAAAAAAAAATAATAATAATAGAAAAAAGGAAGCTAGCAAAGTATTTTTCCTTGCAACATAATACATGCTGAGATATTGCTAGGATGTGCACTTTGAACATGAAGATGATACAAAGAAAAAAATTGTTTTCCTGCTTCTTTGGTCACAAATATAACTAGCTCTGACACAGTCAACAAATGTGGTGTGGAGCTTTAGAACTGTGGAGAAGTGTGTGTGGATGGCACATCTGCAACATAAAATACCCTGGAGTAGGTAACCAGTTTAAGGAGCAGAGATCAAAATGTGAGTGAAAACAATGATTCTTTCCTTAAGAAAGTCATGCTATGAAAAGAAAGTCAGCTGAAATAAACAGTGCACTTAGGCATATAGTAAAAATTGCGAATTATGTAAAAGTGAATGCATTAAATTCGAGATTATTCTTTTTGCTAGGTGATAATATGGAAGATGATCATAATTGTTATTGTATGCCATAGTAGCTTGTAGCAAGTCCTGATACCTTTATTATTTATGAATTATTATTATTCATGGATACTGTATTTGCAAATTAGCCTACTCACTAAAATTTATTTGTAATCCCAAAATCAATACTTAAAGTGCTTTTGCGGTCATTTGTGGACATTTTCAGAGTGGTAAAAAAATTGAGCTGACTGACACTCCCATTCCCAGCAGTGTTCAAAGTTGATGCTTTGCTTCTTGTTTTTGCTCTCATACTGTAAACAAATGTCCCATTTTGTGGTCTATTTAGTGACACTTTGGGTGGGGGGAGGGGCTGTTGTTAGTGATTTTGCTGTTTAAAATGGCCTCCAAGGAATCGCAAGAACCCTGGAGATGGAGGTTGCAGTGAGCAGAGATCCCACCATTGCACTCCAGCCTGGGGAACAAGAGCAATTTTCAAAAAAAACAAACAAAAAATGCCTCCAAGCACAGTGCTGACGTGCTGCCTCGTGTTCCAAAGTGCGAGAAGCCTGATGGGCTTTACAGAAAAAATACGTGTGTTGGAGAAGCTTCAGGCACAAATTGTTGTGCTGCTGGCCGAGTTCAATGTTACTGGATGAACAATATATATTAACTAACGTGTTTTTAAACAGAAGTACACATAGACTAAGGTTCTCTATTAATCTGTTGAGAAAAACGTGACCAGAGGCTTGCAGGAAACGAATCCTGCATATTCTCTGGGAGCAATGGTCTGAATTTGCTAATTCAGTGTTCGCAGTGACTTTCTAGAACATAACTACTGCAAATAACAAGAATCAACTGCATGTCTTTGTGTAACTCTCTTCCACCAGGCCAGTGAATATAGCCTAGCCCTGTTTTACTAATAGAACTCAGTGGGAGCAATTCTCCATGACTTTTTTTTTTTTTTTTTTTGAGATGGAGTTCGCTCTTGTCACCCAGGCTGAAGTGCAGAGGTGTGATCGCGGCTCACTGCAACCTCCACTTCCTGGGTTCAAGCGATTCTCCTGCCTCAGCCTCCCGAGTAACTGGGATTACAGGCACGCAACACCACGCCCGGCTAATTTTTTGTATTTTTAGTAAAGACGGGGTTTTGCCATGTTGGCCAGGCTGGTCTCAATCTCTCGACCTCATGGTCTGCCTGCCTCAGCCTCCTAAAGTGCTGGGATTACAGGCGTGAGCCACTGCACCTGGCCAAGTGCCAACTTTTAAAGATAAGGATTGGTCAATCAGATGTACTAATTTTTCTAATATCTTCAGTATTTTAATGATCCTAATATTTTACTTCTTTTTTTTTTTTTTTTTTCTTCCTGAGACTGCGTCTTGCTCTGTCACCCAGGCTGGAGTGCAATGGTGTGATCTCGGCTCACCGCAACCTCTGTCTCCCAGGTTCAAGAGATTATCCTGCCTCAGCCTCCTGAGTAGCTGGGATTACAGGCGTGTGCCACCACACCTGGCTAATTTTTGTATTTTTATTAGAGACAGAGTTTCACCATTTTGGCCAGGCTGTTCTTGAACTCCTGACCTCAGGTGATCTGCCCACCTTGGCCTCTCAAAGTGTTGGGATTACAGGCGTGAGCCATGACGCCTGGCCCACTACTTTTCTAATTTGGATGCCTCTGGTTTATTTTTCTCGCCTAATTTCCTCTGGCTAGAACTTCTAATACTATGTGGAATAGAAGTGAAACCAGGCAAACTTGTCTTGTTCCTGATCTTAAGGGAAAAGCTTTCAGCCTTTCACTATTGAGTATGACGTTGGCTGTGGGTCTTTCATATACGGCCTTTAACAGGTTGAGAAAGTTTCCTTGTATTCCTAGTTTATTGAATATTTTTTCTTTTTAATTATGATAAAATATACATAACATGAAATTTACCATTTTAGCCATTTAAAAATGTACCGTTTAGTGTCATTAAGTACATTGACATTGTTGTGTAACCATCACCAGCATCCATTGCCAGTACATTTTCATCATCCCATCACTCCATACCCATTAAACAATAATGCCCCCTTCCCTCCTTCCTCTAGGCCCTGACAACCACTGTTCTACTTTCAGTTTCTATGAATTTCATGACACTAGGTCTCTCATCTAAGTAGAATCATACAATATTTGTTATTTTGTGTCTGAATTATTTCACTTAGCATCCTGTCTTCGAGGCTCATCCATGTTGTGGTGTCACAATTTCCTTTCTCTTTATGGCTAAATAATATTTTGTTATATGCACAGTCATGAGTCACTTAACGATGGGGAAATGTTCTGAGAAAGGTGTCATTAGGTGAGTTCATCATTGTGTGAGCATCGTAGAGTGTACTTACACAAGCCTGAATGATATGGCCTACTATACACCTAGGCTATGTGGTGTAGCCTATTGCTCCTAGGCTACAGACCTGCACAGCATGTTACTATATTAAATATTGTAGGTGACTGTAACACAATGGTATTTGTGTACCTAAACATAGAAAAGGTACAGTAAAAATACAGTATTATAATCTCATGGGACCACTGTCGAATGTGCAGTCTGGAATGATGTTATATGGTGCGTGACATATGGTATGTAACATATTTTGTTTATTCATTCATCTGTGAATGGGCATTTGGGTTGTTTCTACCATTTGGCTACTGTGAATAATGCTGCTGTGAACATTGGCATACAAGTATTTACTTGAATATCGGCTTTCAACTCTTTTGTGTATATGCCTAGAAGTGGAATTGCCAGATTAAACGGTAATTTTTTTTTTTTTTTGAGATGGAGTCTCACTCTATCACCTAAGCTGGAGTGCAGTGGCACGATCTTGGCTCACTGCAACCTCTGCCTCCCGGGTTAAAGTGATTCACATGCCTCAGCCTCCTAAGTAACTGGGATTACGCACACATGCCACCATGCCTGGCTAATTTTTGTATTTTTTGTAGAGACGGGGTTTCACCATGTTGGCCAGGCTTCTCGAACTCCTGAACTCAAGTGATCTGCCTGCCTCTGCCTCCTAAAGTGTTGGGATTACAGGTGTGAGCCACCACACCAGGCCTCAAATAGTAATTCTATGTTTAATTTTTTTAGGAATCTCCAGGCCGTATTTCCACAACAACTGCACCATTTTACATTCCACAAGGGTTCCATTTTCTCCATATCCATATCCATATCAACACTTGTTTTCTGTTATTGAGTGTTTTTATCATGAAAGGGTGTTGAATTTTGTCAAATGCCTTTTCTGCATCAATCAAAATAGTCATGTCATTAGCTGCTCATGGTGGTACATTCTTGTAATCCCAGCTACTTGAGAGTCTGAGGAAGGAGGATCACTTGAGCTCGAGAGGCAGAGGTTGCAGTGAACCGAGATCGAGCCACTGTACTCCTGCTTGGGTGACAGAGTGAGAATCTATCTCAAAAAGGTCATGTTGTTTTCCCTTTCATTCTATTAATGTGGTATATTACTTTGATTGATTTTTGTATGTTTAATCATTCCTGCATTACAGAAATAAATCCTCCTTTATCATGATGTATAATCCCTTCAAACTGTGCTGAAGATGGCTTGCTAGTATTCTGTGCAGGAGTTTTGGATCTTACAATTTTAGTGCAAGTAAGGAGGGCAGCATATTTTTCCCTGGTAGTTACGACTGAGAGATGCAAATTTAAGTAAGAAACTTGAAATAACAGGTATTTTACATATTATTATTATTATTATTTTTTTTTTTTTTGAGACGGAGTCTTGCTCTGCCACCCAGGCTGGAGTGCAGTGGCCGGATCTCAGCTCACTGCAAGCTCCGCCTCCCGGGTTTACGCCATTCTCCTGCCTCAGCCTCCCGAGTAGCTGGGACTACAGGCGCCCGCCTCGTCGCCCGGCTAGTTTTTTGTATTTTTAAGTAGAGACAGGGTTTCACCGTATTAGCCAGGATGGTCTCGATCTCCTGACCTCGTGATCCGCCCGTCTCGGCCTCCCAAAGTGCTGGGATTACAGGCTTGAGCCACCGCGCCCGGCCTACATATTATTATAATATGTTCCATGTTTTTACAGTAATTATTAAAAAGGCAATGAACTTGATATTGCACCTCTGTGAATGGTATAATTAAACATTTTACAAATGTGATAGAACAGTTTGAATTTTATTTCCCTCAAAAGAAAATTCCTGCATAGGAAAATCATAGATCTGAGATCAATTTTTCCACTGAAGATAATTTAAAATTTAACTATTATACTTTAGGATAAATAGCTGACCAAGTTGTGAATGCAAAGAAAAAGTCTTGAAGGAAATCAAATGTGCCACTCCAGTGAACATGCAAATGATGAGAATGAAAAACAGCTGTACTACTGATATGAAGAAAGTTTTTTTTTGTTTTGTTTTGTTTTTTTTTTTTTTTTTTTTTTTGAGACGGAGTCTTGCTCTGTCGCCCGGGCTGGAGTGCAGTGCCGGATCTCAGCTCACTGCAAGCTCCGCCTCCCGGGTTTCACGCCATTCTCCTGCCTCAGCCTCCTGAGTAGCTGGGACTACAGGCGCCCGCCACCTCGCCCGGCTAGTTTTTTGTATTTTTAGTAGAGACGGGGTTTCACCGTGTTAGCCAGGATGGTCTCGATCTCCTGACCTCGTGATCCGCCCGTCTCGGCCTCCCAAAGTGCTGGGATTACAGGCTTGAGCCACCGCGCCCGGCCATGAAGAAAGTTTTAGTAGTCTGCATAAAAGATCATAATAGCCACAACAATCCCTTAAGTCAAAGCCTAATCCAGATCAAGTCCCTAACTCTCTTCAATTCTACAGAAGACTACAGAAGAAAAGTTTGAAGCTAGCAGAGGTTGGTTCTTGAGATTTAAAGAAAGAAGCCAACTTGGCCAGGCGCAGTGGCTCACACCTGTAATCCTAGCACTTTGGGAGGCCAAGGAGGGCAGATCACCTGAGGTCAGGAGTTTGAGACCAGCCTGGCCAACATGGTGAAACCCCATCTCTACTAAAAACGCAAAAATTAGCCAGGCATGGTGGCAGGTGCCTGTAATCCCAGCTACTGGGGAGGCTGAGGGAGGAGAATCGCTTGAACTCGTGGGGGTGGAGGTTGCAGTGAACCAAGATCATGCCACTTTACTCTAGTCTGGGTGAAAGAGCGAGACTCCATCACAAAAAAGAAAAAAAAAAAGAAAAAGAAAAAAAAGAAAGAAGCCATTTCCATAATGTAAAAGTAAAAGGTGTGGAAGCAAGTGCTGATGTAGAAGCTGCAGCAAGTTATCCAAAAGATCTAGCTAATTTTATTAGTAAAGGTGTCTACATTGAAGAACAAATTTTCATTGTAGGTGAAACAGCCATCTACTGGAAGAATATGCTACCTAAGACTTTCATAGCTGGAGAGAAGGCGGCAATCAAGGCCTGGCTTCAAAGCTTCAACAGAGAGGCTCACTGTCTTGTTAGGGGCAAATGTAGCTGATGACTTTAAGTTGAAGTCAATGCTCATATACCATTCCCCAAATCTTAGAGCCCTTAAGAAACATGTTAAAAGGCCGGGCGCGGTGGCTCAAGCCTGTAATCCCAGCACTTTGGGAGGCCGAGACGGGCGGATCACGAGGTCAGGAGATCGAGACCATCCTGGCTAACATAGTGAAACCCCGTCTCTACTAAAAATACAAAAAACTAGCCGGGCGAGGTGGCGGGCGCCTGTAGTCCCAGCTACTCAGGAGGCTGAGGCAGGAGAATGGCGTGAACCCGGGAGGCGGAGCTTGCAGTGAGCTGAGAACCGGCCACTGCACTCCAGCCTGGGCAACACAGCGAGACTCTGTCTCAAAAAAAAAAAAAAAAAAAAAGAAAAGAAAAAAAAAAGAGACATGTTAAATCTACTCTGCCTATACTCTATACATGGAATAACAAAGTCTGGATGACAGCACATCTGTCATGGTTTACTAAATATTTCAAGTCCCCTGCTGAGACCTACTGCTTGGGAAAAAAGATTCTTTTCAAACTATTATTACTCATTGACAATGCACGTGGTCACCTAAGGGCTCTGATGGAGGTTTAAGAAATTAATGTTATTTTCATGCCTGCTAATCCATTCTGTAACCTATGGAATAAGGAATAATTTTGACTTTCAAGTCTTATTTATTTATTTATTTATTTTTTTGAGACCGAGTCTCACTCTGTTGCCCAGGCTGGAGTGCAGTGGTGTGATCTCCACTCACTGCAAGCTCCGCCTCCCGGGTTCACGCCATTCTCCTGCCTCAGCCTCCCAAGTAGCTGGGACTACAGGCGACCGCTGCCACGCCCGGCTAGTTTTTTGTATTTTTTTTTTTTAGTAGAGACGGGGTTTCACCGTGTTAGCCAGGATGGTCTCGATATCCTGACCTCGTGATCCGCCCATCTCGGCCTCCCAAAGTGCTGGGATTACAGGCTTGAGCCACCGCGCCCGGCCTCAAGTCTTATTATTTCAGAAATAGATTTTGTAAGGCTATCGCTGCCATAGATGGCAATTCCTCTGATGGATCTGGGCAAAGTCAATTGAAAATCTTCTGGAAATGATTCACCATTTTAGATGGCATTAAGAACATTCATGACTCATGGAAGCAAGTCAAAATATAAACATTAACAGGAGCTTGGGAGGAGTTGATTACAATCCTCATGGATGACTTCGAGGGGTTCAAGACTTCAGTGGAGGATGTAACTGCAAATGCGGGACACATAGCAAGATATAACCCAAATTAGAAGTAGAGTCTGAAGATGTGGCTGAATTGCTGCAATCTCATTCTCTCCTCTTTTTTTTTGGGCACAGGATCTCACTCTGTTGTCCAGGCTGGAGTGCATTGGCACGATTATGGTTCACTACAGCCTTGACCTCTTGAGCTCAAGCATTCCTCCCACCTCAGCCTCCCAAGTAGCTGGGACTACAGATGCACATCACACCCAGCTAATATTTGTATTTTTTTGTGAAGATGAGGTTTTACCATGTTGCCCAGGTTGGTCTTGAACTCTTGAGCTCAAGCAATCCTCCTGCCTCAGCCTCCCAAAGTGCTTGGATTAATGTTGCAATCTCATGATAAAACTTGAACAGATGAGGAGTTACTTCTTATAAAGGAGCAAAGAAAGTGGTTTCTTGAGATGGAATCTCCTGGGGAGGATTCTGTGAACATAGCTGAATGACAACAAAGGATTTAGAATATTACATAAATATTAGTTGATAAAGCAGTGGCAGGATTAACTCCTTTTTTTTTTTTTTTGAGACAGGGTTTCTCTCTGTCACCCAGGCTGGAATGCAATGGCACAATCATGGTTCACTGCAGCCTCGACTTCCTGAGCTCAGTGGATCCTCCACCTCAACCTCTTGAGTAGCTGGGACTGCAGGCATGCACTGTCACCACCTGGTTATTTTTAAATTTTTTTGGGAGACGGGTTTCACCACTTTGCCCAGGATTTTTAGCCCAATTTTAACATCAAGGTGTGTACACTGTTTTTTAGACATAATGCTATTGTACTTTTACTATATTATGGTATAGTGGAAACATGTTTATTATATATACTGGGAAACAAAAAAATTGAGTGTGGCTCTCTTTTTTATAATGGCTTGGAACTGAACCCCTAGTCTCTCCAAGGTATGCCTGTAAATGACCAAACAGGAAGCAATCTCGTGGGTTTCATATTAAAAGCTTTAAACATTTATATACCTGTTATTTACACAAAGTGTGCTTACAGGCATTTGCTATATACAGTTGTAACTCATAACTTTGCTTTAGTTAACAATTGTAGAATAAAAAGTTATCAGTGGAATAGCCAGTCTCTGTAATAAATGCATACTGGCAAATTTTCTCTGAGCAGCGTGTACAGTTTGTAAATTATTTTCTTTCTGTTATGTTTGTTCTGATTGTTTATTAAGCATAACTTTGGGTATGTCAAATTAAATATTTAAAAGTAAGCTTACATTTTGCAGAGTTGTTTTTAACTCCACCCTCCCCTTCCCTCCCGTCCCCTCCCCTCCCCTCCCCTCCCCTTCCGACGGAGTCCGACTAGAGTGCAGTGGCGCGATCTTGGCTAACTGCAAGCTCCGCCTCCCGGATTCACGCCATTCTCCTACCTCAGCCTCCCGAGTATCTGGGACTACAGGCGCCCGCCAACACACCCGGCTACTTTTTTGTATTTTTAGTAGAGACGGGGTTTCACTGTGTTAGCCAGCCTCGGCCTCCCAAAGTGCTGGGATTACAGGCGTGAGCCACCGCGTCCGGCCTTTTTTTTTTTTCTTTCTGAGACAGAGTCTCGCTCTGTCGCCCAGGCTGGAGTGCAGTGGTGCAATCTTGGCTCATTGCAACCTCCGCTTCCCAGGTTCAAGCGATTCTCGTGCCTCAGCCTCCCAAGTAGCTGGCATTACAGACGTGCACCACCGCACCCGGCTAATTTTTGTATTTTTACTAGAGATGGGGTTTCACCATGTTGGCCAAACTGGTCTCGAACTCCCGACCTCAGGTGATCCACCTGCCTAGGCCTCTCAAAGTGTTGGGATTACAGGCGTGAGCCACTGCGCCCGGCCTTTTTTTTTTCTTTTGGAGACAGGATCTCCCACTATCACTCAGGCTAGAGTGCAGTGGCCGCAATCTCGGTTCTCTGAAGCCTCAACCTCATAAGCTCAAGCGATCCTCCCACCTTAGCCTCTCTACTAGCTAGGACTCCAGGCATGGGCCACCATGCTCAGCTAAATTTTTAAAATCTTTTACTTTTTGTAGAGATGGGGAGCTCGCTATGTTGCCCAGGGTGGTCTCGAACTCCTGGGCTTAAGTGATCCGCCCGCCTGGGTTTCCCAAAGTGCTGGGATTACAGGCGTGAGCCATTGCGCCCAGCCTCGAATAATTTAATTTTAATGTTAATTTAGTAAGTATCAGGCACCGACAGATTGGAAAAAGAAAAACAACTGATCCCTCATCTTGATAGTGAGTAGCACTGGTTTGCACAGCTAGGCTGCTCCTAGAAGGCTGACACTGCATTTTATTCAAATTTTCCTGACAGTGGGACTTAGGCAATTCACTCTGCTGCTAGGTCCAATGCTCTCATAAAATGTCTATCATAATTCCTCAACGATTAGCCTTGGTAATATCTACTGAAGTTTTTTTGTTTGCCTTTTTTTTTTTTGAGACGGAGTCTTGCTTTGTCGCCCAGGCTGTAATGCAGTGGCGCGATCTCGGCTCACTGCAAGCTCCGCCTCCCGGGTTCACGCCATTCTTCTGTCTCAGCCTCCCGAGGAGCTGGGACTACAGGCGCCCGCCACCACGCCCGGCTAGTTTTTTGTATTTTTAGTAGAGACAGGGTTTCACCGTGTTAGCCAGGATGGTCTCGATCTCCTGACCTCGTGATTCGCCCGCCTTGGCCTCCCAAAGTGCTAGGATTACAGGCATGAGCCACCGCGCCCAGCCTACTTAAGTTTATTAAATGCCAGGATCCACGCTACTCCCTTCACCATTCATTCCCCAGCCTTCGCTCCCACGTTCTCTTTCCACGGGGAGGGGGCGTGCCCAGCACTACGGCCCGTCCTACCTGTGCATTCGTTGGTCGAGCTCGACGTCCGTTACTGCCGAGTCCCGCCCAGGCCTTGCCCCCTCGTAGTCGGCCAGGCCGAGAGGAGGCGTGGCCACTGCCGCGCCGGGGCGGTCCGGGAGGTCTCCTCTCCTCCAGTGATACTCTGGGCGAGCTTGCGGGTGGGTCGCGAGTCGTAGTGGAAGCACGTGTCGCGGTCCCCAGGAGCCGCCGGCCGACGCCCCGCCCCGCCCCCTTGGCGCGCAGGTTCCGCGCGAGCTCGCGCACGCGCGCGCGCACCCACCAGAGACTTGGTGAGGCTCGCGGAGACTGGGCGGGCGGAGGCCGGGCCGCCGAAGTGCGAGGGGAGGAGCCCGAGCCGTCGCTGCCGCCGCCGCTGAGGGAGAGGAGCATGTCTGCAACTCGAGCCAAGAAAGTGAAGATGGCCACCAAGTCATGCCCCGAGTGCGACCAACAGGTGGGTGCCGGGGGCCGGGCGCGCGGGCGGGCGGCAGTGGCTTGGCGGCCGTTGTCTGTGGAGGGGGACCTCGCCGGGCTCCTGGTGGCCGAGCGGTGGGCAGGTCCTTGGGCCCGGCCGCGGCGGCGGCGGCGGCGGCGGCGGGGTCCGGGGCCGGTCGGGCTGCACCGAGGGGTTTCCCGGGAAAAGCCCGGGGCCGTGGCCAGCCAGTATCCGCCTGGCTGCGGCCAGACAGCCGAGCCCCTCCTGCTGTGTCCCGGCGGCGGGGGGAGCACGTCTGTGGTGGGCTCCTTGGGCGGCTGTCTGGCGCCCCAGACTCTTCTCGCCGGCGGCGGTGACAGCGATGGGAGCCTGCGGGCCGCAGCCCCAGCGAGAGTGCGCCGTGCGCCCGCTTCCCAGGCCAGGCCCTGGCTCCGAGAGCCCCTCCTGCGGCCCGGGCGGCTTTGTTCCCGGTTCCGACGGGTGCTGGGCTCCCCCAAAACGGCGCCTCAGCGACCGGGGCGGGCGCCTGAGTGGGACAAAGCGGGCCGCGTGTAATGATTTTGAGTTTCGGCGAATTTGGAGATTTTTTTTTCCCCTCCTCATGTATTTATTATATTTTTGCTGTACAATCGCGAATCCTGCATTTACGTTGTTTTTAATGGTTCATGATTGAATAAGGCTCCCGTTTAAGCCCTTCCTCCTTTTTGGGCGCTCGTTACTTCCCCACCCCTTGCAGTATCCACTGTTACAAATTTGGCCTGTCTGCTTCTAGATCTATATCTCTGTCTCTCTCTCTGTCTCTCTCTCTCTCTCTCTCTCTCTCTCTGTCTCTCTCTCTCTCTCTCTCTCTCTCCCTCTCTCCCTCCCTCCCTCCCTCCCTCCTTCTCTCTCTATCTGGTTTCTTGAATTTGAAACGATTCCTTTCTACATTGAGTTCATGGTGTAATAGTTGTAATTTAAAACATCTCATTTCAGTGTTCGCTGTGTTGAAGCGTGTCTCAATTCTTTACTGGAATAATGGACATTCCTTTAAGCCTTAACATCGAATGAGTTAAAATTCCTTCAGTTAAAAGCATTCGTAAGGCCCTCATTTGTTAACAGCATGTAGATCTGGGTGTGTTTTTTCCTTTTCCACTGAGTGAATTTTTTCAAAATGACTACCTTTCTCGCCTCCCCTCCCCCCGTCTTTTAAAATTTTTTTTTAAATCAAGAGTAATTTGAAATGGCTGGAGACTTTTTAATAAGCTGATTTTAGTGCATTTTTCAAGGATAATTCTTGTAGGTTTTTCAAATCTTGTAACAGAAAACATGTTACATGTTTTATTAAGTATCCTTTATGGGCTGTAGTACAAACGCTCATCAGAAAAAGGTTGTACAAGAAATACAGTGTAGGAGCTATGCCGGTATGCAGTATAAAAACAGTTCAGTCATGTTTTCCAAAGAGTTACTTTCATTCTTACTACTAAACTAAATTTGTTAAATTTTGACAAAACTGGTCTTTGCGATGTGACTCTTTGCAGGATATTATTTCAGTGTTTAAATCATTTCCAGTTATTCCAGTTAATTGTGTAGAAGTGTAAGATTTACATGGGGTATGCGTTATGCATTCCAGTTTCTGTAAGGCACAAGAATTTGCAAATCCTGACTTTGTTCTAATTGGCATAAAGCAACCTTTTGGGAAAAATAGTTTTTTATGACTATTTTTATATAAAAGAGCAAAGGATACTAAACTTATAGGAGTTTCTGAAAAACTGTTCAACAAAACAGGATAAGGGTTTTATTTGGAAAGATCACATTCATTTTATTTACACCCCCTCCCCCATATTTATTCTTTCATATAAAATCAGCTTTCCCAGCTTTGGCTGTAATAACAAAATACCATAGACTGGGTAGCTTAAACAACAGAAATTTATTTTCTCACAGTCCTGGAGGCTGGAAGTCCAAGATAATGGTGCAAGCATGGTTATGTTCTGGTGAGGGCTCTCTTCTTGGCTTGCAGAGGGCTGTCTTCTTGGTGGCCTCACATGGCAGAGAGAGGGTCAAGCTCTCTCCCTTTTCATAAAAGGTCTCTAATCACACCCTCATAAAAGGCCCCACCCTCATGACTTAATTTAAATCTAATTATCTCTCAAAGGCCCCATCTCCAAATATCATCACATTGGGGTTAAGGCTTCAATATATGAATTTGGGTATGTGGGGGGCGCATAATTCTGCCCATAGCAAGCTAGTACATAATTTAATGAATTGGTTTGTTTTGTCCTTTATTCCAAATACTTAAGTGAATATAATGTGTATAAGGACTAATTAAAACTTTTGGTGATATGAACCTGACGTGAAGAAATAGTGGATTAATTTTAGCTTTCTAATTTAAAAGTACTGGCTTCTTTTAGTTACAAACCAGAATATGATTATAATCTAGAAAACCATTTTCTAAACATTAGATTACTGCTATGATTCTAAGTTGCCTAAAAAACATTAAATTAGAATTTAGTTTATAAACATAAATGTAAAATCTTTAAATTTGAGATTTCCCAGTTGATTAGATTTACTTGTGTGTGTGTGTGTGTGTGTGTGTGTGTGTGTGTGTATAGGTTTGAAAGACTGGTACAGAGATCAGCAAACAAGAAAAAGCTAGATTTTCTTTTTTTTTTTGAGGCGGAGTCTCGCTCTGTCGCCCGGACTGGAGTGCAGTGGCCAGATCTCAGCTCACTGCAAGCTCCGCCTCCCGGGTTTAAGCCATTCTCCTGCCTCAGCCTCCCGAGTAGCTGGGACTACAGGCGCCCGCCACTTCGCCCGGCTAGTTTTTGTATTTTTAGTAGAGACGGGGTTTCACCGTGTTAGCCAGGATGGTCTCGATCTCCTGACCTCGTGATCCGCCCGTCTCGGCCTCCCAAAGTGCTGAGATTACAGGCTTGAGCCACCACGCCCGGCCGAAAAAGCTAGATTTTCAACTGCTTTGTAACATCTCCTTTGCAGGCTTCTGTTGAACATATCATTCTAAAACATATTAAACCACAGTACTTTTCATTTTCAAGGGGTTTCATATCCATCAGTCATTCAAAATTACTGAGCCATTTTGTGTGCAGTGGTACTCAAGATTCTTGTCAGTTTTCTGGTATCTTTTGTGTATGCTTCTGTTTTTGTCTTTTTTAAAAAAATAGAGCAGCATTTTTTTAATGTAAAGGAAATTTTTTTTTTTTTTTTTTTTTGAGACGGAGTCTCGCTCTGTCGCCCAGGCTGGAGTGCAGTGGCGCGATCTCGGCTCACTGCAAGCTCCGCCTCCCGGGTTACGCCATTCTCCTGCCTCAGCCTCCCAAGTAGCTGGGACTACAGGCGCCCGCCACCTCGCCCGGCTAGTTTTTTGTATTTTTAGTAGAGACGGGGTTTCACCGTGTAGACCAGGATGGTCTCGATCTCCTGACCTCGTGATCCACCCGTCTCGGCCTCCCAAAGTGCTGGGATTACAGGGTTGAGCCACCGCGCCCGGCCGTAAAGGAAATTTTATGTGATGGATAGCAAATATGTCTGGTATAAGTTCCTTTGGTTCTCTCAGTAATAAAGAATCTAAATGAGTTATCTGTAATGTAATTATTTAGAGCTTTTAAAAAATCTAAGTTAAACGGTGTGCGCAGTGGCTCACGCCTGTAATCCCAATACTTTGGGAGGCAGAGGCTAGTGGATCACGAGGTCAGGAGTTCCAGACCATCTTGGCTAACACGGTGAAACCCCGTCTCTACTAAAAAATTAGCTGGGCGTGGTGGCATGCACCTGTAGTCCCAGCTACTGGGGAGGCTGAGGCAGGAGAATCGCTTGAACCTGGGAGGCAGAGGTTGCAGTGAGCCAAGATCGCACCACCGTACTCCAGCCTGGGCGACAGAGACTCCGTCTCAAAAAAAAAAAAAAAAGGTGAAAAATCAGTGAAACACTATAGGACCAGATTTTTTTTTTTTTTTTTTTTTTGCAGATTTAAAAAATCCAGGCCGGGCCGGGCGCGGTGGCTCAAGCCTGTAATCCCAGCACTTTGGGAGGCCAAGACGGGTGGATCACGAGATCAGGAGATCGAGACCATCCTGGCTAACACGGTGAAACCCCGTTTCTACTAAAAAATACAAAAAACTAGCCGGGCGGGGTGGCGGGCGCCTGTAGTCCCAGCTACTCGGGAGGCTGAGGCAGGAGAATGGCGTGAACCTGAGAGGCGGAGCTTGCAGTGAGCTGAGATCTGGCCACTGCACTCCAGCCTGGGAGACAGAGCGAGACTCCATCTCAAAAAAAAAAAGAAAATCCAGGCCGGGCACGGTGGCTCACACCTGTAATCCCAACACTTTGGAAGGCCGAGATGGGTGGATCACCTGAGGTCAGGAGTTTGAGACCAGCCTGGCCAACATGGTGAAAACCTGTCTCTACTAAAAATACAAAAATCAGCCAGGCATGGTGGCAGGCACCTGTAAACTTCGTCTCAAAATAAATAAATAAATAAATAAAAATAAATAAAAAATCTGTTTTACTTGTAAAACATACAAACAACCTAAATCTTTCTTTCAAAAAGTGAATTAATACCCAGTAAACTAGCAGTAAACAATACTTTGAGTATTTTCTTTCCTTTTAAAATCCTGAAAGTATAACATTAGAATTTCATTACTGTTATGTTTAGTATTATCAACTGAAATGTAAAGAAACTTTAGTGTGTTTGTTTAAAATCTAAATTATACTATAATGAATGAAATGAGGTTAATATTACTGAAGTTGTCCAACCTATTTGATAATTCTTTTTACAGGATCTAGGGTGGTGATGGTGGTAGTGATGTGTTTGTTTATTTGTTTTTCCAGGGCAGAGGTTGTGGGGAAGGAACTTTTTATTTTAAACAGGATGATAGAATGAATTAACTCAGGCACATGAAGGTTTATTGAGCATAAAACACTTTCATTTGTGGATGAAAATCAACCTATCAGTTGAGTTAGTGTTTGTGCATTCTGGGTCCCAAAGCCAAATGTACATTTCTCATCTAACTGCAACACTGTTAATTCTGGATATGGATTGATATGATGTTCTTTTGTATAAGACTGAAACCCAAATTCAAATTTATTGAGTTTCAGTAACTGGAAGAAAATGCTTGCTGATTAGGAAAGGAGCTGTTGAGTAAGAACATGCATTTGTGTATTTTGGATAGCATTAATTTAAAACGATTTACATTACTGTGGATGCCCTTAATAATACGTTTAGGTATAAATGAAATGAGTCAGTGCCTTTGAGCTTGGTTTATGTGAAGATATGAAATTTGAGGGCCGGGCGCGGTGGCTCAAGCCTGTAATCCCAGCACTTTGGGAGGCCGAGACGGGCGGATCACGAGGTCAGGAGATCGAGACCATCCTGGCTAACACGGTGAAACCCCGTCTCTACTAAAAATACAAAAACTAGCCGGGCGAGGTGGCGGGCACCTGTAGTCCCAGCTACTCGGGAGGCTGAGGCAGGAGAATGGCGGAAACCCGGGAGGCGGAGCTTGCAGTGAGCTGAAATCTGGCCACTGCACTCCAGTCCGGGCGACAGAGCGAGACTCCGCCTCAAAAAAAAAAAAAAAAAAAAAAAAAAAAAAAAAAAAGAAATTTGAGAAAATGGCAGACATCTATTTTAGACAGATTTTACACTATTTAAAAAATGTAACTTTTTTTGGTTGTGATTTGAAGGGATCTCATCACATTTTTAACAAAGCAAGCTGTTAGACAAATCTGGAGTTTGATTATTTTTATTGAGTTCTGTGCTATTTTTCTTAAATACAAACTGGAGATCCTTTGTTCAATGTTTTTATACAAAAAAAAGGAATTCTTCTGCCAAAATTTCAATTTAGCTCAATTAGATCAAGTATTTAGATTCTGTAAGATGAGGCATTCTGTACATACATAGATAAAAAGTTTCAGCAGAACAATTGCCAAATGGGGGAATTTATCTTACAAAGAAAATTGAAATTTTCTTACTATAATTATTCTGTAAATACTTTTTCGTCAAGATTAGTTTCAGACTTTTGGTGAACATGTCTTGATTCCAAGGATTGTTAATTTTGATATGGGTGAAATGATTATGGGGAAAACTAAAAAATTTTTTCAATGATTTTCAGTAGCACTTGGCTTAAAAAACAGTTACAAGTTTGGAGTAGAGAAAGAAAATTTATGTATTTTGCAGATTTGGAAGCAGAAGCTTGAAGATCTTAAATATCTTGTCCAGAGTCATTCCTGGAACTAAGATAGAAGATTCTGGATCTAAATTCCTACTTTCTCCTACATTCTCTTTTTTTATGTCAGTATACTTTTGCCTCTCAAACTGGTTGTTGTTAGAAAGAATAAGACCTAATATTTGATAGTACAACGGGGGATTATAGTCAATAATAATTTTTTTTTTGAGACAGAGTCTTGCTTATGTGTTGCCCAGGCTGGAGTGCAATAGTGCGATCTTGGCTTACTGCAACCAACCTCTGCCTCCCGGGTTCAAGTGATTCTCCTGCCTCAGCCTCCCAAGTAGTTGGGATTATAGGCGTGCGCCATGATGCCCGGCTAATTTGGTATTTTTTTTTTTTAGGAGGGACAGAGTTTCACCATGTTGGTCAGGCTGGTCTCAAACTCCTGACCTCAAGTGATCCACCTGCCTTGGCCTCCCAACAGGTGTGAGCCACTACGCCCAGTCTTATAGTCAGTAATAATTTTAATTGTACATTTAAAAATGACTTAAAAAGTGTAGATTGTTTGTAACACAAAGGATGAATGTGTGATTCATGATGTGATTGTTATGCACTGCATGTCTGTGTTAGTGTACCCCATAAACATGTACACCTGCTATCTACCCACAACAATTTAAGAAAAAACTGGTTGCTGTAAACTATTCTGTATTCTTTTTTGTCAGTAGTAGTTGATATGTTCTCCTCTCATGTTAGAATCCTGAGTTATTTTCACTTCTTCCCACTTTTTCACCAGTCATCAGTTTGGGCCTTTGTCTGTTTTTCTTGCCTTTGAAACTCTGGCAGATCTACCTTTTTCCATTTCCATTCTTACTATTCCACTTGGTCCTTCATAATCTTTTACCAGGGTTACTTTAATGACTTCCTGCCCACTCACGCTTTTCAAATTTGTTTTATACCATAAAATGCTGTCAAACTTAACATTTTAGGAAATGCTTCCTTTTTTCCCCACATACTTCCCCTTGCTCTGACCCTATTACAGTTTTCTATCGGTCGCTCACATCAGTGCATATTTAATATGCATTTATTTTTTATGGTGTTGGTATGGTCCTCATGGTTTTGTTAAGCAGTAGAAGAATATGAATATCAGGCTGGGCGTGGTGGCTCACTCCTGTAATCCTAGCACTTTGGGAGGCTGAGGCGGGCAGATCATGAGGTGAGGAGTTCGAGACCAACCTGGCCAATATGGTAAAACCTCGTGTCTACTAAAAATATAAAAATTAGCTGGGCATGGTGGCGGGCACCTGTAGTCCCAGCTATTTGGGAGGCTGAGGCAGAAGAATCACTTGAACCCAGGAGGCAGAAGTTGCAGTGAGCCTAGCTCACGCCACTGCACTCCAGCCTGGGTGACAGAGTGAGACTCCGTCTCAAAAAACAAAAAAAGAAAGAAAAAAAAAAAAGAGAATGTGAATATGTGATATGATACCCATCTCAGATAATTTGTTGTAAGGAGTTGGGGTTTAAATAAATACGTGATTCCTACTTCAAGTAATTTATCATTCATTTGAGGAGACCACATAGACACTGAGAAATTTAACAATAGAAAAATAGTAATAATATATATTTTTCTTTTTTTCCTACAGGTTCCTGTTGCATGTAAATCATGTCCCTGTGGTTACATATTTATTAGCAGAAAACTTTTAAATGCAAAACACTCAGAGAAATCACCACCTTCTACAGGTAATCATGAGTTTAATACCTTTTTAGCTTTTTGATGTAGAAATACAAAGTTAATTTTTGTGAATTTACTATTTACATTTTTTTGTTGAAGTTAAAAGTTTAAATCTATTAAAGTGTCTTTGACTTTTATTAACTATTGGAATTAGTTTATGACATTGGTTTCATGTGCATTGCATTTAAATGTTAAGTCCCTTACAACCTGATAACGCTTGTAACAAATTTTTTATTTTTGAAGTTGGAGAACCATTGACAGGTTTTAGCAAGTGACCTGATCTGATACAAAAACTTAAAAAAAAATAGTTTTAGTAATAATTGACATTGAGTAAATTGGATGTATTTGAAGCGCACAGTTTGATAAGTTTTGACATATGTATATACCAGTTAATCACCACAATCAATATTATGAACATTCATCAGTTTCATAAGTGTCTTAGTTCCCCTTGTAATCCCTCCTTCCTGCTACCTCCACTCTAGGTAACTGCAGATCTTCCTTCTGTCACTGTTCATATAAATGGAATCATACAGTATGTACTCTTTTTTGCCTGGTTTCTTTCACTGAGTATAATTATTTAGGATTCAGCCATGTTGTATGTACCAATAAGAGTTCATTCTTTTTTATTGCTTAGTAGAAGTCTTTGTATGGAGATTTGTTTGTCCATTTTCCTGTTGATGGACATTTGAGTTTTTTCTCTTACAATGCTGGTAAAATTTGCAGCAACTTTAAAGTTTTGCTTTTTTTTTAAACTAGTGACCGTTGAAAAATATAACTTGGTTTTGGTATGAAAAACGTTTCTAGACATGTTGGCCATATTTTACAGTTCCCTGACCGAGGATATCCAAAAAATGATTTTGTTTGAACTTGTTGCTTTTCCATTAAAGTAGACAAATTGGATTTGTTCAATAGACATATTTATTAATTTTAAAAGATACAATTTTGTTACTTATGGCTAAAAGCAGACCTTCATACAGTGGTGACCTCGAAATAAGAGTAGGTTGATTACAAATACGTACTGAACACCTGCTGTATGCTAGACACGGTTCCAAGCCTTGGGCACAAAGCATTGAATTCTACTGTTAAGGCAGATTTGCTGCTGTCATGGAGCTTATATTCTTGTGGGTGGGAGATAGACAGTGAACAAATATACAGAGAAAATGTAACCTTGTGATAAATGCTTTATAGTCCTATCAAGTGACTGGAAGGCTACTTTTGATTGGGTGGTTACAGAAGGTCCCTCTGAGGAGGTGACATTTAAATGGAGTCTCAGTGGATAGAAGGGGCTAGCCATGATAAGGTCAGGGAGAAGAGTGTTCTTGACAGATGGCAATAGCAAGTGCAAAAGTTCTAAGGTTGGACAAAATTTTGTATATTTTAGGAACAAAAAGACCATTGTGATGGCAGTGTAGACAGTATAATTAGAAGAGTGGAAGATGAGTTCAGAGGGCTAGGCAGAGGCTAGATTATATAGGGCTTTGTAAACCAGAGTAA
This sequence comes from Trachypithecus francoisi, assembly GCF_009764315.1. Classification (NCBI taxonomy): domain Eukaryota; kingdom Metazoa; phylum Chordata; class Mammalia; order Primates; family Cercopithecidae; genus Trachypithecus; species Trachypithecus francoisi. The sequence goes on along the minus strand of NW_022681455.1, from coordinate 87,010,497 downwards.
GAAGTTTGGATTTTGTTTGTAAACTGTGAGGAGAAACTGTCCCTGAGACGGGGTGGGATGAAGTGAGGAGAAGATGGCATCCTCTGATTTGAGTTTTAGAAAGATCATTCCAGCTGCTGTGTAGAGAACAGTTTGTAGGGGTACAAATATGGAAGTGGATTATTGCAGTAGGTTAACTAAGGATACTGAATTAGAGTGATTATAGTAGCAGATGATTCAAGAATAATTTTTATTTATGTTTAAGAGGTTTATTTATCTTAGGTCTATATAGAAGTGGCAGGAAACTTGTTTAGTTCCATTTCTGTCACTGTTTCAGTTCTCTTCTAATCATGAGAATGAACATAATTCATTGGTTCTTAAAGGCAGTTGCTGGGTTGGCTGTATAGGATTGATCCAGAAGAGCTTGTTAAAAATGCTTTTCTGGATCTTACTTTGTGAGAGTTTGGTTTAGATAAAGGAACTCTGAAATGATGATTCACTCAGTAGCTATTTTAGGGTGGCATGTCAGCTCAGTGCTGAGTTTCTAAAAATGAGTAAGACATGGTCCTTGTTCTTAGGGAGACAAAGTGCTTATTTTTTTTATTCAAGTATTTTTGAGCTCATTTTATGTACCAGTGATTCAGATGAGAAATGAGTTAAGAAACTCAGCAAAGGCCGGGCGCGGTGGCTCAAGCCTGTAATCCCAGCACTTTGGGAGGCCGAGACGGGCGGATCAGGAGGTCAGGAGATCGAGACCATCCTGACTAACACGGTGAAATCCCGTCTCTATTAAAAAAAACACAAAAAACTAGCCGGGCGAGGTGGCAGGCGCCTGTAGTCCCAGCTACTGGGGAGGCTGAGGCAGGAGAATGGCATAAACCCGGTAGGCGGAGCTTGCAGTGAGCTGAGATCCGGCCACTGCACTCCAGCCTGGGCGACAGAGCGAGACTCCGTCTCAAAAAAAAAAAAAAAAAGAAAAAGAAACTCAGCAAAGATAAAAGAAGGAACAGGGCCAGGCATGATGGCTTGTGCCTGTAATTCCAGCATTTTGGGAGGCAGATGCAGTAGGATCACCGTCAGCCTGGGAAGTTGAGGCTGCAGTGAACTGTGATCGTACTGCTGTATTCTAGCCTGGGTGACAGAGTGAGACCTTGTGTAAAACAAAATAAATAAAAGAAGGAACAGATGATACAAGTGTTAATGAGTTGTTAAGTTTAACCAGTTAAACCACAGGGAAGAATTTAGAAGATTCCCAGATCTCTGACTTGGATTGCTAGTTAGAAGAGAATGTAAGAGGGAAAACAGGCTGTGGGGGAAAGAAGAAGAATTTAATTTTGGGTATAGAAACATCATCCATGTAGTTTTTTTTTTTTTTCAGCTGGACATATAGTCTGCAGCCTTAGCTGCAGATAAAACTTTTGAGCAATCAGTGACTAGATGGTAGTTGTCATCATGGAAAATGGATGAGCTGGCACTGCAGAGTTTGTAAGTTAGGAAGAGGAAGGCATTCAGGGACTAAACTTTGACAAACACCAATTTTACAGACAGGTCAGATCAACTGAGAAGAATTGTCAGCCGTAGGAGAAAAACCAACAGCACAATGTTACATAAGTCGTGGCAATGAGTGAGTTTTAAGAAGCAATTCACTATTATTTTATATTTGGAGTTTCCTGAGATTTCCTTGTTTAATAAGAGTGGTCTTTTGACTTTGAAGTGAAGATGAAACATTGAAGCCCAGAAATCCCTGCAGGAGGAAGAATCAGCAGCAAAACCAAACCAGAAAGGAAGGAGAAACGTCAAGGATTGGCTGTGCCATAGAAACCACAGGAGGAAAAGATTTTAGGCAGAGGATTAAGAGTATTCAAAGCCTCAAAAACGGTTTGGTAGAATACAGACATGGGGGTCAGAAAACCTGGCTTCAGATTCAAATTCTGTCCCTTTCTAAGCAACTTAGTTAACCTCCGTGAGCAACTGTTGTTTGTTTATAAGATAGATTTATAGAACCAGTGTTAGAGGATTGAAGTGCGTATGAAAATGTCTAACATTTGCAAAGCATGTTAAGTTTTAGGTACTCAGTAATACTCGTTTTTACAATTAAATTTCTTAGAAATAAGATTTGCCTTGGATAATCCCATAGTATGTAGGGCATTGAGAAGAGTTTAAGGTCACTACAATTTATCAAGTGCTTAGTGTTGTTAGTGAGATCTAGAACATTTCAGTTTTAAGGAAAGTAGTAGAGAATTAATAGAAGAAATGAAAGTGTATACTATATATCTGAAAGATAACCAACTTCACTAATTATTATCAGGGAAATGCAGTTGAAACGAAATGCCATTCTTTTTGCCCACAGCTCACATAAGTGTAAAGAATTTCTAAGTACTTTCATGAGTATGGGAAAATGGATAGTCTCATACTATTGGTGTGAACAAAAATTTGTACAGCCTTTTTGGAGACCAGTCTTACCAGTAATTGTTAAAAGGTTTAAATACACATAGCCTAGAATGCAGAGCCTAGAATCAGTAGGTAGGTAGCCTAGAGAGCCTAATTGTTTATATACACAATTAAGCATTTACTAGGATTTTCAAGGCAACACTTTATAATAGCAGAAGGTTGTTAGTAAGCCAGATGTAATCAATAGGGGAATGGTTAAATTAAATAACTAAATTATCTTTTAGTTAGTAGTATGTGCTAGTTTGAAAGAATGATACAGATTTTATGTACTGAAACAGAAAGATCTCTAAAACATTGCTAATTTAAGAAAAAACTGCAAAACAGTACTTGAAGTATGAGCTTGTTTGTTTTTAAAACCCCACAAAATGATTTCTACATGTAGTATTAATAAGGAAATACATAAATGGATAGATAGGTAATTATATAACAAGTACAGAGTCAAGGAAGACTTGTTTGCATAAGTAGACATCTTTTTTTAAAAAAGGGACTACAATTAAAGCTCATTGATTTTAAAAATAAAGCTATAAAAGATATTTTTAAAATTTCACTAGGTTGAAAGCTCTTATTTAATTATTGTACGCAGTTTGTGATGTGCAGGAAGAAAAGAATCTGTTAGGCTGACTAGATTTAGCTAGATATGAATTGTTTAAAACTCATGTTTTTCATAAATACTAATCAATTATACCTTCATAACATTCATAGAAATAGGGAGGTGGTAGAGTAAAACTATATAGAACTTAATGTAGCTGAAAATACGTATATATAAGCAAAATCTATTATAGGAATTAATGAATCTTTTTTTTTTTTTTTTTTGAGCGAGAGCTCTTGTTGCCCAGGCTGGAGTGCAGTGGTGCGATATCTGCTCACTACAACCTCTGCCTCCTGGGTTCAAGCCGCTCTCCTGCTTCAGCCTCCCAAGTAGCTAGGATTACAGGCATTTGTCACCACGCCCGGCTAATTATGTACTTTTAGTAGAAGCAGGGTTTCTCCATGTTGGTCAGGCTGGTCTCAAACTCCCAACCTCAGGTGATCCGTCCGCTTCGGCTTTCCAAAGTGTTGGGATTACAGGCGTGAGCCACTGCACCAGGTGGAATTAATGAATTTTTTAAAATTTAAAATTAATTTTGGTGAGAGAAAGAGATGCGTGTTAGCAGTAACACTGTGTTAAGAAATGCTCAGCCGGGTGCGGTGGCTCACGCCTGTAATCTCAGCACTTTGGGAGGCCGAGGCGGGTGGATCACCTGAGGTCAGGAGTTTGAGACCAGCCTGGCCAACATGGTGAAACCCCGTCTCTACTAAAAGTACAAAAATTAGCTGGGCGTGGTAGCATGCACCTGTAATCGCAAATACTCAGGAGGCTGAGGCAGGAGAGTCGCTTGAACCAGGGAGGCAGAGGTTACAGTGAGCCAAGATCATACCATTGCACTCCAGCCTGAGCAACAAGAGTGAAACTCCACCTCAAAAAAAAAAAAAAAAAAGAAAGAAATGCTTAGGCTGGGCACAAGGTCTCACACCTGTAATCCCAGTGCTTTGGGAGGCCGAGGCGAGCAGATTCCTTTGAGCTCAAGAGTTCGAGACCAGGCTGAGCAACATGGCGAAACCCTGTCTCTAAAAAAGAAAAATACAAAAAATTAGCCAGGCGTGGTGATGTTAACTCTGGAGGATGTCCAGGTTCTTGGTGTCTTGAACAAAGAACTGGACAAAACACACAAAGCAAGGAAGGATTGAACGGATTTAATTGAAAATGAAAGTACAGCGTGGGAGTGGGCTTGGAGCATAGGGTCTCAAAGGCCCTGTTACAGAGTTTTTGTGAGTTTAAATACCCTCTATTTGGGGCACACCCTATGTAAAAGGAGAGCATGAAGTAAGGTTACAAAGTCATTTACTTGGCCTACCCGCTATAGAGAGGATGAAGTAAAGTTACAAAGTCATTTACTTGGCCTATGTCCTGTGAAGAGGATGTTTCCTGTTATAGCCGAAGTGTGAGATCGCCTTACGTTCCCTGCCTCCAGACCCTATTTTTTTGCCTTAATGGTGTGTGCCTGTTGTCTCAGCTACTTGGGAGGCTGAGGTGGGAGGATTGCTTGAGCCTGGGAAGCAGAGGTTGTAGTGAGCGGTGATGTCGCTGCTGCACTCCAGCCTGAGTGACAGAGTGAGACTCTATCTCAAATTAAAAAAGAAGAAAATTTTAATTATAAAAACTATAGAAGAAAATAAATTTCTAAATGAGACACTAGTTCATAAAATTTAGAATTTAAAATTTAATAAAATTAAAAATTTAGAGTTCCCTGTAAAGGAAAGAAAAAATAGTTGAGACAGTAGGAAATTATAATTGCTTATTAGAATTTTAACTGTGTAATTTTCAATGAGTAAAAGGTTTAGGGTAAGCATAGTCAAGTAAATAACCTCCTCATTTTTTTACTGGGAGAAAGAAAAAAGGGAAAAATACCTAAGCTTAGTTTTCAAATTATTCTTTAATATAAGTTAATAGGCTAAGGCTGATAAGCAAAGAAGTTTATAAATGACAAGTTCACTTTTAGTTAAGGGAAAAAAATGGAGAAATGATTATCACCTGTACCTTTTATAAATCCAAAGTGATTGAGTATTAATTCAGTGGTATAAGTGGTCCTCAACTCTGAATTGACTGTGGAGGTTTGGTTTTGGTATTCAGAAAGTATTGTTCTTTTTTTTTTTTTGAGACGGAGTCTTGCTCTGTCACCCAGGCTGGAGTGCAGTGGCCAGATCTCAGCTCACTGCATGCTCTGCCTCCCGGGTTTACGCCCTTCTCCTGCCTCAGCCTCCCAAGTAGCTGGGACTACAGGCGCCCGCCACCTCGCCCGGCTAGTTTTTTGTATTTTTTAGTAGAGACGGGGTTTCACCGTGTTAGCCAGGATAGTCTCAATCTCCTGACCTCTTGATCCGCCCGTCTTGGCCTCCCAAAGTGCTGGGATTACAGGCTTGAGCCACCGCGCCCGGCCAAGTATTGTTCTTTACTTGCTGGCCGGGCGCGGTGACTCATGCCTGTAATCCCAACACTTTGAGAGGCTGAGGCAGATGGATCACTTGAGGTCAGGAATTCAAGACCAACCTGGCCAATGTAGTGAAAACCCATCTCTACTAAAAATACAAAAATTAAAAAAAAAAAAATGCAAGCCTCGTTCCTTACTTGCTAATTGCATAAAAGTGCTGTACGTTCCTATATGGAACATGGCTTTTATGTAGTTTATTTTTGTGGGGTTTTTTTTTGCCTTTTGATGAAAAAAATGCATACCTTTACCTCTGAGCCTGTACTTTTAGGTTCTTAATCATACAGTCTATGATATCTATATTCATCTTCAAAACACTTTTCATAGGGTTCTTTGACTTCTAATTAAGACTGATTGTTTTTAGGTCTGCTGTACAGCTATTGTACTAGGATTTCTTTCCATTGTACTCCCAGGATAATCCCTTTCTTTTCTTTTCTTTCTTCTTTATTCTTTCTTTTTGAGACAGAGTCTTGCTCTGTCACCCAGGCTGAAGTGCAGTGGCCTGATCTCGGCTCACTATACCACCTCTTGGGTTCAAATGATCCTCCTGCCTCAGCCTCCCTAGTAGTTGGGATTACAGGCATGTGCCACCATGCCCGGCTAATTTTTTTATTTGTAGTAGAGACGGGGTTTCTTCATGTTGGCCAGGCTGGTCTTGAACTTCTGACCTCAGGTGGATCTGCCCACCTCGGCCTCCTAAAGTGCTGGAATTACAGGGGTGAGCCACCGCGCCTGGTACTACTCTTTCTTATATACTGTGTGTTTGTTCCTTTTAACCCATGTGTTTTTACTTTTGGAACAAATTTCCCAGAAATTGTTTTATTCCTGGAAAAACTTTTCCAGAAAAGACATAATGGTACATTTCTTATCTTATATTGTGGAGAGTGCCTTTGTTTTGCATTCACACTTTAATTTTGTTCTCATTCTTCCTTGGCATTCAGTGGGTCCTTTCCATCTGAAAGCTCAGCTCTTCAACTCAAGTCGGTTTTTATCCATTATTGCTTTTCCCCCCATTTCCTTTCCTTTTCATTCTGGCATGCCTATAGGATCATGTTAGGATTGTGTTGTACACTGTATTGGAAATTGACACTGTATTGGAAGGAGGATAAAGATAGGCAGTACAAGGGTAGTGGCTCAATGATTTCATCAAAGACTTAGTCTCTTCACTTTCTTCCAGCTTAAGAAGATGTGGCTTACCCTCATTGTTCTGAGGTAGTTCTTATTGCTCCTCTAAGCATCCTATACACATTTCAAGAAGGAAGAAGAGGGAAGAGCAGAGAAACAAAGGGGCATGCCAGCTGTGCTTCTTCCCTAGAAAAAATCTTTCTGGAAACCTTACCCAGTTTCACTTACCTGTCATTGGCTAGAGCTAGATGCCACCTCACCTGCAGGGAGAGTCTTGAGAATGTATACCGATTTTAGGCATATTGCCCTCTTTAACAGAACAAGATTCTGTTCTTAATGAAGACGGGGAGAAGGAATAATGGGTAGATAATTAGCAGTTCTGTCATAGGGATATCTATTAGGTTTCTTGGATCTTTCCTTCATTTTTCTTTACTTTCTGTCACATTCTCTTTTTGTCTTTTTGCTTTATTCCAGGACATTTTGTTGATTTTCTTTTCTACATCTATAATTTTGTCATCAAGCATGTCCACCATTTAGCTTATTAGCACCTAAACTTTAGCAGGGTATCTTGTTTTCTAATTTCTTCTTTTTCATAGAATTTTGAAAATAGTTTTATTGTGGTAAAATATAACAAAATATACTATTTTAACCATTTATAAATGTACAGTTTAGTGGCATTAAGTACATTCATATTGTATTCTTAACCATCACTACCATCCAATTCCAGAACTTGTTTTTCCAAACTGAAACTCTGTACCCATTAAACAATGACTGCCATTTCCTTCTCCCCCATGCCCCAGGCAACCACCATTCTACTTTCTCTGTCTGTGACTTTCACTGCTCTAGGCACCTCATGTAAATGGAATCATACAGTATTTGTCCTTTTGGGTCTGGCTTATTTTACTTAACACAGTGTCCTCAAGGTTTCATCCATGTTGTAACATGCATGAGAATTTCCTTTTTAAGGTTAAATAATATTGCATTTTATGTATATGCCATATTTTGTTTATTCATGTATTAATCAGAGGACACGTGGATTGGTTTAACCTTTTTGCTATTGTGAATAATGCTGCATGGTATACAAATATCTGTCCTGATCTCTGCTTTCATTTCTTCTGAGTATATGCCCAGAGGAATTGTTGGATCATATGTTGATTCTATTTTAATTTTGGGGGGACTGACTTTGCTATTTTCCATAGCAGCTCCATTTTACATTTCTACCAGCAGTGTACAAATGTTCCAGTTTCTCTACATCCTCACCAACACTTATTTTCTGGTTTTGTTTTGCTTTGCTTTTTATAATAATCTGATGAGTATGAAGTGGTATCTTGCTGTGGTTTTGATTTGCATTTTCTTATTCATGTGATATTGAACATCTTTGCATGTGCTTAGTGGCCATTTATATATCATCTTTGGAGAAATACCTATTCAAGTCCTTTGCCCATTCTTGAATTGGGGATTTTTTTGTTGTTGTTGACTTGTAAGTTCTTTATATTATTCTGAATAGTAATCTCTTATCTTGTAATAATTTGCACGCATTTTCTCCCATTCCATGTGTTGCCTTTTCATTCTGTTGATAGTGTCCTTTGATACACAGAAGTTTAATTTTGATGAAATCCATTTTGTCTGTTTTTTTTTTTTTCTTTCATTGCTTTTGCTTTCGCTTTTGGTATCATAGCCAAGAAATTATTGCCAAAATCCAATGTCATGAAGCTTTTCCAAGATTTTTAAAGCAATTTTATGGTTTTAGTGGTTATAGTTAGATATTTGATCCATTTTTGTGTATGGAGTAAGATAAGGGTCTAACTTCATTTTTTGGCTAATGTGAATTATGCTACCTTGTGTAGATACCCAGTTTTCCTGTTACAACTTGTGGAAGGTACTGTACTTTACCTTGAATTGTCTCAGACTCCTATTGAAAATCCTTTGTATGTATGTGTTTATGTCTGAGCTTTATTTTTATTCCTTTATGTCAGTACCATACTGTTTTGATTATTATAGCTTTGTAGTAAGTTTTGAAATCAAGAAGTGTGGAACCTTTAACTTTGAATTTTTTCAAGATTGTTTTGGCTATTTGGAAATCCTTGGGATTCCATGTGAATTTTAGGATGGGTTTTTCTGTTTCTGCAAAAATAATTTTATTCTTAATGATAATCTCCTTTCAGATCTCTCAAGGTATGCATTAGAATGTTTTTTGTTGTTGTTGTTGTTGAACTATCTTTGTTCTTCCTGTTTTATTTTGGCTCTTCTCTCGACTTTTATTTTCTTCTTATAGCTAGTAATGTTTAATTGGCTGTTGGTTTGATACAAATGAAGGACTTGGTTTATCAGTGTAGATAAGTTTAATGAATATCCTACACTGTTTTAAACGTCTGTCTTGACAACAGAGCTCTTCAGTGTATAACTGGGAGTTTAGTGGCAGGAGGTGAGCAGGCAATACACTGGTGAATTCCCTTATTGCCAAAATAAGGCAGGCTTCATTCTGGGGTGGAATGTGAAATCTCTTACAATATTTCATTCCTGTGAGGAGCTGGCTTTTTCCTATGTTATGGAGGTTTGAAGTTCTCTTGCACGTTGCTTTGTTCATAAGAGCTTCCTTATGTCAGTTGCTCTGTATACATAGACCCAACTGTACTGCAGTAGTCTCTAGTTATTTTGATGATCACCTGGTGGCCTGCTCTCCCTTACTGTACTTTTTGTCCTGCCCTGGGATTATCCTTGAGAATCCTCCTTTGGGAGGAACAGCTCTCCCTTCTATAGCAGCTATCACTTACTCCTATTTTTGAATTGTAGTTTATTGTATTGTTGTTTCTTATCAGAACCATCAGGTTGCCAGTTTGCTGAAATTCTGTAATTTTGGGTCATTAATAGTACCTTTTTCTTGTTTCCAGCACCACAGATATATTTTCCTTTTTCTCCTTCCCCTTTTCCCATGTTTCTTCTCATTCAATGGGATTTTGAGAAGGCGGTGAGGTAAATGTGTGTCCTATCCGATTTTATTTATTCAACAGTCTGTGTAAATAATGTTCTAGGTTCTGCAAATAAGGTAGGCAAAGGATTCCTAACTTTCATAAAGCCTGTATTTTGAGCTTTAGGAGACGTATTGAGCATGTAAGTAAATAAATAACAGATTATAGCTGTAGTAGATTACCGGAAGTGACTTGGGCTGGGAGAATCAGAGCAAGTGACCTGTATATGGATATCTGAAAGAAAAAAAAAAAAAAAGCTTATCTCATGAAGAGCCTTGGGAAGAGAGCTCTAGGCAGAAGGATTAGCATATACATAGACTCAGTGGAGGAAGGAGCTCATTTTATTAAAAGAAAGGCACGTCTGGAGTGTAGTAAGCAAAGTGGTGAGCATGAGCATCATGAGACTGGAGAAAGAGGCAAATGCCAGATCTGTTGGGGACTTGTCTTTGGTAAGGAATTTTTACTTTAAATATGGAAAAAAGCTAATGAAAGGCTTTAGAAGGGAAGCTATGCAGTTTGATTTTTTTTTTTTTTAAGATAATGTTGACTGATATGTAGATAATAGGTTTGGCTGGGATGTTGCCCATGGAGGTGGAGAGAAATGAAGAGATTATGGGTATATTTTGCAAGGAGTACCTGTGGGCCTTTGCGATGGTACAGGAAGCAAGATGAGTCACAAATGACTACAAGTTATTTGACTTGTACAACCAGGTGATGCTTTTTACTAACATGATGAAAGTAGGAGGAGTAGCAGATCTGGGAGAGGGCAAATCAAGAGTTATTTTTTGATTCAATTTGAAATGCTTTTGAGACGTTCAAGTGAATTTGTCAGGTAGGCAATCTAGAGTTTAGGGAAGAAATCAAGCAGAAGGTGAAAACTTTGTAGCCATTATAACAATAGTATTTAATGCTGTGGGTTTATGAGATGATCTAGGCAAAGTCTAAGTAAGAGAAGAGGCCTCCGGACAGAATCCTGGGGCTTTGACATTAGATTGGGAAAGCACCTGGGGGAAGGGCACACAGCAAAGGCAATTAGGAGGAGTGGCTGGTGAGATGAGGAAACTAGGGGAGCCTGAGAATCAAGCGAAATAATTTCAAGGAAAGTAGTAGTCATCTTTGTTGAAGTTTTGAGAGATGGTGTAAGATGGTAAGTGAGGTGTCTATTAAGATTTGATAACAGGTTTTTTTTTATTATTATACTTTAAGTTTTAGGGTACATGTGCACAACGTGCAGGTTTGTTACATATGTATACATGTGCCATGTTGGTGTGCTGCACCCATTAACTCGTCATTTACATTAGGTATATCTCCTAATGCTATCCCTCCCCCTCCCCCCACCCCACGACAGGCCCCAGTGTGTGATGTTCCCCTTCCTGTGTCCAAGTGTTCTCACTGTTCAATTCCCACCTATGAGTGAGAACATGCGGTGTTTGATTTTTTGTCCTTGCGATAGTTTGCTGAGAATGATGGTTTCCAGCTTCATCCATGTCCCTACAAAGGACATGAACTCATCCTTTTTTATGGCTGCATAGTATTCCACGGTGTATATGTGCCACATTTTCTTAATCCAGTCTATCATTGATGGATATTTGGGTTGGTTCCAAATCTTTGCTATTGTGAATAGTGCCGCAATAAACATACATGTGCATGTGTCCTTTTGTTGTTTTTGACAATCAGTTTCATTGGGATAGGAACTATACTGGAATAGATTTGATGAGTGAATGGGAGATGAGAAACTGAAGGCAGAAAGTACAGGCACCTCTTTTGAGAAGTTTGGCTGTGAAGAAGTTTGCAGAGATGACTGGGTTGCTGGGGGAACAAACCTAAATTAATTCACTGTTAGACTTTAATAGGCATACTATGTAAAGCTTTATCTATCACTATTTCTCGTAACCTTTATGTTTTTGAGAAATTCTAAGCATATGCAAAAGTAGAAAATGACCAACCCTGCCCCATCCACAATCCTGTCTACCTCTTCCCTTGCATCATTTTGAAGCAAATCCCATATAATTTCAGTTATAAACATTTCATTATGTTTCCAAAAGATCAACATTAAAAAATGTAAGCACAATGCCATTATAACATAAAAAATTAATAATTCCTTGTTATTAAATATCCAACTTGTATGCACATTTTCACTTTTCTCATAAATTACCTTAGAGTTTTAAAAACAGATTTTAAATAAGGTCCACAAATTGCATATGGGTGCTATCTTATTTATTTATTTATTTATTTAGGCAGAGCCTCGCTCTGTCACCCAGGATGGAGTGCAGTGGCACAATTTCAGCTCACTGCAGCCTCCTCCTCTTGGGTTCAAGTAGTTCTCATGTCTTGGCCTCCTGAGTAGCTGGGACTACAGGTGCACACCACCATGCCTGGCTAATTTGTGTATTTTTAGTAGAGACAGGGTTTCATCATGTTGGCTAGGCTGGTCTTGAACTCCTGACCTCAGGCGATCCACCCCCTTCGGCCTCCCAAGATGCTGGGATTACAGGCATGTGCCACCACTCCCCGTCATTTGTGTAAGAACAGGGTGTCACTTTGTCACCCAGGCTGAGACAGGGTCTTGCTGTGTGGCCCAGGCTGGTCTCAAACTCCTGACCTCAAACAGTCCTCTTGCCTCGGCCTCCCAAATGCCTAAAGTGCTTTTGGATTACAGGCATGAGCTACTGAGCCTGGCTAGATGATTTTTTTTTAACCCTCTTATTATTTACTATTTTCTCTTTTTTTCCTTGCAAGTTAGATGTTGAAGAAATGGCATCACCTGTTCATTTGTGTGTGCTGTTTGTATCCCCATGGTGTCAGTTAACATATTCCTTGAATAACTTCTCTTTTTCCTATTAGTTGTAAGTTAGATCTAAAGGCTGGAGAGATTGGAATTTTTTTTTTTTACAAGACTACTTAATAGGTAGTGATGTGTACCTCTATCTGGAGGTGCTTAAAGTCTGCTTCTCTTTCTTTTTTTTTTTTTTGAGATGGAGTTCATTTTTGTTGCTCAGGCTGGAATACAATGGCACAATCTCAGCTCACTGCAACCTCTGCCTCCTAGGTTCTAGCAATTCTCCTGTCTCAGCCTCCCAAGTAGCTGGGATTACAGACATGTGCCACCACACCCAGCTAATTTTGTATTTTTAGTAGAGACGGGGTTTCGCCATGTTGGTCAGGCTGGTCTCCAACTCCTGACCTCAGGTGATCCACCCACCTCGGCCACCCAAAGTGCTAGGATTACGGGCGTGAGCCACCGTGCCTGGCCTGCTTCTCTCTCTTTTAGTGATGTTAGTACCTGCTGATGTTTAGTGCTTAGAACCTTTAATTCATTGCAGGTTGAAAAGTGTTGATATTCTGATTCTGTCATTCCTTCTTCGTTTATTAGCTTTAACATGAGAAACCTCTTCATCTGCCCTTTGGTTACCCTGTGAGTAGCACAGTTTAAATAGAAAAAGCAGAAGAAATGCTTTGTTCTTTCCCTCTATTTAAGTTTTCAAAGTAATGAGTTGCTTCTTTAGTATCTTCGTATGGTGGCCAAGTAGTTTTTGTTTTTAATGTTAATATATTCATATGCTTGATATATTTCAGTCTATTAACAGTTATTATTTTTGTTGATACTCAAATTGTCCTATAATAGTAGGAACCTCTTCATGTTAGCCTGAGTCTTAACAACACCCTGCTTGTCTTTAATAACTTTCTTGCAATCTGGGGTAATTAAATGTTCTTGTATTATCTGGTATATGTCTAATTTGAAACTTCAGATTAATTCTCCAAGGATATGTTATTTGGAGATAATATTACTATTTTACTTTTCATTTTTTTACAGCAGTTTATTTAGCATACTTATTTTATAGTCTTTCACATTATTCCCTTTAGTTTTTTGGATATGAAGTTTTCTGTTTGTTTTGCCCCTTTACCACTGTGATTTTTGGCATTTGGGGAATTCTCTTTCTTGCTTTTGATTGCAGGTATGTGTTAAAGCAGGGTATCATATATATTTTTTTCTTTAAGTTTATTGTTTGTCTTATCCAACATTTTGATTTGTTTAGAGTGGGAGGAGTGGCTTCTTGCATTAATTAAATCACCATATTTAGTAAAGTTTCCCTATTGCTATTCTATTTATGGAGCAACATGCTCTTATATAAGAAATTACCTTATCTGTGGCTAATGTGAAAACTACTCACTTGCCTAGGGTTTTTATATTTGTTATGGATGCTTTCTGTTTGATTTTTATTGTAACCTTAATATATTGTCTCTAAGATCAGTTTTACTTTTGCATATTTCACATGTTTTAATCTTTAATTCAGGTAGAGGGCAAAAAGGTATGGAAATTTTTTTTTTCTTTTCTTAATATTTCACTACTTTTAGCCTCTAAACAGGAAGAAAAAGGCAGACAGGTTGCTGTGGAATTGTGTGAACTTGTAGAGGCTGAAATTTAAGCTGCCAAATGAAGAAACTTGTTTTCTCTTCCAAGATTCCTCCTACTTCATGTGTTATTGCCATCTGAATTCTATTGAATTTCTTTTTTTCTTATATGGGTGTGGGGGAGACATACATGTTATGGTTGTAGTTCTATGAAATATGCCAGGAAGCATACTGTAGTGCTATTTAGAAAGAAAAAGGAAGACAATGAGAACTTGGGCAAACAGTTCTTGCTAAGCCCTAAAATATATCACTTTTATTCATCCATACAGAAAACAAGCATGAGGCCAAGAGGAGGCGAACAGAGAGAGTTAGGAGAGAGAAGATAAATTCTACAGTAAATAAAGATTTAGAAAACAGAAAGAGGTCTCGAAGTAACAGCCATTCAGATCATATCAGACGAGGAAGAGGAAGACCTAAAAGTGCATCTGCCAAAAAGCATGAGGAAGAAAGAGGTATGAAATAAATCAAGCAGTTTTTTTTTTTTTTCCAAGTATTAAATTGATCTGGGATCTTAATTAGGTAGTAGTGAAGAAAGTGGAGGCATTGAGTTCCTGGACTTAAAATCACAACTCATATTTTAGTTTGAAAGCATTTCCTCTATGGTAGATGCTTATTATTTTTTTAATCACAGGAATTTAATTCTTATTGGAAACCTAAAGGCTTAGTTAGGTAAATTTACCTTGCTATAAACTGATGATAATAGAGTTCAAAGGTAATTTGTATATGACATCCTGGAGAAGCCTGTTAAAATGATTGTACCTTCTTTTTTTTCCTTTTTGAGACAGGGTCTTGCTCTGTCACCCAGGCTGGAGTGCAGTGGTGCAATCATGGGTTACTGCAGCCTCAACCTCCATGTTTCAGGTGATTCTCCCTCAGCCTCCTGAATAGCTAGGACTACAGGTGTGCACCATCATGCCTAGCTAATTTTTTTGTAGAGGGGGTTTCACCATGTTGCCCAGGCTAGTCTTGAACTTCTGGGCTCAAGCAATCTGCCCTCCTCGGCTTCCCGTCTTGGGACCTTTTTTTTTTTTTGTCTTTTTAAGACAAGTCTGAGTTCTGTTAAGACTATTTCAAACTGTTATACTGGGAGTTTTAAATTTTTGCTATTGAAAGTGTTCTTGGTGGAGTTTTTAACTGCTTATTGGGCGATTTGTGTGCTTCCTACTCTGAGGCAGCTTTTGTGTAGATGAATTCTTGGTCCAGAGTATATTTCTTTTTCTCCTTACAGGTCTTCTCCTTTCTTCTGACAAATATCTACCAATAACTTGTTTTTAGACATTAAAACTTCAGTTTCTCTTTTTCTTTGATGTATGCATCTTTTTAAAAACTTATGGAAAATTTCATCATATGCAAGAGTAGAGAAAATAGTATAATGAACCTCTGTATGTCCACAAATATCTTTTTAAAATTGAGACTTTCAAGCCAGGAGTTAATTTAAAAAAGGGATAGTTGCTCTTTATTGTGCTTTAAAAACCTCTGTCAAAATGATTTCATCTTCATTGAAATGCATTTATAATTTCTTACACTATTTGTGAGTTATGCTTTGCTTTTCAGATGTTCTGTCTTACTCAAGTGCTTTTTGTATAAATGTAAATTTCACTTACTTTAGACAATGAGAACATTCTACCAGTTCACTATTTCTCTCTGCTTTATGTGCTTTTATTTGAGTAAAGTTACTATTGCTAGAAAACAGCTTTACCAGTATAGCCATTCCTAGCTTTTATCAAAGTTAAAGGTGTCTTACTGTTGTATGGCTAAAGGAATAAGATTTATATCATTTTTTACTGTATTCTAGGAAGGCTGTGCTGAGGTACTCCTTATTCTTTGGGTAATTTTACTGCTTTTCTCTTTCTTTCTATTATGCTCTTCCAGAGGGTTTGAGTTATTTATTCAATGTGAATGTTTCTTTAACAATAGGGTGCAGAAAACCTATGCCAAGGACTATTTTAGAAGGGAAACTAGTTAAAGAAAAGTCAACAGAGAAAAAGGAAAAGAGAGAAATACTGCTTGGCTCAGAAAACAACATTCTTTTCAGTTGAAGTAGAGGGAATGCAGCTGAAAGAAGAGAATGCTTCTGGTGTTGGTTGAGAGAAGATGAGAAAGCAGATAATGACAGTCTTTAGCTGGGGAAATGAAGTCTGTATGCTTGTGGTAGAACTGTATATATGCAGGATTTCAGCTTTTATTTCATGATTACTTGAAAAAAGAAGCATTTATTTGGCTGTAAATATTTTTTAGGCATTTTCTGTTTATTACAGAAAAATTTTAGGAAAGCTATTTCTAGAGTAATATATGCTTTTAATTTATTTGTTTTTGATACAAATTGCAGGAAATTGCTTAAATTAGTTTTTGTAGCACAAACTGAAATCTTACGTAGACTGTGAAGTCATTACACTTTTTCTGTAAAGAGCCAGATAGTAAATGTTTTAGGCTTTGTGGGCCATACTATCTCTCTCACAACTACTCAGCTCTGGCATTGTAGCTGGAAAGCAGCCATAAACCATGCATAAATGAATGGGCATGCTGTGTTCCAGTAATACTTTATAAAGCAGGTGGTGGGCCACATTTGGTACTTGTACTATAGTTTGCCAATCTCTTTCTTTCTTTTTCTTTCCTTGCTTTTTTTTTTTTTTTCCTTCTGAGATAGGGTCTCACTCTGTTACCCAGGCTGAAGTGCAGTGGAGTGATCATGGCTTACTGCAGCCTCGAACTCCTGGGCTCAAACAATCCTCCTACCTCAGCCTTCCAAGTAGTTGGGACTAGAGGTGCATACCACCACGCCAGGCTATTTTTTTTTACTTTTAGTATAAATGAGGTCTCACTATGTTGCCCAGGCTGGTCTCAAACTCCTGGGCTCAAGTGATCCTTTTAGCTTGGCCTTCCAAAGTGCTGGGATTGCAGGCATGCATGAGCCACTGCACTTGGCCTAGTTTGCCAATCTTTGTTGTAAACTGTTGTACTCTTAAATATAATATGGACAAGAACTATTAGATTGGTGCAGAAGTAATTGTTGTTTTACTTTTGTACCAACCTAACATGAACTTTTGAAATGTCTGTGTTTTAGAATAGATTTCTTGGATATGCTTCTTAGTGCTAAATAGCTATTTCGTTGGTTTTTATTGATTCCTTGCTCTTAGAGCATTTGAAAAATTTGAAGCAAGTTTTAACTTTAACACATGAATTAAGGAAAACCTGACAATGTGTCTAAAAAACCTAACTTAAAAATAGACTTTTCAAGGCCGGGCGCGGTGGCTCAAGCCTGTAATCCCAGCACTTTGGGAGGCCGAGACAGGCAGATCACGAGGTCAGGAGATTGAGACCATCCTGGCTAACATGGTGAAACCCCGTCTCTACTAAAAAATACAAAAAGCTAGCTGAGCGAGGTGGTGGGCGCCTGTAGTCCCAGCTACTCGGGAGGCTGAGGCAGGAGAATGGCGTAAACCCAGGAGGCGGAGCTTGCAGTGAGCTGAGATCCGGCCACTGCACTCCAGCCTGGGCAACAGAGTGAGACTCTGTCTCAAAAAAAAAAAAAAAAATAGACTTTTCTATCTAGTCAGATGAGAGGTCCGAAGGGGAAAAAAATGACTTCTCTTTTGAAACAGAATAAGAAGGAAGAATGGAAAAGGAAAGCTTGTTAGACATCATCATAATAATATATCTTTATAAAGTCATAAAAACAAGTCATTAAACAACAATTTTTGTTAGTCTGATGTAAGTCTTCATTTTATATATAAGGGTATTCTGGATATTATAGAAGTGACATTTTGATTGATTAAAATATGTTAGGCAATTCTGAACATCATATTAATGAACTTAAGAATGAATGGGTCGGGTGTGGTGGCTCATGCCTGTAATCCCAGCACTTTGGGAGGCGGAGGCGGGCAGATCACGAGGTCAAGAGATCGAGACCGTTCTGGCCAACATGGTGAAACCCTGTCTCTACCAAAAATACAAAAAAAAAAATATTAACCGAGTGTGGTGGTGTGCGTCTCCCAAGTAGCCTCAGCTACTTGGGAGGCTGAGGCAGGAGAATCTCTTGAGCCCAGGAGGCAGAGGTTGCAGTGAGCTGAGATCGCATCATTGTCCAGCCTGGCGACAGAGCGAGCTCTGTCTCGGAAAAAAAAAAAAAAAAGAATGAATGTAGACTTCAAGCTGAAGATGGTGGATTGAAGAAACACATCTAGCTCTAAACTCCTTTGGGGAAATCTAAGAAAGAAACTGATTTTTATTACCTAAAAGTCAGGAATTTGTGTATCAGTTATGTCTGGAAATAGAAGTGGAATTGAGGCTAAAAATGAGAAGATTGTTTGCAAGTCTTTTTATGAATAGCCCACTAGGACTGTTTACCCTCTTATCCCCCAACTTTATCCTTTGAAAAAGATAAATAATACAGTCTTTGGTCTCAGGAACACCAGGTGTCTGTTGACGGCCAGGATACCATGTTAAGATCAGGAAGCCTAGGTGAAAATAGGACATAGTAAAAACTGAGTTCTTGAGTTTGGCTTATTAGCGTCCAGATAAAAAAAGATGGAACATATCTTCTCTAGAGAATCTGAAGGACCCAAGAGAAAAGGCCCCAAATAAAGATACGCTCATTAGAGATTCCCAGAGAAGTGGCCTAATTGGATCATCGTAATCTGATGACTACAGTCAAGCTCCACATATGTGTAAATGTTTCTAATCAGCTTCTTCTCTAATCAGGTCACTCTCCTATATATGAGCATATTGCCAAGAATTACCCAGATATCTGGAAGAAAGCCATATATTATAGTATGAAAGGCTAAGACCAAATCAACAGGAGAGAAAAAATAACTTGGAAAACAACAAGTTTTTGCAGGGAAAAGAAAAACTATAAACTATTATTAATATCTTTAGCAAAAGCAGTGATTGTAATTGTAAAACGAACAAGATGATATTTAAAAGGAAATCGCAGAGGTCAAAAAGCCAGTTGGAATATGAGCTTTAAAATATTCCAAAAAAATCCCAAAACATAGATGATACACAGAAATGAACAACTTTAATAAAAGGCTTAAAGATAAAATTGAAGAAAGGTTCCAGAAAGTATAGCAATTGAAAAGAGATGGAAGAAACAGAATGGAAACCATAAATTTAGAGGACCAGTGTGAGGTCTGACATCTGCAAATAATTGAAGTTTCAGATAAAGAACATGGAAGATGGAGGAGAAGGAAGTCATCAATGACTTTAACAATGACAATTATTTATTCAAGAAAATTTTCCCAACCTGAAGGACATTGAGTGTCTTTGTTAAAAGGGCCTACAAATTCCCAGTCTAACAGATGGTTAAAAAGATAAATTATGCCAGAGTTTGTCATTATATCTCATATTCTTTGGTTAAAGAAAATTCCGGCCGGGCGCGGTGGCTCAAGCCTGTAATCCCAGCACTTTGGGAGGCCGAGACGGGCGAATCACGAGGTCAGGAGATCGAGACCATCCTGGCTAACACGGTGAAACCCCATCTCTACTAAAAAATACAAAAAACTAGCCGGCCGAGGTGGCGGGCGCCTGTAGTCCCAGCTACTCAGGAGGCTGAGGCAGGAGAATGGCGTAAACCCAGGAGGCGGAGCTTGCAGTGAGCTGAGATCCGGCCACTGCACTCCAGCCCGGGCGACAGAGCGAGACTCCATTTCAAAAAAAAAAAAAGAAAAGAAAATTCCTCAGGTTTTCAGAAAAATGAAAAACAAAATGATGTTGGAACTAATACAATGGAATATTGTCCAGCAAAGAACAAACTACTGATATATGAATAACATCAATGAATGTCAAAAACATGTTGAGCAAAATAAGCTAGACACAAAAGAGTACATACTATATATGATGCCATTTATATGAAGTTTAGCAATAGACAGAATGATTCTATGGTAATAGAAATCAGAACAGTGGTTGCTTGTAGGTGTAGAGAGGGATTGGCTGGAAAGAAGCATGAGGGATTTCTGGAGGAAATTTGTTATATGTTGATTGTGACATGGGTTACATGTTTGTATATGTTTGTCAGAACTCCTCCAGTTGAACACATAGAGAATCTGTGTATTTCACTCTATGTAAATTTATCATTGATTTTAAAAATAACTATAAAAAAGGTATTGGGTTTTCTCAACAGTGGCACCAGTAGTCAGAAGACAATTTACTACCTTCACAGTTCTAAGCAGAAACCTACAAGTCTATACTCACTCAAACCATGAATCAATGTGAAGGTAGACTAAATATATTTTCTGACATTCAGGGTCTCAAAAAATTTGCTACCAATACTCCCTTTCTCAGGAAGCCCCTATAAGTTACCTGCTACCAAAATAAAGAAGTAAACCAAGAAAGGATCTTTGGATTCAAGACAAAGGTGGGTCCACGCGACTCTAGAGATGAGAGTCTCCAGCATGATGCTGATGAAAGAGCACAAGATGATAATTGTGCAGTAGGCCTAGAGAGCAACCATTTCATACTGGAGCAGGTTGGAAGACTTGGAGAGATTTCTTCCACAAGATAAAAATGATAAAATACCTTATATGTATAAACATCCTGAAAAATTTATACAACTAGGAAAGACTTTGTGTTGAGTTAGAAATGAGAACTAAGCAAGTAAAAAGAGAATCACTTCAGGGAAAACAATGTAAAGGAAAAGTGAAATCACTTACCATAGGCATAATAATGTAATCATTGAAAATTGATGTTACTGAAGTTATGATTGAACTATAGTGAGAAGATGAGGGATGGGCAGGGTGTTTATTGGGGCAAGAGATGCAAAACAGTGTAACCCTTATTTTCCATGGGGGAAAGTGAATCAGTAATGCCTAAAACCCTGAAGTAGCATCTTGTACAGATGTTACTTAGAGATTTGTTTTTGTAAAAGCAAAAAGGAACAACTGGAAAAAAAAGGTCACAAAAAAAGTAGTTGCATTTGGAGAATGGGAAATGTGCATGGGGCAAAGGGCTTCTGTTTAACAAGTTTTTTTTTTTTTTTTTTTTTTTTTTTTGAGGTGGAGTCTCGCTCTGTCGCCCAGGCTGGAGTGCAGTGGCGCAATCTCGGCTCACTGCAAGCTCCGCCTCCCGGGTTCACGCCATTCTCCTGCCTCAGCCTCCCGAGTAGCTGGGACTACAGGCGACCGCCACCTCGCCCGGCTAGTTTTTTGTATTTTTAGTAGAGACGGGGTTTCACCGTGTTCGCCAGGATGGTCTCGATCTCCTGACCTCGTGATCCGCCCGTCTCGGCCTCCCAAAGTGCTGGGATTACAGGCTTGAGCCACCGCGCCCGGCCAACAAGTTTTATAAAAATGATTTGATAGTAAATTATATGCATTTAACTTTGATTAGAATGTCAAAACAAAATAAAAATAGAATCAGGGGATCCTGAAAAAGTAACTTGGAATAATGCATACCAAGATGTTAATTGTGATTCTTGCTGACTCATGAGATTATGAGTGATTTTTATTTTCTATTTCAAATTTTCTGTGAACTTGGATTACATTTGTAAACGAGAGGGGAAAGATAGAAATAAATGTTATTTCCTGTATAAGAAGATGAAGATGAATATGTTAATGTATTCATAAAGTCACCATTGATGTTGAGAAGGGGACTATCTCTCAGAATTAATTTCGTCTAGCAGAGAAAATTCATTTTGATTGAGACAGTGAGGAGATAGAAATGTATGAGGCTCTTAGAGAAATGATATATCTGTTAGAGCGCCTGTGTATAGAAATATATATTGTCTTCATTTAATCTTCATTTCGGTAACTCCTTTGTATAATTTAAAAAACTTTTAGTTCAGGGCCGGGCGCGGTGGCTCAAGCCTGTAATCCCAGCACTTTGGGAGGCCGAGACGGGCGGATCACGAGGTCAGGAGATGGAGACCATCCTGGCGAACACGGTGAAACCTCGTCTCTACTAAAAAATACAAAAAACTAGCCGGGCGAGGTGGCGGGCGCCTGTAGTCCCAGCTACTCGGGAGGCTGAGGCAGGAGAATGGCGTAAACCCGGGAGGCGGAGCTTGCAGTGAGCTGAGATCCGGCCACTGCACTCCAGCCTGGGCGACAGAGCGAGACTCCGTCTCAAAAAAAAAAAAAAAAAAAAAAAAAAACTTTTAGTTCAGTAGCATAGTAACATTTAATGTATACTGTAGTATTATATATAATACTGTCATTTAAAGAAATACTTGAAAGCTTAAAAAATTTAAATTTACTGCATCTACTGCCTTTGTATTAAACTTTCCCTTTTTCTTTTAACAGAAAAACAGGAAAAGGAAATTGACATCTATGCTAACCTGTCTGATGAAAAGGCTTTCGTGTTTTCAGTCGCCTTGGCAGAAATAAATAGAAAAATTATCAATCAAAGACTTATTCTCTGATACTTGGTCTGCCAAACCTGCCGAAACTTCTGTCAGGATTACATCAACAAATTCTCACAGTTACGGACTCTCAGGAGCATTCTGACTGCATCAATAAGGGCCATTGATTGTTTCTCTCCTGTCGTTTAGCCTGTGCCACACTTTTGGAGCAAAGCTGTGTAGGTTTGGACTGTTCTGGGATTTCCTTGTTTACCAAGGAGTATTGTCAGTGTTTTGTGTTTGGGATATAAGTAAGTGTATTTGCCAAAAAAAAAAAAAAATACTGGATGGATGTAAAGGATAAAAAGTGATGGGGTGTGGGGTAGGTATGAAAACTAGGGTAATAAGATGCTTGATTGTTTTCAGGTTTGACACCAGAGATGCAATATTTTAAATACTGTCAGAAAGAGTGATTTTTAAAAATATATATTTCAGATTTTCAGTGCTAACAGATTGCATCTATACAGTTCATTTAGTAAATTGGCAATTGATATTTTATTGAATGGGGAATTAAGAATATAAACTGTACATTTTGTCTTAAATTGATTTTTTTTCTTGGCCTTTATTTTTATTACTTAAGGTATGAGTTATATTTTAGGAGATACTTTCTAGACAGTTTGAAGTTTGGGTGCTATATGAAGAAAAACATTTAATGATATACTCAGATATAAACACCTTGTTTTCTTGAATGTAATTTATTTATTAGTTAAAAAAAAAACTTCTGCTCTCAAGATGGTGCCTGTTAACCTAAACATGAAATATATTTATTACATGCAAAATATTTCTTAGATAGCCACTTTTAAGCAGTAATGTTTTATCTGAATGGATATTCGTTTATACATCCTGATAATTATTTAAATTGTTCCTTTCACTCTGGAAGAAAAAATAAACCTTAATATTGAAACTAAGTAGATTAAATAGTGTGATAAAAGTTTTTTGTTCTGGTGAAGTTTGTGAAATATATTTAAATTCTTAATTTTTCTAGTGTTAAGTCATAATCATTTATAGTTGATTTATACTAAATGCTTTTGCATTTTGGCATATCAATTTAATGATTAACATACTCAAACTTGGCAGTCACTCCCCTTATTTTCAGTCCCTCTTCCCCCAATCTGTTTGGAAATCCTTTTAAAGCCTTCTTACAGAAGATAGTCATCAGTTAGATTTAGCCCCCTTTTAAGAGAATCTCCTTTCAATTTTAGTAGTAACATTATCAACTTCATCCTTCATCCTGCATCTCCCATCACCCCCTCAAAGAAAAAAGGAACATTTTTTCCTACTTTATTTAAATGGTAGCCAGCAGAGGGAGCTTAAGAGGTACTCTAGATAGGATATAGAATTTTCCTAAGGATTCCTTTTCCTTTAATTCTGTATCTATCTGCGGGTACTACCGCAACTATTTTGTATGCATTTTATTTATTTATTTAGGAGACAGAGTCTTGCTCTGTCGCCCAGGCTGGAGTGCAGTGACACTATCTCAGCTCATGCAACCTCTGCCTCCTGGGTTCAAGTGATTCTCATGCCTCAGTGTCCTGAGTAACTGACTAGAAGCAAGCGCCACCAGGCCCGGCCAATTTTTTTTTTTGTATTTTTAGTACAGATGGGGTCTCACCATGTTGGCCAGGCTGGTCTCAAACTCCTGGCCTTAAGTGATCCGCCTGCCTTGGCCTCCCAAAGTGCTGGGATTACAGGCATGAGCCACTGCACCCAGCCTTGTATGCATTTTAGAGTCTTAACTAGTAGTTTCCTCAATAATGTAATGTGATTTTATCTTTGAAACATACTGTAAGGAAACTTTTGATTTTAAGCAAAAAAACTTAAAAATGATTAATATCTAAAAACGCTTGTATACATATATATGTCCTCAGGAAAAGCAAGAACAGCATGTGGAATAAGCACCTCTCTAAGGAATTATCGATGTCAGAGTCTATCCATGTAAAGCTGAAGACCATTAGAGGGAAATCATGTTAAAATATTCATTGGATATGGTAAAGGAGGTACTGGTGACTGGGCTGGAGCTTGCCGTGTAGAAAAGTAATTACTTCAGATCTCATAATGTTAAATTATTGGCTTATTTAAAAATTTCCTTGGCAGAGAGGCAAATTAGGTTTCCTCTGTGACATAACCTATTTAACCAATTTTTCAAAAAATTGTATCCTCTGAGATACATTTATGAGCTTTCTTGTTATAAAGCTAAAAAATTTAATTTGTCTAGGTATGTCGTAATAGTTTCAGAAAATATTACTTTGTCACTGGTGTCAGAGAAACCTCTGTCATCAGCAAATGTCCTAAGAGTATAATTATAGTTCTTGACTTAATCCAATTTGTTCTGCTCTGATATCTGTAAATGATATGATTATTCAAAATACCTTGAAATGATTCCACAATTAGATTAGGTCTGTTGAAGGTAATTTATTCTTAAATATAAGTAAGATTAAATAAAAGTAGTTTGAGAGTTGTTACTCCCTGCCTTACTCAATTTCATGGTATTCCAAAATGGTTTTGTGGGCACTTAAATACTTATAGTTTGATTTTGTAGTTTTTGAAATGAACATTTCTTAGATTTTTATGGGCATTTTCTTGTATTTAAATGTAAATGATATAAAAGGGAAACTCTGCAAATTATTTCTTGTGTAGTAATCAGTGGAAGTGATCAAAGAGCTTGAAGCAGTTTATGATGAGAAAATTTTAAATTGCAAATGACCTGAAAATTTAGCCAGAATCTATTCTTACTTCTTTAAATTTCAGAAATACTTAAGGAAAAAAAAAAGGTCAGTATGAACTCCGAGTTGCTTCCTAAAAGTAATCAGATAGTGTTTTTCCTCAGATAAGATTTCAAATTGAAAAGTATTTGACTTCTTCAACTCTAGTAATTGCACTTGATTCTCTAATTCTGACCATTAAAATGACTTGGCAATATTTAATTTTGGCTTGCCTTTTAATCTGCATGTTTGTCTTAAATTTAGAAAAATTAAGCTCTTTACTTCTTTTATATAAAATATTAATTGGCTGGGCATGGTGGCTTACACCTGTAATCCCAACACTTTGGGAGGCCAAGGCAGGAGAGTTGTTTGAAGCCAGGAGTTTGAGACCAGCTTGGGCAACGTGGTGAGACCACGTCTCTACAAAACGTAAAATTAGCTGGGTGTGGTGGTTCCAGCTACTAGGCAGCTGAGGCTAAAGGATCACTTGAGCCCAGGAGTTCGAGGCTGCAGTGAGTGATGATCCTGCCACTGCACTCCAGCCTGGGAGGCAGAGCAAGAAACACCCTGTCTGAAAAATAAAAGTATTAATTGAATTTTGTTTGATTCCACTTTCAAAATACGCTCTAGATACAGGTAGTCATTCTGCCAAATTGTGTTCTTCTCTAAAACATTTTGTCCATCATTCTTTGAAACTCATTCTTAATTATTTCCACTTTACCTTCTAGTTTGGTTTGGTGCCTTATATTCTTGCTAGTTAAAAGCATTTTTTTTTCTAGTATTTTCTGTCTTTCTAGCCTTTAAGGCATATTGTTGTTAACAAATCTCTTATTTAAGTTAATTAAAATTTTTTCTGTGCAGCTGGGTTTTTTTCTTTTACTATATGACAAGCTTTATTTTTACATTTGGAAGTACATATATATATGTTTATATATTTCTTTTTATTCTCAGGATCTATTTTCTAGGGAACTATTTTTTAAAATTATTCTTTTGTGCCGCCTTAACCCAGTTATTATAGTTGGAATATTAGTAGTACTTACTGCTCAAAGATCACAACTATACTAATAAATATCCTAACATACAAAGCAGACTCTCCAGGATTAAAAGTGTGAGACATATAATAGAGTCTGGAATAGAATAATTCTTTTTACGCCAGTCAAATGTTTTCCTTTTGCATTATTAAGGAATCTGTTTTGTTCTTTTATTGATAATTTCTTTATTTTTTTCTTTGCCTTATTGCACTGGTTGGGACCTTTTGCCTTGATCCAATTGTAGGGGGGAAACATTTAGTCATTAAGCATTAAATAACTTTGTTGTTGTTGTTGGCTTAAAAAAATACCCTTGCTTAGATTGAGGGTAGTCTCTTTTATTTCTGCTTGTTGGAAGTTTTTGTCAGGAACAGATGTTGAATTTTGTCAGATGCTTTTTCTGGATTGATAGGACCTTTTTTCTCCCTTTTAGAATGTCAATATGGTGAAACATACTGATAGATTTTTGCTTTCTTTTTTTTTTTTTGGCACGGAGTCTAACTCTGTCACCCAGGCTGGAGTGCAATGGTGTGATCTTGGCTCACTGCACTCTCTGCCTCTTGGGTTCAAGCTTCCCTCACCAGCCTCCCAAGTACCTGGGATTACAGGTGCACACCACCATGCCCGGCTGATTTTTGAATTTTTAGTAGAGACAGGTTTTTACCATGTTGGCCAGGCTGGTCTTCAACTCCTGACTCAGCCTCCCAAAGTGTTGGGATTACAGGCATAAGCTGCCACACTTGGCCTGATTTTTTTGTTGTTATTGAAGCCAGCTTTGCATTTCCAAGATAACCCTCGGTTGGGTTGTGTTATTTTTACATATTGATGGATTCAGTTTGCTAGTATTTTGTTGAGAATTTTTGTATTTTTGTTCATGAGGGATATTGGACTATAGTGGTTTTTAAAAAATTGTCTTTGGTTTTAAAATCAGGTGATACTGATTTCATAGAGAGAGTTGGAAGTATTTCATTCCATTCTATTTTCCAGGAGAGATTGTGTAGAATTGTGTTATTATTTAAATGTCTGGTAGAATTTGCTAGAGAGTTCTATTTTAGAAAGCTATTACTATGAATTAAAATTTAAAAACAGTTATTGAGTAATTTCAATGTTCTATTTGAGTGAGTTTTGGTACTTTGTGATTTTCAAGGAGTTGGTCCATCTGAGTTGTTGAATTTATCTGTGTAGAAGGGTTTGTAGTATTTTTTTTAATCCATTTCATGTCTTTGGCGTCAGTGATATTCCCTCTATCATTCCTGATACTGGTAATTTGTGTTTTCTCTCTCTGTTTCTTTGTTAGTCTTACTAGAGGTTTATTAGTTATATTTATCTTTTTTTTTTTTTGAGGCGGAGTCTTACTGTGTCGCCCAGGCTGGAGGGCAGTGGTGCAATCTTGGCTCAATGCAACCTTGCAACCTCTGCCTCCCGGGTTCAAGCGATTCTCCTGCCTCAGCCTCCTGAGTACCTGAAATTATAGGCGCACGCCACTATGCCCAGCTTATTTTTGTATTTTTAGTAGAGATGGGGTTTCACCATGTTGGCCAGGCTGGTCTCGAACTCCTGAGCTCAGGTGATCCACCTGCCTTGGCCTCCCAAAGTGCTGGGATAACAGGCATGAGCCACCGTGCCTGGCTGCATTTCTATTTTGTAAGAACCTGCTCTGGTTTATTGATATTTTGCTGTTTCTCTGTTTTAAGTTTCATTAATTTCTGATCTTTACTATTTTCTCCTTTCTTTGCTTTGGGTTTATTTGCCCCCTTTTCTAGCTTATTGTGGCGGAAGCTCAGATCATTGATTTTATGATTTATTTATTTATTTATTTTATTCAGCACTGATCAGAAGGCTTTTTGTGATTTTCTAACAAAAGCATTTAGTGCTATAAATTTCCCATTTGCTTTATCTCACAAATTTTATTGTGTTGTAGTTTTGTGTTCAATTCAGAATATTTTCTGATTTTTCTTGATATTACTATAATTTTCAAATATTTAGAGTTGTTTTTCAGTCATCTTTCTGTTACTGATTTTAACTTTTTTTTTTAAACTATAGTTCTTTGAATAGTTTTGCAGTATTTGCTCTAGGGATTACTATAAACATACTTTTTACAGTCCACTTAGAAGTCAATATTTTACCAGTTCAAGTGGAATGTAGAAATCTTACCACTGTTTACATTCCTTTACCCTCTCCCCTTTATGTTATAATTTTCTTATAAATCATAAGACTTGGCTAGGCACTATGGCTCACACCTGTAATCCCAGGACTGGGAGGCTGAGGCGAGCAGATTGCTTGAGTCCAGAAGTTCGAGACCAGCCTGGACAACATGGTGAAACCCGTCTCTACAAAAAATACACAAAATTAGCTAGGCATGGTGGCATGTTCCTGTAGTCTCAGCTATTCAGGAGGCTGAAGTGGGAGGATTACTTGTGCCCAGGAGGCAGAGGTTGCAGTGAGCCAAGATCACTCCACTCCACTCCACTCCAGCCTGGGCGACAGAGCTAGACGCTGGGTCTCAAAAAATAAAAATAAAAAATAAGACTCATCAGACAATGTCTTTTTTCCTTACAACTATCATAGATTTTTTTTTTTTTTTTTTTGAGGCGGAGTCTTGCTCTGTCGCCCGGACTGGAGTGCAGTGGCCAGATCTCAGCTCACTGCAAGCTCCGCCTCCTGGGTTTCCGCCATTCTCCTGCCTCAGCCTCCCGAGTAGCTGGGACTACAGGCGCCCGCCACCTCGCCCGGCTAGTTTTTGTATTTTTA
This sequence comes from Trachypithecus francoisi, assembly GCF_009764315.1. Classification (NCBI taxonomy): domain Eukaryota; kingdom Metazoa; phylum Chordata; class Mammalia; order Primates; family Cercopithecidae; genus Trachypithecus; species Trachypithecus francoisi. The sequence continues at coordinate 86,981,721 of NW_022681455.1, read as the reverse complement.
GTAGAGACGGGGTTTCACCGTATTAGCCAGGATGGTCTCGATCTCCTGACCTCGTGATCCGCCCGTCTCGGCCTCCCAAAGTGCTGGGATTACAGGCTTGAGCCACCGCGCCCGGCCTATCATAGATATTTTTAAGAACCCAACAGGAAAACAGTTGATCACATTTACCACAATATTTACATTTGTATTTATCTTCTTTAATTATTGATGTTCCAAGTTTACATCGGTATCAGTCCTTTTCATCTGGAAAATTTCTTTTAGTGCAAGTCTATTGACATTTAATTCTCTTAATTTTTCTTTATCTGAGAATGTGTTTATTTTGCCTTAATTCGTGAAAGATATTTTTGCTGGATATAAAATACTGTGTTGACAGTTCTGTTCTTTCAGCCTCCATGGTTTCTGATGAGAAATGTGCAGCCATTAAAGTAATAATTTTCCTATATGAAACCTATTATTTTTCTCAGAGTATTTTCAGGAATCTTTGTCTTTGATTTTTATTGGTTTGATTATGATATGCCTGGGTGTTTGAATTTATTTTCTTTGGGATTTGTTGAGCTTAAATGTAAGTTTATGCCTTTCATCAAATATGTAAAGTTTTAAGCCATTCAGATATTTTCTGCTCTACTTTCTCCCTCTTAGACTCCAGTGATGCAAGTGTTAGACTCTTTGGTATTATCTCACTGATCTCAGAACCTCTGTTCATTTGTTTTATTTTAATAAATTATTTCAGTTGACAAAATTGTATATTGTATACAACATGATGTTTCAATATGTATGTTCACATTGTAGGATGTCTAAAGTAAAGATAATGAACATATGCATTATCATGTATACTTACCATTTTTTGTGGCTAGAACAATTCTCTTGGCAATTTTCAAGTATCCAATATGTGATTAACTATTGTCTATATGCTGTATAATTGATCTGTTGAACTTATGCTTCCTAACTGAAAGTTTGTTTCATTTGACCAACATCTTCCTAGCTCCCTTTCCTCACCACTGATAACCACCATTCTACTCTCTGTTTCTGTCAGTTTGACTTTTTTAGATTCCACATGTAAGTGAGATTATACAATACTTATTTTTTTGCGCCTGGCTTATTTCACTTAATATTCACTAGTTTCATCCATATTGTCATAAGTGGCAGGATTTCCTTTTTAATGGCTGAAGAGTATTCTACTGTGTGTATATACTACATTTTCTTTATCCATTCATCTGTTGAACACTTACATTGATTTTGTATCTTGACTATTGTGAATAATGCTACAATGAAAATGGGAGTGCAGATATCTCTTTAACGTACTGACTTCATTTCCTTGGATATATACCCAAAAAATGGGATTGCTGGATCATAAGGTAGTTCTATTTTTAGTTTTTTGATGAACCTCCATACCATTTTCCATAATGGCTGTACTAGTTTACATTCCCACCAACAGTGTACGGGAGTTTCTGTTTCTCCACATCCTGACCAACACTTGTTATTTTTTGTCTTTTTAATAATAGCCATTCTGACAGGTGTGAGCTGATATTATTGTTTTGATTTACATTTCCCTGATGATTACTGATGCTGAGCACTTTTTCATATATGTGTACACCATTCGTATGTCTTCTTTTTAAGAAATGTCTATTCAGATGCTTTGCCTAGTTTTAAATTGGGTTATTTTCTTGCTATTGAGTTGTTTGAATTACTTATGTATTTTGGATATTAACCCCTTAGGTGTATGTGCTCCCATTTGCAAATATGTCCTCCTATTCAAGAGATTATCTCTTCACTCTTGATTGTTTCCTTTGCCGTGTAGAAGCTTGTTAGTTTGATGTAGTCTCACTTGTTTGTTTCTGCTTTTGTTGCCTGTGCTTTTGGTGTAATATTCAAAAAATCATAGCCAAGCCCAATATCAAGGAGTTTTTCTAGCTTGTTACCTGTTCTCTTCTAGTAATTTTATGATTTCTGGTCTTAGGTTTAGGTTTTTTTTTTTTTGAGCTGGAGTCTCGCTCTGTCGCCCGGGCTGGATTGCAGTGGCCGGATCTCAGCTCACTGCAAACTCCACCTCCCGGGTTTACGCCATTCTCCTGCCTCAGCCTCCTGAGTAGCTGGGACTACAGGCGCCCGCCACCTCGCCCGGCTTGTTTTTTTGTATTTTTTTTAGTAGAGACGGGGTTTCACCGTGTTAACCAGGATGGTCTCGATCTCCTGACCTCATGATCCGCCCGTCTCGGCCTCCCAAAGTGCTGGGATTACAGGCTTGAGCCACTGCGCCCGGCCAGGTTTAGGTTTTTAATCCATTTTGAGTTGATTTTTTATACATGGTGTAAGGTAAGGGTCTAGTGTAGCTCTTTTGCGTATGGATAGCCTGTTTTCCCAACACCATTTGTTAATGATACTATCCTTTTTCCATTGTGTCTTCTTGGTGGCCTTGTAGAAAATTATTTGAACATACATGATTGGGTTTGTTTCTGGAACTGCTGTTCTTTTCCATTGGTGTATGTGTCTGTTTTTATGCTAGTACCATACTGTTTTGATTAGCTTTGTAATATAATTTGAAATCATGAATTGTGATGCCTCCAACTTTGTTTTCCTTTCTCAAGATTGTTTTTGCTATTTGGGGTCTTTTGTGTTTTTAAGTTTTTTTCTTTTTTTTTTTCTGTGAAGAATATCATTGGAATTTTGATAGGGGTTGTGTTGAATCTGTATCATTTTGGTTAGTATGGACATTTAAGTAGTATTCTTCAAATCTATGAACATGGGATATCTTTCCCTTTTTTGTGTCTTTGGTTTCTTTCATCAATGTTTTATAGTTTTCAGGGAACAGATCTTTATTATTATTTATTAAAATTTATTACATTTATTAAAATTATTTCTGGGCTAGGCGCAGTAGCTCATGCCTGTAATCTCAGCACTATGGGAGTCCGAGTTGGGTGAATCACGAGGTCAGGAGTTCAAGACCAGCCTGGCCAAGATGGTGAAACCCCATCTCTACTAAAAATACAAAAATTATTGGGTGTGGTGGTGGGTACCTGTAATCCCAGCTACTTGGGAGGCTGAGGCAGAGAATTGCTTGAACCTGGCAGGCGGAGGGTGCAGTGAGCTGAGATCGTGCCACTGCACTCCAGCCTGGGTAACAGAGCGAAACTCTGTTTTTTTTTTTGTTGTTTTTTTTTAAAACCAAACTATTTTATTCTTTTGATGCTACTGTAAATGTGATTTTTTTCTTGATTTTTTTTTTGGATAGACTGTTATCGGTGTAAAGAAATGCAACTGATACTTGTATGTTGATTTTGTATCTTACAACTTATTAATTCATTTATTCTAACATTTTTTTCTGTGAAGTTGTTAGGTTATTTATATTTAGGATCATGTCATCTACAAATGGATAACTGTACTTCTTTTTTTCTGATATGATGCCTTCTTGCCTGATTGCTCTTGCTAGTATTTTTAGTACTGTGTTGAGTGGAAGTACTGAGTGGGCATCCTTGCCTTATACACATCTTAAAGGAAAAGCTTTCAGTTTTTTCCCCATTAATGATATTAGTTGAGAATGTGGACTTTTCATCAATTGCCTTTATTACATTGAGAAATTTGTCTTCTATACTTATTTTGTTGAGAGTTCTTTTATCATAAAAGGATGTTATGTTACTGTGATGTCTGACTTTAGTATTAGGGTGATGCTGCCCTCAGAAAATGAGTTTGGAACTTCTACTTTTTGGCAGAGTTTAAGAGGGATTGGTATAAATTTTTTTTTTTTTTTTTTTTGAGACAGAGTTTTGCTCTTGTCACCCAGGCTGGAATACAATGGTGCAATCCTGGCTCATGCAACCTCCGCCTTCCAGGTTCAAGCGATTCTCCTGCCTTGGCCTCCTGAGTAGCTGTAATTACAAGCGTCTGCCACCATGCCTGGCTAATTTTTGTATTTTTAGAAGAGATGGAGTTTCACCATGTTGGCCAGGCTGGTCTTAAACTGCTCACCTCAGGTGATCTGCCTGCCTCAACCTCCCAAAGTGCTAGGATTACAGGCTGAACCACTGCACCTGGTCAGTATTAATTCTTAGCCATCTGGTCCTGGGCTTTTTTTTTTTTTTTTTTTGAGGCGGAGTCTCGCTCTGTCGCCCGGACTGGAGTGCAGTGGCCGGATCTCAGCTCACTGCAAGCTCCGCCTCCCGGGTTTACGCCATTCTCCTGCCTCAGCCTCCCGAGTAGCTGGGACTACAGGTGCCCGCCACCTCGCCCGGCTAGTTTTTGTATTTTTTTTAGTAGAGACGGGGTTTCACCGTGTTAGCCAGGATGGTCTCGATCTCCTGACCTCGTGATCCGCCCATCTCGGCCTCCCAAAGTGCTGGGATTACAGGCTTGAGCCACCGCGCCCGGCCTGGTCCTGGGCTTTTGTTTGATGAAAAGTATTTTATTACAACTTTAATGTTTTTATTTGTGATTGGTATGTTCAGGTTTTCTGGTCTTTTTTTTTTTTTTTTTTTTTTGAGACGGAGTCTCGCTCTGTCGCCCAGGCTGGAGTGCGGTGGCCGGATCTCAGCTCACTGCAAGCTCCGCCTCCTGGGTTTACGCCATTCTCCTGCCTCAGCCTCCCGAGTAGCTGGGACTACAGGCGCCTGCCACCTCGCCCGGCTAGTTTTTTGTATTTTTTAGTAGAGACGGGGTTTCACCGTGTTAGCCAGGATGGTCTCGAACTCCTGACCTCGTGATTCGCCCGTCTTGGCCTCCCAAAGTGCTGGGATTACAGGCTTGAGCCACCGCGCCCGGCCGGTTTTCTGGTCTTGATTCAATCTTTGTAGGTTCTATGTTTCTAGAAATACCCATTTTCTCTAGGTTATCCAATTTGTTGGCATATAATTGTTCATAATAGTCCCTTATGGTCCTTTTTATTTCTGTGACATCAGTTGTAATGTCCCCTCTTTCATTTCTGATTTTGAGTCTTCTTTTTTTTCTTAGTGTAGCTACGGGTTTGTCAACTTTTATATTTTTTGAAAAACCAACCTGATTTTGTTGATTTTCTGCAGTTTTTCTGTTCTCTCTTTGATTTATTTCTGTCCTGATCTTTATTATTTCCTTCTTTCTGTTAACTTTGAGTTTAGTTTGTTCTTTTTCTTTGAGGGGTAAAGTTAGGTTATTTGGGATCTTTCTTCCTTTATAATGTAGACATTTATCACTATAAAATTCCCCAAGTGCTTTTACTACATCCCATAAGCTTTGATAGGTAGTATTTTTGTCTTCATTTGTGTGTATGTATGTATGTATACATGTATGTATATGTATGTATGTATACACACAGGATCTTGCTATTTTGCCCAGGCAGAACTCAAACTAACAATCCTCCCATCTGAGCCTCCCAAGTGGCTGAGACTACAGGTATGTACCACCATTTCCAGCTTGAGATATTTTAAAATTTTCTTTTTTAAAAAATTCGCATATAAAGTTTATTTCCATATAGAAAAATTTATAAGCTAAATACAAAGATTAAACTAAAATAGTGTTTGAAAAGCCCACTATACTTCAGTGCTAACAAACTAAATGAAAATAAGGCTATTTTGCATTTTAAATCATAAAATCTAAAATATATCTTAAAATAATTAGATCCCCAGTGGTTGCTCTTTTTTTTATTTTCTTTCAACTTATATTTCCTGCTACAGCTTCTTCTTACCTGAGTGTTTGCTCTTCTTCCATCACAGCTGTATTGAAGAACATACTGGTTTGGGTTGACTGGCCTACCTTGGTCATCTCTTATTAATCTAAAAACACAAATGTCATGCAGTTTCTGTTGCATTATGTTAATAGCTTTATTACATTGGGCTTGCTCTCAAGAGTTTCCTTCTTTGCTTGCAATTTACATACATCATCCTCTAGATTCAAAATTGTCTAATTTGCATTTATAACAGTTCTGAGCAGCAACTTTATTTTTCCTTCTTCATCTGATATCACAGATGAGCAAGTCTTGTAGGTCTGTCAGATAATACCTACTTAATATGCTATTGAAAGAATCAACAGGTGGGCTGGGCGCAGTGGCTCACGCCTGTAATCCCAGCACTTTGGGAGGCCGAGCTGAGCAGATCACCTGAGGTCAGGAGTTCGAGACCAGCCTGGACAACATCGTGAAAACCCGTCTCTACTAAAAATACAAAAACTAGCCAGGCGTGGTGGCGGATTCCTGGAATCTCAGCTACTTGGGAGGCTGAGGCAGAATTGCTTGAACCCAGGAGGTGAAGGTTGCAGTGAGATGACATCACACCACTGCACTCCAGCCTGGGCAACAGAGCAAGACTCGGTCTCAAAAAACAAAAAAACAGGCATGTGGACAATTTCATCTACAGAAAAAGGGATATGCAAAGTTTTAGCATGCCATTCATCACAGCTCAAGTTTCTGTCTGTGTCATTGAGGTACCTACTCATTTTCTGTGACTTTCCAGGCCTGAAAAAGATTCAGAAGTAGATTCTGGTACACTTGGCTGTAAGTAGTAAGTGTGGTTATGAAATATGTCTTGAATTGCAAGATCCCCATGGAAACTATAATCACTACTGTGATCCATGTGACAAAGCATACTGGGTTCTGGGTAGCAGCCTCCTACAGCACCTTCTTAGTCATCATGGGAATGAGACTATACTAAAACCTATAGCATCTTCACAGAGTGAGAAGAATTAGACTTAGTGATAAGGTGCTATTGTGACAAGTCTAAAGAAAGGCCAGAATCAAAATCTGGTTCGTCAAAAAGCCGAGAAACATCCATTGGATCAAAGTCATTGTCTGTGGCTAATGACATTAAGTTTTTCAAATGTAGTTATGGGAAGGTAATACAGTAGGTCTTGGCTTTTTAGATTCCTCATCTGATTGTCAACATGTGGAAGAGATCCTGTCAAATTACTTCTAGGAAGGGTTTGCCCAGGATTGGTGGTATGAGAATGTAACTGTAGAAATGGTTCTTGTGCCTGTGAAGTCCTTCCTACTGGATCTCTTCTAAATGTATTGTTGGGACACAGCAACATGGCCTCATGAATATTGACATCATGAGTTATAGCCTGGCTAAAGTTTCCATTATAATGTGCTGAAGAAATTCATGCTATCATTGATACTGCCTGGAAGAAGAGGGGTATCTCCCGATGAGATCCCTCCGGTGAATTTTCAGGCTGTGATGAAAACAACAATCTTTCAGAGAGAAAGTATCTGTCCCATTCAGATGGCTCATTTCTAGGTTCAATGGTTTTTTCTGCCTCCCAGTCATGTTTATCTGCTATTTGTTTTCATCTTCATTGTTCTGCTTTGTAATGAGTTCTTCTGGGTTGACGCATTTTCCTCGTGCTGGGAACTGGGAGCCCCAGCTTCATGCTCTTTTCTTAGTGCCTCATTTTCCTTGTTCTTCCCCGCCGGCCCAGGGGCTACTCCGAGCTGCTTGGGGATCCCCACTGCCCAGCTCCTGCACAGCCTGGCTGGCGCCAACTCCTCTGGTCAACGTGGCGGTGGTGCCGAGCAGCCCGTGGGCCATGTCTGCATCTCTAGCTGCCACGCTGTGCACCAGCCACAAATCCACTTGGGTACGGGGGATGCAGGGGACCCCGAGCGCGCGCACCTCCCGGAGCAGCTGGCCCTTGGTGTGCAGCTGGCCCGCGCACCCTCACCCTCTCCCGGCGGGGAAGAGGCTGAGCGCGGAGGCAGAGCTGGCGGGGCCTTTCCGGAACAGCAGCTCATCGCAGTAGCATGGTGGGCGGAGCTGGGTGGGCGGCGGCATGCAGAGGGTGAGGTCCATTTTCTTATTTCCTTTTTAGTCCAGTGGCTATTTAAGAGTATGTTTATATTTAGTTTTCACATATTTGTGAATGTTCCTTTTTTTTATTTTTTAATTTTTTTTTTTTTGCTGTTACTGATTTCTAATTTCACTCCATGTAGTTGGAAAAGATACGTGATATGATTTTGACCTTAAATTTAAGACATGTTGTGGCCTAACGTGATCTATCTGGGAGAATGTTTTATGTGTGCTTAAGAATGTGTAGGCCAGGCTTGGTGGCTCACACCTGTAGTCCCAGCACTGTGAGGCTGAAGGGGCAGGATTGCTTGAGGCCAGTTCAAGATTACACTGAGCTCTGATCATACCACTGTAGTCCAACCTGGGTGACAGAGTGAAACCCTGTATCAAAAAAAAAAAAAAAAGAAGAAGAAGAAGAAGAAGAATGTATATTCTGTTGAATGAAAAGTTCTATTTTATGTCTGTTAAGTCCATTTGTTATAATGTTCAAGTCCACTCCTTACTGATTTTCTGTCTGGACGTCCTGTCTGTTACTGAAAGTGGAGTATTGAAGTCTCCTACCACTGTTGCTGTCAATTTGTACTTTTAGATCTGTCAATATTTGCTTTGTTAGGTGCTTTTATGTTTGGTACATATATAGTTTTAATTGTTATATCTTGTTGACCCATTTTTTGTTAAATTACCTTCTTCGTGTCTAGTGACAGTTTTTGACTTAAAGTCTGCCTTGTTGGATATGAGTATAGCCACTTCTACCTTTTTTGGGTTAACATTTGCATGCAATATGTTTTTTCATCCCTTCACTTTCAGCCTTTGTGTGTCCTTGAATCTAAATGAGTTTCTTGTAGACAACATATAAATATTAAATCTGTTCAGGCACTCTACATCTTTCCATTGTGGAGTTTATTCCATTTACTTTTTTTTGTTTTTTAAAAATATTTTTATTTGACATATTATAATTGTATACATGAACGGGGCACAATGTAATGGTTTGATGTATTATATAATGTGGAATGATTAAATTAAGCTAATTAACATACCTATCACCTCATTTTTTTGTTGTAAGACCTTTAAAATTTATTCTTAGCTATTATGAAATACATAATGCATTATCCTTGACTATAGTTATGCATTAGATCTTATATATTTGTTACATCCTAATGGAAACTTTGTACTCTTAGATAATTTATTTGATACTCTGATTCCTTGTTCTCTCCTTCTTCCAATCCCCAGCCTCTGATAACCACCTTTCTACTCTAGTACTGTCAGTTTGACATTTTTTAGATTCCACATATAAGTGAGATCATGTGGCATTTGTCTTTCTGTGCCTGCCTTATTTGACTTAGCATGATGTCCTCCAGGTTCATCCACAGTATCACAAATGACAAGATTTTCTTCTTTTTAAAGGCTGAATAATATTTTATTGTTGTATATACCATATTTTCTTTATCTAGTCATCTGTTGATGAATATTTAGGTTGAATTCATATCTAGCTATTGCGAACAATGCTGCAATAAACAAGGGAGTGCAGATACCTCTTCAGCATGATTTTAATGTCTTTATTCCATTCAAATTTAAAGTAATTATTGATAAGGAAGGATTTACTCTTGCCATTTTGTTAATTGTTTTATTTGTCTTGTGGTTATTTTATTCCTCTTTTTTTTTCTTGCTGTCATTTGTCTCATTATTATTATTATTATTATTATTATTATTATTTTGCATTACTAAGTTTTGATTCCCTTTTTCTTTGTGGTTATCAAGTGGCTTACACAGAATATAGTTCTCACAGTCTACTTTAAGCTGATAACTTCCCTTGCATGCAAGAATGCTTTTCTCTCTTTTCTTCCCACATTATGCTATTGATGTCACAATTGTCTACTATTTATATTATGTATCCATTAACATATTTTAGTATTAGTTGTTTTTAATACTTTAAACCTTTTTTTTTTTTTTTTTCTGGGATGGAGTTTTACTCATTGCCCAGGCTGGAGTGTAATGTCGCAATTTCGGCTCACTGCAACCTCTGCCTCCCAGTTCAAGCAATTCTCCTTCCTCAGCCTCCCAAGAAGCTGGGACTACAGGTGCCCACCACCATGCCTAGCTAATTTTTTTGTAATTTTAGTAGGGATGGGGTTTTGCCATGTTGACTTCAGGTGATCCGCCCCCCTCAGCTTCCCAAAGTGCTGGGATTACAGCTGTGAGCCACCGAGCCTGGCCTAATACTTCGAAAGATTTTTTTTTCTTTTTCTTTTTAAGAGACAGGGTCTTGCTCTGTCACCCAGGCTAGTGGCCTGATCTTGGCTTACTGCAACCTCCACCTCCCACATTCGAGTGATTCTCCTGCCTCAGCTTCCCAAGTAGCTGGGATTACAGGTATGTACTACTACACTCAGCTAATTTTTGTATTTTTTTAAGTAGAGATGGGGTTTTCCATGTTGGCCAGGCTGGTCTCAAACTCCTGACCTCAAGTGATCCGCTCACCTCAGCCTCCCAAAGTGCTGGGATTATAGGTGTGAGCTACTGTGCCTGGCCTAAACTTTTATAGTAGGATTGCAGTCCATTTACTCACCACTGTTGGAATAATAAAAGATGTTTTGCCTGTATATGTACATTTGCCAGTGAGTTTTATGCTTTGTTTTGCTTTCCTGTTGTTGTTCAGCATTCTTTCAGCTTGAAGGACTCCGCATATCATTTCTTATTTCTTGTCAGACAGGTCTAGTGGTGATAAACTCCCTCAGTTTTTGTTTGTCTGAGAAAGTCTTTATAGCCCCTCTTTTTTTTTTTTTTTTTTTTTCCATGGAGTCTTGCTCTTGCTGGAGTGTCGTGGTGTGATCTCAGCTCACTGCAACCTCCACCTCCCGAGTTCAAGTGATTCTCCTGCCTCAGTCTCCCAAGTAGCTGGGATTACAGGCATCTGCCACCATGCTCGGCTAATTTTTGTATTTTTAATAGAGATGGGGTTTCACCATGTTGGCTAGGCTGGTCTCGAACTCCTGACCTCAGGTGACCTGCCTGCCTCAGCCTCCCAAAGTGCTGGGATTGCAGGCATGAGCTACCCCACCTGGCCCAGCCCCTTGTTTTTTAAGGATAGTTTTGATGGGCATAATATTTTTGGTTGGCAGTTTTCTTCCTTGAATACTTTGAATATACTGTTTCACTCCCTTCTGTCCTGCAAGGTTTCTGCTGAAAACTGTTAAGTCTAATGTGGATTTCTTGTATGTACCAAGTTGCCTTTCTCTTGCTGCTTCAAAATTCTTTGTCTTTACCTTTTGTCAGTTTGATTATAATATGTTTCTGTGTAGATCTCTTTGAATTCTTCTTATTTGGCATCCTTTGGGCTTCCTGAATTCAGATTTCTCTTTTCTTCCCCAGTCTTGGGAAGTTTTCAGCCATGTCTTTCTCTCTCTCTCTCTCTCCTCCTAGTACTCCAGTAATGCATAAATTGTTCTACTTAATGGTTTACAATAAGTCTTTTAAGCTATCTTTACTCTTTTATTCTTTTTTATTTTTGCTTCTCGGATTGCATAATTGTGATTGACCTCTTTTCTAGTTCACTGACCCTGTCTTCTTGATCTAGTCTGCTGTTGAACTCTATTGAATTTTTCAGTTCAGTTATTCTTCAGCTCTGTGATTTCTGCTTGATAATTTTAAATATTTCCCATCTCTGTTGAAATTTTCAGTTCAAGAATTACTCTTTTAATCTTGGTGAACGTCTGTTTCACATGCCCTATCAGGTAAATCACATATCTTTATTTCACTAGGTTCTGTTTCTGGAGATTTATCTTGTTATATTTATAACATATTTCCCTGTTTCTTCATTTTTCTTGACTTTCTGTGTTGGTTTTTGCACAGTAGGTAAGACAGCCACCTCTTCTAGTCTTGTCATATTGGCCTTATCTGGGAGATGGACCTCACCAACCAGCCCTGCCAGATATTCTAACTCTAGATGCCTCTCATATCCTTTTGCTTTTCCAAATTGCTTTGTTCTTCATGGCCCTTTGGATACTAGGGTGTGCCAAGTTCTGTCAGTGCCCCAAGATATGTGAGCCAGAAGTCAGTCCCTTGAGATGCAGCTTGAAAAGTCGGAGTGCTAGATTTATGTTCCAATTCCTTCTACCTCAAGGAGAAGCTGAGAGCTAGAGTTTATCTCCCACTCACTCTGTCCTAAGCCTGGAAGAGGATCTGTGGCAAATGTCTGCACTTTTATGCAGTCTGCACATTCTGAGTTTCGAAGGAATCCACTGGATGTGCACCCATTTAGCAACCAGCTTTTTTTGTCTTCTGTGTCCTAGGGAGACTCCAGAATATAGAGCCCCGTCAACTGCCAGAGCTAGGTGATTTAGGAATCAGTTCCTCATATGGGAGCTGTTAAAATTGGGGCACTTGGTGCCTACATATACTTTTTCCAGGAAATCTTCAGACCTGGATTTATCACTCAGTTGAGCTGGGGGAGAAGGTGCAGGAAGTGCCCATTCTTCCCTTGAGCCTTTCAGAGGTTTATTATTTATCTGCTCTGTTTGCTCCAAGATACAGACTACCCAGAAGCCCGAACCTCAGGCAGTAGCTGGAAAAGTGTGCAGACAGACCTCTTTCAGAGAGATACTTGGAGCTGGGCCTCTTAGCTTATTCTCTCTGGACTGGTCCTGGGTGGGCTACAGCCACTGGAAGTGCCCTTTAACTCTACAAGCTAGATGAGCTCACAAACAAACCCTTCATTCCTGAGGGAGAAGCTGGGAGTTGGGGGATTCTTCCTGTTTGTAAAGTGCTGTCCCTGTGGTGGGGTTTGTGCACAAAAGTGTCTCGGCTTTTACTGCCTGTTTTGATGTGAATATTTTCTCAGTTGCTCAGTGTGTTAGAGTCTTTCAACTAGTTTTTGGCATTCTCTCAGAGGGATTTAATTTGTGTGTAGATTTTTATTTGGTGTGTCTGTGAGAGGAGATAAAGTCAGCATTGTCCTTTTCTGCCATCTTACTAATGTTTATTGTAATTTTCTTTTTCTTTTTTTTTTGAGACAAGGTCTTGCTCTCTCACCCAGATTGAAGTGCAGTGGCATGATCACAGCTCACTGCAGCCTCGATTTCCCGGGCTCAAGCAATTCTCTGGCCTCAGGCTTCCTGAGTAGCTGGGATTACAGGCACACACCACCACACCCAGCTAATTAAAAAATTTTTTTTGTAGAGGTGAGGTGTCACTAGGTTTCCCAGGCTGGTCTCAAGCTCCTGAGCTCAAGTGATCCTACTGCCTCGGCCTCCCAGAGTGTTGCGATTATAGGTGTGAGCCACTGCGCCCAGCTTAATTTTCTTTTCTTGTGATGTCTTTGCGTGTCTATATCAGGGTAATGCTGGCCTCATAGAATGAGTTAGTATGTGTTGCCTCCTGTTCTGTTTTGTGGAAGTATTTGATATTAAAATTCCTTAGGCCGAGTACAGTGGCTCACGCCTGTAATCCCAACGCTTTGGGAAGCTGAGGCAAGGGGATCACCTGAGGTCAGGAGTTTGAGACCAGCCTGGCCAACATGGCAAAACCCCATCTCTACTAAAAATACAAAAATTAGTCGGGCGTGGTGGTGTGCACTTGTAATCCCAGCTCCTCGGGAGGCTGGGGCAGGAGCATCTCTTGAACCCAGGAGGCAGAAGTTGCAGTGTGCCAAGATCATGCCACTGCACTCCAGCTTGGGGAACAGAGCAAGACTCCGTCTCAAAAAATTAAAAGAAAAATTCTTTAAATGTTTCATAGAATTCATCAGTGAAACCATCTGATTCTGGACTTTCCTTTGTTGAAAGGTTTTTGATTACTGAGTCAATCTCTCGTTATGTGTCTGTTGAGATTTTTTATTTCTTCTTGAATCATTTAGGTAGTGTGTGTGTTTCTAGGAATTTGTTTCATCTAGGTTATTGAATTTGTTGGCATACAATTGTGCATAGTCTTTTCTTATAATCCTTTGTGTTTCTGTATGGTCAGTAGTAATGTCCTCATTTTCACTTCTGACGTTAGTCATTTGCATCTTCTTTTTCTTTAGTCTAGCTAAATATTTGTTAATTTTGTTGATCATTTCAAAGAACCAATTTATGGTTTCATCGATTCTCTCTATTGTTTTTCTATTCTCTATTATATTTACATCCAACGGGTAATTTTAAGGAACGCAATTCCAGAACCTCAACTTCTATTTTATTATTTACTATGGCATTATATAGGTTCTTTTCTACTTTCTTTTTTTTTTTTTTTTTTTTTTTTATTTGAGACGGAGTCTCACTCCGTCGCCGGGGCTGGAGTGCAGTGGCCGGATCTCAGCTCACTGCAAGCTCCGCCTCCCGGGTTCACGCCATTCTCCTGCCTCAGCCTCCCGAGTAGCTGGGACTACAGACGCCCGCCACCTCGCCCGGCTAGTTTTTTTTTTTTTTTTTTTTTTTTGTATTTTTTAGTAGAGACGGGGTTTCACAGTGTTAGCCAGGATGGTCTCGAACTCCTGACCTCGTGATCCGCCCGTCTCGGCCTCCCAAAGTGCTGGGATTACAGGCTTGAGCCACCGCGCCCGGCCCTTTTCTACTTTCTACTACCCCTTTCTCTCTAGTCCTTCCCCCACCTGGCAAAATAAAGTTGAAACCTTTACTCATCTGAATCTTACTGTGGAGCATTTTATGGAGTGCAAACACCTCTAGGATGCCCCCAAAAAACCCTCTAGGATGCCACTTGAAATATTGAATGTTTTTTTTTTGTTTGTTTTGTTTTGTTTTTTTTGAGACGGAGTCTTGCTCTGTCGCCCAGGCTGGAGTGCAGTGGCCGGATCTCAGCTCACTGCAAGCTCCGCCTCCTGGGTTTACGCCATTCTCCTGCCTCAGCCTCCCGAGTAGCTGGGACTACAGGCGCCCGCCGCCTCGCCCGGCTAGTTTTTTTTTTGTACTTTTTAGTAGAGACGGGGTTTCACCCTGTTAGCCAGGATGGTCTCTATCTCCCGACCTTGTGGATCTGCCTATCTCGGCCTCCCAAAGTGCTGGGATTACAGGCTTGAGCCACCGCGCCCAGCCAAAATATTGAATGTTTTATGCCATAATCTTACTATAGGGTTTCCTTTTTGCTTTTATCTGTTGAGGGTAAAGCATTGTCAGTCAGGGTTCAACCAAGGAAAGAGGATCAGTAGGAGATAACTATTAAGAAATTTATTGCGGCCGGGCACGGTGGCTCACGCTTGTAATCCCAGCACTTTGGTAGGCCGAGGTGGGCGGATCATGAGGTCAGGAGTTCGAGACCAGCCTGGCCAACACGTGAAACCCCGTCTCTACTAAAAATACAAAAAAATTAGCTGGGCTCGGTGGTGGGCACCTTTTAATCCCAGCTACTCAGGAGGCTGAGGCAGGAGAATCGCTTGAACCTGGGAGGCAGAGGTTTCTGTGAGCCGAGATTGTGCCACTGCACTCCAGCCCAGGTGACAGAGCTAGACTCTGTCTAAAAAAAAAAAAAGAAAAGGAATTTATTGCAAGGAGCCATCAGGAAAAGCAGACTGGAACTGCTAGGCACTGGGTAAAGCTGCTGTCCACAGGTGGAATTTCTTTTGGGGGAATGAAGCTTCAGCTCTGCCCTTAAGACTATTCAAATGATTGAATCAAGTTCACTCAGAATACTTAAGGTAATCTTTAAAGCCAACTAATTATGGGCTTTATATTTAAGGTAGGTTGATGGTTGGATTTATTTTTTGTCTACTGTGATAATCTCTGACTTATAATTGATGTATTTAGACCATTCGCATTTAAAGTGATTATTGATATAGTTTGACTAATGTCTATCATATTTGTAACTGTTTTCTGTTTATTACACTTGTTTCTTTTTCTCCCCCTTTTTTCCTGCTTTCTCTGGTTTTAATTGAGCATTTTATGACTGTTTTCGCTCCTCTCAGTGTTTCAATTATACTACTGTTAAAATAATTGTAGTGGTGGTTTTAGAGTTTGTGATATACATTTACGAGTAATCAAAATTCACTTTCAAACAATAATGTACCACTTCATGTGTAGTACAGGTACCTTAAAGCATTCCCAATTCCTCTTTTCTATCCCTTATAACATTGCTATCATTTATTCACTAATCTATGTGCTGTGATCACCTAATAAATAAATAATATACTTAAATATTATTTAGAGATAGGATCTCACTCTGTTGCCCAGACTGGAGTGCAGTAGTGATCATAGCTCACCTCAGCCTTGAATTCCTGGGCTCAAGTGAGCCTCCTGCTTCAGCCTGCTGAGTAGATGAGATTATAGGTACAAACCACTACACTTGGCATGAACAGTTACATATCAATTAAAGATAAGAAAAATAAAATATTTTATTTTATCATTATTTTTTCTCCAACATTCTTTTTTAATTTTTTGTAGAGGCAATGTCTCACTGTGTTGCCAGGCTGGTCTCAAACTCCTGGCCTCAAGTGATCCTCCTGCCACAGCCTTCTAAAGTTTTGGGATTATAGGCATGGGCCACCATGCCTGGCCTCTTCTTTTCTTTATGTATCCAAGTTTCTTTTTTTCTTTTCTTTTTTTTTTTTTTTTTTTTGAGACAGAGTCTCGCTCTGTCGCCCAGGCTGGAGTGCAGTGGCCGGATCTCAGCTCACTGCAAACTCTGTCTCCTGGGTTCACGCCATTCTCCTGCCTCAGCCTCCCGAGTAGCTGGGACTACAGGCGCCCGCCACTGCGCCCGGCTAATTTTTTTTTTTTGTATTTTTAGTAGAGACGGAGTTTCACTGTGGTCTCGATCTCCTGACCTTGTGATCCACCCGCCTCGGCCTCCCAAAGTGCTGGGATTACAGGCGTGAGCCAACGCGCCCGGCCTCTTTTTTTCTTTTTTTAAGATAGTCTTGCTCTGTCACCCAGGCTGCTGGAGTGCAGTGGTATGAAACTGGCTCACTGCAACCTCTGCCTCCTGGATTCAAGTGATTCTCCCACCTCAGCCTTCCAAGTAGTTGGGATTATAGGCACGCGCCACCACACCTGGTTAATTTTTTTTTTTGTATTTTTAGTAGAGGTGGAGTTTCACCATATTGGCCAGGCTGGTCTTGAACTCCTGACCTCAAGTGATCCTCCTGCCTTGGCTTCCCAAAGTGCTGAGATTATAGGCATGAGCCACTGTGCCCCGCCTATGTATCCAAGTTTCTCACCTACATCATGTTCCCTCTCCTTGAAGAACTGTTGACATTTCTTTCTTGCTAGGCTGTCTGTTGGCAGGGGAGTCCCTCAGTTTTTGCTTGGAAAGTCTTTATTTCCTCTTCACTATTGAGGAATAATTTCACTGGGTATAGAATTCTAAGTTTTGGTTTTTAAAAAATCTCAACCCTTAAATATTTCACTCCACTTTCTTGGCTTGCATGTTTTCTGACAGAGGTTTGCTATAATTCTCATCATTGTTCCGCTCTAGATAAGGTATTTTCTCCCCCTTGGCTGCTTTCAAGATTTTGTCTTTGTCTTTAGTTTTCTGTACTTTGAACATGATGTGCCTAGGGTAAATATTTTGGTACGTATTCTTCTTGGTTTTCTCTGGCCTTCTGTTTGTTTGGTGTCTATCATTAATTTTGGAAAATTCTCAGCCATTGTTACTTTCAACTTTTTTTTTTTTCCTCCATTCTCTCTTCTCCTTCTGGTATCCAGTTAGGATATTTCAAAAAGGAAACACATGTTTCTTTTTTTTTTTTTTTTTTTTTTTGAGACGGAGTCTTGCTCTGCCACCCAGGCTGGAGTGCAGTGGCCGGATCTCAGCTCACTGCAAGCTCCGCCTCCCGGGTTTATGCCATTCTCCTGCCTCAGCCTCCCGAGTAGCTGGGACTACAGGCGCCCGCCTCGTCGCCCGGCTAGTTTTTTGTATTTTTAAGTAGAGACAGGGTTTCACCGTGTTAGCCAGGATGGTCTTGATCTCCTGACCTCGTGATCCGCCCGTCTCGGCCTCCCAAAGTGCTGGGATTACAGGCTTGAGCCACCGCGCCCGGCCTCACATGTTTCCTTTTTGAAATATCCCTCAGTTCTTGGATATTCTTGTTTGTTTGTTTTCTTTTTCTCTGCATAAGAGTTTGGGGAGTTTCTCTTGACAAACTTTCAAGCCGAGCAATTCTTTTTGGAGTCAGTTTTGTCCCATCTTCTGATGAGGCTGTCAAAGGCATTCTTCATTTGTGTTACATGTTTTTTGATTTTTTTTTTTTGAGATGGACTCTCCCTCTGTTGCCCAGGCTGGAATGCAGTGGTGTGCTCTCGGCTTACTGCAGCCTCTGCCTCTCGGGTTCCAGTGATTCTCCTGCTTCAGCCTCCTGAGTAGCTGGGATTACAGGCATGTACCACCATGCCTGGCTAATTTTTTGCATTTTTAGCAGAGATGGGGTTTCACCATGGTGGCCACGCTGGTCTTGAACTCCTGACCTCAGATGATCTGCTCAGCTTGGCCTTCCAAAGTGCTGGGATTACAGGCGTGAGCCACCACGCCCAGCCTGTGTTACATGTTTTTTATTTATGTAGCATTTCCTTTGATTCTTTTTTTTTTGAGATGGAGTTTCACTCTGTCGCCCAGGTTGGAGTGCAGTGGTGCGATCTTGGCTCACTGCAACCTCTGTCTCCCGGGTTCAAGCAATTCTCCTGCCTCAACCTCCCAAGTAGCTGGGACTACAGGCACGCGCCACCACACCCAGCTAATTTTTGTATTGTTAGTAGAGACGGGGTTTCACCATGTTAGCCAGGATGGTCTCAATCTCTTGACCTCATAATCCACTCGCCTCGGCCTCCCAAAGTGCTGAGATTACAGGCATGAGCCACCACACCCAGCCTCCTTTGATTCTTAGAGTATTCATCTCTCCACTTAATATTACCCACCTATTCCTGCATGTTGTCTACTTTTTCCATTAGCGCCTTTAGCATATTAGTCATAGTTGTTTCCCTGTTTGATCATCCCAGAGTCACATCTGAGCCTGGTTCTCATGCTTCGTGTAAGCAGATTTGGACTGTGGCTCTGTATTTGTGTATGTCTCCAGATTGCAGGGTGGCGGTTTGCCCCACTACCTCAGTTCTGATGGGTCCAGGAAAAGTCATTGATGTTTTAGTTTGTCCAGGTCTTTCTTGTAAGGATGGGAGTGCTGAATTCTAAGCTCTCTAGAGTTGAAACCAGAAGTCTGATCATGGACTTTAATCGCATCTACAACATACCTTCACAGCAGCACCTAGGTTTGTGTTCGAATAACTGGGGGATGTGGCCTAGTCAAGTTCACATATGCATCACAGTCCACCCCTTGTGACACCCATACTTATCTCCTTAAGCCATATTAATCTCCAAACGGAGGCAATACGAGAGTCACAATTTCACCTGACGTGTTACAACTGAAAACGTGCAGACTTACTCAGAGGACAATGCAACGTCCTGGGAGGATGCTCCTGCTGCTTCTTTGATCCTGTGATATAAAGTTAACCATTATGAATACACTTCATATTAGAGACGGTAAGTAGATAAGAGAGGGAAGAACATATCCCTAACCCTTTGGATGCCTTCCTCTATCATATACCAAGGTTGCTCTGACCTTTTGACTGATTTGGTGTAGGCCACCTTTGGACCCTTGGTTCAGCTGACCATCCAAACTGTTAGAGCCCTTAGGTTAAAACATCAAGTTTAGAACCTCTGCTTAGTGGACCCACATCCATCTAATGGCAGCGGCTGTTGCCATCACACCAGCTGCAGCGGGGAGGGGGGCGGCTGGGGCTGCACGCTCCATGGAGCCAGTGGGAGCCCCGCCCCTTCCGAGTTAGGGCGGGAGCGGTGCTTCCGCAGCCGCCCAAACCAAGGCTGCAGACCCAGGCCTCCTGCTCTACTGGGCGGGGCTACAGCCGCCCAAACCAAGGCTGTGGATCTGAGCCTCGCTGTGCTCTTGGACAGGGCCAGGAGCAGGCAGGATCTGCCCTCCTGTGTGCAGCTGTGACCACTGGACGAGGCTGCAGACCTGAGCCTCCCGCTTTACGGAGAAGGCAGGAGCTGAGAACAAGCGAGAACCCTGCCCCTTCCGAGTTGGCGGGGTGGGAGCTCCCCAGGTGCAGCTGTGGCCACCCTCCCAGGCGCAGGACCAAAGTATTTCTGCAGCATGCACTCTTGGGAGCCCAGGAAGCCCCTCCCCACCCATCTCTGCAGGCTTGGGGTGTCTGCTTCCACTGCCTGGCCCTTCTCCTCTCCCGGCACCTGCTCCAATCTTGGAGCAAGATTGGGACGGAGGCCTGGACAGAAAAGGGTCACACTCTGTAAACTCATCTTTCAGAGTCTTCCAGGACTTAAGTGTAGTTATAGAGAAGGAAAGGGGTGGTGGGAGGGTGTCTTGAGGAGAATCTGCAATGCTTTGCAGGGCAACTTCAGGCAAAGAAAGGCTAACTTTTCAGGCAAGAGTGGAAGAGCTGCTTTCACTGGCAAAGACGACAGGAGAATTTAGGGGTTCAGTGTCCCTAGCTTCATGTCTCCCTTGCAGATTTCGGGATCCTATTCTTTCCCAATCAATGTCCTCACTTTAACAGAAGACACTCGGGGAAGTTGGGAAATCAGTTTGCCTTTTAATTCAGTCACTTGCTGAATGAGCCGTAGGGCTACAGGAGATGAGAGTTTCTTTCAGGGCAGACATAGCTTTCAGATCAGTGAAAAGTTTGAGCTGAGAATCTGAAGCCCTGAGCTCATCCTTTTCTTTCACAACTCTCTAACGTGGTGAGGTAATTCCATTATACTTCTTACCTCAACTAAAATATTCTAATGTGGAAAACATGCAGCCCCTTAGTGTCTCACCTTCAATAGGTATTTTATTAGAAGAATCCAGTGGTGATATTTTGTGTATCTCTATTGCCACATCTTGTCGTGGATTACCAGTGCCCTCTTTACTATGGGAAATAGAGTCATGAATGCCTTTAATAAGATGAGAAAGTTGGCCGGGTGCGGTGGCTCACAGCTGTAATCCCACCACTTTGGGAGGCCAAGGTGGGCGGATCACCTGAGGTCGAGAGTTCGAGACCTGCCTGGCCAATATGGTGAAACCTCGTTTCTACTAAAAATACAAAAAATTAGCTGGGCATGGTGGCAGGCGCCTGTAATCCCAGCTACTCGGGAGGCTGAGGGAGGAGAATCACTTGAACCCAGAAGGCAGAGGTTGTAGTGAGCTGAGATCGTGCCGCTGCACTCCAGCCTGGGGATAGAGCAAGACTCTGTCTAAAAAAAAAAAAAAAAAAAAAAAAATTAGAAAATCAATTCCAGAAAACCCAGAAATACTTCAGAAAATTCATTCTTGAGAGTCCCATCCTCTAGAAACACTTCCAGTACCAGAGTCTATCAGTCAGTGTTCAACCAGAGATAACCAATAGCAGATATTAAGAAATGCATTGCAAGGAATTTACATACATGATTGTAAAGGCTGGTTAGGCAAGCCTGAAATCCTTAGGGCAGGCTGGCATGAGGACAGGCTAGCACTCTTGGGCATGGGGTGAGGCTGCTGTTCACGGATGGAATTTCTCCTTTCAGAAGGTAAAAGATGTAGCATAGTGCCTGGCAGGTGGACCAAAGATGACATCTGTAATTATTACATATAAGATGTTATAGTAGAAGAGCAAAAACAGGCTTTTAGAGTTAAATTAATCTTTTTACCAGTCTGCCTTTATCATGCCTAGTGTTGATTTATTGCTTTTTAAATATGAATTCAAGAGTATCCATTTAATGTATGAACCTCCCAACCCCTGCCCTTGTTTGGGGGTCAAGGGCAGCTTGGATTATAACTCAGTTTGGGGATAAAGTGCACTGAACTTGCTAGCTTCCTGGACAGCCCACTTATGTTCAGAATGGGGGACCTTCACAAAATCAGGGACTCAGTTCCTGACTACAAATTTCAGGCATGGATAGCAAAGTCCTAGGAGTGTAGCAGGTAGCTAAGGATTGACTCTTTTCCTCCTTACTCATCTCTCTAAGACAGCAGTATGAATATTGGGACAGGCTGGAATCCCTATGAGAAAAATCTATCAGATCCTCAGATGGATAAGTCTCTTGCTTGAAGGTCTTCGCCCATTAAGCTTCCTTCCGTTTTACCTATCTGCAGTGCCAATTCAAGTGACAATTCCTTTTTGGCCATTATCTCTGTCAACTGGTGGCACTCATTTAATCCACACATCTGTAAGTCTTGTCTAAATATTCTCCCTACCAGACCAGTAACCCTCAGGTTGTTCCTGAGTCAACTTTCCACCTTGTCACTGTCACTTTGCAGTTGACAATGACTCTTCCCCTGGATAGCCCTCCATGTGATTGTGCCCTCCACAACGATCCTGATCAGTAAAGCTTTCTAGATATCACTGCTATAAAGAATTGGCCAGCCAGGTAAGGGTGCCCAACATCATTCTTATTGGCCATGTGACCTTGAACAAGTTACATAACCTTTCTGCACCTGTAAGATCATGGTAACGATAGTACCTATTTTTTTTTTTTTTTTTTTACAAATTTTGGAGGATTAAATGAGTTAATGTCAAGCACTCAGTGCCTGGTGTGTTTTTGGTACTTTTTTTGTTGTTGTTGTTGAGACGGAGTTTCGCTCTGTCACCCAGGCTGGAGTGCAGTGGCCGGGTCTCAGCTCACTGCAAGCTCTGCCTCCTGGGTTTACGCCATTCTCCTGCCTCAGCCTCCGGAGTAGCTGGGACTACAGGCGCCCGCCACCTCGGCCGGCTAGTTTTTTGTATTTTTTTTTTTTTTTTTAAGTAGAGACAGGGTTTCACTGTGTTAGCCAGGATAGTCTCGATCTCCTGACCTCGTGATCCGCCCATCTCGGCCACCCAAAGTGCTGGGATTACAAGCTTGAGCCACCACGCCCGGCCGTGTTTTTGGTACTTAGAGACAGGTATGGTTGTGCTGTTGCTGCTAGTGCTGAAGACTTTGGTTTCAAAACTTGCACTTACTAGTTTCGCTCACTAACACCGAGCCTTTGCCTACAGAGGCCTTTCTGTTTGTCCCATTCTTTCTGTTTCTTAGGATGCCCAGTCCTCTGGCTGCCTGTGTGTCTGCTGAACAATAGAAAAGTCTGTTATTTTGTTATCCTGAGTAATGCACCTCACATATTAGGGGTGGGGGATGGAAGAGATGAGCTGCCAACCTGTTCAAAAGGCCATTAAAAATGTCTTTCTGGGCTGGGTGCAGTGGCTTATGCCTGTAATCCAAGGACTTTGGGAGGCCGAGGTGGGTGGATCACCTGAGGTCAGGAGTTCGAGACCAGCCTGACCAAGATGATGAAACCCCATCTGTACTAAAAATACAAAAATCTGGCCGGGTGCAGTGGCTCATGCCTATAATCCCAACACTTTGGGAAGCTGAGGCGGGCGGGTCACAAGGTCAGGAGTTTGAGACCAACCTGGCCAATGTGGTAAAACCCCGTCTCTACTAAAAAAAATACAAAAATTAGCCAGGCATGGTGGCAGGCGCCTGTAATCCCAGCTACTCTGGAGGCTGAGGCAGGAGAATTGCTTGAACCCAGGAAGCGGAGGTTGCAGTGAGCCGTGATCATGCCACTGCACTCCAGCCTGGGTGACACAGTGAGACTCTGTCTCAAAAAAAAAAAAAAAAAAAAAAAGTCTTTCTGAACAAAATGTTGAATCTCATTCGATCTAAGACACTATCAGCTGTCAAATACACCTTCGTGTTATGTAACATGTATAAGGAAGCCAATTAACCTTTAACATTTTAATTTTATACTTAAAAATTATTTTAGGCTGGGCATGGTGGCTCATGCCTGTAATCCCAGCACCTTGGGAGGCCAAGGTAGGAGGATTGCGGAGGATTGCTTGTGGCAAGAAGTTTGAAACCAGCCTGGGCAACATAGGGAGACAGCCTCTCTGCAAACAAAAAAAAAAAAAAAAAAAAAAGGAAAAAAAAATTAACCAAACAAGATGCACGCCTGTAGACCCAGCTACTTAAGAAACTGAGGCAGGAGGGTACAGCCCACAAGTTTGACATTGCAATGAGCTGTGATCATGCCACTGCACTCCAGCCTGGGTGACAGAGAAAGACTCTTGTCTCTAAAAAAAAAAAAAAAAATTATTTTAGACTTATTTAGACATAGAATTAATGATGATGAACAGCTGTGGCCAAGTTTACTCATATGCAGACAATGATAACCATACCACAACTGCTACCTGGCTGATGGTGTCAGATACCATTGATTGTATGATGCACGTGAATTTCAGAGATGTTAAAAAGTGAGGGAAGAAGGTGCATCTTGGCCGGACACAGTGGTTCACGCCTGTAATCCCAGCCCTTTAGGAACCTGAGGTGGGTGGATCCCCTGAGCTCAGGAGTTCGAGACCAGCCTGGGCAACATGGTGAAACCCTGTCTTTACCTAAGATAAGAAATAAAATTTAAAAAAGGGCCGCCTGTAATCCCAGCACTTTTGGAGGCCAAGGCAGGCAGATCATGAGGTCAGGAGATTGAGACCATCCTGGCTAACACGGTGAAACCCCATCTCTACTAAAAATACAAAAAATTAGCTGGCCGTGGTGGCGGGCGCCTGTAGTCCCAGCTACTTGGGAGGCTGAGGCAGGAGAATGGCGTGAACCTGGGAGATGGAGCTTGCAGTGAGCCGAGATCGCGCCACTGCACTCCAACCTGGGTGACAGAGTGAGACTCCATCTCAAAAATAAAAAATAAAAAATAAAAATAAAAAAAGAAAGTGCATCTTAAAGTCAGTGAAATATGTTTTGCTTCAGCCAATCCCTAGAACATAGAGACTTTATTTTTCTTGATTCAATTACATGTCTTTGATACATGAATTTCTGTAAAATAATTTCTGCGTTCCAAGACTTCAGATTTTAAAATGTTTCTAGCTTTAACAGAAAATATTTTGGCCGAGGCAATGATTTGTTGTTGATTCTTATTTCAGGCAATAGCAGAGGCTCTGTGACTGAGTTGTCAAACATACATATTAAGAATTTGTTTTTTTTTCATTTTATCAGACAGAAAAGATGATTAAAATTTATGACCCTCTTAGAGAGATGTATACTGTTTGATTCTTAGCTACAGTTTCATAATACTTTAAATTTCATCTTAGTGTGGCATAAAGAACAACATTTTGGAGTCAAACAGACTGACTTGGATTTACATTCTGGCTTTGCCACTTACTAGAGATGTGACTCGGTATGTCACTTCACCTTCCTAGACCTCAGTTTGCTCCTCTGTAAACTCCTCATAGATTAGACAATGGATATAAAGCATAAAGTGTTTACCAAAGCATAAAGTGTTTAGTAAACTGCTGTATTGATGAAAATGATGGTCTATTGGAGTGCTGGGAATACACGATTGGTAGAGCTGGATGTCACGCCAGGCCGTGGGGTTGCTGGAACCTTACCTGGAGTCACTCTGGAGAGGAAGGATAGTTTTTTAAATAGGTCATTCCTCAGGAAATGAAGTGACTTTACTGTTAGTCCAAAAGAATTAGTGCTACAAATTGCAGCTAGAGAAGAGGAATAAATTCTAATGTTCCATAGCACCATAGGATGACTATAGTTAATAATACATAGTTTCGCCGGGTGCGGTGGCTCAAGCCTGTAATCCCAGCACTTTGGGAGGCCGAGGCGGGTGGACCACGAGGTCAGGAGATCGAGACCATCCTGGTTAACCCAGTGAAACCCCGTCTCTACTAAAAAAATACAAAAAACTAGCTGGGCAAGGTGGCTGGCGCCTGTAGTCCCAGCTACTCGGGAGGCTGAGGCAGGAGAATGGCGTGAACCCGGGAGGCGGAGCTTGCAGCGAGCTGAGATCTGGCCACTGTACTCCAGCCCGGGCTACAGAGCGAGACTCCGTCTCAAAAAAAAAAAAAAAAAAAAAAAAAAAAATAATAATGATAATAATACATAGTTTCTTTTTTCTCTTCTTTTCTTTTTTTTGAGACAGGGTCTTACTGTATTGCCCAGGCTGGAATGCAGTGGAGCGATCCTGGCTCACTGCAGCCTAAAACTCTTGGGCTCAGGCAATCCTCCCACCTTAGCCTCCCGAGTGGCTGGGACTACAGGTGGGTGCCACCATGACCGGCTAAATTTTTTAAAAATAGTTTATAGAGACAGAGTCTCATAATATTGCCCAGGCTAGTATATAGTTTCAAATAGTTAGAAAGAAGATATTGAATATCCCCAACACTAAGAAATGATAACTGGTTGAAATGATGGATATGCTAGTTGCCCTGATTTGATCACTCTATACTGTATTATCAGAATATCACTATGTATCCCTTAAACATGTACAATTATGTCAAATTTTTAAAAAGTGACCCTGACTCAGATAGATAGATAGATGATAGATAGAGTTGGTGCTAATAGACACCATATTGGCCTTTTTGGGAGTTGTGTTTTTGTTTCTGTTTTTTTTGAGATGGACACTCACTCTGTTGCCCAGGCTGGAGTGCAATGGCATCATCCCAGCTCACTGCAACCTTTGCCTCCTGGGTTCAAGTGATTCTTCTGCCTCAGCCTCCTGAGCAGCTGGGACTACAGGTGTGTACCACCATGCCCGGCTAATTTTTGTATTTTTAGTAGAGACAGGTTTTCACCATATTGGTCAGGGTGGTCTCAAGCCCCCTGACCTCAGATGATCCACCCATCTTGACCTCCCAAAGTGCTGGGATTACAGGCTTGAGCCACTGTGGCTGGCCAATATTGTGGAATGATAACATTATATTAGTCTGGGAGCAGAAGGAAAGGTTGGGAATGCAAAAAGAATGGTTTTGATCATTTGAGAGGGATTTTGAAATAGGAATTGATTCCTAAAGCTTACGAATGGAAGAGGATTTACTTGTCATTCATGAAGTACGTATTGAGTACCTGCTAAATGTCAGGTGTTCTGCTAGGCCTGGGAACTCAGTGGTGAGGATGCAGACAAGGTCCCTGTCCTTGTGGAGCTAACGTTAGGGTGGGGGTAAGGATACACAATAAAAAAGTAAACCACTTAAAAAACAAGATAATGATATAATGATTCTTAGGGTTTACTGGTAAGGGAAGATCTCTCTGGGATGATGACGTTTAACTGAGGCCTGATGACAGAGTGATGTTTCTTGTGCTTGAGGTTCATTGAGCTTCTTCTTTTTATCTGTGGATTTATAGTTGTGCTCTCTCTCTGTCTCTCTGTCTCTCTCTCCTTTCTTTCTTCTTTCATTTTGTTTTCTTTGTTTTTGTAGGGTCTGGCTCTGTTGTCCATACTGGAGTGCAGTGGGGCGATCTTGGCTCACTGCATGCCACCTCAGGGCTCAAGCGATTCTCCTGCTTCAGGCTCCCAAGTAGCTAGGACTATAAGTTCATGCCACCATGCCCAGCTAATTTTTAAAATTTTTTGTAGAGATGAGGTTTCATCACGTTGCTCAGGCTTGTCTTGAACTCCTGGGCTTAAGTGATCCTCCAGCCTCAGCCTCCCAAAGTGCTAGGATTACAAATGTGAGCCAACGCACCTGGCTGGGTTTATAGTTTTCATCAAATTTGGAAATGACGTGGCCACTATTTTCTTGCCTCTCCTTTGGAAACTCCAATTACACAGATATTAGGCCACTTAAAGTCCCACAGCTCACTGCTCTTTTTTCCTCTTTTTTTTGGGATAGTTTCTATTGTTATGACTGTATCTTAATCTTCACTTATTTTTGTCCTTTGTAGTGTTTAACCTGCTTTTAGTCCCATCCAGTGTATTTTTCATCTCAAATGTTTTAGGTTTCATCTCTAGAATTTCAACTTCGGACTTTAACAAATGTTTTCCAGGCGGGCCCAGTGGGTGGCTCACACCCGTAATCCAGCACTTTGGGAGGCGGAGGTGGGCAGATCACCTGAGGGCAGGAGTTTGAGAACAGCCTGGTCAACATGGTGAAAGCCCGTCTCTACTAAAGCACGGCCGGGATCTTTGGGGTGTCAGTTTTCTTCCCAGAAACCTCTGCAGGCTATGGCACATTTGCCTGAGTTCTTGTCCTGTGTCTAGGAAGAGCAGAGAAGTGAAGAGTGACCAATTGTTTGAGTTCTTGTCCTGTGTTCAGCAAAGTGAATGGTGAACATGAAGATGAGCTTTATCAAGTATTACAACAACTCAGAAAATGAAAATGAGCTTTATTAAGTGTTACAATAGCTCAGAGGAGACCTGCAGGGGGTAGCTCCTCTCTATAGGCAGGTCATCCACCAAGTGTTCAGTTCTCAGCAGAGAGGAGACCCTGGAGAGGGTAGCTCCTCTGTGCAACCGGACTTCCCAGATGTCTGCAGTTCTCAGTGGAGAGGAGGCGCTGGAGAGAGTGCCTCTTCTCTGCAATCAGGTAGTCTCTGCAGCTCTCAGCAGAGAGGGTAGCTCTTCTCTGCAGGTGGTGGTCCCATCCTCTCCAGCTCTCAGCAGACAGGGGACTCCTCTCTGCAACTGGTCATCCTGTTGTCTCTCTGCCGCTTCATCCTCTGGCTGTCTTCTGCCCTGCTCTGGCTGAGCCCAGGGCTTTTATGGACCTCAGAGGGGAGGAAGTGTGTGCCAATTGGTCCATGGGCATCATGGGCCGCCACTGGCCAGAAGGAAAAGGCACCACAAGTCCCCACTCTGGTCCATTGGATGGGCAGTCCAGCTCCTAGCCTTCTAGCCCTCCCTGGTCTGAAGGGGGGCCCTCCTGGGGACCTGCCTTTTCTACCCAGGGCTCTGTCTGTGTCCTACTGCCATTCATGGCCCTGGGGCTGGGCCCCAACCCCACTCTGAGATCGGAGCAGGCGCCAGGAGCCAAGAGAGACCAGGCAGCAGTGGGAGCAGACACCCCTGAGCCTTCAGAGATGGGGGGAGGGTCCTTCCTGGGGCCTTGGAGGGTGCGGGCTGCAGAGACGTCCCGTCCTGCACTTGGGAGGGCAGCCGCAGCTGCACCCTGGAGCTCCAGTCCCCACAACTCGGAAGGCTCAGGCTTGTCCCCGGCTCCTGCCTGCTCTGTAGAGTGGGAGGCCCAGGTCTGCAGCCACAGTTCCGCTGCACCTGAGAGGGCAGGTCTTGCCTGTTCCCGTGCACCCCCCACCACACCCCATCCCCACAAGAGCACAGGGAGGCTCGGATCCACAGTTGCAGTTTGGGAGGGCAGGGCTCCTGGCCTGCTCCGTAGAGCAGCATGTCTGGGTCTGCAGCTGGGATTTGGGCAGCTGCAGTTGCACCCGGGGAGCTCCTGGCTCCAACTTAGCAGGGGCGGGGCTCCCTCAGGCTCCATGGAGTGTGCAGCCCCTGCGGCAGCCTGCGTGATTACGGCAGCCACTGCCATTAGCGGTGCAGGCCTGTAGTCCCAGCCACTCGGGCGACTGAGGCAGGAAAATTGCTTGAACCTGGGAAGTGGAGGTTACAGTGAGCCGAGATTGCGCCACCACACTACAGACTGGGCGATAGAGTGGGACTGTGTCTCAAAAAAATAAAAATAAAAAAAAATTTAAAAATGTGTTCCATGTCTCTGCTTAACATCTACTTTTTCTCTAGTTATCTGGACGCTGGGGCCATCAGAGGGTTCACCTCATTTTCTCGTCACTTCTCATGCCTCACTGTCCGCATCATCCATGTCCAGTGTCTTGAGCACTGATCTTTCCTATATCCTGTCCACATCCTTAGTTGTTACCTTAGGAGGGTAAGTCCAGTCCTGCTTTATCGTGACTGAATGTAGGAGTACCCTATCTTTATTATTTAGCTCATATTCATATTTACTGTAAGGTTTTAAAATGTGCAAATAGGCTACATATTGATTTTAACCAGTTGCTGTTAATAAAAAAACACTTGAGATTCCAACTAATTTTCCTGCTGCATGGTAAAGCCCATGCCTTTGCTCTGATCTCCCTACTAATCTTCATTCACTGTGTATTTAACAACATAGCTCTCAAAAAGCTCTGGCTTTGCTTTGCCTTGCCTTTCCTTCTATTCTTTCTTTCTTTCTTTTTTCTTTTTTCTTTTTTTGACAGTCTTGTTCCTTCATCCAGGCTGGAATGCAGTGGCCCAATCTTGTCTCACTGCAATCTCCACCTCCCGGATTCAAGTGATTCTCATGCCTCAGTCTCCTGAGTAGCTGGGATTACAGGTCTGCACAACCACACCTGGCTAATTTTTGTATTTTTAGTAGAGATAGGGTTTCACCATGTTGGCCAGGCTGGTCTCAAACTCCTGGCCTCAAGTGATCCACCCACCTCAGCCTCCCAAAATGTTGGAATTACAGGCATGAGCCACCACAGCTGGCCTCTTTCTTTTTTGTCAATTAAAAAAGTCACTTCTGGCCAGGCACTGTGGCTCACACCTGTAATCCCAGCACTTTGGGAGGCCGAGATGGGCAGATCACTTGAGGTCAGGAGCTGGAAACCAGCCTGGCCAATATGGGGAAACCCTGTCTCTACTAAAAATACAAAAAATTAGCTAGGCATGGTGGTGGGCACCTGTAATCCCAGCTACTCAGGAGGCTGAGGCATGAGAATCGCTTGAACCCAGGAGGTGGAAGTTGCAGTGAGCCGAGATTGGGCCACTGCATTACAGCCTGGGTGACAGAATGAGACTCTGTCTCCAAAAAAAAAAAGGTCACTTCTGACCTTACCAGTAAGAGAAATCTGCTTCAGATCATTTTATTATTTATTATCTATTCTGGTATCACATTCCTAGGCTGAGCTGCTTCCCAGATGTACTTATCAAACATTTTCATGCATTATATATGGCCCAAGAACTTTAGAATGTGGGTCAAGGTGGAGTTACGGTTTTTTTAGTTGTGGTAAAAACTATATAACAACATTTACTTTTTCTTTTCCTTTTTTTTTTTCCAAGACAGGGTCTTACTCTGTCACCCAGGCAGGAGTGCAGTGGCATGATCACAGCTCACTGCAGCCTCAGCTTCCTGGTTCAGGCAATTCTCCCTCCTCAACCTCCCAAGTAGCTGAGAAAACAGGCACCTGCCACCCCACCTGGCTAATTTTTGTGTTTTTTGTAGAGACAGGGCTTTTCCATATTGTCCAGGCTGGTCTCGAACTCCTGGGCTCAAGCTATCTGCCCGCCTTGGCCTCCCAAAGTGCTGTGATTCAAAGCATGAACCATCGTATCTGGCTTTAATCATTTTTAACTGTCCATTTCAGTTACATTAAGGGCATTCGCAGTGCTGTGTATCATCAGCATTGTGTTACTACTAGTAGTGTTACTACTATCTAATTCTAGAACTTTTTAATCATCCCATACTGAAACTCTGTATTCCTTACATAGTAACTCCTCATTCCCTCCTTCCCCAGCCCCTAGCAATCTCCATTCTACTGTTTGTCTCTATGAATTTGCCTATTCTAGGTACCTCATATAAGTGGGATCATAACAACATTTGCCTTTCAGTATCCGGCTTATTTCACTTAGCATAATGGTTTCAAGCTTCATCCATGTTGTATCAGGTATCAGAATTTCGTTCCTTCTGAATGAGTAATAATAAGGCTGAATAACTTTCCACTGTATATGTATCCCACATTTTGTTTACCCATTCATCTGCTGAGCATTTGGGTTGTTTCCACCTTTGAGCTACTGTGACTAATACTGCTGTGACCATAGATGTACCAGTATTTGTTTGAGTTCCTGTTTTCCATTCTCTCGGTTATGTACCTAGGAGTGGAACTGCTGGATCATATGGTAATCCTATGTTTCACGTTTTGAGAAATCACCAAACGGTTTTTCATAGTGGTTGCATCATTTTTGCATTCCCATCAGCGGTGCACAGTGTCTGACTTTCCCCACCTCCTCACCAATACATGTTATGTCTTATTTTTGTGAGTAATAGCCATTCTAATGGGTGTGAAGTGGCATTTCATTGTGGCTTTAACTTGCATTTCCCTAATGACTAGTGATATTGAGCAGCTTGTCATGTGCTTATTGGCTATTTCTGTGTCCTGTTTATATAAATGTCTATTTAAATCACTTGACCATTTTTGAGAACAACAATTGAATGGGGTTGTTTCAGTGGGGGTTGTGGGTTTTTTGTTTTTTGTGTTGAGACAGGGTCTTGCTCTGTTGCCCAGGCTGGAGTGCAATGGTGCGATCTTGCCTCACTGCAACCTCTGCCTGCCAGATTCCAGCGATCCTCCTGACCCAGCTTCTCAGTTAGCTGGGACTACAGGTGCACACCATCATGCCCAGTTAGTTTTCTATATTTTCAGTAGAGATGGGGTTTCACCATGTTGGCCATTCTGATCTCAAACTCCAGACTTCAAGTGATCCACCTGCTTCAAATGCCCAAAGTGAGCCACCGCACTTGGCCTGGGAGGGGTTATGTTTTAATGCCCAAATCTATCTGCTCCCCAAGTGACCTTGGGATTTTTGGTATTCTTTCTGATGTTTTATATCTAACATATCTAGAAAGTACTCCATAGAAAATTGCTTCATGTTTCCATGATAATTGCCCATATGTGACAGATTTTTCTTTGCAATAGATGAAGCAGATGATGATTTCAAGTTGCTTCCCACGTATCTGAGCTGTTTCCAGAGTCTGCCCTTTCTGTTTCTATGCAGCTAAAGAGTGGCTGACCAGGAGGCAGGAGTGTGGCTCACGCCTATAATCCCAGAACTTTGAGAGACCGAGGCGAGTGGATCACTTGAAGTCAGGAATTCAAGTAACCAGCCTGGCCAACACGGTAAAACCCTGTCTCTACTAGAAATACAAAAATTAGCCAGATGGATCCTGTAATCCCAGATATTTGGGAGGCTGAGGCAGGAGAATTTCTTGAACTCTGGAGGCAGAGATTGCAGTGAGTCGAGATTGCACCACTGCACTCCAGCTTGAGTGACAGAGCAAGACTCCATATCCAAAAAAAAAAAAAAAAAAAAGCCTGGGCACGGTGGCTCACACCTGTAATCCCAGCACTTTGGGAGGCCAAGGTGGGCGGATCGTGAGGTCAGAAGATCAAGACCATCCTGGCTAACACGGTGAAACCCCGTCTCTACTAAAACTACAAAAACAAAATTAGCCAGGCGTGGTAGCGGGCACCTGTAGTCCCAGCTACTCCGGAGGCTGAGGTGGGAGAGTGGCGTGAACCCAGGAGGCGGAGCTTGCAGTGAGCAGAGATTGCGCCACTGCACTCCAGCCTGGGAGACAGAGCGAGACTCAGTCTCAAAAAAACACACACACAAAAAAACAAAAAAAAACCTCACAGTGGCTGACCAGGGATATGATCTGGGAATGAGACTCATAAGGCTCCCATGATAGACCTGTTAAGCTTCACTTTTCTTTTACTTGGAAAATTTTATCTCTTTAGTAAAATAAGAACACAACAAAACAAACCACTCACTTATTGGCCTCTGGTTGCTGCCATTTCACGTCACCAGCAACAGCAATGGCTCTACCAGAAGCTTGCCAGGTGCCCTATTTCAGTTGGGAGCCACATGCCCTTGGTGTTAGGGATACAGATAAATGTCACCCCTCCTCTTCATCAGGAAACTCGGGGTCCAAAGTTTTAAGTGGGATTTTGAGGTTGTAGGAATATAAAACACCTAAAAAAAGTAAAACTCATGTTTGTTACAAGCTAAAAGAATCACTTGAAGCTGGGCATGGTGGCTCATGCCTGTAATCTCAGCACTTTGGGAAGCCAAGGCGGGCAGATCACTTGAGGTCAGGAGTTCAAGACCAGCCTGACCAACATGGCAAAACCCTGTCTCTACTGAAAATACAAAAAAGTAACCAGGCATGGTAGCATGCACCTGTAATCCCAGTTACTGGGGAGGCTGAGGCTGAGGCACCGAACTTGGGAGGCAGAAGTTGCAGTGAGCCAAGATCGTGCCACTGCACTCCAGCCTGGGCGACAGAGCCAGACTCTGTCTCAAAAAAAAAAAAAAAAAATCACTTGAGCACATGTGAGCAGTTATGAATTCTTTTATGGTGTCCCAACATTTGAGTGTGGTTACAAGAAACAATAGTAAAAACAGTAGAAAACAGTGACCATTTCTGGAGTAGTCGCTGCTCTGGGCATGGTGCCAAATACTTTCCATATATGATTGTGTTTGATCACTACAAATCAGGAAAACAAAGCTCAAAGAGCTAAGAAAGTTGCTCCAGGTCACATACTTCATATGTGACAGAGCCTGGATACAAACCCAGGTCAGTGTGACTCTTGTTTTGGAGCAGAACTATTGATAGCTTGTTGGGTGGAGGAGAAACAGGAAAACACATTTCAAATAGCTTAGTATTATTGCAACTGACTAGGAAAGCAACATAGGTATTATTTAGAAAATAGAGGATTTCAGTGGATATAAAGACCTTTTTGTCCTTAAGCTGTGTTGGTAATGTTACTTCCGAGCGCAGAAGGCCAAGTGCTCATGGTAACCTTTCTGGTTGATGCATGTGTTCTCGCTACATGTGTTGCAGGTTTTCTTTTCAGATTCAAATTTTGGGGGGTTTTGAGGTCTATTTTTATTTTTATTTTTTAAGACAGGGTCTCACTCTGTCACCCAGGCTGGAGTGCAGTGGCGTGATCACAGCCCACTGCAGCCTCAGACTCCTGAGCTCAAGCGATCCTCCCACCTTGGCTTCCCAAAATGCTGAGATTACAGGCATGAGCCACCACACCTGGCCCAGATTCAAATGATGGATTCAAGTATTTTGTTCATATTTTGTTTTGGATTTTGAGATAGGGTCTCAGTCTATTGCCCAGGCTGACTGCAGTAGTGCGATCATGGCTCACTGCAGTCTCAAACTCCTGAGCTTAAGCAGTCCTCCCACATCAGCCTCCTAAATAGCTAGGACTACAGGTGCGCCCCCACACCCAGCTAATTTTTGTATTTTTGTAGAGGCAGGGGTCTCGCTGTGTTGCCCAGGCTGATCTTGAACTCCTGGACTCAAGCAATCCACCCGCCCGAGCCTCCCAAAGTGCTGGGATTACAGGCATGAGCCATCATGCCTGCCCTTGTTCATATTTTGATTGGCTTTTATTTCAGTAACTGTGTTCTCTCTTCATTGGTGTCACCACTTCTTCCTGAACAAAGTATTATTTCAAAAGTCTCCTTTCCTAAGAATTCTTACCATGTCCTCAGCTTTCTACCTCTAACCTTCATGACTTCCCTAAACCTGTCTTTAATTAATTCTGCTTCTTCATTTGAGGTTTGAAAGTCTCCAGGTCTCCAGTTAATCTGCTAGTTCTTTTTGTTTTTGAGACAGGGTCTTGCTCTGCATCCAGGCTGGAGTGCAGTGGTTCAATCATGGCTTACTGCAGCCTTGGGCTCCGAGGCTCGAGCGATCCTCCCGCCTCAGCCCCCTCAAAGTAGCTGGGACCACAGGCACATGCCACCATACCCAGCTAATTTTTGTATTTTTTGTAAAGGTGGGGGTTTCGCCATGTTGCCCAAGCTGGTCTTGAATTCCTGAGCTCAAGCAATCCAAAGTTCTGGGATTACAGGCAGAGTAATCCACCACACCCTGCTTAGTTAATCTGCTTCTATCTACATCACAGCCCTACTCTTCTCCTGTAAACCCCGTTGTTGAGAAAGATACTTTGTCTCTTATCTGAGCCTTTTGTCATGTACATCCTCATTTGTGTGTGTGTGTGTGTGTGTCTGTGTGTGTGTGTGTTTCACCTCGTCCTTTCTGATTTATGGGCTTTCGTTCATGGCCTCTCTAGGCTGAAACCTAAAGATTGTCACTAGAATCTGTGTCTTACCAGACCAATTTTTAACGTCCTAGGATGGAAAATCCAATTGTTTCAAATTGACAGAAATCTACCATCAATGTAGACTGGGTTTAGCTAGGCACTCATGCAAGACAATGCCTGTTCTATGCTATAGACCAAGGGATTGCAAAAAGTTGTGATGCTCTTATCCAAACATGGAGAAACATGAGCTGGGGACTTGTGTGTGATTGTAAGCACTGGAACAACCACACCCAAAGAGCGTGAACTGATGTCACCCTGGAGACAAGTCGTCAGTGATGAGCTGAAGGGCTCTGCTCACTCTGTTCTGATTTTAATATTTCTTTCAATGACTGAAATGAGTTATCCCTAGAGAGCAAGCGTCCACACACAGGCTATCACCCTGGCTTCCTTGGTGCGAGCAGGCCACATTAAGAAAGTTGTGCACATTTGTCATTTTTTTGACCACCCTCTGTCAATTCCCCTTCCTCAAAATATCATCCCCCAGTCTTTGTGGCATAGTAAATCCAGGAGCTAAGCTCCCACAGTGGCAGCCAAACAGGTTCCCATCAGATGCCCTGGGAGTGAAAGATGCAAAGGTGCGGAAATGGCTGGAGTGCAGTCTTGATTGCAGTGAATGGCAGACTGCAGTTCACCCTGGTCTTTATTCTCTTTTCCTGGGACTCCATTAGTGAATTGTAGAGTTTTGAACTGTCCTTTTGTTTCTCATCTGTTCTTTCACAATTTATTTTTTCCCCTAGGTTCTGGGAAATTTCCTCTTTTATTATTCCTTTGAACATTTTATTTCAGCTATCATTTTTTTTTTCTAAGACGGAGTCTCGCTCTGTCACCCAGGCCAGAGTGCAGAGGCGTGATCTTGGCTCACTGCAACCTCTGCCTCCTTGGTTCAAGAAATGCTCCTGTCTCAGCCTCCCAAGTAACTGGGATTACAGGTGCCCGCCACCACGCCCAGCTGACTTTTTTTTTTTTTTTTTTTTTAGTAGAAATGGGGTTTCACCATATTGGTCAGGCTGGTATGAAATTCCTGACCTCAGGTGATCCACCTGCCTAGGCCTCCCAAAGTGCTAGGATTACAGGCATGCCTCACTGTGCCCGGCCAGCTATCATATTTTTAATCTATCTAATTGCTTCCTCGTGTTTTCTGATTATTCTTTTTTCAGATCAACCTGTTCTGGTTTTATAAACTTTTTCTTAAACCTCTTCTAGTCGGCTGGGCGAGGTGGCTCATGTCTGTAGTCCTAGCACTTTGTGAAGCTGGCTTGAGCCCGGGAGGTTGGAGCTTCAGTGAACTATGACTGCACCACTGCACTCCAGTCTGAGAGAGCAAGACCTTGTCTCAGAACAAACAAACAAACAAACAAAAACCTCTTTGAGCCAAGTTTTCTTCTATTTCCTGATGATCTTTCTTTCTACCAGAGTTCTTTTTCACCTATATATCTTGGTCGTTCTTTTTCAGGCTGCTGGTCCTGGGAATGTCTTGGTGATCTTTGGTTGTCTGGTCATATCTTAGAAAGAAGGCCTATGTGACTTGGTGGCTTCTCCCCAGTGAGAATTCTGACTGGGTGCTCTGGGTGTGGGATCAAGGAGGATGAGGTCACTTGATTGCCCAGAATGAGGATTTTAGTGTACCAAGCTGATGACTAAAAGCCTTTGATTCTCCGATATGGATTGCTTAATTTCTTTTTTCTTTTCTTTTTTTTTTTTTTTCTTGAGACGGAGTCTCGCTCTGTTGCCCAGGCTGGAGTGCAGTGGCGCGATCTTGGCTCACTGCAAGCTCCACTCCAGGTTCACGCCACTCTCTTGCCTCAGCCTCCCAAGTAGCTGGGACTACAGGCACCCGCCACCATGCCCCGCTAAATTTTTTTTGTAGTTTTAGTAGAGACGGGGTTTCACCGTGTTAGCCAGGATGGTCTCGATCTCCTGACCTCGTGATCCGCCTGTCTCAGCCTCCCAAAGTGCTGGGATTACAGGTGTGAGCCACCAAGCCCACCCTGCCCAATGCTTAATTTCTTTAAAGAGCTGTCTAGGACTTGTTTACTTTTGCCTGAGGGTAGATGCCAGCTGCCTGGACTTGTAGGGCGTGTGTCTGAGGGCCTGGGGATGGGGGAAGGTGGGGGAGGAGAAAGAGAAGCAGGGGGGTACAGTTGATCCACCCTAGAGCTTTCCCAGCTCACAAGCCTCCTGCAACCCTTCCCTGCCGCCTGCTGTTTGTCTGTTAACCCTCTCCTATCTGCCCTCAGCTTCCAGGGTATAGGGACTCTCATCCCTGTGTGGTACCCACTTACCCTGTCCTCAGGGTATGAGTTTATTCCTTATTGGACTTCTTGTCCATCAATCTGCAGAGTCAAGGCAGAAACAGCATGTCTGGTTTATTAATAAAAAATGAAAAAGAAAAACTCACATGCACGTTTAGTATTTGTTGTCCCAGGGGTGGTATTTCTAGTAAAAGAACTGTAAATTAACATATTATTTCCACTGAAGTAAATAATGTGTTGCTTTAAAAGATATGTAAGTAATATACAAAAACATGCTTAGGCTGGGCACGGTTTGGCTAATGCCTGTAATCCCACTTTGGGAGGCTGAGGCAGGTGGATCATGAGGTCAAGAGATCGAGATCATCCTGGCCAGCATGGTGAAACCCCATCTCTACTAAAAATACAAAAATTAGCTGGGCGTGGTGGTGCACGCTTGTGGTCCCAGCTATTTGGGAGGCTGAGGCAGGAGAATTGCTGGGAAGTGGAGGTTGCAGTGAGCTGAGATCACACCACTGCACTCCAGTCTGGCAACAGAGTGAGACACTGTCTTAAAAAAAAAAAAGAAAGAAAGAAAGAAAAAACCTAAAAAACACATGCTTCTTGTAAAAATGCAAATACAAAATGGCTTTTCCCTTTATTTCCCTGCCCCAGTTCTGCTTTTTTCCCAGGAAGTGGCTGCTGTTAATAATTGGGTATGTATCTTTGCTAACCATTATTAATGGGTTTACGTATCCATGTTCATCCGTCTGATTATCAGTCTTCTCAATTTAGACGGGATTAAATTGTATATATTATTTTGTGATTTTTTTTTTTTTTTAACTCGGTCATTGCCTTGGGTGACTTTCCATGTCGGTAGATGTAGAGCTATCATTCTTTCCTCTACTGGGTGACATTTAAGTAGTTTACGGTTTTTCTAAAAAGGCAAAATCTGTTGCTTTCTCGTTTCATTGACTCTTAGCATGTTTCTCACTGAAACTGAGAAATCCTGGTCATATCTGTAAAGAAGCCCAGTGTTGAATGGAAAAACCTAATTGGATGAAATAAACAAGTTGAGCAGATCATACATAAATATGGTAAAACTTAGAAGTGCAGTTTAAACATCAGCCAAATAAAATACTAAAACTTATTTAATAAAACGTGTTATTCTATACCAGTTCGTGAATGAAGCAGAATCAAATCAAATTTATTTTGCTCTGAGTTAAGGAGACAAGCCAGTTTGCATTTCTTCTGTCAAATATATTTATAACAAGTGCCCAAGTTTAAAATGTCCTTGTTTCTCCCCTGCTGTTTGTTTCCTACTATTTTCTGCCTATTTTTCTTATTCTCCACACTCTAAGTTCTTGATTTATCAGTTGTTCTTTTTGTTATAGGTCTTGAAACTGGAATCAGTTTAACCTCAAAGAGACTATCGCAATGTTAATTTCCAGTCAAATCCCATTTAAAACAGTGAAGACATGGGCCTGGCACAATGGCTCATTCCTGTAATGCCAGCATTTTGGGAGGCTGAGGTGGGAGGATTTTCGAGCCCAGGAGTTTGAGTCCAGCCCTGGTAACAAAGCGAGATCCCATCTCTACAAAAATTCTAAAAATATTAGCTGGGCACGGTGGTGCACACCTGTAGTTCTAGCTACTCAGGAGGCTAAGGTGGGAGGATTGCTTGAGCCTGGGAGGTTGAGGCTGCAGTAAGCTGTGATTGTGCCACTGCACTCCAGCCTGGGTGACAGAGTGAGACCCTGTCTCAAAAACAACAACAACCACAACAAAAAAACAACAAAAACAAAAACACAAACCAATGAGAACATCTGTAGACAAAAACACACATTTTTAGGATCTAGATCCATACCTTCCCTGGAGAAAGGGAGAAGTCTCCTCTCTCTCTCTTTTTTTTTTTTTTTTTTTTTTTTTGAGGCAGGGTCTTGCTCTGTTGCCCAGGCTGGAGTATAGTAGTGTGATCACAGGTCATTGCAGCCTTTACCTCCTGGGCTCCAGTGATCCTGTCACCTCAGTCTCCTGAGTAGTTGGAACTATAGGCACGTGACATGCCACCATGCCTGCCTAACTTATTTTTTAATTTTTTGTAGCAATGGGCTCTCACTATGTCTCCCAGACTGGTCTTGAACTCCTGGGCTGAAGTAATCCTCCTGCCTCAGCCTCCCAAAGTGCTTGGGATTACAGGCATGAGCCACTGCGCCTGGCTGAGGTCTCCATGTTTGAAAGAGTACAAATCCTTTACCTGGTCAGCTCTGACAGGTCTTTTCTACCGTTCCACACCAAGAGATTTTCAGAGGTCTGCTATGCTGAGATTAGCATTGACTTTCACTGGCTGTGTGGCAGAATGACTTTACTTCCCATTTTCACATTTTTTTAATCTGCAGAAACTTGGTACTCACCAAGTCTCCCTTTGCAAGACTGGGTCAGAACTCCAGCTTACATCCTGCTCTTAACAAGAGCAGCTACCACTCAGGGGCCACCTGACTATGTGCAGGCACTGTTGTATGAGCTTCATGTTCATTTTCTCACTTAATCCTCAAAATAATCCCATGCAATAGGCCTTGATGGGGAAACTGAGGCCCGGAGCAGTTGGGTCACTTGCTTAAGTCACACAGTGCTTCAGATTCCTGAGAGAGTTGGGCTTCAAACCCAGTCTCTCTGGGGCCAAAGCTTGGGCTTTTACCCTCTGTGCTACACGTTCACCACTAACCAACTCTTCTCCCTTCCCTTCCCTTCCCTTCCCTTCCCTTCCCTTCGCTTCCCTTCCCCTCCCCCCCTTCCCTCCCCCTTCCCTCCCCCTTCCCTCCCGCTTCCCTTCCCCTTCTCTCTTCTCTTCTCTTCTCTTTTTTCTTTTCTTTTCTTTTCTTTCAACAGAGTCTCACTGTGTTGCCCAGGCTGGAGTGCAGTGGTACAATCATAGCTCATTATATCCTCAAACTCGTGGGCCCAATAGATCCCCCTGCTTCAGCCTCCAGAGTAACTAGGACTCTGGGCATGCACCACTATACCCAGCTAACTTTTAAATTTTGTGTAGAGACAGCGTCTCCCTATGGTGCCCGGACTGGCCCTGAACTCCTGGCCTCAAACGATCCTCCTGCCTCAGCCTCCCAGAGTGCTGGGATTACAGGCGTGAGCCACGCCATCTGGCTCAGTGAGCCCTCTTGAGCACATGAGAAGGGAAACCTGCAGCCACCACCTGTTAGTAACTGGATGGGTGACTGTGGTAGACTAGATAATGGCCCCCCCAAAAAAAGATGTTCCTATGTTAATCCCTGGGACCTGTGAATGTCACTTTACAAATCAAAAAAAGGACCTTGCAGATGTGATTAAGTTCAGGATCTTGAGATTGGGATACTGTCCTGGATTAGCCAGGGGGACCTCGATGCGATCATGTGTATTAATATGAAAGGGAGGCACAGGGAGGTGTGACACACACAGAGGAGGAGGTGTGGTTCTGGAGGCAGAGACCGGAACGATGCAGCCACAAACCCCGAAAACCGGCGGCTGCCAGCAACTGGAAGATACAAGGAATGGGCTCTCCTCTGAGGCCCCTGGAGCACGCATTAGTCAGCATAGTTCCCAAACTATGAAGGAATAAATTACTTTTGAGCCACTAAGTT
This sequence comes from Trachypithecus francoisi, assembly GCF_009764315.1. Taxonomy (NCBI): domain Eukaryota; kingdom Metazoa; phylum Chordata; class Mammalia; order Primates; family Cercopithecidae; genus Trachypithecus; species Trachypithecus francoisi. The sequence goes on along the minus strand of NW_022681455.1, from coordinate 86,940,510 downwards.
TATGGTAATTAGAGCAGGCATAGGAAACTAATACAGTGACTGTGTGGTCTCTCTAGGCCTCAGTTTCTTTATCTGTAAAACAAGGATATTAATGATACATACCTAGTTTTTTATTGTTGTTGTTTGTTTGTTTGTTTTTCCAGGTCTCGTTCTGTCACCCAGGCTGGAGTACAATGGCACGATCTTGGCTCACTGCTTCCTCTACCTCCCGGGTTCAAGCGATTCTCCTGCCTCAGCCTCCTGACTAGCTAGGATTACAGGCATGTACCACCACACCTGGCCGATTTTTGTATTTTTAGTAGAGACAGGGTTTTGCCATGTTGGCCAGGCTGGTCTCGAACTCCTGACCTTAAGTGATCCACCTGCTGTGGCCTCCCAAAGTGCTGGGATTACAGGCATGAGCCACCACATCCAGCCTAATATTTTTTAAAACTAAGGAATTTAAAATGCTTGGCAGGAGGCCTGGCATGAGTATATGCTCAACCGAGATGAGGTATTGTGATCACTGGCTCTGATAGGAGCACGCATGGGTTTTTTGGGAGTACGTGGGCCACTTGACAAACCCAGCTTTAGTTCATGTGATGTGCTTGGTTATCCAGTAAGGTCCACAGGGCACTTTAGAGGCAAAGAAGTTGAAATTAGTTAAAAGTGACAATACATGGTATTTACTGACCACCCGGCAGGAAATTCACCCAGAAATCTCCACCTCTAATTTCCTTTTTTTTTTTTTTTGAGACAGGGTCTCACGCTATCACCCAGGCTGGAATGCAGTGGCTTGATCATAGAGCACTGCAGCCTCAAACTCCTGGGCTCAAATGATCCTCCTGCCTCAGCCTTCCAAGTAGCTGGGACTACAGGCATCCACCACAACACCTGGCTAATTACTGTTTTTTTTTTTTTGAGACAGGATCTTGCCATGTTGCCCTAGCTTGGAATCCAACTCCTGGCCTCAAATGATTCTCCTATCATGACCTCCCAAGTAGGTGGGACTATAGGTGCCCACCACCAGGCCTGGCTAATGTTTTTTATCTTTGATTTTTGTAGAAACAGGGGCCACTATGTTACCCAGGCTGGTTTCAAACTCCTGGCCTCAAGCAGTATTTTCACCTTGGCTTTTCAAAGGGCTGGGATTATAGGTGTGAGCAACCAGGCTCAGCCTCCACTTCCAATTTCTAGTGTGACTATAGCCATCAGAGAAACACTTTTCAGGTAGTAATTTTTGTTACCCAGTGAATGCCCCAGTGAATTCTTATTTTCTGGATCTAATTCTGAGTGGTCATTCCAGGACACTTAATTAATAAACATAAAAGTAAACATGGCAACTGGGAATTATAAGTGCAGATTCAGTTGCCCATCAGGAATGTAACCAGTGATCTGCATGCTTTGCTATATTATCCACGGAAATGAGCAGAGGGAGGGCTGTTTTGATCTAGGCACCCGGGTCCCAGATGCCTGAGAGCTATTTCTCCCCAAGGGCCAGACTGCAATGAGTTTGCCTTTGAGATGTTCCCATTTGTTCGCCCAGCTCCAAGAGACGTCATTGCCTTCACTGTGGGTTGTTCCGGGCAAATGATGGAGGAATTAGCAGCATGGCCTGGAGTGGCTCTGAGCAGGCTTGGGCCAGCTGACACACGCCACTTAGGTTTCCAGGGAGCCAAGCTGTCCCCACTCACGCACACACGGCTGATGCACTTGTGGCTAAATGCGGTGCGGTCAGGGCCCCGGGCCAGATTCAGGGCAGGAAATAGAATACCACCTCCATTGCCAGGGAAACAATTGTCTGCGGACATGATTTAAACTGGAGCCAACGAGAACGCTCAGAGGGCCGGTCAGTAGAGGAAGGGAGACTAGAGGGCAGCTTGCACAGATCTTGTCTTGGGTTATAACTGTTGACAAGCCACTTAACTGCCTCCAGGTTTAAGTTTATCTGTGTATAAGATGGAGGTAACAATATTTACGCATCTCACTGGAGACTTATGAAAACAAGATTTTGGACAGATCCCTTGGGACCCATGGATGGAAGGTGGTATGTAAGTGCAGTGATAAACCTACTCTGTGTGTGTGTGTGTGTGTGTGTCTGTTTTCAGCCGTGCATTAGGGACATGTAGACTCCCCAGAAAACACTTTTGGAGTCTGATCAAAAACGACAAGAAAAATGAACAGCTCTTGGTTGTAAGTGCATGGGCTTGCTTTGGTTTTGCACAGGTCTGGGAGAACTGCATGTGTAACTCAGACTTCAGAATTGTTTTCCACTTGTCGCTGTGATGAGTAATACAGGTGCTCAGATCATCTGAGAATGCTACAGTGATTGTTCCCAAATGTTTGCCAACTTTGCTTTACAAAACTCCCCAGTTCTACTGTGTGGTTTATGAGTTGTACGTGGAGTCTGAACATTTCTTCCCAAGGTGAGTGGGGAATCTATTTAAAAACAAAGCACATGGGGGGTAATTATTCTTTCCCCGTGACATGTGTGATTTCTGAGGAGTCTTCCTGCGCCTGCTAAATATACGTGTTTCTGTTCATTTAAGCCTAAGCAATTGACCTCAGACCTCCCAATTACGTTAGTAAATGTTTTCCGTTAGCTGGGGTCCTGCGGGAGTCTATTGCTCCGCGTTCTTGGTTAGTTAAACCTGTCTCTTAGGCATATCATCTGTCTAGAATAATTCCCCTGACTCTAGGTGAATGATGACTATTATAGAAAAAAAATTGTTGAGTAATAAACTGCACACTTAATTTTTTATTAGAAAAATATAAATGAAATATAGAAAATATAGATTATCTGCAATTCCCTCATGTAGAATGAACCATACTGGCATACATACATGTATATTTTCAACAAAAATGGGATTCTATGTATATGCTTGAGGTGAAGTCTTTATCTAGTAAACCTGGAAGAGCATTGCATATCCTTAGAGATTTTTGCCTGCGGTGGGGAGGGGTCTGGCCTCTGTTGCTGGCCTGCCAGGTGGCGGAGTGAGAGACCTTGGAAGAACTTTCAAAGACTCCTTCCCTGAGATGTTGCTCCACTTAGCGCCCCTGAGTTTTGGCAACAACATGCTTCCCAGAAGTGGTAAACACTTGCTGATTTGAGCTTCTATGTGGATGCTGGTCCCTACCACTCCCTTCTTTTTTTTTGAGACGGAGTCTCACTCTGTTGCACAGGCTAGAGTGCAGTGGCGTGATCTCCGCTCACTGCAAGCTCTCCGCCTCCTGGGTTCACGCCATTCTCCTGCCTCAGCCTCCCTAGAAGCTGGGACTACAGGCACCCGCCACCAAGCCTGGCTAATTTTTTTGTATTTTTAGTAGAGATGGGGTTTCACTGTGTTCGCCAGGATGGTCTCGATCTCCTGACCTCGTGATCTGCCCGCCTCGGCCTCCCAAAGTGCTGGGATTACAGGCGTGAACCACCGCACCCGGTCCCTACCACTCCCTTCTATCCTCCTTCCCGTTTTTTTTTTTTTTCATGCTAACAGAACTGATTAAGGCATGACTCACATGCAGTGCAATACACACACATTACAGCCTATGGAATTCGCTTTTTGTTTTGTTTTGAAATGGAGTCTCGCTCTGTTGCCCAGACTGGAGTGCAGTGGCGCGATCTCAGTTCACTGCAACCCCCACCCCCCAGGTTCAAGTGATTCTCCTACCTCAGCCTCCGGAGTAGCTGGGATTACAAGGCGTGCTCTACCACGCTCGACTAATTTTTGTATATGCGCTGCCGAAGCGAGCACTTTTTTTTTTTTTTTAATATGGAACGCTTCACGAATTTGTGTGTCATCCTTGCGCAGGGGCCATGCTAATCTTCTCTGTATCATTCCAATTTTAGTATATGTGCTGCTGAAGCGAGCACGTAATTTTTGTATTTTTTAGTAGAGATGGGGTTTCACCATGTTGGCCAGGCTGGTCTCGAACTCCTGACCTCAGGGGATCCACCCGCCTCAGCCTCCCACAGTGCTGGGATTACAGGCATGAGCCACTGTGCCCTGCTTAGGCTATGGAATTTGAACATACACATTCACTCCTGTGACACCACCCAAGACATAAAACACCTACCTCCAGCATCCCAGAATTCACTTTGTGTCCTCTCTGCACCAATCCCTCCGCCCCAGGTAACCACTTCCATTCATTCCTAAATACTGACTTTATCATGTTACTGCCCACCCCAAAATGTTCCATAGCATCACGGTCCCTCTGTCTTGCTGCTTCAGGTCTGTATGTCTCCGCCTAATTTTCCTGGTCCACCGTCTTATTCTACCTGCTGGGCCTCCATTGATGTCGCATGGCTGGAGGGTGTGCCCTGCATCCTCACTCCCACCTGCCAGGCTCCACCAGAGGGCTTTGTTCCCTCTGTGACCTCACTAGAACTGTCTTTTCTTAGCCTTCCAAGTCTTGCCTATCCTTCAAGGCTGAGCTTAAGTCCCATTTCCTCCAAGAAGTCCTCCCCAGTTTCTTTGCCCCTCTCTTACATGCTGAGTTCGCTGGCACCATGTGGCTGAGTTTCTGTAGATCTGGGGCCCCAGAAGCCTTCGCTGGCCGCTGTGTCGTTCCAATTTTTGATCCCCAACAACCACTTATATCTTGGAGCAGACATTTATCCAAGCCCTCCTCTGTCCTCACCCCTTCTTTCCCACATCCTGCGGCTGCCTGAGGGTTTGTCCCTCCCCGGACCTCAGACCCTGCTAGGTGTCTGTGTCACCTTTTTCCTACCCCAGTGTTGGGACTTTGCTACCCAGATCAACCAAGTCCTCTCCTACGGACCTTCAGATCCCACCTCTGCTACCAGTTCTTCGGATTTGATACCAAGACATCTTGGGACTGGGCTCAGCTCAGAGGGTAAGGGTAGACTGAGGGGAGAGAGTTCACAGGTGAAGAGAAAGTTCTTTTGATGGGATGTGGGGTGGGGCTGGGAGCACTGGTGAGTTACACAGTCACTCCATCTCACTCACGTCCCCTGCACCTCACAGTTTCTCTGTTGTTCCTATGTGTTAACCTCACTCCTGTCCATACATTTGGGGTTTCCCATGGCACAAGCAGAGCTTGGAGCCCACAAGAGTGGGCACAGTGAAGGGGATTAAATAAGACAGTGCAGCTAAGGTGCTGAGCACAGGGCCTGCCCACGGTCGGGCTGAGAGAAGCGAGTTAACTTCAATACCTTGCAGTCCCTTCTCTGATTCTTGTCAGCCAGGGGAGGTGAGGCGGGGTCTCGAAGCTGTATGTGTGTTTGTAGGAGTTGAGGAGACTTCCAGAAACCCTCTCGTCCACAGTGAACACAGGCCTCAGAGCAGCGGAGCCAGGTCTGAGGCCCAGCTTTGCGCTGACTCTCCCTGTGACCTGTCTCTCCACGAGTGAAATGAGGCGGTGGTCCTTCCCCCTTGGATTAGCAGCGATCGGGAACACTGGTGCTCAAGTACTTTGCAGGTGGAACCCTGCATGAGGTGGGTTGGCCTGGTTCCAACCTGCAAGCATAATTGAGTTTTCTGAAATGGCAGCTGGAAGATGTAGCCCCTCAGAGAAAAAGTTGGGTTCTAGACAGAAAGCAGAAAGTTTCAGTGAGATTAGAGCATGTGGAAAAGGGACTGGGTGTGGTGGCTCACACCTGTAATCCCAGCACTTTGGGAGGCCAAGGTCGGTGGATCACTTGAGATCAGGGGTTCAAGGCCAGCCTGGTCAACATGGTGAAACCCCATCTCTACTAAAAATACAAAAAATTAGCCGGGTGTGATGGTGCATGCCTGCCTGTCATCTGGCTGCTAGGGAGGCTGAGGCAGGAGAATTGTTTGAGCCCAGGAGGCAGAGGTTGCAGTGAGCTGAGATCGTGCCACTGCACTCCATCCTGGGCGACAGAGCAAGACTCCATCTCAAAAAAAAAAAAAAAAAAGTGGAGAAAAGGAAAAAAAAATGGGAAAGAAAAGAAAGCTACAGTGATACCACCCTCAGTTGTAGGCAAACTCTGGAGTCTGCATTTAAATCCAGCATGTTACACTGACTTTGGAACATGCCTTCATCACCCTGTGCCTCAGTTTACTTGTCTGTGAAATGGGGATAGCAGTTTTTTCCTCCTCGAATTGTTGTGAAGGGCAAGTACAGTAATTGATGTAAGGATGTAGCACAATGCCTGGCTCAATCAACACTAGTGTTATTATTTCCTAATAAGTGTTTGTTGTTACTCAGTGAATGAATGGATGGATGGATGGATGAATGAATGGCCATTGGTCTGGATTTAGCTCAAGAGGGTGCTTTTTTGTTATTCTCTAGCATTTTTGGGCTGATTCCATCTGACTTTGCGTAGGCAGGGAACAGTTTGACTTGCATGTGGAGAAGGAAGAGAGGAAATGAGAAGGCTTCGCCCAGGGGTGCAGGGCCGCACACAGAAGGCAGTGAGATCTGGGAGCAAACCCAGTGGCACTGGAGAGCCAGTGGGGATACCCCCTCACCAGGCTGAGTTTCCCTGCGGCTGCTGTTCCCTCTCCGCTTCTGTAGAGTCAAACTTGCACTTTGGTTTTGCTCCCCAGCTCAGCTCCTTGATTCATCCCAGCAGGGCTGTGGCTGTTGCTTTATCATCTTTCTGCATGGCCAGGATAAGACAGGTCATAGACATTTTACTATGAAAGAATAGGCAACCAACATTGAATATCTCAGAGTCCCCACCCCTCGGCCCTCTCCCCATCTTCTCAGACAACCGTCAGAGCCGAGCCTGGGGGCGTAGGCCAGTCTCACACCGTACCCCTGCACACACCTCTCAACCCACAGAGCCGGGGAGTTCCAGGACATTCCAGGTCATTCCAAGGGCAATGGTTTTACCATCTGGCCCTGTCTTTGCTACTGATGTGGTGTGTGACCTTCAGAAAGCCCCTTTCCATCTCTGGGCCTCAGAATCTCCATCTACAAAATAAGGGAGATGACCCTTCCAGTGTCTGAGATCCCTCCTGTCTGTGAAAGTGGCAGAGGGTGTGAGTGATGAGCATGGGTTCAGAACGCTGTCCCCATGCCTTCTGGTGGAGTGGCCCGGGGCAGCTGTTAAAGTTCCCCAGGTTGCTCCTCCTCTATGAGACGGAGATAACAAACAATGACCCACCCCACGGGGCTGCAGTGTGTCTCAAATCAGGCGAGGCAGCTAAAGCGCTCAGCGCAGGGCCTGTGAGTGCGTATAGAAGCCGGCAGCCCCGTCTCTCCTTCCCGTCAGCCATCTAGTTAATTTGTGGTCCCAAAGTTGAGTGAGAGAGAGAGAGAGAGAGAGAGAGAGAGAGTGTGTGTGTGTGTGTGTATGCATGGCAGTGTGTGTGTGTATACTTGGTCTCTCCCAGGTGCTCTGGGAACATCTGGCCAGGGAGCCCACCCTGGCACCTCCCTGGCAGAGCCACGTGTCCTTGTCTCCTTGTCTTCTCCTGCACTGCAGCCCCGGGCTTTGGGGACTCTGTGCCTCTTTGCTGCCTCCTGAGTAGTTTTATTTGGAGGGCCAATAGCAGGACTCTCCCAGCCCAGAGGTGACTGACCAGGCCCGGCCAGGGTACAAGCAGCCCCACTGAAGACCTGCAGGGCCGCCACCTCTCTGCTGCGGACCTGGCCTCTCCTCTGTCCTGAGGGCTCCCTGAAGGCAAGGAGTCCCTGCACATCCCCAGGGCCCCTGCACCCGGATGCGGGGTTTTGAACTCAGGTCAGTTCTACCCGAGGACCCCTCTCTTCATTCCTCTCTCCTTGGACCACACAGTGTTTGCTTCACAGATGGACACTTTGCTAAGTGATGCAGGAAGTAGGCCCCCGGGGAGGCAGATAGAGCCCAGCAAGGCAGATAACCAAGTGAAGCCTCTGGATGCCGCTGGGGCCTGGGACAGGGTCAGAGATAAGCGGAAATGCCAGGCTTATCGCTCCTGCCTGAGTTCTTCCAGAGAAATCAGCCTGGCCGGCCAGCCCACCTCATTCCCAGCGCTCTGGGCGGTTGGGCAGCATCCATCTCCAGGCAGGGTAAACACGGAGTTGGCACAGTCACAGCGGCTGATGGATGGGGACTCTGTGCCCCACTCCAGCACTGCGTGGTCCCAGCACCAGAGGCCAGTAGCAGGCATCGGGTTACACCCAGATATTTGCGGTAAGGGCAGCTCCGGGCAAGTGTGCTTTGAAGTAAGAGCCCGAGGAACAATTGGTTGGGTCATGGGACTAAGGGAGACCTGGTGACAGTTGTTCCCCAATCCTGGGTTATCTTGCACCAAGAAAGTCAGCAGAAAGCTTTGGTTTAGGGGGACAGTTTGGGGATGGTCAGCTTGGGCCTCTGCAACAAATGCAGGGTGTAGTGGACAGACGATATGGATGGCAGCTACCCCTGAAGTTGTCCGCATTGAACTCTGCGTGGCTTTCTGGAGCTTTTCTTCATCCTGCTTTCCTTTCTTAAGTGAGCTTGGCGCCTTGGAGGGGATGTGTGTACTTCCGCAGTGCATGTCAGTAATGGTGTGGTGCGGGCAGGGAGGTGGCCTGGGCTGGGAGGAGGTCAGCTGGCTTAGGACTGGGAAGCTGTCCCCCTTCTTCCTCCTGCCCCCCACCCCACAACGAAGTGACCGAGCAAGCACACTGCTGCCTTGCTGGGCTGACCATCTGCGGTCAGACGGGGAGAAGGTGTGGGGTTGGTCTTAGGGATGGCCGTTCCAATTGCTACCGTTTTCGTGGACTTACCACGTGCCTGGTGCTGTGCTAGACGTTTTGCTTACTGCTTACGTTAAGGTCCAACAGCCCTGTGGTTATTGCAGTTAATGGGCCCCCAGTGCAGATGAGGAAAGCTGTGTTCAGAGAGGCTAAGTGCCAGGTGCACCGCGAGCCCCTACGGCATTTTGTGTGAATTAGAAAACTTTCCTCTCTACACGTGGCTACCTTCTCTCGGAAAATTGTCATCATATTTGATTTTGTTAGAACAAGATCTTTCACTGCTACACACTGCAACACGACTGTTATAAATAAATACACAAATGTACAAAGGGCACCGTGTGTTTGTCCCCTTAGAGGCTGTCCTTAGGTTCTGGATAACCCATCTCCCATCCTGGTCCCCAGAAGCAAACACATTGAAGCTGTTTCTTTGTTTCTTTTGATATTTGCCTCCATATTTCTTCATTCTCTGTTTTGTGCATGATCTATGGAGTTGCTGGTAAGATAAACGAGGACTTAGCTCTCTCACTCCCCACTTTCCCTCCCTCACCCTCACAAGACAGATGTCGCTGCTTTTACTTAATAAAGGGTTTACTTTACTACAACTGTAAATATTCTTCAATGCAAAATCAGTGATTGTATTTTAATCTCATTCTTTCTTGTAAGAACTCTGGGCCAGGCGTGGTGGCTCACACCTGTAATCCTAGCACTTTGGGAGGCTGAGGCGGGCAGATTGCCTGAGCTCGGGAGTTCGATACCAGCCTGGGCAACACAGTGAAAGCCCATCTCTACTAAAATACAAAAAGTTAGCTGGGTGTGGCGGTGTGCACCTGTAGTCCCAGCTACTCTTGGGAGGCTGAGGCAGGAGAATTGCTTGAACCCGGGAGGCGGAGGTTGCAGTGAGCCGAGATCGCGCCACTGTATTCCAGCCTGGGCAACACAGCAAGACTCTGTCTCAAAAAAAAAAAAAAAAAGATAAAGAAAAAGAAAAAAGAACTCCAGTTATCCTGGCGTCTCTAATTCCTTTTGTTCCCCTTTTGCCGTGTCTGCCATCGTCATGCTGATGGCTAATGTCTGAGCACTCGCGAGGTGCCTCCCGGGCATTCTCATGGCACCTCCTGACCACTCCATAAGGGTGTGTGTTATTATTATTCTCCTGTTACAAACAAGGAAGTATAGACTCAGAGAGGTTAAGTGAAAACTGGCCCAGGGCTGTGGCTAATAACTGGCAGAGGCAGAAGTTAAATCCAGGCAGTCTGGCTCCAGGCCCCGTGCTCTTCACATTTTACTGCATGTGTTTAATTGCATTCTATTGTACACTCTTTTTCCCCTGGGAGGGTTCCTGTTGAACACTCTTGATTTTCTTGCTTCAACTTTGGGCCTACGTTGAAGCTATTGTTTCTTGGAGCTCTTTTTTTTTTTGAGATGGAGTTTCACTCTTGTCACCCAGGCCGGAGTGCAGTGGTGCGATCTTGGCTCACTCCAACCTCCGCCTCCCGAGTTCAAGCAATTCTCCTGCCTCAGCCTTCCGAGTAGCTGGGATTACAGGCACCCACCACCATGCCCAGCTAACTTTTTTGTATTTTTAGTAGAGATGGGGTTTCACCATGTTGGCCAGGCTGTTTACCCCCTCATTTTGCTATAGTATATCCTCAAAGTAGCTTCCTTAGAAAGCATGCGTGGGTCAGGTGCAGTGGCTCAAGCCTGTAATCCCAGCACTTTGGTAGTCTGAGGCAGGTCGATTGTTTGAGCCCAGGAGTTCAAAAACAGCCTGGGCAACATGGCAAAACCCCATCTCTAAAAAAAACCCACAAAAATCAGCCAAGCGTGGTGGCACACGCCTATAGTCCTGGCTGCTTGGGAGGCTGAGGTGGAGGACTGCTTGAGCCCAGGAGGCTGAGGCAGCAGTGAGCCGAGATCACACCACAGAACTCCAGCCTGGGTGACAGAGTGAGACCGTGTCTTAAAAAAAAAAAAAAAAAAAAGCATGAATTTTTTGCATTTTTGCAAATCATAAAACCCTTCATTTTGTCCCCTGATGGTGGTGCAGTGTCTTCAAAATTCTAAGGGGAAGTGCTTTCCTATCTAGACTTTGACAGCCAGCCTCTCTTCCAGCATCCAGTTGTTTTTAGGATGAGAAGTTTCATGTCATTCTGATTCTAGTTCTTTGGTATGTATAGTAGTCTATTTTCAGAAATACCTGAAACTGGGTAATTTATAAAGAAAAGGAATGTATTTCTTTAGTTAGGGAGGCTGAGAAGTCCAAGGTTGAGGGGCTGCATCCGGTGAGGACCTTCTTGCTGGTGGGCCCTCTCCGCAGAGTCCAGAGGTGGCCCAGGGTATCCCATGGGGAAGGGGCTGAGTGTGCTCCCTCAGGTCTCTCTTCCTCCTCTTATGAAACCACCAGTCCCACTCCCATGATAACCCATTCATCCATTAACCCGTAAGGGTAGGGCCCTCATGATCCAGTTGCTTCTTAAAGGCCTTACCTCTCAATGCTGCCACACTGGGATTAAATTTTGACATTAATTTTGAAGGGGACAAATTCTCACAAGTATGTGGTTTTTTTCTTTTACATTTTGGGGAGTTTTAAAATCTTCTCTTTATCCCTGTGTTCCAAAATTTCATAATGACTGTAGTATTTCTTTTATAAATTCTTTCTTTCTTTCATTTCTCTTTCTGAAACTCTAGTTAATTAGATGTGAGGCTAGCTGGACTCATTGTCGAACAGCTTTCTCTCCTGCACATGTCTTCATCTTGTAGTTTTATTTTCTGGGATAGTATCTTAGCTTCATCTTCTCGTCCCTATATTGAATTTTTAAATTATATTATTCATATTTTTAAATTTCACTATTCATATTTTAAAATTCCAAGACCTCTCTTTTATTCTATAGTTGTTCTTTCTCCATAGCATCCTCTCCTTTTTTAAAGAATGGAATAGCCTTTCATGCTTTTCTGTGGCTACAAATGACAGGCTTGTCTGTTTGTTTTTTGAGACAGGGTCTTGCCCTGTCACCCTGGTTGGAGTGCAGTGGCACGAACATGGTTTGCTGCAACCTCCGCCTCTTGGGCTTTAAACAATCCTGCCACCTTAGCTTCCCAAAGAGCTGGTCTACAGGCGCATGCCACCACACCCAGCTAATTAAAAAAATGTCTTTGTAGAGACAGGGTCTCTCTATATTGCCCAGGTTGGTCTCGAATTCTTGTGCTCAGTTGAGCCCCACCCCCCCGGCCTCCCAAAGTGCTAGGATTACAGGTGTGAGCCACTCACCCCGCCAAATGACAGCCTTTTTGAAACTTTCTGTTTCTCATTTTCTCTGTTTCTTCTATGGTCATGTTTCTGTTTATTTGCTTTAGTCTTCCCTTTTCATCTTGAAGGCTTTCTTTGAACATTCAGTGATCCTTTTTTCTGTGCATATTTCTGAAGAAGGTGCTGACAGCTGGGGGTGGTTGAAGCTTATTAACTGCGTGGTTTTGTTGAGGATGAGCAGGTAGGGGCTACTGAGAAACCCCAAAAAGCCAGCCCCTAGAACTATTATGGTGTGGACCATTACATTTCTCCAGAAGCAGGCTCTGATCTCTAGGGAGGGTGGGCCTGGCCTGGCCCGGTCCTTCTGTGCTGGGGTGTGGGGCAGGAGGAGGGATGGACTTTTCAGTCTTGCATTCCTGCTCCCCATTTACCCCACCGGGGATCTCGGGGTCTGAAGCCTCTTTGGGGTCCTACAGGGAAAGCTGGCTCCATGCTTATCTGTATTCACTTTTGTGGCCAATGAGGCTGCAGTTTTTTCTTTCTTGTTTTTCCAGTTACCTCTCCTCCACTAGTTTTCCAGAAATTCATTGATAACAGTCATTCACCAACAGCCCCTTCCATTCTCTTCATCATTGCAGGTGTGTATTTATTTTCTTCCTTTACCATGAAGTCTCTGGAGGGGAAGGAGAGAAATATGAGAGGTCAGTCTTTCAACTTGAGTCAGAGCCTTGATATCATTTTATTTTATTTTATTTTATTTTATTTTATTTTATTTTTTGAGGCAGGGTCTTGTTCTGTTGTCCAGGTTGGAGTACGTGTCTCCATTGCTGCTCACTGTTGCCTCAACCTCCCAGGCTCAAGGGTTCCTTCTGCCTCAGCCTCCTGATAACTGGGATGACAGGCACATGCCACCATGCCTGGCTAATATACACATATATGTTATTTTGTAGAGATGGGGTCTTGCTCTGTTGCTCAGGCTGGTCTTGAACTCCTGGGCTCAAGCAGTCCTCCTGCCTCAGCCTCCCAAAGTGATAGGGTTACAGGTGTGAGCCACCACTCTCCTGGGTTAATAAAGCCTGGAAAGATATTGAAAGACCCCATCTATAAAAGAAAGTTGTTTTTTTTTTTTTAACTTTTATTTTAAGTTCAGGGATACATGTGCAAGTTTGTTACATAAGTAAACTTGTGTCATGCGGGCTTGTTGTATAGACTAACTAATGAGTACTAGGCTTAATACCTGGGTGATGACATTTAAAAAAAACTAAAAATTAGCTGGGTGCGGGGGCATGCACCTGTAATCCCAGTTATGCAAGAGGCTGAGGCTGGAGGATCGCTTGAGCCTAGGAGTTCCAGGTTGCAGTGAGCTGTGGTTGTGCCACTGCACTCCAGCCTGGGCAACAGATCAAGACCCTATCTTAGAAAAAAACAAAGTAAAATAAAATGAGGGTGTTGAAATCTCTCTCACCGCATGATCCCCGAGACTGTTAGGTCACTAGAAGGCCAGGGAAGAGTCTTGGGGTTTAGTGTGTGCTGGCCCCCACCTAGGGTGAATAGAGGTCAGCCTGTCTTTTTCCCGGAAAGGATCCACTGCCCTGTCCTTACTCAGGAAGGACAAGGGGTTATTGTATTTGCTGCTCTGTTGATCTAGTTCAGCTACCTCTTCTCTGGTCTTCCTTCTCTGGGCTTGGGGGGTCAATGCCTCCCCATCCTCTGGGCAAGCACCATCACACAAAAACTGGCCAAGCCCCCTGCTATGTCCTATGCATCAGGGAGAGTTAGAGAGAAGCATCCCTGCAGGAAATCCATGTGCTCCAAACTCACATCTCGTAAAGGTGAGAACGAAAGAGGTTAAAGCTGGTCCTTCTGGCTACTCCTTTCCACCAAAGAAGCCCCAGGAACCGCCCACGGTGTGTTCTAGGCTTTCTCCCACAGGGCCCCGGAGCTCCCTGGAGCTCCCTTCCTGGATTGTCAGGGTTTCCTGCCCTGTGCTCACTTTGATGCCTCCTCCTTCCACAGAAGTCTCAGAACGGTCTGCTCAACCTCCTGCTGCCTCCTCCTTAGCTCATTCCTCCATGTTGAACACCTGCCATGTGCCAGGCGGCTGGTGCCTCCGGGAATCCAGGCCAAACCCAAGAGGATTGGTCTGCCCTCAGGGAGCTTCCAGCCATAGCCACCTTCTTAGCAAGTGAGCTACCCTGTAAACTTGTTGCTTAATGAAGACATGACAAATCCTTTTGTAATTTAATTCTTTTTTTTTTTCTTTTTCGAGACAGAGTCTTGCTCTGTCACCCAGGCTGAAGTGCAGTGGCACCATCTTGGTTCACTGCAACCTCCGCCGCCCAGATTCAAGCGATTCTCATGCTTCAACCTCCTGAGTAGCTGAGATCACAGGCGCTTGACACCATGTCCTGCTAATTTTTGTATTTTTAGTAGAGATGGGGTTTCACCATGTTGGCCAGGCTGGTCTCAAACTCCAGCCTCAAGTGGTTCGCCTGCCTTGGCCTCCCAAAGTGCTGGGATTACAGGCGTGAGCCACCGTGCCCGGCCTCAGATAATTCATGTTTGGTATAGATACATGTCTGGGTATTTGGTGTTTTCCTCTGGATTCATTTAGACTTTGAAGTTATCTTTCTGGCTTTATTTATTTATTTATTTATTTTTATTATTATTATTTTTTGAGACAGAGTTTCACTCTTGTTGCCCAGGCTGGAGTGCAATGGTGCAATCTCGGCTCACCACAACCTCCGTCTCCTAGGTTCAAGAGATTCTCCTGCCTCAGCCTCCCGAGTAGCTGGGATTACAGGCATGCACCACCACACCTGGCTAATTTTTTGTATTTTTTTAGGAGAGATGGGGTTTCACCATGTTAGCCAGGCTGGTCTCGAAATCCTGACCTCAGATGATCCACCTGCCTCGGCCTCCCAAAGTGCTGGGATTACAGGCATGAGCCACTGCACCTGGCCTATATATTTATTTTTGAGACAAGAGTCTCGCTCTGTCGCCAGTGGCGCAATCTCGGCTCACTGCAACCTCTGCCTCACTGGTTCAAGCAATTCTCCTGCCTCAGCCCCCCAAGTAGCTGGGGTTATAGGTGCACACCACCATGCCCAGCTAATTTTTGTATTTCTAGTAGAGACGGGGTTTCACCATATTGGCCAGGATGTTCTCAATCTCTTGATCTCATGGTCCGTTCGCTTTGGCCTTCCAAAGTGCTGAAATTACAGGCATGAGCCACTGCCCCCGGCCCTTTCTGGCTTTATTAACCTAGGACTTGCCTGGATGCTGGTTCTCCAGAGGCCAGGGTCTGCCTCTGTTGTCTGGTGGGAATTTTATTCCACAAAGATTATGGACACCAACTGGGGAGAGGCACAGGGGCTGGGTGTGTTAGACTTCTAGAGACTTCTCTAGGCATCCATTTTCCCAAAGGTTGGCCCAGGGAGCCCAGATCTGCAGGGAAGTGCTAAGCATGAAGTGTCAGGAGAGCCCGCTGCCCTGGTCGACTGGGGGAGTCTTCTGTGGCAGATGAGGTCCTCCTGAGGCACACGGTGAATCCCCAGAGGGACTGGAACACGGGGTTACCCCTCAAATTTCCTTTTCCAAGGAGACTTTATTTGTGTGTTTGTTTTCAGCGGCGGTGAATATAACAGACCCTGCTCTTTCTAGCATGTTCTGGGTCATTCCACCAACGACACCCATGGCTGTGCTCTCAGGAATGGGTTTGGATTTCTCTGTGGGCTGCCCAGGGACAGCTAGCAGGATAGAGGGGTAGGTAGAGAAGGTTGTGGTCAAGCTGCATTTGCATAGCAAGCTCATTGCATTGATAGGTTAATGGTTTAACATAGCAAAACCTCTAATGGTGCTTTCATGTGGAGTGCAGTGGCAGGATCAGAGCTCATTGCAGCCTCAAACAATCCTCTCGCCTCGGCCTCCTTAGTAGCTAGGACTACAAGTGTGTGCCACCCTGCCTGGCTTATTTTTTGTAGAGACCAGGTCTTGCCCTGTTGCCCAGGCTGGTTTCGAACACCTGGACACAAGCAATCCGCCTGCCAAAGTGCTGGGATTGCAGATGTGAGCCACTGCATCCATCCCTAATAGTGCTTTTAGATTCCAAATGTCCAGGTCAGACTTTATAATAATTGCTTTTATTCAGAAGGGGGAAGCTTGAGGGGGACACTAAAGCCCCCTCCATTGGGGGCAGCCCTGCCCATGGCTGGACCATCCTCAGGAGGCCATGTGCCTGCCTGGGCCACCTTGGGCAAATGCCCTCTCTGGGTCTTGCCTTCTGCCCGAGGGGAGCTGGACGGAAACGGTGTAGGTCAGACTGCCCCATGGCGTACTTGGGACTTTGAGGGGCTCCCTGTGCCCCACCTCGGGGGTAACCTTAGCATCTCTACTTGTGTCTGCTTTATTGACTGATACTTCTGTAAAATGTTTTATTTGAACCAAGGGCTTCTAAGGCAAAAACACTTGTAAACCACAGGAAACACAGGCCTGTTGTGCTCTGGGTCCCTGCTAAGTCTGTTTCAGTATGGAAACTGCGTGTCTGATACCTGCATAGTTGTTATTGGGGGAGCAAGTGTCTCTGGTGAGTGTCCCCCCCAGGGCCCAGTGAAGAACATGGGCCCTCAGGACAGCACTTGGCAGGTGGCCAGGACCATTGCCCTCAGTTCTATTTTTAGGTACCAGTGACTAGTGACTGAAGGCCCTGGTGGGGAGGGACCTGCCAGCCATCCCACAGACAGTCTAAACACATGTTCTGAACGCTGGTGTAGTAGGGGCACCTGAAGTTTGTTTTAAATTTGCAGAAGCATCAAAATTTTCATCATGGCAGAAGTCACAACTTTGCTGAGTGGTCTCACATTCCTTTCTGTCTCTGTCTTGCTTTGTACTGTGACTCTGATATGTGTGGCCTCAGGGCTCTGGGCCTCTAAGGACCTTTCTCTGCCCTGGGATGCCTCCTGGAGCCCAGCCAGCAGGTGCCATTCTCCAAAGGACCCTTTCCTTTCCTCTGAACCAAACTATTAGTTGCATGAACCCTGCCTGCTCTGGGCAGATTCTTAACATATTTGCCCATCAGCAGCCTCTCAGAGAGGAATGTTAAATGCTGCCGTGATGTCAAAGGGGCCCCAAGGAGAAGGGCCTGGGCCGACCTCGGCCTGTCACTCACAGGCCCGTGGAGGGTGGGAGATAAGCAAAGCCAAGGCACAGGAAGAACCCGGGTCTCTGCGCTCCTCACACAGCCCAGGCCATCGTGGGGGTTGGTGCTGCCGGGAGGCTGTCAGCTATGGAGGACAAGGACCTTGCAGACAGCACTGCCTGAGTGAGAACCAGGGGTCTGTGCCTCTCGTCATTCCCACTCTTACCCTGGTCAAGCCTGCACCAGCATGTCAGGAACCTCCAAGGAGAGTCTGGGGCACTGGGGGCTGCCAGGGTTGGGCCAGGCCTGCTTAACCACCATGGACAAAAAGCTGAACATGCTGAACGAGAAGGTGGACCAGCTCCTTCACTTCCAAGAAGATGTCACAGAGAAGTTGCAGAGCATGTGCCGAGACATGGGCCACCTGGAGCGGGGCCTGCGCAGGCTGGAGGCCTCCCGGGCACCGGGCCCGCGCGGGGCTGATGGGGCTCCCCGCGTTGACACCCAGGCCGGGTGGCCCGAGGTCCTGGAGCTGGTGAGGGCCATGCAGCAGGATGCGGCCCAGCACAGTGCCAGGCTGGAGGCGGTCTTCAGGATGGTGGCTGCGGTGGACAGGGCCATCGCTTTGGTGGGGGCCACATTCCAGAAATCGAAGGTGGTGGATTTCCCCATGCAAGGGCTTGTCCCCTGGAGGGGAGGCAGCCCAGGTGACAGCCCTGAGGAGGTTGGTTCCTGCTTCCCTGCCCTAGCTGGAAGGGAGGCCCCGGCGCTGGTGGGCGACTGGCCAGGCAGCCAGTGTTTGGAGAGCTGGAGGCATGGTGTCCCCTTCCTGTGTGACCTGTTGATGGGGAAAAGGAGAGCCGGAACTTTAAACGGGTCATAAGTGGATTTCCAGGCAGGATACTGCCTGCCATTCTCCCCAGGGAAGGGAAGAAGCGGGGCTCTGGCCAGGACTACAGGGTCTTGGCAGCTCCAGGGAACCTAGCCGTGGGGGACACGCTGGTGGTTTGGGAGAGAGGACCACCACACTTCTCTGACAGCCCGGTGACTGCCCTTCTGCTCCTTCACACATGGGGTGGGAAAGGCAGAAGTGGCCAGTCTCTCCTGATGGAGCCCCGCTCAGAAACCCACCCGCCACCTCCTGTTCCCAACCTTGAGCTTAGATCCAGAGTGGGTGGAGAGTGCAGCTGCCTGTGGGGAGACGAGTGTTGACAGTGACCCAGGGGGACAGCAGGCAGGAGCCGGAGCCTGTGGGTGGAGGGTGGCATTCCTGGGAGCGGCTGTTCCCAAGGGTTGCATAATCAATCCTGCAGGCTAATGGAAGCTTGGCCACTGGGAGAAGGATATGGGGGGTGAGGTCTGCAGAGGGAACACCCTGTTTGGGGACAGCTAGGGTCAGCCACTTAGCAACACTCAGACAACCTGGAGCCACCATTTCAGACCCCTGAAGTGACTTACCAGCCTCTGGCAAGAGATGAGCTGGGGTCAAAGGGGTCTGTGCTTGACTCTGTGTCAGCTACCGAGGACAGGAGCATGCCTCCCCTCCCCGCACCAGGCTGGAGCTCCCGTGCTGCCCCTTCCCCTCCCTGCCCTGCAGCTCCTGTCAGAGCTGCCCCTCTCCCCAGCCCCCGCTGTCTCCACGGTGCCTCTCCTGAGGGCTTGGCCTGCAGGGCAGTGTGACCCTAACCAAGCCCAGCTTTAAAAAAATAAAATTATGCTGGGTGCAGTGGCTCATGCCTGTAATCCTAGTGCTTTGGGAGGCCAAGGTGGGAGGATTTCTTGAAGCCGGGAGTTTGAGACCAGCCTGGGCAACATAGTAAGACCCTGTCTCTACAAAAAATAAATTTAAAAATTTGCCAGGCATTGTGGCACATATCTGTAGTCCTAGCTACTCGGGAGGCTAAGGTGGGAGAATTGTTTGAGCCCTGCAAACGGAGGCTTCAGTGAGCTATGTTTGTGCCAGTGCACTCCAGCCTGGGCCACAGAGTGAGGCCCTGTCTCTTAAAAAAAAGAAAGAAATTTAATCTAAGTATAGTCAGCCCTCCATATCTGTGGGTTCTACATCTGCAGATTCAATCAAATCTCAGATCAAAATGTAGTTAGTCCTATGATGGTGTGTCCGTACTGGGCGTGTACAGGTTTTTCTTTCTTGTCATTATTCTCTAAATAATAATACAGTTGTTACACGATAGTATAACAACTACTCATATAGCATCTACATTGTATTAGGTATTATAAGTAATCTAGAGGTGATTTAAAGTGTATGGGAGGATGTGTGTAGGTTACATGCAAATACCATGACATTTTATATCAGGGACTTCAGCAGCCATAGATTTTGGTGTGGAGGGGGCCCAGGAACCGATCCCTGGCAGATACAGAGTCACGACTGTAAGTCATAAAATAGGTCTAATCAATAGCTTTAACAAAATTAATATGCATATAGTAAAAAAAAAAATAATGTAAAGAGCTTACATCTCCTTCCTATTCCATCCCCCAGGCCCCAGAACACCAATACCCTGCCCCGCAGGCAAGCGTGGGTTCTGATTGCCTTTGAATCCTTCCAGATAGAGGCTGTGTCTACAAGCAACTTGGTATCCACAGTACTCTTTTTTTTGTTTTGTTTTTCCCACAATCTGTCCACCAGAATTGCTTTGTTGATTTGTTTTGTTTTTGAGATGGAGCTTCAGTCTGTCACCCAGGCTGGAGTACAATGGTGTGATCTTGACTCACTGCAACCTCCGCCTCCCGGGTTCAAGCGATTCTCCTGTCTCAGCCTCCTGAGTAGCTGGGATTACAGATGCCCACCACCATGCCTGGCCAATTTTTTTGTATTTTTAGTAGAGATGGGGGTTCCACCATATTGGCCAGGCTGGTCTCAAACTTCTGACCTCAAGTGATCTGCATGCTTCGGTCTCCCGAAGTGCTGGGATTACAGGTGTGAGCCACCACTCCTGGCAGAATTGTTTTATTTTAATGTAAATGTTATTCACATAGTCCTGGCCCTGATTTCTAATTTTTTACTTAATATATTTTGGGCATTGATTGATGTTCATGTCGTTATGAATATATTCCGAGTACTCCCTTTGGGGGGCTATGTCTTCAGTTGTTAACCAGCCCAGATCCTCGTTTGTTTCTATTGTTTCTTATTTTTGGCAACTATAAATAATGATGCAGTGAATATCCATAGATGTATGTCACTGAACACAAGTGTGGGTTTATCTGCATGATATACTCCCACAGTGGAAATGCCAAGCCAAATGGTAAATTGATATGGATAAAGGCAAATCAGCCTTCAAAGAAGTTACTCCAAATCAGTGTCCTACCATCAAGGTGTGGGGATGCTTTTGATTCTTTGCTTTTCTGGTGAATGAAAATGGGAAATTATTGTGCTTTTTTTTTTTCTCTTTTCCCCACCCACTTCTCCCTTCAGATTATTTTAAGGAAATCTGAGATGTTGGATCATTTCTTTCATAAACGTTTTAGCATTTATAGCAAAAAGATAAGGGCTGTTTTAAAAAAACATAATCTTGATACTATCATCACACCTAAAAAAGTGAATAACTTTATTTATTTATTTTTATTTAGAGACAGGGTCTCACTACGTTGCCCAGGCTGGTCTTGAACTCCTGGGCTCAAGCAATCCTCCTGCCTCAGCCTCCTGAAGTGTTGGGATTATAGGCACAAGCCCCTGCACTGGGCCGAATGATAACTTTTTAGTATTACTGAAGTTCGGTGTTCTAATTTCCCTGATTATCTTATACTTTAAAAATATTTTAGGCTGGGCGAGGTGGTTCAAGGCTGTAATCCCAGCACTTTGGGAGGCTGAGGCGGGGGATCATCTGAGGTCAGGAGTTCAAGACCAGCCTGGCCAACATGCTGAAACCCTGTCTCTAATAGAAATACAAAAATTAGCTGGGCATGGTGGTACATGCCTGTAATGTCAGCTACTCGGGAGGCTGAGGCAGGAGAATTGCTTGAACCCAGGAGGTTGGAGGTTGCAGTGAGCCAAGATTGTGCCACCATACTCTAGCCTGGGCAACAAGACCAAAAACTCCATCTTAAAAAAAAAAAAAAGCTGGGTGTGGTGGCTCACGCCTGTAATCCCAGCACTTTGGGAGGCCAAGGTGGGCAGATCACAAGCTCAGGAGTTCAAGACTAGCCTGGCCAGTATGGTGAACGCCGCCCCCCCCCCCCCACCGTCTCTAGTAAAAATACAAAAATTAGCTGGGTGTGGTGGTGGGCGCCTGTAGTCCCAGCTACCCGGGAGGCTGAGGCAGAAGAATCACTTGAACCCAGGAGGCAGAGGTTGCAGTGAGCTGAGATTGCGCCACTGCACTCCAGCCTGGGCGACAAAGTGACACTCTGTCTCACACACACACAAAAATAAATAAGTAAAATAAAAATTTACAGTTTATTTGTATCAGACCCAAATAAGACAATTATTTTTATGTCTCTTAAAGCTAACCTTTTGAACTTATGAAAAAATTTTAGGTTTTTATTATGGAAAATTTCAAATATAACCAAAACTAGACTAATATGTCTCATAGTTTTGATTTATATTTATTTTGCTAGAAGACTGAACATCACTCACAGGTTTGAAACCTTTTGTATTTTCTGTGGACTGCCTGCTCATATCTTTTCCCCCTCTTTCCTATTTTTTTTTTTTTTGCATTTTTCTTATTGATTTGTAAGAGTGCTTCATGTATTAATGAAATTAGCTGTTACATATGTTGCATGAAGGGATTTCTGGGTAAGGGAAGTCATAGAACTTCCTCTTTTTTGAGTTCTTGTGCCATTTCCCGTCTGTCCTGCTCCACTGGAACTTGCTAAATCTCTCCTCTGGCCCTGGCGTTTTATAAACATACCAGGAATGTCTTTAGGTTTGGTCCAGTCTCCCCATCAGGCTGTCGGCTGCTGATTGGCCCATGACAGGAAACCTCTCCTTCCCTCCATGTTGTGAGGCCAGGGCAGGTCTTGCAGGAAGGGCTCAGAGAATGAGCGGTGAACTGAGACACAGCCACGGCTGCTAAACACATCGTCAGTGCTGAACGCTGTACATTATGGAGGCTTCTTGGGGACTGAGTTTCCTGGGAGAGTGGAGCATGGCAACCATCTTTGGAATGGAATTAAATCCTAGCACTGGCGGTTAAATTTGAAAATTGTGCCAGGACTTTGTGAAGGTCCTCCTGAGATCTTCAGAAGTCCCCGGCGGCACTTCATTTGGTTCCAGCAGTGAATTTGATGATACCTGGAAGCCAGGTGTGCTCTCCTGGAAAACAGCCCCAGGCATATGTGTTCAGAGGCACCAGTCCTCTAGAATGGTGTGTCAGGAAGCACAGAAACGGCAGGGACTAGAAGGCTGAGCCCTGAAGACAGAACCCAGCTGGGGGTGGGGGGTGCACACGCATGCGCCTGCCTACCCTAAAGACGGGGGAAGCAGAGGACAGTTTGAGCCCAACAAGGTCTGCCAAAGGACAGTCTCTCCAAGTCCCTTTCTGCCAGTGGGTGAAAGAGGAGGAGGTCTGTTTCATGCCTCCAGTCCCCCCAGCTCTGGGGGTGGCAGGACAGAGCCTACAGAAGGATAAGGGGGAGCTGTCTGCTGAGCAGGGGATCTGGGCCACATTGATGACTCTGGTGATCCTGGTGACAGCGGCAGCGAGCAGTTTTGATGAAGTGCCTCCCCCACACCAGCTGCTGGGCTGTGTGTTCTCCATGTGCTATGTCCTTACTGTTCAGAGGTCAAAGCTTGGTGTGCTGAAATCGCAAAGTAATGAGCAGGTAGTAATTTAGAGTAGTGGGCACGGTGTAGACAAACAGTGGAACCAACACCTTAGGGTTGGGGAGACATTTGGGACAGCTGTAGTGCCCTGCTTAGAGGAGACTGCCCTAGCCGAGTTTTGCCATCTTGGCCTAGAGTTGCCAGATCTTCAGGTTTTTTTCTGTGTGCGTGTGTTTTTTTTGACAAGAGTCTTACTCTGCCCCCCAGGCTGGAGTGCAGCAATGTGATCTGGGCTTACTGCAACCTCCGCCTTCTGGGTTCATGTGATTCTCCCTGCCTCAGCCTCCCGAGTAGCTGGGATTACAGGTGCCTGTCGCCATACCTGGCTAATTTTTGTATTTTTATAGAGACAGGGTTTCACCTCACCATGTTGGCCAGGCTGGTCTTGAACTCCCGACCCCAGGTGATCCACCCTCCTCAGCCTCCCAAAGTGCTGGGATTATAGGTGTGAGCTACCATGCCCGGCCATCCTCAGATTTTTTTAAGAAAAACTGGGAACTTAGACTTTTTTTTTTCTAGTGAGTTTTATTAAGGTTTAGTAATTACATAATAATTATGATGGTATAATTTACATGTAATAAACTGCACATACACCCAAACTATGCACATTTCAAATATATAGCTCCACAAATGTTTCTATCCATATCACCATCACCACAGTAAAAATGGGAAACAATTCTCTCACCCCAAAAGGAATCCTAACTGTAAAAATCTCATAGATTTTAAAAGTTGGGAACAAATTGAAAAAGTTAAACCTGGGTAATAAAGTGAGTACCTTGTCTCTATAAAACAACGTCAACCAACAATTAGCTGGAGGTGGCAGCACGTACCTGTAATCCCAGCTACTCGTGAGGCTGAGGTGAGAGGATCACTGGATTACTTAATCCTGGAAGGTTGAGGCTGCAGTGAGCTGGGATCCAACCACTGCACTCCAGCCTGGACAACAGAGCGAGACCGTGTCCTGAGCCGTTTTTGGCCTCTGGGCTTCTAATTAAGGGCTTCTGTGGCAAGGCAGGGGAAGGCCCTGGCTGGGCCCCCAGGCATAAGGCACTCACTGATACAGAGGCTTCTCTTGCCTTGGCCACAGAAGCCCCAAGACTGGTGAGTGCCTTACACCTGGGGGCAAGCAAGGCTCTGGGCTGTGGCTGGCACTGCTGCTGTAACATGTGCCAGGATGCATCTTAGGGACTTCATCGAAGGGTGCAAACCCAAGAAGCACCATGCTCTTGCATGAGGACCCAGCAAGAGGTCAGACCATTTGGAAATACTTGCTTAAGTATGGACTAGCTGAGCATACTGAGGGCTCTGGGCTGTTTTATGGGTGAAAGCATGGGCAGGCCAGACACTGGTCTGGTGTGGACCATTTGGATTTAAGGAAAAGCTGCTGAGAGCTTCTCTGGGTCAGTGTCCTTACACTGGGCCCATTTAACATTGATAGCTCTTGGTTCCTGGCAGGACAAAATCCGCAGAGCTATTGAGCACCCACTATGTGCTGGGCACACTTCTAGGACATTTGCACATTACTCCCAAATCTTCCCACTGACTCTACAAGGCCGATAATGTGATTATCCCCGTTTTACAGATGAGGAAAGTGAGATGCAGAGAATTTAAGGATCTTGACCAAGTGGTGAAGGTGGGGTTCAAACCCAGCATGGTTGACTCCAGAGTCCATGCCCCTGGCTACACTGCTATACTGTAAAGAGGTGACCATGGGATCCCCCAACCCAGCTCCCAGGCACACATTACTAACTGACCTTGGCACTGTTTCCCCCTAAGCAGGGATTTGACTTCAGAATTCAACCAAAACCAGTGCTGTAGTAGCCATGATCAATTGATCTGGGTTGGCATATTAAGATTATTTTTCATCTCTGGCCAGGCATGGTAGCTCACACCTGTAATCCCAGCAATTTGGGAGGCCTAGGAGGGAGGGTAGCTTAAGTCCAGGAGCTTGAGACACGCCTGGCCAACATGGTGAAACCCTGTCTCTACTAAAAATTCAAAAATTAGCCGGGCATGGTGATGCATGCCTGTAGTCCCAGCTACTCGGGAGGCTAAGCTGGGAGGGTCTTTTGAACCTGGGAGGCAGAGGTTGCAGTGAGCTGAGATTGTGCCTCTGCATTGCAGCCTGGATGACAGAGCAAGACCTTGTCTCCAAAAAAAAAAAAAAAAATATATATATATATATACACACACACACATACACACACACACATATATATACACACACACATATATATTTAAATGATTATTTTCCATTTCTAGTCTTAAGTCCTTTGGGGTCCAGCCTGTTTTGAACCCTGTATCAGGAGCTGGGTTCATCCCTTATGGGGAGTATGGTGAAGCCCTGGAAAGGAAGTGGTTCTGGGTGTGAAGCTGGGCACCTCCTCTTTTAAAGTTTATGACATTGGGAAGTCCTCAGTGTCCTTCTCTCTAAAGTGGTAACTGCAGTGTCTGCTCTCCAATGTTACTGTGATACTGTGTGGAATAACCTAAATGCCCTTACCTTAAGCACACGGGAGCTGCTCAGCAAATGTCTGTGGCCTGAAAGGCAATATTGATGATAATGATGACTTTTTTTATGGTTGTTATTTTAGAACAAAGAGCGAGTGGAAGAAGAGGGAGCAAAACCAAAGCATGTGCTGAGTGCCAGTGGGCAGTCTGATGCCAGGGAGCCTGGGGAAGGTGAGTGGGACCCCATTTGCTTTATCTGACATTGCAGACACAACAGCTTCAGAATAAAGTCCCCAACAACACGGCCCACAGTGTGATTCCTGGGCAACTGTCAAAGCCTCTTTTTTTTGTTTGTTTTTGCAGGGTTTTTTGTCATATATATCCCACCAGAGATACATAGTCAATTGCTGTGTTTCAAAACCACTTGGAATACAGTTGACCCTTGAACAACTCGGGGTTGGGGAACTGACTTCCTACACAGTTGAAAATTCAAGTATAATTGTTGACTCTTCCCAAATGTAACTACTAATAGCCTTCTGTTGACTGGAAGTCTTGCTGATAACATAAATACGCAATTAACACATGCTTGTAATGTTTTATGTGTTAAATATGGTATTCTTACAATAGAGTAAGCTAGAGAAAAGAAAATGTTATTACGATGATCACAAGGAAGATAAAATATATTCCCTATTCATTCCGTGGAAGTGGGTCTTCATTCTTGTCATTTTCACATTGAGTAGGCTGATGAGGACGAGGAAGGTGAGAGGTTCGTCTTACTGTCTTGGTGGCAGAGGAGGAAGAAAATCTGCATCTAAGTGAACCTATGCAGCTCAAACCTGTGTTGCTCAAGGGCCAACTGTAGTACCTTTCTGTGCAGGCGATGCCACCAACTTGGTACTCAAATGCTTTAAATGTTTATGGATTACTTTGTTAACCTTTAATTTTCTTGTATAATTTTGCATGATATTTACATGGTTCCAAAGTCAAATAGACAAAACAATGTGTATTAAGAGAAGTCGAGAGGCCAGATGCAATGGTTCCTTCCTGTAATCCCAGCAATTTGGGAGGCCAAGGCGGGAGTATCACTTGAGCCCAGGAGTTTTAGACGAGCCTGGGCAACAGAGTGAGACTCCATCACTATGATTTTTTTTTTTTTACTTAAAAATAAGAGGCCGGGGACGGTGGCTCACACCTGTAATCCCAGCACTTTGGGAGGCTCAGGTGGGCGGATCACCTGAGGTTAGGAGTTCGAGACCAGACTGGCCAACGTGGTGAAACACTGTCTCTACTAAAAATACAAAAATTAGCAGGCATGGTGGCATGTGCCTGTAATCCCAGCTACTTGGGAGGCTGAGGCAGGAGAATCGCTTGAACCAGGGAGGTGGAGGCTGCAGTGAGCCAAGATCACACCACTGCACTCTAGCCTGGGTGACAAGAGCGAGATTCTGTCTCAAAAAAATAAATAAAAGAGAAGTCTATCTTCTACCTTTGTTCTCTGCACCCCGCTTCCTCCCCTGATACGTAAGTAACCATTTAAAAAGCTTTCGTCTTTTCTTTCCCTTGAGGTCCAGTCTACCTAGACAACATGGTCAGTGGTTATGTGCGCACGTGCACACATGCACACTCACACATGCTCCCTTCTTAGAGAAACAGGACCCCAGACACATCGTTCTCCACCTGGCTTTCTTTCACTTACAGTATAGCCAGAGATCACTCCATAGTTGCGCTTACAGATTGTTTTTTTGAGACAGGATCTCACTCTGTTGCCCAGGCTGGAGTGCAAGTGGCGTGAACATGGCTCACTGCAGCCTCTATCTACTGTGCTCAATCCTCCTGCCTCAGCCTCTGAAGTAGCTCAGATTGCAGGCATGTGCGACCATGCCCAACTCATTTAAAATTTTTTATTTTTAGTAGAGACAAGCTTTCACTGTGTTGCCCAGGCTTCCACAGAGATATTAATTTCTTCTTTTTCACGACTGTGCCACACTCCTTGTTGGATGCTTCATGGTTTAGTCAACCAGCCCCTTTCATTTGGGTTGTTTCCAGTCTTTGGCTGTTATAAACCTGAGCACTGAATGGCGTTGTACAGATTCCTTGCAGTATCTTTGTGGCAGACTCCTCCACATGGGAGTGCGTTTTTGTCCTGCCTGTTTTCCTGTAGAGAGCCAGAAGGTGGACGTGCTGGAGGGGACAGTGGAGAGGCTGCCCCCCATCAGAGCTTCGGGGCTGGGAGCTGACCCCGCCCAGGCATGGGCCTCACCAGGCCAGGGAGATGGTGTTCCTGGCCCAGCCCAGGCATTCCCTGGTCACCTGCCCCTGCCCACAAAGGTGGAAGCCAAGCCTCCTGAGACACCCAGCGAGAGCCTCAGGACTGGCCTGGAATTGGCTCCAGCACCCGGCAGGGTCAATGTGGTCTCCCCGAGCCTGGAGGTTGCACCAGGTGCAGGACAAGGAGCATCATCCAGAAGGACTGACCCTGGGCCCTTAGAGGAAGGCACGAGGTTGACTCCAGGGCCTGGCCCCCAGTGCCCAGGGCCTCCAGGGCTGCCATCCCAGGCCAGGGCAGCCCACAGTGGTGGAGAAACACCTCCAAGGTAAGGGGAGCTCTTCCAGGCTGGGAGAGGGAGGGGATGGACTGCAGCCCCTTGCTGGAGCTCGGCCGTGAGCAGCATCCACTGCATCCATGTTCCTGGGCTGTTCTTGCAAGGGGAATGGGAAGGAGGCCTGGGCCCTGCCTCTGGGAGCTTAGAGTGCCACTGCTCACCGGCTGCCCACTAGAAGTACCTGGGGGGTAGTTTGGAAAATAAAGATGCCTGGAGATGTGGATTGAATTGGTCTGGAGTGAGTTTCAGGAATTAGATTTTTTTTATATGCTCTCCAGATGGTTCTAATGGGGAGCAGGGTTGAGAATCACTAGCTCTAAGATCAGTACTAACAGTAGCTAAAAGATGGGGTTCATGGAGCACCTGCCCTGGGCTGGCCATTGGCTGGGCATTTCACCAGCTTCACCTTTTATTCTCAAGCCGTCTGCAGGAGATGAACGTGGTTGTCATCCCCATTTCATTGATGAGAATACTTAGGCTCCAAGTGCCCAGGGCCCCACAGCTAGGAATTCACAGAGTTGGGATCTGAATCCGGGTTACCGGATTCCGGAACCTGTGCCCCAATCACTGCACCATCCTGCTTCCTCAAGTCGACATTTAATTAAGTTCTAAATAATACGGTGAGGCAAGAAGGACAGGAACCTCAGGAATGTGAGAGGGGTGCAGGCTGAGTCAGCCCCAGGGGCTTTCGGGAGGCTCACGCAGACGTCCTGGAGGCGGAGTCGTGGCAGCTGTCCTGCCCCCAGAACACAGCCTGAGGACCCACTCTCGGCAGACGTCTGTAGCAGAGTGAAGAACCTGCAGACTCCCATGCCCTCTCCAGCATGTCCTGGTCCCCAGGGCGGCCCTGCTGAAGGGTGCTGTGCCCCCGGGCTTTTCTCGGAGGGACCTGGTGTTTCCTAGCATCTTCTGTGCCTGCCCAGGGTGGCCCTGACCTGTCATGGAGAACCCAGGCCTGGCTCAGGGAGTGGATCTGGTGTCTGTGTTTGCTGTGGTGACAGGCAGAGAACCCCAGATCATTTGTCAGACTTGGTTCTAGGAGGAAATGGGAGCCTCCCAGGGGGCCTCACAGGCTGGAGGAAGGGGTTCCTGGCAGGCATCCCGGGAATGGAACCAGGACACTACATGTGGAATCTGGGGCTGGGGGTGAACTGTCTATGAAGTTGTTATGGGCCTCAAAAGATTCTGAGGGAGAAGAAAAGTTCTCTATCTCAGGTTCAACCCTTGGTTGAATTCAGGCCCAGCAGACCTGCAGCGGCCTCAGGAAGTGAGGAGATCACGATCTGCCCTTCCTCACCTCAGACCTGGGTGCATTTTGAGGAAAACAGGTTGGAAGTATCAGCTCTGATGGGTCGTGGTTGCCTGTGCAGAGGATCCTGCCGGGCGTTGTGGCTCATGCCTTGATCCCAGCACTGTGAGAGGCCGAGGTGGAAGGATCGCTTGAGCCCAGGAGCTTGAGGCCAGCCTGGGCAACAAAGCAAGACCCTATCTCTACAAAAATTAGCTGGGCTGCCGTGGGCATGATGGCAGGCACCTGTAATCCATGCATGCTACTGGGGAGGCTGAGGTGGAAGGATCACTTGAGCCCAGGAGGTTGAGGCTGTAGCTAGTTATGATCACACCATTGCACTGCGGCCTGGGAGACAAAGTGAGACCCTATTTCAAACAAACAACAACAACAACAAACCCAGAGGATCCTGAGGCCATGCCTACTGAGGCACTGAGCTGGAACTGCTCAGCACTGCCCGCATGGGTCTGCCACCCGGCAGGTGGACAGCTTTGGGTACTCAAAGTGGCAGGAGCTGCTTGGAAGTGCCTTTAGGGGCTTCACTCAGTGGCCCTGGAAGTGAAGACCCAAAGGGAAGTCATGATTGCTGGCCTTCTCAGCTGACTGTTGACTAGCAGCAGTGTCCTGTGTCCCCTGGTCTGGCAGGAGGCCTGAGTTAGATTTGGAGTGGCTTGGCGTGGATACCACACTTCCCTTCCTACCTATCATTACTGAACCATGCCCAGGCCCAAGGTACAGTGTTGGAAGGATTTCTACCTCTCACCCAATGAGTCATACGCACCTAGGGACAGGTGTATCAGAGAGGTCCAGCCGCTGAGACACGGGGACGGGGCCTTCAGCTGCTGGAGAAAGCCTTTAATGTTTTCTTTTTTAAAATTGGGTTAAAAACTGGCCAGGCACAGTGGCTCACACTTGTTTCCCAGAACTTTGGGAGGCCGAGGTGGGCAGATCACCTGAGGTCAAGAGTTCAAGACCAGCCTGGCCAACATGGTGAAACCCTGTCTCTACTAAAAATACAAAAATTAGCTGGGCATGGTGGCAGGTGCCTGTAATCCCAGCTACTCAGGAGGCTAAGGCAGGAGAATCGCTTGAACCTGGGAGGCAGAGGTTGCAGTGAACTGAGATCATGCCATTGTACTCCAGCCTGGGGGACAAGAGTGAGACTTTGTCATAAATAAATAAATAAATAAATAAATAAATAGGGATAAAAACCACATAATGTAAAATTTAACATCTTAGTGGGCCCCCTCCTTTTTTTTGAGACAGGGTGTCACTCACCGAGGCTGGAGTGCAGTGGTGCTATCTCAGCTCACTTCAGCCTCCACTTCTCGGGCTCAAGAGATCCTCCTGCCTCAGCCTTCAGTGTAGCTGGGATTACAGGCATGTCCCACCATGGCTGGTTAATTTTTTTTTTTTGTAGAGACGGATTCCACTATGTTGCTCAGGCTGGTCTCGAACTCCTGGCCTCAAGTGATCTTCCTGCCTCAGCCTCCCAAACTGCTGGGATTACAAGTGTGAGCCACAGTGCCCAGCCCCATCTTAACCTTTTAAAAGTGTACACAGTAGTGTTAAGTATATTCACGTTGTTGTGAGACAGATCTCCAGGACATTTTCATCTAGCAAAACTGAGATTCATCATCCACTAAATAACACCTCCTGCTCCTAGCCCTTGACAGCCACCATTGTACTTTCTGTCTCTGTGAATCTGAGACATAGATTTTTGAGGGTCCTCATATCAGTGGAATCATACAGGATTTGTCTTTTTTTTTTGAGACAGAGTCTCACTCTGTCACCCAGGCTGGAGTGCAGTGGCGTGATCTCAGCTCACTGCAAACTCCACCTCCCAGGTTCAAGCAATTCACGATTCTCCTGCCTTAGCCTCCCAAGTAGCTGGGACTACAGGCACGTGCCACAGCACCCGGCTAATTTTTGTATTTTTAGTAGAGATGGGCTTTCTCCATGTTGGCCAGTCTGGTATCAAACTCCTGACCTCATGTGATCCATCCTCCTTGGCCTCCCAAAGCTCTGGGATTGCAGATGTGAGCCACCGCACCTGGCCACAGGATTTGTCTTTTTGTGCCTGGCTCATTTCACTGAGCACAGTGTCCTCAGGGCCCATCAGTGCTGTAGCATGTGTCAGAACATCCCTCTTTTCTAAGACTGAATAGTATTCTGTGCTATATAACGCATAGACACCACCTGTGCGTTATCTATCACTGGGCATTTGGGTTGCTTCCACCTTTTGACTGTTGTGAGTAATGCTGCTACAGTTATGAGGGTACAGATGTCTCCTGGAGACCCTGCTTTGGATTCTCTTGGATATATACCCAGAAGTGGAGTTGCTGAAACATACGGTAATCCTACTCTTAATTTCTGAAGAGCCTCCAGTTTTCCACAGCAGTTGCACCAATTTAGGCCTTTTGAACCCCTGCATTTGTGCCTTCCTCTCTTGGTTGACTCTTGGTACATCTGTAAGGTGTCACTGTCCCTGATGACAAAAGAGGGAACTGAGGCCAGACTTATCCAAAGCTGTCCAGCAACCTGCTGGCAGAGCTAAGCCCATAATCAAGGCCACCTGCCTCCCTGCTGAGACTTAGTCCCCGCCAGACACTGTCACCCTCACCCCCGAACACACATAGACCCCATGCTGTGGGATTGTGGCCCAGCAAAAGGAAGCCCCACCGAGAGGCAGCCAGAGTTGGGGAGACTTGGAGAGGGAGGGTCTGGCTTCCCGGGTGATGTGACTGGCAGGATCAGGGTCTTTCCTTCTGGAGGTCGGGGCTCAGAGGGCCTTTTCCACCTCCAGCTGGGCTTACAAATCCTAGTATTGCAAGGTCTGGGCAGTGAAAATGAGTGAAGTGAGCTGGGGCATCGCCAGGGTGCGCAGGGCCTGTGCTGAGGTGGAAAGCTGTTCTTCAACCACGTGAGCACGTGGGCCTAGCACAGCTAGCTCTTCTGTTCATTCAAGATGAACAGAAAGTCTAGTCTTTTATGAGAATTGCCTGATTTTATTTTATTTTATTTTATTTTTTGAGACAGGGACTCTCACTCTGTTGCCCAGGCTGGAGTGCAGTGGTATTATCATAGCTCACTGTAGCCTCCATCTCCTGGGTTTAAGCAATCCTCCTGCCTCAGCCTCCTGAGTATCTGGAACCACCACTCCTGGCTAAGTTTTTTAAAATTATTTTTTGTAGAGATGGAGTCTTGCTATGTTGCCCAGGCTGGTCTCAAACTCCTGGCCTCAAGGGATCCTCCCATGTTGGCCTCCCAAAGTACTGGGATTACAGGTGTGAGCCACTGTGCCCAACTGAAATTCACTGATTTTACACAAATACTTCTGAACTGGGGCTTCCAGTGTGACGTTTGACTTGGTTTCTCCTTCTCTTCATTTAAGTGAAAGGGAAACTGGGCCCGGGGAAGGTAGAGGGACTTGGGCCTACCTCCTACAGGCCTCAGTTCTCCTGGGGCAGAAACAGGTTCTTGGGGGTGTATGGTCCTCACCCCTGTCCACCGTCAAGCTTCCCGGGACCCTCATCCAGCGGGATCCTGAGAGCTGATGGCACCAACTGCCACTGAAGCCAGCTCCTGCCCTGGTGTCCTGTCTAGCAGGGCCTCAGGGCCATTGTCAGTGATGGCAGCAGTGGGCATTGGAACCCACATCTGTTCTGACTCCGGAGTCCTTGCCTCTAACCTCAGCACCATGTTTCTCTCTGCCCCAGGATCTCCATCCACATGCAAGAGATGGATACTCCTGGGGAGATGCTGGTAACACGCAGGGGCAGCCTTGGACCCAGCCCCGCCACAGAGGCTCCAGCAGCTGCCCAGCCAGGCGAGCAGGGCCCACCTGGGACTGGGCGCTGCCTCCAAGCCCCTGGGACTGAGTCCAGAGAACAGATCCCTGAAGGAGCCAGAGAGCTCTCCTCACTGCAGGAGAGCAGCAGCCCCAGGGGAGCGAAGTCAGAGGAGGATCAAAGGGCTGGGGCCGAGCCTAGCACGAGACCAAGCTTGGCCAGGAGGGACGACGATGACCACATGGTTGGGGCCCTGGGCCTGCAGCAGGGCAAAGGCCCAGGAGCAGGAAACCCTGAGCCTAAGCAGGATTGTGCAGCTAGGGCTCCAGCGAGAGCTGAAGCAGTAAGGAGGACGCCCCCAGGCGTCGAGGCTGGCAGCGTGGTTCTGGGTAAGTGGGACTGTTGGCTGGTTAGACATGAGCCCTGAGGGAAGGGAGTTTGGAGCTCCTACTCCTGGGGAGTCTTCCTGAAACTTCCAGGGGTAGATCATATGAGTCTGGGAGCATCCAAGAGTTGGGAACATCTCCAGGTACGTCCTGGGGCTGGAGACCAAGGCACAGAGATGCGGGGCCTGAACTCGGGCTGGCTGCAGGGATAAGGGAGAGGGGACATGTGTGGCCCACCTGGGTACATTTCCTTTTTTTGGAGACAGGGTCTTGCTCTGTTGCCCAGGCTGGAGTCCAGTGGCACGATCATAGTCCCCTGCAGGCTTGACCTGGGTTCAAGTGAGTCTCCAGCCTCGGCCTCCCAGAGCTTTGGGATTGCAGGCATGAGCCGCTGTGGCTGGCCACTGGGGAGGTTTCTTACCGCCACCTGCCTGCCTGCGCTTGCCTCCATGAGTCTCATTTTGGATTGAGAGAGAGAAGGCTTCTGTTGAAAAGCGAAGACATGAATTGGAGTATGTGACCACTGTCAGCCGTTCCCACCCACCCAGGCTAGTGACCCAGGGTGTGTTCTTGTGACCTAAAAGCCCTCAACCCCTCCAGCCCTAGGGTCACACGCTCTTGGTCTGAGAATTGTCCACGGACTGCTCTCAGTGTTCCTGGTAGTCGGAGAGCGGGCAGAGTGCTCCCATGGTGAGCCCTGAACAAACAAACGCCAGCCGAGCCGACTTCCTTCCAGCCCTTGGTGCACAACCGGTTCACACCACTGCACTTGCTGTGTGTTCTAGATTCTGTTTTATTCATTTAGTCTATTTCCTGTAAGATTTCTAGGTATTCATATCACCTCTGAAGGACAAGATTAAAATAAAACAACCCTAAACCATTAAAAAACAAACAAGCAAACAAACCTTTCCAAGTGCTGGCTGTCCTCTATTTCCCTTGCAGACAGATCCCCTGTCAACCCCCTCCCCAATCCTGTGCCCCGGGGCCCGCCCCCCTGGCTCCATCACGGGCTATCATGCTGAGCTTCTGGTTGGGCTCAGCTGGCAGGAGATGGAGGGCGAGAGGAGAGAGGGTGGATGTTTATTTCTCCAGCTGCCTCCCTCTCATAATAACCGCGTGAGTTTCTACAGCCCTGACTTTACAGGCCCTTTAAAAATAGTGGCGTCACTAACTGCCCCATCACCTTGTCCACATGGGCCCTCTGTTTCCTGCGGGCCACACAGATCCACTAGGATCGCCTTCTAGACATCATGAACAGACTGGATGGAACTTCTCAGCCTTGCCAAGGGCACTGTCCTGGGTGCTGGGAGACCCGGGTTTGAGTGTTGTCTGTCACGGCCTCCCTGTGTGACCTCGGTGGTCACCTCACCTCTCTGACACTCAGGTCCCTTCTCTGCCGAATGGATGGCTCTACCGATACGGTTTGGAGAAAAGGTTTCAAATACCGGGGTTGGCCGTAGGGCCTGGTGGACCAAGGGAAGCTAAGTGGGTCTGGCATAGGTGACCGAGAGGTGTGGGCTGCACAGAGGAGGCTCACGGGTTCCTATTGCCTCCTGAGCAGATGACAGTCCGGCCCCGCCAGCTCCTTTTGAACACCGGGTAGTGAGCGTCAAGGAGACCTCCGTCTCAGCGGATTACGAGGTGTGCCAGCACGAAGTCTTGGGAGGGTAGGTGGGCATCTGCCTTGGTGGGGGGGCTCAGAGCAGGAGTCACGGGGTGGGGTCGGGACCACCTGGAGAACTGGGGTGGGTGCTGCAGGATGACTCTCTCGAGCTGATGGAGCCCAGGCTGGGGTGGGACATCCCGTATGGTGTGGGGTGCATGATGGCCCACAGAGTGGGGGAAAGAGAATAGCCTTAGAGGACAGGAGAGCCCACGTGGCATCGGGGAGGGGAGGCTTGGGAGGGCAGGCACCCTCTGGGTATGGGAGGCACAGCCTGGAGGTGGCCGGAGAGCCAACATGGGGTGGGGTGAGGAGAAGGTTCTTTAGGGTGGATAGCCCAGGTGGTGTGAGGTGAGGGAATGTTCCCTGGGGTGCAGGATATGGCTTGGGTGGTGTGGGGTGAGGGGATGTTCCTTCGGGTGCAGGATGGCCTGGGTGGTGTGGGGTGAAGAGTTGCTTTGCAGGTTTCAGGATAGCTAGCAGGGTTTTAGGGTGATGACCGGCTGCACTCTGGGATGTAGGATGGTCCACATGACCTGTGTGTGGAGAAGTTGGACCCAGAAGTCCGGGGATGGGTGTGGGATGAGCCTCTGGGCTCTCAGCCTGCCGTGTGGCTGTGTCTCTGCAGGGGCCGGTTTGGCCAGGTCCACAGGTGCACAGAGAAGTCCACAGGCCTCCCACTGGCTGCCAAGATCATCAAAGTGAAGAGCGCCAAGGACCGGGTGAGGCATCTGCCTGGGCCAGGTCCCTATGGCTAGCCTCAGGATTCCTTTCCTTCCCTCAGGGCCCCAGGCTCCCATGCTGCACTGGAAACACTACTTATTCCTGCTCTTTTCCAGGATTCCCACCCTCCAGTCAGCTCTCCTGTCCTTGTTGGGCCTTAGGTTTCCTGTCTGTGAGATGAGTGGGTCACACTCAGGCCCTTTGTGTTGTAGAATCTGGTTTGGGTGTTGAGTCAGGGAGACCTGGTGTGAGAATAGGAAACTGAGGAAGGATGAGGAGTTCTGTGTCTGTCTTGGGAGTTCAGCTGGCTCCTCTTCCTGACTCATTCCCTTGGAAATCCCTCTGTCCTCTGGTTCCCCTAAGGAGGATGTGAAGAACGAGATCAACATCATGAACCAGCTCAGCCATGTGAACCTGATCCAGCTCTATGATGCCTTCGAGAGCAAGCACAGCTGCACCCTGGTCATGGAGTAGTGAGTATCAGAGGTGGGGCGGCCGCCTCGGCTCAAGCCAGGGCTCAGCGCTAGGGCTTAGAGCCTTAATTCAAGGCAAAGCCCTCTCTGTCCTTTCCCCTTCCTGGCATGTCCAGGGTCGTGTCATCCTGTCTTCTCTGGCTTGGCTATTTGGCCTCCAATATGGACTGTGGAGGACAAAAGCAACTTCGTCACAAACCAGTGGCCAGTGAGCCTGATTTGACCTGCAGGTGTGTGTATGTTGATTGGCCTATACTAGTTTTAGTAATTTTTTGAAAATTAAATTGAAACTTTTTTTTAGAGACAAGGTCTTACTCTGTTGCCCAGGCTGGAGTGCAGTGGTGTGATCACAACTCACTGCAGCCTTGAACTTCCAGA
Organism: Trachypithecus francoisi; assembly: GCF_009764315.1. Lineage (NCBI taxonomy): Eukaryota > Metazoa > Chordata > Mammalia > Primates > Cercopithecidae > Trachypithecus > Trachypithecus francoisi. Next base: position 86,903,957 of record NW_022681455.1, on the reverse strand, counting down.
CTCCAGTGATCCTCCCACCTCAGCCTTCCATGAAGCTGTGACCACAGGCATGTGCCACCATGCCCAGCTAATTTTAAAATTTTTTGTAGAGATGAGGTCTTGCTATGTTGCCCAGGCTGGTCTTGAACTCCTGAACTCAAGCAGTCCTCCTGCCCCAGCTTCCCAAAATGCTGGCATTACAGGTGTGAGCCACCACACTCTGCCTATTGTTAGTAATGTGGGATTCGTTGTTAACCATTGGAAATTAGGATCTTCACATTAAAACCTAGATATCTGGCTTTTCTCGAAAACGTAAAAGATGTTGTAAATGCTGGGCCTGCCTTTCCAAGTGGAAATGATATGTGGGAGCTCCCAGGGACTGCCGTTTGTAGACAGGGTGACCAGGCTTCCTCTGCCACAATCCCCAGCACTCCCAAACGCCCCAGTGCTGGGGCCAAGGACTCAGAGGCCATTCATATTTGCACTTGTGTTGTTTTCCTTCTGGGCAGAGCTGAAGAGAGTAAAGCGTTTGTCATGTCATGTCCTTATCGAAAGTGGAAAAACAAAAAATAAGTGAAAGACTGTGTGTCTTCAGAACATGTTTGCTTCACGGATGGCCTCATTGGCTCATTTAGGCTTATGCCACAAAGGTCTGAGTTGGCCTCCATAGGCGAATGAGTTCGCGGCCCTGGTCAGGATCACCTAGAGTGTGCCTGGATCATCAACACTGATGGCCATCCCCTCTTCCCTTTGACCTGTCACTTCCTTTTTACCACCCCTAATCTTTGCTGGGAGTGGACTGGAGCAAAGGTCCCAGTAAAACCCCAGTGGCAGGCCTGGTGTGGTGACTCATGTGGTAATCCCAGCAGTTTGGGAGGCTGAGGTGGGCAGATCACCTGAGATCAGGAGTTCAAGACAAGCCTGACCAACATAGTGAAACCCTGTTTCTATTAAAAAATACAAAAATTAGCTGGGTGTGGTGGTGAGCACCTATAATCCCAACTTTTCAGAAGGCTGAGGCAGGAGAATCACTTGAACCCAGGAGATGGAGGTTGCAGTGAGCAGAGATTGTGCCACTGCACTCCAGCCTGGGCGACAGGGTGAGACTCTGTCTAAAAACAAAACACACAAAAAACCCAATGGCAATGGCAGCAGCCCTGTGACCCATGGGGTGTGACAGTGGGCCTACCCAGGCTGGCCTCTTTTGGCCCCGTGATGACAGTGGACAAGCCCTGAAGAGCCTTGCTCAGGCTGGTGCCTGCCTCTCCCTTTGCTCTGGCAGCGTGGACGGTGGTGAGCTCTTCGACCGGATCACAGATGAGAAGTACCACCTGACCGAACTGGATGTGGTCCTGTTCACCAGGCAGATCTGTGAGGGCGTGCATTACCTGCACCAGCACTACATCCTGCACCTGGACCTCAAGGTGGGTTCTGCCCCGGGCATGGGGTAGGGGCCTCTGATGCCCTAGCCCTTGGCGTGCTCTCACCATTGAGAGCTCTGTCCACAGACAGCCCCAGCTTCCATTCCCGGCTCTCTGTCATTTTGTAGTTCTGGAGTCTGGGACAGGCCACTCTTGCTGCCTCTTGGGGCTGTAGTTCTTCCATATGGATAATTGTACCTCTTTAAGTATTATTTGAAGATTAAGTGAAACAATGAGCTTTTCTTCTTTAAAAATACCTTTAAGATTAGTTTTTTAAAAAGTTCAAAAGGGAACATAGGCTTTTGGTAACAAATATAGACAGCAGAATAGTGTGTAAAATACACAGTGAAAGTTCCTCCCGCCAGGCTTCCCCGCTGAGGGAACTTCTCTGTGAGCAAGCTGGCATGACTCACAGACACACAAAAGGAGATCCTACAATGCATTCCTCTCTCTCTCTCTCTCTCTCTCTTTCTTTCTGACACACACACTCTCTCTCTCTCTCTCTCTCTCTCTCTCTCTCTCTCTCTCTCCTCTCTCTCCTCTCCTCTCTCTTCTCTCCTCTCCCTTCTCTTTTTTTTTGGAGACAGGGCCTCTCTCTGTTGCCCAGGCTGGAGTGCAGTGGTGCCATCATAGCTCACTGCAGCCTTGACCTCCCAGGCTTAAGTGATCCTCAGTCTCCCAAGTAGCTAGGTGCGTGCCACCAAACTTGGCTAATTTTTCTATTTTTTATATAGAGAAGAATTCACCATGTTGCCCAGGTTGGTCTTAAACTCCTGGACTCAGGCAATCCTGCCTTAGCCTTCCAATGTGCTGGGATTACAGGCGTGAGCCACCACATCTGGCCCATATCTTGTTTTTAATGTTGTTTTTGTTAGTCATACAGTATAGACATCTTTCCTCATTCTCTGTAAGAGCTGTGTGATACTCTATGGAGTGAATACACTTTTGAATTCCACTATTTTGTCTCCTAGGAGTGTCCTGGGAGTGTCAGGTACATAACACCCTGGGCACGGTGCCTGGCTGATAGCAATCACTTGAGACATGGTGGCAGTTCCTGTGATTTTCCACTCCTCTGGGCCAAAAGGAGGGTGTTTCTTTACAACTCATTTCAGGAAGGGGGTGAATGTCGGTGGCTCCCCACAGAAGAAGGGCGGTGGGTTGGCTGCATCTGTGAGGGTTCACATTGCCCCTTCTGACCTCTTTCCTTGTGGACATCAGACTGTAAGGTGGGGTGCTTGGAAAGTTGGTAGGGGTGAGGGGATTGGCCTCAGGCCCCTTTTGCTCATTAGAGCTCATCCGAAGCCTCCTGCACCAGCTGCTGTGGGGTGGGCAGCCAGGAAAAGCTCAGGAACCTGCCCTATGATTCTGGGGCAAGGACCAGCCTTTGGGGCACTGCCTGTGGCTGCAGCAGAGAGGAGATCGCTGCTGAGGCTGTTTCTCTCAGCTAACACTATAGTTTGTAGTAGGAGACTGAATGTTTTCTCCTTAAAATCAGGAATAAGACAAGGATATCTGTTCTTGCCACTTGTATTAAAGGGGCTGTGGGGGTTCAGCCCCTTCTGATTGTGAGACTTGGGGAAGTTCTTTAAACTCATCAATTGTGAAATAGAGAAACATAATACCTACCTCTTGGGGTGTTGTGTGGATTAAATATAGAGAAAGAGCTCTGGAACTGCACTGTCCAAGACAATAGCCACAAGCCACATAGGGCCACTAAACACTTGAAATGTAGCTAGTATGACTAACCAAACTTTACATTTTATTAATTTAAATTAATAAACTGACCCTTGATGCAGTTATTGGAAAACTATTAGTATGTTTGGAACAACTTGGATATATGAATTTACTTTTCAACTCTAAATTTCTTGAAATCTAAATACAGATAAAATATTTCTGGGCCGGACGCGGTGGCTCACGCCTGTAATCCCAGCACTTTGGGAGGCCGAGGTGGGGGGATCACGAGGTCAGGAGATCGAGACCATCCTGGCTAACATGGTGAAACCCTGTCTCTATTAAAAATACAAAAGCAAAATTAGCCGGGCATGGTGGCAGGCGCCTGTAGTCCCAGCTACTTAGGAGGCTGAGGTGGGAGAATGGTGTGAACCCAGGAGGCGGAGCTTGCAGTGAGCTGAGCTCATGTCACTGCACTCCAGCCTGGGAAACAGAGCGAGACTTGTCTCAAAAAAAAAAAAAAAAAAATTCTGATGGAAACTTAAGGTATGAATTGAGATACACTGTAGATGTAAAATACACACTGGATTTCAAATGGATTTCAAAGACAATATGAAAAAGAATGGACACAATCACATCAACATTTTTATACTGATAACCTATTGACATGATAAAATTTTGGATATATCCAGTTAAATAAAATATATTATTAGTCTGTAATCCCAGCACTTTAGGGGGCCAAGACAGGAGGATTTCTTGAAGCCAGGAGTTTGAGACTAGCCTGGGCAGCATAGTGAGACCCTGTCTTTAAAAAACAAAATTATTTTTAATTAGCCATGTCTGTAGTCCTAGTTACTTGGGAGGCTGAGGCAGGAGGATTGCTTAAGCCCAGAAGTTGGAGGCTATAGTGAGGCATGATTGTGCCACTGCACTCCAGCCTGGGCGATAGAGCAGGACCCTGTTTCAAAGGGGGGAAAAAGACACTAGAAAAAGAACAGCAAGTTCTTTGAGTCTGATTGACTCAAAGCAATCAGAATGAGGGAAATAAAAATTGGAGCATAAAAAACAGAAAAAAATAGAGAAAATCATTAAAACCAAAGTTAGTTCTTTAGAAAGATCAATAAATTGGCAAATATTTAGCTATACTAACCAAGAGAAAGAGAAGATGCAAGTGACTAAAATCAGGAATAAAAGAGGGGACATTACTACTGGTCTTACAGAAATAAAAAAGGATTATAAAGAAATATGATAAAAAATTGTATGCCAAAAAAAAAAAAAATTGTATGCCAATAAGTCAGAACACCTAGATGAAATGGACAAATTTCTAGGAAGACACCAACTAGTGAAACTGGCTCAAGAAGAAATAGAAAATCTGAATAGACCTATAGCAATTAGAGATTGAATTAGTACTCAAAACTATCCACAAAGCAAAGCCCAGGCCCCTATGGCTTCACTGGTGAATTGTACCAAATGTTTGTTTGTTTGTTTGTTTTGAGGCCAAAGCAGGTGGATCACCTGAGGTCTGGAGTTTGAGACCAGCCTGACCAACATGGAGAAGCCCCGTCTCTACTAAAAATACAAAATTATCTGGGTGTCGTGGCACATGCCTGTAATCCCAGCTACTTGGGAGGCTGAGGCAGGAGAATCACTTGAACCCGGGAGGCAGAGGTTGCAGTGAGCAGAGATCAAGGCACTGCATTCCAGCCTGGGTGACAAGAGTGAAACTCCATCTTAAAAAAAAAAAAAAAAAGGCATTAGCTAGGATATGGGAAAATTGGAACCCTCATACATTGCTGGTGGGTTGTAAAATGTGCATTCACTTTTTAAAAAGTCTGGCAGTTCCTAAAAATGCTAAACATAGAATTACCATATAACCCAGCAATTTTACTCCTAGGTATACCCCTAAGAGAATTAAAACATAAGTTGACACAAAAACTTGTACACAAATGTTTTTTAGCAGCATTATTTATAATAGCCAGAAGTGTAAACAACCCAAATGTTCATTAACTTTATTAGTTAATGGATAAACAAAATATGGTCTAATCCATACAATGGAATATTATTTAGCCATGAAAAGGAATGAAGTGCTGATACCTGCTACACAACATGGATAAACCTTGAAAACTTTCTGGTAAGTGAAATAAATCAGACACAAAAGGCCATATGTTTTATGATTCTGTTTATATGAAATGTCCAGAATAGGCAAATCCACAGAGAAAGAGGACATTAATGATTGCCATGGCATGGGAAGTGAGGGGAGAATGGACAGGAACTGATGATGGGTATGGGTTTTTTTTTTTTTTTGAGGTGATGAAAATGTTCCAAAGTTAGATAGTGATATCATTGCACAACTCTGTGAATATACTAAAAATCAATGAATTGCACACTTTAAAATGGTGAGTTCTGGATGGGCGAGGTGGTTCACACTTGTAATCCTAGTGCTTTGGAAGGCTGAGGCAGGCTGATCACCTGAGGTCAGGAGTTTGAGACCAGTCTGGCCAACATGGTGAAACCTGTCTCAACTAAAAATACAAACAAATTAGCTGGGCGTGGTGGCCCACGCCTGTAATCCTAGCTACTTGGGAGGCTGAGGCAGGAGAATAACTTGAACCCGGGAGGCGGAGATTGCAGTGAGCCGAGATTGTGTCACTGCACTCCAGCCTGGGCGACGAGTGAAACCCTATCCCCACCCCACCCCAAAAAAGGTGAGTTTTATGGAAAAAATCAGTATTATTTGTATTACTTAAAATGTTATAAAATTTAAGTTCACTTGTTTCTTTTGACCCTTTTAAATGTGCATACTAGAAAACTTTAAATTACTATATATGTGGCTCGTTTGTATTTTTATCAGATAGTGTTATTCTAGATCTTATATAGAAGACATAGAGATTTTTAAACACCACTCTCTCACACCTTTCTGAAGGAATTGTACAACCCCATTGTAACATAAATAACAATGAAAGCTTCTGTTGGGAGAAGCAGTAGCTGACATTTGCTTTGGAAGCTGTAAAGTGTTTCATGCATGTTATGTCATTTTATCCTCACACCCTCCTGAGGGGCAGACAGGAAGAGGTTATTACTCCCGTTTTACATATGGAGACGCTGAGTCTTCAGGAATGGGGAGGGACTCATCTAGGGCTACAGAACCAGGTAATGAGCCCCTAGACCTCAGGCACTGGACCCTGGGTCTGCTAAGTCCTATCTGTCATAAGCCCTACATCTTCATTCAGCTTTTCTTCCCAAACCCCCAACACACATACCCCCAAATTTGTCATGCATGAGCAGAGAGCATCCTTCCAGACTCCCTCAGGGCCTCAGAGCTGATCCAAATGCCGTAAGAGGAGAGGCGTGCCAAGGCTGCCACCCTCATGCCATGGGCCACAGCTGTCACTGCAGAGTGGCAGGTGGACATTCAGCAGCTCTGCTCTCCTTAACCAACCAGTGATGCTTTGGTCTCACCCCAGAGATTCTGATGTAATTGGTCAGGGTTGAGACCTGGGCACTGGGATTTTTTCTTTTTCTTTTTCTTTTCTTTTTTTTTTTTAATTCTCTTAGCATTCCAGTATAACATTGGGATTCTAAAAGCTCCCCTGATGATTCCAATATACAGCCACCCCCAAACCAGTAGTTCCATACAAGCAGTTCATGGGCCAATTATACCTCACAGAGGTATTCTGTTGGGCTCTGAGACATGAGTTTAGGTTTCATTTAGTTGTTAACATTTAAAAGCATGGAATTTTCACATAAAAACCTGAATTCCTAGCTGGGCATGGTGGCTCATGCCTGTATGCTCAGCACTTTGGGAGGCTGAGGCTGGAGGATCTCTTGAGCCCAGGAATTCGAGACAAATCTGGGCAACATGGTGAGACCCCATCTCTGTTTTTTTAATTAAAAACAAAACTGACCAAAACAACAACAACAACAACAACAACAACAACAACAAAACACCCCTGAATTCTCGGCTTCTCTTGAGGACTGAGAAACTCTGGCGTTGTGCCTACGCTCCTACTTGGTGACCAGTGTCTGGGACTGGGTAGTGCTGTCCCTTTACACAGGCTGGGAGCCTCCAGTTCCCCACAGTCCACGCCAATCCTTATTGTCTTGCCAGTCCCTTCATGTATTTCCATTATCTATCCAGCCCTTGCAGGGCTGCCCTGAGCCATTTATGTCCCTTGAAGGCTGGAAAACAGAGGCCTATAGACAAGTGTGGCAGCTGCAGACCTCCTCAGCTATTGCTTGGGCTAAGCAGACTTCTTTCTTTCCCAGCCGGAGAACATATTGTGTGTCAATCAGACAGGACATCAAATTAAGATCATCGACTTCGGGCTGGCCAGAAGGTAAGGGGGTTTTACTTAGATAGCTTAACAAAATTCCTTGGGACTCTTTGTGGCTCTCTGGGTATGGTTACTCCTGACCCAGCTAATGCTTGAGTTTTGGAACTGATGCAAGAAAGCTCTTGTGCACAGAGGCTGGTGGCCTTTGACTTGCAGACAGGCCTTGTTGCTCTTGTGTGGGCTGGCTTTGTGTTGTGGGCTCTGCTTCTTCCTAAAAGGCTATGGAATTAACTGAACTTCACTCCACCTGAGAAGAGAGGAGAGTGATGGTGAAGGGGGCTGTTGATCGAGGTGCTGGGCTGCTCAGTTCTGTGGGTTCCCCAGGCCTCCTGGGGCCAGGAGGTGCTGGGCTATGCGATGCATCTGCCACCATCCCTGCCCTCCAGGAAATGACCAGGTTAAATACAAAAAGCGAGCATGTGACAGTGTTGGGTGGCGCCATGAGTAGGTGTTTCTGTAACCTCTCAGGACTGGTTTAGATCTTGGTGAAATGGTGATATAATACATTACCTGCTGGCATGGGAGTGGTTATGAGCGTTAAATGAGAAAATACATAGACAGTGTGGACCCATCCTATCCGGGAGGTTAGGTTCTCAAGTTTCAGGGCCAAGTAAACATTGTAGGCCCAGCACAGTGGCTAACGCCTATAATCCCAACACTTTTGGGAGGCCAAGGAGGGAGGATCTCTTGACCTCAGGAATTCAAGACCAGCCTGGGCAACATAGCAAGACCTCATCTCTACAAAAAATACAAAAATTAGCCCAGCATGGTGGTGAGCACCTGTAGTCTCAGCAACTTGGGAAGCTGAGGTGGGAGGATCACTTGAGCCTGCAGTGAGTCAAAATCACACCATTACACTCCAGTCTGAGCAGTAGAGCTAGACCCTGTCTAAAAATAAATAAATAATAAAGTAAACATTGTATATTTATTATTATTATTATTATTATTATTATTATTATTTTGAGACCGAGTCTCATGCTGTCACCCAGGCTGGAGTGCAGTGGCACAATCTCGGCTCACTGCAACCTCCGTCTCCTGGATTCAAGCAATTCTCCTGCCTCAACTTTCCAAGTAGCTGGGATTACAGGTGCCCACCACCATGCCCAGCTAATTTTTGTATTTTTAGTAGAGATGGGGTTTCACCACGTTGGCCAGGATGGTCTTGATCTCTTGACGTCATGATCCGCCTGCCTGACCTCCCAAAGTGCTGGGATTACAGGCATGAGCCACCATGGCAGGCCGAATCACATATCTTCTAGGTAGGTCTTTCAGCTGCAGCTGAATTTTCAACTCTTCTGGAAGCTCCTTCTCTTTCCTAATGGCTGGCTGTTTTCTTCTTCTTCTTTTTCTTTCTTCTCCTTCTTCTTCCTTCTTCCTTCTTCTTCTTTCTTCTTTCTTATTCTCCTCCTCCTCCTCCTCCTTCTTCTTCTTCCTTCTTCTTTCTTCTTCTTCTCCTCCTCCTCCTCCTTCTTCTTCTTTCTTTCTTTTCTTCCTTCTTCTTCCTTCTTCCTCTTCTTCCTCTTCTTCCTCTCTTCCTCTCTTCTTCCTCTCCTTCCTCTCCTTCTTCTTCTCCTCCTCCTTCTCCTTCTCCTTCTCCTTCTCCTTCTTCTTCTTCTTCTTCTGACAGAGTCTCTCTCTGTCACCCAGGCTGGAGTGCAGTGGTGCAACCTCGGCTCACTGCAACCTCTGCCTCCTGGGTTCAAACAATTTTCCTGCCTCAGCCTCCCAAGTAGCTGGAACTACAGGTGCCCGCCGCCATGCCCGGCTAATTTTTGTATTTTTAGTAGAAACAGAGTTTCACCATGTTGGCCAGGAGTCTTGAACTCCTGACTTCAAGTGATCTGCCCACCTCAGCCTCCCAAAGTGCTGGGATTACAGGCATGAGCCACCACGCTGTGCCCTCCACCACATCCACGAGTGGAAGGAAACACAGCATAGCCCCTGGATGCAGAGCCGCGTGCCTGAGCTCAGCTCTGCCTTCCAGCACCTGCCTCCCAAGCAGCATCCACACCCTCAGTGCTGGTTTTCCTGGTCACTCCCCACTGGTTGAAGTGTAAACGTTACCCATTTGCAGTGTGATCATGCATTTTCAGTGCCCCATGTGCTGCTAGTGTAAACGCAGGAGGAAGTTCATATCATCCCACAAGGCCTTCAGGGTCTCTATCACACAGTGTATTGTAGTTCATAAACAGAAAAAAATCACATGCAATCTACCATGTTAGCAAATTGCTTAGTATTTTCCCTGATAATATGCTATAAAATTCAGATGCCTCCCACACGCTTGCATGTCGTATACACTAGGGCAGTGTTTCTCAACCTATTTCATTATCGCTACCTGCCCTGTAGTGAGCCCTTTTTGACTTTATTTCCCCAATCACCTAGTCCCCCTATGCCATGAAATTTAATACCATGGATGTACTGCGTATCTGTTTATGTGCTGTGGCCCTTTGGAGAGCCACAAACCATTGTAATAGGTAAGACTGTTTTGTCCCCCAAGAACCAATGTTTGTCCCCCACGGGGCAATATTGTCTTCACTGAGAATGCACGCGCTGGTGTATGCAATACACTCTCAAATACCTGATGGTCCGCTGCCAAATGAGCATTTGCAGGGACACACTGTGAACACCGAGAAAGAAGCAACCATTGGACGCCCCTGGAGTCAGGGAAGGCTTTTCTGAGCAGTTGGCAGGGACTGGTGGACAGGATTTGCTGTCTGCAGGCAATGCTGCTATGCTGGCAAATGCTTCAGCACCAGCCCTAGGGGAGTGGGGAGTGAGAGGGGATGGTTTGATTTGTAATCTTTGCCAGTGTTTGCTAATTACAAGCTACCAAGATGATATCACTGAAGGCGGAGCTGGAAGGAGAGGCACTCAGGACTCCCGTGCACCTGAGAGCCAGCTATCTGGAGGGGAGGTGGGGGGGCCCTGTGAGTTGTGGGCTGAGAACAGGGTGCACGCTGTATATGCAGGCCAGTCGGGGTAAAATACAGTAGAAGATGAGAGCACTAATGGGGAATCCTGAATGCGAGGCTCACACGTCTGAACATTATCCTATAGGCCAGGGTCTTACCTGGTGGGGAGGTGAAAAGGGCTGTAGGTCAATTTACCAAAACTTAGTCAAACCAAAAACCTCCATGCTGAGTGGCTGTTTGGGGAAAAGCTCTCAAATTGTATTTCCTCTGCTCTCACACCACAGCAAACAACACTGAAGACTTCTGTGATCAAAAGTGGTCAGGTGGGTTCCCCACCAGTGAGCAGCAGATGCCAGCTGGGTGTCCTGCAGTTCAGTTCCGACATCCCCTACTGGGAGACAGTGTCAGATCCCACAGGTTAAGGGCTCAGTCCTCAAGGATACCCCCTCTTCCCCCAGTCACTGGTCACAAGTGCAGGCCTCTGGAGCTTCTGATGGAATGTCTTCATGTTGGGGTTCCCACGACCCTCTCTTTGGGTTTAATTTGCCAGAATGGCTCAAAGAACTCAAGGAAACACTTACTTACATTTACCTGTTTATATTACAAAGAATACAGGTGAAGAGGGACATAGGGCGAGGTATGGGGAAAGGGGCATGGAGCTTCCATGCCTTCCCTGAGTGTCCCCCTCTCCAGGAATCTCCCCGTTTTCAGCCATCGGGAAGTTCTCCAACCCTGTCCTCTTGGGGTTTTATGGAGGCATCATTACATAGGCATGATTGACAATGGCACAGAAAGGTGATTGGACAAAAAGCCCATGATCTAAACCCAGCAAAGCCTGTCTTTTTCTTAGCCTCTCTGTGTTGCATTCCTTCCTTTAGGGTAGGGGGCAGGACCCTCTCTAGAATGAAGGTCTTTTGATCCACAGTCAGATTAGAGTCCTGCCTTGGGCAGGTGAAAGAAGGACTGGAGAAGAACACAGAGAGAGAGAGATTCTCTCCTGAGGCCTAAAGTGTCCCAACATTATAACAAGGACTATGCAAGTTAGAAGCCAGGGGGGAGGCCGGGCGCGGTGGCTCAAGCCTGTAATCCCAGGACTTTGGGAGGCCGAGACGGGCGGATCACGAGGTCAGGAGATCGAGACCATCCTGGCTAACACGGTGAAACCCCGCTCTCTACTAAAAATACAAAATACAAAAACTAGCCGGGCGAGATGGCGGGCGCCTGTAGTCCCAGCTACTCGGGAGGCTGAGACAGGAGAATGGCGTAAACCTGGGAGGCGGAGCTTGCAGTGAGCTGAGCTGAGATCCGGCCACTGCACTCCAGCCCGGGCGACAGAGCGAGACTCCGTCTCAAAAAAAAAAAAAAAAAAAAAAAAAAAAAGAAGCCGGGGGGGGGGAATATATATATATATATGTGTGTGGTGTGGTGTGCGCGCTATATATCTCTCTCATAACATGTATCTATCTATCTATCTATCTATCTATCCATCTAGTCTCCCGGCCCAGTCCCTCAACCCCCTCCACCTTGCTGCTCTTTCACTGGATGGGCTCAGCTGTGTTGGCGCTGAGTCATTGTCTGCCTGGCTCTCAGCAAATTTGGAGGAGAGGAGATTGCTCTCTGAAAGCTGATTTAAAGGAAGCAGGGTATACTGGCAGAATATTCATTTTATTTATTTTACTATTGTTATTCTCAATTGCCTCATCTATAAAATGGGGATGATAATCCTACCTATTTCATAGGGCTCTTGGAAGGAGGGGAAGAGATGCTACACATGTATAAAACTTTTAGCATAGTACCTGGCAAATAAAAAGTGCTCATGAAATTTTAGCTAGAGACTCTTTTTCTTCAAGAGTGATTCTAAAACACACTATTTGCCCCCCTTTCCCACTCAGCCATTGACTCTCTTCCTAGCCTTAAACTTCATGTCCAGAACTTTTTCTAATTTTTTATTTTTGGAATTGTGGTTTAAAAAATACATAACATAAAAGTTATCACCTAGTGTCCATCAGTGGATAAAGAAACTGGGGCATATATATGCAAATGAATATTGTTCTGCTTCAAAAGAGAAAGGAATCCTGTCATTTGCAGCAACATGGATGACTCTGTAGGGCATTATGTTAGGTGAAATAAACCAGGCTCAGAAAGACAAGTACCACGTGATCTCACTTAGGTGTGGAACCTGAAAAAGACAAACTCTTACAGGCAGAGAGTTGGATTGGTGGTTACCGAAGGCAGGGCAGGTGGCACTGGGGAGATGTCGGCCAAAGGATACAATATTTCACTTAGAAAGGAGGAATAAATTCAAGAGAGCCATTGTACATGGTGATTATAGTTAATAACAATGTATTGTATACTTGAGAATTGCCAAGAGAATAGACTTTAAGTGTTCTCACCATAAAAAGTAAGTATGTGAGGTAATACATATGTTAATTAGCTTGATTTAGCCATCCCACAATGTACACATGTATCAAGCATCATATATACCGGTTGGGTGTAGTGGCTCACGCATGTAATCCAGCACTTTGGGAGGCCAAGACAGGTGGAGTTTTTGCGCTCAGGAGTTTGAGACCAGCCCGGGCAACATGGTGAAACCTCATCTCTACAAAAAATACAAAAATTAGTCAGATGTGGTGGTGTGTGCCTGTGGCCCCAGATACTCAGGAGGCTGAGGTGAGAGAATTGCCTGAGCCTGGGAGGTGGAGGTTGCAGTGAGCCGAGATCTTATCACTGCACTCCAGCGTGGGTGACAGAGTGAGACCCTGTCTCAAAAAAAAAAAAAAAAAAATCATATATGCCATAAATATGTACAATCAGTACATTCATATTTTTGTGCAACCAATCTACAGAACTTTTTCATCTTGCAAAACTGAGATTCTATACCCGTTAAATAATAACTTTCCATTTTCTGCCTGCCCCTAACCCCTTCCTTATTTCTGTTTCTATCAATTTGACTACTGAAAGAAGCAAACGCCTGGAGGAGGAAGTCTGTAGTTTTCTGATTCTATCACTGACTTAGAAAAGCCTGAAGTCTGGGGCCTGGGATCTGTGTATTCCCCAGTAATTCACAAGTGTAGTGTGGGTGTGGGGTCCAGGCCATATGGCTGATGGGAAGTGGGGAATGTCTGCATCCCACCAGAAATGAGCCCCAGCATCCACATCTCCCAGGCCTCACCCCATGGTTCTTTGTACCCTCCCCTCTTCCTCAGGTACAAGCCTCGAGAGAAGCTGAAGGTGAACTTCGGCACGCCTGAGTTCCTGGCCCCAGAAGTCGTCAACTATGAGTTTGTCTCATTCCCCACGGACATGTGGAGTGTGGGAGTCATCACCTACATGCTGTGAGTGCTTAGTAGCCTGGCTCTGAAGTGGGGATGGGGTTCATTTGTCTTCCTCTGGGTAGTCTTAGAAGCAAAATTTTGAGCACAAGTAGTCTATTTGGGAAGTATCCCCAGGAAACCCCAATAGAGGAATAGGGTAGTGAGACGGGGAAGGAAAGGAGCCAGGGAAGGGTATGTTATTAAGTCAGTTACCATATTTATAAGGCGGTCGTATTTCCAAGTTATTGTAGTAGGTTAATACTGAAAAAATTGAGATGTGCTGATATTATTCCCTGGAACAAAGGTCTAAAGGTCTGTTCTTGGTGAGGAAGGCCTACTTGGGCTTCAGCAGCTGTATCAAAGTTATGGGTTGAGCTGGGCATGGTGGCTCATGCCTGTAATCGCAGCACTTTGGGAGGCCAAGGTGGGAGGATTGCTTGAGCCAAAGAGTTCAAGACCAGCCTGGGCAACACAGAGAGACCCTGTCTCTACTAAAACCAAAAAAATTAGCTGGTCATGGTGGTGTGTGCCTGTCGTCCCAGTTACTAGGGAGACTGAGGTGGGAGGATTGCTTGAGCCTGGGAGGTTGAGGCTGCAGTGAGCCATGATCATGCCATTGCATTCCAGCCTGGGTGACAGAGCAAGACCGTGTCTCGAAAAAAAAAAAAAAGTTATGGCTTGAGCCATTGAATTTTTTGGTACTGACACATAAAAGTAATAACTGAAAAAAACAAAGGTATTCATGACTCAGGAGTAAGGCCCAATTGTGGGCAACTAGAGTTTCATTCTGCTGGGGAACTCCAGAATCCATCATGGAATACCCCCTGAGAGTTATTTCATCTAGGGGAGGGAGTTGGGGTATTTATACACTAACTCTTATCAGTTATTCCATGTGGACTAATGGAGATGGGGTGGAATTGATTTCCTGATACTTCTGGGTGGGTAAAGCAAGCTTCGGCTGGAGAGAAAGCCCTCCAGCAAAGACATGCATGTGCTTTGGTACAAATGGAGCTGGATCATGCCTATAATCCCAGCACTTTGGGAGGCTGTGGCAGGAGGATTGGTTGAGCCCAGAAGTTCGAGGCTGCGGTGAGCTATGATTGCACCACAGAACTCCAGCCTGGGTGACAGAATGAGGCCCTGTTTAAAGACAAAACAAAATAAAAACCCAAATGAGGCTGGAGTGCACTGAAGGGGTAAGGGGGTGGGGGGCAGGGCAGGATACGCTTTATGGCATCGTTGAACCCATGCTCCCTGTTTTCTTCTCTGTCCGGCTGTGGACTTCCCGTGGCTGCTTTCTCAGAGGCAAAGTCATGTTTTGCTTCTGATCTTCTGATTATTGTGTAACTGCTACGCACTGTCCCTGCACTCGGATGTGTGAGCTGCACCAGGCTGGGGAAGTTCAGATCCCTGAGGCTGGCCGTCAGGGTATCCTGCTTCTTCTGTCCTCCCTCTAGCGGCAGCCTAATAAAGCCCATTTTCCTTTGGCTTGGGGCCTGGGTAGCATCTAAACAAGCCTGACTGTCTCAAGGACACGGAAGGCTATTTCTATTTCTAAAATTAAATCAATGTGTACTTGATAACTGGGCATATGAAGTTGGGCCCTGATTTTACTCTTTATTTCAGGAATGAGGTAGAAAGAGGTGAGCACAAGAGGGGACTTATTCCAAAAATTCTTCTTGCCTCCAAATTTTAAATCCTTCTGTGTCCTCCCTTTAATGAACACACTGGACTCCATCCTGTGGAGAAGTAGTGGGGGTGCTTTTCTTTTGAACCCTCTTGGTTCTGGCTAGGTCCACTTGAACTCTGTAAGCTTCTCTATTCTGCCAATGAATGTTGGCAAATGTGGCCTCTACCTACTGATGGTCCTTTCTCTCTTCTATAGACTCAGTGGCTTGTCCCCATTTCTAGGGGAAACAGATGCAGAGACCATGAATTTCATTGTAAACTGTAGCTGGGATTTTGATGCTGACACCTTTGAAGGGCTCTCGGAGGAGGCCAAGGACTTTGTTTCCCAGTTGCTGGTCAAAGAGAAGAGGTACCTTTCATTGCTTGTCACTCACGGGGACCCCAGGTCTGGGAGCTGGGCAGGACTGCTGACTGTGAAGGTCTTTCTTCCTGTGGACAAATTCTGTTCAAGATTTCTTAGTTTGCTACTTCTTTGGAAAAATAAAGGGAACAGAGAAAGGGACAAAGGAAATCAATGAAACAAACAAGTAGGGGCATAAAATACAGTTTTAGAAAGAAGTATATGTAGATCGGTCCTATCTGCAAGTTATCACTTGTCATAGGCTAAGGTTGAAAAAAACCTGAGCTATGCAGATGTTATTTCCAGAAGAAAGATCTGAATACCTTGTTTCTTGGTGAAGAGGATCTATTTAGGCTTCAGCATCTGTATCAAAGTCATGGGTCAAGCCATGTGAGGTTTTTGATACTCAGAATAAGGTAATAACTGGACATAACCAAAGGTATTAACAACCCAAGACTAAGGCCCAAGAGTCTGGGCTCTAAGACAGCTTGTGTTTCCCTGACTTTTATAGTTTTGTGTCTTTCTGACTGTGAAAAGTTATGTGAGAGGAAAAAAGAAATCTAAGTCAGATGAACAAGTTGCCTTCATACTCTGGAAGGAGAAATGAGCTTCCTTCAAATTTCCTGTTCTTTTGCTTCTTTAAGAGCAATTCCAGGTATAGCTAGCCTTCCTACTGCCCTGCTTCAACTTCTTTTTTCTTTCTTTTTTTTTTGAGACGGAGTCTTGCTCTGTCGCCCAGGCTGGAGTGCAGTGGCTGGATCTCAGCTCACTGCAAGCTCCGCCTCCCGGATTTACGCCATTCTCCTGCCTCAGCCTCCTGAGTAGCTGGGACTACAGGCGCCCGCCACCTCGCCTGGCTAGTTTTTTGTATTTTTTAGTAGAGACGGGGTTTCACCGTGTTAGCCAGGATGGTCTCGATCTCCTGACCTCGTGATCCGCCCATCTCGGCCTCCCAAAGTGCTGGGATTACAGGCTTGAGCCACCGTGCCCGGCCCCTGCTTCAACTTCTTAGCCCCCTCTGGGAAGTGGTTCCTCCCAGAATCACTGGAATATGTTCCCGCTATAGAGGTCAGAGAACATTTTGCTGACGACCTTCTGGCACTTTGAAGGAAGGGAATTTTAGACACAAGGAGTTCCCTTTTTGGTACATGGCATTAATCTGCCTAAATGATTAATCTGTTACACTGACTCAGGCTTCCTACCCAACTGAACAGATTTTTGGATGAGAAAAGGCAACTCCAACTAAAAGTCTTAACTGCTGTTTGATTTCACAGCTGCAGAATGAGTGCCACACAGTGCCTGAAACACGAGTGGCTGAATAATTTGCCTGCCAAAGCTTCAAGATCCAAAGCTCGTCTCAAATCCCAACTACTGCTGCAGAAATACATAGCTCAAAGAAAATGGAAGGTACTTGGTTTTTCTCTTAGTAAAGGTGAAATTTGTCATTCTAATCTGTCCTTTGAAAAAACTGCAGCTATGTTTTCTTTTCTTTTCTTTTTTTCTTCTTTTTGGGTTTGTTTTTATAGACAGGGTCTTGCTCTGTTGCCCAGGCTAGAGTATAGTGGCATGATCATGGCTCACTGTAACCTTAAATTCCTGGGTTCAAGCAATCCTCTCACCTCAGCCTCCTAAGTAGCTGGGACTACAGGCATGTACCACCATGCCTTGCTAACTTTTCTATTTTTTGCACAGACGGGGTCTTTTAAGTTGCCTAGGATGGTCTTGAACTCCTGGCCTCAAGCAATCCTCCTGCCTCAGCCTCCCAAAGTGCTGGCATTACAGGCATGAGCCACTGCACCCAGCCTGTAGCCAAATTTTTACTTACATTTTGATTCTAACAGAAAGATTATTTAGGGGGAAAAATCTCTCTCATGTCAAAAGCTGCTAACTTGATTTAAAAATGTCACAGAGCAAAAATAACTGGCATAAAACTTACATTTGGTTGTGCTTATATGGATACTTGAAGTGACAGAATGAAGCTTAAGCATATGTTCTCAGTGGCAATCACAGTGAAGCTCCTGAACTAACTTCTTAGAGCTTGAGGCCTGATTCGTCCACATTTTAGAAATGGGAGATAAGAAAGGCCTGTTAAACTTTTAAAACTTTATAATTTTGTTTACAACAGAATTCTTTAGTACCATGGACATAAAACCTATCTTAAAAGCAATTGTGGAAAAGGCCTTTGACAAAATTCAACAGCCTTTCATGCTAAAAACTCTCAATAAATTTGGTATTGATGGAACGTATCTCAAAATAATAAGAGCTATTTATGACAAACCCACAGCCAATATCATACTGAATGGGCAAAAACTGGAAGCATTCCCTTTGAAAACTGGCACAAGACAGGGATGCCCTCTCTCACCACTCCTATTCAACATAGTGTTGGAAGTTCTGGCTAGGGCAATCGGGCAAGAGAAAGAAATAAAGAGTATTCAGTTAGGAAAAGAAGAAGTCAAATTGTCCCTGTTTGCAGATGACATGATTGTATATTTAGAAAACCCCATTGTCTCAGCCCAAAATCTCTTTAAGCTGATAAGCAACTTCAGCAAAGTCTCAGGATACAAAATCAATGTGCAAAAATCACAAGCATTCTTATACACCAGTAACAGACAAACAGAGAGCCAAATCATGAATGAACTCCCATTCACAATAGCTTCAAAGAGAATAAAATACCTAGGAATCCAACTTACAAGGGATGTGAAGGACTTCTTCAAGGAGAACTACAAACCACTGCTCAGTGAAATAAAAGAGGACACAAACAAATGGAAGAACATACCATGCTCATGGATAAGAAGAATCAATATTGTGAAAATGGCCATACTGCCCAAGGTAATTTATAGATTCAATGCCATCCCCATTAAGCTTCCAATGACTTTCTTCACAGAATTGGAAAAAACTGCTTTAAAGTTCATATGGAACCAAAAAAGAGCCCGCATTGCCAAGACAATCCTAAGCCAAAAGAACAAAGCTGGAGGCATCACGCTACCTGACTTAAACTATACTACAAGGCAACAGTAACCAAAACAGCATGGTACTGGTACTAAAACAGAGATATAGACCAATGGAACAGAACAGAGCCCTCAGAAATAATACCACACATCTATAGCCATCTGATCTTTAACAAACCTGACAAAAACAAGAAATGGGCAAAGGATTCCCTATTTAATACGTGGTGCTGGGAAAATTGGCGAGCCATAAGTAGAAAGCTGAAACTGGATCCTTTCCTTACTCCTTATATGAAAATTAATTCAAGATGGATTAGAGACTTAAATGTTAGACCTAAAACCATAAAAATCCTAGAAGAAAACCTAGGTAATACCATTCAGGACATAGGCATGGGCAAGGACTTCATGTCTAAAACACCAAAAGCGATGGCAACAAAAGCCAAAATTGACAAATGGGATCTAATTAAACTAAAGAGCTTCTGCACAGCAAAAGAAACTACCATCAAAGTGAACAGGCAACCAACAGAATGGGAAAAAATTTTTGCAATCTACTCATCTGACAAAGGGGTAAAATCCAGAACCTATAAAGAACTCAATCAAATTTACAAGAAAAACACAACCCCATCAAAAAGTGGGCAAAGGATATGAACAGACACTTCTCAAAAGAAGACATTCATACAGCCAACAGACACATGAAAAAATGCTCATCATCACTCGCCATCAGAGAAATGCAAATCAAAACCACAATGAGATACCATCTCACACCAGTTAGAATGGCAATCATTAAAAAATCAGGAAACAACAGGTGCTGGAGAGGATGTGGAGAAATAGGAACACTTTTACACTGTTGGTGGGACTGTAAACTAGTTCAACCATTGTGGAAAACAGTGTGGCGATTCCTCAAGGATCTAGAACTAGAAATACCATTTGACCCAGACATCCCATTACTGGGGATATACCCAAAGGATTATAAGTCATGCTGCTATAAAGACACATGCACACGTATGTTTATTGTGGCACTATTCGCAATAGCAAAGACTTGGAATCAACCCAAATGTCCATCAGTGACAGACTGGATTAAGAAAATGTGACACATATACACCATGGAATACTATGCAGCCATAAAAAAGGATGAGTTCATGTCCTTTGTAGGGACATGGAT
The DNA here is from genome assembly GCF_009764315.1 of Trachypithecus francoisi. Lineage (NCBI taxonomy): Eukaryota > Metazoa > Chordata > Mammalia > Primates > Cercopithecidae > Trachypithecus > Trachypithecus francoisi. The sequence goes on along the minus strand of NW_022681455.1, from coordinate 86,884,190 downwards.
GCAGCTGGAAATCATCATTCTCATCAAACTCAGCAAGAACAGAAAACCAAATACCGCATGTTCTCACTCATAGGTGGGAATTGAACAATGAGATCACTTGGACACAGGAAGGGGATCATCACACACCAGGTCCTATTGTGGGGGAGGGGGAGGGATAGCATTGGGAGATATACCTAATGTAAATGACAAGTTAATGGGTGCAGCACACCAACATGGCACATGTATACATATGTAACAAACCTGCACGTTGTGCACATGTACCCTAGATCTTAAAGTATAATTAAAAAAAAAAAAAAGCAATTGTGATCCAGGGAAGTGGCTTCCAACAATTTAATATAGACTTAGATCCTCACTGGGGATCCAAAAGCACAAACAAAACCCTTTATGTATGGAGCCAGTACACAAGAATACCTATACGTGTACACACATACCGGGAAAGACACACACACACACACAACAAAAATGTGACTCAGGCATGGTGACCTGCACCTATAGTCCCAGCTATTCGGGAGACTGAGTGGGGAGGATCACTTGAGTTCAGGAGTTTGAGGCTGCAGTGAGCCATGATCTTGCCAGTGTACTCCAGCCTGGGTGACAGAGTGAGACTCCCATTTTTTTGTGTGTTTAAAAAAAATCACATTTTCTCTAACAGAGTATGATGTATTCTGATATTTTCTATTCTGTGCCACTTGGCTTTATTTTTTAAATGCTGTTCACAACCCACCAATTTGATTTCATGACCCATTGCTTGGTTGTGAATCACAATTTGAAAAACACTGTTCTGTCAAAGCACGATGTAGGCTGATAAAAAATAAAAACAAGACACTGTTCTAGGGTGCTCCATTTTTAAAATGTGAAAAGGGCAGGATAAGCCTGGGTAACATAGTGGAGACATATCTCCACAAACAAGACAGAAATTAGCTGGGCGTGGTGGCACTTGCCTGTAGTCCCAGCTACTTTGGAGGCTGAGGTGGGAGGATCACTTGAACCCAGGAGGTGAAGGTTGCAGTGAGTCAAGATCATGCCACTGCACTCCAGCCTGGGCAACAGAGCCAGACCCCATCCCCACCCCCAACCCCCTAAAAAAAAAAGAAAAACAGGGGTAGGATGATATATCTTCCCACTTCATATTTACTCCCAACATGCCCCTGAAAGTCATGTGATTATTCTATAATTATTTTAGAAACTTGTTTTTCCTTTAGGTGATCAGATTTAAACCAACCCCAGCAGCTGGACTCACTTAAATCCTTTTATTGTTTCTTTGTAAAGCAACTGGTCTGAAATATATGCTTTTTCTTTTCTTTTATTCTCTCCTTGCCTCAAGAAACATTTCTATGTGGTGACTGCTGCAAACAGGTTAAGGAAATTTCCAACTTCTCCCTAACCTTCAACTCTGCTGCTCCAGTGAGTCCAGAAATTACTGAGGCCAGTGGTGAAGTGAAGAGATGACTCAAAAATTTAAATAATTTGGCTTTTTGGTATTATTGATTCCACTTATTTTGTAAAAATGGTTATGGCTGCTGCCTTCCTTGTGGATGAAAAGTGGCTGTAAAGAAGCTTCCTAAGAACGTTTTTTTCTGCCTTGTAAGATCACTACGTGTGAAATGTTCTGTGTACCTTTCAAATATACCTACTTTTGGTGGTAAGTGTAGGGATGCTTTAGGTAGGTACTTTGTATATGTCAAATTTAAATTCTAAACTCACACTGATTAAATAACTCGGTAGACTACTTTGCAGGGGCCATGTTATTCGTATTATCTCCTCCAGTACAAAGAATTCCTAGAATTTTGATTTGCTCAGGTGTGAGATGACATTTTATTGTACTACCCCATTCTTGTGTCAAGCCATGTGGATTTAGAACAGTGATCTTCAAACTTGCTTTAACTTATGCTCCCTCTTGAGAATTAGCATCATTTGAAATGTCAAAATATGTCAACTATCATAGCCAAATCGGAGCAGTGATCATTTTGAATGTGCTTTTTAAATCTCCACACACCTCCACCTCTCTGGTAATTCTGCCCTGTCCTAACCCCTCTGTCTTAGTTACAAATTTCTGGTCTTGTAAGTCTGGAAGCTGATAGGCAATTTATGAAAGAGATAGGAATGTAATGAGGTTCAGCTTTCTGAGAAAACACAGAAATGATACATCCTGAGACATCAAGGAAAGCGGCTCTTCTGCTGCCTCAGGCTGTAGCACGCTCTACACGTCTGTTGTCACTCTACACGTACACTTCCTATATACATGTACAGTTGACCCTTGAACAGGGTTTGAACTGCACGGTCGACTTATACGTGGATTTTCTTCTGCCTTTGCCACCCCTGAGACAGCAACACCATGCTCTCCTCTTCATCCCACTCTGCAGCTTACTCAACAGGAAGATGATGAAGATGAACACCCTTATGATGATCCACTTTCACTTAATGAATAGTAAATATATGTTCTCCTCCTTATGATTTTAGTAACTTTTCTCTAGCTTACTTTATTGTAAGAATACAGTATATAAGCTGGGTGCGGTGGCTCATGCCCATAATCCCAGCACTTTGGGAGGCTGAGGCAGGCAGATCACTTGAGGTCAGGAGTTCGAGACCAGCCTGGCCAACACAGTGAAACTCTGTCTCTACTAAAAATACAAAAGTTAGTAGGGCGTGGTGGCAGATGCCTATAATGTCGGCTACTCCGGAGGCTGAGGCAGGAGAATTGCTTGAACCCGGGAGGTGGAGTTTGCAGTGAGCCAAGATTGTATCATTGCACTCCAGCCTGGGCAACCGAGCAAGACTCCGTCTCAAAAAAAAAAAAAAAAAAGACAGTATATGTGTATATACACACACACAAACACACACACATGTACATGTGTGTGTATGGGTGTTAATTGACTGTTTATATTATTGATAGGGCTTCCAGTTAACAGTAGGCTATTAGTAGTTAAGTTTTTGGGGAGACAAAAGTTATACCCAGATTTTCAACTGCAAGGGGGTAGGGCACTCCTAACCCTCACATTGTTCAAGGGTCCACTGTACATTTAAACACTTTTCTGTATGCATTAGAGTAGCCCTGTGATCCCTTCACTGAAATCACACTGTTCTCAACATGGCAAGCAACTAACACTTTTTTTTTTTTTTTTGAGACAGGGTCTCACTGTGTTGCCCAGGCTGGAGTGCAGTGGCATGATCTTGGCTCACTGCAGCCTCCGCCTCCTGGGCTCAGGCGATCATGAGTAGCTGGGACTATAGGTGCCCACTGCTACACCCAGCTAATTTTTGTATTTTTAGTGGAGACAGGGTTTTGCCATGTTGCACAACCTGGTCTTGAGGTCAAGCGATCCACCTGCCCTAGCCTCCCAAAGTGCTAGGATTATAGGTGTGAGCCACCACACCCAGCTTCAACTAACACATTTACGAACTTGTACATATGTATATTTAGATACTTTACCAACTTGCAAAATGGTTAAAAGGAGTACTTTGTTATTAAAAAATACACAATCTTTTAAATTTTCTTACTTCTACGTGATTTTTGTGCTATTCTCATTTTTTTCTCGGGTGAGCAGCTTTAGTTTTTTATTTTATTTTTTTGAGAGAGTCTTCCTCTGTCACCTAGGCTGGAGTGCATTGGTGTGTTCTTGGCTCACTGCAACCTCTGCCTCCTGGGTTCAAGTGATCTTGTGCCTTAGCCTTCCAAGTAGCTGGGATTACAGGCATGTGCTGCCACGCCCAGCTAATTTTCGTATTTTTAGTAGAGATGGGGTTTTGCCATGTTGGCCAGGCTGGTCTTGAACTCCTGACCTCAGGTGATCCACCTGTCTTGGCCTCCCAAAGAGCTGGGAATATAGGTGTGAGCCACTGTGCTCAGCCTCAGGTGAGCAGCTTTAGTCAATGTTGTGAATTGTAGATTTTAATTAGACATGCAACAGTTTCACCACCTTTCAGGATTTTTGTCCCATGACAGAGGCTCTTCTTTTTTGACGGAGAGGTAGGCAGGTGGAGAGGTTATCCTGCTGCTGCAGTGCTAAGGTTGTTAAGTTTTCTCTGGAAGGCTAACCCTCATTGGGAACAGTTTCAGTACCAGCAAGTCTAGGCCTGCTCCAAGTTGGTCAGCTGAAGAATGAACATCAGAAGACACAGCTGCTGGAAGTTGTCCTTTGATGAGACAGTGACAGTGATTTGGTAAAATGTCTTATTTTTTAAATGTCAGTTATCTTTCCTTAAAAGGTTTTTTGAGGGCAGCCTCCAGAAGGAGCTAGAGAGTGTATTTTGTAGTTCTATTGTGGTTCATACCCTCCTTTGGACTTAAGATTCTGGAGAATGCTATGAATCATCTCCCCAGAAAAAGGTAGTTAATTACCATATCTAGAGCAGCACTGCCCAACAAAAATATAGTACAGGCTATACACATAATTAAAACATTTCTAGTAGCTTCTCTAACAAAACTCATTGAAAATCAATTTTAATAATTTATATGTTAGTGTATCAAAAATATTTCAATACATAATCAAGATAAAATTGAGATATTTTACCAGCTACTAGGGAGGCTGGGGCCAGAGAATCACTTGAACCCAGGAGGTGGAGGTTGCAGTGAGCCAAGATCACGACATTGAACTCCAGCCTGGGCAACAAGAGCAAAACTCAGTCTCAAAAAAAAGAGATTTGTATTCTTTTTCTCATACTAAGTCTCCAAAATCTGGTATACTTTACACTTAAAAACATATGTCAAGGCTGGGCATGGTGGCTGACATCTGTAATCCCAGCACTCTGGGAGGCCAAGGTGGGCAGATTGCTTGAGGCCAGGAGTTCGAGACCAGCCTGGCCAACATGGTAAAACCCCATCTCTAAAAATACAAAAATTAGCTGGGCATGGTGGTGCATACCTGTAATCCCAGCTACTTGGGAGACTAAGGCATAAGAATCACTTAAATAGGAGGTAGGGGTTGCAGTGAGCTGAGATCACACCACTGCACTCCAGCCTGGGTGGCAGAGCAAAACTTTGTCCCCACCCCCACCCCCCACACACAAAAAGTCCTGTCAATTCAGATGCTAGGTTTTCATCAGACGTACTTAATCTGTATTTAGATTTCTTAAAACTTACTGTGGAAAACTGTATTTACATACTCAAGTTGTTTGAAACATAACTCACAGTTTTTCAATAACTGAAGTATCTACTTTTACATGTATTAAAATCAAATAAAATTAGAAATTCAGTTCTGCAGTTGCACTAGCCACATTTTAAGTGTTTAATAGCCACATGTGGTTAGTGGCATTTATACTGGACAGGGCAGATCTAGAAAGAATCCTGTATCTATCAATTTTAATTTTTTTCCCTTTATGCTGTTATTCCTTACCTAGAGAAACAATTTCCCTCCAAAGTTCCTCTGAGGGGTCTGTTTAGGCCAGGCCCATACAAGTGAGCTATGTGGATTTTAGCATCCCTGATTTGAAATTTGAGGTTTTATGAAGCTTGAGTTTTTCTGGATTTTAATACTTTGCTGGTATATACTTAGCTCAAATATTTAATTGCAACTGTGTTGGGTCAACTATTTCTAATGGGACTTTTCCATTTGCATGTACAGTCACTGGAAACTGCCGGGCAGAGAAACTCTAAAAGGTAGTTGGGGCCCCCTCTTTTCACCTGTCAGATTGGTGAAGAATTGGTGAGGGTGTGGGGAAAATGGCATTCTCCCACTTTTGATGGATATGTATCCAAATAAAAGTCATGCCCATGCTTTCTTTCATCCAGCAATTTTATTTCTAGAAATTTATCCCTCCGTACTTGAACAATTATATAGAGATTTATGCAAAATGATGTTTACTATAGCATTGTTGCTAATGGCCCAGTAGAAACCACCAAGACATGCCTATTAGTTTGGTTTTAGTTAAATGAATTTTGCCACATCCATGTAGTGGAATACCTCACAGCTGTTATAGATAGATCTAGATATACTAAAAGCCATTTTTTCTTAAAAAAAATTATAGAATGTATGTATGGTATCATCCCATTTGTGAAGAGACATATGCTTATATGTGCATTAAAAAATTGTAGGATATGCAAGAAACTTAACAGTGGAATGTGAAAAGTGGGTGATTGGGAGAGGTGGAATTCCACTTTTCATTTATCTTTCTGAACCTTTTGAATCTTTTTTTTTTTTACAATAAGCATGTATTCCTTTTTTTTTTTTCAAGATGGAGTCTTGCTCTGTTGCCAGGCTGGAGTGCAGTGGTGCAATCTCGGCTCACTGCAACAACCGCCTCCTGAGTTCAAGCGATTTTCCTGCCTCAGTCTCTTGAGTAGCTGGGTCTACAGGCGTGCGCCACCACGCCCAGCTAATTTTTGTATTTTTAGTAGAGAAAGGCTTCCACCATGCTGGCCAGGATGGTCTTGATCTCTTGACCTTGTGATCTGCCCACCTCGGCCTCCCAAAGTGCTAGGATTACAGGTGTAAGCCACTGTGCCTGGCCTGCATGTATTACTTTTATAATTAAAAAATCACAACTCAATGTCAAGTGTGAACCTTGTGTTGACCCTGATTTGAGCAAACAATAAAAAGATATTTTTGAGACATTTAGATTATGAATTTCACATTTGATGATAGAGTTACTATTAATTTTGTGAGGTGTGATATGGGCAATGTGGTTAAATGACTTCAGAGAAAAAGGAAGGTATAGTTAAGCAAGTATGGCAACATCTAATAATTTGGGTCTAGGTGATGTGTATGGGTTTCATTATACTGTCCTCTTTACTGTTGTATGTATTTGAAAACATTCATGACAAAAAAACCTTTTTAATCAGTTAAACCATGAAGAACTGTTAAAGAAGTGAGCTTCCAAAAAGTGTTTATAACAGTACTGAAACACATGAATTCACTAACTAGTAAGCATCTGTATTAGGGTTCTCTAGATGGACAGGAGATATATATACACACACATATATGTGTATATACATATATATGTATATAAAGGGGAGTTTATTAAGTATTAACTTACATGATCACAAGGTCCCACAATAGGCTGTCTGCAAGCTGAGGAGCAAGAGCCAGTCCGAGTTCCAAAATTGAAGAACTTGAAGTCTGATGTTAGAAGGCAGGAAGCATCCAGCACAGGACAAAGATGTAGGCTAGGAGCTAGAAATCTAAATCTTGGCACCAAATAACAAATTATATAGCTTCTATTTTTTTGAGATAGTCTTGTCTGTCACCCAGCCTGGAGTGCTGTGACACGATCTCGGCTCACTGCACCCTCCACCTCCCGGGTTCAAGCAATTCTTGTGCCTCAGCCTCCTGCATAGCTAGGACTACAGGCACAAGCCACCACGCCTGGCTAATTTTTTGTATTTTTAGTAGAGATAGGGTTTTGCCATATTGCCCAGGCTGGTCTTGAACTCCTGAGCTCAGGCAATCTGCCTGCCTCAGCCTCCCAAAGTGCACTTCACAAATACAATAATAACTTTAATCCTCACAAGGCAGGTATTTCTATTTTAGCTATTGTTATTCTTTTTTTTTTTTTTTTAAGCAATGGGGTCTCCCTATATTGCCCAGGCTGGAGTGCAGTGGCTATTCACAGGTGTGATCACAGCATACTAGAGACTTAAACTCTTTGGCTCAAGTGATCCTCCTGCCTTGGCCCCTGAGTAGCTGTGACTGTAGGTGCACACCACTGTGCCCAGCTTTTCTATTTTGTAAATAGGAAAACTTAGGCTCAGTAAGATTTTGGGCTTTTGTTACGGGAGAAGTAGTAGAGCCAGAATTTAAACCCAAGTGTGTATGATTCCAAAGCTCATGTTTATTCCCCCAATAATAAACAGGCCTTGCCAGACATGCTTATGTTGGGATCATTTGATTGTGGTATTTCTTTAGCCTTAGTCTGCTAAAATTCTAAAACTAAAAAGGGTAGGGGGTAAAAAAGAGACATCACCTTTAGTCATTCTAGATCTATGTGGCAGGTATTCATTACTTGTAGCAGAAAAAAGGCAACCATTATTATTACTGATGCCATTCTAAGTAGATTTTAAACATTTGGATGCAATCCCTTTATCATGGAAACATTTAATTGTATCATATATTCTTAATTTTAGTTAAAATCATGTCTGGCACGATGCCTTTAGCAACTTCTTACCATCCATGAAACAGTCCTCTTCCATAGTCTTAAAATAAGTAGTATTTACTAAGTTTACATTTTTCAATATGTAGATATTAAAAAAGAAAAACTTGATTTTTTAAAAAGTTGCTAATGTTTAATTCATTATGAGACCTCCATATGTGAGATTCTTTCTCTATTCTAATATTTTCTAAATGCTTACTCATAGCAGGTACTGTGCTAAATGCTTTATATGTATTGGCTCAGAAACTCCTCCATATTATCTATGCGGTGGTACCATTTCTATTCCTACTTTATAGATGAGGCATAAAAAAGTTAATTTGCTAAAGGTTTCACAGGTGATAAGTGGCTGAGCAGAGTTTTAAAGTCTGATCTGAGTTTGTGGTCTGGCGGGCAGTGTGGCTCAGTGGACAGGAACCTAATAGAGGAGACATAGCTTTTAGCATAAGAAGGATTCCCCCAAACTGATGACAAGTACAACTTGAATGCATATACAAATAACATTTATTAACTTAGGCTGTACAATATACTGATTTAGTCAAATAAAAAATACCTCGCACAAAACCTCAAGTAAAAATCTGTAAGGTGTCAGATTGAATTTTATATTCTGAATAAGACAAGGGACTGCCATTCACTTAAAACAAAGCAAAATGACTCCAATTCCATTTATTTATTTATTTATTTATTTATTTTGAGATAAGTCTCGCTCTATCATCCAGGCTAGAGTGTGGTGGTGTGATCTCGGCTCACTGCAACCTCTGCCTCCCAGGTTCAAGTGATGCTCCTGTCTCAGCCCACTGAGGAGCTGGGATTACAGGCACGCACCACCATACCTAGCTACTTTTTGTATTTTTAGTAGAGACGGGGTTTCACCACGTTGGCCAGGCTGGTCTCGAGCTCCACTCACCTCGGCCTCCCAAAGTGCTGGGATTACAGGCATGAGCCACTGCACCCGGCCTCCAATTCCATTTTGTAGGAGAGCGCATGAGGCTATACCAATCAGGCACTGTGGCTGGTCTAATGCCCACACCAGGGACCAGCCCACCGCCCAGACTTAGCCTCCGGGTAGGCTGCTTTGCTATTAAGGCAATAGTCTTAGGATCCTTGTTATAAAAGTTTAAACAAAATCCCAAAGCTCTCAAGTCTTCCTGGAGGTGGCAATGTACTATCAGTTTGGAATGCATACCAGTCTGGAAGCTGAAATTACTCTGCTGTAGCCTTTTGAGCATTGGCAGCATTTTCCAAAATTTTTCTTTTCCATTCTTCATAATCCTGTGTCAGATCTTCATCTTTCTGTGGTTTATGTGGCATCTCCTCTACCTTCTCCATTTCTGACAGAAAATCATCAAAAGCAATTTCAAAATTCTTATGCTTAGAAATGAAATTTAAAAAAAGGTAAACCTGTTTAAATTGTCTAAAACAGAAAAGAAGATACTGAAATGAAGTGGAGAAACAGCAGTTACCACTTTTTTTGAGATGGGGTCTTGTAATGTTGCTCAGGCTGCACTCAGGAGGTTCAAATGATCCTCCTGAGTAACTGGGACCATGGCTGGGGCTATAGGCTCACACTACCACACCTAGCTTAGCTATCACTTTTTTCTCTCCGTTACACTCCAAGCATTCCAAGACATCTAACAACAGCTAACATCTATCAAGCACTTAACTGGTGCTTGAGAGGCACTGAACCAAGTACTTTAAATGGCATTATTTCCTTTAACCCCTACTACACTCCATAATAGGTGATAATATTAATCACATTTTATAGATCAGGAAACTGAGGCTCACAGAAATTATAGACTTTCTTAGAATCCCATAGCCAGTGGCTGGGCATAGTGGCTCATGCCTGTAATCCTAGCACTTTGGGAGGCGAAGGGGGCGGATCACTTGAGCCCAGGAGTTAAAGACCAGCCTGGGCAACATAGTGAGATCCCAACTCTACCAAAAATACAAAAATTAGCCAGTTGTGGTAGCACATGCCTGTAGTCCGAGCTACGCAGGAGGCTAAGGTGGGAGGATGGTTTGAGCTCAGGAGGTGGAGGCTGCAGTGAGCTGAGACTGTGCCACTGCACTCTAGCATGGGTGAGAGAACCAGGCCATGTCTCAAAAAAAATAAAAGAAACCAAAAAACAAACAAATAAACAAAAAATCACATAGCCAGTAGGTGATATTAAAACAATAAGGCAGCCATTTGCCTGACATTGTCATTGTAGCTAAAGCTCTTATAAGCAACCTGGAACTTAACTTGGAAACTTTTTTTTTTTTTTTGTGGGGGGAAAAGAACCTCCGAAAGACAAAAATAATCCCCAGCCAATCACAAACAACCAACCAGCTGACTGGCTGTACAACTAGAGACTTCCCATCAGACCATGCCCAGGTAAGACAAATACTTAGCTGTAGCTGCCCAGGCTGGTCTCGTACTCTTGGGCTCAAGCAATCCTCCTGCCTCAGCCTCCCAAAGTGCTGGGATTACAGGAATAAGCCATCGTGCCAGACCAGACATATTCTTAATTACCCAATACTGATGTTACTTCCATCATTGATTGCTTGGAAAACTGGTCTTATCAAATGATTCACAGTCAGAATTTACTTAAAACTGAACTCCTGTCAGGCAAGCTGCTAGAGCAGCACTAGGCTGTTTACTGCATAAAATGTCAATGTCAGTACCATGTTAGTAAAACTTACCCTTTGCTGGGGCTTCAACCACTATCTTCTTTTTCTTCCGTGGTGGAGCAGCTAAATCTCCAGGTTCTCCTTTAAGAAGTGTTATCAAGGTTAATTTTTCTCCTGTCCTCAATTTCAGTATTTGGGCATGTTTTGGATCACAAATAAAATTAGACACCTTAACTGATCAAGTATGAGAAGAAGGAGAAGACAAATGATCTTAGACTTCTCTTTTCTTTGGCCTCTCTTGTCAGACTTGAGAATCATTTCTATCCTGGCTTATGTATCTACAGGCTGGTATTTAACATGGGAACATGTTAATAAAGAATCTATTTTCCAGGCATAGATTCACGGAATCATAGGTTAGAAACATCAATAAAAACATAACTGGTCCACATGTAATACAGAATTTAGGAAGCAGCCAGTTTACACATTTGAAAATATCTGACTTTTACAAACAGAAGTGCTACATTTTCAAAGGACACATTCTTGAACTACAGAATACTTACCGTCGACCTGCTGTCCAATCTTCTCTAGTTGTTTACACAGTCGATCAAATATAGCTTTTTTTACACCGGATGTGGCTACCATTTTGTTTTTATCCACTTTCAGCTTTAGAATCCTACAAAACAATTTCATAAGTTGCTTTTCTCAAGACCTGTACAGTTTTCTTCTCTGGGCAACCAGATAATCAACTTATTTTCTTTTTGACCATGCTTTAAGAGCCTCTGTCTAGTTTTTTCCTTCATTCCAAACATGTTATTATCTGTGCTAAGTTGTTTAGTTGTTTATTGGACTGAGAGTTAAAATGCACATGGGATCTGTTTTATAACAAAAGGGGCACATAAAAGACATTTGCTGTAGTGTTTCGTGACTTTTAGAACTCTTTAGTACATCTCAGATTAATTTAATGAATGACAATCATAGGACTTTTGAATGTTCCACTCATTTTAACTCACAGGATATTTATATTTATATCACGGGAATGTAACAACCCCACCCCACCCTGAAAATAAACTCTCCTAGTAACACTGCACAACAACCACTAATTACAAACACAAAATAAACTTTTTCTTCAGGGTAATAGACCTGTCAAGACCTTTTCTTACTCAGCGTAATATGGTTTCAAAAGTAGGGTTGACTAGTCTCACTGTTTTCTACAATAACAGCTACATTCCCTCTTTATATGCACATACTTTTGTTGAATTGAAGAGATGTTTTCTACAAATGCCAATTGATATTCCTAGGTATGTAGCTAATAGAGCCAAGCATACCAAAATTAGTGAGTAGGTAGTGAGAAATCCATTCTTTAAGGGCCAACTACATTTTGTTTTCTAAGGAGTTTTCTGGCAAGATAAAAATAAGACAACTTTAGACAAAGATATCAACTATTACTAATATTTCCAAGGTAACATTTTACATTTCAGTATACACATAGATAACCCACAATTCTAAGATTCAGATGTGAGAATTTATCACTAAAATATGTTATAAATCCCTTGAAGAACAGTTGTAGCCAATGCTTTTTTTTTTTTTTTTAGAGACAGGGTGTTGCTACGTTGCCTAGGCTGCAGTGTAGTAGCATGACCACAGCTCACTATAACCAAGAACTCCTAGGCTCCAGTGACAATTCAGCCTCAGCCTCCTGAGTAGCTGAGAAGCCAGGACTGGAGGCACGCGTTGACACCCAGCTAATTTTTTTTTTTTTTTCTTAAGAGATTCGGGTCTCACTATGTTGTCTAGGCTAGTCTTGAACTCCTTGCCTCAAGCAGTCCTCCTGCCTCTACCTCCCAAATTGTTGGGATTCCAGGCAGGAGCCACCATGCCTGGCCCAGCCAGTACTTTTAAAAATATACGAGCAGAAAATCACATATGAAGATTGTTTTAATGACAGATATCATCTCTTATAAAAGGCAGACTGAAATCAGAATTCCCAGCATATGTATACAGCTGCTATTTGGCGGGTGGAATTCTGACAACACTAGTTCCAAGTTGTTAGCCACATTATGGCATAAACTAGGAATATGGTCACTTGGCCAATATTCCTAATATTATTTCTAGGGGAAAATATGCTCTGAATTGATATCAACTAAATTAGAAGTATTCCTTGGAGATGAAAAACCAACTTGTAAATTGGTAACTTTACTGAATGTTTAATAAAATACTTACTTGCATGCTGAAAGCAGTGCAGCAGAAGTGAAAAGTGGCCTGGATAAGTCAAGATCTACTTGCTGTGTCTGGGGAAGACTGGACTCATAGCTAAAGGAGAAGTTATTGCAGAATTATGTTAGAAAATATTATTTGAAAAGAGACTGAAAGTGCAAACCAGAACTTACAAGCTTTTAAAATGGATGAGATATGTGTGCTGTCACTTAACATGAGTTATTTTTTTAAGACTGAAAATTAACCAGACTAGGACAACGGGTAATTTGTATCTACCAGTACAAATTTTCTGGTCCCGCCCCACTCCTCACCCCCCACCATGAAGTCTTGCTCTGTCATCCAGGCTGGAGTGCAGTGATGCAATCTTGGCTTACTGCAACCTCCACCTCCTGGGTTCAAGCAATTCTCCTGTCACAGCCTCCCGAGTAGCTGGAATTACAGGTGCATGACACCATGCCCAGCTAATTTTTGTATTTTTAGTAGAAATGGGGTTTCACCACCTTGGCCAGGCTGGTCTTGAACTCCTGACCACATGATCCACCCTACTCGGCCTCCCAAAGTGCTGGGATTACAGGTGTGAACCACCACACCCCGCCTACTGGTATACATTTTCAATTAAGGTTCTTTATGCCCCATACCTTTTTAGTATCTTTGAAGCCATATTCACTGCTTCTGTACAGCTAAACTGTACAGCTAGGTCTCTTATTCCAATATTTGAATTCAGGCCTAGTAAACACTCAAACGATTTAAGACAGCTCTGATATGTCTTCTTGTTCAAACCAGAAAGTTTAATTAAATAAGCCTGTGAAAGGAAACACACATACACAAATCATAAAAACTTTACATTCTATATATTAGTACCCTTAAACACTTGTTTAATAAGCAGTATAACTTTTCAAAATTAATTTTGTGGCAAACCTTAATACCTAAAGGTTTAGCTTCATTTAGTCAAAAAATTGGTAATCATGTCAGGCTGAGGAAGTACTGCTTTCAAAGAGTTCAAACTATACAAAAGTAGGCAGTCATGCATATGCACAGATGATTTAAAATTATAACACAATACTAACATAGTCAAACAGGCAGTAACAAACCACAGGAAACACATATATGGTTACTTGTGTTTATACAAAGGTGCTGTTATTTATTATTATTGGGAAAAGGAAGGAGAGAAGTAGTGGGAGTGGAGTAGGGGCGGGCTGGGGCGGTGTGGGTGTGTGTGTGTGAGTGTGAAAGAGAAAAAGGAAAATAGGAAAAGAAACAGGAGGATCCACTGTGGGAAACCAGCTCTGTCTGGGAGACTTGAGTAAAGTTTCAATGTAACAATAAGGCAGGGTCATGTAAGACAAATAGGAGTTTACCAGAAGAGTACTGCAGGAAAAAACAAGGTATTGCATTTTCAAAGCCACAAATCATTGAAGTGAAGAGTCTGTTAAGTGAATACTGTAGCTTGAGGCCAGGATTCAAGAGAGGCTGGAGGGTTTGATGGTCATCAACAAAGCTTTGCTTTTAATATTACCATTTAATGATATCATTATGACACAGGTACTGTGTTAATGGTGTTATGTACGTTTAATCCTCCTCACAATAATCCAGCGAAATTGGATATTTTATCTCCACTTTATGGACGAGGACACTGGAGGCTAACAGAACTAGCTAGTGTGGAGATTTGATCTCAACACACAACTCCTCCTGACCCCAAAGCTTGTTCTCTCAAACACTGTGACACTCGAAGAAAAGCACAGGGGTTTGGACGTGGTTTAAAAGGAGGATAATGCTAGCAGCAATGTGGAAGATGGCCTCCAGCCGAGAAAGAGGTGGTCAGGGAAAACAGTGATGAGTAAAGAAAACATGGCAAAATTTTTTTCCAAAGCAAACTGATTCTACAGTATTTCCAGAATAACATACAAGAATAGCCAGGCCAATCTAAAACAAGAGTTTTTACTGGGGTTTAGTTCAACCAAAAGTTAAAAGAGCTTCACTGTTGCACTGGATTATTCAGGCATTTGGTGGGACCTACCTACCCTGTCCAAGGGACACTTCATCCAGGAAGCTGCAAGGTCCAGGCACATGACTGCACTGCTGGTCTCCGTGGTGCGCGCGGAGAGGCCGACACACTTCACCCGGGACAGGCGCAAGTACTCCTCTGCTTTCCTGGTTAAAAGGGCAGTGTGTTCGCTACAACTTGTTCAGAAGTTTGCTCAACACGTTGGTAAACAATGAATACAGCCTGGTGAGCTTCACACTAAACCTAACTCCTGTGGCACGTTTATCTGGGGCTGGGAATGAAGGTCATATCCTCTGGGGAGAGGAAGACAGAACCAGCACTGACTCCAAACATCACTGTGCTCAAATGCTTTCAGGCAAAAGGAAGTTAAATTTCGACAAAAAAAAAATAACCCTTCTTTCTTCCTTCCATTACTGGAACAAGCATGAACTATCACAGAGGCAGGCAGGTTAGACCAGGGTTCCTCCTTTCCTCCTATTTCCTTTAAATCAGTAGTTCTTAAAAGCGAGAATCACCTTGGGGGCGTGTGAAAACAAATTACTGGGTCCCAGGCCGAGTTACTGATCAGTAGGCTTGAGGTGGGACCGAAGAATTTGTATTTCTAACGAGACAAGATGATATGGCTGTTGCTGGTCCAGGAACCACATTTTGAGAACCACTGTTCTAAACGACTACCGAGTCTTGCAGGTGTGTCTTCAAATCTTTTAAGTGCTCTATTCCTTGCCTTCCCTAGCCTGACTGCTCCACGTTTTAGCTACAATGGCTTTATTTCGAACCTCGGATCCCGCTTCCCATCTCAAGGATTTTGCAGGAGCTGTCCTCCCTGCCTGGGCAGCTCTTGCCATATCTTTCCTCGCCTAGCACCTGCCATCAATCTGGCCTCAGCGGGAACAGCGCCCGCTTTTCCGAGTTTTTGTTGTTGTTGTTGTTTTGTTAAAGGCAGCCGCTAGGCCGCGCTCCACCCGAAGCCCAGTGGGTCTGGCACACGGCCCGGTTAAGGTTCTCGCCCTTACAGACAACGGAGTCTGCGCCGCGTTGTCGGGTTCCCTGCTGTAAACCCGACTGCAGTAGGCGTTGGCGGAATGAGCGGCAAGTTCTCCCCGGCTCATTTTTCTACCACCGTGCTACCCGCGGACTGGGCTGGCTGTTCCCAAGGACGTTTGCCATCGCCGTTTGCTATCGCCCTTCTTGCCATCTCATTTAAGCTTACGGCCGGGAAGTTTCTGTTGAAGTAGGCCCTAAACCCCGCCCGGCCCCAGCGCTCCCCGTCACTTCCGCGCCGCCCGACGCCTGGGAAGGGCGCCGGCCTTGCCTGAGGGCCCAGGGCCGCGAGGCGGGAGCCCAGCCCTGGTCTTGCGCGGCCGAACTCACCTCAGCATGTCGGGCTCGGCAAGGCCCAGGCGCGGGGCTAGGCGCCCGATCAGCTCCGACCCCATAGCGCCGGCACTAAAGCGAACAACTCCGGCGAATACCGCGGGGCAACAAAACCGGCGCGCAAAGGCTGCACCAGCCAGTGAGAGCCAGGCCCCACCCCCGGCGCATGTGGATTGGTTGGGACAGGACATTGAGACCGTCCCACAAGCCAATCAGGGTCTTCTTTTGCGCATGCGCATCACTAGCGCGCTCGCCAAGGCACATGTGAATGTGGACTTGTAGGCTTTCCCTCCTTCCATTCCTTTCTTCTTGACAAACTCATCACACACTGCCTTTCCCTCCTGTTGTCCCCTGTCTGCCGCCGGGGGATCCCCACTGCGCTGCACCGACCGCCCACTCTCACACGCTGTGGTGAGATTGGCGGGCGCCCAGATCCGTCCATCTAGCGTTAAGTGGCCAGGGCCAATAAGGACGCGAGACTTCGGTTCCTAGAAGTAGGCCAATCAATGAGCAGCCTGTAGGGCCCGGGGGTGGGGCTAGAGAGGGCGGGGCTTGGAGGGGGCCGCAGCGTCACATGACCGCGGGAGGTTCCGCGCGGGGTGGGTGCTCCTTGCTGCAGGCTCTGGGGAGTCGCCATGGTGAGTGCTGAGGGGGCAGTAGCACCCTGGCCGACCCTCCTTGTAGCCCCTGCTCTCTCCCACCGCCCCGGACCCCAGCGAGTGGAGAAGAGGCCCCACAGGCCGTTCGGGACTAAGACCAGCCCGATTTGGCCTGCGGGATAGGGGACAGGAGGTGGAAGGCCGCGGGCAGGCTGATCCGGGCCGGGGTGGGCGGCGGCTCCTGGCTGCGGCCGTTGCTGAGAGACAGGGCGGCCTCTCTGTGGGGGTGACTTGGCCTGTAGGCTTTGGGATCCATGAAGGCCTGCGGCCTCCTGTAAGTGGAATCGGCCGCCTGCCTGCCACGAGGGGACCCGTAGTCCAAGGTCTGAGCGTCTGGCCCCCGGAGCGCGCGGAGGCCCTGAGATCGGAGTTGGCGCCGGGACCCGCCCAGATGTTGCGTTTGTACCTTTGTGCCTAGTTGTGCTCGGCCGTCCTCACACCCTCCTGGAGGGGTCGCAGTGGTTCCTTGGCCTTTCTTGGCCTCATACCCGCCTTCGGCTGCAGTGTTGGTCAGCGAGTTCTGGGGGCCTGCTTACATGAATTTCCTGGAAGGAATCAGGCTGTCTTCTAATCCTGACGGTCGGAAAGGAGACTGATTGTTTCCTTTAGCATTTGTGCGTTGGGCGCACCTTGGCTCTTTTGTCTCTCCATTGATGAAATCCAAGTATTTGACTTGCTGGAAGCAGTCCTTCTCCTTAGGGCCCCTCTATGACGGCAGCAAATCGTGGTGTGGCTGTTGGCCGGTAAACTTGAACTTCCTCAAAATGCGAATCTTTGTGTCTGGTTCCCACAAAGGCAAGTTGTCACTTGCATTTTATTAGCGTTTGACATAGCCTGCACTGTGCAAATAAATTTTTTGAGTATACACTGTATGTCCGCTTTAATAATCTTACTCACTCTGTGTAGACAGGCTTCTGTAAGTCTGTAAGCCTGGAAACAGATTTCACTTTAAATGTCTTAGTGCCGGAAAGGATTAAGTGTTTTACAAATACTATTTTCATATAACATTGCCTTACAAGGTGATTTTTGCCTGTTTCTCAGAATATTTGCGATTGGGAATTGAAACAAGACCGTTGCAAAATTTAACTTTAGGATTTGTGTGTTTCCCAGCGTTTATGGATTGACATTTATATTGTTTTGTAATGGAAAACACTTCATTGAGGATGTATTACACGCTCCGATTCTTTGTTGGGTGAACCAGTTGGGAGCAATCAGCCAGACACACAATCTTGTCCTCATGAATTTTATGGGGAAAGGAAACTTGAGTATTCGTTCTTTCACAGTCACTGTCTATCATTTAGGCAGGTCGCTTAGTCTTCTTGGTATCGCACTTTTGCATCCGAAAGCAAGTGTTGGTCCCTTTGGCCCTTCCAAGCCCTAAACTTCTAGAATCCACTTCAGTTCATCAAACATCTTGTGTGCCTTTAGTGTCACGGGCTGTGGCACTGGGTTCCAATGTCGAACTTAAGAGGCTACTGTGGGAGATAAGCTTGTAGAACTTAACTGTAATACAGTGTGTGGATGGCTTTACTAACATTGTCAACTCAGTGCTTTGGGGTCATGGAGGGATAGTTTTGCCTGGGGATTTTGGGAAGAACTACAGGAAGTAACGTGAACTGAGACTATAAAGAGGGTGGACAGAAATTCTCCAGGTGGAAAGAAAAGGTATTGCTAATAGATGAAGCCAGAATGTTTAGTGTGCTCCATCAAAGGTTTCTTGGGGATATGTGTTGGAAATGAAGTTAGAGCCATTTGGTGTTCAAATTATATTTTGAAGTTCTTATGCCCTCATCATCCTTATTTCTACTTCAGTTGTCAATGTATGCCGTGTCATTTTTAAAATAGTTCTTTCATTAATATGATACTCTGTATCTTTGTTTGAAGAGGTGAGTGTTACATTTGGTTTACATTGTACTGTCAGATTACATCTACAGCATATGAGCAGGGAGATGGAACCACAATAGATTTCTGACGTAAGTGGAGATAATTATTTGTGTCTAAACTGAATAATAATTGTAGCACTTATTAAGTGCTTATTACTAAGTAGTAGGCACCTTTTGAGCTTTGGTTTCATTTGTTCTTCATAACAGTGGTGGGGGTGCTCTCATCTCTGTTTCATAGAAGAGGAAACAAAAGCACATTGTTTGAATGGAGAGTAGTTTTCCAAGTGATCAGTTCATGATGACCTTTGCTTTGCTCTGCACCTTATAACTGTAGTCTTGAGAGGGCTGTTTGTGGGTCTCAAGCTAAAATGGCCCTAATCACAAATGTTAATTTGATCCCCATTCTGTAGGGTTTCCATTTTCTTCTGGTCCGGGTAGCTGTGAAGTACAGTCATTTACAAATGGAAAACCACTTTAATGATTGAGGAAACATTGGTTAATTGACTTGTGTTTAATGATAACGTGTTCATATTATAATTGGTTAAGGCTCTATGCGACCCTTCCTAGGAAGGCATCAAGAATAGCCCTTAGAATAGCTGTTGCTAGCGTAACTACACTGTTTTATGAGTAATATATAAAAATAGACTGCTTTACTATAGCTTTATGTCTTCATTTGTAGCTTACTTTGTAATAAGTCATTCTGTAATCTTCAACATTTTGTATTTACGTTTCTATTTTAAGCCCAGCTGAGACAAAATAGAAGACTTTTCCTAAAATTGCATTCCTTTGTTTGTACATCTCTGAATCGTTCTAGTCATTCTATACAAATGTTTTGTAACTGTTTGTAACCTCTTTGTAGCCGCAGTTTCATTTGCTATGTAACAAAAATTATCGTACACAACAGCCAAAAGATGGAAACAACCTACATATCAATGGCTAAACAAAATGTAGTATGTGTATATATATATATAGATATATAATGAAATATTTCGTTTTTAAAAGGAGGGAAATTCTGACACATACTGCAACATGGATGAACATTGAAGATATTATAGTCAGTGAAATAAGTGAGACATAAAAGGAAAAATACTGTGTGATTTCACTTACATGAAGTATATAGAGTAGTCAAACTCAGAGAAAAGAAGGTAGGATTGCCTGGGGGATCTGAATGGGAGTTCAGTGGCTACAGTTTTCATTTGCATTTATAAAGATAAGAAGTTTTAGATAGATGGTGGTAACTGTGTTAATATGGATGTACTTAGTGCCACTGAACTGCACATTTAAATGTGGTTAAAATGGTAAATTTTACGTACATTTTACCACTATAGTAAGTCATTTTTAATTAAAATATCCAAATGCATCATAAAGAAAAATAAAAAAAATTCAGATGTATCACTGTTTATTTCTAAATGGATCAGTTGAACTTAATGAAATCCATTGATTCAAATTATTATTAAATCTATTGCATCCAGAGGTAAGGAGCCAAAATATTCCAAATGATGGCCTGGTTTCACTCAAGTTCAGAGAAGACTAGCCCATGATGAGTAGTAAATTTCATTAAGTCAGAATCTTTAAATGCTGGTGTCATCCTTGCCTCTGAAAGCAGCATTTTATGGTAATAGTTCTGCTGGGATAAATTCATGTTCCCTTTAAATGAAGTTTAAAAGATACCTAACTTTTTCTTTGAAATTTGTTTGTGCTTCTGAGGAAGAGTGCTTGCAGCAGAGCTCAGTTTACTAGAGTTAGTCATGGGAAAAAAAAGGGAAATGCATGGCATTGCTCATTATTCAGTTAATATTTTTCTCTTTCCAAAATTAAAACAAGAGAAAGTTTTCACTTTTGATAAGCTATGCTAGTTCAGACGTGGGTTTTACATGACTCGCGTTTCTTTGTTAATCTCAAAATGAAATGTTGTTTTGCTTTTCTTAGTTAATGAAACAGACCAGATTTTACTTGCAGGTTGATGTGTAAGTCCTTGCCTTCCATCTCTTCAACTCATTGTGTGAGAGGCATTTTGTCTTTAGTCATTGTTTTAAAAAATAAAAGTGAAATGACATAACGTAAAATTAACGATTTTAAAGCGAACAATTCAGTGGCATTTAGTGTGCTCACAATACTGTACAATCACCACCTTTGGTTTTAAAACATTTTCCCTACCCCCAAAAGAAACCCAGTACCCATTAAGCGATTATTCCTCTCAGCCTCCCTCCTGGTAATCAGCAGTCTACTTTCTGTTCCTATACAGGATATTTCATTTAAGGGGAATCATACAACATATGGCTTTTTGTGTCTAGCTTCTTTCATTTAGCATGATGTTTTCTAGGTTTGTTCATGTAGCAATACTTCATTCCTTTTTATGGTTGAATAATATTCTGTAATTGTATATATGTACCACAATTTGTTTATTCATCCGTTAATTATTCAGTCATTTTTTTGTTAAATATCTAAACATTCTAAAACCAGTGTATTCATTTATGCAGCGAACATTTATGGAGCACCCATTATGTGTCAAGCAGTGTGTTGGGTCCCAAGGATGTAAAAATGACCATCATTTATAATGATTATGTGATGCATGCTGTGGTGGAGATGTAAACAGTGTTTATATGACTTGAAGAAGTGGTTAATTCTTGGCAGGGAGATTGAATTCATTTTGCAAGCAGACTTTTGCTGATGGGAAAGAGAAGAGTGTCTAGATATATTTTGTCCACTGTAGCTGTAGGTCAGTACATTTGAAATGGTGTAAGCTATTTGAGGACAGTGCTCTTTGTTGTTTTCTACTGTAAGTCACTAACAATTTCGGCTATTTTATTTCTAGGCTGTTTAGTCTCTTGTTATATATTGCCAAGGAGGGGCTGGTCAGTGTTCTTGTAAACTAGTTCCTTAATCTGTCTAAGAATAGACTGAAATGCAGATGATAAGTAGTCTAGGGGAAAAGAGAGGCTTTAGAGAATGGTTTCGGCTATACCTATCACAAGATTTCGATTGGTCAGATGGCTGTGTCTGGGTTTGATTCAGAGTGTGTTAGCAGAACACAGCCATGAACTACCACCGCAAGTTTCTTTGATGCCAGCCTACTACAAGAATGTTGAGTCAGTTTCTGAGGGAGAGGCAATTCTCTGTACACATGCTGTTCTCCTTTGTCAGTCTTATTCTGTTAACTTCAGTGATGGGGCATGGCTCTGTGTGCAGCAGCTGTTAATAATTGGTAAATGGGCCAGGCGCGGTGGCTCGTGCCTATAATCCCAGAACTTTGGGAGGTCGAGGCAGGCGGATCACGAGGTCAGGAGATCGAGACCATCCTGGCTAACACGGTGAAACCCCGTCTCTACTAAAAATACAAAAAAAATTAGCCGAGCATGGTGGTGGCCGCCTGTAGTCCCAGCTACTCAGGAGGCTGAGGCAGGAGAATGGCTTGAACCCGGGAGGTGGAGCTTGCAGTGAGCCAAGATCGCGCCACTGCACTCCAGCCTGGGCACAGAGCGAGACTCTGTCTCAAAAAACAAAAACAAAAAACAAAATAATTGGTAAATGGGTTTGAGGTATAGAGCTGGATTGATCCTTTTGTGACAGTCTTGGAGAAGGAGTATGGCTAGAATTATAGAAATAACATATTTACTAGAAGAATGTGCTCGAGACATCAGTGGAATTTTTTATTTTTCAGCCTACAACACAGCAGTCCCCTCAGGATGAGCAGGAAAAGCTCTTGGATGAAGCCATACAGGCTGTGAAGGTCCAGTCATTCCAAATGAAGAGATGCCTGGTAAGAATGGAAATGTGGGAGGCACAGCAGTGTTTTCCAGAGTTAGGTGGCACCACAGTTTCTGGTAGATCTAATCTTCACTGTCCACCAGCATCTATCTTCGGTCTCATCTTCCTCAAGCACTGTGTGGAGCAATTTCAACAAAGAGGCCCTGTTTACTCACATGTATATTTTTGGTTTGGGATTGTCTGTCTTCCCTACTAGAATACATGCTCATAAGAACAAGAGACCCTTCCTTTTATTTACGCATTACTGTAATTTTACCACACCAGTGTCTGACCAGAATTACTAGCTTCCTTGGTTCTATACCTGGGACCTGAGGAGTACTTAACGTATAACAGGTACTCTGTAAATATTTGTTGAGTGAATGAATTTAAATGCTTTGCATTTGAATTATTCAGCTTTTTTTTCTAAATATCTTGAAAACTTTAATTTCTTTCGTGAATAGATATATTTATTATAGAAGGTAGCTTAAAAATTATACTTAACACTTATTTATATATTTTCATATTCTAAAAGACAAAGTAAGAGATAATCTGTGTAGATACTATAGATTCTCTGAATTAAAATATAAGGAATTGAGCCAAATTGGTTGGTACTTCAAGCTATAAATTACTGTGATGAAGATGATGCTGTTTTACCTTTATAAAATGTCTTACTATGTTTTCCAAAGCATAGTAATATGCTCTTGTATCTTTTATTGGTTTCATTCCCAACAAGTTGGGAATGAAAAATAAATGTCTTGGAATGGAGAAGATGGGTTTGCTATTGCTTGTTTCTTCCTCTTCCTGGGTATGGATAGTGTTTCCTCTATCTCAAGGAATTGCTTGCATTTCTGAGTTAAGTGGAACATATGGGCATTGTGAGGGTTTGAAATATGTAAGAGGAAAGCAAACTTACATGAATAGTCATTTCAGACAGCTCTGAAGAGTCTTTAACCCATGACAAAGCCATGTCAGGATAGTATCTTTCTTCACTTGAATCAGTATGCCAGTTCTTTTAATTGCAGGTAAAATGTGATGAATGGAGCTAGTTTCCTAGTCTCTATAGATGGAAAAGATTAACATTCTGTCAAGAAGCTTGCTGTCTTAGCTATGTGAAGTCTACTAAGTATTATGGATCTTTTTCTTTTTCAGTAGGGACGGCAAAGTCAACTGATCTAAGTTGATTTTTTTATGTGGTTAAAAATTATTTAAGTGCTGTATACTTTTAAAACTATGTAACAAGTCCTTGATGTAAGGAGTTTGTACAACCAAGATAAATGTTTATTTAAATTAAGCATTCTCATCTATTCTCTTGGTATTTCTGTAGGACAAAAACAAGCTTATGGATGCTCTAAAACATGCTTCTAATATGCTTGGTGAACTCCGGACTTCTATGTTATCACCAAAGAGCTACTATGAACTTTGTATCTTTTGAATGTTGAAGATGAAACATTTGGACCATACCTTTTTCTTGATAAGGACAATTTTGTTTGTTCTTTATGAAGTTTGTCTGGAGTTACTTTGTTATCTGAGTCACATGGCACTCCTCCATGCAGATGTGCTAAGTGAGAAAAACACTTGGAGAGTACTCCTTTCCTGTGCTTCAGTGTCTTTAAGTGTGTTGTCGGTGCATCTCAATTTTCAGACCCTTCATGAGGATATTTAGGCTATGACACAGTTGGTTCTTTAATACTTAGATGTTATTACGCAGCAGTCTCAAATGGACAGGAATTTTAATCATTTGCCATTTCAAAACCCATTAACAGTCTGACAGGTAACCATTACATTTACTGCTTTGCTTCACCGCACATGCTTTAAAACCCTTATTTTAAAGTAAGAAAAGCCCAGCTAAAATTCTGCCTTCACTGGAACATTCTCTTAAAGGACTAAAACTTAAGATACCTGCCCAGTAGTTAATAATGACTCCAACAAGTTTCAAAGTTTTGCTTAGGTTGGCTTATCTTTATTTTTAGTCCTTAATCATAATTAAAAGATATGGCCATTTCTGATGAACTGCACTACTTGGAGGTCTATCTGACAGATGAATTTGCTAAAGGAAGGAAAGTGGCAGATCTCTATGAACTTGTACAGTATGCTGGAAACATTATCCCAAGGCTGTAAGTAATAACAAATCGGAGAACTTTTGTGTCTGTATTTCCCACTTTATGTTATGTCCTTTATGGTTATCAGCTTAAGAAAAAGTTTTAAGGGTAATTTCTTAACAAATAGAGATTAACATTTTGGTAGATACTCTCACTTGTTTTTAGAGTAACTAGATTTACGTTTTATGTAGATATTTGAGGAATTTTAGAAATAGAAAAAATGTACATGCTTGCTATTTTGTTTAATATCTTGACTGTTAGAAAAATTAATATAATTGTTCTCTTCCTAATATGTTTAAAGGTAATGTCTATGTTGTGTATATACAGTATAAGAGTGTGTGTGTGTGTATTTTTAGAGATCAGTGGTTATATTTTAAATCAGATATTTTCCTTGTCGTACAGGAGAAAACAACATGGTTCCTATCTTGTTTATTTAATGTTTTGTTCCATGTGTTTGGAAATAAGTTCTTGATTTAAATATTTTATTTCTAATCAGCATTTCTTCATACTTCTCCTAGTTACCTTTTGATCACAGTTGGAGTTGTATATGTCAAGTCATTTCCTCAGTCCAGGAAGGATATTTTGAAAGATTTGGTAGAAATGTGCCGTGGTGTGCAGCATCCATTGAGGGGTCTGTTTCTTCGAAATTACCTTCTTCAGTGTACCAGAAATATCTTACCTGATGAAGGAGAGCCAACAGAGTAAGTGATTTTCTTTCTTGATTTTGTTGCAGTATTTTTTTATTGTAGAATGTATAAAAGCGTGGAAACATGTACAGAAAGTAAGTACGAATAATTCTTCCACCCAGTCAGCCATTTAGGTAGCATCTGTATAGAGATTTCCTTTGTAATATAGAACTCCTCAGTATATGTGACATGCTCTACAATGTCCTCTTATGCAAATTTTATCTTTGGATTATTAGGACCTGCTTTTTTCAGTTAATGTAATTGAGCGTTTTTGCACTACATTAAATATTCTTTGAAAATACAACTTTTTTAAGAGGGTTATATTTGGAAATTGAATTTGTAATGAAATAATAAAGTGTGAGCCCACTGGATTTCATAATTGTTCCTTTAATGTCTATCAGTTTTTATAATTTATAGACTGCTAGTTACCTTGGAATATAAGTGATTTGAGTTATCTGTTACAAGTTACCTATTAACTCCAGAAGAGAAATAATAAAAGCCGTTCAGAGACACTCCTGTCTCTTGTGTAATCAGTATTCTAGCATCAAAGTCTACTGTACTTTTATCCCACAGCAGGGACAGATGGTCAGCCAACCGTGGTCTTCAGTGGGTTAAGCTGTTCACATGACAGGTCCCCAGATTAAAGAACTTCATTCCTTTTTTAAAAAGTTTATTCATTTATTTTCTTTCTTTTTTTAATTTTTAATCTTTTTTCAGTTTGCTCCAACAGATTTTGTTTTTTTTAAAAAAAATTTCATTTATTTCTGAGGTGTACAATTCAATGGTTTTTTTGTTTTGTTTTTTTTTTTTTTGAGATGGAGTCTGGCTCTGTTGCCCAGGCTGGAGTGCGGTGGCCGGATCTCAGCTCACTGCAAGCTCCGCCTCCCAGGTTTACGCCATTCTCCTGCCTCCACCTCCCAAGTAGCTGGGACTACAAGCGCCCGCCTTGTCGCCCGGCTAGTTTTTTGTATTCTTTAGTAGAGACGGGGTTTCACCATATTAGCCAGGATGGTCTCGATCTCCTGACCTTGTGATCCGCCCGTCTCGGCCTCCCAAAGTGCTGGGATTACAGGCTTGAGCCACCGCGCCCGGCCATCAATGGTTTTTAAAATATCTGCATCAATTTCTTTTTAAACAGTACAGAAAAGATAAAAAATTAATAGTGTAGAGAAATTGATGAAGTTATTTGCTTTATTATGTTTTGACTGTCCATTTTGAGCATTTAATTAGGCAATCAATAAAAATTTCTGAAAGCTGCCGAAGTCTCCATCCTAGGAGACGTAGAAAAATAAAGCAGGAAATCCATGGTCTTTTCCCTCACAAAGCTTACATTCCAATTAAAAATAAAATATTCAACAGTAAAATGATGTAGTTAGCAGTACACCATAAGTGTTAAAATTTTTAGCGTTTTGTTTTTGGTTTTGGTTTGTAGGGGTGAGGTCTCATTATGTTGCCCAGGCAGGTTTTAAACTCCTGGCCTAAAGCGATCTTCCTGCTTTGGCCTCCCAAAGCACTGGCTTACAGACATGAGCCACCATGCCCATCCTAGCCTTTTGAATTAAGGAATTTGCCATAAGAGCAAGTCCAGTTGGCCCAACTCCAGATACAGAGTTGGGGAAAGTAATTTGCCCTTTAAATTTATACTGTCCTTTCCATGGTACTTTTTACCCTAGAGTCTATTCCCTTTAAAATTTAACACTAAGCCAATGAAGTTGAAAGTGATTTTTTATAAAGCATTGGTGTACTACAGAGATAAGTAGGAAATGCACAAAGGAGAGGGATAGTAGTAAGTTGGTGCTGTAAATACTGTGTAAAGACTTTTCTGTTTCTTTGCAGCGAAGAAACAACTGGTGACATCAGTGATTCCATGGATTTTGTACTACTCAACTTTGCAGAAATGAACAAACTCTGGGTGCGAATGCAGCATCAGGGACATAGCCGAGATAGAGAAAAAAGAGAACGAGAAAGACAAGAACTGAGAATTTTAGTGGGAACAAATTTGGTGCGCCTCAGTCAGTTGGAAGGTGTAAATGTGGAACGTTACAAACAGGTTTATATCTTTTTGTTACCTCTTCTTATGTTCTGAGATAAAATGAAATCTGATTTTTAAAATCAGAATATTTTTGTTACATAATAGTACATTGAAAAACATCTTAAAATGGCTTTTATTGAAGAAGACTTAAATGGAAAGATATATATGCAATGTTTGTGGATTGGAAGACTTAATATTGTCAAGATAGCATTAAAAAAAAAATTGATCTATAGATCCAAGGTAATCTCAGACAAAATCCCAGCAGACTTGTAGAAATTAAGAAGCTGATTCTGAAGTTTATATGAGGAAACAAAGAACCTGGAACAGCTACAACAAATTTGAAAAGGAAGAACAAGTTGAAAGACTCAGACTACCTGAATTCATGATTTACTCTGAAGCTACAGTGAGAGCCTGTGTGGTATTGGTGAAAAGGATAGACACACAAATCAATGGAGGAGAATAAAACAGGGAATGGCAAACTT
Source organism: Trachypithecus francoisi (assembly GCF_009764315.1). Lineage (NCBI taxonomy): Eukaryota > Metazoa > Chordata > Mammalia > Primates > Cercopithecidae > Trachypithecus > Trachypithecus francoisi. Next base: position 86,856,317 of record NW_022681455.1, on the reverse strand, counting down.
TACCTGTGAGGGACCAGATAGTAAATGGTCTTTGGCTTTGCAAGACATATGCTATACAACAAGCTTATCCAACCTGCAGCCCAGGGCAGCTTGGAACATGGCCCAACAAAAGTTTGTAAACTTTAAAACATGAGATTTTTTTGCCTTTTTTTTTTAAAGCTCATCATCTGTTATTAGTGTATTTTGTGTATGGCCCAAGACAATTCTTCTAATTCTTCAAGCCAAACGATTGGACACCCCTGGTCAACAACTACTAACACTGCAGATATGGTGCAAAAGCAGCCACAGACAATATGGAAGTGAATGGGCATGGCTGTGTTCCAGTAAAACTTTACTTGTTAAAACAAGCAGCAGCTCAGTTTACCAGTCTCTGACTAGACAATCCATAATAGACCCAGATATTTATGTGAAATACTTTTACTTGTACTGATCATTTGATTTTCAGGTTTTCCCTGATGAATTTCACCTCCAGACTTTTTATTTTTGATAAAAGTACAAAGGCAACCTTTTCAGCAAGTGATTCTGGAACAATTTGATGTTTATATGCAAACAACAAAAAACCCTGAACCTTGACCCTCATCCCTCATACCGTACAGAAAAAACACAAAATCTATCAGAGACCTAAATATAGAACCTAAAACTGTTAGAAGAAAACACAGAGGAAATCTTTATGACCTAGGATTAGACGAAGATTTCTGAGGATGCACAAGCACAAGCCATGAAGAAAACTCACTTTTGAGAGGCCAAGGCAGATGGATCACTTGAGTCCAGGAGTTCAAAACAAGCCTAGGCACATAGAGAGACCCCATCTCTACAAAAATTACCAAAATTAGCTGGGCATGGTGAAATGTTCCTGTAGTCCCAGCTACTCAGGAGGCTTGAGGTGGGAGGATGGCTTGAGCCCAGGAGGTGGACGTTGCATTGAGTGGAGATTTTGCCACTGCACTCCAGCCTGGGCAACAGAGCAAGATCTTGTCTCAAAAAGAAAATAGCTTTTAAAGATTAGAAGTGAAGTCTTGGTGAGAAAATCTCAAATATGATTTTCAAGTTAGTAGTTCAAATGTGTTGCTAGAGGAATAGCTTAAGAGTTTGAAAACAGATTTTAACCCTTATGTGTGTTTTTTTCTCTTTTAGATTGTTTTGACTGGCATATTGGAGCAAGTTGTAAACTGTAGGGATGCCTTGGCTCAAGAATATCTCATGGAGTGTATTATTCAGGTAGGTGGGAACATTTCATTTTTTTTAAATGACCTATTTTATCTTTCGTTAAATTTAATTGTTTTGAAAAAATTTTGATGGAATAGGAAATAAGCTTTCCTGAATAAAGAATTTTCCTTACTGGGTATGGTGACTCACACCTGTAATCCCAGCACTTTCTGAGTTCAAGGTGGGAGGATCTCTTGAGGCCAGGAGTTCAAAACCAGCCTGGGCAACATAGCAAGATGCCATTTCTATAAGAATTTAAAATAATTAAAAAAAAAAAATTTTTCCGTGTAATCTTGCTTCTTCTAAAAATAATTTAAAAACAGGGGTTTTCTGTTTCCGACTTATAACTTGGTCTTTGTATCAATGTGGTTTGTTTTCCTCCAAACTGTAGGAATGAGTCATCTGAGTTTTCTCGGTCTCCGTAGCTTTAGTTTAATTGTAGGTGCACTTTATTTATTGGAATATTTCTGTCTGAGCTTATGTTTAGTAGAGAGGTTCGGAAGTAATGTGTTCGAATTTAGTTGTATAAGATTACAGTGTTTTTTTCCCACAAATGTGAACTTTACCATATGAATTCAGAATATTATGTGAAATACTTTTACTTGTATTGATCATTTGATTTTCAGGTTTTCCCTGATGAATTTCACCTCCAGACTTTGAATCCTTTTCTTCGGGCCTGTGCTGAGTTACACCAGAATGTAAATGTGAAAAACATAATCATTGCTTTAATTGATAGGTAAGACCTTCCAACACTGGAGGATACATGCTCGGACTTGGCAGTAATGAATTTTAAACATTTTTTGAATTATTTGTCTCTGTTACATCTTTATCATACCAATGATCTTAATTTAATTATACTATAAATAATGTAGCTTTGTGATTATGAGTACTAGGTACTTGCCTTGGTTAGACATGAAAGAGGCTTAACTTAATTTTTATTTTTTTTATTTTTTTATTTTTTTGAGACGGAGTCTCGCTCTGTCGCCCGGGCTGGAGTGCAGTGGCCGGATCTCAGCTCACTGCAAGCTCCGCCTCCCGGGTTCACGCCATTCTCCTGCCTCAGCCTCCGGAGTAGCTGGGACTACAGGCGCCCGCCACTTCGCCCGGCTAGCTTTTTGTATTTTTTTAGTAGAGACGGGGTTTCACTGTGTTCGCCAGGATGGTCTCGATCTCCTGACCTCGTGATCCGCCCGCCTCGGCCTCCCAAAGTACTGGGATTACAGGCTTGAGCCACCGCGCCCGGCCGAAAGAGGCTTAACTTAAATGTGCAGGAGACATGAAGATAATATGTTTATTCTGTGTGTTTAATTGACATTTAAAGACGTTGTGCAGACTTTTTTTTTAGATCATACAAATCCAAAGATCATATTGAAGAACAAAATTTGTTTTTTACCATGATGTAAGTATCTTGCAGTGGGAACTCATTTGGTTTAGAGTAGCCATAAGACACAGATGATTGGAAATGTTCAAGTAATCGCTGTATCATCACATTTTCTTAAAGAAGAAATTTTAAGTATCAAATATGTTTAGTACATCCACTTTAAGTTTTATTTTCTTAGTTTTTTTTTTTTTTTTTCTTCAGACAGAGTCCTACTCCGTCACCCAAGCTAGAGTGCAGCGGTGCTATCTTGGCTCACTGCAACTTCCAACTCCTGGGTTCAAGGGATTCTAGTGTCTCAGCTTCCCGAGTAGCTGGGATTACAGACATGCACCACCATGCCTGGCTAATTTTTGTATTTTTAGTAGAGATGGGGTTTTGCCAGGTTGGCCAGGCTGGTCTCAAACTCTGGAGCTCAAATGATCAGCCTGCCTCGGCTTCCCGAAGTGCTGGGATTACAGATGTGAGCCACTGTGCTTGGCCAATGGGTGACTTTTTTGCAGCCATGTTGTGTAGTAGTACATAATGTCTGTCCTACTACTTGTAAGCATTGTCATGAAACCAGAAACCTAAGTGAAGATTTATTTCTGCAGATACCTTTTGTAAGTTTTTTGAAAAACTGAGTTACTCATTTTAAAGTCTGAGAATTCAGATAACAAAATTTTCCAAATTATCAGCTCAATCCTGGGCAGCAAAAATTCCATACTGATTGGGCCCACTCTTAAAGGAAGCTAGTAACTGGATTTTCCTGTGTTGCCTGTAATGTCACTTACCCATCTCTGTCAGTAGTGATGCTTCTGGGCATAACAAAATGTGGATGTAGTTCTGACTCCAGCAGACAGATAATGATAATGAACCAGACATTATTTTGAGTAATTTGAGATGAGGGAAATAAAAGTTAATTTTATGGATTTTAGACTTAGTTGTATTTCAAACTTCAGTAAAAATGCAGTATCTTAAAATAGTCTATGTACTTTTATTTTTTAAAGATTATTTATTTGAATCATGGTTGTTGAATACATTTGTCATTTCAATGCATTTCTGTCCGTATCTACGTAATTATGCTTCAAAGAGTTTGAGAGAATTATCTTGTTGAAAATCTCCTTAGTATGGTATGAAATAAGAATGCTGATGAAAAAGGTTGCACTGGCAAAACTCAAAAATGAATTGAGGAGGCCAGGTGCAGTGGCTCACATCTGTAATCCCAGCACTTTGGGAGGCCAAGGAGGGAGGCTTGCTGGAGTCCAGGTTAGTCCTACCCTGGGCAACATGGTGAAACCCCATCACTACAGAAAGCACAAAAATTAGCTGGGCGTGGTTGCACATGCTGTTAGCCCCAGCTACTCAGGAGTCCTAGGTGGGAGGAGGATAGCTTGAGCCCAGCAGGTGGAGGTTTCATTGAGCTGAGAGTGCACAACTGCACTCCAGCCTAGGCGACAGAGTGAGACTCTGTCTAAAAAAAAAAAAGCCTTTTGAGCTCATACAAAATATAGAAAAGCAATGAAGAATAAGATGTCATCCATGATCTCACTACCCAAACCCTATATCTTTTAAAATAAAGGGGTTTTGGGCCGGGCGCGGTGGCTCAAGCCTGTAATCCCAGCACTTTGGGAGGCCGAGACGGGCGGATCACGAGGTCAGGAGATCGAGACCATCCTGGCGAACACGGTGAAACCCCGTCTCTACTAAAAAATACAAAAAACTAGCCGGGCGAGGTGGCAGGCGCCTGTAGTCCCAGCTGCTCGGGAGGCTGAGGCAGGAGAATGGCATGAACCCGGGAGGCGGAGCTTGCCGTGAGCTGAGATCCGGCCACTGCACTCCAGCCTGGGCGACAGAGCGAGACTCCGTCTCAAAAAAAAAAAAAAAAAAAAAATAAAGGGGTTTTGTTTTTTTTTTTTAGATTAGCTTTATTTGCTCACCGTGAAGATGGACCTGGAATTCCAGCGGATATTAAACTTTTTGATATATTTTCACAGCAGGTGGCTACAGTGATACAGGTTTGTGTAGCATTTCTCCTAAGTTCTCAAAATTTTGAAACTTCTCTGCCTTCCTTTTACAATTGTTTAAAATAAGTTGTATGGTTTTCTAAACATTCCAGTCTAGACAAGACATGCCTTCAGAGGATGTTGTATCTTTACAAGTCTCTCTCATTAATCTTGCCATGAAATGTTACCCTGATCGTGTGGACTATGTTGATAAAGTTCTAGAAACAACAGTGGAGATATTCAATAAGCTCAACCTTGAACAGTAAGTCAGTTACATTTTTGTAAAAATCCTCATAAAGACACTTTTGTCCTAGATTTGCTTTTCTTTCTCAATTGTTTTTGAAATGCTGGCATTTTTCTTGTTTTAATCATGCATTAAGATTATCACTACTAGGGGCAGAAAGTGTTTACCAATTACTTGGTTGTGTATATTAATGAAATTGTGGTACCTATGGACTATAGGCAGTCTTCAGGGACCAGTGACTCCAATTTGGATCCCTTTCTGTGTATCAGGGGCATCCAGTCTTTTGGCTTCCCTGGGCCACACTGGAAGAAGTATTTTCTTGGGCCACACATAAAATACACTATCACTAACAATAGCTGATGAGCTTAAAAAAAAAATCGCAAAAAACCGATAATGTTTTAAGAAGGCTTACCAATTTGTGTTGGGCTGCATTCAAAGCCATCCTGGGCTGCATGCGGCCTGTGGACTGTGGGTTGGAGGAGCTTGCTGTATGTGAATGAGTTCCTAAACTGGTAAGGACACTTTGTCAGGCAGTATTTATTTCCATAAGAGGTGTTTTCCTATGAATGAGCATGTGGTGAAAAATGAAGGGTGTATGTATATTTAAGGTGCATAATTAAATTGGTTTAAATATCTTTTCTATTTTGAGCTTCGATTTTGATACCTTCAAGGAAGTATGAACAGTCTTGTTTCCAACTTGAAGCCTCCTCAGCTGTTCTGTCCTAGACCTATGGCGTCCTCTAGTGGCCACTGTGGGCAGCTCGGATCCTGTTACCTTCCCCCGCAGTTCCCTTCCGGCCCCTTCCCCACTGCTCTGGACTTGGGTCAAGCCAGGCCTGCCTCCCCCGCCCATATTCTTCAGAATTTTACCTCATGTCATCTTCCTCCTTTCTATCTCCCTTCTAGTGGTTTACCTGCATCGAAAAAATTTATTCTTTTTTCCCTCCGTTTGTGTTACCCTTTTTCTTTTGGTCATTTTAGTTTTGTGTGTGTGTGAACGGAAAATAAGTTCAGATAAGGAATAAGTGTGAGAGAAAATTAAATGATGTGCCAGGTGTGGTGGCTCGCACCTGTCATCCCAGCTATTCAGGAGGCTGAGTTGGGAGAATCACTTGAGCCCAGGAGTTTGAGAACAGCCTGGGCAACAGAGCGAGACCCTGTCTCTAATAAAAAATAAAATTAAAAATTAAAAAAATTTAAATAAAAAAACTAACTAAATGAAGTATCTATGTCTTCCTCCCCAAGTGAATTTTAAAGTAAAAATAGACAAAATCATTGGAAATAACAACCTCTAAAGAGGTTGTAATAAATGCCCCAATATGCCTCAGTATCTACAGAATGCTTTTACTAACCACTACCTAAGTCAGTCAGCCTGCTTTTCCTTAATCACCAACATCTGATGCAGAAGAAATAGTTTATATATTTTTCTATTGTGTCGAATTGCTGGTTTTGCATGGATTCTTTTTCCTATTTATTTTCATCGTGAATATACAATACTTATTGGCTGCCCCCGGGAACCAAACTACCACTTAAAATACTTCCCTTAGAAATGTCATTGAATTCTAGACAGTCATCTTAACTCCAGCTATACCATCTGTTCATGAGTTGGAAACAGTTTCTAGTTTTGTGTCAACAGAAAAATAATAGATGAATATATATATTTGTGTTTAGATAAGTATTTTTTATCCTCTTGAAAGGAGGTTGTTACAGTCTTCTGTGGTGGTATGATTCACTTGACCCATTTCCTTTAATGTGTAATGAAAAATTTCAAATTCTTACAGAACAAGTGCTATTTGTGTATAGAGAAAGTTAATTTTGTTCATTAAGACTTCTGTTTTTCTTTTTGTAGTATTGCTACCAGTAGTGCAGTTTCAAAGGAACTCACCAGACTTTTGAAAATACCAGTTGACACTTACAACAATATTTTAACAGTCTTGAAATTAAAACATTTTCACCCACTCTTTGAGTACTTTGACTATGAGTCCAGAAAGAGCATGAGTTGTTATGTGCTTAGTAATGTTCTGGATTATAACACAGAAATTGTCTCTCAAGACCAGGTAAGAGAATACCTCCATGCTATTTTAGGGATACAGTGTTACAATTTTAGACTATGGACCTAGATACCTGAGATGGGAGGGGAGGGTAATTCAATACTAAAGAAAATTTACAAGTAACTTATTCATTATATAAATTAGAAAATTGGAGATGTATAAAGAATCTTAAAACATTTATAATTCCACCAGATAGCGAATAACCACTGTTAATTAACATTTTGTGCATATCTTTCCAGACTTTTGTCTGTATATGTGTGTATGACATACATGTGTATTGACTTTCTAACCGAAAAAAGGAATATCTTGTTGATACTGTATTGTAATTTTATAACTGGAAACACTTTTGACAGTGGCTTTGTATGCCAATGGTTTCACATCAGTGGATTTCTTGTGCCTCACATGTTACAGGTGGATTCCATAATGAATTTGGTATCCACACTGATTCAAGATCAGCCAGATCAGCCTGTAGAGGACCCTGATCCAGAAGACTTTGCTGATGAGCAGAGCCTTGTGGGCCGCTTCATTCATCTGCTGCGCTCTGAGGACCCTGACCAGCAGTACTTGGTATGAGTTTACTCTTAGTATATCCCTGTATCAGCTCCTAGTGAAATCACATATTCAAGTGCTTAAAATGGTTTAATTCACCTCCTGGTCTTAGACGGTTTTGAAGGAATTGCAACTGAATCAAAGATTGACTTGAACCCGGGAAGCGGAGGTTGCAGTCAGCTGAGATTGCACCACTGCACCCCAGTCTGGGCAGCAGAGCGAGACTCCGTCTCAAAAAAAAAAAAAGATTCATGGCATCCGTGGGCTTTTACTTTATATATAAACATAATTGTAAACTTCTGGAGCATGTGAGTAACAATTCAGTTGCTCCGATTTCTTTTGAAGACTATCTGAGAATTACAAAAAAGTCTCTTCTTTTACTTGAGTGCCCATAATTATTTCATGTTCATTTTTTTCTGAACTATGTATTGCTTATAATAAACTTTATAAGAAATACAATTCTTACATTTAATTTTTCTTTTCCAAATTTGCAAGTATAAATTATATTTGTCACATTGAAAATGTGCGTTTTTGTTTTTTGATGAGAGGTTTTAAAATTCATTTTGCCTTTTTCTTAACTTTTTTTTTTCTGATAAAGAACAATCACATGAGGTTCTCTTTATTGTTAGTCCACAGGGAAACTTTGTGAAATGGATAAAGCATGTTGCCTGAGTAGGGGTATCAGTGATCGATACTAGATAGATAATTTATTTTAGTGAAGGGTTAGCAGGGTTGGCTGCTTAATTACTGTTTGGGCAAAGTAGTTTAACCATTCTTGGATGCATAAGGCTGTTAGGCTGCTATGATGAAAAAGACATTTGCTTGAGGATGTCCTGACTGTTTCATCTCTTTCTGTTGACTTTCTTCATTGTAGTTGATACTCCTGTACTTCATAATCAGTGTGAAATAAGAGGCTGACTACTGTTGATAGTGTGATGGTCTTTGTCTTGGCTTAGTAGCAAACATTCCAGGACTGTGGTATTGTGCTCTGTGAGCTATGTCATCTGTACATAGTGACTGAGTATTTTAACTGATTCCCTTAAGTTTCTTTGTGAGATTGTGTGTGTCTGTGTGTTTTCATTTTCTATTGCATACCAAATGTAGTAGTTAGAAAGTATGCCTTCCGGCCGGGCATGGTGGCTCACACCTATAATCCTAGCACTTTGGGAGACTGAGGTGGATGGGTCACCTGAGATCTGGAGTTCAAGACCAGCGTGGCCAACACGGTGAAACCCCATCTCTACTAAAAATACAAAAAATTAGCCAGGCATGGTGGTGGGCACCTGTAATCCCACCTGCTTGGGAGACTGAGGCAGGAGAATCACTTGAACCTGGGAGGTGGAGGTTGCAGTGAGTGGATATCACGCAATTGCACTGCAGCCTGGGCAACAAGAGTGAAACTCCGTTTCAAAAAAATGTATGCCTTCTGCATGTGGCTGATTGGTTATTCCCATGTATAATGATCTTTAATAATAGGGTCATTAGCTCTGACTGCCCGTAGGGAAAATGCATTATCTTATTGATCTGCCGTATCAGGAATTTCACAAAATCTGAATGTCATTGTGTCACACATACTAAAAAACATTTTATAAACTCTTTCTCTTGTAATTTTTCTGAATTGGCTATATGTTGTACCGTTTCAGAAAAAAAATCCAAGGAAAACACAGAATTCATGGAATATTTCACAAGTAGCTCTTTTAAAGTATATTAGCCTTTTCCTTGACTTAAACGGTCTTAATATTTTTTGGAATGAGGAGGTATGATGTACCAGTAATATGCATATAGTTGTTTTGTATCGTAGTAGTAGTTAATATTACTGAGCGAATGCCTTGTGCTAAGTAGTGGTGAAACCTCACGTGTAGGCCGGGCGCGGTGGCTCAAGCCTGTAATCCCAGCACTTTGGGAGGCCGAGACGGGCGGATCATGAGGTCAGGAGATCGAGACCATCCTGGCTAACACTGTGAAACCCCGTCTCTACTAAAAAAATACAAAAAACTAGCCGGGCGAGGTGGCGGGTGCCTGTAGTCCCAGCTACTTGGGAGGCTGAGGCAGGAGAATGGCGTAAACCCGGGAGGCGGAGCTTGCAGTGAGCTGAGATCCGGCCACTGCACTCCAGCCGGAGCGACAGAGCGAGACTCCGTCTCAAAAAAAAAAAGAAACCTCACGTGTCACTTGATCTTCCCAGCAACCCTAGGAGTTTACAGAAACTTGCGGCTAAGAGAAGGTAAATAATTTGCCCAAAGCCACACATGTAACAAGTATTAGGATTTACTTTTAAATGTGAGTCTCTGAGTGTCTTCACAGCCTTCTTTTTTTCTCTTTTTTTTTTTTTTTTTTTTTTTTTTGAGATGGAATCTTGCTCTGTCACCCAGGCTGGAGTGCAGTGGCATGATCCCAGCCTACTGCATCCTCCATCTCCTGGGTTCAAGCAATTCTCCGGCCTCAGCCTCCCGAGTAGCTGAGATTACAGGTGTGCACCACCATGCCCAGCTAATTTTTGTATTTTCAGTAGAGACGGGGTTTACCTGTGTTGGCCAGGCTGGTCTCAAACTCCTGACCTCAACTGATCTGTCCACCTTTGGCCTCCCAAAGTGCTGGGATTACACACATGAGTCACCACATCTGGCCAGAGCCTACATTCTTTATCAATGCAGCATACTTTGCATGTGTGTATATGAAAATATACTTAAATATATCTTTGCTTCTAACTCACTACCTTGGGCAGGTTATACAACCTCTCTGAAACTCATACTTCCCCATTTGTGAAATGAAATTGTATCTGTCTCTGAATTGTTGTGACAACTTGAGGAGATAAGAAATATATAAATTGCCTACCATAAAGTATGGTACATTGTATATATTCACAAAATGTTAGCAATGATGATTAGAGCCCACATTTATTTCACAAATGATTAATCATAGTTTGGAAATTTTTTTTTCTTTAATGCTTTTGGGTCAGATTTTGAACACAGCACGAAAACATTTTGGAGCTGGTGGAAATCAGCGGATTCGCTTCACATTGCCACCTTTGGTATTTGCAGCTTACCAGTTGGCTTTTCGATACAAAGAGAATTCTAAAGTGGTGAGTTTACTTTTAAGTATTTAGGTACTTTTTTCCTTTTTCATCACTCTGAGTGTGTGTGTGTTTGTTTTATGTTATAAAAAATTTCAAACGTACAAAAATAGTGGTATAATAAAATCCCATTTTCGGCAACTCTGTATTTGTTACTTATCCTGTGCTAAGTGTTCCTAACGGTGATGTTGGTGGATCACATACTAAATGAGGGATCACATAAAAAGCACTTAGAAATGCAAGATTAAAGCAGTATGAATTTATGCTGAAACTCTTTCCTAAGTTCTAATTCAGGTTAGCTTTAAAACCTAAGGAGAGGGTCTAGCATTGCAGTCATTTCTCTCTAAAGGCATATAATTGCATAATATCATGAGTTGTGGGCAACTTTTTATGAGCTTTTTTCTTCCTCAAACCAGAAGCATGGCTTGACTCTTCATGGTGTAGTTTTGAAGAAAATACCTCAAGCTCATGTACCTGAAAGTTGGACAGTCAGGTTAATGTTAAGGAACAACCTCAGTAACTTAATTTTGTTTGTTTGTTTGTTTTGAGATAGGGTCTCATTCTGTCCCCCAGCTGGAGTGCAGTGGCTCAGTCTTGGCTCACTGCAACCTCCACCTCCTGGGTTCAAGCGATTCTTGTGTGTCAGCCTTCTAAGTAGCTGGGATTACAGGTGTGCACCACCATGCTCAGCTAATTTTTGTATTTTTAGTAGAGACAGGGTCTTGCCATGTTGATCAGCTGGTCTCAAACTTGTGGCCTCAAGTGATCCTCCTGCCTCAGCCTCTCCAAGCGCTAGGATTGTAGGTGTGACCCACCACACCTGGCCTCAGTAGGGACTTGATTTTCTCATAATAGAGAAAAAAGGATGTATTAAGTAGACCTACCAGCATGAAACAGCTTTTGGCCAATTTTTATTAGGCCAGCTTATCATTCACTCTTTACCAGCATTTATGGATAGAAATTTGTGAATATAACAATAAAAATAGCAACTAGCCTACATTAAAAAGCTATAGTAATTAAGACAGTATGGCAATATGGTACTGGCATAAAAGCAGACACATAGACCAATGGAACAGAATAGAGAGTCTAGAAATAAACCCATACATGTGCAATAAACTAATCTTTGATAAGGACACCAAGAATACACAAAGGGGAAAAGGATGGTGTCTTCAATAAATAATATTGGAAAAGTTGGATATCCACATGCAAAAGAATGGAATTGGACTCTCATCTTGTACCATATATAATAATGAACTCAAAATGGATTAAAGACCTGAAACCATAAAGCTCCTAGAAGAAAACATAGGGAAAAACCTCCTTGTCATTGGTCAGTGATTTTTTGGATATGAAACCAAAAATCTAGGCAACTAAAGCAAAAATAAACAAGTGGGACTCTATTAAACGAAAAAGCTTCTGTACAACAAAGGAAACAATCAGCAGAGTGAAGAGACAGCCAATGGAATGGGGGAGAATATTTGCAAACTATACATCTGAAAAGTGGTCAGTATCCAAGATATATATGGAATGCAACTCAATAGCAAGTAAATGAATAACTTGATTTAAAAATGAGCAAAGGATCTGAATAGACATTTTTCCAAAGAAGACATACAGATGGCCAACTGATATATGAACAGATGTTCGACATCATTTATCAGGAAAATGCAAATCAAAACCACTATGAGATATTACCGCATATCTGTCAGAATAACTGTTACCAAAAGGACAGAAAATCAAGTGTTGGCAAGAATGTAGAGAAATGGGAACCCTGTTTATTATTAGTGGGAATATAAATTAGTATAGCCATTATAGAAAACGGTATGGAGGTTCCTCAAAAAACTGAAACTAGAACTACCATGTGACCCTGCAGTCCCACATCTGGTTATGTATTCAAAGGAAAGGAAATCAGTATCTCAAAGAGATATCTGCACTCCCACGTTTATTGCAGCAGCATTCACAATGGCTGAGATACAGAAACAACCTTAGTGTCCATCGATAGATGAGTAAAGAAATTGTGTTTTGTATATATGTGTGTGTATATACGTGTATGTGTGTGTATATATATGTGTACATATATTCTCTACATAGTAGAATAATATTCGGCTATAGAAATGAAGAAAATCTTGCCATTTATGACAATAGGGATTAATCTGGAGGAAATTATTCTAAGTGAAATAAGCCAAACACAGAAAGGCAAATACTGCATGACTTCACTTATATGTAGAATTGTTTTTTAAGTTGAATTCACCCAACCTGGGTAACATAGCAAGACCCAATCTCTATTTAAAAATAAAAAGGCTGATTGTGGTGGCTCACACCTATAATCCCAGCACTTTGGGAGGCCAAGGCAGGCGGTTCACCTAAGGTCAGAGTTCGAGACCAGCCTGACCAACACGGAGAAACCCCGTCTCTACTAAAAATACAAAATTAGCTGGGCATGGTGGCTCATGCCTATAGTCTCAGCTACTCGGGAGACTGAGGCAGGAGAATTACTTGAACCTGGGATGCAGAGGTTGCAGTGAGCCGAGATCACACCATTGCACTTCAGCCTGGGCAAGAATGAAACTCCGTCTAAAAAAAAAAAAAAAAAAAATTAAAAAATTAGCCAGGTGTGGTAGTACATGCCTATAGTCCTACCTACTCAACAGGCTAGGGCAGGGCTGGGTGTGGTGGCTCATACCTGTAATCCTAGCACTTTGGGAGGCCAAGGTGGGTGGATCATCTGAGATCAGGAGTTTGAGACCAGCCTGGCCAACATGGTGAAACCCTGTCTCTAGTAAAAATACAAAAATTAGCCAGGCGTGAGGGTGCATGTCTGTTATCCCAGCTACTCGGGAAGCTGAGGCAGGAGAATCACTTGAACCCGGGAGGCAGAGGTTGCAGTAAGCCAAGATCGCGCCACTGCACTCCAGCCTGGGCGACAAAGTGAGACTAAAAAATGGTTGAATTTGTATAAGCAAAGACTAGAACACTAGTTGCCAAAGAATACAAACTTTCAGTTATAAGATGAAAAATTTCTGGGATCAAAATGATTTAGGGCAAATAAAAGTAACTAGCCTTTACTTATTTACTAGCATTACTTACTGTGTTGCCATACACTGCGCCAAGGTCTGTGACTGTCAATGTCACCTTTTTTTTTTTTTGGAGTCAAGGTCTTTGTCACCCAGACTGGGATACAGTGGTATGATTACAGCTCACTGCAGCTTCGAACTCTTAGGCTCAAGTGATCCTCCCACTTCAGCCTCCTGAGTAGCTGGGACTACAAGCATGTGCCACCACACTGGCTAATTTTTTATTTTTTGTAGAAACAGTCTCACCATGTTGCCTAGGCTGGTCTGAAACTCTTGGGCTCAAGTGATCCTCCTGACTCCTTGGCCTCCCAAAGTGTTGGGATTACAGGCATGAGCCACCATGCCCTGCCTGTTGCTATCTTTTAAAAATGAAAAGAACTGATTGCTTTAACAAGAAGAAATTTGGATAGTCAATCATGATAAAATATTTAACCTTGCTTGTAATTACAACAGTGAACCTTTTAAGAAATCAAATTGGCAAAGACAAAGAAAAATAAGGTTTAGCAATGGCGATGGCGTGATGAAAATTCATTCTCATCTAATGTTGGCAGTGTGAATTACTGTAATACTTCTAGGAAGTTGGCAGTATGTAAGTAGGGTGTTAAAATATCCAATAATTTTACTCCAAGTGGAATTCCAAGAATTTATACTAAGGGAATAATTAGGGTCTCAATAAAGCTTAGTGTATATAGAACATTCATTGTAATATTAGAGATTATTTCTAAAAGGGAATAGTTAAATAAATTATGCCTTAGCCAGTCTCTGTAATATTTTCTAGTCATTACAATGATTTTAAATTAGTATCAGGAAAATTGTTAGGACAAAATAAGTGAATGAAAAATTAGAGCTGGGCGTGGTGGCTCACGCCTGTAATCCCAGCACTTTGGGAGGCCGAGGCAGGCAGATCACCTGAGGTCGGGAGTTTGAGACGAGCCTGACCAACATGGAGAAACCCCGTCTCTACTAAAAATACAAAATTAGCTGGGTGTGGTGGCACATGCCTGTAATCCCAGCTATTTGGTAGGCTGAGGCAGGAGAATCACTTGAACCTGGGAGGCGGAGGTTGTGGTGAGCCGAGATTGTGCCATTGCACTCCAGCCTGGGAAGCAAGAGTGAAACTTCGTCTCAAAAAAAAAAAAAAAAAGAAAAGAAAAATTAGATACAAATTACTTGAATCAATTTTGTTTAACTCTCAAGTAAGAAAATAAGGCCTAGATGCGGTAGTTCAGGCCAGTAATCCTAGCACTTTGGGAGGCTGACGTGGGTGGATCACTTGAGGTCAGCAGTTCAAGACTAGCCTGGCCAATAAGGTGAAACCCCTTCTCTACTAAAAATATAAAAATTAGCAGGGGCATGGTGGCACGCTTGTAATCACAGCTACTCAGAAGGCTGAGGCAGAATAATGGCTTGAACCCAGGAGGCAGCGGTGGCAGTGAGCTGAGATTGTGCCAAAGAGAAAAAAGAAAACCACACACAAAAATTCCAGTTACATTTACGTAGAAAGAAAGGAAGACATTTAGCATCAGAATTTTACCAGTGATCATCCCTGGATGGTAGATTTAGGGATGATGTGTGGATGATTTTGTGTATTTTTCTAATTTTCTCCAATTTGGGAATGTTACTTACGAATCAGAAAAAACAAATATCAGCCAGGTGTAATGGCTCATGCTTGTAATTCCAACACTTTGGGAGGCTGAGGCGGGAGGTTTGCTCGGGGCCAGTAGTTCAAGATCAGCCTGGGCAACAGAATAAGACCCTGTATCTACAAAAAAAATAAAAATTAGCCAGGTGTGGTGATACGAGCCTGTAGTCCTAGCTATTCGGGAATCTGAGGTGGGAGCATCACTTGAACCCAGGAGTTGAAGGCTGCAGTGAGCTGTGATCACACCACTGCACTCCAGCCTGGGTAGCAGAGCTTAAAAAAAAAAAAAGGAAAGAAAAAACAGATTGGGTGCGGTGACTCACGCATGTGATCCTAGCCCTTTGGGAGGCTGAGGTGGGCGGATCACTTGAGGTCAGGAGTTACCAGCCTGGCCACCTTGGTGAAACCCCGCCTCTACTAAAAATATAAAATTAGCTGGGCGTGGTGGCAGGCACTGTAATCCCAGCTACTCTGGAGGCTGAGGCAGGAGAATCACTTGAACCCAGGAGACGGAGGTTGTAGTGAGCTAAGATTGCGCCACTGCACTCCAGCCTGGGCAACAAGAGCAAAACTGTCTCATAAAGAAAAAACAAATATCAAATACGTTAACATTGCAAAGGCAGTTTAACTTCAAATGATGTTTTGAGAAGACATCCTGCTTGATTTACTTGTGTGCCCTATAACTGAAACAGAGAAGGAAAATGACAGGAAAACTATGCGCTCAACTTAGCGTGTTCACTATTTTGTTCTATTAAAAGTTTTAAATAAAATGGAATCATGGAACAAGTTAATTTTGAACTTAAGGTAACTTAAAATGTTTTTTCTTGTTTTAGGATGACAAATGGGAAAAGAAATGCCAGAAGATTTTTTCATTTGCCCACCAGACTATCAGTGCTTTGATCAAAGCAGAGCTGGCAGAATTGCCCTTAAGACTTTTTCTTCAAGGAGCACTAGCTGCTGGGGAAATTGGTTTTGAAAATCATGAAACAGTCGCATATGAATTCATGTCCCAGGTGATAATCTGTTCTTTCTGTGTTGTCACGTCAGCTCTGCTGAGTTCAGTTGCTTGTTTGCAGGCATGGTGGTAATGACATGAATTTACTCTTCTTTTACTGAATATGTAACTACCACCTTCCCACCATCATGGAACCTCTTAATATCATTGTCATAATTGACTGGTATTGATCATTTGCTGATGAAATCTAAGATTTCCAAGTGGGTCATGGTAAAAGTGTTCCATGGAACATGAAATTTGGGAAATGCATTCCATTCCCAAAATTCAGTTTGGGAACCCTGGTTAAACAAAGTTGAAAGAAGTTTCTTTATTGCAACTTTTTAGCATTTTTACCATCTCAGCTGTGTCCTGTGGCTCTCGAGAGGGTGCAGCATATTCTGATTTGAAGGCTGCAGAGGTCTCACAGGATGGAGGTTCGGTGAGAAGTACTTTGGAAAATGCTCAACTAGAGGATGGTTGGTTCTTGAAAGTCCTTTCTGCTTTGTGTTCACTAGGCCTTTTCTCTGTATGAAGATGAAATCAGCGATTCCAAAGCACAGTTAGCTGCCATCACCTTGATCATTGGCACTTTTGAAAGGATGAAGTGCTTCAGTGAAGAGAATCACGAACCTCTGAGGACTCAGTGTGCCCTTGCTGCATCCAAACTTCTGAAGAAACCCGATCAGGGCCGAGCTGTGAGCACCTGTGCACATCTCTTCTGGTCTGGCAGAAACACGGACAAAAATGGGGAGGAGGTAAGGTCATTCCTGACTGCATGATAGCAGACAGGATCGATAACAGGAATCGGTTGCCATGGCCTTGTGTTCTGGAGGTGAAACATTTTGGGGTGCTTGAAAATCTGATGAAGAGAATTGCTTTGTTTTGTTAAAAAAGAGAGTCTCATCCTGTAGTGAAGCCTCTGCTTTGAGGATATTGTAACATAGCAAGTTGAAACCACTACCTGTTTTTAAAAAAATACAGCTGTATACTTCAAAAGAAGAAGAAGGAGAATGAAAAGGATTTAAATTTGTTGTGTCCCTTTAGAACACGAAAGAGCACGGTAGTGTTGTGTTTCTTTGTATGAAAACGGGACGTTTTGTTTATCTCTTCACTGTCCCCCTGCCCTTTTATTTTAGCTTCACGGAGGCAAGAGGGTAATGGAGTGCCTAAAGAAAGCTCTAAAAATAGCAAATCAGTGCATGGACCCCTCTCTACAAGTGCAGCTTTTTATAGAAATTCTGAACAGATATATCTATTTTTATGAAAAGGAAAATGATGCGGTAAGTGAATTAGTAAAGTGTTGATAATAAACTAACATTTTCCCTTCCTACTCTTAGGAAATTTGATATGTACAAAAGTTTATTATTCTGATACTTTAATCAGTTTTCATTTGAAAAATATAAAATAATTTACAGATGTCAAGTAATAGGCTAATTTGTCATAATGTTCTAGTTTAAGACAATTCCTAGGCTGGGCACAGTGGCTCACACCTGTAAGCCCAGCACTTTGGGAGACCAAGGCAGGCGGATCACCTGAGGTCAGGAGTTCGAAACCAGCCTGGCCAACATGGTGAAACCTCATCTCTGCTAAAAATACAAAAATTAGCTGGGCATGGTAGCAGGTGCCTGTAATCCCAGCTATTTGGGAGGCTAAAGCAGGAGAATCGCTTGAACTCGGAAGGTGGAGGCTGCAGTGAGCCACGATTGTGCCATTGCACTCCAGCCTGGGCAACAAGAGCAAAACTCTTGTCGCAAAAAAAAAAAAAAAAGGCCGGGCACAGTGGCTTACGCCTGTAATCCCAGCACTCTGGGAGGCTGAGGTGGGCAGATCACGAGGTCAGGAGATGGAGACCATCCTGGCTAACATGGTGAAACCCTGTCTCTACTAAAAATACAAAAAATTAGCTGGCCGTGGTGGCGGGTGCCTGTGGTCCCAGCTACTCGGGAGGCTGAGGCAGGAGAATAGTATGAACCCAGGAGGTGGAGCTTGCAGTGAGCCGAGATCATGCCACTGCACTCCAGCCTGGGCGACAGAGCAAGACTCTGTCTCAAAGAAAAAAAAAAAAAAGATAATTCCTAAATGCAGTATCCTTTTAGCAATACAGTTTTGGTCAAGATTTGTAAGTTAAATAAAATTTTCCTTTTTTTTTTCTTTTTTTCACAGACTCTTGCTCTGTCACCCAGGCTGGAGTGCAGTGGCACAATCTCAGCTCTTTGCAACCTCTGCCTCCTGGGTTCAAGCAATTCTCATGCCTCCGCCTCCTGAGTAGCTGGTATTATAGGTGCCTAGCACCACACCCAGCTAATTTTTGTATTTTTAGTAGAGATGGGGTTTCACCATGTTGACCTGGCTGGTCTTAAAACTTCTGACTTCAAGTGATCTGCCCCCCACAGCCTCCCAAAGTGCTGGGAGTACAGGGATGAGCCACAGCACTGGGGCCAATTTTGCTTGTTTTAAAGGGTTGTTTGGGTTTTTTTGATAGTCAGTAGATGTTCAAACTAGGAATTGTATCCCCATCTTTCTTTTTTCATAATTACTTAGGTAATTGATGAGAGTAGCAGAAGCTCCTCAAAGCAATTTTATTAAATTGTGTTTAGCTGGGCGTGGTGGTGCACGCCTGTAATCCCAGCTACTGGGGAGGCGGAGGCAGGAGAATCGCTTGAACCCGGGAGGCGGAGGTTGCAGTGAGCCGAGATCTCGCCACTGCACTCCAGCCTGGGCAACAGAGTGAGAGTCCATCTCAAAAAAACAAAATAAATTGTCTTTCATTTTTTGTGGTATGTGCTTCATCATGAATTTGTACATATTCTTTTGTAGGTAACAATTCAGGTTTTAAACCAGCTTATCCAAAAGATTCGAGAAGACCTCCCGAATCTTGAATCCAGTGAAGAAACAGAGCAGATTAACAAACATTTTCATAACACACTGGAGCATCTGCGCTTGCGGCGGGAATCACCAGAATCCGAGGGGCCAATTTATGAAGGTCTCATCCTTTAAAAAGGAAACAGCTCACCATACTCCTTTCCATGTACATCAGTGAGGGTTTTATTATGCTAGGTTTTCCTTCCATAGATTGTGCCTTTCAGAAATGCTGAGGTAGGTTTCCCGTTTCTTACCTGTGATGTGTTTTACCCAGCACCTCCGGACACTCACCTTCAGGACCTTAATAAAATTATTCACTTGGTAAGTGTTCAAGTCTGTCTGATCACCCCAAGTAGCATGACTGATCTGCTATTTAAAATTCCTGTGATCTGTAAAAAAAAAAAAAAAAAAAAAAAACCCACAAGCACTTATCTTGGCTACTAATGAAGCTCTCCTTTTTTTTTTTTTTGTTTGTTTGTTTGTTTCATTGTTGATTGTGTATTTTCTTCATTACTGGGGAGTACTAACCCAAAAGTGTCTGTCTCTTTGGTTCTTTAGTCCAATTTGAGATTAATTTAGAAGAAAGGAATACTGTATGTGAAATTCAGCTTGGGCTTTTCCCTAAATTGCAAGATAAGGCCATGTGTAAGATTTTCCCTAAAACTAGAATATATTAATGCATGTTTGAGAATTTTAAAGCACCATGGTCAAAACGAGAAGTTATATTTTGCATATTTGGACTCAGCCATCCATTAAGAACCTGTGTTGTCCTCTGGACATATTTATCAATATAATTCGGTTTTAAATAGTATAAAAGAAAATTTGTGATCTATATAATTTATGTATCACCTTCATTGTAAATTTAGCAGGAAATGCATCACAATTCTGATTTTTTTTTTTTTTTTGCACCAGTGAAACAATAAAGTTGCTATTAACAATTTTGGAGCTTTTTTTCCCCTTTCATACTATCTTTAATTGATAAAAAGAACTAATAGAATGGCTATAGAGTTTAATAGTCATTCTCATATATTCGCAGAGCTCACTTAACTCTAGTTTTAAGCACTTGTTGAACAAGGCAGCGTCTACTCTTTTAGTCATTTATACCCCTTTTCTTTCCTCAACTTTACCCTGCTTTTCCCAAGGCATGGTGAATTCACATAAACCCCCCAAAGGCTCACCAGCGATACTAGATACCTACTATATAATAAACCATCCCAAAACTTAGTGTCTTAAAACAGCAAATATTTATCTCACAGGTCTCTGGATCAGGAATTTGGGAGCAGCTTAGCTGGTGGTTCTGGCGAAGAGTATAAGGCAAAGAGTATAAGGTTGCAAGCAAGATACTGGTTGGGGCTGCAGTCATCTGACACTTTGACTGGGGCTGACTTCTCTGCTCACTGACTTGGCTGTTAGGCAGAGGCCCCAGTTCCTCTCCTTGAGGGCGGGGGCCCCAGTTCCTCTCCTTGAGGGCCCTTCCATAGAGTGTCCTCACAGCACGGTGGCTGGCTTTCCCCTGAGTATGAAAGCAAGAAGGAAACCACAGTGCCTTTCAATGGCCTCCCTGTGGAAGTGACACTCTCAGTTTTGCCTTATTCTGTTAGTGGGGAGTCACTAAGTCTAGCCTATATTCAAGGGTAAAGAGAATTAAGCTCCACCTCTTGAAGGGAGAATTTATAGACATTTTCAAATGACTACATCACTTAACCCCTCACCATTTGCCCTCCCATTGCTAGCACTTGATGACTAGCCCTTGCTGGGGTTTACTTGAACAGATGTTTCCCAAAGTTGTAAAATTAGTACCACTAAAATGTATCAAATCTTAAGCCATTCTGTGGTATGTCATAGTCCAGCAAACCCTTTCTGTTATTTGCAGGTGTTAGTTTACCCTGTATAAACCTGATTATGGCTTGACATATCCATATGATTTACATGTTTTGTGAATTACAGCTGAAATAGTAGAAAAGACATGAGAATACTTGAATTTGAACTGAATTGGAGAGGTTGGTTTGCAGGTAAAATAATGTCAGTACAGTGTATAAATTATCTCTTATTTTCTGGGTTGAGGTAAACCCAATTTTAAAAATAATAAACCAACAAAAAAAGTAAACAAAAGTGAAAGCAAAGCGCTGCTGGTATCCTTAACTTACAGATTTTTTTGTTGTTGAACAAAAACTGAGTACCAGATATAGTTAGGCACTGAGTCTAAAGGTGAAGAAGATCATAGTCCCTAGCTTTAAGAATGTTAGTCTGCTGTGAAGACAGACCCGTAGTTACAGAAGATGGTAAGGGTGTGCCCAGGAGAGCAGTGAAGAAGAGCTTTAAGGGATTGGAGATGGGCAAGTTCTGCAGAGGATTGTGTGAATTCTCATGGAACGTCAAGTCCAATAGCCTATTTAGCCTTCTGAGGCCAGTGTTTTGGCCTGCAGTTCCAGGCTACTCAGATAGACCCATGGACTGAAGCAAGTTGTACTCTTGGCTGTCTGTAGTGAAATAGGTATTTAAAAATTGACTTGGCATTTAAAACCTTTTATAGCAATTTGACAGAGTAATTTTATGTCTATCGGATGTAATAAACATTTGGCTTTGTGTTTTGTGTGTCTGCTATTCCCTGTTCTCCTTTTTTAGTAATTTTTATTGTATCTTACTAAAAAGTACCTGTCCTTAAATGGGGTGTGGTGGGGAATCCCTCACAGGTGGATGGAAATGCTGAACCAGGGCTAGGAATAGCTCAGGAGGACACATCTAGGACGATGC
Organism: Trachypithecus francoisi; assembly: GCF_009764315.1. Lineage (NCBI taxonomy): Eukaryota > Metazoa > Chordata > Mammalia > Primates > Cercopithecidae > Trachypithecus > Trachypithecus francoisi. The sequence goes on along the minus strand of NW_022681455.1, from coordinate 86,834,511 downwards.
TGTGACTGGATGAGAGATGCCTGCTGTGTTAGACTTTCCTGCTCTCCCGTTCCTGTCTCCATGCAGGAAACTAGTGATTCTTAGAGTCTGGATGATCCCTTCTTTGCCTAGAAATCCATGTGCCTGACTCATCCTCAAGCCTGAGATTGGTGGTCATCAGGTTAATGAACTGCGAAAACACCCTGTCCATTAACAGCCCTTGCTGATACACACAGCTCAGAGAGAGGCGTTTGAGTTGATCAGGCATCAGAGCACCTAGGAGAATGATGATGACTTGTAGTGTTCAGTTCATGTGCAACTCTCAGAGCCATTGAGAAATGTGACAGGCCTCAAGGAATAAATGCACCACCACAGGCACTGAGGGGATTTAAACACAAAGTCTAGGTTCCAGAGAGACCTGTTACATTTGCTCTCTCATTCAGAGACCTCAAGGTAATAAGCTCAAGCAGAAAGGATTTCCCAACAGAATTGTGTTTTGACAATGGGAATCTAGACTGCATATTGTAAATGAAAGGTAGAGAAATCTGTGCGGGAGACCTTCCTGTTTGCTGGGGTTGGTCCTATGGAGATGCTGTGGGTATGGACAACAGACACTGATTCAGGTGCCAGTATCTACACATTTGCCGCACACTTGAATTCCCAAGAGTAGTGACTTGCCTTAGGTTTGATTAAAGACAAATGTTTCCTGGCTTGTGGTAATGCAAAACAGTTCATTTGGGATGGTCTTGTATTGCTGATTACTCCCATAGGGCACCCTGCATTGTCCAACAAAATGGTCCATGCTTCCAAAATCTCTGGAGATGGACTGTATATTTTATTTTTTTGAGACGGAGTCTTGCACTCACCCAAGCAGGAGGGCAGTGGCATGATCTTGGCTCACTGCAGCCTCCACCTCCCTGGTTCAAGCGATCCTCCTGCCTCAGCCTCCTGAGTAGCTGGGATTACAGGCGTGCACCACCATGCCTGGCTGATTTTTGTATTTTTAGTAGAGACGAGGATTTCACCATGTTGGCCAGGCTGGTCTCGAACTTCTGACCTTATGATCCACCCGGCTCAGCCTCCCAAAGTGCTAGAATTACAGGCACGAGCCACCTTGCCCAGCCAGAACACACTCATTGCTGTGTTCAGCCTTGCGTCAGTAGTGTTTTCCAATAAGTAAAATCTCAGGCTGTGACTTAAATCCATTTTCACTTAGCGAAATAGAAACACAAGGAAACCTTTGGATGCCTCATAACTGTTGGGAAAGGGCTATTATCAATTGTGTTTCAGAGTCAAACTAGAAATTACTTCCCAAGGTTAGTTCGACCTATGCCCAGGAATGAACAAGGACAGTTTAAAGGTTACAACGAAGATGGAGTCAGTTGGGTCTGATCTCTTTCACTGTCATAATTTCCTCAGTTACAATTTTTGCAAAGGTGGTTTCAAATGCTTTGCTGACCTCCCATAAACAAGGACGAGCCAATAGTAACTTCAGGTCTGTAGTCTAAGTCTAGTTCCCAAAACAAAAGTCCATTGAATTGCACACTGATCGATAATATTCATTACAAGCTTATCTTCCCATGTGCAGAGCAAAGACAAGAGGAGATCAGCCATTCCTCCACCTACCCAGAGACGTTGCATTGAATACTGTATCTTCTGGTATGGTTTTGCAAATGTAAAATGTAAAATCTATGCACACCGACAGGAAGGGAGAAAGAAAAAAGTAAAAGAGGGAGGGTAAGAAAAACAGTAAAATGTAAAATCCGCCTGATATATTTTTAGAAATCAGGTTCTATCATTGTTTTTTCAAGCCTTGTCTTTTATATACACAAAGGTGATGGAATACTTTCATATACTAGTACTGTAAATTAAAGATAAAACCCTAAGCCCCCCCCCCCCCCGCTGACTGAATGGACTACCTTTTGGCCGAGGAAACCCCAGTGAAACCTGAAAAACCAAGTTCTCGGCCATGATAAGAAGGAAGGTTGGACTTGCCCCATTGCACCGCCTTGCTTTTGGAGTTTAGGCACAACTGACCAGTATTAAGGTTAAAAGACAGATCACTGGCTGGGCACGGTGGCTCACGCCTGTAATCCCAGCACTTTGGGAGGCCGAGGCAAGTGGATCACTTGAGGCCAGGAGATCAAGACCAGGCTGGCCAACATGGTGAAACCCTGTCTCTACTAAAAATACAAAAATTAGCCAGGCGTGGTGGCCCATGCCTGTAATCCCAGCTACTCATGAGGCTGAGACAGGACAATCATTAGAACTTGGGAGGCTGAGGCAGGACAATCATTTCAGCTGAGATTGTGCCACTGTACTCCAGCCTGGGTAACAGAGAAGACTCCCCCCCCCCCCAAAAAAAAAGAATCATTACTGACACTTGTTTGAATTTGGAGGAAAGGAAAGAAAACAATATAAGACTGACAAAACACTGTGGCAGGAAGATACTAAATTATAAACAAGGCCTAAGTCCATTGCAAGGTAGGGGTTAAGTCACACCTTACAAACCATGAAATCCTCATTTAAATGGGTTTTTTATTAACTCAGAATAAAGTGGCTTACCTTCCAACCTGACTCTCAAAAGGCATCGCATGACTGACAGCAGACCACCTCCCACCTTATCAGAACTTAAGCATTCCTTTCTACTGACTTCAAGTCTTTAGACAAAGCTTAACTCTTTCAACCAACTACCAACTAAAGCATCCCTAAAACCCACCTATGACTTGTAATCCGCAGCTCTGAAATGTCCTGCCTTTTCAGACCAAACTAATGTATATCTTCCATGTATTGATATGATTTTATCAGCAATTCCTGCCTCCCTAAAACATATAAAACCAAACTGTGGGCTAGGCATGGTGGCTTATGCCTATAATACCAGCACTTTGGGAGGCCAAGGTGGGCGATCGCTTGAGCCCAGGAGTTCAAGATCAGCCAGGGCAACATGGTGAAACTGCATCTCTACAAAAATACAAAAGCTAGCCGGTCATGGTGGTGCACACCTACAGTCCCAGCTACTTGAGAGGCTGAGATTGGAGGATCACCTGAGCCTGGGAAGTCGAGGCTGCAGTGAGCAGTGGTTGCGTCACTGCACTCCAGCCTGAGCTACAGACTGAGACCCTGTCCCAAAACAAAAAACAAGAAGAACTGTAACTCAACTGCTCCAGGCGCACTTTCTCAGGGCCTCTTGAGACTATGTTTCCCAGGCCATGGTCACTCACACTGGCTCAGAATAAACCTTTAAAAAATATTTTACAGGTTTTTTTTCCATTGACAGTACAAACAGGCCAGGCGTGGTGGCTCACACCTGTAATCCCAGCACTTTGGGAGACTGAGGCAGGCGGATCAACTTGAAACCAGGACTTTGAGACCAGCCTGGTCAACATGGTGAAACCCCATCTCTACTAAAAATATAAAAAAATTAGCTGAATGTGGTGGCACACACCTGAATCCCAGCTACTCCAGAGGCTGAGGCACAAGAATTGCTTGAGCCTAGGAGGCGGAGGTTGCAGTGAGCTGAGATCTCCCCACTGCATTCCAGCCTGGGCTGTTAACAGAGCAAGACTCTGTCTCAAAAAAAAAAAAAAAAAAAAAAATCAAAAACAAAAACCCCAAAATAGTATGAACAAAAGGGTTGAATATATTTAAACAGTGAGCCTTATCAATGAATAAAATGGATTGATTAGTATATTGTGTGGAAATTCGGTAAAATAAACTTGAGCTGCAGTGATGTTAAGCCCTTAATAGGATGTCTCCACAGGAGATGGGGTAGTACAAAATGATTTTTCTCAGCCATTTAATCTTCCTACGGATCCCTGGGGCCAATGCTTCTTTTTCTTTTCCTTTTTAGGGGTGTGGGTTTGCGGGGGGCTTGCTATATTGCCCAGGCTGGTCTCAAAACTGGCCTCAAACAATCCACCCACTTCGGGCTCCCGAAGTGCAGGGATTACAGGTGTGAGCCACCCTTCCCAGCCCCACTGCTTTTTAAACTTTATTAAACATACAGATCACCTGGGAATCTTGTTAAAATGCAGATTCTAGAATTCAAGTCCGGAGTGGGGTCAGAGATCCCGCATTTCTAATAAGCCCCGGGTAAACTCCATGCTGTTGACTACTCTGAGTACAAAGCCCTGGAGGGCAATTCCGTATACCACCTTTTAAAGGAGCTTGTAGGAACCTGTTTCTTATATGGGTTCCATGTTTCCTTGTGGCAAAGACTAAAGTGAAGTGGGTGGCAGAGCCTAGGGAAGTGTTTGTGACCGTTTCCTCCAGGGACCATAGCGGGTGACAGCTGAAATGAGTGACTGAGGGCAGGGGCTCAATCAACTGAGGGTTATTCAGCAAGCTTTCGGGCGTGTCTGGGAAAACCGTGAGCCAAGGCGTATCTGTGGCTGTTTTTCCAAAGATGTTTTCAGGAGGTTTTATTATTTATACATTTCCTTCAAGGAAGGACAGGGAAAGCATGTAGGAAGAAGGGCAGGTAGGCAATAAAGCGCAAGCTTACAGTCCTGTGAGACTTTAGTGTCCAGTAATTCTTGATTTTACATAGATAAGGTGAGTATTTGAAGGAAAAAGAGAAGTAAAGGAAGAATCAGTGACGCAGATGTCTCTGGGTAGGTGGAGGAATGGCTGATCTCATCTTTGTTCTGCAGCTGGAGAGATACACTCGTAATGGACATTAGCAATCAGTGTGCAATCCAACGGACTTTAGTTTTAGGAGCTAGGCTTGGATTGCAGACCTGAAGTTACGATTGACATGTCCTTGTTTACATGCGAGGCCAGGAAAGAATTTGAAACCACCTTTCCAAAAATTATAATTAAGGAAATTATGACAGTGAAAGAGATCACACCTAACTGACTCCATCTTGCTTCTAACCTATACAATAAGCTGTCCTTGTTCATCCCTGGGCATAGGCCAAACTAACTTTGGGAAGGAATTCAGTTCATGGTTTGACTCTGAAACAAAATTGGTAACAGCCGTTTCCCGGAAAGACCCCCTTCTTGCCTGGGGACCAGTCTACTTTTGCAGGACTGACAAATTAGCTACAAGATTAGACATTGCAGTTTAGGAGTCATGCAACCTCTGACTCCAAGAGTCTGAACCTCCCCAAATTGCTCCTGGGGATAACATCACTATTGTCAAACCTAAGATCAGTGCTTGAGATATTTTGTGGACCCTGCACTGGGTGGATCAGCAGGCACCACCCAGACCGGTAATCTGGCTCACCCAGTTCTGCCATCCCACCCAGGAACAGAAGACAGCAAGAAAACCTCACTTCAACCCCCTGTGATTCCATCTCCAACCTGACCGATCAGCACTCCCCACTTTCCAAGCCCCTACCTCCCAAATTATCTTTAAAACCTCTGATCCCCAAATGCTCAGGGAGACTGATTTGAGTAATAATAAAACTCCAGGCTGGGTGCAGTAGCTCATGCCTGTAATCCCAGCACTTTGGGAGGCCAAGGCGGGTGGATGCCTGAGGTCAGGAGTTCGAGACCAGCCTGGCCAATAGTGCGAAACCCCGTCTCTACTAAAAATACAAAAAATTAGCCGGGTATGGTGGCAGGCACCTGTAATCCCAGTTACTCAGGAGGCTGAGGCAGGAGAATCGCTTGAACTCGGAGGCGGAGGTTTCAGTGACCTGAGATCGTGCCACTGCACTCCAACCTGGGCAACAAGAGTGAAACTCATCTCAAAACAAAACAAAACAAAAAACAAACAAAAAAACTCCAGTCTCCCACAGAGCCGGTTCTGTGTGAATTGCTCTTTCTCCACTGCAATTCCCCTGTCTTGATAAACCAGCTCTGTCCAGACAGCGGGCAAGGTAAACCCATTGGGCGATTACAAATTTACTTAAGAATGATCTGTGGGAGCATCTGGAGATGCCTGAGGCCTTCGACCTTTCCCTAGGGATCTGGCTGATGTGTAATGTTGGTAACAGCTGTTCATTTGGAAGACTGTGGGGAACGATTCAGCCTGAGGTTTAACTTTCCCTTTGGCATAGGGAGTTTGAGGGTTCTGAGATTTTTAAAATTTTCCTTTATGAGGGTTTAGGTGATCTGGTACTGAGGCAGGAAAATAGGGTATGGAGGCAGGGAACATAAGGCCAATTCACACTTCAGCTATGGCATCCATAGGCCGTCCTCCATAAATGACTTTGTAACTTTACTTCGTCCTCTTCATTTACATAAGGTGTACCCCAAGTAAAGGGTATTGAAACTCACAAAAACTCTGTAATAGGGCCTTTGAGCCCCTATGCTCAGGCCCACTCCCACACTGTGGAGTGTACTTTTGTTTTCAGTAAATCGCTTCATTCCTTCCTTGCTTTGTTTGTGGGTTTTGTCCAGTTCTTTGTTCAAGATGCCAAGAACCTGGACAGCCTCCACCGTTAACAGTACAAGAGTAGTTTCTGTCACATGTACATATGGGGATGGGTGGATCTTGCTTGGCCTTTCCAGGACACAGCGGTTTGATGGAATGCTTTTCTGAAACTTGTGGAAGAATGGGTATGGAAGAGGGCTGATAGCCGAATTCAGCCAATGGAGCCAGAAGCATGTCTCATAGAGAAAGTGCTGGACGTGTGACCCATGGCAGGCAGCTTGGATGATCACGAGCAGTGTAGGAGCCCAGCACAGAACAAATGCACACACCATGATGTCCATTGACGTGGACACTCACTTGTCCCAGGAGACACTGCTGGGGAGGCCTGGCTGCCTGCTGCCATTGCAGGCGTTCTTGCTGCCCTGTAGCTGTTCTGCTGCGTTGGATTCTGAGGTCCACCTGCAGAGGTGAGAAAGCTTGAGTCTCAGGACATCCAAGGAAAGCCCCGGTGCCTGGGAGAGGAGCTCTGGTCTCTTCTCCTCTGCTCCTCCTCTTTCCTGGTTTAAGAAAAAATGTGACATGTGTTTCTTTTTTTCTCCCCTGAAGTTCATCTCTGTTGTCATTCTTCAGGGAGGTGCGTTTCTGAATCTTACATGGATGCTGAAGTTGAAGTAAGTGATGCTGATGAGAGGGTGAAGGATTCAATGCTGGAGGCTGTCATCAGGAAGCACCAGTTGTCCCATTCTTCCCCTCAGGGCAGGATGCTTCTTTTGGCTACATAGTCCCAACTGATGATGGCAGGCCTGTAGAGGAGACACACTATCACCCACACCATTGCCATCTTGAAGATGGCATTCCTGGTCATGCCTTCTGCACCCTGTAAGTCCCCTGCAGAGAAGCAGCAGGGGCTGGCAAGAGGGGACGTTGAGGTCGCTTTACCCCTCAGGCTGGCACAGCAAGGTGACAACCATGAGGCCAAATAGTGAGTGTTAATATGGCAGCATTTGGGGGTGGGGGTTCTATTTCCATATCAGCCAACTCTTCCTCAGCTATACCTATTGCCTAAGTCCTCCAGATAGCCTCTTTGCGACACACAAAGTGCTTTCTTCCCTGGGAGGCAGTGGCTCAAGGTCGGCCCCTTTGGATGTTAGCGGTATTCCTTCTTGCAGGAAAGCATCCATCATTTTCAGCATCCTCCATAACATTTACACACTCATCCATCTAGCACCCGCATGTGCACGGTGTTGCATTGTACTTCCTCTTCCAACGTTTAAGAACATCCGGTAACTATATGCTCATTCAATATTTTTACTCTAGACTAGTGGTTCCCAACATTTTTGACACCAGGGATCGGTTTCATGGAAGAAACCACACAGGGCCTGAGGGAGATGGTTTCAGGATGATTCAAGTGTGTTACATTTATTGTGCACTTCATTTCTATGATTATTACCTTGCAATATATAATGAAATAATTATACAACTCACCATAATGTAGAATCAGTGGGAGCCCTGAGCTTGTTTTCCTGAAACTAGACAGTCCCATCTGGGGGTGATGAGAGAATGTGACAGGTCATCAGGCATTAAATTCTCATAAGGAGTGTGCAACCTAGATGCCTCGCATGCACAATTCACAATAGGGTTCCTGCTCCTATGAGAATCTGGTGCCACTGGGGATCTGACAGTGGGTAATGCAGTTGATGGGGAGCAGCTACAAATACAAATGAAGCTTCACGTGCTCACTTACCACTCACTTCCTGCTCTGCAGCCCAGTTCCTAACAGGCCAGGGACTGGTATCGATCTGTGGCCCAGGGATTGGGGACCCCTGCTCTAAGCCAATTCAGTCCCCACTACTGTTCCTGTAAGTGTCACTCAATCACAGTGGCTAAGAGCAGAGGCTCTGTCTGGAGTCAAGTGGCTTGGATTCAAATGCTCACTATCACTGGATAGCTATTTGTTCCAGGCAACTTAGCCTCTGTGTGCCTCAGTTTCTTTTATCTCTTTTTTTTTTTTTTTTTTGAGACAGGGTCTCCCTGTGTTGCCCAAGCTAGAGTTCACTGGGGTGAATATGGCTCACTGCAGCCTCAGCCTGCTGGGCTAAAGTGATCCTTCAGCCTCAGCCTCCATGTAGATGGGACCGTGAGTGTGCACCACCATACCTGGGGTCTCACTATGTTGCCCAGGCTGGTCTTGAACTCCTGGCCTCAAGTGATCCTCCCACCTCAGCCTCCCAAAGTGCTGGGATTACAGGCAAGAGCCACCACACCCAGCTTCAGGTTCTTTGTGTGTAAAATGGGACAGTATTTTGACTAGACCATCATGTTGTCCTGAATCTTAGAACAGTGTCTATCTTAAAATAAGCCCTCAAACATTAATTGCCACTGTTCCTGGGTATAAAAATATCTGTAAAAGCAGAAGCATGAAATAAAATTCTTGACTTTTTTCCCTCCTGTATCTTTTGTTTGTAGAAAAAGTTCTGGAAAAGTTAGAGGTAACTGAGGGAAATAAAAGGCCCTCTGAATTTGGGCGATGGAAGTTTCCCCCCAACTGGGCTGCCATGCTGCAAAACCCTTCCAAGTGGATATTACTGGGTCAGAACATCCATCTCTCCACATGGGTGACTGCTGAGCACTTAATTCTGGTCTTTAGGCAGTTTCATTGTGTGTGCCCACAATGTACACAAAACCTTGAATTCAAGCAAAGGAAACCTAATCAAGTCAGGATCTCAGGAGACAGCACCCAAGCAATGGGTTCTCTGAGTTGCTGGAAAGAGAAAGTGCCACTTTAGACAATGTTTGTACTTAAGAAACAATTCTGGGGCGGAGCAAGATGGCCGAATAGGAACAGCTCCAGTCTCCAGCTCCCAGCACGAGCGACACAGAATACAGGTGATTTCTGCATTTTCAACTGAGGAACGCAGCTCATCGCCAGCAACGGATCAAAGCTGGACGGAGAATGACTTTGACGAGATGAGAGAAGAAGGCTTCAGTCCATCAAACTTCTCAGAGCTAAAGGAGGAATTACGTATCCAGTGCAAAGAAACTAAAAATCTTGAAAAAAGAGTGGAAGAATTGATAACTAGAATAATTAATGCAGAGAAGGCCATAAACAAACTGACAGAGATGAAAACCATGACATGAGAAATACGTGACAAATGCACAAGCTTCAGTAACCGACTCGATCAACTGGAAGAAAGAGTATCAGCCATTGAGGATCACATGAATGAAATGAAACGAGAAGAGAAATCTAAAGAAAAAAGAAGAAAAAGAAATGAGGCCGGGCGCGGTGGCTCAAGCCTGTAATCCCAGCACTTTGGGAGGCCGAGACGGGCGGATCACGAGGTCAGGAGATCAAGACCATCCTGGCTAGCATGGTGAAACCCCGTCTCTACTAAAAACACAAAAAACTAGCGGGGCGAGGTGGCGGGCGCCTGTAGTCCCAGCTACTCGGGAGGCTGAGGCAGGAGAATGGCGTGAACCCGGGAGGCGGAGCTTGCAGTGAGCCGAGATTGCGCCACTGCACTCCAGTCTGGCGACAGAGCGAGACTCCGCCTCAAAAAAAAAAAAAAAAAAAAAAAAAAAAAGAAATGAACAAAGCCTGCAAGAAGTATGGGATTTTGTAAAAAGACCAAATCTACATCTGATTGGGGTGCCTGAAAGTGAGGGGGAAAATGGAACCAAGTTGGAAAACACTCTTCAGGATATCATCCAGGAGAACTTCCCCAACCTAGTAGGGCAGGCCAACATTCAAATTCAGGAAATACAGAGAACACCACAAAGATACTCCTCGAGAAGAGCAACTCCGAGACACATAATTGCCAGATTCACCAAAGTTGAAATGAAGGAAAAAATCTTAAGGGCAGCCAGAGAGAAAGATCGGATTACACACAAAGGGAAGCCCATCAGACTAACAGCAGATCTCTCGACAGAAACTCTACAAGCCAGAAGAGAGTGGGGGCCAATATTCAACATTCTTAATGAAAAGAATTTTAAATCCAGAATTTCATATCCAGCCAAACTAAGTTTCATAAGTGAAGGAGAAATAAAATCCTTTACAGATAAGCAAATGCTTAGAGATTTTGTCACCACCATGCCTGCCTTACAAGAGACCCTGAAGGGGCTGGGCGCGGTGGCTCAAGCCTGTGATCCCAGCACTTTGGGAGGCCGAGGTGGGCAGATCACAAGGTCAGGAGATCGAGACCATCCTGGCTAACACGGTGAAACCCCGTCTCTACTAAAAAATACAAAAAACTAGCCAGGCAAGGTGGCGGGCGCCTGTAGTCCCAGCTACTCGGGAGGCTGAGGCAGGAGAATGGCGTGAACCCGGGAGGTGGAGCTTGCAGTGAGCTGAGATCTGGCCAGTGCACTCCAGCTTGGGTGACAGAGCGAGACTCCGTCTCAAAAAAAAAACAAACAAACAACAGCAACAAAACAAACAAACAAACAAAAAAAAACAAGAGACCCTGAAGGAAGCCCTAAACACGGAAAAGAACAACCGGTACCAGCGATTGCAAAAACATGCCAAAATGTAAAGACCATCGAGGCTAGGAAGAAACTGCATCAACTAATGAGCAAAATAACCAGTTAATATCATAATGGCAGGATCAAGTTCACACATAACAATATTAACCTTAAATGTAAATGGACTAAATGGTCCAATTAAAAGACACAGACTGGCAAACTGGATAAAGAGTCAGGACCCATCAGTTTGCTGTATTCAGGAGACCCATCTCACATGCAGAGACATACATAGGCTCAAAATAAAGGGATGGAGGAAGATCTACCAAGCAAATGGAGAACAAAAAAAAGCAGGGGTTGCAATCCTAGTCTCTGATAAAACAGACTTTAAACCATCAAAGATCAAAGAGACAAAGAAGGCCATTACATAATGGTAAAGGGATCAATTCAACAGGAAGGGCTAACTCTCCTAAATATATATGCACCCAATACAGGAGCACCCAGATTCATAAAGCAAGTCCTTAGAGACTTACAAAGAGACTGAGACTCCCATACAATAATAATGGGAGACTTCAACACCCCACTGTCAACATTAGACAGATCAACGAGACAGAAAGTTAACAAGGATATCCAGGAATTGAACTCATCTCTGCAGCAAGCAGACCTAATAGACATCTACAGAACTCTCCACCCCAAATCAACAGAATATACATTCTTCTTAGCACCACATCGCACTTATTCCAAAATTGACCACATAATTGGAAGTAAAGCACTCCTCAGCAAATGTACAAGAACAGAAATTATAACAAACTGTCTCTCAGACCACAGTGCAATCAAACTAGAACTCAGGATTAAGAAACTCAATCAAAACCGCTCAACTACATGGAAACTGGGTACATAACGAAATGAAGGCAGAAATAAAGATGTTCTTTGAAACCAATGAGAACAAGGACACAACATACCAGAATCTCTGGGACACATTTAAAGCAGTGTGTAGAGGGAAATTTATAGCACTAAATGCCCACAAGAGAAAGCAGGAAAGATCTAAAATTAACACTCTAACATCACAATTAAAAGAACTAGAGAAGCAAGAGCAAACACATTCAAAAGCTAGCAGAAGGCAAGAAATCACTAAGATCAGAGCAGAACTGAAGGAGATAGAGACACAAAAAACCCTCCAAAAAATCAATGAATCCAGGAGTTGGTTTTTTGAAAAGATCAACAAAATTGATAGACCGCTAGCAAGACTAATAAAGATGAAAAGAGAGAAGAATCAAATAGATGCAATAAAAAATGATAAAGGGGATATCACCACGGACCCCACAGAAATATAAACTACCATCAGAGAATACTATAAACACCTCTACACAAATCAACTAGAAAATCTAGAAGAAATGGATAATTTCCTGGACACTTACACTCTTCCAAGACTAAACCAGGAAGAAGTTGAATCCCTGAATAGACCAATAGCAGGCTCTGAAATTGAGGCAATAATTAATAGCCTACCAACCAAAAAAAGTCCAGGACCAGATGGATTCACAGCTGAATTCTACCAGAGGTACAAGGAGGAGCTGATATCATTCCTTCTGAAACGATTCCAATCAATAGAAAAAGAGGGAATCCTCCCTAATTCATTTTATGAGGCCAACATCATCTTGATACCAAAGCCTGGCAGAGACACAACAAAAAAAAGAGAATTTTAGACCAATATCCCTGATGAACATTGATGCAAAAATCCTCAATAAAATACTGGCAAACCGAATCCAGCAGCACATCAAAAAGCTTATCCACCATGATCAAGTGGGCTTCATCCCTGGGATGCAAGGCTGGTTCAACATATGCAAATCAATAAACGTAATCCAGCATGTAAACAGAACCAAAGACAAAAACCACATGATTATCTCATAGATGCAGAAAAGGCCTTCAACATCAGTTAACAGCCCTTCATGCTAAAAACTCTCAATAAACTAGGTATTGATGAAACGTATCTCAAAATAATAAGAGCTATTTATGACAAACCCACAGCCAATATCATACTGAATGGGCAAAAACTGGAAAAATTCCCTTTGAAAACTGGCACAAGACAGGGATGCCCTCTCTCACCACTCCTATTCAACATAGTGTTGGAAGTTCTGGCTAGGGCAATCAGGCAAGAGAAAGAAATCAAGGGTATTCAGTTAGGAAAAGAAGAAGTCAAATTGTCCCTGTTTGCAGATGACATGATTGTATATTTAGAAAACCCCATCATCTCAGCCCAAAATCTCCTTAAGCTGATAAGCAACTTCAGCAATGTCTCAGGATACAAAATTAATGTGCAAAAATCACAAGCATTCTTATACATTAGTAACAGACAAACAGAAAGCCAAATCAGGAATGAACTTCCATTCACAATTGCTTCAAAGAGAATAAAATACCTAGGAATCCAACTTACAAGGGATGTCAAGGACCTCTTCAAGGAGAACTACAAACCACTGCTCAGTGAAATCAAAGAGGACACAAACAAATGGAAGAGCATACCATGCTCATGGATAGGAAGAATCAATATCGTGAAAATGGCCATACTGCCCAAGGTGATTTATAGATTCAATGCCATCCCCATCAAGCTACCAATGACTTTCTTCACAGAATTGGAAAAAACTGCTTTAACGTTCATATGGAACCAAAAAAGGGCCCGCATTGCCAAGACAATCCTAAGTCAAAAGAACAAAGCTGGAGGCGTCACGCTACCTGACTTCAACATATACTACAAGGCTACAGTAACCAAAACAGCATGGTACTGGTACCAAAACAGAGATAGAGACCAATGGAATAGAACAGAGTCCTCAGAAATAATACCACACATCTACAGCCATCTGATCTTTGACAAACCTGAGAGAAACAAGAAATGGGGAAAGGATTCCCTATTTAATAAATGGTGCTGGGAAAATTGGCTAGCCATAAGTAGAAAACTGAAACTGGATCCTTTCCTTACTCCTTATACGAAGATTAATTCAAGATGGATTAGAGACTTAAATGTTAGACCTAATACCATAAAAACCCTAGAAGACCCAGCACTTTGGGAGGCCGAGACGGGCGGATCATGAGGTCAGGAGATCGAGACCATCCTGGCTAACATGGTGAAACCCTGTCTCTACTAAAAATACAAAAAACTAGCCGGGCGACGTGGCGGGCACCTGTAGTCCCAGCTACTCGGGAGGCTGAGGCAGGAGAATGGCGTGAACCTGGGAGGCGGAGCTTGCAGTGAGCTGAGATCCGGCCACTGCACTCCAGCCTGGGTGGCAGAGCGAAACTCCGTCTCAAAAAAAAAAAAAAAAAAAAAACCCTAGAAGAAAACCTAGGTAATACCATTCAGGACATAGGCATGGGCAAGGACTTCATGTATAAAACACCAAAAGCGATGGCAACAAAAGCCAAAATTGACAAATGGGATCTAATTAAACTAAAGAACTTCTGCACAGCAAAATAAACTACCATCAGAGTGAACAGGCAACCTACAGAATGGGAGAAAATTTTTGCTATCTACGCATCTGACAAAGGGCTAATATCCAGAACCTACAAAGAACTCAAGCAAATTTACAAGAAAAAAAACAAACAACCCCATCAGAAAGTGGGCATATGATATGAACAGACATTTCTCAAAAGAAGACATTCATACAGCCAACAGACACATGAAAAAATGCTCATCATCACTGGCCATCAGAGCAATGCAAATCAAAACCACAATGAGATACCATCTCACACCAGTTAGAATGGCAATCATTAAAAAGTCAGGAAACAACAGGTGCTGGAGAGGATGTGGAGAAATAGGAACACTTTTACACTGTTGTTGGGATTGTAAACTAGTTCAACCATTATGGAAAATAGTATGGCGATTCCTCAAGGATCTAGAACTAGAAGTACCATATGACCCAGCCATCCCATTACTGGGTATATACCCCAAGGATGATAAATCATGCTGCTATAAAGACACATGCACACATATGTTTATTGTGGCACTATTCACAATAGCAAAGACTTGGAACCAACCCAAATGTCCACCAGTGATAGACTGGATTAAGAAAATGTGGCACATATACACCATGGAATACTATGCAGCCATAAAAAAGGATGAGTTTGTGTCCTTTGTAGGGACATGGATGCAGCTGGAAACCATCATTCTCAGCAAACTATCGCAAGAACAGAAAACCAAACACCGCATGTTCTCACTCATAGGTGGGAACTGAACAATGAGATCACTTGGACTTGGGAAGGGGAACATCACACACCGGGGCCTATCATGGGGAAGGGGGAGGGGGGAGGGATTGCACTGGGAGTTATACCTGATGTAAATGACGAGTTGATGGGTGCTGACGAGTTGATGGGCGCAGCACACCAACATGGCACAAGTATACATATGTAACAAACCTGCACGTTATGCACATGTACCCTAGAACTTAAAGTATAATAATAATGAAAAATAAAAAATAAAAAATAAAAAAAAAGAAATGAGAGAAAAAAAGAAACAATTCTGGTCAAATTCAACAGGAACGTAAGAAACAGTAACAGGGATGGGAGACAAGGAAGAGGTAGGCATGTGCGCTGATGGAAGGCGGTGGTTTTCATTCTCAGTGGTACCTTAGAATTACTGGAAGTCATTTTTTTCTCTTTGTATCTTTATTTTATTTGTGTTACTGTTTTTTAATTTTTTATTCTTTTCTTTATTATACTTTGAGTTCTGTGATACATGTGCAGAACGTGCAGGTTTGTTACATAGGTATACATGTGCCATGGTGGTTTGCTGCACCCATCAACCTGTCATCTACATTAGGTATTTCTCCTAAGGCTATCCCTCCCATAGCCCCCCACCCCCGAACAGGCCCTGGTGTGTGATGTTCCCCTCCCTGTGTCTGTGTTCTCATTGTTCAACTCCCACTTATGAGTGAAAACATGCGGTGTTTGATTTTCTGTTCCTGTGCTAGTTTGCTGAAAATGATGGTTTCCAGCTTCATCCATGCCCCTGCAAAGGACAGGAACTCATCCTTTTTTATGGCTGCATAGTATTCTATGGTATATATGTGCCACATTTCCTTAATCCAGTCTACCATTGATGGGCATTTGGGTTGGTTCCAAGTCTTTGCTATTGTGAATAGTGCTGCAATAAACATACATGTGCATGTGTCTTTATAGTAGAAGGATTTATAATCCTTTGGGTATATCCCCAGTAATGGGATTGCTGGGTAAAATGGTATTTCTGGTTCTAGATCCTTGAGGTATCACCACAATGTTTTCCACAATGGTTGAACTAATTTACACTCTCAACAGTGTAAAAGTGTTCCTATTTCTCTACATCCTCTCCAGCATCTGTTGTTTCTTGACTTTTTAATGTCACGGTTCTAACTAGCATGAGATCTGTGGTTTTGATTTGCATTTTCTCTAATGACCAGTGATGATGAGCTTTTTTTCACATGTTTGTTGGCTGCATAAGTGTCTTCTTTTGAGAAGTGTCTGTTCATATGTCCACTCCTCGCCTCCCCCCTCCTTTTTCATGTGGTTGTTTGTTTTTTTCTTATAAATTTGTTTAAGTTCCTTGTAGATTCTGGATATTAGCCCTGTGCTGTGTTTTTCAGCTCCATCAGGTCATTTTTGTTCTTCTGTAAACTGGTTATTCTAGTTAGCAATTCGTCTAAACTTTTTTCAAAGTTCTTAGCTTCGTTGCATTGGGTTAGAACATGCTCCTTTAGCTCAGAGGAGTTTGTTATTAACCACCTTCTGAAGCCTACTTCTATCAATTCATCAAACTTATTCTCTGTCCAGTTTTGTTCCCTTGCTGGCGAGGAGTTATGATCCTCTGGAGGGGAAGAGGTGTTCTGGTTTTGGAATTTTCAGCTTTTTTTGCACTGGCTTTTCCTCATCTTTGTGGATTTATCTACTTTTGGTCTTTGATGTTGGTGACCTTCAAATGTGGTTTATGTGTGGACATCCTTTTGTTGATGTTGATGCTATTCTTTTTCTGTTTGTTAGTTTTCCTTTTAATAGGCAGGCCCCTCTGCTGCAGGTCTGCTGGAGTTTGCTGGAGCTCCACTCCAGACCCTGTTTGCCTGGGTATCATCAGCGGAGGCTGCAGAACAGCAAAGATTGCTGCCTATTCCTTCCTTTGGGAAGCTTCATCCCAGAAGGGCACCTGCCAGATTCCAGCTGGAACTCTCCTGTATGAGGTGTCTGTCGACCCCTGCTGGGAGGTGTCTCCCAGTCAGGAGGCATGGGGGTCAGGGACCCACTTGAGGAGGCACTGTGTCCCTTAGCAGAGCTCGAATGCTGTGCTGGGAGATCCACTGCTCTCTTCAGAGCCAGCAGGCAGGAATGTTTAAGTCTGCTGAAGCTGCACCCACAGGTGCTCTGTCCCAGGGAGATGAGAGTTTTATCTATAAGCCCCTGACTGGGGCTGCTGGGAAGGCAGTTTTTTTTTTAAGAGGTGGAGTCTTACTCTATTGTCCAGGCTGAAGTGTGTGGTACAATCATAGCTCATTGTAGCCTTGAACTCCTGGGCTCAAGTGATCCTCGCACCTCAGCCTCCTGAGTAGCTGGGACTGCAGGTGCACAGCACCACATCCAGCTGATTTTATTATTTTTGTAGAGACAAAGTTCTTGCTTTCTTGCCCAGTCTGGCCTCAAACCCCTGGATTCAAGCTATCTTCCCACTCTGCCTCCCAAAGTGCTGGGATTACAGGCATGGGCCACCGTACCTAGGCTAAAGGCATTTTTAAAAAAATGTGAATACCTGGGCCCCACTCCAAGCCAATTAAATACTAAGTGGGTGGAGAACTGCAGCTATAAGCAAAGCAAATTGTGTGGGTGCCACAGAGTAGATTTAGCCTCTGAGACGGGTGGAAGGGAATGTACTTTCTCAGACCATGATGAGGTCTTGTGAGTGATGAGATACCCAAAGCTTGTTCTTATTTTCTAATTTTTCTATGGTGAACATGGATTACTTATACAAAAGATACAAATTAATTAATTAATTAATTAGAGACACGGTCTCCCTCTGTCACCCAGGCTGGAGTGCTGTGGTGCAATCTCGGCTTACTGCAGCCTAAATTTCCTGGGCTCAAGTCTTCCTCCCACATCAGCCTCCTGAGTAGCTGGGACCACAGGTGTGCACTACTACCCTCAGCTAATTTTATTTTTTGTAGAGATAGGGTCTGCCTATGTTGTCCAGGCTGGTCTTGAACTACTGGGCTCAAGCGATCCTCCTGGCTCAGCCTCCCAAAGTGCTGGGATAACAGGCATGAGCCACCGCACCTAGCCCTAAAGATAATTCCATAATATATTGTGTTCTCAAAAAACATATCTATTGGTGGTGTGTGTGTGTATGTGTCTGTGTGTACGTGTGTATGTGTGTGCGGATGTATCACTCAGGAAGGGGTAGGCTTTGGTGTGGTAACAAATAATTCCAAAATTTCAGTGGCTCAGCAAATATTTATTTCTCACTCCAACACATGATTGACAAGTGTCTATAACAGGGATCGATTCATTGGAGCCACTAAGAGACTCAGGCTGAGAGGCTGAGAAAGGGAAGAAGAAAAAAAGAGTGGATTGTCCTTTAAAGCTTCCATGCAGAAGTGATTCATGTTGCTTCTCATATTTCCATGGCCAGGGAGAGTCATGTGGAATTGTTACCCAGAGGGGCGAGGGAGTCTTCCGGTTCTTGGTCTTCTTGAGGGAAAGAATTCAGACCAGAGATGTGCAAAAGGAAAGCTGCCCCTGCCTGGCTACCTCCCTGCTCTAACAGAATCACCTAGCTCTAAGGAATGGGAAAGTTTGTGCCTGCAGGAACTGGAAATACTTGGTAGACAGCGCTAATGATCACTCCTGTAGGTTTGGCATGCCATTTGCCACTTCTCATTATTCAGCAATGCTTTGGGATGTACCCAAGTTGATACACATGGAAGCAGTTCATTATGATAAAGTCACTAAGCTGGACACAAGAGGGGACTGTGTTGGAATGCTGTATAACTCCGACATCCCTCTGACTTTTTTTTCTTTAGAGACTGTCTTGCTATGTTACCTGGGCTGGCCTCAAACTCCTGGGCTCAAGGTTTCCTCCAGTCTCCTGAGTAGTGGAGACTACAGGCATGCACAATCGTGCCCCGGCCCTGAGGCTTTTTATCACTTGGTAAGCTCTCCTTACAACTCTTCTTGGCCTCCAGTCCAGCAATTGAGCAACGAAATAGCCCATGAAGAATGAGTTATTCAGTCAGTGCCTTAGGAGTGCCCTGTGCCTGAAGATACCATGGCCCAGAAGGTTGGGGAGGAGCAGGTCTAGGGAGCAGGAACTAAGGGTTTGGTTTGGACCTGTTGGGTTTCAGATCCTTGATGGGCTTCCAGGCCAAGATGTGACATGAGCAGCTGCAGAGTGACTGGGACAGATGTCAGGACAGGAAGTAACTTGGGAGTCGTCAGGCACGGAGGAACATATTGTCATGTGCTGTGAGTCACCTGGGGGTCTGTTAAAATGCAGATACTGATTTAGTAGGACCAGGCAGCACCTGGGAATCTGCATTTCAAACATGCTCCCAGATGCTGCTGCTGGTCCACAGGGCAGGCTTTGAGGAGTGAAGATGTAGATGGAGCTTGAAGTCGTGGGACTGCATGGGATGAACTAAGGCTCAGATATGGTTTGAGAAGAGAAGAAGCACTTATTCCTGAAGAGACAATGCCTCCTGGCTCTGCTTCTGAGCTCAGGACTATACAGAATGATGCCTTTCCCAGGGCACATCACCCAACTGTTCAAAAGTATCCTCTAAAGAAGAATAAAATGTGAGGCTCCCTCAGACAATAGGGCTGGGAGGCTTCCTGAGGGAGAGTTTGTTCCATTCTAGGGACCTTTCCTTAGGAGGACAGGAGGAAGGTCTGGGTGAGAGCAGTGATAAGGGTGGTGGAGTAGGGGAGAACAGGCCTCCTTGCATCATGAGCCTACCAGTCCAGCTGTGCTGTGTGTGCAAATGCTCACTGGGATAGCCAGAATTCTTAACAGACATTCCAAGAAGCCAGGAGGTTTCTGGGCAGTTTAGTGAGAACTGAAGCAGAAAAATAACATTTGTTCCAATTTCTGAGAAAGTGCCCATTTTTTGGAACTGGTTGTTTAATGAGGGCCAAGAGGACTTTCCACGCATCCTTTCATCCACTCAAGAAGTATTTATTAGGCTCCAACCAGGTTCCAGGCTCTGTACTGGGTACTGAGGAGATATTAGTGGACAGAACATCATCCTCATAGTGCTCACCCTTGGGAGGAGACAGAGAACAAACAAGTAGAGAAAGAAATTCGTAATTACAGAATGTGAAAATGCACTGCAGGAAGCTCACTGCGTGTGGTGCTGGAGGATGATGGGCTAATGGAGTGAGATCTAGTTTAGTTTGGTGGTCAGGAAACGCCTTTCTGAGAAGGGACATGAATCAAAGACCAAATACAATTTCACTGTATGCAGAGGCACATGTGTGATCCTGAGAAGCTGCTGGTAAGTTAAACACTTGTAAATCAAACCACATGGGAAGTGCAACGGGGGCACTTGAAAGGAGCCTGCTGGGAAGGTGGCTATGGGTCTGGTCCTTGGCAGTATGCATGCCATGTCCTGATTTCCTTACTGATGAGTTCTATGAACATTTAGTGTGCCAGCTAGTGTGCAGGGCACTGGGACAAGATGATAAGAAAGCAGACTTGACCCTTGTGCTCATGGAGCTCACTGTTTTTTTTTGTTTTTTGTTTTTTGTTTTTTAAGAGATAGAGGTCTTGCTCTGTCATTCAGGCTAGATTGCAATGGTGCAATCATAACTGGCTGCGGACTCGAACTCCTGAGCTCCAAGTGGTCCTCTCGCCTCAGCCTCCCAAGTAGCTGGGACTAGAGGTGCGGGCCACTGTGCCTGGCTAATTTTTAAATTTTTAGTAGAGATGGGGTTTCGCTATGTTGCCCAGGTTGGTTTTAAACTCCTGGCCTTGAGTGATCCTCCTACTTCGGGCTCCCAAAAACACTGGGATTCCAAGGAGAAGCCACCAGGCCGGCCAGTACTGCCTGTTAAAGTGGAGGCAGGAAAACTAGAAAAGCGTGAATTGTGATAAGAGCTGCATAGGAAGAAAGCAGGAGGCTGTAAAGATAGCGGATCATTTACTCTAGGCTGGGGAGGCAGAGACCAATTAAGAGGTAATTGTAGTTACCGAGACAAGGGATGATCATGTTTTGGAATAGGGTGATGATTGCAGAGAAGGAGTGAGAAGTGTTAAGAATTTGGTATACGCTTTGGAAGTTGGATTACAAGACTTGCTGATTGATTGGGTGTAGGGAGGTGACTCCTCTATTTTCTCTTGAGAAACTGGATAGATAATGGTATCAAGTATTCAAGTGGAGAATCCTGGATGGAGGTCAAGTTTGAGGGGAGTGATAGGGTTTAGATTTGGACCTGCTGACCTTAAAATATGTAGTAGACAATTGGATATGGAGAGCTAGTGCTACGAAAAATGGTCCATACATATTACAGTTGCAGTAAGACTGGATGAAGTTGCCCAGTGGAAGAACAGAGACATGAAGGAGAGGTGGATCCTGCCCTGAAGACTCTAAAATTTATAGGTCTGGTAGGTGCTGAGCTGTTTCCTCTTCCTTTCCTTCCTTTCTCTCTCTCTCTCTCTCTCTCTCTCTCTCTCTCTGTCTCTCCCTCTCCCTCCCTCCCTCCCTTCCTCCTTTCCTTTTCTTTCCTCTCTTTCTCTTTCTTTCCTCTTTTAAAATCTCACTATGGAGCCCAGGCTGGTCTTGAACTCCTGGGCTCAAGCAATCCTCCCGCCGTGGCCTCCCAAAGTGCTGGGATTATAGGTGTGAGCCTCCACACCCAGCCTTTTTTTTTAATTAAAAAAATGTAAAAAGTGGCCGGGCACGGTGGCTCAAGCCTGTAATCCCAGCACTTTGGGAGGCCGAGACGGGCGGATCACGAGGTCAGGAGATCGAGACCATCTGGCTAACACGGTGAAACCCCGTCTCTACTAAAAATACAAAAAACTAGCCGGGCGAGGTGGCAGGCGCCTGTAGTCCCAGCTACTCGGGAGGCTGAGGCAGGAGAATGGCGTAAACCTGGGAGGCGGAGCTTGCAGTGAGCTGAGATCTGGCCACTGCACTCCAGTCCGGGCGACAGAGCGAGACTCCGCCTCAAAAAAAAAAAAAAAAAAAAAAAAAATGTAAAAAGAATGTATCAGCTGCATTTAAGATTTGTGAGCTGTTCTTTTTCTTTTTAAAAAATCTTTATTTTTTAAAGAGCAGTTTTAGGTTTACAGCAAAATTAAGTGAAAATTACAGAGAGTTCCCATATACCCTACCCCAGCCTTCCCCATTATCAACATCCCCCACCAGAGTGATATATTTGTTAGAACCCATGAAGCTGCATTGACAACACATCATTATCAACCTAAAGTCCATAACTTACATTAGGGTTCACTCTTGGTGTTGCACATTCTATAGGGTTTGACAAATGTATACTGTAATATGTATCCATGATTATAGTAGTATACAGAAAAGACTCACTGTCCTAAAAGTCCTCTGTGCTCCGCCTGTTCATCCCACTCTCTTCCCCAACCCTTGGCAACCACTGATCTTTTTAGTTTCCATAGTTTTGCCTTCTCTAGAATGTCATGTAATTGGAATCATATAGTATTCACACTCTATGATTCTATTTATATGAAACCTAGAAAAGACACATCTCTAGTGACAGTAGATCAAGGTTACCAGGGTCTAGAAGTAGGGGTTTTGCGGGGAGGGTGGTTGATTGGGAAGAGACATAAGGAATCTTTCGGGATGAAAATATTCTACATCTTTTCTTTGTAGTGGTGATTATACGATTGTATACATTTGTCAAAACATAGAAGTATACCCTTAAATTGGGTGCATTTTGTTGATGTACATTGTAACTTAATAAAATTGATGTTAAAAAAATGACACAGAGAAATGGACATTCACTTTGTCCTGTTTCCTCCAATGGTAACATTTGAACATATAATAGTATCCCTTATACCTAGAAATATAGAATGACATAGTATCTATTATATGAGGGTATTGGCATTGATACAATCCACTAACCTCAATCAGATTTCTCTAATTTTACTTGCGTTCATTGTATATGTGCATATGTATGTATAGGCATATGTGTGTGTGAGTGTATTAAGTGTTACACAAGTTATCCCCTGTGTAGGTTCACTTATCCAACACCACAGTTAAGAAACTAATCAGTTCCAGCATCACAATGATCCTCATGTTGCAGTTTTATGACCACACCCTCCTCCTTCCTGTTCCCATCCACCCCCACCCCTCTCTCCATCTCTGGCTACCACTAATTGCTCCTCTAGTTCTAAAAATTTATCATTTCAAAACTATTATATGAATGGACTTATACAGTATGTAACCTTTTGGGATTGGCTTTTTTTTTTTTCAGCAAAATTCTCTGGAGAGTCATCCAGTTTGTTATGGATAGCAGTAGTTTCCTCCTTTTAATTGCTAAGTATGGTATAATGGTTAGTTTTAAGTGTCAATGTGGCTAGGCTTACCCTAGTACCTACTCATTTAATTAAACAAGAATATAGGTGTTGCAGTGAAGGTATTTTGTAGATGTGGTTAACATCTACCAATGGTTTTTTTTTTTTTTTGAGACGGAGTCTCGCTCTAGCCCGGGCTGGAGTGCAGTGGCTGGATCTCAGCTCACCGCAAGCTCCGCCTCCCGGGTTCACGCCATTCTCCTGCCTCAGCCTCAGGAGTAGCTGGGACTACAGGCGCCCGCCACCTCGCCCGGCTAGTTTTTTGTATTTTTTAGTAGAGACGGGGTTTCACCGTGTTAGCCAGGATGGTCTCGATCTCCTGACCTCGTGATCCGCCCGTCTCGGCCTCCCAAAGTGCTGGGATTACAGGCTTGAGCCACCGCGCCCGGCCCACATCTACCAATGGTTTTAAGTAAAGGAGACTGATAATGTGGGTGGACCTCATACTATCAGTTGAAGTCCTTAAGAGCAAAAACCAAGGTTTCCCTTGAGGAAGGAGAGGAAGAAACTGCTGCAAAACTACAGCATCAACTCCTACCTGAGTCTCTAGCCTGCCTGTTTGTGAACTTGCCAGACTCCACAACTGCATGACCTACCTCCTTAAAGTTCTCTCTCTCATACGTGTGTGTATGTGTGTAAAATCTATTGATTCTGTTTCTCTGGAGAACTCTGACTGATACATATGTTGTGGAGATATCAGTTTCACATTCACCTATTGAAGGCTATCTTTTTTTTTTTTCTTCCTGTTTTGGGTTACTAGGAATAAAGTTGCTATAAATATTAGTGTACAGGTGATTGCATAAACACAATTTTCATTTCTCAGCGATCAATGCTCAGCAGTATGGTTGTGAGCCATATGGTGGTTGTACGTTTCTTTTGAGAAAGTGCCAAACTGTTTTCCAGAGTAGCTGTCACCATTTTACATTCCCGCAGCAATGTTTGAGCAATCCAGTTGTTCTGTATCCTCACCAGCATTTTGATGTTTTCCTTAATTTTTATTTTATTTTATATTTTGAGACAGATTCTTGCTCTGTTACCCAGGCCTGAGTGCAGTGGTGCAATCTCAGCTCACTGCAACCTCTGCCTCCTGGGTTCAAGCGATTCTCCTGCCTCAGCCTCCCGAGTAGCTGGGATCTACAGGTACACACCACCATGCCCGACTAATTTTTGTATTTTTGTAGAGATGTGGTCTTGCCATGTTGGCCAGGCTGGTCTCAAACTTCTGGCCTCAAGTGAGCCAACACACCCTGCCTGTTTTTCTACTTTTTTATTCTAGCCTTTCTGATAGGCATGCAGTGATATCTCATTGTGGTTTTGATGGCAGTGGCTGCTGCCATCACGCTGGCTGCAGCAGTGAGGCGTGGCTGGGGCTGCACACTCCATGGAGCTTGTGGGAGCCACTGCAGCTGCCCAAACCATGGCTTCAGACCCAGGCCTCCTGCTCTATGGAGCAGGCAGGAGCCTGCCCTCTTGAGCCGGGCAACAGCCACCCAAACTGGGGTTGTGGATCCTAGCCTCCCTGGGCTCTTGGAGAGGGGCAGGAGCAGGGAAGATCTGCCCTCCTGGGTGCACCTGCAGCCTCCGGACTGGCTGTAGACTTGGTCCTCCTGTTCCATGGAGCAAGCAGGAGCCGGGGACAAGCAGGAACCCCACCCCTTCTGAGTTGGTGGGGTGGGAGCTCCCCGGGTGCAACTGCAGCCACCCTCCCAGGTGCAGAACCCGGGCATCACCCTCCCAAGTGCAGAACCCGGAGTAGCTACACCCTCCGGCCCAGGACAGGTGCACCCCACCCTCATGTCTGCAGGCTGGGGGCGTCTGCTTCCACTGCCTGGCCCCTCTCTTCTCCTGCACCTGCTCCGTTCTCACAGCGGGGTTGGGGCCGAATCCTAGGGCCATGAATGGCAGCAAGAGGCCTGGGCGGAAGGGGGTGGGTCCTGGTAAGGCCCCACCTTTCGGCCAGGGAGGCCCTGAAGGCTGGGAGCCGCGCTACCAATCCAGCGGACTGGGGTGGGGACTTGTGGTGTCTCTTCTGGGCCCACCCATGGCCACTCATGGACCAATCAGCATGCACTTCCTCCCCTCTGAGGTCTGTAAAAGCCCTGGGCTCAGCCAGAGTAGGGCAGAAGACAGTCAGACATCCAACAGAGTGGAAGTCATTTGAGATCCTCCCACCTCAGCCTCCCAAGTAGCTAAGACCACAGCTGCATGCCACCACACCCAGATAATTTTTTTTAACTTTTATTTTGTAGAGATGGGTTTTCACCATGTTGCCCTGGCTGGTCTCAAACTCTTGGACTCAAGTGATCTGCCTGCCTTGGTCTCCTAAAGTGGCGGGATTACAGGCACGAGCCACTATGCTTAGCCTGGTTTGAGTAATATCTTGATGGTTGATGAAATATTTGGTAATTGGATGAGAAGAGAACTGTGTTGTCTCCAGTGATGATGCAAATGGGTGACGAGAAATGCTGCCATTTGTGGGGTTTGTGGGCGGCAAGGTTGAAGAGGAGAATAATGAGAAAGCTAGGGTCGTCCTCAAGGCCTGTTGTTAGTCTTGATTATTGTTTTCTGTGTTTTTACCTCATGGTGCTCAATAAGTATTTGTTCAGTGAGCAAATAAATGTAAGGTTAGATTCTGCAGACAACAGTCAAAGAAATCTTGCTTCCTGGAAGAGTTAGCCCAATTAAGTGCAGGTTTCCACAGTCACCCCTCCTCGCTCCTTTTATTTCAGCTGTAAGGGATCGGAAAGACTTTAGCCCAAGGTGTTTCTTCAAAGCAATAAGTGGAAATGTTTCCCTGCGTTAAGACTGCACAGACTAACTGTCATGACCAGGATCTTGGTCCCCCGTGGACGCATCCCACATGGTGTCCTGGTAACCTGAGCTATCTAGGGCTGACCTCATCATTCTAGCAGGGATGGCCTGGCAGAGACATTAAAGGGTTTCTTCATGGAGTCTGGCTGGTTTCATATCCTGGCTTTGCTGGGTTAGATTGGAGAAGCGACTTAACTCCTTAGTGACTCCATTCGCTCATTTGTGAAATGGTTATAATAATAGCTCCTGTCTCATAGGATCATTGTGAAGATTAAACAGAACAATCCAGGGAACGCATGCAGGAGGGTGTCTTGCACACAATATGCAGTAAATGTTAGCCGTTATGATGGAGATTATAGTTGCCTTTGATTAATCCAAATTAACAAATTTACTTACTAAATTTAATTTGACATTCTTTGAAAATATGCGCTCTCTCTCTCTCTCTCTCTCTCTCTGTGTGTATTGAAAGACACAGAGAGACTGGTGTTCGGTGGTGAAAAGTTTTGGGCCCACGTAGATCAGCATCCTTTTCAGTTGAAGTTGTGCTTTTGGGAGGTGAAATAACTTGCCCAAGGCAATACCACTAGGAATAGCCCAGATAAGTTTAAATACTATGTTTTTTGACTCTCAACCCAGTGACTTTTCCACTATATCTAATTTCCAGGCATTGCTCGTTCGTTTTTTCCGAAAATCATTCCAAGTTATGTCCCAATTCGACTTTCCTCAACTTCATCCCAGAAAAGTAAAGGCCGGGCACTTGAACAAGAACAGCTGTCAGCCTGGGGCGCCGCGGCGGGGTTGGTGGGGGCTGGAGCGGGACCGGACTCTAATTGGTCCACGGCCTCGGCCCGACTATCAAATCAGCAGAGCCTGCGTCATCACGTCATTGCCTGGGCGACCGTCCGCGGAAATTTGAAATGGCTGACGGATCGCTGACTTGCGGCGGTCTGGAGGCGGCGGCCATGTCCCCGGAGCGCACGGGCTGGGCGGCCGAGCAGGAGCCAGCGTCTCTGGAGAAAGGTGAGCTCTCCATGCCGGGCCCGAGGTGCCGCCTCTGAGCGGAGGCCTGGGGCGTCGGGACCCTCGGAGGGCGCCTGGGTCGCGGGCCTTCCGGACCCGTCTGTCCAGGGTGGCGGGAACGGCGGCGCGCTGCCGGGACCCAGTGACCGGACGTCAAAGTCGGGCGGTACCGGGGGGTGAGGGACTCCCTCTCTTCCCTCTCCCCATCTCCCCCTGTCTCTGCGCTCTCTGGCCTCAGCCCGCCCCGAGATTGGAGGGAGCTGGATTCGTCTAGGAATTCCCAATCCAGATGGGTTTTGCGGAAACTGTGCGTTTACCGTTGCTCAAGGGGTCATCTTTTTCATCTGCATCTCAAAGGAGATCACGAACAACACTTCCCTTTTTCAAAGAAGAGGAAAGCTTGACCCCTTGGTCTACATGGCCGTCCTGTCCACGGAGGGTAGTGACGTGTCCAAAGTGAGGAGCGCCAACTTGGGCCAGAGTCCAGAAATAGAGCCGGGGTCTCCTAGTTCCCTGCCCTTTCTTCCTCCTCATAGCGTTCCGTTACTTTTTTTTTTTTTCTGGTATTTTAAGCTGGTTCACGTTTTTACGTTAACACTTTCCGTTGTATTGTGTAGCAGAGTCCCAACAAAATGAGAAAACAGAAGTGTGACAATTTCACTGTTAACCCACCTCTCCAAGTGGCAAAAGTCACTTGGCTTCAGTTTTCCCATCTGGAAGACTAAGCCAATGGTTGTACTTGTGGTGAAGAGGAAGTGAATAAAGTTTTTAAAGTGGTTGCAAAAATCAATACTGCATGACATGTCTTATATGGGGAACCTAAAAAAGAGGAAGTTTCAGAAAGAGAGTAGAGTGGTAGTTGCCAGTGGGTGGGGGGAATGGGGAGATGCTGGTCAAAGGGTCCAAAGTTTCAGTTATGCCTCATGAATAGTTCTGGGGATTTGATGTACATACAGCATGGTGACTATAGTTAATAATACTGTATTATTATTACAGTATTAATAGACAATGACGTGATGATGCAATGACGACGCAAATTTTGTACTTGAAACTTGCTAACAGAGTAGATCATAAGTGTTCACACCACACACACACAAAAAGTAATTATGCAAGGTGATGGAAATATTAATTCACTTTACTGTGGTAATCATAATGTAAAGGTATATCAAAACATCATGTTACACACTTTATTTATTTATTTTTGAGGCAGAGTCTCACTCTGTTGCTCAGGCTGGAGTGCAGTGGCACACAATCTCAGCTCACTGCAACCTCCGCCTCCCGGGTTCAAGTGATTCTCCTGCCTCAGCCTCCCAAGTAGCTGGGATTACAGGCGCTCGCCACCACACCTGGCTAATTTTTGTATTTTTAGTAGGGACGGGGTTTCACCATGTTTCACCATGTTGGTCAGGCTGGTCTCGAGCTCCTGACCTCAGGTGATCCGCCCACCTCGGCCTCCCAAAGTGCTGGGATTACAGGCGTGAGCCACCGCGCCTGGCCATCATGTTATACACTTTAAATGCATATAACTTCTTTATGTTAATTATACCTCTATAAAGCTATAAAGAATGGTGCTGGAAAAAAAAGAATGGTGCTGAAGTACTACTGTTTCTTTAGTAAACATACATTATGTAAACATACATACATTATGTAAACATACATTTAGTAAACATACATTATGTAATAGGCACTGTTGTAAATTATTAACAAATAATCTTAATTGAAGTAGGTGTACTATTTTTATCTTTATAGACGAGGAAACTGAGGCACAGAGTGATTGTCACATAACCAGTGAGGTACTGATGCCTTCTAAGGCTCATGTGCATCAGTGTGTGTGAGCAGTAGACCCTTGAGTACACTTTGGTCATCTGTGGGTCAAGTACTTCTGGTGGCCTGAACAGGGACAAAGAAATGGAAGGAAGGAGGAAAGGGAAGGAGAAAATCAAGGGGAAGGGAGAAAAAGGGTATCTGCTAACAGCTCAGTTACCTTCCCTGAAACCACTTCTGGAAACTACTCTGCATTCTAAATGCTACCCTTTTTGGCATTGCTTATTTAGTAGTTGTTTCATTTATTAAAAACATCTTATTACACAGAATTAGATATGCCACTGGCTGAATCATAGCTTATGAAACATTTTATACAGCCCAAACCTAATGTGATTTGCATTTTCCGATCTTTTCCTTAGACAGAGTCATTGAAATCAGTGAGGAGGAACCTAATAACCTTACTGAATTAAACCTTATGGATTATTAAGACTCTCTCATCCCTGTTTATTGAGGGGTGGTTGACAGACTGATATTGTAGGAAATAAAGGGAGGGTTTAACCCATCTGAGAGGAAGTCAGCTCCCTTTCTTAAAGGAGCTTTATGGAATTGTTTTGGAAATAAATAACTGAGGTACTTGATTATTATAAGGTGCTAACTGCAGTATAAATCACAGGCTGTATGCTTTGCTGTAGTCACAGAGACTCAGGAGGCTGAGGCAGGAGGGTAGCTTGAGCCCAGGAATCTGAGGTTGTGGTGAGCTATGATTGCACCTCTGCACTCCAGCCTACGTGACAGAGTCAGACCGTTTCTAAAACAAAAACAAAAACAAACAGCCTTCTGCTTCCCCCCAAAACCTCACAGAACAACAACAAAAATCTAACTTTGAAAGATCTTAAATTCTTATTGTTTTGAAGTAGAATTTGCATTTTGAAATCTTTTTAGGTTTGGAAAACTAGTTTCTTCTGACAGTGGTAGAGGTAAGTAGACCATTCATATTCAAATTCTTGTTTGTGTTTTGTTTGGGATTCCTATGCAAGGATATGAAAATAGAAGCATTCAATAAGACACTGGAGCTTGCTTATTTTTGCTTTTTTTTTTTAGGTTTGTTCCAAGATGAAGATTCATGCAGTGATTGTAGCTACCGTGATAAACCAGGTTCTAGTTTACAAAGTTTTATGCCTGAAGGAAAAACCTTTTTCCCAGAAATTTTCCAAACAAATCAACTTTTGTTCTATGAGCGATTCAGAGCCTATCAAGATTACATTTTAGGTGAGTAGGTTTTTTGCTTTTTTTTTTTTTTTTTTGAGATGGAGTTTTGCTCTTGTTGCCCAGACTGGAATGCAATGGTGTGATCTTGGCTCACCGCAACCTCCGCCTCCCTGGTTCAAGCGATTCTCCTGCCTCAGCCTCCCTAGTAGCTGAGATTACAGGCATGCGCCATGACACCCAGATAATTTTGTATTTTTACTAGAGATGGGGTTTCTCCATGTTGGTCTGGCTGGTATCGAACTCCCAACCTCAGGTGATCCACCTGCCTTGGCCTCCCAAAGTGCTGGGATTACACACATGAGCCACCATGCCTGGCTGGTTTTTTCCATCTTTTATCTTTTTAGTTTACAAGTAGATTATTTGTTTCAGTCCCTCAGATTGCCAGTTATTGTTTCTGAGAAAGTGGATTTAAGTGGATTTATTAACTTCCCTCTGCTTTATGTATTCTCAATTCTTCTTGTGTTTAATTTGTTTGTAGCTGACTGCAAGGCCTCTGAGGTACACGAATTCACAGCTGAGTTCTTGGAGAAGGTCCTTGAGCCATCTGGATGGCGGGCAGTGTGGCACACTAACGTGTTCAAGGTACTGGTTGAGGTAAGGTTAATTTTGTTTTTAAGACCTTTGTCTGTAGCTATAAGCACTTTACTTCAGACTGTTATAGCCTAAGTGCTTATTTTTAATTAAAGTTTATGAGCTGATTCAAATAGCATGTGTTTCACATCTAATTGCCATGTTGCAGGAAGTATTCTGCAAATTTTAAAGGCAACTGAGGAGTTGTTACCAGGGAATTAAACTGGTTTAAATTAATTAAAATAAGGTATTGAGATCACTTAAAAAATTAGGCCTAATTATGAAGTTAATGGTTTCAAAAAAGTTTTTAACTTCTTAATTGTAATTCGTTAAGCAGCTCAAACCTAAGAGGCATTTTTATTTATTTATTTATTTTGAGATGGAGTCTCACTCTGTTGCTTAGGCTGGAGTGCAGTGGCGTGATCTTGGCTCACTGTAACCTCCGCTAAGCGGCATTTTAAAACTAGCCCATTTTTTGCATAGCAAATTTGTTTATATGTGGTTAATCTCTTGACAGTGTGTCCCATTGCAGAATGTAAAAACAATCTTATTTTTCACCTGACTAGGCCTTTTACATTACATTTGCATTCTAATTACAGCTTTGAATTTTTCTCAGTGTTAGTTAACTGACCACAAAAAGCCCTAGTAACCTAAAATGTCAAACCAGGGTGTGTGAATACAAGTTGTTGCCGCAGCTCCCTTAGAAAATGGCATCACATACTGCAGTGATTATGTACGAGGCAGTGGATTGCAGCTATTGCTTGTGAGTTTTAAAATTTTGGATTATGCTAATATTTTTTGGTTGAAGTTCAGGCCTATTCATTTGGTTATGATAGGGCCCCCCTGCCAGTCAGTTCTCTGAAAACAGTCAAAGTCATTGTTTCAAAACAGAAGCATGCCATTTCTCTGCTTAAAACTCCTAATGTATTGTCTTTACCAAGGGCTTAGTATTGGCTTTATGGCTTCTCATTGTATAGAAAACACGTAAAATCCAAGCTCCTTCAGATGTCCTTCATGTCCTTGTCTTGTTGCCTCTCTCTCTCTCACCTCATGTCTTGCTGCTCCACTGCACACCACCCCCTCCTCCATTTCCTCCCTTTGGCTCCAGCAAGAAGGACTGCCTTCCTGCTCCTTCAGCTGGCAGGCCTGTCTCTGGCACAGGCCTTTTGTGCTTTCCCTGCTCTCCAGATGCCACTTCCTTCTCATCCTCCTCAGCTTGGCTCAGAGCTGATTTCCTTGGCCATCTCAGCAGAACCAGATCCCCACCCCTGCTAGTTATTCTCTATCACCTACTCGTTATCATTGTGTTTATTGATCTTCCTGATTATAGTGTAAGCTCCATGAGAGTAAGAGCCAGCCTGTCTTGTTCATCCTTTGTATTATGGGTAAAGGCTCTCCACCCACGTTGCATGCTTTTAAAAAAATCAGGTTGTTGGTAGTCTTGTAGGTGTATCTTAATTTTGATTTCCATGTGTTAAGTCTCATTATTTTAAATTTCAGGCCACAGATGTGGACTTTGCAGCCTTGAAGGCAGTGGTGAGGCTTGCTGAACCATACCTCTGTGACTCTCAAGTGAGCACTTTTACCATGGAGTGCATGAAGGAGCTCCTCGATCTGAAGGAACATCGGTTGCCCCTGCAGGAGCTCTGGGTGGTGTTTGATGATTCGGGAGTGTTTGACCAGACAGCCCTTGCAATTGAGCATGTCAGGTAGGGAAAGAAGTTGAGAAAAATAACCTTGTGGCCAGAAACTTTGGATGAAATGAAGTAATTTGGTCTGTGTTAGACCCAGATTTAAAACTCAACTGTAAACTTGGTCATTGCAGTATTTAAAAATATCCAAAGATAGGATAATCTTTTTTAAATTAAAAAAAATTAATGTCTTAAATCATTTTTTTCTATTTTTAATTTTGAGACAGAGTCTTGCTCTATTGTCTAGGCTGGAGTGCATTGGCATGATCTCGGCTCACTGCAACCTCCACCTCCTGGGTTCGAGTGATTCTCCTGCCTCAGCCTTCTGAGTAGCTGGGATTACAGGCATCCACCACCATGCCCGGCTAAATTTTGTACTTGTAGTAGAGATGAGGTTTCACCATGTTGGCCAGGTTGATCTCAAACTTTTGACCTCAGGTGATCCACCTGCCTCTACCTCCCAAAGTGCTGGGATTACAGGCGTGACCCACCATGCACCTGGCCTAAAAACGTTTTAAGTCATTTTATGATAATTTCAAACTAATAGAAAAGCTGACAAAACTAGGATAGTTGACTCTTGAATGATGCGGGGGTTAGGGGTGCCTATCTCCTCTGACCTCTACACAGTCAAATATCTGAGTATAACATTTGAGTAATATATAATGACCATAATGTAAATAATATTGCTTGGTGTTTTGTAGTATAAAAAGTACTTTCCATTTTCTATACCATTAGTAAGTTAGCCTAGTTTTACTGAGCTTAACTCAAATGCTCTGCAAAGAAGCAGAATGTTTCAGGCCCTGCTGCCAACATCTTATGGACAGTTTCTAATTGTATGCAAGAACATTTAACCCTAGATGTTCAGTATTGGGCCAAGCAGAGTGAATCTAAAGAACCGGTTTCTGTCCAGAACCCAAATAACTCCCTTCTATTTTTCTCATTAAAAAAAAAAATCTGTCAATTGAAACATTTGAAGATAAAGAGATAACTGATAAGTTTAGGAAATTAGGAATCAGAGAGCTAATCTCTACTGGCATAGAAGTTGGTAGAAAAATAAGTATCTGGCATGTTATTTGGTAGTATTATTTGAAGAGGAGCCTGGTTAAATGTACACTGCATTTTGAGGGCTGAGATTTGGGTCAGTGCCCAGAGAAGGTCAAATTATGAGGGATTTCATTCGTTCATTGATTCAATAAATATTTGAGTGCCAGGTCCTTAGTCAAGGGTGGAGTATGTCTGGTGCATGAGACACACCATCATCAAGGAGCTGTCAGTCTAAAGGTGGGAGATGAGCCTTGATGAGATAATCACGCACAGATGTCTGCATGATTGGAAATAGCAGTCAGTGCTGTGAAGAATTACAGAGTGTCCTAAGATTAGGTCAAGTTGCTGTTCTAGGGTTATTTCCTGGAATAATGACATTTGAACTTGGGTTACCTGGGTGAAAGGGGAGGCAGGGGTGGGGAAGGGAAAAGATTTAGGAGCTCAGTGTATTTAAGGAGCTGAAAGACCAGCATGGCTGAAACACAGACAGTGCTGGGAGAGACTTAGAAAACGAGATTAGAGAGGTTGGCAGGGGCCAGACAGTGTGGGGCTTTGTTAGCTGGTTAGTCATTTTTGTCTTTAAGAGCAGTGGGAAGCCACTGAAGGATTTTTATTCTTGGGCAAATATGACTAGTTTTGTGTTTTGTGTTTTTATTTTTTTGGAAACAGGGTCTTATTCTGTTGCCCAGGCTGTAGTGCAGTGGTGCAGTTATGGTTCAATGCAGGCTCGAACTGCAGGGCTCAAGTCATCCTCTTGCCTCAGCCGGGATTACAGGCAAGTGCCACCACTGCCCAGCTAATTTTTTGACACAATTTTTCCGTAGAGATGGGGGTCTTGTTGTGTTGCCCAAGCTGGTCTTGAACTCCTGGGCACAAGCAATCCTCCCACCTCAGTCCCCTAAAGTGCTGCTTTGTGTTTTCAAGGGTTCATTGTGGCTTCTGTGTAGAAAAATGGTGGGAGATGGAATTGGGAGTCCGGTTAAGAGGCAAGAGAGAGGACTAGAGTGGGGATATGGAGAGGACAGATGGAGGCTTACTGAGAAAGAATAACTGAGACTTGGTTGAGTGAATATCAGAGATGAGAAGATGTGAATGAAGTGAGAGAAGTCAAGGCTGACTTAAACGTTCAGTGTTGAAAGAACCAACACTGGGGGAGGTGCAGATGGGAATGATGTGTAAATGCTTGGCATGGTACTGGTGAGGATGACATTGGAGCTGAGTCATGGAATAGAACTGTAAGTTTATCATGTGGAAAAGGCGGAAGGCACTTCTGGCAGCTTGACTAACAAGTTACATGGAGGTTTGAAAGAGCTTGTGAAATTGAGAGTTTATGTACAACGGCTCTGAGGCAGGAGAGGTGCAATAGGGCCAGATTATGAATCTATTTATAGTACCACATTCAGGACTTCTTTTTGAGGGCTAAAAGGGAGCCAGCAGAGGTTTTTTTAGTTGAGTAGAGGCATGCTTAAGTTCATTACAAAAAAAAAAAAAAAAAAAAGACTCCATTAGAGGGTGAAGGGACTAATAGCCCAATCTACAGTAATTAGGAGATGGCTGGTTTCATTTTCAGTGCTTCCTTTTCACAGCAGAACTTCTTGAAAGGGTTATATATAATCACAGTCTGTACTTGCTGGCGTCCCAGTAACATTTCTACCCTGACCTCATCTCTGAAATTGTGCTCAAAGACTTCTATGTTCTTGTATTCAGTCGACATTTCACTGATCTCATCTTGCCTCTGATCTCATCTTGCTTGACCTCTTGACATTTTAGGTATTTGATCATTCCCATCTTCTTAACACACTCTCTTCTCAGCTTTTGGGACACCACTGTTCAGCTGGTGTCTTACTGGCTTGCTGTCTTAAGTCATCTTGGCCAGCTTTTCCTCTCATGCTCAAACTTCAGAATGTCGGAGTTACCCAGGGATCAGTTCTAGACCATCTACTGTTTTTTCCCTAATCAACCTTGGAACCACTTTGGAATCACCTGAGGAATTTCTTTATAAAAGTATTCCAACCAATACATGAAGAAAGTGATAGAATATCAGTATTTTGTAACTACTAATGAAATAAAGGTTCTAGACAGTGAACATCAATGACTGCTGCAACCATTAGGGAAAGAGAACTTTATGGAGTGTGGATCAGGCTGACAACCTGTATCTGTTGATCAGTCTTAACCTCACAAAAAGACTTGGCCAGGCGTTTTAGTAAAGTCCTCAGTTACTGTTGTTGGTAGGTTCTTAGAAACTGCAATGTTAATGAAACCAATTTTACCATAGACTGCCTGATATAAACAAAAGTTAAAGTTTCTACAGCATATTTCTGGTCATGAAAACATCATCAAACTTCTAAATAAAGACCCCAAACAATTCTAATCTTAAACATTGAAATAAATATGAACTATACATGCATTAAGAAATATTAATGCAAACAAGATAATTATTGACCCAGTTTCCAATTTTTGGTGAAACAGTGAGTGACAGTGGTCATTGTGGTGTTGCGTAAATGAAGGAATAAATGTTGGCAAAGCGGAAATTATAAGGAGCACTTCCTACCATCACCCAGTTCAAAACAATGATAAACATGGTGGGCTCGCTGAGCAATTTCATGCCACAGCATTGATTGTTGTGCATTTGTATGATTATTGTATACTTTATGAATTTTTGTTTGACAGTAATTTGTATTCATTCACTTTCCAACCTGTTTATTCCAGTTCAGGGTTGCAGGTGGCCAAAGCCTATTCCCGTAGCTCAGTGTACAATGCGGGAACCAGCTGTGGACAGGAGCCCATTTTATCACAGAGTGCACTGACACACATTCACACTCAGACTAGGACAAGGCAGACGCAGAATTCACCTCATGCATACATCTTTGGGATGTGGGAGGAAATCAGAGTACCTGGAGAAAACCCATGCGGACATGGGAAAAATGTACACACTCCACACAGACAGTGGCTTTGGCCAGGAATGAGGCTCTGCTCTTCCTGCTTCTTGACTGAAGTACATTACACCTCCCTTGAAGTATTCTTGCAAAACATCCTTCCTGAAGCCCCTCAGGTCTGTAGATCTTACTAGAAATAACATGAAGTACATGTTAAATGACCCATGGGGACTGGGTGCACCTGTAATCATAGCACTCTGGGAGGCCAAGGCAGACGGATCATTTTAGCCCAGGAGTTTGAGACCAGCCTAGGCAACATGGCGAAACCCCATCTCTACTAAAAATACAAAAATTAGCAGGGCATGGTAGTGCGTGCCTGTAATCCCAGCTACTCGGGAGGCTGAGGCAGGATAATTGCTTGAACCCAGGAGGTGGAGGCTGCAGTGAGCCAAGGTCGTGCTACTGCACTCCAGCCTGGGCAACAGAGCAACACACTGTCTCAAAAAAAAAAGAAAAAAGAAAAATGACCCCATGGGGATGTAATCACCAAAATTTAGAGTGTGGGAAATTGGTCAATAAATTGCAAGGGAAAAAAGAGGGAGAGGTAATGCATAGGCTAACAGTGATTTAAGAGATGTGTCTGTCAAGGGCAGCAGTGGATCCTCATTTGGTGCCTGATTGGAACAAGTCAGCTGTGAAATAGCAGCAGAAGACAATTAGGGGAATTTGAACACTGGATATTTGGTAATATCAAGGAGTTAAAACTTTTGGTATAAAGATTTATTTTAGAGATACATACTAAAAATTTGTGAATGATTTGATGTATCTGAGATTGGTTCAAAATAATCCAGTATATTTGGGAAACTGAAGTGGGTGAGTTGCCTGAGGTCAGTTTGAGACCAGCCTGGCCAACATAGTGAAACCCCATCTCTATTAAAAATACAAAAAATTAGCGGGGCATGGTGGTAGGTGCCTGTAATCTGAGCTACTAGGGAGGCTGAGTCACTTGAACCCAGGAACTGGAGGTTGCAGTGAGATGAGATTGTGCCCTTGCACTCCAGCCTGGGCAACAAGAGCAAAACTCCATCTGAACAACAACAACAAAATCCAGTATTAAGATGGTGGGGGAGGAGAGCTGAGTGTGCCGGGGTGAAGCAGAGATGAAATAAGATTGTGAGTTAGTAATTGTTGAAGCTGCCTGATGATACATGGTATTCATGATACTATTTCTCTGTTGTATATGTTTAGGATTTTCCATAATAAATTTGTTAAATCACTTGGAGTGCTTTAAAAAAATATGGATACAGCTGGGCACTGTGGGTCATGCCTGTAATCCCAGCACTTTGGGGGGCCGAGGCAGGGGGATCACCTGAGGTCAGGAGTTCGAGACCAGCCTGGCCAACATGGCAAAACGCTGTTTCTACTAAAAGTACAAAAATTAGCCGGGCGTGGTTGTGGATGCCTGTAATCCCAGCTACTCAGGAGGCTGAGGCAGGAGAACTGCTTGAACCCAGGAGGGTTGCAGTGAGCCAAGATGGAGCCACTGCACTCCAGCCTGGGCCACAAGAGCAAGACTCCGTCTCAAAAAAAAAAGAAAAAAGAAAAATGACCCCATGGGGATGTAATCACCAAAATTTAGAGTGTGGGAAATTGGTCAATAAATTGCAAGGGAAAAAAGAGGGAGAGGTAATGCATAGGCTAACAGTGATTTAAGAGATGTGTCTGTCAAGGGCAGCAGTGGATCCTCATTTGGTGCCTGATTGGAACAAGTCAGCTGTGAAATAGCAGCAGAAGACAATTAGGGGAATTTGAACACTGGATATTTGGTAATATCAAGGAGTTAAAACTTTTGGTATAAAGATTTATTTTAGAGATACATACTAAAAATTTGTGAATGATTTGATGTATCTGAGATTGGTTCAAAATAATCCAGTATATTTGGGAAACTGAAGTGGGTGAGTTGCCTGAGGTCAGTTTGAGACCAGCCTGGCCAACATAGTGAAACCCCATCTCTATTAAAAATACAAAAAATTAGCGGGGCATGGTGGTAGGTGCCTGTAATCTGAGCTACTAGGGAGGCTGAGTCACTTGAACCCAGGAACTGGAGGTTGCAGTGAGATGAGATTGTGCCCTTGCACTCCAGCCTGGGCAACAAGAGCAAAACTCCATCTGAACAACAACAACAAAATCCAGTATTAAGATGGTGGGGGAGGAGAGCTGAGTGTGCCGGGGTGAAGCAGAGATGAAATAAGATTGTGAGTTAGTAATTGTTGAAGCTGCCTGATGATACATGGTATTCATGATACTATTTCTCTGTTGTATGTGTTTAGGATTTTCCATAATAAATTTGTTAAATCACTTGGAGTGCTTTAAAAAAATATGGATACAGCTGGGCACTGTGGGTCATGCCTGTAATCCCAGCACTTTGGGGGGCCGAGGCAGGGGGAATCACCTGAGGTCAGGAGTTCGAGACCAGCCTGGCCAACATGGCAAAACGCTGTTTCTACTAAAAGTACAAAAATTAGCCGGGCGTGGTTGTGGATGCCTGTAATCCCAGCTACTCAGGAGGCTGAGGCAGGAGAACTGCTTGAACCCAGGAGGGTTGCAGTGAGCCAAGATGGAGCCACTGCACTCCAGCCTGGGCCACAAGAGCAAGACTCCGTCTCAAAAAAAAAAAGAAAAGAAGAGTATGGATGCTGGTTCCCCTGCACCTTCCCCATCCCCACCAGATTCTGATTGATTGGTCTGGGAGAGTGAACTAATTGTTTTTGTTTTTAAATTTATTTATTTATTTTGAGAAAGAATCTCACTCTGTTGCCCAGGCTGGAGTGCAGTGGTGCAATCTGAGTTCACTGCAGCCTCAGCCTCCCAGTTCAAGCGATTCTTGTGCCTCAGCTTCTTGAGTAGCTGGAATTACAGGGGAATCAATTTTTAAAAGTGTCCCAGGGGACTCCAGTGTACAATGAGGGTTGAGAACCACTGCCTTATGATTATGTCCTTACGTGATCTTATACATTGCTTTAACACCGTCAATGTGTTGACAGCTGCCAGGTTTATGTCTCCAGCCCAGATCTTTCCCTGGAGCTTTGGGCTGTATATTCCTCTGTTATTTTCAACCCCAAACCTGTTTCTCTCTCAGTGTTTTTTGTCTCAGCAAATGGCACTACCAACCATCCAGGTACTGGTGGTCAATAAATAATTCTTCCAATAAAAAGAAAGTCCTGGCCAGGTGCAGTGGCTCACGCCTGTAATCCTAGCACTTTGGGAGTCCGAGGTGGGTGAATCACGAGGTCAGGAGTTTGAGACCAGCCTGGCCCATATGGTGAAACCCCATCTCTACTAAAAATACAAAAAGTTAGCTGGGCGTGTTGGTGGGTGCCATCTCAGCTATTCAGGAGGCTGAGGCAGGAGAATCACTTAAACCCAGGAGGTGGAGGTTGCAGTGAGCCAAGATCACACCATTGCACTCCAGCCCCGGAGACAGAATGAGACTCCGTCTCAAAAAAAAAGTCCTAACAAAACCAATGTGGAGAAACTTCTCTTCTTTAACGATCCAAAAAAGGTCTCTGTTATGTGACTCATGACTATCAACCATAGCAAATATGCAGCATTCTCCTATGAGAATTGTTTTGATTTACTGTTTAGCTCTCACCCCTCCAAAATCTTAATGTTTTGAGCCAGTGATAGAATTTGAATGATACTAAGTTCCATTTCAGATTTTTCTACCAAAACATTTGGAGGAGTTGGGATGAAGAAGAGGAGGATGAATACGATTATTTTGTCAGATGTGTTGAACCTCGATTAAGATTGTAAGTATTTATTGCTGACCTTGTTGTACATATTGGAAAAATGGTTACCCATGGTTTAATTTTGCCTGTATGAGATACACACACTCTTTCTCTCTCTCTCTCTGTCTCTCTCTCTCTATTTTCTTTCCAGGAGCTCATAGACAGAAATAAACTGATGTACAAATTGTACTACCCCTTGACAAGTCATTAAGTGAAACTTGTACAAGTGCAGAGAAACCTACTTTCAGTGTTTATAAATTGAGTCAAAAAGCAGGAAGTTCAAGAACATCTAAATTAGTAGCCCACTGTTTTGTTAATTTGAATAAAATTCAATTGAACTAGTGGGTTAAGAAGCCCTTTGTTAAATTCAATTGTTTGAAAAACAGTGACATTATTTGAATTATATAAGACTTTTTGGCTTTAATTTTGTAAATAATACTTTAAAGGTATATGGCTTTACTCTAAGTTTCTGTAGTGAAACACAGCAGGCTGAACTAACAGATCTACCTTAAGATATTTTGTCAGCCTCCTGCCTTAAATCTTAATGACCTTATTAAATGTGGCATTTATCTTCCCAGTAGATGGTGCTTTAAGACCAGTATTTTTTTCTTGTATTCAATAGCAGTAACTTCATAGGCAGTGCTGCAATAAGAATGAAATTATAACTTGCACTCCAAAAAAATAATTGTAGAAGGTAATTTTTTTCCCTGGGTAAAAGATGATTTTTTTTCCCCGTATTTGAAAGATGGTTTTTTTTTTCCTCTGTATGAAAGACAAGATGAGAAGATAAGGCAGTAGGCCTTTACATTTTTATGGAGCTCAAGTTGATTTAGTGAGTTTCTCTTGGCTTAAATAGTAAATAATAATAAAATAAAAAATGTGTGAGGCCTGGCATGGTGACTGTAATCCCAGTAATTTGGGAGGCTGAAGGAGGAAGACAACTTTTTTGAGACAAGCTCTCACTCTGTTGCCCAGGCTGGAGTGCAGCAGTATGATCTCCCTCACTGCAGCCTCAACCTCCTGGGCTCAAGTGTCCCTCCCACCTCAGCCTCCTGACTAGCTGTAAATACAGGTGCACGCCACCACACTGAGCTAATTTTTGTATTTTTAGTAGAAACGGGGTTTCACCATGTTGGCCAGGCTGGTCTCGAACTCCTGACCTCAAGTGATTTGCCCGCCTCTGCCTCCCAAAATGCTGAGATTACAGGCCTGTGCCATTGTGCCCAGCCCGGGAAGACCTCTTCACCCTAGGAGTTTGAGACCAGCCTGGGCAACATAGTGAGACCCCACCTTTACAAACCTAAAAAAAAAAAAAAAGCTGGGTGTGGCAGGGCACGCCTATAGTCCCAGCTGCTGGGGAGGCTGAGGCAGGAAGATCGCTTGAGTCCAGGAGTTTGAAGCTGCAATGAGCTGTGATTGAACCACTGCACTCCAGCCTAGGTGACAGGGCAAGACCTTGTCTCAAAAAAAAAAAAAAAAAAAAAGTTTGAAAGTCTGATTAATAGTTCTACCTGGCTTAGAATTATGTATGTCTGACTTTAGCTCTTCATAAATGGGCTATGATTTCTATTTAGGCTTTCCAGTTTTTCCATTGTGCATTTCCTATTTTTCCATAGCATATTCAATAAAATCCCAAAATTTCAATAAGCTTGAGTATTTTCTAGGTTTGATACCCTTGCTCTTGAAAAGAAATGATTGATTTTGATTAATGTGAAATATAAGGGAACATAACATATATTGGACAAATTCAATCTTTACTTGGAAAAAAGTTGTATGCTGATTTGATAGCCTTGCATGTGCTAAC
The DNA here is from genome assembly GCF_009764315.1 of Trachypithecus francoisi. NCBI lineage: Eukaryota > Metazoa > Chordata > Mammalia > Primates > Cercopithecidae > Trachypithecus > Trachypithecus francoisi. The sequence goes on along the minus strand of NW_022681455.1, from coordinate 86,792,574 downwards.
GACAAGCAATGACTTACATGCATAGCTTGTACATCACTGGCAGATGGGAAGGCATAAGGGAGGAATCGTGTGTGTGGTTATGCAGAAGACATGGTGGTACTCGATGGAGAGACCGGAATGTTATCAAATGTGGGCAGACTTAAAAAAGGTCTCTGGGCTAAGATAGGAGTGGGGCTATCAATAGGCAAAATCAAACCAGACTGTCTGGATTTTGTACCATTCAGTAATTTTTTCCTTTCTACTTCAAAACACACTGCTTATACGTGACTAAAGGAGGTCTGAAAAAAACCAACACTGCTTCAGAACTTTGGGGTCTGAGACACAAATGTTAGTTCATTGCTTCTAGACTATGAAGTATCAATATAATGAAAAGAAATAAGCTAACGGGCATGGATACTGGAAATGCTAAGAAACTTATTTTAAAATTTGAGTCTTAATCTTCACAACTTAGTAGAACATGATTTCATCCTCAATTTCTTTTTTTTATTTTTAAAATTTAAAATTTTTTTTGTTTTTCCCTTTTTTTTTTCACAGCTGTTCATTCAGTTTCTTTTGGATTAACCAAAGTAGACAAAATCCTTGCTTTTCAAGCTTCACCTAATTCACTTACTTGAAAAGCGGGAAAAGTTTCTTTTTTATTCATTTAAAATGTTTAAGTGTTCATAGTATGATCTAAATTTGTTTAAGATATGGTTCTATCTTGCTTTTGTTTTTCCCTATCTTATTTAGAGCGTGACTAAATTAAAAAAAAAAATCATTTAAGGCAATTGTGCTCACTCTTGGCTACACATTAGCACCCCCAGGGAACTTAAAAAAATACCCCTCTATGTCCAGAGACTCATTTAATTGGTCTGGATGGGGCCCTGAGCATCTGTTTGTTTGTTTGTTTGTTTTTTGAGACAGGGTCTTGCTCTGTTGCCCAGGCTGGAGTATGGAGTACAGTAGCATAATTAGATCTCACAGCAGCCTTGGCCCCTGGGGCTTAAGCCATCCTCCCACCTCAGCCTCCCAAGTAGCTGAGACTACAAATACATGCCACCACACCAGGCTCATTTTTGTATTTTTGTAGTGACAGGGTTTTGCCATGTTGCCCAGGCTGGCCTCAAACTCCTGGGCTCAAGTGATCTGCCTGCCTTGGCCTCCCAAAGTGCTGGGATTACAGGTTTGAGCCACTGTGCCCAACCTCTTTTACTTTATTTTTAAACCCATTAATTTTATATCGTTAACTTGATTGTGCATTTACAAATTATTTTATTGCATCTAGAAATACTCTGTGTTCTGTTTTTATATTTGAGAAAGTTTTTAAATTAATACATTTGAAATGCCAGTATGGTTGTCCAGTACAAGGTTATTTTGTTTCAGTCACTCTCTAGTTTAGTAATGGCACCTTTTTCTCCTCCTCAGAATCTCAAGGGCTTAGTTTTTGAAATTCTTTAATAATCTTCCTTAGGGAATATTCAGCATAATTTTGTGCCATAGTGCTTTAAATGGAAGGAGGGACTAGATTATTTGAGTAATTTCTACTTTTTGATCCTATAAATATGGTAACCTTTAACAAATTTTTAAAGTCATATTCAGATCCATGAAAAATATAGTAATCTTAAACATTGTTGTGAAACAATTTGAGATACTGCTCTCCCTACCCCCACTCCCAAATTACCCCCTGCCACCTTCTTATTAAACTTTTGAATCTAATATATGAGAAGAAAATAATTTCTTATTAAATAATAATTACAAATTGTGCAACATGAACTTTCAGTGTTTCTAAGGCACAAATACTTGGATCCAAGAAAAAAAAGTAAACAACTCCTCAAGAGAAGAAAAATTAGTGACCTTAAGGAAGCGATGCTTTAAACCTTCTTCTTCTTTCTTCTTTCTTCTTTCTTTCTTCTTTCTTCTTTCTTCTTTCTTTCTTCTTCCTTTCTTCTTTCTTCCTTCCTTCCTTCCTTCCTTCCTCCTCCTCCTCCTTCTTCTTCTTCTTCTTCCTCCTTCTTTCTCCTTCCTTCTCCTTCCTTCTTCTTTCTTCTTCCTCCTTCTTCCTCCTCCTCCTCCTCCTCCTCCTCCTCCTCCTTCTTCTTCTTCTTCATTATTATTATTATTATTATTATTACAGTGCTATTCAGAAAGACTTAAAATGCACCTGAGTTATATATTATAAAACACTTTTGTTACTGGGTCTTGGAGTGCTAAGTGGGCTGTTTTAATGATGGGAAAATGTGCCTGAAAGGCAGAGGATTTCAATTTGCTTTTAAACTTTCAGGCATTATGACATTCTTGAAGACCGAGTTCCATCAGGACTTATTGTTGACTACCGCAATCTGTTGTCTCAATGTGAGGAGAGTTACAGGAAATTTTTAAATCTGAGAAGCAGTTTGTCAAATTGTAACTCTGATTCCGAGCAGGAAAATATCTCCATGGTGGAAGGGTTAAAATTGTATTCGGAGATGGAACAGTTGAAACAAAAGCTGAAACTCATTGAGAATCCTTTGTTGAGGTATGTGTGTCTTTGTAATTCTTAGTTGGCATCTTTTCTTACTCGCTGTCTTATTGATAGGCCTGTTTTGTTTCTTTAAGGTATGTGTTTGGTTATCAGAAGAATTCTAATATCCAAGCAAAGGGTGTCCGTCCCAGCGGTCAGAAGGTCACTCACGTGGTCTCCTCCACCATGATGGCTGGTCTCCTGCGGTCCCTGCTCACAGACAGGCTTTGTCAGGAGCCCGGTGAGGAAGAAAGAGAAATTCAGGTAAACGGAGAGTTTCTCACTTCAGGTGGCTTTTTTTCCTTCTGATTCACCACAAGTTTTCACAAATCCCACAAAGTATTTACAGGAGCTTTCCCGAGATGGTTTTCTGTGCAATGGGAAGTAGTCAGAGCCCTGCCTTTCGTCAGCGGTAGTCACTTACCAGGCATGTGTTAGGTCAGTGCATTATCAAAGGAGATGCTTCAATATGCAGTTTTTGGCTTCCATTTTCAAAGTAAGACATGAAGGTACCTAGAGTAATACTCAAATTACTTTTTTGGGAGTGTATATTTACAAATGTGTTCTTACTGTTTTCTAGTTCCATAGTGATCCACTGTCTGCTATAAATGCCTGCTTCGAAGGTGACACTGTTATTGTTTGTCCTGGCCATTATGTGGTACGTGGCACTTTCTCCATTGCTGACTCCATTGAGTTGGAAGGTGAGTATGGAAGACACACAGCTAAACTCTCACACCTGATATGTTTAAGTAAACAATAAATCACCGATCTTGTTGAAACTTCAAGAATGTGATTTGAACCCGTTTGATTTCTAGTGAGCTGCCTTGAAGCATTAAGGACATGGAAAGCTTAAAAGAGGTTGACCCAGTGTTTCAGCAACTTGAGTTGTGGTTCTTTGTAGCAGTGTGTATGTTGGGGAGATGTTCACAGGCTCATATAGAAAAAAGACCATTAGGAAGAAACATACTTTCCAGATTGTAGGTGGTTTATGGAAAGGAAATCTAATCTCTAGAATTAAAAAAAGATACCTAGCAATATTTAAAAAAATTTTAATATTTTAAAAATTTGTTGCTTGCTCTTATCTCATAGATGTTGCAGATATGTTAGTGCATGGCTTTTTGTTTTTTGTTTTACACTTAGCTTATTTTTGTGAGAGGTATAATGAAGGGCATTTAACTTGAAATTGGTACCAGTTATCTTAGTTCTCTAAATGCTTGCTGAATGTCACAAATGCTACATTTTGTGTCTTGACAAAAGTATACTTTAGAAAAGATTAATGTTGAAAGATTCTATTAAAAATAACTTTTTGGGCCGGGTGCGGTGGCTCATGCCTGAAATCCCAGCACTTTGGGAGACCAAGGTGAGTAGATCACTTAAGGCCAGGAGTTTGAGACCAGTCTGGCTAACATGGTGAAACCCTGTTGGTACTAAAAATATAAAATTAGCTGGGCATATTGTTGCACCTTGTAATCCCAGCTACTCGGGAGGCTGAGGCAGAAGAATCGCTTGAACCTGGGAGGTGGAGGTTGCAATGAGCCAAGATCATACCACTATGTTTCAGCCTGGGTTTCAGAGCAAGACTCTGTCTAAAAAAAAAAAAATAACTTTTTTTTTGAGATGGAGTCTTGCTCTGTCGCTCAGGCTGGAGCGCGGTGGCCGGATCTTAGCTCACTGCAAGCTCCGCGTCCCAGGTTTACGCCATTCTCCTGCCTCAGCCTCCCGAGTAGCTGGGATTACAGGCACCTGCCACCTCGCCCGGCTAGTTTTTTGTATTTTTTAGTAGAGATGGGGTTTCACCGTGTTAGCCAGGATGGTCTCGATCTCCTGACCTCGTGATCCACCCGTCTCAGCCAAAAATAACTTTTTGACAGTTATAATCTTATTGTTCATTTAGAGTGATTTCTGAATTTAGGTTACTTTACAATTGTTCATCTTGGTCCTGTATATATTCATAACATGTCAAATTTAGTTACACCTGTTCAACTATTTACCAAAATAGCTTCAAGTTAGCAGTGAAGCTTGTAATGCAAAAAATCATATATCATTTTGGGACTTGTGCAGCTGTTCAGAAACTGCTTAAGCTATACTTTTATCTTGTCAAAACTTCTAAAGAACTGAGGCTGGAAGTTTAGTTTTCTCCTGTTCCTAGTACATCATCTCTCTCCCTTTTTTGTTTCATGTGTATAATTTTTGTTCTTTTCTACTCTCCAATTTTTGATGTATAATAGATATGTGTATATAAATAACACATCTGCAAGATAAATCACTGATAAAAACACTTTATTTTTTGGTGTAGTGGAAATAACACTGATATTATAGTTTGTATGGTAGATAAGAGTTCTTCCTAGATTGGTGAGGAAGTTTTAATGTAATTCCCAGAGTGTCATAAATAGACATATAGAATTCTGATAGTTAAGTATAAAAATGGCTGTATATTGACTAACAGTATGGGTCTGAGAATTGGGGAATCAGAGAGTATCTCTAGTGTGCATATATGGAGTGTTCATGAGTTAGATTCAAGCTCATCTGATAGTGATCTATAGCTAACCCATATAACAAGAGATTCATATTGAGTACCTACTATGTGCAGGATGTCAATAGTACTTACAATAGGGTTTTTCTTTCTGTTTCAAAAATCCATTCATTTAGGTGATGGTTTTATGTTTTAAGTGGAAAGAAATACATGATTATATAAAAATTTGTGTAAAAATCTTTTCTCAGTATGCAATTCTTTCTGTACTTTTAATTTTTCTGATGATAAAAAGCAATGGTTATTGTAGAAAATATGCAAAGTACAGTCAGATACATACAACAATCAGAAACAAAATCACTCATAATTCAGGCATCCAGAGTCCACCCCGGTAGCATTCCAGTGTGTGGAGTCCCCTTGCATTTTCTAGGGACCCCAAAGCCTTTGTCCTCTTCCAGTGTAGATACATTGAGTGGCTTTGCTTGTTAAAAACAGTTACTGTTTTCATTTACTCAAAGACTCGTCTTTAGATAATGAGAGTTACTTCTTACAGCTTTGTCTATGTGCTTCTGTTTTATAATGGAAGTTGAGCAAATTCCTTAGTTTTCTGATACTCCAGTTTTTTGTAAGCCCACTCAGGTGTTTGGCTTGCATTAATGGTTCAAGTAAGATTTATACAGATCTGATTTTTTTTTTGTTTTTTGTTTTTTTGAGACAGAGTCTTGCTCTGTCACCCAGGCTGGAGTGAAGTGGTGTGATCTCAGCTCACTGCAGCCTCTGCCTCCTGGGTTCAAGCGATTCTGGCTCAGCCTCCTGAGTTGCTGGGATTACTGGTGCCAGCCACCATGCCTGGTTAATTTTTGTAGTTTTAGTAGAGACAAAGTTTCTCCATGTTGGCCAGGCTGGTCTCGAACTCCTTACCTCAAGTGATCCACCTGCCTTGGCCTCCCAAAGTGCTGGAATTATAGACCTGAGCCACTGCGCCTGACCAAGATCTGATGCTCTTTTTTTGAGACAGAGTTTTACTCTGTCACCCAGGCTAGAGTGCAGTGGCATGATCTTGGCTCACTGCAGCCTTCACCTCTCAGGTTCAAGCAATTCTCCCACCTTAGCCCCCTGAGAAGCTGGGATTACAGGCACAAGCCACACTCGGCTAATTTTTGTATTTTTTGTACAGGCAGGATTTCTCCATGTTGGCCAGGCTGCTTGAACTCCTGACTTTAAGTGATCCACCTGTCTCAGCCTCCCAAAGTGCTAGGATTACAGGCGTGTGCCACTGCACCCGGCCTCGATCTGATGCTTTTTATTTGTTAATGAGGTAGACTTTTTTTTTTTTTTCTAGTAACTCGTCGGTTTGTCAGATTTTAAGACAACTGTTTAAGAGAATACTGAACTTAGATCATCTTGAGAACTGCTTAGGTTTCAAATGTAATTTATATTAGAATCATAGAATGTTAGAGTTAGAAACAAACTTCTAAGGGTGAATGCTTTAAAGTTCTTTGACTCAGCTGTAAGTCCTTATTATTATTATTTTTTGAGATAGGGTCTCATTCTGTCACCCAGAATGAAGGCTGGAATGCAAAGGCATGATCATAGCTTACTGCAGCCTTAAAATTCTGGGATCAAGTGACCCTCCCACCTTTGCCTCCTTGAGTAGTGAGTAATTGGTGCATGCCACCACGCCTAATTTTTTTTTTATTTTTGTAGAGATGGAGTCTCACTATGTTGCCTAGGCTGGTCTTGAACATTATTTATTTTTTATAGCACTTTTGTAAGTGAATTTAGTGCTGAGCTTATGTGGGATAGTTGATAGGGTAGTCTTCTGATACGGGAACTAGTCAGAGAGTTGTTATTGTTAAAAATTGGATACCCTGGTTTAAATTAAAGAGGATATGTGGGGAGATAGATTTTATTTAAATGCAACATGGTTGACTGGTCTTGTTATCACCTGCAGTCATTTGAACTAGAGAAACCTATGCTAGAGTGTTCATGTTTAGATGTTTTTCCTTACCCATCTTGAGTGTTCTTGCTCTCTCTTCCTTAGGATATGGCCTACCAGATGACATTGTGATAGAAAAGAGGGGCAAAGGCGACACTTTTGTGGACTGCACTGGTGCTGATATTAAAATCTCATGCATAAAATTTGTTCAGCACGATGCTGTAGAGGGAATCTTAAGTAAGTATCTGAATGTTTGGTGTATCGTTTGTTCTAAGATTTGAAGGAAAATTGTACTTTCTATGGAAGATAGAATTTAATGAAATGCCACTCTTGAGTACAGGCATACCTTGTTTTATTGCACTTCACAGATACTGAGTTTTTTTTTTTTTCCCACAAATTGAAGGTTGTGGCAACCCTGTTTCAAGCCATCTGTTGGCACCATTTTCCCAAGAGCATGTGCTCACCTTGTGTCTCTGTGTCACATTTTGGTAACTCTCATAACATTGCAAGCCTTTTTTTTTTTTTTTTAAATTATAGATGATATGCTGATCTATGAGCAGTGATTCTGATGTTACTACTATAATTGTTTTGGGGTGCCATGAACCATATCCATATAAGATGGTGAACTTAACTGATAATTTTGTGGGTCTCACTGTTCCACCAATCAACCACTCCCCTATCTCTCTCCTTCTCTTTGGACTACCCTATTCCTTGAGACACAGCAATATTGAAATTAGACTAGTTAATAACCCCTACAATGGCATCTATGTGTTCAAGTGAAAGGAAGAGTCACGTGTCTCTCATGTTAAATTTAAAAACTAGAAATGTTTAACTTAGTGAGGAAGGCATGTTGAAAGCTGAGACAGGCTGACTCCTAGGTCTCTTGTGTCAGTTGGCGAAGTTTTGAATGTAAAGGAAAAGTTCATAAAGGAAATTAAAAGCACTACTCTAGTGAACACATGAATGATAAGAAAGCGAAACAGCCTTATTACTGATATGGAGAAAGTTTCCGTAGTCTGGATAGAAGATCAAATCAGCCACCACATTCCTTAAATCAGAGCCTATTGCAGAGCAGAGCCCTAACTTCCTTCAATTCTGTAAAGGTTGAAGAAGGTGAGGAAGCTGTAGAAGAAGAGTTTGAAGCTAGCAGAGATTGGTTCATGAGGTTTAAGGAAAGAAACCGTCTTTGTAACATAGAAGCGCAAGATGAAGCAGCAGGTGCTGATGCAAGCTACAGCAAGTTAACCAGAAGATCTAGCTAAGGTAATTGATGAAAGTGGATACACTAAACAACACATTTGCAATGTAGGTGAAATAACCTTCTATTGGAAGAAGATGTCGTCTAGTACTTTTCATTGCTAGAGAGGAGAAGTCAGTGCTTGGCTTCACAGCTTCAAAGGACAGGCTGACATTCTCATTCGGAGAATATAACTGGTGACTTCTAAGTTGAAGCCAGTGCTCATTTACCATTCTGAAAATGCTAGAGCCCTTAAGAATTATGCCACATCTACTCTGCCTGCACCCTAGAAATGGAACAACAAAGCCTGAATGGTAGCACATCTGTTTATAACATGGTTTACTGAATATTTCAGGCCCATTATTGAGATTTACTACTGAAAAAAAAAAAGACTCCTTTAAAAATATGATTGCTTATTGACGATGTACCCGGTCATCAGAGAGCTATGGTGGAGGTGTACCAGGAAATTAATGTTGTTTTCATGCCTCCTAATAACATCCATTCTGCAGCCCATGGATCAAGGAGTAATTTCGACTTTCAAATCTTACTATTTGAGAAATACATTTCGTCAGGCCATACCAGCTATTGATAGTGATTCCTCTGATGGGTCGGGGCAAAGTCAAATGAAAACTTTCTGGGAAGAGGTCATCATTCTAGATGTCATTAAGAACATTTATGATTCATGGGAGGAGGTTAAAATCTCAACATTAACGTGGGTTCTGAAGAGGTTGATTCCAGCCCGCATGGATGATTGAGGGGTTCAAGACTTGAATGGAGGAAGTAACTGCAGATGTGGAAATAGCAAGAGAACTAGAGCCTGATGATAGCAAGTAGAACCTCAAAATGTGACTGAATTGCTACAATCTTATAACAAAATTGGAACAGATGAGGAGTTGCTTCTTATGGGTGAGCGAAGAAGGTGGGTTCCTGAGATGGAATCTCCTGGGGAGGATGCTGTGAACATGGTTGAATGACAACGAATGATTTAGAGTATTATGTAAACTTGGTAAAGCAGAGGCAGACTTTGAAGGGATTGATTCCAATTTTGAATAACTTTCTACTGTGGGTAAAGTGCTATCAAACAAGATCACATGCTACAGAGAAATCCTTTCATGAAAGGAAGAGTCAATCAATGTGGCAAACTTCGTTGTTGTCTTATTTTTAAAAATTGCCACAGCCACCTTAACCTTCAGCAAACATCATTCCGATCAGTAAGCAGCTATCAACATTGAGGTAAGACCCTTCACCAGCAAAAAGATTATGTCTTGCTGAAAGCTCAGAGGATTGTTAGCATGTTTTAGCAAAATAAAGTATTTTAAATTAAGATGTATACATTTTTTTAAAAAACATAACGCTTTTGTACACTTAATAGATGCATTATAAACATAGTACTCATTAGTATAAACTCATATGCTCATTAGTATAAACATAAATTTTATTTTTTGTTTTTAGAGACAGTCTCACTGTCATCTAGGCTAGAGTGTAATACCACGATCATAGCTCACTGTAGCCTCAAACTCCTGGGCTCAAGCAATTCTGCCTCTGCCCCCCAAGTAACTGGGACTACAGGCATGTGTCACCACATCTGGCTAATTTTGGTATTTTGTAGAGATGGAGTCTCGCCCTGTTGCCCAGGCTGGTCTCAGACTCCTGGCCTCAAGTGATCCACCCGCCCCAGACTCCCATAGACAACTTTTGTTTGCACTGGGAAAACAAAAAAATTGTGTGACTCACTTTAATTGTGATATTTCCTTTATTGTGATGGTTTGGAACTCAACCTGCAGTATCTCTGGGGTATGAGTGTGTATGGAAGGCTGATTATTTATGAAGCTGGGCGTGGTGGGTCACACCTGCAATCCCAGCACTTTGGGAGGCCGAGGAGGGTGGATCACCTGAGGTCAGGAGTTTGAGACCAGCCTTGCGAGCATGGTGGAACCCCATCTCTACTAAAAATACAAAAATTAGCCAGGTGTGGTGGTACACACCTGTGATCCCATGTACTCTGGAGGCTGAGGCAGGAGAATTCCTTGAACCCGGGAAGCAGAGGTTGCAGTGGGCCAAGATCGCACCACTGCACTCCAGCTCAGGCAACAGAGTGAGGCTTCATCTCCAAAAAAAAAAAAAAAAAAAAAAAATTACTCATTTAGGATGGGTGCTGTGGCTTACGCCTGTAATTCCAACACTTTGGGAGGCTGAGGTGGGTGGATCACCTGAGGTCAGGAGTTCGAGACCAGCCTGGCCAACATGTTGAAACCCTGTCTCTACTAAAAAATACAAAAGTTAGCTGGGCGTGGTGGCAGGTGCCTGTAATCCCAGCTACTCAGGAGGCTGAGGCAGGAGAATCACTGGAAACTGAGAGGCGGGGGTCTCGCTCTGTCGCCCAGGCTGGAGTGCAGTGGCGTGATCTCAGCTCACTGCAAGCTCCACCTTTCGGGTTCGAGCGATTCCCCTGCTCCAGCCCCCAAGTAGCTGGGATTACAGGTGCCTGCCACCACACCCGGCTAATATTTGTATTTTTTAGTAGAAATGGGGTTTTACCATGTTGGCCAGGTTGGTCTTGAACTCCTGACCTTGGGTGATCTGCCCCCCGCCCCGGCCTCCCAAAGTGTGAGCCACCGCATGCGGCCTAAAAAGTTATTTTTTTGTGTACATAGTGTGACGACTTAGCAGTCTTAACCCTGAAGTAAAAAATAGCCTATTCATGAGAATTTGTTGTTTAATATTAATTTCTTTTCTGTGTGGTGATTTTTTTCTTTTAAAGCTTTCCAGTGTTGTGGTCTGTGTTCTCTGTATTCAAGGTAGCACTAGAATGAAGTTATCTCCACACTGGAGTAGTGCTTGTTTCCTGGAATCTTTGTGTCCCCTTTCTTGAATCAAAGCCTTTTTCTTCCGAGATACTCAGCAAAATTGCTCTCTGATGCTTTTTTTTTCTGGTAATGGAAAGTACTTTTGTATCTGAGGTCAAGTCATTCTTTTTAAAGAATGTTGCTTTTGGATTGTAGAAAATAACTCAAAATAGTCATTGTTTTATATTTTATGAATTTGTAATTTAGGTAAGAATATTTAAATGATAGCCATTGAGAAATATTTAGACCATAGCTAATGTCAGCACCAGGCTATCTCTAACATTGGGAAAGGCACATTACTTCTTAAAGCAGTCACTGTGTATTTTCATCCCAGTTGTTCACCGTGGTAAGACTACGCTGGAAAACTGTGTGCTGCAGTGTGAGACAACCGGAGTCACAGTGCGAACATCGGCAGAGTTTCTAATGAAGAACTCGGATTTATATGGTGCCAAGGTAGAAGCTCTTGGGGAAGTAGTTTGGGTTTAAGTTGTAAATGAAAATATGAAATATGGGACTAAGATGTATGTGCGTACTCCCACTCTCTTCAGACAGTCATTTCTACCAAGTCAGTCAAACTCAACTGTGCAAGGGTCTTCTCGTAGATTTTCAAATGATAGGAAGAAAAGTCATAAATCTCACAATTACTTTATGTAGCTTTAAGAGAGTTTTAGACCCTTAAAATTATAACTTTGTAATTGTAGATTCACACAGTGTTGTAAGAAATAACAGGGAGAGGTCCTGCATTATGCCCTTCACCAGTGTCCCCTAATGGTAACATCTTGTGAAACTGTCGTGCGACATCACAACCAGAATACTGACATCAATCCAGTCAAGTGAAAGAATATTCCCATCACCACAGGGACCCCTCATGCTGCCCTCCTAGAGCCAAACTCACCTGCCTCTCCCACCAACTCCTTCCTTAACTTCAGGCACACCTTAAGCTGTGGTTCATTTCTATTTATTTCATCATTTCAAAACTGTAGAAATGGAATCATACAGTATGTAGCTCTTTGGGATGGGCTTTTCTCACTTAGTGCGGTTCTATGGAGCTTCACCTAGCTCATTGTATGTACCAATAGCTTGCTCCTTTTTACTGTGGAGGAATAGTCCAATGTGTGATTGTTCCACAGTTTGTTTAGTCACTTGTGGGAGGATGTCTAGATTGTCTCCGGTTTTTGCCTATTGTCGGTAAAGCTGCTATAAACGTTTGGGTACAGGTTTTTGTGTGAACACAGTTTTCATTTTTTAAGGAGTAAATGCCAATGGATGCAATTGTAGGTTATATAGTAGTTGCATGTTTAGTTTTTTTTTAAAGAAACCGCTGAAATGTTTTCCAGAGTAGTTGTACCATTTTACATTCCCACTAGCAACGTTTGAGTGGTCCAGTTTCTCCATGTCCTCAAGAGCATTTGGTGTTTTGGCTATTTTTTGTTTTAGCCATTCTGGTAAGTGTGCAGTAATATCTCATTGTGGTTTTGATTGTCATTTCCCCAGTTGTTAACTGATGTCGAGCATTTTCTCATATGCTTTTTTTTTTTTTTTGAGACGGAGTCTCGCTCTGTCCCGGGGCTGGAGTGGCCGCGATCTCGGCTCACTGCAAGCTCCGCCCCCCGGGATCACGCCATTCTCCTTCCTCAGCCTCCTGAGTAGCTGGGACTAGAGGCGCCTGCTACCGCGCCCGGCTAATTTTTTGTATTTTTAATAGAAACGGGGTTTCACCGTGGTCTCTATCTCCTGACCTTGTGATCCGCCCGCCTTGGCCTCCCAAAGTGCTGGGATTACAGGCGTGAGCCACCGCGCCCAGCCCTCATATGCTTTTTTACCACTCTTATGTCCTCTTTATTGAAATATCCGTTACTTTTGCCCCATTTTCTAATTGGATTGTTTGTTCTTTTTTACTGTAGAGGTTTGAGAGTTCTCTGTATATTCTAGGTACTAGTCTGTTGTCAAGTATGTGGTTTGGAGACTTTTTTTGCCGCTCTGTAGCTTGTCTTTCCACCTTCTTCATATGGGCTTTTATGGAGCAAAGTATTTTGATGAAGGCCAGTCTGTCAGTTTTTCCTTTTATGAGTCGAGGTTTTAGTGATAAGAACTCTGCCTAGCCATAGATCCTGATTTTCTCCTATTTTTTTCTAAAATTTTTGTAGCTTTATATTTTACGTAAGGTTGTGATCCATTTTCTAGTTAATTTTGGTATAAGGTGTGAGGTTTAGGTCATGGTTCATTTCTTTTCCTATTCTGTTTCACTAATCTGCGTAGCCATCCCTCCACCAACACCTGTAGCTATACATTAAGTCTTAAAATTAGGTAGAGTGATTTCTCCTACTTTGTTTTTTTCAAAATTGTTTCAGCTACTCTGGTTCCTTTGCTTTTCAATACAAATGTTAAAATAATTTTGTCTATATCCACAAAAGATCATGCTGAGATTTTGATAGGAACTTTAATAAACCCATATGTCAATTTGGGAAGGATTAACGCCTTCCAATCTTTGAACACAATGTATTTCTCCATTTATTTAAAATCTCTGATTTCCTTTTTTTTGAGATAGGGTCTTGTTCTGTCGCCCAGGCTGGAGTACAGTGGCATGAACACGGCTCATGGCATAGCTTCAGTCTCCTGGGCTCAAGCCATCTTCCCACCTCTGCCTCTCAAGTAGCTGGGACCACAGGTGCATGCCACTACACCGAACTAATATTTTTTACTTTATTTTTTGTAGAGATGGGGTCTTGCCATGTTGCCCAGGCTGTTCTCCAACTCTTAGGCTCAAACAGTCCTCTTGCTTCAGTCTCCCGAAGTGCTGAAATTATAAACATGAGCCACCACACCCAGCCAAATCTTTGTTTTCTTTCATCAGCGTTGTGTACTCTTCAGTATACAAATGTTGTATGTGTTTTGTTAGATTTGTACCTAATTATTTCACTTTGAGTTATTGTAAGTGATATTTTTAATTTCAGTGTCCATATGTTCATTGCTAGTATATAGAAATGTAATTTATTTTTATATGTTTATGCTATATCCTATGACTTTGTTGAACTGTACTTACAGGAGTGTTTTTGTAGATTCCTTGGGATTTTCTATATACAGAGTAATGTTATTTGCAAATAAGGGCAGGTTCTTTTTTTTCTTTTCTAATCTTTATGCCTTTTGCCCCCTTGCCTTATTGCAGTGGCTAGAATTTCCAGCACTATGAAAGCAGACATCCTTACCTTGGTTTTGATATTAGAGAGAATGTATTTAGTATTCCATCAAAAAGAATAAGGTTGACCGGGTTTTTAGATATTCTTTATAAAGTTGAAGAATTTCTGCTCTTTTTTTTTTTGAGAATTTTTATCATAAGTGGATGTTGACTTCTTTTTTTCTGAGTTCCTTTCTCAGGAATAGGCTGACTTTTAATGTTTTTTCTGGATAGATTGATATGATCACATGATTTTTCTTATTGGAAAACAGAAAATGGTGAGTTACATTGGTTGATTTTCAAATTTTGAGCCAGCCTTCCTCTGTGGCATAAACCCCACTTGCTCATGGTATATAATTCTTTTTATATATTGCTGAATTATATTTGCTAATCTTTTATTAGGAAATTTTGCATCTATATTCATGAATATTGGACTGTAGTTTTGGTTTTCTGTACCACTGTCTTTGTGTGGTTTTATTATCGATAATAATAGCTTCATAAAATGAATACTGAAGTGTTCCCTTCTCTTCTGTTTTGTAGAGGAGATTGTGTATAATTGCTGTTTATTCTTCAGATGTTTGATGGATTTCTCCAGTGCAATCACCTGGGCCTGGAGATTTCTCTTTTGGAATTTTTAAAATTATGAACTCAATTTCATTATTAATTTTAAAAGGGTATTCAACTGACCTATTTCATATTGAGTATATTTTGGTAGTTTGTGCTTTTTGTGATATTGGACTACTACTTCTAAATTGTCAGATTCATATGTATAGAATTGTTTGTAGTATTTCCTTATTCTTCTGATATCTGCAGGGTATATAGTAATGATGCCTGTTTCATACTTGATATTGGTAGTTTGTTTCTTTGCTCTGTGTTTTTTTTTTTCTTTTTGATAATTGTTGTTTTCAATTTCATTTATTTTAGTTCTTTTTTAAAATTTAATTGTAATTTTTAGTGTTACTCTTTTATGTTCTTTTTATGATTTTGTTCCTTCTGCTTGTTTTGGGTTTATTTTACTTGTTTTGGATTTTCCACCTGAGAGATTAGGTTATTGATTTGAGACTTTTTCTCTTTTCTAATGTAAGCATTTAATGTTATAAACTTGTCTCTCAGCATTGCTCTAGCTGTTTTGTAAACTTTGATATTTTTTATTTTTATTCTTCAGTTCGTGCAGTTTAGAAGTGTATTGTTTAATTTCATAATATTTGGAGTTTTTACTATTATCTTTCTGTTGCTGATTTCCAGTTTCATTCCATTTTGGTCAGAAAACACACTATGATTTTAATTCTTTTAAATTTCTAGAGGTTTCTTTTATGGCTCAGGATATGGTCTATCTGGATGCATACTGTGTGAGCAAATAAAAAAATGTGTATTCTGCTGTCGTTGGGTGGTATATTCTATAAAATGTCAACTAGATCAACTTGGTTGGTGGTGGTGAGTTCTTTTGTATTCTTTCTGATTTTTTCTTCTATCAGTTGTTGAGAGAGGGGTGTTGAAGTCTCTAACTATAACTTAATTTGTTTGTTTGCTTTTTCAGTACTATTAGTTTTTACTTCACATATTTTGCAGTTCTGTTATTTGGTGTATGCTCATTTAGGATTGATGTGTCTTTTTGGTGAGTCAGCGTGTTTATGATTACTTTATGTCATCTCCGGTGATTTTTTTTTTGCT
The DNA here is from genome assembly GCF_009764315.1 of Trachypithecus francoisi. Lineage (NCBI taxonomy): Eukaryota > Metazoa > Chordata > Mammalia > Primates > Cercopithecidae > Trachypithecus > Trachypithecus francoisi. The sequence goes on along the minus strand of NW_022681455.1, from coordinate 86,776,757 downwards.
CCAAAGTCTACTTTATCTGATATTAATGTAGCCACACCTGCTTTCCTTTGATTATTGTTTGCATTGTATGTCTTTTTCTTTCTTTCTTTCTTTCTTTCTTTTTTTTATTATACTTTAAGTTCTAGGGTACTTATGCACAACGTGCAGGTCTGTTACATATGTATACATGTGCCATGTTGTTGTGCTGCACCCATTAACTCGTCATTTACATTAGGTATATCTCCTAATGCTATCCCTCCTGCCTCCCGCCATCCCACGACAGGCCCTGGTGTGTGATGTTCCCCACCCTGTGTACAAGTATTCTTGTTCAGTTCCCACCTATGAGTGAGAACATGCAGTGTTTGGTTTTCTGTCCTTGCAATAGTTTGCTCAGAATAATGGTTTCCAGCTTCATCCATGTCCCTACAAAGGACATGAACTCATCCTTTTTTATGGCTGCATAGTATTCCATGGTGTATATGTGCCACATTTTCTTTTTTTTTTTTTTGTATTATACTTTAAGTTCTAGGGTACATGTGCGTAACGTGCAGGTGTGTTACATATGTATACTTACACCATGTTGGTGTGCTGCACCCATCAACTCGTCAGCACCCATCAATTCATCATTTATATCATGTATAACTCCCCAATGCAATCCCTCCCTCCTCCCCCCTCCCCATGATAGCCCCAGTATGTGATGTTCCCCTTCCCGAGTCCAAGTGATCTCATTGTTCAGTTCCCACCTATGAGTGAGAACATGCGGTGTTTGGTTTTCTCTTCTTGTGATAGTTTGCTAAGAATGATGGTTTCCAGCTGCATCCATGTCCCTACAAAGGACGCAAACTCATCCTTTTTTTTTTTGGCTACATAGTATTCCATGGTGTATATGTGCCACATTTTCTTAATCCAGTCTGTCACAGATGGACATTTGGGTTGATTCCAAGTCTGTGCTATCGTGAATAGTGCCGCAATAAACATACGTGTGCATGTGTCTTTGTAGTAGAGTAATTTATAATCCTTTGGGTATATACCCAGTAGTGGGATGGCTGGGTCATATGGTACATCTAGTTCTAGATCCTTGAGGAATCGCCATACTGTTTTCCATAATGGTTGAACTAGTTTACAATCCCACCAACAGTGTAAAAGTGTTCCTATTTCTCCACATCCTCTCCAACACCTGTTGACTTCTTAATGATTGCCATTCTAACTGGTGTGAGATGGTATCTCATTGTGGTTTTGATTTGCATTTCTCTGATGGCGAGTGATGATGAGCATTTTTTCATGTGTCTGTTGGCTGTATGGATGTCTTCTTTTGAGAAATGTCTGTTCATATCCTTTCCCCACTTTTTGATGGGGTTGTTTGTTTTTTTCTTGTATATTTGTTTGAGTTCTTTGTAGATTCTGGATATTAGCCCTTTGTCAGATGAGTAGGTTGCAAAAATTTTCTCCCATTCTGTAGGTTGCCTGTTCACTCTGATGGTAGTTTCTTTTGCTGTGCAAAAGCTCTTTAGTTTAATTAGATCCCATTTGTCAATTTTGGCTTTTGTTGCCATTGCTTTTGGTGTTTTAGACATGAAGTCCTTGCCCATGCCTATGTCCTGAATGGTACTACCTAGATTTTCTTCTAGGGTTTTTATGGTATTAGGTCTAAGATTTAAGTCTCTAATCCATCTTGAATTAATCTTCGTATAAGGGGTAAGGAAAGGATCCAGTTTCAGCTTTCTACAAATAGGGAATCCTTTCCCCATTTCTTGTTTCTCTCAGGTTTGTCAAAGATCAGATGGCTGTAGATGTGTGGTATTATTTCTGAGGACTCTGTTCTGTTCCATTGGTCTATATCTCTGTTGTGGTACCAGTACCATGCTGTTTTGGTTTCTGTAGCCTTGTAGTATAGTTTGAAGTCAGGTAGCGTGATGCCTCCAGCTTTGTCCTTTTGACTTAGAATTGTCTTGGCAATGCAGGCTCTTTTTGGGTTCCATATGAACTTTAAAGCAGTTTTTTCCAATTCTGTGAAGAAAGTCATCGGTAGCTTGATGGGGATGGCATTGAATCTATAAATCACCTTGGGCAGTATGGCCATTTTCACGATATTGATTCTTCCTATCCATGAGCATGGTATGTTCTTCCATTTGTTTGTGTCCTCTTTGATTTCACTGAGCAGTGGTTTGTAGTTCTCCTTGAAGAGGTCCTTTACATCCCTTGTAAGCTGGATTCCTAGGTATTTTATTCTCTTTGAAGCAATTGTGAATGGAAGTTCATTCCTGATCTGGCTCTCTGCTTGTCTGTTACTGGTGTATAAGAATGCTTGTGATTTTTGCACATTAATTTTGTATCCTGAGACTTTGCTGAAGTTGCTTATCAGCTTAAGGAGATTTTGGGCTGAGACGATGGGGTTTTCTAAATATACAATCATGTCATCTGCAAACAGGGACAATTTGACTTCTTCTTTTCCTAACTGGATACACTTGATTTCTTTCTCTTGCCTGATTGCCCAGCCAGAACTTCCAACACTATGTTGAATAGGAGTGGTGAGAGAGGGCATCCCTGTCTTGTGCCAGTTTTCAAAGGGAATTTTTCCAGTTTTTTCCCATTCAGTATGATATTAGCTGTGGGTCTGTCATAAATAGCTCTTATTATTTTGAGGTACGTTCCATCAATACCGAATTTCTTGAGCGTTTTTAGCATAAATGGCTGTTGAATTTTGTCAAAAGCCTTTTCTGCATCTATTGAGATAATCATGTGATTCTTGTCTTTGGTTCTGTTTATATGCTGGATTACGTTTATTGATTTGCGAATGTTGAACCAGCCTTGCATCCCAGGGATGAAGCCCACTTGATCATGGTGGATAAGCTTTTTGATGTGTTGCTGAATCCGGTTTGCCAGTATTTTATTGAGAATTTTTGCATCGATGTTCATCAGGGATATTGGTCTAAAATTCTTTTTTTGTTGTGTCTCTGCCAGGCTTTGGTATCAGGATGATGTTGGCTTCATAAAATGAGTTAGGGAGGATTCCCTCTTTTTCTATTGATTGGAATAGTTTCAGAAGGAATGGTACCAGCTCCTCCTTGTACCTCTGGTAGAATTCAGCTGTGAATCCATCTGGTCCTGGACTTTTTTTCGTGGGTAGGCTATTAATTGTTGCCTCAATTTCAGAGCCTGCTATTGGTCTATTTAGGGATTCAACTTCTTCCTGGTTTAGTCTTGGAGGGTGTAAGTGTCCAGGAAATTATCCATTTCTTCTAGATTTTCTAGTTGATTTGCGTAGAGGCATTTATAGTATTCTCTGATGGTTGTTTGTATTTCTGTGGGGTCGGTGGTGATATCCCCTTTATCATTTTTTATTGCGTCTATTTGATTCCTCTCTCTTTTCTTCTTTATTAGTCTAGCTAGCGGTCTGTCAATTTTGTTGATCTTTTCAAAAAACCAACTCCTGGATTCATTGATTTTTGGAGGTTTTTCTGTGACTCTATCTCCTTCAGTTCTGCTCTGATCTTAGTTATTTCTTGCCTTCTGCTAGCTTTTGAATGTGTTTGCTCTTGCCTCTCTAGTTCTTTTAATTGTGATGTTACAGTGTCAATTTTAGATCTTTCCAGCTTTCTCTTGTGGGCATTTAGTGCTATAATTTCCCTCTACACACTGCTTTAAATGTGTCCCAGAGATTCTGGTGTGTTGTATCTTTGTTCTCATTGGTTTCAAAGAACATCTTTATTTCTGCTTTCATTTCGTTATGTACCCAGTAGTCATTCAGGAGCAGGTTGTTCAGTTTCCATGTAGTTGAGCGGTTTTGATTGAGTTTCTTAGTTAGTCCTGAGTTCTAGTTTGATTGCACTGTGGTCTGAAAGACAGTTTGTTATAATTTCTGTTCTTTTACATTTGCTGAGGAGTGCTTTACTTCCAATTATGTGGTCAATTTTGGAATAAGTGCGATGTGGTGCTGAGAAGAATGTATATTCTGTTGATTTGGGGTGGAGAGTTCTATAGATGTCTATTAGGTCCGCTTGGTGCAGAGATGAGTTCAATTCCTGGATATGCTTGTTAACTTTCTGTCTCGTTGATCTGTCTAATGTTGACAGTGGAGTGTTGAAGTCTCCCATTATTATTGTATGGGAGTCTAAGTCTCTTTGTAGGTCTCTAAGGACTTGCTTTATGAATCTGGGTGCTCCTGTATTGGGTGCATATATATTTAGGAGAGTTAGCTCTTCCTGTTGAATTGATCCCTTTACCATTATGTAATGGCCTTCTTTGTCTCTTTTGATCTTTGATGGTTTAAAGTCTGTTTTATCAGAGACTAGGATTGCAACCCCTGCTTTTTTTTGTTCTCCACTTGCTTGGTAGATCTTCCTCCATCCCTTTATTTTGAGCCTATGTATGTCTCTGCATGTGAGATGGGTCTCCTGAATACAGCAGACTGATGGGTCTTGAGTCTTGATCCAGTTTGCCAGTCTGTGTCTTTTAATTGGAGCATTTAGTCCATTGACATTTAAGGTTAATATTGTTATGTGTGAACTTGATCCTGTCATTATGATATTAACTGGTTATTTTGCTCGTTGGTTGATGCAGTTTCTTCCTAGCCTCGATGGTCTTTACATTTTGGCATGTTTTTGCAATGGCTGGTACTGGTTGTTCCTTTCTATGTCTAGGGCTTCCTTGAGGGTCTCTTGTAAGGCAGGCCTGGTGGTGACAAAATCTCTAAGCATTTGCTTATCTGTAAAGAATTTTATTTCTGTTTCACTGATGAAACTTAGTTTGGCTGGATATGAAATTCTGGGTTGAAAATTCTTTTCTTTAAGAACGTTGAATATTGGCTCCCACTCTCTTCTGGCTTGGAGAGTTTCTGCCGAGAGATCTGCTGTTAGTCTGATAGGCTTCCCTTTGTGGGTAACCCGACCTTTCTCTCTGGCTGCCCTTAAGATTTTTTCCTAGGGGGCGGAGCAAGATGGCCGAATAGGAACAGCTCCAGTCTCCAACTCCCAGCCCGAACAACACAGAAGACCGGTGATTTCTGCATTTTCAACTGAGGTACTGGGGTCATCTCTCTAGGGAGTGCCAGACAATCGGTGCTGGTCAGCTGCTGCAGCCTGACCAGCGTGAGCTGAAGCAGGGCGAGGCATCGCCTCACCTGGAAGTGCAAGGGGGAAGGAAATCCGTTTTCCTAGCTAGGGGAACTGAGACACACAACACCTGGAAAATCGGGTAACTCCCACCCCAATACTGCGCTTTGGGCAAACGGGCACACCAGGAGATTGTATCCCACACCTGGCCGGGAGGGTCCCACGCCCACGGAGCCTCCCTCACTGCTAACACAGCAGTCTGCGGCGATCTATCCGCAAGGTAGCAGCGAGGCTGGGGGAGGGGTACCTGCCATTGCTGAAGCTTAAGTTGGTAAACAAAGCCGCTGGGAAGCTCGAACTGGGTGGAGCTCACAGCAGCTCAAGGAAACCTGCCTGTCTCTGTAGACTCCACCTCTGGGGACAGCCCACAGCTGAGGTCCAATAGGGAAAGCAGCGGGGGCCGGTGCAGAGGCGAACGACTCTGTCTGACAGCTTTGGGGAGAGCCGTGGATCTCCCAAGGCGGAGGTTGAGATCCGAGAACGGACAGACTGCCTGCTCAGGTGGGTCCCTGACCCCTGAGTAGCCTAGCTGGGAGACATCCCCCACTAGGGGCAGTCTGACACCCCACACCTCACAGGGTGGAGTCATCCCTGAGAGGAAACTTCCAAAGGAAGAATCAGACAGGTACACTCGCTGTTCAGCAATATTCTATCTTCGGCAACCTCTGCTGCTGATACCCAGGCAAACAGGGTCTGGAGTGGACCTCAAGCAATCTCCAACAGACCAACAGACAGTCCTTCTGACTGTCAGACGGAAAACTATCAAACAGGAAGGACACCTACACCAAAACCCCATCAGTACGTCACCATCATCAAAGACCAGAGACAGATAAAACCACAAAGATGGGGAAGAAGCAGGGCAGAAAAGCTGGAAATTCAAAAAATAAGAGCGCATCTCCCCCTGCAAAGGAGCGCAGCCCATCGCCAGCAACGGATCAAAGCTGGTCAGAGAATGACTTTGACCAGATGAGAGAAGAAATCTTCAGTCCATCAAACTTCTCAGAGCTAAAGGAGGAATTACGTACCCAGCGCAAAGAAACTAAAAATCTTGAAAAAAGAGTGGAAGAATTGACGGCTAGACTAATTAATGCAGAGAAGATCATAAAAGAAATGACAGAGATGAAAACCATGACACGAGAAATACGTGACAAATGCACAAGCTTCAGTAACCGACTCGATCAACTGGAAGAAAGAGTATCAGCCATTGAGGATCAAATGAATGAAATGAAGCGAGAAGAGAAACCAAAAGAAAAAAGAAGAAAAAGAAATGAACAAAGCCTGCAAGAAGTATGGGATTATGTAAAAAGACCAAATCTATGTCTGATTGGGGTGCCTGAAAGTGAGGGGGAAAATGGAACCAAGTTGGAAAACACTCTTCAGGATATCATCCAGGAGAACTTCCCCAACCTAGTAGGGCAGGCCAACATTCAAATTCAGGAAATACAGAGAACGCCACAAAGATACTCCTCCAGAAGAGCAACTCCAAGACACATAATTGCCAGATTCACCAAAGTTGAAATGAAGGAAAAAATCTTAAGGGCAGCCAGAGAGAAAGGTCGGGTTACCCACAAAGGGAAGCCCATCAGACTAACAGCAGATCTCTCGGCAGAAACTCTGCAAGCAAGCCAGAAGAGAGTGGGGGCCAATATTCAACGTTCTTAAAGAAAAGAATTTTCAACCCAGAATTTCATATCCAGCCAAACTAAGTTTCATCAGTGAAGGAGAAATAAAATCCTTTACAGATAAGCAAATGCTTAGAGATTTTGTCACCACCAGGCCTGCCTTACAAGAGACCTGAAGGAAGTCCTAAACATGGAAAGGAACAACCGGTACCAGCCATTGCAAAAACATGCCAAAATGTAAAGACCATCGAGGCTAGGAAGAAACTGCATCAACCAACGAGCAAAATAACCAGATAATATCATAATGACAGGATCAAGTTCACACATAACAATATTAACCTTAAATGTCAATGGACTAAATGCTCCAATTAAAAGACACAGACTGGCAAACTGGATCAAGACTCAAGACCCATCAGTCTGCTGTATTCAGGAGACCCATCTCACATGCAGAGACATACATAGGCTCAAAATAAAGGGATGGAGGAAGATCTACCAAGCAAATGGAGAACAAAAAAAAGCAGGGGTTGCAATCCTAGTCTCTGATAAAACAGACTTTAAACCATCAAAGATCAAAAGAGACAAAGAAGGCCATTACATAATGGTAAAGGGATCAATTCAACAGGAAGAGCTAACTCTCCTAAATATATATGCACCCAATACAGGAGCACCCAGATTCATAAAGCAAGTCCTTAGAGACCTTCAAAGAGACTTAGACTCCCATACAATAATAAGGGGAGATTTCAACACTCCACTGTCAACATTAGACAGATCAACGAGACAGAAAGTTAACAAGGATATCCAGGAATTGAACTCATCTCTGCACCAAGGGGACCTAATAGACATCTATAGAACTCTCCACCCCAAATCAACAGAATATACATTCTTCTCAGCACCACATCGCACTTATTCCAAAATTGACCACATAATTGGAAGTAAAGCACTCCTCAGCAAATGTAAAAGAAGAGAAATTAAAACAAACTGTCTCTCAGACCACAGTGCAATCAAACTAGAACTCAGGACTAAGAAACTCAATCAAAACCGCTCAACTACATGGAAACTGAACAACCTGCTCCTGAATGACTACTGGGTACATAACGAAATGAAAGCAGAAATAAAGATGTTCTTTGAAACCAATGAGAACAAAGATACAACACACCAGAATCTCTGGGACACATTTAAAGCAGTGTGTAGAGGGAAATTGATAGCACTAAATGCCCACAAGAGAAAGCAGGAAAGATCTAAAATTGACACTGTAACATCACAATTAAAAGAACTAGAGAGGCAAGAGCAAACACATTCAAAAGCTAGCAGAAGGCAAGAAATAACTAAGATCAGAGCAGAACTGAAGGAGATAGAGACACAAAAAGCCCTCCAAAAAATCAATGAATCCAGGAGTTGGTTTTTTGAAAAGATCAACAAAATTGACAGACCGCTAGCAAGACTAATAAAGAAGAAAAGAGAGAGGAATCAAATAGATGCAATAAAAAATGATAAAGGGGATATCACCACCGACCCCACAGAAATACAAACAACCATCAGAGAATACTATAAATGCCTCTACGCAAATCAACTAGAAAATCTAGAAGAAATGGATAATTTCCTGGACACTTACACCCTCCCAAGACTGAACCAGGAAGAAGTTGAATCCCTGAATAGACTAATAGCAGGCTCTGAAATTGAGGCAACAATTATAGCCTACCACGAAAAAAAGTCCAGGACCAGATGGATTCACAGCTGAATTCTACCAGAGGTACAAGGAGGAGCTGGTACCATTCCTTCTGAAACTATTCCAATCAATAGAAAAAGAGGGAATCCTCCTTAACTCATTTTATGAAGCCAACATCATCCTGATACCAAAGCCTGGCAGAGACACAACAAAAAAAGAGAATTTTAGACCAATATCCCTGATGAACATCGATGCAAAAATCCTCAATAAAATACTGGCAAACCGGATTCAGCAGCACATCAAAAAGCTTATCCACCATGATCAAGTGGGCTTCATCCCTGGGATGCAAGGCTGGTTCAACATTCGCAAATCAATAAACGTAATCCAGCATATAAACAGAACCAAAGACAAGAACCACATGATTATCTCAATAGAGGCAGAAAAGGCTTTTGACAAAATTCAACAGCCCTTTATGCTAAAAACGCTCAAGAAATTCGGTATTGATGGAACGTACCTCAAATTAATAAGAGCTATTTACAACAAACCCACAGCTAATATCATACTGAATGGGCAAAAACTGGAAAAATTCCCTTTGAAAACTGGCACAAGACAGGGATGCCCTCTCTCACCACTCCTATTCAACATAGTGTTGGAAGTTCTGGCTGGGCAATCAGGCAAGAGAAAGAGATCAAGGGTATCCAGTTAGGAAAAGAAGAAGTCAAATTGTCCCTGTTTGCAGATGACATGATTGTATATTTAGAAAACCCCATCGTCTCAGCCCAAAATCTCCTTAAGCTGATAAGCAACTTCAGCAAAGTCTCAGGATACAAAATTAATGTGCAAAAATCACAAGCATTCTTATACACCAGTAACAGACAAGCAGAGAGCCAAATCAGGAATGAACTTCCATTCACAATTGCTTCAAAGAGAATAAAATACCTAGGAATCCAGCTTACAAGGGATGTAAAGGACCTCTTCAAGGAGAACTACAAACCACTGCTCAGTGAAATCAAAGAGGACACAAACAAATGGAAGAGCATACCATGCTCATGGATAGGAAGAATCAATATCGTGAAAATGGCCATACTGCCCAAGGTGATTTATAGACTCAATGCCATCCCCATCAAGCTACCGATGACTTTCTTCACAGAATTGGAAAAAACTGCTTTAAAGTTCATATGGAACCAAAAAAGAGCCCGCATTGCCAAGATAATCCTAGGTCAAAAGGACAAAGCTGGAGGCATCACGCTACCTGACTTTTAACTATACTACAAGGCTACAGAAACCAAAACAGCATGGTACTGGTACCACAACAGAGAAATAGACCAATGGAACAGAACAGAGTCCTCAGAAATAATACCACACATCTACAGCCATCTGATCTTTGACAAACCTGAGAGAAACAAGAAATGGGGAAAGGATTCCCTATTTAATAAATGGTGCTGGGAAAATTGGCTAGCCAGAAGTAGAAAGCTGAAACTGGATCCTTTCCTTACCCCTTATACGAAAATTAATTCAAGATGGATTAGAGACTTAAATGTTAGACCTAATAGCATAAAAACCCTAGAAGAAAATCTAGGTAGTACCATTCAGGACATAGGCATGGGCAAGGACTTCATGTCTAAAACACCAAAAGCAACGGCAGCAAAAGCAAAAATTGACAAATGGGATCTCATTAAACTAAAGAGCTTTTTCACAGCTAAAGAAACTACCATCAGAGTGAACAGGCAACCTACAGAATGGGAGAAAATTTTTGCAACCTACTCATCTGACAAAGGGCTAATATCCAGAATCTACAAAGAACTCAAACAAATATACAAGAAAAAAACAAACAACCCCATCAAAAAGTGGGGAAAGGATATGAACAGACATTTCTCAAAAGAAGACATCCATACAGCCAACAGACACATGAAAAAATGCTCGTCATCACTTGCCATCAGAGAAATGCAAATCAAAACCACAATGAGATACCATCTCACACCAGTTAGAATGGCAGTCATTAAGAAGTCAGGAAACAATAGATGTTGTAGAGGATGTGGAGAAATAGGAACACTTTTACACTGTTGGTGGGATTGTAAACTAGTTCAACCATTATGGAAAACAGTATGGCGATTCCTCAAGGATCCAGAACTAGATGTACCATATGACCCAGCCATCCCACTACTGGGTATATACCCAAAGGATTATAAATTACTCTACTACAAAGACACATGCACACGTATGTTTATTGCGGCACTATTCACAATAGCAAAGACTTGGAATCAACCCAAATGTCCATCTGTGACAGACTGGATTAAGAAAATGTGGCACATATACACCATGGAATACTATGTAGCCAAAAAAAAAAGGATGAGTTTGCGTCCTTTGTAGGGACATGGATGCAGCTGGAAACCATCATTCTTAGCAAACTATCACAAGAAGAGAAAACCAACACCGCATGTTCTCACTCATAGGTGGGAACTGAACAATGAGATCACTTGGACTCGGGAAGGGGAACATCACACACTGGGGCCTATCAGGGGGAGGGGGGAGGAGGGAGGGATTGCATTGGGGAGTTATACATGATATAAACGTTATGCACATATAACCTAGAACTTAAAGTATAATAAAAAATAAAAAAAAAATAAAAAAAAAAAAGATTTTTCCTTCATTTCAACTTTGGTAAATCTGGCAATTATGTGTCTTGGAGTTGCTCTTCTGGAGGAGTATCTTTGTCGCATTCTCTGTATTTCCTGAATTTGAATGTTGGCCTGCCCTACTAGGTTGGGGAAGTTCTCCTGGATGATATCCTGAAGAGTGTTTTCCAACTTGGTTCCATTTTCCCCCTCACTTTCAGGCACCCCAATCAGACATAGATTTGGTCTTTTACATAATCCCATACTTCTTGCAGGCTTTGTTCATTTCTTTTTCTTCTTTTTTCTTTTGGTTTCTCTTCTCGCTTCATTCATTCATTTGATCCTCAATGGCTGATACTCTTTCTTCAGTGATCGAGTCGGTTACTGAAGCTTGTGCATTTGTCACGTATTTCTCGTGTCATGGTTTTCATCTCTGTCATTTCGTTTATGATCTTCTCTGCATTAATTAGTCTAGCTGTCAATTCTTCCACTCTTTTTTCAAGATTTTTAGTTTCTTTGCGCTGGGTACGTAATTCCTCCTTTAGCTCTGAGAAGTTTGATGGACTGAAGCCTTCTTCTCTCATCTCGTCAAAGTCATTCTCTGACCAGCTTTGATCTGTTGCTGGCGATAGGCTGTGCTCCTTTGCAGGGGGAGATGCGCTCTTATTTTTTGAATTTCAGCTTTTCTGCCCTGCTTCTTCCCCATCTTGTGGTTTTATCTGTCTCTGGTCTTTGATGATGGTGACGTACTAATGGGGTTTTGGTATAGGTGTCCTTCCTGTTTGATAGTTTTCCATCTGACAGTCAGAAGGACTGTCTGTTGGTCTGTTGGAGATTGCTTGAGGTCCACTCCAGACCCTGTTTGCCTGGGTATCAGCAGCAGAGGTTGCCGAAGATAGAATATTGCTGAACAGCGAGTGTACCTGTCTGATTCTTCCTTCGGAAGTTTCCTCTCACTGGTGACTCCACCCTGTGAGGTGTGGGGTGTCAGACTGCCCCTAGTGAGGGATGTCTCCCAGCTAGGCTACTCAGGGGTCAGGGACCCACCTGATCAGGCAGTCTGTCCGTTCTCAGATCTCAACCTCCGCGTTAGGAGATCCACGGCTCTCCCCAAAGCTGTCAGACTGAGTCGTTCGCGTCTGCACCGGCCCCCGCTGCTTCCCCTATTGGACTTCAGCTGTGCGCTGTCCCCAGAGGTAGAGTCTACAGAGACAGGCAGGTTTCCTTGAGCTGCTGTGAGCTCCACCCTGTTCGAGCTTCCCAGCGGCTTTGTTTACCTACTTAAGCTTCAGCAATGGTGGGCGCCCCTCCCCTAGCCTCGCTGCTGCCTTGCGGATAGATCGCCGCAGACTGCTGTGTTAGCAGTGAGGGAGGCTCGGTGGGCGTGGGACCCTCCCGGCCAGGTGTGGGATATATTCTCCTGGTGTGCCTGTTTCCTTAAAGCGCAGTATTGGGGTGGGAGTTACCCGATTTTCCAGGTGTTGTGTGTCTCAGTTCCCCTGGCTAGGAAAACGGATTTCCTTCCCCCTTGCGCTTCCAGGTGAGGCGATGCCTCACCCTGCTTCAGCTCTCGCTGGTCAGGCTTCAGCAGCTGACCAGCACCGATTGTCTGGCACTCCCTAGAGAGATGACCCCAGTACCTCAGTTGAAAATGCTGAAATCACCGGTCTTCTGTGTCGCTGTTGCTGGGAGTTGGAGACTGGAGCTGTTCCTATTTGGCCATCTTCCTCCGCCCACATTTTCTTAATCCAGTCTGTCACTGATGGACATTTTGGTTGGTTCCAAGTGTTTGCTATTGTGAGTAGTTCCGCAATAAACATATGTGTGCATGTGTCTATAGCAGCATGATTTATACTCCTTTGGGTATATCCCCAGTAATGGGATGGCTGGGTCAAATGGTATTTCTAGTTCTAGATCCTTGAGAAATCTCCACACTGTCTTCCACAATAGTTGAACTAGATTACAGTCCCACCAACAGGGTAAAAATGTTCCTATTTCTCCACATCCTCTCCAGCACCTGTTGTTTCCTGACTTTTTAATGATCACCATTCTAACTGGTGTGAGATGGTATCTCATTGTGATTTTGATTTGCGTTTCTCTGATGGCGAGTGATGACGAGCATTTTTTCATGTGTCTGTTGGCTGCATAAATGTCTTCTTTTGAGAAATGTCTGTTCATATCCTTTGCCCACTTTTTGATGGGGTTGTTTGATATTTTTTCTTGTAAATTTGTTTAAGTTCTTTGTAGATTCTGGATATTAGCTGTTTGTCAGATGGGTAGATTGTAAAAATTTTCTCCCATTCTGTAGGTTGTCAGTTCACTCTGATGGTAGTTTATTTTGCTGTGCAGAAGCTCTTTAGTTTAACTAGATCCCATTTGTCAATTTTGGCTTTTGTTGCCATTGCTTTTGCTGTTTTAGTCATGAAGTCCTCGCCCATGCCTATGTCCTGAATGGTATTGCCTAGGTTTTCTTCTAAGGTTTTTATGGTTTTAGGTCTAACATTTAAGTCTTTAATCCATCTTGAATTAATTTTTGTAAGGTGTAAGGAAAGGATCCAGTTTCAGCTTTCTACATATGGCTAGCCAGTTTTCCCAGCACCATTTATTAAATAGGGAATCCTTTCTCCATTTCTTGTTTTTGTCAGGTTTGTCAAAGATCAGATGGTTGTAGATGTGTGGTATTATTTCTGAGGGCTCTGTTCTGTTCCATTGGTCTATATCTCTGTTTTGGTACCAGTACCATGCTGTTTTGGTTACTGTAGCTTTGTAGTATCGTTTGAAGTCAGGTAGCATGATGCCTTCAGCTTTGTTTTTTTGGCTTAGGATTGTCTTGGCAGTGTGGCCTCTTTTTTGGTTCCATATGAACTTTAAAGTAGTTTTTTCTAATTCTGTGAAGAAAGTCATTGGTAGCTTAATGGGGATGGCATTGAATCTATAAATAACCTTGGGCAGTATGGCCACTTTCACGATATTGATTCTTCCTATTGATGAGCATGGAATATTCTTCCATTTGTTTGTGTCCTCTTTTATGTAATTGAGCAGTGGTTTGTAGTTCTCCTTGAAGAGGTTCTTCACATCCCTTGTAAGTTGGATTCCTAGGTATTGTATTCTCTTTGAAGCTATTGTGAATGGGAGTTCACTTATCATTTGACTCTCTGTCTGTTATTGGTGTATAGGAATGCTTGTGATTTTTGCACATTTTGTATCCTAAGACTTTGCTAAAGTTGTTTATCTGCTTAAGGAGATTTTGGGCTGAGATGATGGGGTTTTCTAAATATACAATCATGTATGTCATCTGCAAACAGGCACAATTTGACTTCCTCTTTTCCTAATTCAATCCTCTTTGTTTCTTTCTCCTGTCTGATTGCCCTAGCCAGAAGTTCCAACACTATGTTGAATAGGAGTGGTGAGAGAGGGCATCCCTGTTTTGTGCCAGTTTTCAAAGGGAATGCTTCCAGTTTTTGCCCATTCAGTATGATATTGGCTGTGGGTTTGTCATAAATAGCTCTTATTATTTTGAGATACATTTCATCAATACCTAGTTTACTGAGAGTTTTTAGCATGAAGGGCTGTTAAGTGTTGTTGAAGGCCTTTTCTGCATCTATGAGATAATCATGTGGTTTTTGTCTTTGGTTCTGTTTATATGCTGGATTACGTTTATTGATTTGCGTGTGTTGAACCAGCCTTGCATCCCAGGAATGAAGCCAACTTGATCGTGGTGGATAAGCTTTTTGATGTGTTGCTGGATTCGGTTTGCCAGTATTTTATTGAGGATTTTTGCATCGATGTTCATCAGGGATATTGGTCTAAAATTCTCTTTTTTTGTTGTGTCCCTGCCAGGCTTTGGTATCAGGATGATGCTGGCCTCATAAAATGAGTGAGGGAGGATTCCCTCTTTTTCTATTGATTGGAATAGTTTCAGAGGGAATGGTACCAGCTCCTCTTTTTACCTCTGATAGAATTCGGCTGTGAATCCGTCTGGTCCTGGACTTTTTTTTGGTTGGTAGGCTATTAATTATTGCCTCAATTTCAGAGCCTACTATTGGTCTATTCAGGGATTCAACTTCTTGCTGGTTTAGTGTTGGGAGGGTGTATGTGTCCAGGAATTTAACCATTTCTTGTAGAGTTTCTAGTTTATTTGCCCAGAGGTGTTTATAGTATTCTCTGATGGTAGTTTGTATTTCTGTGAGATTGGTGGTGATATCCCCTTTATTATTTTTTATTGTGTCCATTTGATTCTTTTCTCTTTTCTTCTTGTTAGGGGTGTATCAATTTTGTTGATCTTTTTAAAAAACCAGCTCCTGGATTCATTGATTTTTTGAAGGTTTTTCTGTGTCTCTATCTCCTTCAGTTCTACTCTGATCTTAGTGATTTCTTGCCTTCTGCTAGCTTTTGAATGTGTTTGCTCTTGCTTCTCTAGTTCTTTTAATTGTGATGTTAGGGTGTCAATTTTAGATCTTTTCTGCTTTCTCTTGTGGGCATTTAGTGCTATAAATTTCCTTCTACACACTGCTTTAAATGTATCCCAGAGATTCTGGTGTGTTGTATCTTTGTTCTCATTGGTTTCAAAGAACATCTTTATTTCTGCCTTCATTTCGTTATGTACCTAGTAGTCATTCAGGAGCAGGTTGTTCAGTTTCCATGTAGTTGAGCAGTTTTGTTTTGAGTGAGTTTCTTAATCCTGAGTTCTAGTTTGATTGCACTGTGGTCTGAGAGACAGTTTGTTTTAATTTCTCTTCTTTTACATTTGCTAAGGAGTGGTTTACTTCCAATTATGTGGTCAATGTTGGAATTAGTGCGATGTGGTGCTGAGAAGAATGTATATTCTGTTGATTTGGGGTGGAGAGTTCTGTAGATGTCTATTAGGTCTGCTTGGTGCAGAGCTGAGTTCAATTTCCCGATATCCTTATTAACTTTCTGTCTCATTGATCTGTCTAATGTTGACAGTGGGGTGTTAAAGTCTCCCATTATTACTGTGTGGGAGTCTAAGTCTCTTTGTGGGTCTCTAAGGACTTGCTCTATGAATCTGGGTGCTCCTGTATTGGGTGCATATATATTTAGGATAGTTAGCTCTTCTTGTTGAATTGATCCCTTTAGCATTGTCTTTTTCTATTGTTTTAATTTCAACTTGCCTATATTCTGTTTGAAGTGAGTTGTAGACAGCATATAGTTGAGTCATGTTTTTAATCCACTTTGGCAGTCTTTGTCTTTTAATTGTATTTAGACCACTTACATTTAATTATTAATGTTATATTTTTAGTCTATTTCATGTTTTCTGTTTGTTTTGCTTTTCATTTCGTGATTTGCTTTTTTTCTGCCAACTGTGGATACCTGAATATGTTTCAGAATTTCATTTGTTTTTGAGAATTCTCCTTGTATAGCTTTTTTAGTGGTTGCTCTAGGTTTTATATTATATGTACCAACAGTTTACTGGTGTCACCAGTTCAAGGAAAGTATAGAAACCTTGCCTTCTTTTATTATTCTTTACCATCTCCTTTTTATAACTGTCTTAAACATTTCCCTTACATACATACATCTAGAACCATATTAGACAATTTATGATTTTTGTTTCAAATGTCAAACATAATTTAGAACACTCAAGAGAAGGAAAGCTTGCTGCATTTACCTGTATCTTTGCTTACTGTGTAGGTTTTTTTTTTCTTTTTGATGTTCCAAGATCCTCTCTTTTATCATTTTTGTTTTGATAACTTCCTTTAGTGATTCTATGAAGATAGGTCTGCTGGTGACAAATTTTCTTATTTTCCCTTCTTCTTAGAATATCTTGATTTCCTCTTCGTTCCTGAAGAATATTTTCACTGGTTATAAGATTCTGGGTTGACACTTTCTTTTCTTTTAGCCCTTGAACAATACTGTGTCTCTTTCATCTGGCATCCATGGTTTCTGATGCTGTCAATCACATTTGCTCTCCTATAGGTAAGGCATTAAATTTTCATTGATGCTTTCAAGATTTTTGTTTTTAGCTTACACTATTTTAATTATGATGTATTTTGGCATGGATTTCTTTGAGTTTATCCTGTTTGGTGTCTGCTCAGCTTCTTGAACCTGTAGGCTTATTATCCAAATCCTGCCAAATTTGGGAGCTTTTAGTCATTATTTCTTCAAGTATGTTTTTAGCTTCACCCTCTTTTCTCTTTCCAGACTCTGATGACATTAATATTGGATCTTTTGTTATATTCCAGCAGACCCCTGGAGCTCTGTTTACTTTTCTTTTTCAGTATGTTTTCTCTGCTATTGGGTAAATTTTATTGTTCTGTCTTCTAATTCACTGATTTTTTTCCTCTGTTGTTTTCATTCTGCTGTTGAGCACATCCACTGAGCTTTCTATTTTAGTTATTGTATTTTTCAGTTCTAAAATTTCCATTTGATTTTTTATATCATCTACTTCTTTGCTGAGACTTTCATTTTTCATTGGTTTTTTTTGTGTGTTCATAATTGCTTATTGAAGCATTTTTATCATGGCTGCTTTAAAATCACTGTCAGTTAATTCTATCATCTCTGACATCTTGGTTTTGGCATCTGTTGATTGTCTTATTCATTTTGACATTTTCCTGATTCTTGATATGACATGAGATTTTCAAATATTTTTGTATTATGAGAATCTCGATCTTCTGTTTTAACTTGGCTTCTCTGATACACTACAAGAAGGGACAGAGTTGGGGGTAGATGGGCGTCGTCTTTTTACTGGTGGAGGTAGACGTCATGCTTCCCACTTGGCCTCCATTGATACCCAAGTTGGGTTGGGGAGCTCCTTGTTACTGCTATGTAGGGATGGGAGGTCTAGCTTCCTACATGGTCTCCACTGGCACTGTGATATATGGGAGTGGTCTTGTTACCACTGGGCAATGGTGAAAGTCTGGAATCTCCACGAGGCCTGCTCTGACACTGCCCCAATAGGGAGGGAGTGGTTGTCTTGGCCCTGCCAGGTAGGGGTACAAGTCCAGGCTCCTCATACAGTTTTCACTTTCACTGCTGCAGGGAGGGCCTTGCAACTGTGGTTGGTGGGGATGAAAGTCCTGGCTCCTTGCTTGATCTTCTCTGGTACTGCCCCAGTCAAGGTGTTGGGTACCTGGTTACATCCTTGAGGGGGCAGAAGTTTAGGTTTTTCTCTTGACCTTTGCTGGCATGGGTGAGATTGGGGCTGCTGTTTTATTCTGTGGTGTTTACCTGGAATAGAGCTATTATTATCTAAAAGTTTTCTGTCTTTCTAGGTTGCCTAGTCCTTTTGTTACAGCAGCTTTTTTTTTAGGTGTATGTCTGTTGGTGTACTGGATTGCTGGCTTCTTCAGCTCCAAGTCTAGGGATTATGAAGCAAAAAGAAAGGAACCTACCACTGTGTTGGTGTTGTTTCTTGGGTCCTGAGGTCCCTAGCTGGTCTGTCTTATTCTCTCCACTTTTCAGTCTTATGCTTGTTTTATATATAATGCTCACTGTTTTTGGTCATACCTAGCAGGAGGAATAGGGACATCTACTCCATCATCCCAGAATGGCAGGCTCCTCAGTTACTATTTAATTGCCAAATTATCTGTTCCTTTTCATAACATATTTTGAATATGACTTTCATTTGCTACATGACTACTGGTTTAAATTGTTCTCCTTTACAAATTTTATGTGATTCCTGATAGTTTGATATTTAATTTTAACTATCTTGCTGTAGATATTTTTTAACGTAATCACCCCTAATCTTTTTTTGCACATAACCCCAAACTGAAAATCTCCTAGAAGTAGGCCCAATTAGCACATTTTTAAAGTCCTCTCTACAGAAGAGTTAGATTGGTGTATACATATGATTCAGGCATATGTACAGGGTTAAGTAATAAATGTTTTCTCATGGAATACTACTGCTACCAGAAAATTAACTGAACATACATGCAGTAGATGTGTTATCAATGGTTATAGCAACTCTTCTTCATCGATGCTGTTGTGTATTAAATTATTCCCAAATGGTTGCTGAAATAACTATAGAGGTTTGAGTGAATCATTTTTGTTTCCAGAGTGCTTTGCATAGCATTGGGAAAGAAATTCTTACTACTCTTATGTTTTTTGGTGCC
This sequence comes from Trachypithecus francoisi, assembly GCF_009764315.1. Classification (NCBI taxonomy): domain Eukaryota; kingdom Metazoa; phylum Chordata; class Mammalia; order Primates; family Cercopithecidae; genus Trachypithecus; species Trachypithecus francoisi. The sequence goes on along the minus strand of NW_022681455.1, from coordinate 86,757,695 downwards.
ATGAGGTGTGAGAGAATAGTGTCATGTTTGATCTTTCTGGTTACTCTGTTTGAATGACACTTGAACTGGCTGCTAATGTTAACGTGTGTGGTAGGGAAAGCCATTGTTTAACTCATAGAAATGATTTTTAAGTTGGGTTGGGGTATTTTAAAACTGGCATGTTTTGGAAAATGTGGGATCTTGTTTCTATCCTCAAATTACAATATTTTACTAAATTCAAATACTTTTCTCCAGCTAACTGAGTATCTGAGAGAATGGTCATTTTGAATAAGTACATCTTTCAACAAAATTGTTAATGACTTTTTTTTCTTGGCAGAATCAGAAAACATTTATCTAGAATGAAAGAGAGTAGAGCAAGAATCAAGTGTTGACACTCTTAGCCTGTGTGTGTGTGTGGTTTTGAAAGTGATAAATTGTCAACAACTTGCTAGAAATGGAACAAATGGAAATGTTGATTAAAAATGGCTGATAAAACTTACCTGTAAAATACTTTATCTTTGTGCTATACATTTGTACTGTGTTAAAGGCTAAGAAGTAATTGTAGTAATCTCTTACAGTCTTGCCTTTTAAAAACTGATTGTCATTATCTCAAACTGACTCACAGGGTGCCGGTATAGAAATCTACCCTGGGAGTCAGTGCACCCTGAGTGACAATGGGATCCATCACTGCAAGGAAGGGATCCTCATTAAGGTGAGCGTTGGCCAAAACACCCACTTTTCAACAGATAGAATGGCTTCACCTACAAATTATGCTTTATTAAATTGTTGGGTTCTGTCTTCTGGTTTTGAAAAGCAAGCAGTATACACATTTCGATAATATCAGTAGTCAGTGATTGGAATCTCTTGTGAGAATGCTTTGTTACCTATAGATCTGCAGAAATGAGAGAGGAAAGCTGTGTCACTAAGGGCTCAGACTGCTACAACATGGGACGAAGCATAGCTTTTCTCCTTTATTTTTAGAATAGTGTGAATAAAGAAGATTTTTAAGGCAGGAAATGTTGAATATGACAGTTCCTAAAACATTTGTTTTCAATGTCACAGGACTTCTTAGATGAACATTATGACATTCCCAAGATATCCATGGTGAATAACATAATACATAATAATGAAGGTTATGGTGTTGTCTTGGTGAAACCTACAATCTTCTCTGACCTGCAAGAAAATGCTGAAGATGGAACTGAAGGTATGTTTAGTAATTTTTAATATAAAAACCAGACATAATTTATTTCAGCATTAAATGCTGATTAAGGATCTGAGTCTTCCTCTGTTCCTTAAAAAAGGTTGTTGGGATATGCTTGGGCAGAGAGAGAGAGAGAACCTTGATAAAGCCATAACGTTATAGAATGCGAAAGAAACTTTCAAGGTCAACTAGTTCAACAGTTCAACTGTCATTCAAAATCTTGATGTTGTGGTTTCTGTGCAGTTCCCTTATCATGCTTAGCTTTCTTTTTTTTTTTTTTTTGAGACGGAGTCTTGCTCTGTCACCCAGGCTGGAGTGCAGTGGCTGGATCTCAGCTCACTGCAAGCTCCGCAGTAGCTGGAACTACAGGCGCCCACCACCTCGCCTGGCTAGTTTTTTTGTATTTTTTAGTAGAGACGGGATTTCACCGTGTTAGCCAGGATGGTCTCGATCTCCTGACCTCGTGATCCGCCTGTCTCGGCCTCCCAAAGTGCTGGGATTACAGGCTTGAGCCACCGTGCCCGGCCTCATGCTTAGCTTTCAATGAGGGTGGATGTGTGATAGCAATGGTGGGTATGTGATAGCAACGGTGGGTGTGTGATGCTATGGTGGGTGTGTGATAGCAACAGTGGCTCCTACTGGCATTTGTTAAGGCTGGAGGCAGTGAAATGAATGTACCAGGTTGCAGGCTGCATTTCCTGGAGGGGATAGTGGAGTTTACCTCTGTTTTTATTGGTGGAAGTAAATGCCTTCCTGTCACCTGCCGTTCTTGGCAGCAAAGGGGAACTAACTCAGTGGAAATCTGTGAACTTCAAGCTATGAGGTAGATCACTATCAAGCTTTGATGTAGGTGAGGAAAGTTTAAAGCAGTTTATTTATTTAATCAGCTTTTTCAGGTAGAAAGAGTTTAAAGGGTAGTCTTTGTCATCCTTCAGGATCTGCTCCAGTTACATCTCTGCAAGTTCTTTATTTATTCACAGATCTCAAAAAAGTAAAATCAAGGTGTCAGCTGGGCAGGACTCATCTGAAAGCTCTGGGGACAGACTCTGCCTCCAGACGCATTCATGTCATTCATTGGCAGAAGTCATTCCTTTAGCTCGTGGGTCTGAAGTCTCCATTTTCTTGCTGGCTACTGGCTGTTTGCTGGGGCTGGCATTCAGCTCCTAGAGCCTGCTCTCAGGTTCTTGCCTTGTGGTCCCCCCATCTCAGCAACAGAGAACATCCCTCAAGGCAAATCTCATGCTCTGAATTTCTCTTGACTTCCTCTTTTGCAACCAGCTGGAGAAAACTGATAAGCAATCTTAATTACATTGTAAAATTACAGTGCAAAATTCTTCTGCCATTTTATAGCCATGAAAGTAATCCCAGGGGTGGGGATCATGGGGCCTATCTAGAATTAGCTGCTAGATTGGGACTTCATTTAGAAAAGTGGCGCTATCTTATCAGTCTGCATCCTAGCTCCTGACATAGTAACTATCCAGGAAATGTCTGTTGAGTAAAAGTGATTCTGGGATGAAAAGGGTGAAGGAAGAGTTCAAAATTGTTGATCCTGCCTGAGGTTCAGGGAACCTTGGCATAGAAAGCAAGGCAGCTGCTTGTTGAGAATCTTATGGCAAACAATTTGTAAAATCCAGTTAGAGGACAGCAGAAATCCTTTACTGAAAGAAACCTGAAAGCTGTAACAGACTGTGTAGAAATACATGTTTTAGTTGGGTTAGCTTGTATATTTAACTTTGTTATTATTTGTTTGTTTCTCCAGAAAATAAAGCACTTAAAATTCAGACAAGTGGAGAGCCAGATGTGACTGAAGGAGTGGATCTAGAAGAACTGATGCAGTGTGCAACTGGTAAAATGGAGCTTTATGCAAGAACTGACCCTTCTGAGCAAGTCGAGGGAAATTGTGAAATTGTAAATGAACTAATTGCTGCCTCCACACAAAAAGGCCAGATGAAGAAGAAAAGGTTGAGTGAACTGGGGATCACTCAAGCTGATGACAACTTAATGTCACAGGAGATGTTTGTTGGGATTGTGGGGAACCAGTTCAAGTGGAATGGGAAAGGTAGTTTTGGCACATTTCTTTTCTGACCACAGTGATGTAAGTAGATAGCAAAAGACTGGATTTTGCACATGCTGCCCTAAGAATCACTGCTGCCATTGTAGTTTGCTTTAATGTCTATGTTTTATATTTGATTATTTGGGCTTGAGTGAAAGGTAGATTTATTTCCATTTGCAGGTGTTGCACATAAAACACTCCCTCTTTATAAGAAAAATCATAAATGCATATAAAATAGAAAATATTTGGAGATTGCCTATCTGAAAGTCTTGTTTTCTTGTACACATGGTTCTCTCATATTAAGCCTGGTAGTAACTTTTTAGTGTAATTACCTTTAGCACTTCAAAGATGAGGAAGAAAGGAAGGGAATGTAAGACTAGTGCATAAAAATGCAATAGATGTCATATGTACAGGGTTCTTCTTAGAGTTGCCTTTTCATCCTAATTACAGTGAGTCTGATTTCCATCTTGTACTTGTCTTAAAATAAAAGCTTTTATGATTGGGAATTTATCTGCCTAATCAGACTTATTATTGAGACTGTCAATGGGATGCATTTTTCTGTTGAGCTATGCAGTCATTAAAAACAGTGATAGACAGCATAGGAAGTTTGAAGCAGAAATGAAATGTGTTATTCAGAGCCAATGTTGTCCATAGAGCATTTTTACTGTTGCTGAATGGGAATGATTAAAAACAAGGTATTTTTCAGACCAGGTTGTGGCTCACACTTGTAATCGCAGCACCTTGGGAGGCTGAGGCAGGAGGATCACTTGAGCCCAGGAGTTCGAGACTAGCCTGGGCAACATAGTGAGACCCTGTCTCTACTAAAAGTAAATTAAAAAAAAAAGGCCGGGCGCGGTGGCTCAAGCCTGTAATCCCAGCACTTTGGGAGGCTGAGACGGGCGGATCACGAGGTCAGGAGATCGAGACCATCCTGGCTAACACGATGAAACCCCGTCTCTACTAACAATACAAAAAACTAGCCAGGTGAGGTGGTGGGCGCCTGTAGTCCCAGCTACTTGGGAGGCTGAGGCAGGAGAATGGCGGGAACCCGGGAGGCGGAGCTTGCAGTGAGCTGAGATTGCGCCACTGCACTCCAGCCTGGGCGACAGAGCGAGACTCCGTCTCAGGAAAAAAAAAAAAAATTAGCTGGGTGTGGTGGTGCATGCATGTAGTTCCAGCTACTCAGGAGACTGAGGCTGGAGGATCCTTGAGCCCAGGAGGTTGAGGCTGCAGTGAGAGTGAGGTGTGATTGTGCCATGGCATTCCAGCCTGAGTGACAAAGTTGAGACCCTGTCTCAAGAAGAAAAAAAAAAAGCATTTTTCTCTTACCATTGCAGTATTCTGATTATATTACTGACATAGTCAAAATGATTAACTGTACAACCTGTATTTGCTGTGTGTTCTTGGTATCATATTGTAAAACACAGCTTTTAAAAATATTTATATTTTAAAAACTGTATGTGACATTAATATGCCTAATGATTAAAATTATAGTGATGAAATAACAAAATTGAATCTTGTTATATCTTTTCAAACCCACTATGGGCCATAGTGTCAGTGTAGCATTTGTGGTCCATTGAAGAACACACAGTATTTGGTATCTGTTTTCATGCTTTAGAAAGAGTATTACATTTTTTCCCATTAAGTGTGGTTATGTTTGTTTTTTAAATTTGAGTAAAAAATAATTGTTATTTTTTGGATGCTACTAAATGTAGAATTTATGTTAGATTTATTATTTGATCATTGAAAGGTATTTTTACTTCAAAAAAATCTTGTTGCAAAGAAGTTCAAAAAGTAATGTTCATTTCTGCATCAGTTTCAGCAAAATGTTGATATTAAAACCTTTTATTCTTTTTTAAAATTTTTGCCTCTAGATGTGTTTTAAGATAAAAACCAATTATTCAACTTAAAAAAAAAAAAAAAACCACTTTTTTTTTTTTTTTTTTGAGATGGAGTCTTGCTCTGTCACCCAGGCTGGAATGCATGGGGCTATCTCGGCTTACTGCAACCTCTGCCTCCTGAATTCGAGCAATTCTCCTGTCTTAGCCTCCTGAGTAGCTGGGATTATAGGTGCCCGCCACCATGACCAGCTATTTTTTTTTTTTTTGTATTTATTTTATTTTGTTTTGTTTTTAAGATGGAGCTTCGCTTTGTCACCCAGGCTGGAGTGCAGTGGCATGATCTCAGCTCATTGCAATCTCAGTCTCCTGGGTTCAAGTGATTCTCATGCCTTAGCCTCCCGAGTAGCTCGTATTACAGGTGCCTGCTACCATGCCTGGCTAATTTTTGTATTTTTAGTGAGACGGCGTTTCACCATTTTGGCCAGGCTGGTCTCAAACTCCTGACCTCAGGTGATCCACCCACCTCGGCCTCCCAAATCACATTGATTTTTCAATTTAATTTCTACTTTATCTTGGTTTAGATTTTGTAGATAGGTTAGTAACATTCATACGTTCCTTGTTCCTTTTTATAACATGGAGTTTTTCAGATTTCATTTCTATTTTAGCTTAAATCTAAGCTTATATTAATTTTTATTCACATGATTCATTATAATGAGTAGGCCTTCTTTGTTCTTATTTAAGTTATATGCAATACATTTTGCCTCAATCATGGAGTGTTAAACATCTCAAATGGTATAGCATAGGGAATTTAGGAAGTGCTCTAGAAGGGTATGGATTTGATATTTGAGATGAAAACACTGATGTGGAAAAAGGATAGCCTTCTGTGTTGACTAATTGTGTGTCCTATTCTTATGGTCCACCCTTTGTGTGACCTTGAATTTATGACAGGTAGCAAAATTCTATACCTTGATTTGAGTATTTTATTTCAGCTTCTTCAGATGTATTTCCCTTCCTCAGTTTCTTGTATTGTTGCACCATAGATAGTAACATGAATATATTTTTAAAAACTGTCCAGAAATCATTTGATTTCAAGTGTGTATACTTCACTTTTCTGGAGTTGTAGAAGGATGGTGAAATAACCATTTTCTGGATTTTGCTTTTCAGAGGGAGATTGAAGAGAGTTCTATAAAACACTAATGAGCTCATAAGAACCATGTCATTCATGTTTCTTTGTAATTCAGTTTGTTATTTTTATTCTTATTCCTTCCTAGGAAGTACATTCCATAGGCTTTTATGGAAATTGAGCTGAAATAAATTTTGATAATTGGGCTTTGATGCAAAATTTATGTATAGCATTTAATTTTATAACATTTTGTTTTATTCTGTGATTAAATATATATGTATATGTATATATGTTTTAAAGTCTTATATGTGTTGAAGTGAACATTCTCCTCTTTTTCCAGTTCTCACTATTAATAGAACAATATATATCTTTTAAAAACAACAAAACAGGCATAATATACCAATGCTCTGAAAATTGCTATTGCTATTTTCCCTTAATATATTGCAGAAAAATATGTCTGTACATACAAATCCACCTTATTCTTTTGATAGTTGTGTTATAGCCCATTGCCAGAATTCTTTCAGTTATAAGTGATAGAAACTCAACTGAGAAAGGATGTATGAGAGTTGGTTCCTGGAACTAAACATCTAAGGATGAGAGCTTGATGACATGTCTTACTTTTATAAGGTTTCTTTACAGTATGAGTTCTCTTTCCTTTCTTTTCTTTTTCTCCCCTCCCCTCCCTTCCCCTTCCCTCTCCTCTGGGGGAGTCTTTCTCTGTCACCCAGGCTGGAATGCAATGGCATGATCTTGGCTCACTCCCAGTTTCAAGCGATTCTCCTGCCTTAGCCTCCTGAGTAGCTGGGACTACAGGTGCACGTCACCATGCCTAGCTAATTTTTATATTTTTTAGTAGAGACAGTCTTTTGCCATGTTGGCCAGGCTGGTCTCAAACTCCTAACCTCAGGTGATCCACCTACCTTGGCCTTCCAAAGTGCTGGAATTACAGATGTAAGTCACCATACCGGTCCAGTGTGAGTTCTTCCATGTAGTTAAAGGGAACAAATAAGAGTGAATACTTTACCACATTTCTTACACACATAGGGTTTTTCTCCAGTGTGAATATTTTAACGTCTTACAAGAGAACATGGAAAAACAAATGCTTTCCTACGTTCCCTACATTTGTAGAGTTTCTCCCCAGTATGAGTTGTTTCATGGTTATGCAGGTGACTGGAATGAGTGAAGTGTTTACCACATTTCTTTCTTTCTTTTTTTGAGATGGAGTGTCGCTCTGTTGCCCAGGCTGGAGTGCAGTGGTCAGATCTCAGCTCACTGCAAGCTCTGCCTCCTGGGTCTACACCATTCTCCTGCCTCAGCCTCCCGAGTAGCTGGGACTACAGGCGCCCGCCACCTCGCCCGGCTAGTTTTTTGTATTTTTTAGTAGAGACGGGGTTTCACCGTGTTAGCCAGGATGGTCTCGATCTCCTGACCTCGTGATCCGCCCATCTCGGCCTCCCAAAGTGCTGGGATTACAGGCTTGAGCCACTGCCCCCGGCCTCACATTTCTTATATTTGTATGGCTTCACACCAGTATGAGTTCTTTTACGGTTATGGAGGGAACTGGAATATCTGAAGGTTTTACCTCATTAATTACATTCATAGAGTTTCTCCCTAGTATGAGTTTAATTATGATTATGAAGGTGGCTGGAATGAGCAAAATCTTAACACATTCCTTATATTGATAGGGTTTTGCTATAGTTCGTGGTTATCAAGGGAACTGAAATATCTGAAAGCTTTACCACATTTCTTACATTTATAGAATTTTTATCCAGTGTGAATCCTTTCATGTATTTTAAGAGACAAAGGAAAAATGGATCTTTTCCTACATTCCCTATATTCATAGTCTTTTGCTAGTGTGAATTCTTTCATGTATTTGACAGGACCTGGAAAAAGTGAAGGATTCCCACATTGATTTCATTTGTAAGGTTTCTCTTCAGTGTGAGTTCTCTGATGGATTTGCAATGAATTGGGAAAATCAAAGGCTTTCCCACATACTGTACATTCATAATATCAACTTCCAGTGTGTATTACCATGTGTCCTTGGACACTGGTGAGAAATGAAGACTTTTCCACATTGTTTACATGTGTATGTCTTCTCTCTGCATTCCTCACACTCATGATTTGTGTCCAGAATTAGGTATGATACGCCTCCAAAGGGAGGCATGGCAGGTGAAGACGTTTCTACACATGCTGCTTTTACATGGCTTTGGGGCAGGAAAGTAAAATAAAGAAAAATAAAAAGAGAAAAACAAAGTTTTTTTAGAGAAACAAGCTTTCTGTATTAGGTTGACTCATCCCAAAAGAAGTAACAGGCAAACTCCAGACCCAGGCAAAGTCTCAATAACATTATCTAAGAAGCCAGGGCTCCAAGGAATGTGCTCTGGAGAGTCTCCCAGCACTCCCTCAACATGAGGAGAAGAAAAACAAATTGTTATTTTCCTTTCCCCTATAGTGTGAGAAAACTTATGAGTTTATAGGTTCCTGTTTTCTGTAACTACTAACTCAAAGTATTCTGTTTTTCATCTAAGCAGCACAGTGAAGTCATAAGATGCCTGAGCAGGCCTGGATTGCAGCCATCTAGGCACCATAGCGAAGGTTATAAGCTCCTGCAAGGGACTTGAGCAAACCTACATAACAGCCATCTAGGCCCCATAGCAAGAGTCACATGTAAGTCTGAGTTATGAACCTATCACAGTTTGATTTACTGCCTTTGTTCTGCTTCTGTACACTCACTTTTGCTCTACTACACTTCATGCCACTGTAAGCTTGTTTCAAGCTAGCCAACCCCCTTTTAGAAGTGTGGATAAAAGTCAAGTCCTGTGAACCCGGGAGGCGGAGCTCGCAGTGAGCCCAGATCGTGCCACTGCACTCCAGCCTGGGTGACAGAGCGAGACTCCGTGTCAAAAAAAAAAAAAAAGTCAAGTCCTGTCTTTGTTCTAGGCCCAGTCCCTTGATATTAATCCACCAGTGCACTCAATAAAATCCTCCTGATCCACCTATTGGTCTCTCCAGTCTCCTGATTCCCACAACAGCTTTACTCCAGTAGGAATTTTCTTGTTCAGATTAAGATTTGGAATCTGGCTGAACATTTCTCCATGCTGACTACCTTCTTTACTTTCACACAGTCTTGCTACCATATGGCATCTTTGATTTCTCCAAGAATTTTTTTTTTTTTTTTTTTTTTTTTGAGACGGAGTCTCGCTCTGTCGCCCAGGCTGGAGTGCAGTGGCCAGATCTCAGCTCACTGCAAGCTCCGCCTCCCGGGTTTACGCCATTCTCTCGCCTCAGCCTCCCGAGTAGCTGGGACTACAGGCGCCCGCCATCTCGCCCGGCTAATTTTGTATTTTTTTAGTAGAGACGGGGTTTCACCGTGTTAGCCAGGATGGTCTCGATCTCCTGACCTCGTGATCCGCCCGTCTCGGCCTCCCAAAGTGCTGGGATTACAGGCTTGAGCCACCGCGCCCGGCCGATTTCTCCAAGAATTTTTATACTGATCCTTAGTGGTCTGGTTTTCTCATTTGTTTCCTATAGAAGCTATGTTTCTAAAAGTTTCCCACGTCACATTCTCTATAGAGATCCTTTTGGGAAGGATCCTGCAAAGCCCACCCCTGCAGGGTGAAGTTACAGCCACAACCTCAAAGGCCATTAGTCAATTTCCCAGCTTCTGGAGTATCTGAATGGTCTCCCAACAGATCTGCTGGTACCTGCAGGTCACAGGATGATGGAAGCCCCAGAGGAGCCTGTGGGGGTCTTTTGGAACAGAGGAGACCAAGAAGTGAATAGGGACATAATCTGCTTTCTGTCTCTATGGATTTGCCTATTCTTGATATAGCAAATAAATGGAATCATGTAATATGTACCCCTTTGTGTCTGGCTTCTTTCAGTTAGCATAATATATTTGAGGTTCTTCCAAGTTGTAGCAACCTATGTTGATTCTATAGCTAAGCATGAGTACTTTCTTTTTATGGCCTAGTACTATTCCACTTATGTACATAAAACAATTTATTTATTCCTCTATTTATCTATTGATGGATATTTGGGTTGTTTCCATCTTTTCGCTGTTAAGAAAAACGCTGCTTTAGGGAGTATAATCTTAAAGTTTTCTGCCTTTCCAACTGACAAAGATTAAAAACATTTATATTTTAAATTACTTTGATTGTTGTAAGATTTATTATTTGTACCAGTCACCAGTAAATCTGTTCATGGATACTCAGATTCCTTGATGTGGACAAGAGCAGCCATTCTGATGATGGCCATCAACCAGTAAATCTAAATATGTGCTGGGAACTTTTTGTCTGATCCTGTGTTAAGTGCTATAGATGGTGGGACTTCCAAAAGAAACATAAAGAAGAGTTGTTTATTACTTTACCTCACCCATTGCCCCTGCCCCAGAATTGCATGGGATACAAGCAGTATGAGTTTGTTTTTAAGCTATTGATTATGAACCTCTTGATTTTTAAACGTCTCTTACGAGGCACATGATCCTCTCATACATTATCACAGTAGTTGCAATTCCACAAAATTTCTTAGCCTAAAATTTGCTAGATGGAATAGCTTTCTTTAGCCATTATCAACACTTGCAGAATTCTGGGCAGTCATATTTCCAATGTTGACTTTCCATGCATTAATGCAAGTTGTCAGCTGCTTCTTAAAAATTTATTTTAGGCTGGATGCCTGTAATCCCAGCACTTTGGGAGGCTGAGGTGGGAAGATCGCTTGGGGCTAAAAGTTTGAGACCATCCAGGGCAACACAGCAAGACCTCATCTCTAAAAAGTTTTAAAAATTTGGAAGGCATGGTAGCATGCATCTGTGGTTCTAGCTACTCAGGAGGTAGAAGTAGGAGGATTGCTTGAACCCAGGAGTTAAAGGCTGCAGTGAGCTATGATTGCACCACTGCACTCCAGCCTGGGTGATAGAGTGAGGCCCTGTCTCTTAAAAAAAATCACAGGCTGGGCACAGTGGCTCACGCCCGTAATCCCAGCACTTTGGGAGGCCGAGGCGGGTGGATTACCTAAGGTCAGGAGTTCGAGACCAGCCTGGCCAACATGGTGAAACCCTGTCTCTACTAAAAATACAAAAATAAGCCAGGTGTGGTGGCAGGCACCTATAATCCCAGCTACTAGGGAGACTGTGGCAGGAGAATCACTTGAACCCAGGAGGTGGAGGGGTTGCAGTGAGCCGAGATCATGCCATTGAACTCCAGTCTGGGTGACAAGAGCAAATCTCCATCTCAAAAAAAAAAAAAAAAAATCACAAATAACTATAATGTATTATGCTTCCCATGAGAACAATGCAAAGATTATTTCCATCCACCTTTGACATCATCCAAACAAATAGGCCTGAATGCAGAAAAGTCTTAATTTTGGATGTAAGCAAATAGAACCAGAAATATCTGAGATTCTGGGATGTGAATGTGTTCATCTGAAAGGGTTAATGTCATGGATCCGTTCCACCCAGATTCCCCTTTATCTAAGTTTTCTCAAATGTGTCCACAGTCAAACATCAACCATTTTAGTCAAATTTCAACACAAATGAGCTAGAGAAATCTTAGAAATTTGACCTGCTTACCAATTGGCTACTAATATAGAGTCTCCCACTTCCTTTGGAAATTGTTCCAATCTGGACGATTCAAGAGCAGTTTTTAGCCAAGATCGAGTAATAGGTCTCAGGTTTCCCCCATACCTTACCTAGAAGACTGGACAAGATACCTGAGACAACGGTTTTCCAGATGTTACATAACAGACAACACAGGGCGATAATACCTAAGAAGAAAACTGAAAAAGTAAGTTCTACAATTACACCAGCTTAGTGCCTAAAGGCAGATTCCAGGCCTCAGTACAGGGAGTGGAAATGAAGCCCGGTTAATTCACTAAGTCAGGGAGATAGAGTTTAGAGGCCAAGGCAGCCAGAATTTGCAAGACAGAGCACTGGAAGGGAGGGAGATGCACAGACAGCACCAGAAACCTGCAGAGGGTCCCCTGTGGTATCACTTGAGTACCAATCTGCAGGTGTCTAGCTTGTAGATGGCCGTCTTCTCCCTCTGCCTTCACATGGTCTCTACTCTGTGCCTGTTTGTGTCCTAATCTCTTGTAAGGATGCCAGTCACATTGGATTAGGGCCCACCCATAAGGACTCATTTTACTTTTAATATACAGGACCTGTCTCGAAATACAGTCAGATTTTAAGGCACATAGGTTAAGACTTCAACATAACTTCAATTTACGAATTTTGTGAGAGACAGTTAGCCCGTGACACCTTCCTAATGTGGACAGTTATTGGAAGCCAGATTAAATTTATGAAAAATTGATACTGAAAATATTTCAAAAGTAACATTTTAATAATTTTCAGGTCTATATAGTTAACCTTGAGCTACCTACTTTAAGATGTTGCTAAATAGGGCATGCTTTATTAAATAGGTATTTTATTTTTGATTACTGCATTGTTTATTTTTTTACACACTTAACAGATTTTAAATCAATTAAATAAAAATACTGCATCTCCTTTATGGATAAATCATGTGCCCTGGAGACCCCAAAATCTTGATGACATTCTGTGAAGTTACACAAATGTATCTAAAGGAACATATCTGTTCTTGTTCTGATTTCAATTCTAAATAAAAATCCAATTTCAAAATCAATTAAGAATTATTTTAATCTAGGAAACCTTAGAACTGTTACACATGTAAAGCCTTGTCTCTGAGAGCCTTTTCTCCTCACCACTGCACCACTCCACAAATCTTAGCTGGTGTGGCATGGCATTGCCCCCAATCACAAGAACCTAAGAGCTCAGCCCCAAGATCACCACCATCATGGGTTTGCTCAGCCTGTGTGACTTCAGCTTCTGGGGTAGGTACAGGGCAATCAAAATGGATGAAGAAACACTTCAGCAAAGCAATCATGATTTGTCCACAAAACAGTGAAAAACTGTAATGTAAAATTAATCCAAACATAAATCTAACACCGTTCTGCATTTCTTGAACTTGGTTTTATATTTGCACAGTGTTCTTGGTCACCCACCAATATTTTCTGCGTCTTTCTGAAGAACTTAATTATTAAGTTACTAAACCTGCTCTTTTGACCATAAGTCAACAGGATTGTGATTAGAAAATTCACATAGTACTCTGTGCAGGGCACTTGACGGTGTGGCGAGTGTAGTGCAATTAAAGATGGGATAGAAGTCTCTGACTTCTGAACTGGACACAGGAGTTGTCAAAATCACCAGACAAGGCAGTGAAATGGTATGGTCAGAACTGAGGAACGTCATTTCCTTGGAAAGTCTTACAAATATCTAAGCACTGCCTGAAGTCAACTGAATACATTGCTCCATACACTTCCACAGAAATGGGTAACTGGCACCCATTCATTATGATCCATGTCATCTGTCTCTACTTCCCAGGCAGTGTCTCTGTCCCCCACCCCGAGCTTCAGGCTGTGTTTCCAGCTGCTGCTCTGCTTCTGCCATCGATGCTGCCTGCAGCGGCTGGGTCCCTTGCTGGATGGCACTGTGGGCAACCTGCATCTTTTCACAGGGCACATGGTTCTCGTGCCTTTACGGAGCAGACATCTTGGCAAATAAATGCCTCAGTGCAGGAGCCACATGCAAGGCGTTTCCCTTCTGTGTCTTCTTTTGTGATCTTGAGGTGGGACTTGGGTTTGAAGGCTTTGTCACTCATGTGGCATGCAAACTCTTTTGTTAAACTGTGAACTCTCGGACAGTGCTTTAAGTAAATAATTTTCCACACAGCTCACAACTGTAGGGATTACATCCAGTGTGTGTGCATCGTATGTGTGTGTGTATCTTTTTTTGTTTTAAGATGGAGTCTCCCTCTGTCACCCAGGCTGGAGTGCAATGGCGTGATCTTGGTTTACTGCAAACTCCGCCTCCTGGGTTCAAAGGATTCTCCTGCCTCAGCCTCCCAAATAACTGGGATTACAGACACCCACCACCACGCCTGGCTAAGTTTTGTATTTTTAGTCGAGATGGTGTTTCACCATGTTGGTCAGGCTGGTCTCAATTTCCTGATCTCGTGATCCGCCTGCCCTGGCCTCCCAAAGTGCTGTGATTATAGGTGTGACACACTGCACCCGGCTGTGTGTATGTTTTGAGACGGAGTCTGACTCTGTCACCCAGGCTGGAGTGCAGTGGCAGGATCTGTGCTCAATGCAACCTCCACCTCCTGGGCTCAAGTGATTCTCCTGCCTCAGCCTCCCAAGTAGCTGGTATTTTAGACGTGTACCACTATGCCTGGCTAATTTTTATATTTTTGGTAGAGACGGGGTTTCATCATGCTGGCTAGGCTGGTCTCGAACTCCTGACCTCAAGTGATCCACCCACCTTGGCCTCCCAAAGTGCTGGTATTAGAGACATAAGCCATCACACCCGGCCCCTACGTGGATTTTTAGGCGTTCTTTCAGGTAGGCCTCTGGTGAAACCTTTTGTGCGCATTTCACAAACGGCTTGTCCGCTGTGTGGCATTTCTCAGCTTTATCCACTGCCTTCACAGGAAACGTTTTCCCGCACTCCTGGCCGACGTCGCTCCCTAGGTGACCATGCAGCAAATGCTCAGACCTCAGGACACTGGCAGCTGTTTTCCGGCCTGGTGTCAGCTCAGCCCGCAGTCATTGCGTAGTTACACGTGAAGGCTCGAGGGGTCTGGAACCACTAATCTTTGAGCCTGGGGTCTCCATGGTTTCTACTTCCTGGCCCTAGCAATGGACTTTCTGAACTTTCTTGCCCTTTCAGAATTGCGTTTTGAACTTGAGTGTGGTCGTGGGTGACTCCCCGGCCTCCTGCCCTGGGGCGTGGTGCCTTTGTTCTGCGTCACCAAAAGTTTCGTCATCCTGATCCCAGCTTCTTCCAGATCATCCTCCCGAGGCTCAGCAGCGTCTCCGCCAGTGCATGTGGGTCTCTCGCCCTCATTTCCCTTGTCCCTGGAGGTGGGGGCGTGCCCGAGGCCGTTTGCCTCCCTCCCTAGACAGAAGCTTCCTGCCACGATACCGGCAGGAAAGGGCCGAGTTTCCTTCTGTAATCAGGCCTCGGGCACAGGCTGGGGCGGCTCTGAGCGCAGAGGGGACCCAGCCCTGCCGATTCCTCCTGACCTGCTAGCGCTCGGCCCTCCCCACTGTTTATATTCAAGATGATGAGAAAATAAATCCGTCAAGTAGATTAACCACCTCCTACCGCATGGATTCTGCCTTTATTTTCTTTGTATTGCAATATAATTTATACATCTTAAAATTCAATCTTTAAAGTGTACAGTTCAGTGGTTTTTAATATATTCTCAAAGTCGTACCACTATCAGCATGATCTAACCCCAGAACATGTCCCTCACTCCCAAATGAAATCTGTATCCCTTGCAGTTACTCTCTCTCCATCCCTTCTTCTTCCAGCTCTGGCAATGACTAATCTACTTTCTGTGTCTATGGAGTTGCCTCTTCTGGACATGTCATAGAAATGGAATCATACAATACATGGTCTTTAACTTCTTGTTTGATCTCTTAGCGTAATATTTTCAAGGCTCATTCATGTTGCCGCATGCAGCAGTGCTTCATAGCTTTTTATATTTGAATATTGCATTGTATGCACGGACCACTTTGTTTATCCGTTCATCTGTTGATAGACATTTGGATTATTTTCCCTTTTTGGCTATTGTGAATACAGCTGTTATGGTAATCATCATACAGTAATTCCATTTAGCTTTTTGAGGAACTAGGCCTCCCAATCCCAAAATTACATGCAATAATTTAGTCTGATTTGGTTTTTTTGTTAATATATGACCACAACTTAGAAAAATGTTCACCAACTAAAAGAGGTGTAGACAACAGTTTTCTAATACATATTTCCCAGGTTCTATAATAGCTCAAGTCTCAGTCTGAGTGATGGTCCATTGACACTTCTCTGATTTCCTTCAGAAAAGCAATAAAGGCTTACTTCTAAAGCTAGCTAAAAACTAACCTCCCGAATTAAATCTGCCTTTCCATGAAGGTTGGTTAGGTAACAAAGGCAACGGCACTGCAGAAGTTACTGAAGTTTGGATAGATAGCACAGGAAATCTGAGTGGAACACCACTGTAGAATCCCATACACATCATAAGTCAGTAGGCCTTTATACAAATCCAAGAATTTTTAAAGGTTTTTAGCAAAAATGTAACTACACTTATTACCTATTAACTATCATCCCTCCCATGTGCATTTCATATACTAACTGCCATTTTGTGGTGATGTGGTGGGTTTTTCCAGAGTTTTCTAAAATCTGTTTTAGGGACATTTCCTGCCCCACTCTGTAGGTCTTCCAGGATGTAAAGCCAGCTCACTCACTCTTCTGAAAGTGAGGTGCCAGGCCACCAAGCATGGGGTCTTTCAGCAGCACTCAGGGCATGGGGTCTGGCTTCTTCAAGTGCCAGGGACAGCTGGCCTTGGGTCAACAGTATCTGTGGCTGGTTTGCATGATTTGCTTCCTGAGTTTGATCACTCCATTGTTTCCATTTTCATCCTCTCCAAGGATGAGATCTGGTGGCTGATACCTTGATATTAGTAACATTTTTTGCCCTTGTCTCAACCATGATGGCACCCATGGATTCAGCATATTCCCCAACATCCTTCAGGGGAAACTCCCTAATATCTGAGAGATGGCATTTGTTTCAGTAATAGCCATTACAATGTTTTCCAGCCCATGTTCTTTCAGCTCTTTATCCCACTTCTTCAAGATATGAAATGAATCCTGTTTGGGTAACATCATGCACTGTATCAGCTGCAGCCGATCCTCCATAGCATATGAGCCAATGAATGAAACCGTTCCTGGCCAGCAGTGTCCCAGAGGAGGAACTTGTGAAGGTCATTTCCGCAAGGCGCAGATTTGGTCACAAAAGACACCTCAATGGTAGGGCTGATGTTGTGGTCAAAGTAATCCTGGGCAAATCAACACACAATGCTTGATTTCGCAACACCGGTGTCCCCGAGAAGGCACACTTTGAACTCCTCTATTGCCATCATGTGCTGGCTGTCAGGCCAGCAGGGGCTCAGCAGCGTCCTCCCGGCTCCATCAGCATCTCCCACCTGGGCACCTTGCTGGTGCCGCCCAACTTTTCATCTTCAAAGCCCTTTTTCTACTGCAGTTGCTTTTCCCAACAGCTGCACATTTATCCCAGGGAAGGACTCTGATTGGTCGTGGCTGAAGCATATGTCCACTCCTGGGCCAATCCCTCTGCCTCGGGTAATGAGATGCTATGATTGATTATGTCTGCATCAGGTGCACCAAAAGGAGAGGTGCTGGGCAGTCACAAACAACAGCTGTTATAATCCACTACAGCCCGGATTGCAAGATCACGGGAACTTTCCTCTTTCATAGTTCCATAGGGTTGGACTCAGGAGACTTGGTTGGTCTCAGGAGACTAAAAGGGGAGTAGGGTTTTCTGTGTTTCTTTTTGTCAACTTAGGACTGGGATTTCTTTAGGCGTAGAGGGTCAGCTTCAGTTCTAGGTAGAGATGGCTGATTCAATGTATGCATCACCTGGCATGTTAGCGAAGCTTTTTTTTTTTTATTTTTATTTTTATTTTTTTTGAGACGGAGTCTCGCTCTGTTGCCCGGGCTGGAGTGCTGTGGCTGGATCTCAGCTCACTGCAAGGTCCGCCTCCCGGGTTTAGGCCATTCTCCTGCCTCAGCCTCCCGAGTAGCTGGGACTACAGGCGCCCGCCACCTCGCCCGGCTAATTTTTTGTATTTTTAGTAGAGACGGGGTTTCACCGTGTTAGACAGGATGGTCTCGATCTCCTGACCTCGTGATCCGCCCGTCTCGGCCTCCCAAAGTGCTGGGATTACAGGCTTGAGCCACCGCGCCCGGCCTAGTGAAGCTTTGAGAGTAAACAAAAAGTAAGAAGATTAAAAGAATATGTAAACCCCCCCCCAAAAAAAAAAAAAAGAAAGAGAAAGGAAATAAAATATGTAAAATTTGGAAGTTGAAAATCACATGGACAAGTGGGAACTGACTTGGTTCTCCCTACCGCTGGCTTAGGAGTCAGTTTTTTCTGTCTGTTGGGAAGGGCCAGGTGCAGGAATTGGCACTTTCGGGTACTTCTGGAAGTAGAGGTAAAGGTGAGATTTGAAAAAGCAGAAAATCGGATGGGCACGGTGGCTCAGGCCTGTAATCCCAACACTTTGGGAGGCCAAGGGGGGTGGATCACCTGAGGTCAGGAGTTTGAGACCAGCCTGGCCAACATGATGAAACCCTGTCTCTACTAAAAATACAAAAAATTAGCCGGGCGTGGTGGCAGATGCCTGTAATCCCAGCTAATCAGGAGGCTGAGGCAGGAGAATTGCTTGAACCTGGGTGGCAGAGGTTGCAGTGAGCTGAGATCGAGCCACTGCACTCTAGCCTGGGCAACAAGAGCACAACTCCGTCTCAAAAAAAAAAAAAAAAAAAGAAAAAAAGAGAAAGTCTCTGGCCTGGCAAACACTAGGTATAGTAGGCCACAGGAGTGCTGTACTGAAAACAGGGTTATGTGAATGGCTCCTAGTTTTCTTCTCTCATTTTTCTTTCTTTCTTTCTTTCTTTCTTTTTCTTTTTTGTTAGACAGGGTCTCATCCTGTCACCCAGGCTAGAGTGCAGTGGTGCCATCTTCGCTCACTGCAACCTCCGTCTCCTGGGTTCAAACGATTCTCCTGTCTCAGCCTCCTGAGAAGCTGGGACTACAGGTGCCTGCCACCACACCCGGCTAATTTTTGTAGAGACTGGGTTCCTCCATGTTGCCCAGTCTGGTCTTGAACTCCTGAGCTCAAGTGATCCGCCTGCCTTGGCCTCCCACAGTGCAGGGATTACAGGTGTAAGTCATCGCGCCTGATCCCTAGTTTTCTTCTCATGCTCAGCTTCCAGGATGCCAACTGCCAGGTCTGTATGCTATGGGCAGAGGTTTGTAGAAATGTATTTTAGGTCTCCCTTCATGGTCGTTTCCCCAGAGATACTGTACAAATACTGGATGTTTCTAAAGTGAATGCCCAACGATTGATCTCTGGTAAAGCTCGCAGTTGCTAAGCATCAGGGGATTGAGCCTCCAATCAGTATGTTAGTGTCCTGACCTTTTAAATAGAGCAGACCGCTCAGGATCCCCAGACAGCTGAGGAATGCCTCTAATATGACAGAGATGAGTGCAACCCAGCATCTCCTCTGTCTGTCTTTCCTTCAGCAGCGCAGACCCCGGGGTCAGTCTCAACCGAGGCGGCCAGGCTGGACTGCAGTGGCAGTGGCTGCCTAGGGGCGGAACCAGCCGCTGGGCCCCATCCTGGTGGCTCTGGGCACAAGCCAGGGGAGCGGGCACAGGCGGGCAGCAGAAGCTGCACCGGGAGGGTCTGCTGGCTGGGCAGGGAGTGGTGCTCTGCAAACTCTGAGGTCCCCAGGTCTGAGCTCAGCAGCCTTGGCTGGTGCCCAAGCTGCAGCTGCGATTTGCATGGAGCTCTGCCCGCCAGAGAGTGTCCTCATGGGGGTTTCCCCAGGGGAGGCCTTCAGCATCTCAAGGTTCTCTAACTGCTGTAGTCTCAGTCATGTGTTCCCACGTGGGAATGCTGTCTTCACACGTGACTGGGGCTAGAGTCGCTGGAACTTCAGGATGCCTTCCCCTCCCAGGGAATGTCCTGAAAACTCTGCCAACTCCCACTGACGTGGGGCGGGAACGCAGGGCTGGTAACAAGCTGTCATCGATGTTTCTGACACGTGAGCCATGCACATGCGCGCTGAGAACGGTTGGCCATCCGTTGGTTGTGCGCACGCGCAGTGACGAGCTGTCAGAGGTCCGCATGCGCGGTCGGGCTTACCGGCTTTCGCTTGGCGCGGCCTGGCTGCTTGGCTTCGCTTGTTACTGGCTCTGACTTTGGAAGCCGCGGAGTTTCCTGGTTGGAGGTCGTGGCTGACCAGAGTGGCTTGGTCTTATTGGGCCCCTGAGGCTGTGATAGGGAGACTGGTGCTGAGGTGTCTCTGATAGCCTCCGCCATGAAGGGGCCCTGCGGCTCCTTCACCTGCTGGCGGAGGTGCAGGGGGGGCGATGTCGAGGACGATGACAGCCCCTTCACCCAGCGCGGGTACAACATCCGAGAGAAACACCTCGGCAAGCTCCACAGAGCTGCCAGCCGGGGTGACGTCTCCAAGGTGGAGCGCATCCTTTCGCGCGGGAACGCTGACTTGGATGAGAGAGACAAGAAAAAGAGGTGACAGGAGCTGGGGCTGGGGGCGGGGGCTGGGAGGAGGCGGGGGTGTGGGAGAAGCGCCCCCTTTTTGACGGGGGGATGTGGGGTGGGGGGTGAGCCCTTCTGACCTCGGGGTCCTGGCTTTCCTGCCTCCGCAGGCTCCACAGCACCTGGCATGGGGAAACCTTGGAGGGGTTAATTAAGTCTATACAGCACTTTATCTTTAATGGACACATTTCAAAACATATTTTTTTTTTTTGTTTTTATGAGACGGAATTTCGCTCTTTTTACCCAGGCTGGAGTGCAGTGGCGCGATCTTGGCTCACTGCCACCTCTGCCTCCCGGGTTCAAGCAATTCTCCTGTCTGAACATCCTGAGCAGCTGGGATTGTAGGTGCACGCTACCACGACCGGCTAATTTTTGTAGTTTTAGTAGAGACGGGGTTTCACCATGTTGGTCAGGCTTGTCTCCAACTCCTGACCTCAGATGATCCGCCCACCTCGGCCTCCCAGAGTGCTGGGATTACAGGCGTGAGCCACTGCTCCTGGCCAACATGATGTTATATACTCTATAGACAGGTGCATAAGGAGAGCAATAATTCCCATGACATTTCAATTTCTGGGCTAAAAATTCTTCAGATTATATCTAATATTTATTTTTATATAAATGTACACCTATGTAAATACGTTCTTTACTGAAGAACCTTAGAAGGAAACTTTGAAGTGGGAAGTCGTTCCTGTTCGAGTAGGAACATTCGTTTTTCTCAAGATGTGAGCTCTTTGTGTATCAACTTCACATAAACCAAATAAAAATATCAAAGTTTTAATATTTTAAAGTTAAACTTGTCTGTGTTTTACTGTTGTGATGACATGAAAATGTTTTTTGTAATGAGGTAAGACTGGCCTTTCTATATATCAAAATGTGCTATTAATTTCCACAAATTGTTTATTAACAGCTGAAAAGACAGGTAAATGAATGAAACAGAATAGAAGATCTAGAATTGCCCAAATATATGTAAGAATTTAGAGCTTGATAATGTTGACATTTTAGATTAGCAGGAAGGGTGAATTATTCATAAATGAAATGCCTGCTGTTTGGAGAAAACTAACTAGATTTTTATGTCGCAAAAATGAGTTCCCGATGAAATATAGATCAAACATTTTAAGTATACAAAATAAGGAAAGTACCAGAAGAAGACACACATGCCTATTTATACAGATACATTTTTACGTTGACAAAGACCTTCTTAAGAACTTCACAAGCAAGCATTCTGAAGGTTGATTTAGCAAAATAAAACTTAAAACACTCTGTAAATAAGAAAAAAAGACAACCTACTTGCAAAATATTTACAATACATACATATAACACACACACATGTAATACGTACACATCAGGTGAACAATGTATCTTCATATCTTCAACAATAAAATAATTCTAAATTTGGGCAAAGTACTTTTTTTGTAGATCCATAAGTGACATAGGAAAAAATATTTAGTGTTTCTTGCAAGAGAAATAATTCATGTTAAAAAAGAAATAAAATACTGTTTCCTATCCACAAAGTTTGTGAAGATGAAGACAGTGGTACTTACACGGCTGCTTAAAGTTTAAGTTGCTGATGACTTTTCAGATAGAGAATTTGGTGATAAGCACCACATTTACAAAACATATATGCCCTTCACTCATCAATTCCATTATATTGAAATATTTGTAAAAAATAGAGATACATCCAATTTGTTTTTCTCAGTACTGCTTAAAACCTCAATGTATTAAGAAGAACCCATACGGTGGATTTTAGAACTAAATTTCAGTGCATCCATAGGATGGAATAGTAGCTGTTGAAGGTGTGACTAGATACAGACTTATTTTGACATGTGAAGATGTACTTTGCTATACCAATTGAGAAAAAATTATTTTGAGTGTACGTACACATAGACTATGCTCTTGTTTTAGCTGAAAATGTGTACCAAATATGAATACATTTATTTCTGGGCATTTGTACTATAAGTAACTTTTTTTTCTTGTCTGTGATTTCTGCAATGAGCATGTATAAAAGTTATAGTAAAGGCTTATTATTAATGAAATAATCCTTGGGAAAAGAAGAATACACAAAACTTGCCTAGATAAAAATAATTTCTCACTTTCTATTATTTTATTTTTGTGGTTTGGTATCTTCCAACCACGAAAACCATTTTTGTGGTTTTAGCCTCTTTTGGAGAAGGGGGAATCCTTTTATCTGTGCTTAAAGGTTTTACTATGAATACATTTTTATTACATACATATATTTTTATTATATATAGATTTACTACATATATGCAAAAAATAGATTAAAAATTTTAGTTTAGTTGTATCTTTATGAAAATAAAAAATAGCAAACATAAGTGAGTATTACTATTACAAAAGTATTGCTTTATTTTATGGGAGTTTTCTGTAAACACGTTGAACTCCCCAACTGTAATTTTCCATTGCTTTTTTAAATAAAAATAATTTTTTTTGAGACAGGCTCTCACCCAGGCTGGAGTGCAGTGGCACGATTATGGTTTACTGCAGCCTCGACCTCCTGTGCTCAAGTGATCCTCTCCTCAGCCTCTGAGTAGCTGGGACTGCTGGTGTGTGCAACATACCTGGCTAATTTTTGTACTTTTTGTAGAGACAGGGTGTCGCCATGTTGTCCAGGCTGGTCGTAAACTCCTGGGCCCAAATAATCCTCCCACCTTGGCCTCCCAAAGAGCTGCAATTACAGACATGAGGCACCATGCACAGCCTTCATTCTTTCAATCAATTTATCCATCAAACAGAAGCTGGACACCTGTTATGTAGTACACATATTCTACTATCTTTCAGGACCCTTTCATCCTTAAAAACTTCATATTTACCTGCCTAGCTTGAACAAGCTGAGAGATTTAAAATTAGAGTATTAGAATTTAATCTCAATTTAAGCTTTTCCTTCCTCCTTTAAGCATTTCTGAAGGTGGAAAATAGCAAAATGGATTTTTTTTTTTTTTTTTGAGACCAAGTCTCCGTTGCCCAGCTGGAGTGCAGTGGCATAATCTTGGCTGATCTTGGCTCACTGCAACCTCTGCCATCTGGGTTCAAGTGATTCTCTTGCCTCAGCCTCCTGAGTAGCTGGGATTACAGGCATACGCCACCACACCTGGCTAATTTTTGTATTTTTTAAAAAGACAGGACTTCACCATGTTGTCCAGGTTGGTTTTGAACTGCTCACCTCAGGTGATCTGCCTGCCTTGGCTTCCCAAAGTGCTGGGCTTACAGGTGTGAGCCATTGTGTCCGGCCGCAAAATATAACTTTTTTTTTTTTTTTGAGGCGGAGTCTCGCTCTGTCGCCCGGACTGGAGTGCAGTGGCCGGATCTCAGCTCACTGCGAGCTCCGCCTCCCGGGTTCACGCCATTCTCCTGCCTCAGCCTCCCGAGTAGCTGGGACTACAGGCGCCCGCCACTTCGCCCGGCTAGTTTTTGTATTTTTAGTAGAGATGGGGTTTCACCGTGTTAGCCAGGATGGTCTCGATCTCCTGACCTCGTGATCCGCCCGTCTCGGCCTCCCAAAGTGCTGGGATTACAGGCTTGAGCCACCGCGCCCGGCCCAAAATATAACTTTTAACTACTCTTTTGAAAGTTTATAACAGTCTTAAATGTGAATATTAATCATTGAAAGTACCTGATTTACATCCATTCTATAAATCTAAATAGAAAATAAAATAAGTCATATGCTTTCATTTGAATTCTGTATTTATTTTGGCTTAAAGTGTTTTTTTTTTGAAAATCTAAGAATGAGTTTGTTTTAAACATTTGTTGTCATCTTTATTTTCAGTCCTCTTGTTCCATGGTACTTTTAAGAACTAAAATTTATTTAAATGACATTTATATGACTAGAACGGCCCTACATGTGTTGTATATACCAGTTCCACTTATTGCAAGGCACCATGGATTCTGTGATGACCCATCATTTTATGTCTCAATAAGAGAATTATTTAAATGTTGCCAATTTTAGTTGTAGTAAATCAAGAATTGTAAGTGGAATTCCAAAGTCAGAGATGTTAAAATATGAGCAAGTGAGCAATTTAGAATGATCGAAATACAATGTTACCTCTAATCGTTAAACATACGTCAAAGAAGATATAATTGTATCATTTTACTTAACTAAAATCTTGTCTTTGTTAAGCAGTAGTATTAGTAGTAATTGTAATATCTAACAAATACGGAACTGTTATTTGTGCTAGGAACTGTCTAAATGCTTTGTACAGAGTCTCATGCAAGCATCACAATAGTGTCCTGTGAAACAGCCAGTATTTTTAACTCCATTTTATTAATGACGAAATTGAGGCAAAAAAGGCTAAGCAGTAAGTGGGAAGTGACAGAGTTTGAAGTAGGATTCCAGTCCAAGTTGAACTGAATCCAAAGGCCAAGGTCTTTCTATTGAAATAGGCTGCTCTTTCATTAATGTAGTGAGTAATAAGAGGGAGTAAAAAGTGTGATTTCTTCACAAAAAATTAAATATTTGTTTGGAAGGCAGAGAAATCACATGCTGCTCAATGTTTATAATTACATAGATGATTTTATGTTTTCAGATGATTTTATGTTTTCTGATAGTTTCCTGAAAATGTCGTCTCCCTCTCATAGGACTGCTCTGCATTTGGCCTGTGCCAACGGCCATCCAGAAGTGGTAGCTCTTCTGGTGGACAGAGGATGTCAACTTAATGTCTTTGCCAACAAAAACAGGACAGCTCTGCTAAAGGTACATAGTAGTCAATGATTTCAGCATGAGATGGATTTGATACAAATACATAGAATAAAATAAAATAAAATTCATCTCGTTTAAACAGAACTCATTGGTGAAACTTGTGGAATGCTTATTTTGAACTCTAGAATTTACAATCTATTGCTTGGTCTAATACTGACAGGCAGTACAATGCCAGGAAGAGGAATGTGCGACTATTTTGCTAGAACTCGGTGCCGACCCAAACCCTCCAGATGTCTATGGCAATACTACCTTACACTATGCCATCTACAATGAGGATATCCCAATGACAAAAAAACTGCTTTTACACCATGCTGATATTGAATCAGCAAACAAGGTATAGATCAACCAACTTTAATTTCAAAATATTTGAAATGCATTTGTTTTAACATTGACTTATGTACAGGTCAGTTTTCCGTATTTGGAAGCTCAAGCAAAACCTGCATAAAAATATTTGGAAATAACTTAATTATAAAATGTTACTTTAAATATTGATACTTTTAAAGAGGCATTAGAGGGTACATCTTTTTAAATGTATTTATGGTAAAATTTTTGAAAACACTGAATTTGTAAAAGGTAATAGTTTTAAATTTTTTCTTCCAAGTTTTTTTTTTTTTTTTCTAATTACCCTGGAAAGTAAAATTTGCTCTGGAAATAGGCTTTATCTTAAAATTCCAAGAAAACTAACACATTTTTAAATAAAAGAAATCTTGATGCTGTTGATAAATTCCTACATAGAGTAATATATATGAAAATGATTTAACTCTCAGTGGCAGGGCTTAAAAGGGAAAAATGGAAAGGGAAAGGAAAATGGAAAGGAGAGCAACCAGAAATATGCAGGCCAATTTGGAAATTAGGTACTTGAGGGAAAATACCAAGAAGAATTTTTTTGTTGTTGTTTGCTTTTTGTTTGTTTGTTTGTTTCCAGTTTATGTCTGGACAAGATTCTTTTCAGTTTTGGGGATAATAGTTTTCAGTTTGGGAGAGAGTTAATGAGTTGCTCACTTGTTTAGAGATCAATTTTAGGAGGACCGTGAGGAAATCGGATTGGCTCTGAATAGGTGGTGATGAAGTGGGAAACCCTCAAGTAATTAACTGACTTATCCTGTGCTGGCAGAAACAGCCACTTAGATAAATGTCTAAACTCTGCTCTCGAATCTAGACTGTCTTTACAGGGAAGGTGGAAGATAAGGAGCTTATAAATAGCAAAGTCAAGTTGGATTTTGAGTTTACTAGTCCCTATTCTATTCCTACCCAAACAAATTATGTGCAGTTTTCAGTAAATGTAAAAGAGAGAGTAAAAACTCTCAGTAAATGTAAAACAGAGAGTAAAACTTCTCTTTTACTCTTTCCTCTTTTTGGCCAAATCCTCAAAGATGAAGGTAATTGGTCATGTGGTGAGAGATGATGGAAGTAATTGTCAATGGCACTAGTTCTCAGCTAGAACTGTGCATCACCGTAACCTAGGGAAATATAAAAAATTCTACAAAGCTAACCTCTCCTCTGATGATTTTGATATAGTAAATCTAATAAAACCTAGACATATATGTTTAAAAATATTTCCTTGGAGCCAGGCATGGTGAAACATGGCTGCAGTTCCAGCTACTCAGGAGGCTGAGGTGGGGCTATTGCTTGAGCCCAGGAGTTTGAGTCTAGCCTGGACAACATAGTAAGACCCTGTCTCTGACTAAATAACAGCAAATTCCTCAAAATTCTGATACATGCCTGGTTAAGAATCACTGAAGAGATAAATATAATATGTAAATTGCCATCTCCAAAAACTCTTCTAGAGTTAAGAAATCTCTAGAAGAGTTGGAGTTTGATAGGTACTACTTCCTTTAAATCTCTCCTTTTCAATAATATTAGCCCATATTTCTTTACTTTGTGGTTGGCAAGCTAAAAGAACTATTATTGGCAATATCTATCAGCTTGCAGAATAACACCTTTTCCTTCCCACCATTAATTCTTTACTGCCATTCAGAGGGTCTTTATACATTTGCTATGGGTAGTCTTTCTTTTTTAAAATGGTTTTGAGACAGGATCTTGCTCTGTCACCTAGGCTGGAGTGCAGTGGCACAATCACAGCTCAGTGCAGCTTCAACCTCCTGGAACTCAAGTGATCCTCCTACCTCAGCCTCCTGAGAAGCTGAGACTACAGACATGCACCATCATGCCCAGCCAATTTTTAAACTTTTTGTAGATACAGCGTTTCACTATATTGCCCAGGCTGGTCTCAACCTCTGGGCTGCTTCAAGCGGTCCTTCTGCCTCAGCTTCCAAAAGTACTGGGATTACAGGCATGAGCTAGTGCACTCAGCCTGGGCAGTATTTCACTAAATGGAGGGTGACCCCTTCAGGACTTCACATCTCTTTGTTACCATTCAGGTGATTAGTCCAATAAATCTTTATTACAAGTGGAGTTTCCTCAATTAGAATTGTAGCAAGCTGCATTATGGGCTACATCAGTATGTCTGTTCATAGAATTTTGGCATAATCAGGATGATAGTTTTAAACTCTGAAAACCATGAAATTACTAAGAGTACAGATATAAATTCTTTTTTTTTTTGAGATGGAGTTTCGCTCTTGTCGCCCAGGCTGGAGTGCAGTGGCACGATCTTGGCTCACTGCAACCCCTGCCTCCCGGGTTCAACAGATTCTCCTGCCTCAGCCTCCTGAATAGCTGGGATTACAGGTGCCTGCCACCATGCTTGGCTAATTTTTTGTATTTTCAGTAGAGACAGGGTTTCACCATATTGGATAGGTTGGTCTTGAATTCCTGCCCTCAGGTGATCCGCTCGCCTCGGCCTCCCAAAGTGGTGGGATTACAGGCGTCGGCCATGACGCTTGGCCATAAATTCTTTTAATCATTTAGTTTCAGCATTCCTATGAACTAAATATCTATTTGGCTAACAATCTCAGAAAACTACTTACTAATAGATTTTAAATGAATAAATGCTAGAAAAATTAATGAAGTGGGTGGTATGAGTCTTAGTAGCAAATTTTATTACATGTTGGGGACTGTTTTTTTGGTAAAACATCCAAAACTAAAGAAAGAAAATATTTTACATGCAAACACTTGCTTTCTGCACAACCATTTGGCAACACATCCGTGGCAAGTTTAAAAATGCAGGCACTACAGTCTAATTGTGGTCCATAGGTATGTGTCACTTGCCTTCATAAATTATGTCAACATGTCAAATTGCGGAGACTCATATACAAATCTGGATTTTAGGTTTCTCTTAAGAATCAAATCTGGTGTCCCTTGAGCCCACATCACTGTTCGGTCTGATGTGCAGAGGTTACCCCTTTCTATGAGGTCTGTGTTCTCTAGTTTGCTGTGGTGTCCACCTAGGTACCTCACTTAGGTCACCCCCTTTGCCCTTGTAAGCATTTGACAACTCTCGTCTTACAGTATATTTTGATAAAGATGTCAAGGCTTTCAAGATAGTTTCTATTTGTTTATAATATATAACCGATATTTTATATGAATCCCTTAGCACCAGAGTTGAATTTTAAAATTTAGAAGTTTTTAAAAAACCTGCTAAATTCTATATTCTTTTTATTTATGGTAAATATTCTTTGTATTTAACTCTTATTTTTTATATTTGCCATAACCACCTTTGCATTAGCATACCATTAAGCCTTTCTAGGTTATTCCTGGCTGTAACTGGATGTGTACCCATCTGGTAAAGTAAACATTCTTTGCAATGCAGCTTAAGAAACACTTGTCTAGATGCAATAATTTAGATCATTAATAAAAACCCTTGAAGCTTTTACTAATACGTCTTAAGATTTGGGAATATAGAGATAAAAGATAAAGCCACTGCCCTCAAGAAGCTCTTGGTTTACATGGAAAACAATAAAATCATTACAATATACTATGCTAAGTGCTGTGACAGAAGCAAAGACTATTGGAACTGGTGTTGAAGTGAGTTTTGGAGATGACCAGAGTTCATGTGGTGAGGCGGAGGAGGAGGGGTTTTTCCAAGGGAAGGAACAGCACACAGGAAAGCAAAGAATAATAAAAAGGAAGGGACTTACTTACCTACATAAATATAAGGTTTTCAGTTCAGTTGAGAAATATGTAATGTTGTGAATTATCAGTTGCTCTTGCTGTTTTACAGGATGAACTCACACCATTTTTGCTAGCTGTGCATGAACAAAAAGAGCAAATGGTAGATTTTTTAAGAAAGCAAAAAGAAAATTTAACTGCAGCTAAGTTTGAAAGGTACAGTAATTAGTTCTTTTTTTAAAACCTGACTGATACTCTACAATGATAACAGTCTCTCTAGTTAGAAATATTAGATTAAGAAGAAGATTAACTTGTAATTATTGTGATATAGTAAAAGATATCAACACAAATCATCTGTTAAATAGAAAAACAATTATTTGGGCTGGGCAACATAGAGAACAGTATGTAGTAGAATTCATCTTCTCTTATTATATTGACTGGGGTTTGTTATTTGTAATGTGATGTTTTTGGTCATGTGACCTGACCAAAGTGTTTTTATATTGGTTTTATTAGTTGTATGAAGTGTGGATTTTAACTTTAATATACTTTAAGATTTAATAAATATTGAACTTCATAACCCTTTTATAGTAGTTTTTAACCTCTGCTTCTTATAAGCTCTTCCTTTAAACATGCTGTGTTAGACATAAATAGGAGTTGAAAATCATTTGTTCTTCTAGATGACTCTTTAAGTTGCTTTCTTTGAAAAATAGTAATGTTAAGCTACCCCTACGTGGCTGTTAATTGCTATTACCAGATACTGTGGGTTCATTAGCTTTTTCTATTTTATTTCTAGTGTATTTTGATGTTTTTATTTTATTTATTTATTTAGGCAGAGTCTGACTCTGTCGCCCAGGCTGGAGTGCAGTGGTGCGATCTCAGCTCACTGTAACCTCCACCTCCAGGGTTCAAGGGATTCTCCTGCTTTAGCCTCCTGAGTAGCTGGGACTACAGGCGTGTGCCACCATGCCCAGCTAATTTTTTGTATTTTTAGTAGAGATGGGGTTTTACCATGTTAGCAAGGATGGTCTTGAACTCGTGACCTCAGGTGATCCACCCACCTCAGGCTCCCAAAGTGCTGGCATTACAGGCATGAGCCACTGCACCCGACCCTGATGTTTTTATTTCTAATTGCTATGGGTGGAGGAAGAAAATACAGCTTTAAATGAGTAGCTTTTTTTTTTTCTAATGAAGACAAGCCATAGGTGGGTGAAAAAGAGAAAAGAGCTAGGCTTTAGATTCACACAAGACTGGGTTTAAGTCCTAGCTTTCTCACTTGCTAGGTGTGTGACCTGGGAACATTACTTATCACCAAATATGTTTTTCTATATGAAAAGGAGGATAATAATATATCCTTCAAGGGTGGTTGTGTGGAAGAAAGATTTTATATGTATATGTATATATAGCATTTAATTCAGTGCCTAGCACATGTATATGGGCATCATTAACTGAAACTACTATGATTATTATTATTACTATCATTAGTATTAGTATTGTTGTTTCCTGCCTGCAGATGGCTCTTACTTATCTGACCCCTAGCTGATTTTGAATTACAATATATCTGTCTTTAAATCTTTGCCTACATTAGATAAGTGATCTCAGCAAAGTTTCTTGCTCATCAAAGGACTTTAAGTTAGCAACTTCTATGATGTAATACCCTAATGGGACAAGAGGCTTTTTTTTTTTTTAAAGCATTGGTGGTAATTTATGAAGAGGAACACTTGAGCACCCAAGATGCTTATGTTTGTTAGTACATGTAAATGTTTAATTCTACATGGACAGGCAAAATATTAAATTGGTAAAGGATACCAAATTAGCTTTTTAAATAACTTTCTTAAAGTTCCTAAGAAAGAATTTATCTCTCTGGTGTTTTAAAACAGCCCTCGTTCTTGTTGTACATTGTGAATCAGCAAGTATAGTCAGTATTCTTCTTCAGCAAAATGCTGATGTGTTTTCCCAAGATATGTCTAGATGGGCTGCAGAAGACTATGCCATTTTTAGTCCTTTTAGTAGGCAAGTTTTTACATTAGAAAGCTAGTTTACACTAAATTGAGGTTTAAAATAATTATAGCTCTTGCATCCTATACACCAGGTGAGATTTTATATTTTAATTCAGGTCGTTTTGGAGTGACAGTGAGTTAGTCCACTTTATCAACCAGAAATCAGGCAAAAGGCTAGACTGGTTAGAAGTATCAATGGGTGCAGAATTCTTTATCTGAGGACTTTTGAGATCTTTAACTTAGAGATCCCAACATTGTCCCTTTTACTCCAAGTATAGCCACATGAACAGGATAAAAATAGTGCCACATCTCTCATTTCTCTAATTAATTATTTGGGTGTTGAAATGTTCAGTTTAGCAGAAAATCTCATACTGTCTTTTGAGGGCTATCTCCTATTCCCTCCTCCTTTAATTTTCCAAGAACCTAAGGGGTTTCTAAGTCCAAGAAGGATAAAATGACACTCTTTTACCAGTCAGAAGGAAGGGAAGAAAAGGACATTCTAATCATTCTGCTGTTTCCATTGATTCTTTTCCTGCATTATTGCCATTAAAAGGGGTTCTGCCGTCTGTTAATGCTTGACTTTTCCCACCAGGATTCGCTTACTAATTCAGAGCCCTCAGTTTTCATAGTGATCCATACATGGACTTCATAGCTATAACTTTTTTAGTTCACATACATATATGCTCAGCCATTGTTCCCAAAGCACCAGCATCCTGCTCTGACAGCTGGGCATCCTAGCTTTAGCCACACACATAGTGAGAAAATTGACCAACCTTCCCCCACACTCAAAACCTTATGTGGAGCCCACATCTTAGCCTAGACTTAGCTGAGGCCTTCATGGTAAGTTATCCTTTAAGGCCCTTGTTTGTCTTTTCTCTATTAAATGTTAGTTGAGATTGTTCTAAACTGTCAAAGAGGTTAAATAATGTTGCAGAAAGAGAACAGTGTTTTCTTACTCCATTGTTACCAGATCTGTACTCTGAGGTTCCTTTATATGCTGGTTAGCGTATTTTCTTAGGGAGTGGAAGGTTCTATATTATCCTTCCCCAGAGCAGTGGCGCCAATTTTTGTTTTCTTTTTTTTTTTTTTAAATTTGTGATTTTATCTTCAAGTGATCTGATTTCCATAATAATGAAAATCTCCCAAGTTACTTGCATTTCTTTCTTTCTTTCTTTTATTGATTTATTTATTTTTTTTGTGAGATGGAGTCTTACTCTGTTGCCCAGGCTGGAGTGCAATGGTGTGATCTTGGCTCACTGCAACTTCTGCCTCCCGGGTTCAAGCAATTCTCTCACCTCAGTCTCCCAAGTAGCTGGGATTACAGGCGTGTGCCACCACACCTGGGTAATTTTTGTATTTTTAGTAGAGACGAGGTTTCACCATGTTTGCCAGGCTGGTCTCGAACTCCTGACCTCAAGTGATCCACCTGCCTCAGCCTTCCAAAGTGCTGGGATTACAGGCATGAGCCACCGTGCTGGGCCTAATTACTTGCAATTCTACCTAAGTTTTAAAAATATTTTCATATTCTACCTCACAGGAAGCCATTCAACAGAATTATCTGAATCTCAAGTATGTTTATTGGGTTTATCAGAGCTAAGTCTCATCCATGACTCATGAGTATTCACGTGTAAAGCAGGGTTTTGTGCTTGCTTCAGGAGCGCACATAGTAACACTGGAATAATACAGAGAAAGTTAGCATTGCTCCTGCATAAGGCTGACACACAAATTCATGAAGTGGTTCATATTTTGTGCAGTCCCTGGAAGGTCATTTCACAATTTTCTGACTAGCTCCAAGGAGACAGCATGAGTCAAAGCAAAATGGTTGGCACTTAATATTGAAATTGTGATTTTCACTACAAAAATATTCACATACAGTGATCTATGGAATGAGAATGGAGCTGAGTAAAACACGTGATATTGTGTGCAAATATATTGTTAGTATGTATCTCAGAAATGAGAAAATGTCAACTTGCATCTCCTTCATGGAACTTACAAAAGGAGTTTTATCTTTTATGTCAGTTGGAGGTGAACATGGAGATTAAGCATCATTCTAACAAAGACCTACTGGTTCAGAGTTTGAGTCTGTGAAGAAGGAATAATAGTCGAAGGCAGGTCTTGATATTTATTAGTTTTTTGCCTTTGGTATGATTGATGAGTTCAGTAACAATAGACAATTATGTTATCTAATTTAGTGAGATAATAGGTTTATAAATAAATGTAGTTACAAACCATGAAATATATGAGATACCCTAAATTCTAAGCCACAAAGAGTAGAACACCTAATAAACAAAATTAGGACTCAATAACATTTCCCAAATACCACAACATTTCAATATTAGAACCTACAAAAAATACACATTGGATTTTTTTTTGCAGTTCTAAGATAGTTTCACCAATAATAAAGTTCAAGAACAAATTATTTCATTGCTTCACTATTTTTCTGAGCATTCAAAATATGTTATCTCACTAAATTTTTATAACAACCTAGTAAAATAAGACAGCAAAATTCTCACTTTTTAGAAGAACACATTGAATCTAACAAAAGCAACTTATCCAAGAACTAGTAGCTTTTGGTTATGGAGCTAGGGCTTATTCTGAGTTAAGACACTTTCCATTATGTCAGGCTAATGCAAGTTAATTTACTGAACTATACTGCCTTCAGTTCATGAGTACTTCATGTTATTTTTTTCTTCTTTAATTAGAAGCTTAAAGAGAAGTTTGTAGAGCTTACAAATTAGAAGTGTATGGGATAATTAAAATTCTAAAATTAACACTGATATCATTTGAAATACTCTAAGAATTTAATATTTTTGGTAATTATGTTTATATCAGTTTTTAAATCGTAATTTTACTTATTACGTTTTTAGACATAGCATTCACCAACTAATGTCTGAATACAAAGAAAACGAGACACCTAGAAATCCTCCAAATAGCAATCCAGATAAGACTTCTGGTAGTAAATTACTCTTGGTGGTCTTACCATAGATTAACAAGTAAGAGTTAGGAAGTTTTAATCACCAAAGAGTAGTTTAAAAGCTTACTATGTAAATTACATGTATACATATACCCTCACATACATATATACACGCACATATACACATATATGTGTGTGTTTTAAATTTCTTCTTAGTAGGTTAGATTTCAGAATTATTTAAAAAGTTATGTGTAGATAATTCATAATCTCAAACAGTATTATCTGAAAGGAATCATTTCTTTAATCGTAGTCCCTAAAAACTTATATGATATTTTTTGTATAAATAACAAAAAGGATTTTTAAGTTAGTATGTGGTATGTTTTATTTATAGTCTCATTATAGCAAACTGGATGTGTTATGAAATTGGAGCTTCTATTTAATTTTTAAAATAAATGGTTTTCATTGGTGGGCATGGTGTGGCTCATGCCTGTAATCCTAGCACTTTGGGAGGCCGAGGTGGGCTGATCTCCTGAGGTCGAGAGTTTGAGACCAGCCTGACCAACATGGAGAAACCCTGTCTCTGCTAACAATACAAAGTTAGCCATGCATGGTGGTGCATATCTGTAATCCCAGCTACTCGGGAGGCTAAGGCAGGAGAATCGCTTGAGCCTGGGAGGCGGAGGTTACCGTGAGCCGAGATCACGCCATTGCACTCCAGCCTGGGCAGCAAGAGCAAAACTCCATCTCAAAAAAAAAATGGCTTTTATTTAGTAAATAAATGTCAATTACAGTTGACCTTTGAACAACATAGGATTTAGCGGTACTGACCCCGTGTGCAGCTGAAAACCTGTGTGTAACTTTTGATTCCCTCCAAAATTAGCTGCTACTAATAGATGATTATTGACCAGGAGCCTTATTCATAACATAAACAGTCAGCGAAGACATTTGGTATGTTACGTGTGTTACTATACTCTATTCTTACAAGAAAGCAAGCTAGAGAAAAATGGTTATTAAGAAAATCATAAGGAATAAAAATATATGTACTATTTTTTATGTGGAAGTGGGTCATCCTCATGGTCTCCAACTTGAGTAGGCTGAGGAGAAGGAGAAAGGAGATTGGTCTTGCTGCCTCAGGTGGCAGAGGTAGAAGAAAATCTGCATATAATTAGACTGCTGCAAGTTAAACTCCTGTTGTTCAAAGGTCAACTGTATTACATAGTGATTTATGTCGCTAAAAAAAGTAACTTTTTAAAACTGGGACCTTAACAATACCTTTCTGGTACCATAAATAAAAGTCAATAAGAACTATAAAACTTATCCAGTGTGCACTAATACTAATAGAAAATCATTTTTTTTTTTTTTTTTTAATGTTATTTATTTATTTATTTTTTTTATTTTTTTTTATTTTATTTTATTTTATTTTTTATTTTTTATTATACTTTAAGTTCTAGGGTACATGTGCATGACGTTTATATCATGTATAACTCCCCAATGCAATCCCTCCCTCCTCCCCCCTCCCCATGATAGGCCCCAGTGTGTGATGTTCCCCTTCCCGAGTCCAAGTGATCTCATTGTTCAGTTCCCACCTATGAGTGAGAACATGCGGTGTTTGGTTTTCTCTTCTTGTGATAGTTTGCTAAGAATGATGGTTTCCAGCTGCATCCATGTCCCTACAAAGGACGCAAACTCATCTTTTTGATGGCTGCATAGTATTCCATGGTGTATATGTGCCACATTTTCTTAATCCAGTCTGTCACAGATGGACATTTGGGTTGATTCCAAGTCTTTGCTATTGTGAATAGTGCCGCAATAAACATACGTGTGCATGTGTCTTTGTAGTAGAGTAATTTATAATCCTTTGGGTATATACCCAGTAGTGGGATAGCTGGGTCATGTGGTACATCTAGTTGTAGATCCTTGAGGAATCGCCATACTGTTTTCCATAATGGTTGAACTAGTTTACAATCCCACCAACAGTGTAAAAGTGTTCCTATTTCTCCACATCCTCTCCAACATCTATTGTTTCCTGACTTCTTAATGACTGCCATTCTAACTGGTGTGAGATGGTATCTCATTGTGGTTTTGATTTGCATTTCTCTGATGGCGAGTGATGACGAGCATTTTTTCATGTGTCTGTTGGCTGTATGGATGTCTTCTTTTGAGAAATGTCTGTTCATATCCTTCCCCACTTTTTGATGGGTTGTTTGTTTTTTTCTTGTATATTTGTTTGAGTTTTTGTAGATTCTGGATATTAGCCCTTTGTCAGATGAGTAGGTTGCAAAAAATTTTCTCCCATTCTGTAGGTTGCCTGTTCACTCTGATGGTAGTTTCTTTTGCTGTGCAAAAGCTCTTTAGTTTAATGAGATCCCATTTGTCAATTTTGGCTTTTGCTGCCGTTGCTTTTGGTGTTTTAGACATGAAGTCCTTGCCCATGCCTATGTCCTGAATGGTACTACCTAGATTTTCTTCTAGGGTTTTTATAGTATTAGGTCTAACATTTAAGTCTCTAATCCATCTTGAATTAATTTTCGTATAAGGGGTAAGGAAAGGATCCAGTTTCAGCTTTCTACTTGTGGCTAGCCAATTTTCCCAGCACCATTTATTAAATAGGGAATCCTTTCCCCATTTCTTGTTTTTGTCAGGTTTGTCAAAGATCAGATGGCTGTAGATGTGTGGTATTATTTCTGAGGACTCTGTTCTGTTCCACTGGTCTATTTCTCTGTTGTGGTACCAGTACCATGCTGTTTTGGTTACTGTAGCCTTGTAGTATAGTTTGAAGTCAGGTAGCGTGACGCCTCCAGCTTTGTCCTTTTGACCTAGGATAGTCTTGGCAATGCGGGCTCTTTTTTGGTTCCATATGAACTTTAAAGCAGTTTTTTCCAATTCTGTGAAGAAACTTATTGGTAGCTTGATGGGGATGGCATTGAATATAAATCACCTTGGGCAGTATGGCCATTTTCACGATATTGATTCTTCCTATCCATGAGCATGGTATGTTCTTCCATTTGTTTGTGTCCTCTTTGATTTCACTGAGCAGTGGTTTGTAGTTCTCCTTGAAGAGGTCCTTTACATCCCTTGTAAGCTGGATTCCTAGGTATTTTATTCTCTTTGAAGCAATTGTGAATGGAAGTTCATTCCTGACTTGGCTCTCTGCTTGTCTGTTACTGGTGTATAAGAATGCTTGTGATTTTTGCACATTAATTTTGTATCCTGAGACTTTGCTGAAGTTGCTTATCAGCTTAAGGAGATTTTGGGCTGAGACGATGGGTTTTTCTAAATATACAATCATGTCATCTGCAAACAGGGACAATTTGACTTCTTCTTTTCCTAACTGGATACCCTTGATTTCTTTCTCTTGCCTGATTGCCCTAGCCAGAACTTCCAACACTATGTTGAATAGGAGTGGTGAGAGAGGGCATCCCTGTCTTGTGCCAGTTTTCAAAGGGAATTTTTCCAGTTTTTGCCCATTCAGTATGATATTAGCTGTGGGTTTGTCGTAAATAGCTCTTATTATTTTGAGGTACGTTCCATCAATACCGAATTTATTGAGCGTTTTTAGCATAAAGGGCTGTTGAATTTTGTCAAAAGCCTTTTCTGCATCTATTGAGATAATCATGTGGTTCTTGTCTTTGGTTCTGTTTATATGCTGGATTACGTTTATTGATTTGCGAATGTTGAACCAGCCTTGCATCCCAGGGATGAAGCCCACTTGATCATGGTGGATAAGCTTTTTGATGTGCTGCTGAATCCGGTTTGCCAGTATTTTATTGAGAATTTTTGCATCGATGTTCATCAGGGATATTGGTCTAAAATTCTCTTTTTTTGTTGTGTCTCTGCCAGGCTTTGGTATCAGGATGATGTTGGCCTCATAAAATGAGTTAGGGAGGATTCCCTCTTTTTCTATTGATTGGAATAGTTTCAGAAGGAATGGTACCAGCTCCTCCTTGTACCTCTGGTAGAATTCAGCTGTGAATCCATCTGGTCCTGGACTTTTTTTCGTGGGTAGGCTATTAATTGTTGCCTCAATTTCAGAGCCTGTTATTGGTCTATTCAGGGATTCAACTTCTTCCTGGTTCAGTCTTGGGAGAGTGTAAGTGTCCAGGAAATTATCCATTTCTTCTAGATTTTCTAGTCGATTTGCGTAGAGGCATTTATAGTATTCTCTGATGGTTGTTTGTATTTCTGTGGGGTCGGTGGTGATATCCCCTTTATCATTTTTTATTGCGACTATTTGATTCCTCTCTCTTTTCTTCTTTATTAGTCTTGCTAGCGGTCTGTCAATTTTGTTGATCTTTTCAAAAAACCAACTCCTGGATTCATTGATTTTTTGGAGGGTTTTTGTGACTCTATCTCCTTCAGTTCTGCTCTGATCTTAGTTATTTCTTGCCTTCTGCTAGCTTTTGAATGTGTTTGCTCTTGCCTCTCTAGTTCTTTTAATTGTGATGTTACAGTGTCAATTTTAGATCTTTCCTGCTCTCTTGTGGGCATTTAGTGCTATAAATTCCCTCTACACACTGCTTTAAATGTGTCCCAGAGATTTGGTATGTTGTATCTTTGTTCTCATTGGTTTCAAAGAACATCTTTATTTCTGCTTTCATTTCGTTATGTACCCAGTAGTCATTCAGGAGCAGGTTATTCAGTTTCCATGTAGTTGAGCGGTTTTGATTGAGTTTCTTAGTCCTGAGTTCTAGTTTGATTGCACTGTGGTCTGAGAGACAGTTTGTTATAATTTCTGTTCTTGTACATTTGCTGAGGAGTGCTTTACTTCCAATTATGTGGTCAATTTTGGAATAAGTGCGATGTGGTGCTGAGAAGAATGTATATTCTGTTGATTTGGGGTGGAGAGTTCTATATGTCTATTAGGTCCGCTTGGTGCAGAGATGAGTTCAATTCCTGGATATCCTTGTTAACTTTCTGTCTCGTTGATCTGTCTAATGTTGACAGTGGAGTGTTGAAATCTCCCATTATTATTGTATGGGAGTCTAAGTCTCTTTGTAGGTCTCTAAGGACTTGCTTTATGAATCTGGGTGCTCCTGTATTGGGTGCATATATATTTAGGAGAGTTAGCTCTTCCTGTTGAATTGATCCCTTTACCATTATGTAATGGCCTTCTTTGTCTCTTTTGATCTTTGATGGTTTAAAGTCTGTTTTATCAGAGACTAGGATTGCAACCCCTGCTTTTTTTTGTTCTCCATTTGCTTGGTAGATCTTCCTCCATCCCTTTATTTTGAGCCTATGTATGTCTCTGCATGTGAGATGGGTCTCCTGAATACAGCAGACTGGGGTCTTGACTCTTTATCCAGTTTGCCAGTCTGTGTCTTTTAATTGGAGCATTTAGTCCATTTACATTTAAGGTTAATATTGTTATGTGTGAACTTGATCCTGTCATTATGATATTAACTGGTTATTTTGCTCATTAGTTGATGCAGTTTCTTCCTAGCCTCGATGGTCTTTACATTTTGGCATGTTTTTGCAATGGCTGGTACTGGTTGTTCCTTTCCATGTTTAGGGCTTCCTTCAGGGTCTCTTGTAAGGCAGGCCTGGTGGTGACAAAATCTCTAAGCATTTGCTTATCTGTAAAGGATTTTATTTCTCCTTCACTGATGAAACTTAGTTTGGCTGGATATGAAATTCTGGGTTGAAAATTCTTTTCTTTAAGAACGTTGAATATTGGCCCCCACTCTTCTGGCTTGTAGAGTTTCTGCCGAGAGATCTGCTGTTAGTCTGATGGGCTTCCCTTTGTGGGTAACCCGACCTTTCTCTCTGGCTGCCCTTAAGATTTTTTCCTTCATTTCAACTTTGGTGAATCTGGCAATTATGTGTCTTGGAGTTGCTCTTCTGGAGGAGTATCTTTGTGGCGTTCTCTGTATTTCCTGAATTGAATGTTGGCCTGCCCTACTAGGTTGGGGAAGTTCTCCTGGATGATATCCTGAAGAGTGTTTTCCAACTTGGTTCCATTTCCCCCTCACTTTCAGGCACCCCAATCAGACGTAGATTGGGTCTTTTTACATAATCCCATACTTCTTGCAGGCTTTGTTCATTTCTTTTTCTTCTTTTTCTTTTGGTTTCTCTTCTCGCTTCATTTCATTCATTTGATCCTCAATGCTGATACTCTTTCTTCCAGTTGATCGAGTCGGTTACTGAAGCTTGTGCATTTGTCACGTA
Source organism: Trachypithecus francoisi (assembly GCF_009764315.1). Lineage (NCBI taxonomy): Eukaryota > Metazoa > Chordata > Mammalia > Primates > Cercopithecidae > Trachypithecus > Trachypithecus francoisi. The sequence continues at coordinate 86,717,486 of NW_022681455.1, read as the reverse complement.
TTTCTCGTGTCATGGTTTTCATCTCTGTCATTTCGTTTATGATCTTCTCTGCATTAATTAGTCTAGCTGTCAATTCTTCCACTTTTTTTTCAAGATTTTTAGTTTCTTTGCGCTGGGTACGTAATTCCTCCTTTAGCTCTGAGAAGTTTGATGGACTGAAGCCTTCTTCTCTCATCTCGTCAAAGTCATTCTCTGACCAGCTTTGATCCATTGCTGGCGATGGGCTGCGCTCCTTTGCAGGGGGAGATGCGCTCTTATTTTTTGAATTTCCAGCTTTTCTGCCCTGCTTTTTCCCCATCTTTGTGGTTTTATCTGTCTCTGGTCTTTGATGAGGTGGTGACGTACTGATGGGGTTTTGGTATAGGTGTCCTTCCTGTTTGATAGTTTTCCGTCTGACAGTCAGAAGGACTGTCTGTTGGTCTGTTGGAGATTGCTTGAGGTCCACTCCAGACCCTGTTTGCCTGGGTATCAGCAGCAGAGGTTGCCAAAGATAGAATATTGCTGAGCAGCGAGTGTACCTGTCTGATTCTTCCTTTGGAAGTTTCCTCTCAGGGATGACTCCACCTGTGAGGTGTGGGGTGTCAGACTGCCCCTAGTGGGGGATGTCTCCCAGCTAGGCTACTCAGGGGTCAGGGACCCACCTGAGCAGGCAGTCTGTCCGTTCTCGGATCTCAACCTCCGCCTTGGGAGATCCACGGCTCTCCCCAAAGCTGTCAGACAGAGTCGTTCGCCTCTGCACCGCCCCCGCTGCTTTCCCTATTGGACCTCAGCTGTGGGCTGTCCCCAGAGGTGGAGTCTACAGAGACAGGCAGGTTTCCTTGAGCTGCTGTGAGCTCCACCCAGTTCGAGCTTCCCAGCGGCTTTGTTTACCTACTTAAGCCTCAGCAATGGCGGGCGCCCCTCCCCCAGCCTCGCTGCTACCTTGCGGATAGATCGCCGCAGACTGCTGTGTTAGCAGTGAGGGAGGCTCCGTGGGCGTGGGACCCTCCCGGCCAGGTGTGGGATATATTTTCCTGGTGTGCCTGTTTCCTTAAAGCGCAGTATTGGGGTGGGAGTTACGCGATTTTCCAGGTGTTATGTGTCTCAGTTCCCCTGGCTAGGAAAACGGATTTCCTTCCCCCTTGCGCTTCCAGGTGAGGCGATGCCTCGCCCTGCTTCAGCTCACGCTGGTCAGGCTGCAGCAGCTGACCAGCACCGATTGTCCGGCACTCCCTAGAGAGATGACCCCAGTACCTCAGTTGAAAATGCAGAAATCACCGGTCTTCTGTGTTACTCGCGCTGGGAGTTGGAGACTGGAGCTGTTCCTATTCGGCCATCTTGCTCCGCCCCTCCAATTAATGTTATTTAAATCAACACTAAGTGATGCTTGAGCATCCCCGCCGCTGGTCAGCACGCCGATGGCCTTGCCGGCCACGGAGAGGTGCGCCAGGAACTTCCGCAAGGAGCCCTTGCGGGCCCGGGAGTCGTCCGCGTCCACGGCGAGGAGGCCGAGGGGAGTCGCTAGTCCGGGTGCAGGGCAGTCAATCAGAAAATCATTTTTTAAAGATACCAAGTGTAGAGGTCAGAAAAGCAATTTCTTGTTGAAAAGCACAGGTCATGTTTCATATTCTTATACCAACAAGGTCTCACTTATTGACTTCATTCTTCCTAATTTGAAATTGAATGAGATACATTTACTTCATTAGAACAAGATCAGTTCTTCTCTCCACTAGTTAATTGTCATAACTAATTTTGTTAGAACAAAATACTCTTTTACCAGTAGCCAAAAGGTTATTGTAATGAATACCCAAATAGTCCAACTCTAGGCTCAACAAATTATAATAAAAGTATAAAAGTGCTTCGCAATAACAAAAATGCTACTATGCTACCTAAATGTGACACCAAATACATTATACAGTCTGAACTGTGTGAGGACACTTTTAATGTAGTACATATCAATTGAAGAACTTTTACAAGTTAGATTTTGCAAGCTACAGGTGACAAACACGTAGTCTTGGTCTTTAAGGTGCTCATAATAGACTGCAGCTGTCCTTATTTCATATCTGTGTGTTTTTTCAAGATTTTTTTTTTTTTTTTTGAGACGGAGTCTTGCACTGTCACCCAGGCTGGAGTACAGTGGCACCATCTTGGCTCACTGCAACCTCTGCCTTTTGGATTCAAGCAGTTCTCCCTGCCTCAGCCTCCCGAGGAGCTGGAATTATAGGCGCCCACCACCATGCCCAGCTAATTTTTTTGTATTTCTAGTAGAGATGGGGTTTCACCATGTTGACCAGATGTCTCGAACTCCTGACCTCAGGTGATTCACCTACCTCGGCCTCCCAAAGTGTTGGGATTACAGGTGTGAGCCACCACACCTGGCCAATAATTTTCAAATGAAATATTTTTACTCATTTATACACTTGTCCATTTAATGAATAAACTATCAAGAGTGTTTTAGGGAGTAAGCTTCTTTTTTTTTTCATGTTACAGAATACAAACATTTAAAAATACAGTCAGGGGCTGGGTGTGGTGGCTGAGGCCTGTAATCCCAGCACTTTGGGAGGCCGAGGTGAGCGGATCACCTGAGGTCAGGAGTTGGAGACCAGCCTGGTCAACATGGCGAAACCCTGTCTCTACTAAAAATACAAAAATTAGCCAGGTGTGGTGGTACACGCCTGTAATCCCAGCTACTTGGAAGGCTGAGGCATGAGAATTGCGTGAATCCAGGAGACGGAGGTTGCAGTAAGCCGAGATCACACCACTGTATTCCAGCCTGGGCAACAGAGAGAGACTCTGCCTCAAAAAAAAAAAAAAAAAAAAAAAATACGGTCAGGGCTGGGCATGGTCACACATACCTATAATCCCAACATTTTGGGAGGCTGAGGCAAAATGATTGCTTGAGCCTAGGAATTTGAGACCAGTTTGAGTAACACAGTGAGACCTCAACTCTACTAAAAATAAAAATCAAGAAATGAAAAATTTAGCTGGGCATTGTGGCATGCATCTGTAGTCCCAGCTACTTGGGAGGCTGCACTCCAGTCTGGGCAATGGAGCAAGACCATCTCAAAAAACAAAACAAAAGCAAAACAGTCAGGAGCTTGTTATGATCATTTTCATTTATATTATTTGCTACTTCATTCAGTGCCTACTACTATGTGCTGGATGCTGTCTGGAAGTGTGTAATGATCATTTATTATGTTAAATATGTGTTAGACATTTGAAGTATGTGGTGAGGAATGAAAGCTGTCAAAAAGTGGGTAGGATTTCAGGTAAGCATGCAGAAGGGGTAGAACTTTTCTAGGTAAAGAGGCAGAAGAATGATGTGGGCAGAAGGAACATCTAACAAGTTTGTATGTTTGACAGAAGGAACATCTAGCAAGATGGCATGCTTGGAAGAAGGAGCAGCAGGTGCAAAAGGTAAGATGCTTGAGTGAACTTTGCAGGGTTTATGAGCAGTTCTTTTTTGCTGTTGCAAAATCTGAGATGGGAGTGGTTGGGAATGAGGGAAAAACCTAGGTAAGGCAAGCTCATGATGGACTTTTTAATACTTTAAACTGAGTAGATCTTATCCTGCAGGCTATGGGAAATTTACCAGGTGGAGTGCTTTGGGCTGCAAATACTAAAGGACCTAACTAACATTAACTAAAACAACAGGAAGCAGAGTTGCTTTGGTGGGTGGTTCAGTGATAACACTGGGTCCCACTTGGTGTTCCTGTGTCAACTGTGCTGTCGGTAGTGTTTTGTACATGTCTCCTTTCATGGCTGGCTAATTAGCAAGAGCTCCAAACATCATGTTCTCATAACACAATTTCTGAAGGCTGGAAGGACTGCTTTTCTTCTCATGTTTCTTTGAAATAGGGAGAAAACTCAGAAGCGTGCAGTGGGCTTCCTTTCACATTTTATTGGCTTTGTTACACCACATGCTCATTCCTAAACCAGGCACTGGGAAAACAAATGTAATGACCATGATTAAATTAGAATAGTCATTTCTCTTGTTGGGGATGGGGAGGGGTATTAGGATGATAAATATTCAAATAGACTTGTAGTTCTCCAGCAAGAAAGAATAAGGAATGGTCTTTGGGTAGGGAGGCAGCAATGTTTTCTGTAGGAATTCATTATAGAATTGTGAGCAGAAAAGTCACAAGATTAGATCTGAGTATTAGGACATTCTGATTATGGTATTCATAAGCTTTTAATGTAAAGAACCAGGTGGGAAATATTTCAGGCCATGTGGTCTCTGCCATATCTACTCAACCCTGCCATGGTAGTGTGAAAGCAGTCATAGATAATATGTAAGCAAAAGGCAGGACTGAGCTCCCATAAAACTTTATTTACAAAACTGGGTTTTGTAAATAAGGCTGGGTTGGGCCAGTGGCCTGCAGTTGGATGACTCCTCATATGGAGGATAGATGGAAAGTACCATGTAAAGAGACTGGAAGACAAAGGAAGCTTTTACAGTAGCCAAAGCTACAGCTTCCTTGTCACCAATCCTTGGACTAGCATCAATCCATTATGTGGTTTTCACCCATCCGTGGTGAAATAAATGATGTTAGAAAGCTACTTAGTAATTTTGAAATGTTGATCTTTCTCTTGGTTTTTGCCTTTTAAATTTGTTTTGCTTGTTTTTTTATTTAAGAAATAATATTAATAGTTGGTAGTCTGTAAAAGCCAGTAGTTAAGAACTAGTGGTAGTGGAAATACAAAGCAGAGGCAGAGAAGAGATAGAGACAATGTGAGTTAGTGATTATTGGATGTACAAATTTAGGGCACAGAGAGAAATCTCAGATGATTACGGGTTACCAGGTTGTGAACTAGCGTTTAACCGGGACATGAGGAAGGAGTAGGAGATTTGCAGGTGAATGGAGAAGAGCAGCAGATCAGCAGGAATGACTAACCTCGTTCTGTGCATGTGGAGTTAAATGGAATATTCATGTGGGGTATTTTCAGTAGGTAATTAGATTTTAGGCATTTCTAGCTGGAGGTAGAACTGAGGTTGGAGATGCAGACTTGGAATAATGTAGGCAAAGTCATAGATCTGAATGAGCTTGTCCATGATAAGAAAGACATGGAATAATCAGAAGGCCAGTGACAAGATCCTGGGAATATCAACATTTACCAGAGGAAAAGAAGTTAGTAAAGAAGCCTGAGCAGTGGCTAGAGAAAAGTAGGAGAGGTTATCAGAGGATGGGGTGTTGCAAAAAATTTAAAAAATGTGAGAATTTCAAGGAGGGGGAATATAAATTCTAACAAGTAAGGTTACTAAAAAGTAAGTTAAATTAATATTTTAAAAGCTATTTGGTGGTACTCTCTTCAAAAGAACACTTTTAGAGTTGTAAGGTCTATTTTTTAGGTACGTGGTACTTCTGGTGTTCAAGTATGGAAGACTATGCCTACCACCATCCTACCTAATGTTTTTGTAACTGCAGCAGCTACCTGCACAGAGTCAGACCTAGATGTTGAGTTCCTGTGCCAGCATTTTCCCAGAATTTTTAGAACCAAAGGGTTCACATGAGGAAAAGTGTAATCTTTCTTATCTGGTTTTTGAGGAAATGCTTGTTTTGTACTCAAACCCTTGATAAGCTCTTCTAGATGTGTTCCCAAACAAAAACCTGACAGCAACTACTGGAAGCCATTATCAGATACTCATATCCTTCCTCTAACATGGATTCAAAATACAGCCATGCTTTGACAAAATTTTAAGTTTTGATCAGAAATAGTTTACAGATCAGCAGTTTGAATTTCTTTTGATTTAAATATTTTATTGCAGAACACTAATGTAATATCACAGAAACATATGAGGTGATATGCTATACAGAGTTGTTTGTTGTTTTATAAAAATTTAAGAAAAAGATTGAAAACAAAACAACTCTATGATCAGTAGTACAGTATTATAGTATATCTGATGGTTATATGTTATTCTACAATCATCACAGTTACCTGAATGATACACAGTCTTTTATTTATTTATTTAGTTAGTTTTTTTTAAGAGATGTGGTCTCACTATGTTGCCCAGGCTGGCATGCAGTAGCTATTGACTAGTGTGACTGTGGCCTTGAATTCCTGGCCTCAAGCAGTCCTCCTGCCTCAGCCAAAGGAGCAGCTAGGACTACAGGCATGTGCCGCTGCACCCAACCAGATGCATGATCATTATAAAAATGAATGAAGCCCTGCTAAGTTAGAGAAAATTACGATGATCTTTAAAACACTTTTTCTAGAAACTTTTATATTATAGAACATATTGTGAATCATCAAGGTTTCTAAATTTATTCTGGTCAAAATAGGATTGTTGCTTGTTTCACATTACTTTCTTCCATCATTGTTTTATGTATTTGTCTATACCTTTCATCAAATGTTTATAGAAATACAGGAATCTGAAAGGCAAATATGAAAAAAATAAAAAAAAAATTAGGGACAGATATTCTGCAAAATAACCTTCTGATTGCAGTTACATATAACACATCAAATAATACAAATTTTCTATGATGCAGTTGTATCAGAGACTCCCAAGTCCACCTCAGTTTTGGTGATTAACTGAGAAGGACTCACAGCACTTAGCAAATATTCATATTCAGGGCTTTGATTTATTACATTTAATACAATAAAAGGGTACAGAGAAAAATTTGCAAAGGGAAAAGCTACATGTGGTGAAGTCTGGAGGAAAGAAAGGAAAGGTTCTAGGAATCTTCTCCTGTGTGGTTACCAGGATGTGCTTAATTTCCCCAGCCTCAGATTCTGACAACACAAGTGCAATGTTGTCTACCAGTGCCAGAGTCTCACTGAAGGCTCAGTATCCATGTTCTTGATGGAGGCTAGTCACATAGGCATCCTCTCCCTCATATATACCAAAATTCTAGACTCCCAGAAGAAAATCAGCTGTTCAGAGTCAGCTACATTTGCACAAACAGTTTAGGTACAGTGAGCCACTCTTCTCAATAAGGGAATGGTGAGAGCCCTCCCAAATCCAAGGTCCCAAACACCAGCCCAGGGCCATTCTTGTAAGAATCTAAGGCTGGTGGTCTCATCTCATGCCTACTGTATAAAATCTTTGCTGCATGGTAGCTGTGGCCCTGGCATAATTTTTGATGTTGTCTTAAAATTTTATTTTAATAGCAAATAATATGATATAACATAACATGGTACTGGTTTCAGTTGCAGTATTCATATTAAGTTGCAGTGCTGCTCACAGTTTTGACATTTGGTGAAGAGTTGGCAGATATTTGTACAAAAGTTACTATGGCAATATTAGGTAATTATGATCTGTCATTATCTCATTAAACTTTCAGTAAAATTGTTGGATAAAATCAGCATAATAATTTTTGATTCAAAATTAAAGTAAAAATTGTCATTTATCCTAATTATGTGAATGGACCAATTTTGATTCATATTATGTTAAATCCTTGCTTATAATTATGAAATAAGATAAAATATTCAATCATTTTTATCAATTTTTTAACCCAATTATGCGATTAAAATTATTTGCTTTATGTGTTTGTGTATATATATTTCAGTTTGGGAGATAATATTCATATTATATTACTTTGATCTTTATTTGCAATTTTCAAGCTGACTATATCTTTTTATAATATAGGATAATAGCAAGTTCAGGAAATATCTTTTTTAAATTAATAACTGTATTATTTAACATAGTTTTAGATTCACAGCAAACTGAGAGTAAGGTACAGAGATCTGCCATATACCTCATGACCCCCTGATATGCATAGCCTTCCCCATTTTTAATATCTCCCACAGAGTTCATCAGACTTACAAACTACCCCCATAATTCAATTATCTCCCACCAGGTCCCTCCCACAACACATGGGGATTGTGGGAGTACAATTCAAGATGAGATCTGGATGGGGACACAGAGCAAAATCATATCAGTGGGTATCCTTTTGCATATTAAAAAAATTAAAGTTCCATGGTAATTAAATGTAGTCATTTAAGATGTTCTTTGTCCTTGCTTTTGTTTTCCTTTTATTCATTAGCATAGGATCTGATGACATATGCTTTACATGCTGAGAAAGTGTGATTTCTATAGCAGTTGCCACATAATGGGGAGGGTTGGGGAAAATGGCATCACGTGATACTACGCAGTGCTACACAGCATTAACTGGATCATTTTGCTCCATGAGGTGGGTCCCAATAGACTCTTTAGCAGTAGGAACAGACAATCTCAAGAGGTTGTACTTTATAAAACTAAAATCACAAAGTCTTTCATACATCCCTTGCAATGGAATATAAGACCAGGTAGTGAATACCATAGGTGAACAAGTATGTTCCTCACTGATTCCCTTCCTTTCAGGAATGAGTTTGAATACAGTCTATATTATTATAGTATGGCTCATCTACACCCAGATTCTCTGTTATGAGAAATGCCAAGAGAATCAAAATGTTTTGGTTTACAAGAAGTGAGAAAGATTTTTTTTTTCTTTTACTGGAGACAGTGATAACTCTTGGCAAATTCAGGTAGCTTGAGTGAGTTGATAATTTTGTTTTTATATATTTTTTATATCAGATAGTACTCCTTGGACATTTGGCACCCCCTCCCCACCGCTCCTTCTTAAGCTTCTCTCTGAATAAGTGGTAGGGTTCAGAGTGGGCAAACTCTTAAGGAAGTGATCTTTTCAGTGGTTCTTTCCATGGGAGGTAAAATGGTAAGTAAATATGAACCTTATTTGTATCACACATAGGGCAGAAAAATTAGCTAGAACTAAGTATATTTAACTAGACTCTTTCCCAGAAGAGGATTAGTGAGAGTGAGTACATTGATTTGTCTTGAGCTCTTCTCCACTGGCAGCTGAAAGTGATTTGCAAGAATCTTTGTCTCTGGTCTATTTCTATGTTTTGCCATAAAACATAGTATGATGCGTATAGACCTAGCTTCCTTGTGATAGGGCATTTTATTCTAAACTAAAGCATTGTAACTGAAGAGTTGGAGAAGCTATGTTGTATGACAACAAAATAAGTACAGTTGTCTCCCTTTATCCGTGGGGGATATGTTCCAAGACCCTCAGTGACTGCCTGAGAGTTTGCATAGTACCAAACCCTATATATGCAATGTTTTTTCTATACATACATATCTGTGATAAAGTTTAATGTAAGATTTAGGCACAGTCTGAGCTTAACAACAATAACTTATAATAAATAGAACAATGATAACAATATACTGTCATAGGGGAGTAGCAACTACCTGGGCCAGTGGCGTGGCAGTAAAAGAATTTACCAAGACAGGTAGAGAAAGGCAGATTCATTACAGAAGGTATGAAAATATGTTGCAAGAAGGCAATGAGCAGCCTTCCAAAGAAAAGCCTACTGCCAGGGATCAAAGACCTGCTGGAAATTTTATAGGATGGTTCTTAGGCTGACTGATAATGCCAAGGTAGCAGGGATCTAACTTGCATTCTTCTGTCAGCTGAGGGGTTTGATACATTAAAGTGTCTGACGGTAAGCAGGAAGTTTGTGACTTACATACATTATCTGTGCTGGAGGGCCATATGCCCTGGGCCATAAAGAAAATGAGACCTGTAACTTATTTGGTTCCTCTTTTTAAAAATAATTTCTGGACCATGAAGAAAGGAAGACATAGTTTATTTGTTTTATCTCTTCGCTTTCTTCTGGCCCTGCCAGCCTGAATCTTTTTTGTTTTTTCTAATTAGGACTTCACATATGCTATAAAAAAGTTTATGTATGTATGTATATATATGTATATATATTCCCTCAAAATATCTTCTTGTCCTGTACTCATGCTTCTTCTTATGAAGATGATGTGAGGTGATACAATGCTTCTGTAATGGGATGAAGTGAGGTGAATGATATAGGCATTGTGATGTATTGTTAGGCTACCATTAACCTTCAGAAGGAGGGTCATCTGCTTCCAGTAATCCTGGATTACTGAGCCTTGATGATGTTGTTGGTTGGATATCAGGAGGAGATGAAGTCAGTGATTAATGGGCCGTAGCATATACAGTGTATATACACTAGACAATGGGATGATTCATGTTGTGGATGGGATGGAATGGGATAGCTGGAGAGTCTATCATGCTGCTCAAAACAGCACACAATATAAAACTTATGAATTACTTACTGCTGGAACTTACCATTTAACATTTTTGGACCATGGATGATGTATTAGTTTTTCTCACACTACTAATAAAGACATACCCAAGACTGGGTAATTTATAAAGGAAAGAGGTTTAATTGACTTGTAGTTCTGCAGGGCTGGGGAGGCCTCAGGAAACTTATGATCATGGTGGAAGGGGAAGGAGACACATTCTTTTTCACATGGCAAGAGCAAGGAGAAGTGCAGAGCAAAGGGTGGAAAAAGCCCCTTATATAACCATCAGATCTTGTGAGAACTCACTCACTCTCATGAGAACAGCATGATAACTGCCCCCATGATTCAATTACCTCCCACAGGGTCCCTCCCATGACACATGGGGATTATGGGAACTACAATTCTCGATGAGATTTGGGTGGGGACACAGCACAACTGTATCAGGTGACCATGGGTGACTAAAACCACAGAAAGCAAAACACAGATGTGATACTGTGAAATATGTGTTCAATCTTTGAACTCTTTTCTTGGCATACAACTCCTAAAATCCTTAGAATCCCCAAAGCGATATCCCTTTGTATGTGAATGATTCATTATGGCTGGCAGCCCCTAATGTGCTTCAGTACGGGGGCTGGTCACCAGAAAGACCAAGGCATGATTAGAGGGTTAGGACTTCCAACCCCGTCCTCCAACCCTCCAATCTCATGGGAAGGGAGGGGGGCTGAAGTTTAAATTGATCACCCATAATGAATGATTTAATCAGTCATGCCTATGTAATGAAACTTCTATAAAAACCCAAAAGGACTGGGTTCAGAAAGCTTCTAGGTAGCTGACTTTGTGGAGGTACCTGGAGGGTGATGTACCCTCGGAGGGTATGGAACTCTGCGCCTCTTCTCCCATGCCTTGCTCTGTGCAATTCCTCATCTGCATCCTTTCTAATATCCTTTACAATAAGCAGGAAATGTAAGTGAGTGGTTCCCTAAGTTCTGCGAACTACTCTAGCAAATTAATCAAACCCAAGGTGGGGATTGTGAGAACTTTGAAGATAGTTGGTCTGAGGTTCTGAAGGCCCAGGCTTGTGACTGGTTTGGGGAGGGGGCAGCCTTGGGGACTGAGCCTTCAACTGTGGGATCTGACACTCTCTCCAGCTAGAAATGTGGGAATGGAATTAGAGGACACCCAGCTGGTGTCTGCTGCAGAACTGACTGCTTGCTTGTTGGTGGGAATAAATCCCCCCAGCCCGCCAACATTTGGTCAAAGATGTCTTCTGTGTTGGTGACTGTTGTTGTGGTGTGAGAGTGGAGGAAAAATATGCTGAGTGTGTTTTTTCATACATATCATGGATATGGGAGCATTACTGTACACTGTTCTAACTACTACTAGTTCATTAGTCCAGAAAGCATGTTCTTGAAGTTTGACTCAGTTTGCTAGTGATGCTAGTCAGTCTGATAGGGTTTGGTTAGGATTATGATTATTGTACACAGAAATTCATTTGTAGGTATCACATTTTGGCAAATCCCATTCTCTTTTGCATTTGATTGATACAAAGGAGGAGAAGTAAGAATTCTTAATGTAGTAATTGCCTACCAGTAGTATAATCAATATTAGTTCTAGTGTAGTCTCAAGGTATGGTCCTAAAGGAATACTTTGTGAAAAAAAAAAGAAAAGTCTAAAGCATGCACAAAAGTATACATTATTTCTTTTAATGAAGGCAGAGTCTCAATGTGTTGCCCAGGCTGGTCTCAAACCCCTGGGCTTCTCAAGTGATCCCCTGGCCTCCAGCCTCCTGAGTAGTTGGGATTACATGCATGTGCCACTAGGCCCTCTTATACTTTCAATATTCTGTGTTTTTCTATTGTTGACTTAAAATGCATTTTTTTCTTTAATAGTGGATGAGATTCCCGGATATCCTGTAAAAAGGTAGGACTTACAGATTTTAAAAATATTATATGTTACCTGAGGGAATATACAGAAAAGAAACTAACATCTGTTGAGTGTTGTACTCTGGGGTAGACACTATTTTATGTGCTTATCTCATCTCATATAGTTATCACAGCAGCTTTGAAAGGTTCTCTGTTATTATAACCTACTTTTTCCTAATTAGCTAACTGTGGTTCAGTTAGGTTGATTAATTGCCCCATATCCCCATAGTTAACAAGTAGCTGGCCCATGATTTGACTGGCAGCCTGCCTGGCTCCCAAATCCATTCTCTTGCCCCTCTGCATAGATTGGCAGAGACCTGTACAGCACTGGAATCAAGGTACAGGTTCAAACCAGATCAATTCAGAAAGTCAAATTTAGTTAACTCTCATTTATAGTTTTTCTCAGAAGCCTGGTTAGTCTAAGAGTTTGTTTTAATATATTTGGCAATTTCAGACATAATCAGTATCTTGCTTTTACTATCAAACATTTTAGGGCAGATCTTACTTAGCTATGGCCACAGGAGCATGGGTTTTACATAGACAACCAGTCATGTCCTAGAGAGGAATTATTTTATTGTAAGTGAAGGCTATTTATGTTACATTTACTAATTGTGTTAGTTATATTTAGCATCTAAATAGAGCCTATTTCTAATTGATTTCTCTACTTATTGACTCCCTAGTTTAGTTTTCCCTTTAGGCCACTACCCTGCTTAATTCCATGGGCTTTTTTTAAGAGTCTTTTTTTCTTCTTCCATGACTTTTCTATAATCTTTTCTTTAGTTGTTAACTTTCTTCTCTGCTTTCTGTGGTGTTTCCTTTGTTCTATTATTTTTCCATTTCTGCCAGCTAAGTGTTCCCCATTTTTATACAGACAGAATCAAAAGCATACACAATTTCAGGATTTTAAGGAATCTTAGTGACTAATTAAAATACCCTCCAGTACTTCAACCTGTGTTTAACATTCTGGTGAAGTGGTTGTTCAGATGGAGAATCTGAAACTCAAAGAGATTAAGATGACTTATTTGGATATAGGAAGTGGCAGAAATGAGATTTGAACCCATTTCAAAGCCCATTACTCTTCCTTCTTTATCATCATTTTAGTGAGTGTTTTAATAATAGAAAGGGAAAATGGGTCTAGTGAACACAGTGGATGAGCCTAGGAAGGGAATTAACTGGGGAACCCAATGGAAGAGAAGACTTAAACTAGTAGGGGAAGCCCATGTTTGAAGAGAAATAACACTGGGTTGGATAGGAATAAGGTTTTTAGAAAAGAGAAGTGAATATTGGGGTTTATGACAAGTTTTATAAAGATAAATTATAGTAATGAAGAAGGCAGGATGTTGGGATTTATCTAGTAGGGCATGTTTAAGTAGGTGGTTCAAGGGAGTCCTGAACAGATTGCTGCTCTTGTTTGTTTAATTAGAGTGACTGACCAACTTCAAAGTTTCTATTGAAAGATGTTAAAAGAATTTGAGCCATTGAGAAGAGTCTCTATAGCAGATTGAATTGTAGTATTATCTATTTCCACCCCAACTTATAGAGGGATGGCTCAGAGTCCCTCCAGTGCTAGAGGACTGAAGGTTCCTGAACTATGTAGATCTGTGCCCCAGAGCACATATCCTCTTACCTCTGCCTCTTTTCCCAATTCACCAATTGTCTTTTCCATTTCCATGTAGGGTAGGGCTGGGGTCAGATTATCTGGCAAATCAGTCATGGACCTTCAGTTTGGTAGCTGATAACATGGCTATGCTAGGGGAACACGACTGAAATTCCATTTAGCTTGTTTTCTAGCAGCAATAAAATTGAGAGCTCTGTCTCTTGGTCATTTGAGCCCACTCTTAGGAATTTGTGCTTTCATTGGCTAAAGATTTAAAGGTTGGAGACTGCCATAGAGCCCTGCAGAAGAGGGATCTGGAAGTAGGAACCCATAGGAAGAAGGATATTTAGATAGTTCTTAGGGAAATAGAGATACAACTACCAGGATTCTGTTTTTCCAGAAGTCTCTCTCCTTTGGTATCTGAGTGCCTATGGAGGTTTTTAAGAGCTTCGTACTTTATGTGGCCCCGAATTTGGCAGAGTCTATGTAGGGAAAATAATTAGATTTTATAATTAAGTTTTAATATCTCCCAGAAGATCATTTTTAATAACAATATATACATTTGTCCTTTGACATTCATACATTTAGCTTTCAAGTATTTTAGATGTGTCAGAGAAGATTCTGCAATATTTTAAGGAAAAGGGAAGCAATGGGGGCCTGCTCAAGTGGTTCCCAAGCAGAAGAACCAAGACTGCCATTTTCAAGTGACACAGATTAGTCTTTGAACCAGAGATAGATCATGGAGAAGGGACAGTGGATCTTTTCACTTTATTTTAAGCTATCAGGTGTCTTCCAGTTCAAGTAACAAAAGTTACGTCAGCCATTACTTGGATTTTAAGTTCTGCCTCCAGAACAAATAATTTGCGAAGCCCAATTATTCTCAGGCTCTACCAATATATTAGCTGTCATGATTTGTTATGGAATTAAGGGTGAGTCTTCATGGGCTGTTCCATAGCTTTGGAGAGGAAGAAGTAGAAATAGGTGATTAAGATCTTTACCACAACAGAGGCCAAATTTTAATTATATTAAGAGACATTATTTTAAATACAGATAGCTGAACTTCCACAAGATTTACTTTTTTGTTTTGTTTTGTTTTGTTTTGGGAGGACACTCAGGTATGAACCTTCTAATTGCTTAAAGAAATTAATACACTCGTGAGCTGAGATCCAGCACTGCACTCCAGCCTGGGCGATAGAGCGAGACTCCGTCTCAAAAAAAAAAAAAAAAAAAAAAGAAATTATACACTCATTTTTTTTTTTTTTTTTTTTTTTTTTTTATTATACTTTAAGTTCTAGGGTACATGTGCATGACGTTTATATCATGTATAACTCCCCAATGCAATCCCTCCCTCCTCCCCCCTCCCCATGATAGGCCCCAGTGTGTGATTTCCCCTTCCCGAGTCCAAGTGATCTCATTGTTCAGTTCCCACCTATGAGTGAGAACATGCGGTTGTGTGTTTCTGTTCTTGTGATAGTTTGCTAAGAATGATGGTTTCCAGCTGCATCCATGTCCCTACAAAGGACGCAAACTCATCCTTTTTGATGGCTGCATAGTATTCCATGGTGTATATGTGCCACATTTTCTTAATCCAGTCTGTCACAGATGGACATTTGGGTTGATTCCAAGTCTTTGCTATTGTGAATAGTGCCGCAATAAACAACGTGTGCATGTGTCTTTGTAGTAGAGTAATTTATAATCCTTTGGGTATATACCCAGTAGTGGGATGGCTGGGTCATATGGTACATCTAGTTCTAGATCCTTGAGGAATCGCCATACTGTTTTCCATAATGGTTGAACTAGTTTACAATCCCACCAACAGTGTAAAAGTGTTCCTATTTCTCCACATCCTCTCCAACACCTGTTGTTTCCTGACTTCTTAATGATTGCCATTCTAACTGGTGTGAGATGGTATCTCATTGTGGTTTTGATTTGCATTTCTCTGATGGGGTGATGATGAGCATTTTTTCATGTGTCTGTTGGCTGTATGGATGTCTTCTTTTGAGAAATGTCTGTTCATATCCTTTCCCCACTTTTTGATGGGGTTGTTTGCTTTTTCTTGTATATTTGTTTGAGTTCTTGGTAGATTCTGGATATTAGCCCTTTGTCAGATGAGTAGGTTGCAAAAATTTTTTCCCATTCTGTAGGTTGCCTGTTCACTCTGATGGTAGTTTCTTTGGCTGTGCAAAAGCTCTTTAGTTTAATTAGATCCATGTGTCATTTTTGCTTTTGCTGCCGTTGCTTTTGGTGTTTTAGACATGAAGTCCTTGCCCATGCCTATGTCCTGAATGGTACTACCTAGATTTTCTTCTAGGGTTTTTATGGTATTAGGTCTAACATTTAAGTCTCTAATCCATCTTGAATTAATTTTCGTATAAGGGGTAAGGAAAGGATCCAGTTTCAGCTTTCTACTTATGGCTAGCAATTTTCCCAGCACCATTTATTAAATAGGGAATCCTTCCCCATTTCTTGTTTCTCTCAGGTTTGTCAAAGATCAGATGGCTGTAGATGTGTGGTATTATTTCTGAGGACTCTGTTCTGTTCCATTGGTCTATATCTCTGTTGTGGTACCAGTACCATGCTGTTTTGGTTACTGTAGCCTTGTAGTATAGTTTGAAGTCAGGTAGCGTGACGCCTCCAGCTTTGTCCTTTTGACTTAGGATTGTCTTGGCAATGCGGGCTCTTTTTGGTTCCATATGAACTTTAAAGCCGTTTTTTCCAATTCTGTGAAGAAAGTCATTGGTAGCTTGATGGGGATGGCATTGAATCTATAAATCACCTTGGGCAGTATGGCCATTTTCACGATATTGATTCTTCCTATCCATGAGCATGGTATGTTCTTCCATTTGTTTGTGTCCTCTTTGATTTCACTGAGCAGTGGTTTGTAGTTCTCCTTGAAGAGGTCCTTTACATCCCTTGTAAGCTGGATTCCTAGGTATTTGATTCTCTTTGAAGCAATTGTGAATGGAAGTTGATTCTGATTTGGCTCTCTGCTTGTCTGTTACTGGTGTATAAGAATGCTTGTGATTTTTGCACATTAATTTTGTATCCTGAGACTTTGCTGAAGTTGCTTATCAGCTTAAGGAGATTTTGGGCTGAGACAATGGGGTTTTCTAAATATACAATCATGTCATCTGCAAACAGGGACAATTTGACTTCTTCTTTTCCTAACTGGATACCCTTGATTTCTTTCTCTTGCCTGATTGCCCTAGCCAGAACTTCCAACACTATGTTGAATAGGAGTGGTGAGAGAGGGCATCCCTGTCTTGTGCCAGTTTTCAAAGGGAATTTTTCCAGTTTTTGCCCATTCAGTATGATATTAGCTGTGGGTTTGTCATAAATAGCTCTTATTATTTTGAGGTACGTTCCATCAATACCAATTTATTGAGCGTTTTTAGCATAAAGGGCTGTTGAATTTTGTCAAAAGCCTTTTCTGCATCTATGGAGATAATCATGTGGTTCTTGTCTTTGGTTCTGTTTATATGCTGGATTACGTTTATTGATTTGCGAATGTTGAACCAGCCTTGCATCCCAGGGATGAAGCCCACTTGATCATGGTGGATAAGCTTTTTGATGTGCTGCTGAATCCGGTTTGCCAGTATTTTATTGAGGATTTTTGCATCGATGTTCATCAGGGATATTGGTCTAAAATTCTCTTTTGTTGTGTCTCTGCCAGGCTTTGGTATCAGGATGATGTTGGCCTCATAAAAAGAGTTAGGGAGGATTCCCTCTTTTTCTATTGATTGAAATAGTTTCAGAAGGAATGGTACCAGCTCCTCCTTGTACCTCTGGTAGAATTCAGCTGTGAATCCATCTGGTCCTGGACTTTTTTGGGGTAGGCTATTAATTGTTGCCTCAATTTCAGAGCCTGCTATTGGTCTATTCAGGGATTCAACTTCTTCCTGGTTTAGTCTTGGGAGAGTGTAAGTGTCCAGGAAATTATCCATTTCTTCTAGATTTTCTAGTTGATTTGCGTAGAGGTGTTTATAGTATTCTCTGATGGTTGTTTGTATTTCTGTGGGGTCGGTGGTGATATCCCCTTTATCATTTTTTATTGCGTCTTTGATTCCTCTCTCTTTTCTTCTTTATTAGTCTAGCTAGCGGTCTGTCAATTTTGTTGATCTTTTCAAAAAACCAACTCCTGGATTCATTGATTTTTTGGAGGGTTTTTTGTGACTCTATCTCCTTCAGTTCTGCTCTGATCTTAGTTTTCTTGCCTTCTGCTAGCTTTTGAATGTGTTTGCTCTTGCCTCTCTAGTTCTTTTAATTGTGATGTTAGAGTGTCAATTTTAGATCTCTCCTGCTTTCTCTTGTGGGCATTTAGTGCTATAAATTTCCCTACACACTGCTTTAAATGTGTCCCAGAGATTCTGGTATGTTGTATCTTTGTTCTCATTGGTTCAAAGAACATCTTTATTTCTGCTTTCATTTCGTTATGTACCCAGTAGTCATTCAGGAGCAGGTTGTTCAGTTTCCATGTAGTTGAGCGGTTTGGATTGAGTTTCTTAGTCCTGAGTTCTAGTTTGATTGCACTGTGGTCTGAGAGACAGTTTGTTATAATTTCTGTTCTTGTACATTTGCTGAGGAGTGCTTTACTTCCAATTATGTGGTCAATTTTGGAATAAGTGCGATGTGGTGCTGAGAAGAATGTATATTCTGTTGATTTGGGGTGGAGAGTTCTATAGATGTCTATTAGGTCCGCTTGGTGCAGAGATGAGTTCAATTCCTGGATATCCTTGTTAACTTTCTGTCTCGTTGATCTGTCTAATGTTGACAGTGGAGTGTTGAAGTCTCCCATTATTATTGTATGGGAGTCTAAGTCTCTTTGTAGTCTCTAAGGACTTGCTTTATGAATCTGGGTGCTCCTGTATTGGGTGCATATATATTTAGGAGAGTTAGCTCTTCCTGTTGAATTGATCCCTTTACCATATGTAATGGCCTTCTTTGTCTCTTTTGATCTTTGATGGTTTAAAGTCTGTTTTATCAGAGACTAGGATTGCAACCCCTGCTTTTTTTTGTTCTCCATTTGCTTGGTAGATCTTCCTCCATCCCTTTATTTTGAGCCTATGTATGTCTCTGCATGTGAGATGGGTCTCCTGAATACAGCAGACTGATGGGTCTTGACTCTTGATCCAGTTTGCCAGTCTGTGTCTTTTAATTGGAGCATTTAGTCCATTGACATTTAAGGTTAATATTGTTATGTGTGAACTTGATCCTGTCATTATGATATTAACTGGTTATTTTGCTCGTTAGTTGATGCAGTTTCTTCCTAGCCTCGATGGTCTTTACATTTTGGCATGTTTTTGCAATGGCTGGTACCGCTTGTTCCTTTCCATGTTTAGGGCTTCCTTCAGGGTCTCTTGTAAGGCAGGCCTGGTGGTGACAAAATCTCTAAGCATTTGCTTATCTGTAAAGGATTTTATTTCTCCTTCACTGATGAAGCTTAGTTTGGCTGGATATGAAATTCTGGGTTGAAAATTCTTTTCTTTAAGAACGTTGAATATTGGCCCCCACTCTCTTCTGGCTTGTAGAGTTTCTGCCGAGAGGTCTGCTGTTATTCTGATGGGCTTCCCTTTGTGGGTAACCCGACCTTTCTCTCTGGCTGCCCTTAAGATTTTTTCCTTCATTTCAACTTTGGTGAATCTGGCAATTATGTGTCTTGGAGTTGCTCTTCTGGAGGAGTATCTTTGTGGCGTTCTCTGTATTTCTGAATTTGAATGTTGGCCTGCCCTACTAGGTTGGGGAAGTTCTCCTGGATGATATCCTGAAGAGTGTTTTCCAACTTGGTTCCATTTTCCCCCTCACTTTCAGGCACCCCAATCAGACGTAGATTTGGTCTTTTTACATAATCCCATACTTCTTGCAGGCTTTGTTCATTTCTTTTTCTTCTTTTTTCTTTTGGTTTTCTTCTCGCTTCATTTCATTCATTTGATCCTCAATGGCTGATACTCTTTCTTCCAGTTGATCGAGTCGGTTACTGAAGCTTGTGCATTTGTCACGTATTTCTCGTGTCATGGTTTTCATCTCTGTCATTTCGTTTATGATCTTCTCTGCATTAATTAATCTAGCTGTCAATTCTTCCACTTTTTTTTCAAGATTTTTAGTTTCTTTGCGCTGGGTACGTAATTCCTCTTTAGCTCTGAGAGGTTTGATGGACTGAAGCCTTCTTCTCTCATCTCGTCAAAGTCATTCTCTGACCAGCTTTGATCCGTTGCTGGCGATGGGCTGCGCTCCTTTGCAGGGGAGATGCGCTCTTATTTTTTGAATTTCCAGCTTTTTGCCCTGCTTCTTCCCCATCTTTGTGGTTTTATCTGTCTCTGGACTTTGATGATGGTGACGTACTGATGGGGTTTTGGTATAGGTGTCCTTCCTGTTTGATAGTTTTCCGTCTGACAGTCAGAAGGACTGTCTGTTGGTCTGTTGGAGATTGCTTGAGGTCCACTCCAGACCCTGTTTGCCTGGGTATCAGCAGCAGAGGTTGCCGAAGATAGAATATTGCTGAACAGCGAGTGTACCTGTCTGATTCTTTCTTTGGAAGTTCCTCTCAGGGGTGACGCCACCCTGTGAGGTGCGGGGTGTCAGACTGCCCCTAGTGGGGGATGTCTCCCAGCTAGGCTACTCAGGGGTCAGGGACCCACCTGAGCAGGCAGTCTGTCCGTTTTCGGATCTCAACCTCCGCGTTAGGAGATCCGCGGCTCTCCCCAAAGCTGTCAGACAGAGTCGTTCGCCTCTGCACCGCCCCTGCTCTTTCCCCTAATGGGCTGCAGCTGTGCGCTGTCGCAGAGGTAGAGTCTACAGAGACAGGCAGGCTTCCTTGAGCTGCTGTGAGCTCACCCAGTTCGAGCTTCCCAGCGGCTTTGTTTACCTACTTAAGCCTCAGCAATGGCGGGCGCCCCTCCCCCAGCCTCGCTGCTGCCTTGTGGATAGATCGCCGCAGACGGCTGTGTTAGCAGTGAGGGAGGCTCCGGGCGTGGGACCCTCCCGGCCAGGTGTGGGATATATTCTCCTGGTGTGCCTGTTTCCTTAAAGCGCAGTATTGGGGTGGGAGTTACCCGATTTTCCAGGTGTTGTGTGTCTCAGTTCCCCTGGCTAGGAAAAAGGGATCCCTTTCCCCCTTGCGCTTCCAGGTGAGGCGATGCCTCGCCCTGCTTCAGCTCACGCTGGTCAGGCTGCAGCAGCTGACCAGCACCGATTGTCCGGCACTCCCTAGCGAGATGACCCCAGTACCTCAGTTGAAAACGCAGAAATCACCGGTCTTCTGTGTCGCTCGCGCTGGGAGTTGGAGACTGGAGCTGCTCCTATTCGGCCATCTTGCTCCGCCCCCCCCAATACACTCATTTTTGTTGTATATTTTTATTCTAAGTGCTTTTCAACAAACCATCTATTGATGACTCACGACCTATGTCAGCTAATGAAGACTTTGATTTTGATACTGAGGTAAAGAGGTCTCTTGCAAAATTAATTTTCTCATTCTGAATCTAATTTTCTATAATATTTACTCTTGAAATTTAGTAGTAATCTACTTATTATTATATTACGTTGGTTATGGAAAGTTCATTAGAGAAAACCATAAAAGAAACATGACTAAACATTTTTGAACATTTCTTACTTTGATAAATAACAAAGACTTGGCAAATATGTAGAGGGAGTGGGGGTGAAAAAAGAATGGGCTGGAAAATACGTAGTGACAGGAAAATTATATTAGGCAAAGCTTTCTCATAATAGAGCAAATTTGAAATTTGGTCAAGGTTGATTTGAATAAATATTCTTACTGTGTGTGATGTTTAAATTATACTAAGATAGCTTTTATAATACTTATGCCTAAATAAATCTTTAATGGATCTAATTACTTATTATAGTAATCATGGAATCTCCTTGATGCCTTTTGGTTCAAAAACTGTATAGCAGATAGCATATACTTTTCTTTCTTAGACACATTATTTTAGTATTATATATATAGTTTTTAGATGTGAGCTTTTTTCCTATTTCTATCCTTGGTTATGTAATGAGACTAAAATAATATTAGAAATTGTGAAAATTTAGTTGGGTATGGTGGTGCATGCCTGTAGTCCAAGCTATTCAGGAGACTGAGGTGGCAGAATTGTTTGAGCCCAGGAGTCTGAGACCAGCCTGGGCAACACAGCAAGTACCTGCCTCTGATTTTTAAAAAATTGTGGAAATTTAGAAATTTACATTTTCTTTCTCAAAATCTTTATTACAATGAGATTCCACTGTCATTTCATTAAGACTATATTTAATACTCTTGACCTACTTGAAGAATGGTTGCTTTGTCCAAAATAACAACCAGTTCTAGAAGCAGAGACTCTTAATAACCATACGGTGGGACTTAATTTCAGAATTATTTGTGTTGTGGTTCTTAAAAATATCCAAACTAAATCCTACATCACATGCTAAAATTTCAAATTTCAGAAGTTTTTGTATTTATTTAGTAACCATTTAAAAACTCCTTTATTACTATGAGCTACTAGAGGTTAGGAAACTTTTTTTTTGTATCCTGGAGTACTATGAATGAACAGACAAATGCATTTCTATATAATGGAATGTTAGCAATAATATAATATGCCTAACATATCTAATAAATAAATCCATTCATTTATAAGATATAGCCTAAATTTATATTCCCTTTTAATATTTAGGATGTATAAATTCAGATGAGTTATATTGAAAAAATGTGTCATAAATAAGAAGAAAATTAGAAATAGATCAATAGGAAAGAGAGTTAAAATGTTAATATATTTTCTAGTCTTCCAACTGTAAGTGTAAATTAAAATTTTAGATTTAAAATATTTAAACTTTTAAAAGATCCAACCCATGTTCTACTAAATACATGTTTTTAATCCATATATTACTGCTTAGAATTCTGATTAGTATTTTTCTTCCAAGTAGAAAGTTGATGGAATGTTTCCTTTTCCATTTTTCTCTCTCTGAGGTAGTAATGTTCCAGCTCTTAAGTAGTGGTAGATGACCATATTTAACTAATTGAATGTCTCATTTTACAGTACATAATTCAGTTCTGTATCACAGAAATCTTTACCAAAAGCTAGTTATAAATACTACTCAGTATTATTGGAAATATACTACGAACCAAAGTCTCTGTTATGCATCTGTATTTCTCCATGTACCTTACTGTATGTGATGTTTTTCTCCTTTTCCTTGGCTTTGGCTTTATTCCGTGGCTTTCTTTCAAGCTCATACTTGATTGACTGGTAGGTTAGGTCTTTTTGTTTGTTTCTTTCTTTCTCCCTCCTCCCCAGTCTTTTAAAAATGATTTATCCCAACCTATGTTTTTCCTCCTAGAACACATTCTCTACCATGTCTCTTCTTTCAATCTGTGTGTGTCTTCACTGCTAGCATACTTAGTGTAGCTTTCTGCGTAGTAGCTATGTGAGACTTTTATTCATCTATCATTGCCCTACAAGATTTATTCTTTTTTTCTCTGTTTCTTGGAAGGAGCTAAATTTATACAATCATTTGTCCTTAGCTTTTTGAGAAACAGAATAGAAACGACTTACACTAAAGAATTAGAAAGCAACCCACAACAGCAGCTTAACAAATATGAAGCTGAAGAGGTGGATAAAGGGGAAGAATTTATTAAAGAGAGGCAAGATAAATGTAAAGATTGAGTAACAGAGTCAAGTTGAGTCAGATTATTGTAAAAACACATCAGAAACTGTGGGATTTATGATAGAAATTATTTTAAATGCAAATTAAGAAAAAAAAAGACAGGTAATGAAAAAAGTTGCTGAGATTCCTTTGAATGTTTTATAGCTAATTTTTATGAAGAACTGAAAGAAAACATAAGGGTGACTATAGTTAACATTAATCTACTATACATTTGAAAGAAAAGATAACTAAGGTGATGGGTACCCCAATTACCCTAATATGATTATATGAATGCATCAAATTATCACATCTACTTCAAAAATACGCACATCTATTATGTATCAATTTTTAAAAAGGAAATTTATATCCTCACATCTTTGAATTTAGCAGTTATGTCATATATTTGATCTAGTAAAACCTTGTTTATAAATAATGCACAGTGAAATCTGTTTTAGGCCTTATCAGATTTATTATGGGTTCTTAATTTTTGACTCTTGCTTCTTGTTTAAGTTTTCTAATTTAGTGTTTGGCATATCCATGACTTAACTAATTTATCTTACTCTTTCATATAATCTTGATAGCCGTTTTAGAGGTTTCTGAGAATAAAGAACATAAATAAATACATTATATTTAATCTTTTCATTAGTTAAAATTTCTGGTTATATGAAGGAGGTTCTTAATTTTATCCATTAAACGAGAAAATAAATTTCAAGGTAAAATCCTCTTAAATAAATTCAGGGAAAAAGATGAAGGAATAGAAATTCCACTGTTCCCCACAACCATAAGGACACCAAGTTAACAACTATCTACACAGGAAAAAACAACTTCATAAGAACCAAAAGTAAGGTGAACACTCACAGTACCTAGGTTTAACTTCATGTCACTGAAAGAGGCACTGAAGAGATTTTTTAAAGTCCTGAATGGCTGACATCACCCCTCCCTCATCCCTAGCAGCCTGACATAGTGTGGAGAGTGTCTCTGAGTGCTAGGGGAGGGAGAACACAGCAAGTGTGAGGCTGTGAACTCAGTGCTGTTCTGTTAGAGCAAAAAGGAAAATTAGACCAAACTCAGCTGATGTCCACTCATGGAGGGAGCATTTAAACCAGCCCTAGCCAGAGGCAAATCACCAGTCCCAGTGGTCTGAACTTGAGTGTCTGTAAACCTTGCCACTGAGGGCTACAGCACTTTGTGTCTCCAAGTAATGTCAAAAGGCAGTCTAGGCCATAAGGACTGCAATTCACAGGTGAGTCCTAGTGCTGAACTAGGCCAAGAGACAACAAGCTGGGTGGGGAAGATATGCCATATTGAGATACAAGCTGGGGTAGCCAAGGCAGTGTTGGCATCAACCCTCCCCTAATCTCAGGCTGCACAGCTCACAGCTCCGATAAAGGCCCCTTCCTTCTGCTTGAGGAGAGGAGAGGAAAGAGTGGGGAGCACTTTGTTTTACATCTAAGATACCAGCTGAGCCACAGCAGCAAGATAGGGCACTGGTCAGAGTTGGGAGGCCCCCATTCCAGGCCCTGGCTCTCTGACATTCTAGACACGCCCTGGGCCAGAAGGGAACCCGCTTGGAGGAAAGGACCCAGTCCTGGACTTGCAGCATTCCTCACCTGCTGGCTGAAGGGCCCTTAGGCCCTTAATAAACAACAGTGACACCCAGGTACTACATCGAAGGCCTTGGGTGAGCCTCTGTGACTTGCTGGCCTGAGGTGAGACTCAGCATATAACTGGCTGTGGTGGCTATGGGGCAAAATCTTTTCTGCTTAAGAAAAGCAGAGGAAAAATAAAGGGGACTTTGTCTTGCACCTTAGGCACCAGCACGGCCATGCGGGTGGCGGGGTAGAGCAAAAGTGCGCTCTTGAAGGTCCCTGATTCTAAGACTTGACTCTTGGATGGCATTTTTGGACATGCTGTGGTCCAGAGGGCAGCCCATAGCCTTGAAGGGTGAGTCCCAGGCCAGGCAGGGTGACTTGAGAGACCTTGGGCCTTAAGAGAACATAGACAGTAATCTAGCTATACTTCTCATGGCCTGAGGTGATGGTGGCTATGGGGTGAGGCTCCCCCCAACTCTTTCCATGCCTTGGGACATGGGCCATGGGTTTTTCAAGATAGAACAACCAGTGAGGAAGCACCTGTTCCTGCAGCACTTGCTGCTGTCCTGGCCACTCAGTGGTCACTACTCATGAGCCTCACACAGCAGCTGGCAGAGATGTGGCAATTTGGCAGATCTGCCCATATCCCTAATAAACCACTAACGTTCATCTTTATTAGAGCCAGTCTTATAAAAACTGAATTTCATCTTTTTAAAGAAATACAGGCTGGATATGGTGGCTTAAGCCTGTTATCCCAGCACTTTTGTAGGCCAAGGAAGGTGGATCACCTGAGGTCAAGAGTTTGAGACCAGTCTGGCCAACATGGTGAAACCCCATCTCTACTAAAAGTACAAAAATTAGCCAGGTGCGGTGACACATGCCTGTAGTTCCAGCTACTTGAGAGGCTGAGGTATAAGAATCCCTTGAATCTAGGAGGTGAAGGTAGCAGTGAGCTGAGATCACACCACTGCAATCCAGTCTGGGCAACAGAGTGAGACTCCATCTCAAAAAATAAAAAATAAAAAAGAGAGTTTTTTTGAAGGGATAATAACAGAGAACATCTTAAACCTGGAGAAAGATATTAATATCCAAATACAAGAAGGTCATAGAACATCAAGCAGATTTAACCCAAAGAAGACTACCTCAGAGCATTTATTAATCAAACTGCCAAAGGTCAAGGATAAAGAAAGGATTCTAAAAGCAGGAAGAGAAAAGAAACAACAGACAATGGAGCTACAATGCATCTGGAATCTGATTTTTCAATGGAAACCTCCTTACAGGCCATGAGAGAGTGGCATGACATATTTAAAGTGCAAAAATCCTCAATGGAATATTTGCAAACTGAATTCAACAATATATTAGAAAGATCATTTGTCATAACCAAGTGAGATTCATCCCTGAGATGCGAGGATGTTTCAACATGTGCAAATCCATCAACAAGATACATCATATCAACAGAATGAAGGATAAAAACCATATGATAATTTTAATTGATGCCAAAAAAGCATTTGATAAAATTCAACATCCCTTCATGATAAAAACCCTCAACTAGATATGGAAGGAGCATACCTCAACAATAAAAGCCAGGTATGACAGACCCACAGCTAGTATCATACTGAGTGGGGAACCCAAATTTGGGTTTCCTTTAAGATGTGGAACATGACAAGAATACTCACTGTCATCACTGTTACTGAAAATAGTACTAGAAGTTCTAGCCAGCACAATCAGACAAGAGAAAGATATAAGGGACATTCAATTGGAAAGGAGAAAGTCAAATTATCCTTTTTTATAGATGATATGATCTTATATGTGACAAAACCTGAAGACTCCACAAGTAAACTATTAGAACTGATAAATGAATTCAGTAAAGTTGCAGGATACAACATTAACATACAAAAATTGGTAGCATTTCCAGATGCCAACAGTGAACAATATGAAAAAGAAATAAGAAAGTAATCTTATTTACAACAGTTACATGTAAAATTAAATACTAACTTAACCCAAGAAGTGAAATATCTCTACAATGAAAACTGTAAAACATTGGTGAAGAAATGGAATAGAACACCAAAAAAATGGAAAATATTCTATGTTCATGAATTGGAAGAATCAATATTGTTAAAAGTTTCATACTACCCCAGAGAATCTACAGATTCAATGCAATTCTCATCAAAATATCAATTACATTCCTCATAGAAATAGAAAAAAGTATCCTAAAATTTATATGGTACCACAAAAGACCCAGTAGCCAAAGCTATCCTATGCAAAAGTAAGAAATCTGGAGGGGGGTGGTTCCAAGATGGCCAAATAGGAACTGGTCCAGGCTACAGCTCCCAGTGTGAGTGACACAGAAGATGGGTGATTTCTGCATTTCCAATGGGGTACCGGGTTCATCTCACTGGGACATGTTGGACAGTGGGTGCAGGACAGTGGGTGCAGCCCACCGAACGAGAGCTGAAGCAGGGCAAGACATCGCCTCACCCTGGAAGTTCAAGAGGTAAGGGAATTCCCTTTCCTAGCCAAGGGAAACTGTGACACACAGCACCTGGAAAATCAGGTCACTGCCACCCTAATACTGCACTTTTCCAAGGGTCTTAGCAAACGGCACACCAGGAGATTATATCCCAAGCCTGATTTGGAGGGTCCCACACCCATGGGGCTTCCCTCATTGGTAGCACAGCATTCTGAGATCTAACTGCAAGGCAGCAATGAGGCTTGCGGAGGGGTGCTTACCGTTGCTGAGGCTTTAGTAGGTAAACAAAGCTGCTGGAAAGCTTGAACTGGGTGGAGCCCACCGCAGCTCAAGGAGGCCTGCCTGCCTCTGTAGACTCCACCTCTGGGGACAGGGCATAGCCAAACAAAAGGCAGCATAAACCTCTGCAGATTTAAATGTCCCTGTCTGACAGCTTTGAAGAGAGTAGTGGTTCTCCCAGCACAGAGTTTGAGATCTGAGAACAGACAGACTGCTTCCTCAAGTGGGTCCCTGACCCCAAGTAGCCTAACTGGGAGGCCTCCCCGAGTAGGGGCAGACTGACATCTCACACGGCCGGGTACCCCTCTGAGACGAAGCTTCCAGAGGAACAATCAGGCAGCAACATTTGCTGTTCAGCAGTATTCTCTCTTCTGCAGCCTCTGCTGTTGATACCCAGGCAAACAGGGTCTGGGGTGAACCTCCAGCAAACTCCAACAGACCTGCAGCTGAGGGTCCTGACTGTTAGAAGGAAAACTAACAAACAGAAAGGACATCCACACCAAAACCCCATCTGTATGTCACCATCATCAAAGACCAAAAGTAGATAAAACCACAAATGTGGGGAGAAAACAGAGCAGAAAAGCTGAAAATAAGAGCACTTCTCCTCCTCCAAAGGAATGCAGCTCCTTGCCAGCAATGGAACAAAGCAGACAGAGAATGACTTTGACGAGTTGAGAGAAGGCTTCAGACAATCAAACTTCTCCGAGCTAAAGGAGGAAGTTCGAACCCATCGCAAAGAAGCTAAAAACCTTGAAAAAAGATTAGAAGATCGGCTAACAAGAATAACCAATGTAGAGAAGTCCTTAAATGACCTGACAGAGCCAAAAACCATGGCACAAGAACTATGTGACAAATGCACAAGCTTCAGTAACCAATTTAATCAACTGGAAGAAAGGGTATCAGTGATTGAAGATCAAATGAATGAAATGAAGCGAGAAGAGAAGTTTAGAGAAAAAAAGAGTAAAAAGAAATGAACAAAGCCTCCAAGAAATATGGGACTATGTGAAAAGACCAAACCTACGTCTGATTGGCATACCTGAAAGTGACGGGGAGAATGGAACCAAGTTGGAAAACACTCTGCAGGATATTATCCAGGAGAACTTCCCCAACCTAGCAAGGCAGGCCAACGTTCAAATTCAGGAAATACAGAGAACGCCACAAAGATACTCCTCGAGAAGAACAACTCCAAGACACATAATTGTCAGATTCATCAAAGTTGAAATGAAGGGAAAAATGTTAAGGGCAGCCAGAGAGAAAAGTCGGGTTACCCACAAAGGGAAGCCCATCAGACTAACAGAGGATCTCTCAGCAGAAACTCTACAAGCCAGAAGAGAGTGGGGGCCAATATTCAATATTCTTAAAGAAAAGAATTTTCAACCTAGAATTTCATATCCAGCCAAACTAAGTTTCATAAGTGAAGGAGAAATAAAATCCTTTACAGACAAGCAAATGCTTAGAGATTTTGTCACCACCACGCCTGCCCTACAAGAGCTCCTGAAGGAAGCACTAAACATGGAAAGGAATAACCGGTATCAGCCACCACAAAAACATGCCAAAATGTAAAGACCATCGATGCTAGGAAGAAACCGCATCAACTAACGAGCAAAATAACCAGCTAACATCATAATGACAGGATCAAATTCACACATAACAATATTAACCTTAAATGTCAATGGGCTAAATGCTCCAATTAAAAGACACAGACTGGCAAATTGGATAAAGAGTCATGACCCATCAGTGTGCTGTATTCAGGAGACCCATCTCATGTGCAGAGATATACATAGGCTCAGAATAAAGGGACGGAGGAAGATCTACCAAGCAAATGGAGAACAAAAACAAGCAGGGGTTACAATCCTAGTCTCTGATAAAACAGACTTTAAACCAACAAAGATTAAAAGAGACAAAGAAGGCCATTACATAATGGTAAAGGGATCAATTCACCAAGAAGAGCTAACTATCCTAAATATCTATGCACCCAATACAGGAGCACCCAGATTCATAAAGCAAGTCCTTAGAGACTTGCAAAGAGACTTAGATTCCCACACAATAATAATGGGAAACTTTAACACCTCACTGTCAACATTAGACAGATCAACGAGACAGAAAGTTAACAAGGATATCCAGGAATTGAACTCAGCTCTGCACTGAGCAGATCTAATACACATCTACAGAACTCTTCACTCCAAATCAACAGAATATACATTCTTCTCAGCACTTATTCCAAAATTGACCACATAGTTGGAAGCAAAGCACTCCTCGCCAAATGTGAAAGAACAGAAATTATAGCAAACTGTCTCTCAGACCACAGTGCAATCAAACTAGAACTCAGGATTAAGAAACTCACTCAAAACTGCTCAACTACATGGAAACTGAACAACCTGCTCCTGAATGACTACTGGGTACGTAACAAAATGAAGGCAGAAATAAAGATGTTCTTTGAAACCAATGAGAACAAAGACACAACATACCAGAATCTCTGGGACTCATTTAAAGCAGTGTTTGGAGGGAAATTTTAGCATGCCCACAAGAGAAAGCAGGAAAGATCTAAAATTGATACCCTAACGTCACAATTAAAAGAACTAGAGAAGCAAGAGCAAACACATTCAAAAGCTAGCAGAAGGCAAGAAATAACTAAGATCAGAGCAGCACTGAAGGAGATAGACACAAAAAAACCCTTCAAAAAATCAATGAATCCAGGAGCTGGTTTTTTGAAAGGATCAATAAAATTGATAGACTGCTAGCAAGACTAATAAAGAAGAAAAGAGAGAAGAATCAAATAGATGCAATAAAAAATGATAAAGGGGATATCGCCACGGACCCCACAGAAATGCAAACTACTATCAGAGAGTAGTATAAACACCTCTATACAAATAAACTAGAAAACCTAGAAGAAACGGATAAATTCCTGGACATATACACTCTCCCAAGACTAAACCAGGAAGAAGTTGAATCCCTGAATAGACCAATAACAGGCTCTGAAATTGAGGCAATAATTGATAGCCTACCAACCAAAAAAAGTCCAGGACCAGACATATTCACAG
Organism: Trachypithecus francoisi; assembly: GCF_009764315.1. Classification (NCBI taxonomy): domain Eukaryota; kingdom Metazoa; phylum Chordata; class Mammalia; order Primates; family Cercopithecidae; genus Trachypithecus; species Trachypithecus francoisi. The sequence continues at coordinate 86,686,931 of NW_022681455.1, read as the reverse complement.
CCAAATTCTACCAGAGGTACAAGGAGGAGTGGGTACCATTCCTTCTGAATCTATTCCAATCAATAGAAAAGAGGGAATCCTCCCTCACTCATTTTATGAGGCCAGCTTCATCCTGATACCAATGCCTGGCAGGGACACAACAAAAAAAGAGAATTTTAGACCAATATCCCTGATGAACATCGATGCAAAAATCCCCAATAAAATACTGGCAAACTGAATCCAGCAGCACGTCAAAAAGCTTATCCATCGTGATCAAGTTGGCTTCATCCCTGGGATGCAAGGCTGGTTCAACATATGCAAATCAATAAATGTAATCCACCATATAAAAAGAACCAAAGTCAAAAACCACATGATTATCTCAACAGATGCAGAAAAGGCCTTTAACAAAATTCAACAGCCCTTCATGCTAAAAACTCTCAATAAATTCGGTATAGATGGAACGTATCTCAAAATAATAAGAGCTATTTATGACAAACCCACAGCCAATATCATACTGAATGGGCAAAAACAGGAAGCATTCCCTTTGAAAACTGGCACAAGACAGAGATGCCCTCTCTCATCACTCCTATTCAACATAATGTTGGAAGTTCTGGCCAGGGCAGTCAGGCAAGAGAAAGAAATAAAGGGTATTCAAGTAGGAAAAGAGGAAGTCAAATTGTCCCTATTTGCAGATGACATGATTGTGTATTTAGAAAACCCCATTGTCTCAGCCCAAAATCTCCTTAAGCTGATAAGCAACTTCAGCAAAGTCTCAGGATACAAAATCAATGTGCAAAAATCACAAGCATTCTTATACACCAATAACAGACAAACAGAGCCAAACCATGAGTGAACTCCCATTCACAATTGCTTCGAAGAGAATAAAATACTTAGGAATCCAACTTACAAGGGATGTGAAGGACCTCCTCAAGGAGAACTACAAACCACTGCTCAATGAAATAGAACACAAACAAATGGAAGAACATTCCATGCTCATGGATAAGAAGAATCAATATCATGAAAATGACTATACTGCCCAAGGTAATTTGTAGATTCAATGCCATCCCCATTAAGCTACCAATGAGTTTCTTCACAGAATTGGAAAAAACTGCTTTGAAGTTCATATGGAACCAAAAAAGACCCCGCATTGCCAAGACAATCCTAAGCCAAAAGAACAAAGCTGGAGGCATCACGCTACATGACTTCAAACTATACTACAAGTCTACGGTAACCAAAACAGCATGGTACTGGTACCAAAACAGAGATATAGACCAATGGACATAACAGAGTCCTCAGAAATAATACCACACATCTACAGCCATCTGATCTTTGACAAACCTGACAAAAACAAGAAATGGGGAAAGGATTCCCTATTTAATGAATGGTGCTGGGAAAACTGGCTAGGCATATGTAGAAAGCTGAAACTGGATCCCTTCCTTACACCTCATTCAAAAATTAATTCAAGATGGATTAGAGACTTAAATGTTAGGATAAAAACCATAAAAACCCTAGAAGAAAACCTAGGCAATACCATTCAGGACATAGGCATGGGCAAGGACTTCATGTCTAAAACACCAAAGCAATGGCAACAAAAGCCACAATTGACAAATGGGATCTAATTAAACTAAAGAGCTTCTGCACAACAAAATAAACTATCATCAGAGTGAACAGACAACCTACAGAATGGGAGAAAATTTTTGCAATCTACTCATCTGACAAAGGGCTAATGTCCAGAACCTACAAAGAATTTAAATTTACAAGAAAAAAACAAACAACCCCATCAAAAGTGGGTGAAGGATATGAACAGATAGTTCTCAAAAGAAGACATTGATGCAGCCAACAGACACATGAAAAAATGCTCATCATCACTGGTCATCAGAGAAATGCAAATCAAAACCACAATGAGATACCATCTCACGCCAGTTAGAATGGTGATCATTAAAAAGTCAGGAAACAACGGGTGCTGGAAAGGATGTGGAGAAATAGGAACACTTTTACACTGTTGGTGGGACTGTAAACTAATGTAACCATTGTGGAAGACAGTGTGGGGATTCCTCAAGGATCTAGAACTAGAAATACCATTAGACCCAGCCATCCCATTTATAGCTATATACCTAAAGGATTATAAATCATGCTGCTATAAAAACACATGCACACTTATGTTTATTGTGGCACTATTCACAATAGCAAAGACCTGGAACCAACCGAAATGTCCATCAATCATAGACTGGATTAAGAAAATGTGGCACATATACACCATGGAATACTATGCAGTCATAAAAAAGGATGAGTTCATGTCCTTTGTAGGGACATGGATGCAGCTGGAAACCATCATTCTCAGCAAACTATCACAAGAACAGAAAACCAAACACCACATGTTCTCACTCAGGTGGGAACTGAACAATGAGAACACTTGGACACAGGAAGGGGAACATCACACACTGTGGCCTGTCATGGGGTGGGGGGGGGGGGTGATAGCATTAAGAGATATACTTAATGTAAATGATGAGTTAATGGGTGCAGCACACCAACGCGGCACATGTATACATATGTAACAAACCTGCACATTGTGCACATGTACCCTAGAAATTAAAGTATAATGAAAAAAGAATATGCAGATGAGAACAAAGAAAGCAAAAATAAAGACAAAACAACAAATAAAAGAAATGTGGAGAAATCACATTACCTGACTTTAAATTATACTACTGAGCTATAGTAATCAAAACATCATGGTGCTATCATAAAAGCAGACACATGGTATTGTCATAAAAGCAGACAAATGCAACAGAATAGAGAAACCAGAAACAAAGCCACATACCTACAGTGAACACATATGTGCAAAAGGCACCAAGAACATACACTGGGGGAAAAGACAGTCCCTTCAATATATGGTGCTGGGAAAACTGGGTATCTATATGCGGAAGAATGAAACTAGACCACTATGCTTTTTTTTTTGCTTGTTTTGTTTTGTTTTGTTTGTTTTTGACATGGAGTCTGGATCTGTCACCCAGGCTGGAGTGCAGTGGCACAATCTTGGCTCACTGCAACCTCCACCTCCTGGGTTCAAGTGATTCTCTTGCCTCAGCCTCCCAAGTAGCTGGGATTATAGGCACCCACCACTATGCCTGACTAATTTTTCTATTTTTAGTAGAGAAGGGGTTTCACCATGTTGGCCAGGCTGGTCTCAAACTCCTGACCTCAGGTAATCCGCCTGCCTCAGCCTCCCAAAATGCTGTGATTACAGGCGTGAGCCACCACACCTTGCCTAGACCCCTATGTCTCTCCATATACAAAAGCCAAATAAAAATGGATTAAAGACTTAAATCTAAGACCTCAAACTATGAAACTGGTACAAGAAAACATTGGGGGAAATCTCTAGGACAATAATCTAAGTAAAAATTTCTTGAGTAATACTGCACAAGCACAGGCAACAAAAGCAAAAATTGACAAATGTGACCACATCAAGTTAAACAACTTCTGCACAGCAAAGGATACAGTCAACAAAATGAAAAGACAATCCACAGAATAGGAGAAAATGTTTGCAAGCTACCCGTCTGAGAAGGGATTAATAAGCAGAATATGTAAGAAGCTCAAACCATTCTATAGAAAAAAAAATCTGGCCGGGCGCGGTGGCTCAAGCCTGTAATCCCAGCACTTTGGGAGGCTGAGACGGGCGGATCACGAGGTCAGGAGATCGAGACCATCCTGGCTAACACGGTGAAACCCCGTCTCTACTAAAAATACAAAAACTAGCCGGGCGAGGTGGCGGGCGCCTGTAGTCCCAGCTACTGGGGAGGCTGAGGCAGGAGAATGGTGTAAACCCGGGAGGCGGAGCTTGCAGTGAGCTGAGATCCGGCCACTGCACTCCAGCCTGGGTGACAGAGCGAGACTCCGCCTCAAAAAAAAAAAAAAAAAAAAAATCTAATAATCCAATCAAAAAATGGGGAAAAGATTTGAACAGACATTTCTCAAAAGAAGACATACAAATGGAAAACAGGCATATTAAAAGGTACTCAACTTCGCTGATCATCAGAGAAATGCAGATCAAAACTACAATGAGATATTACCTCGCCTCAGCTCAAATGGCTTATATCCTAAAGATAGGCAATGACAATTGCTGGTGAGGATGTGAAGAGAAGGGAACCCTTGTACACTACAGATGGGAATGTAAATGAGTATAACCACTATGGAGAAGAGTTCAGATATGTCCCAAAAAACTAAAAATTGAGCTACAATGTGGTCCAGCAATCCCACTGCTGTGTACATATCCAAAAGAAAGGGAATCAGTATATCAAAGAAATAACTGCACTCCTATGTTTGTTGCAGCACCATTTACAACAGCTAAGATTTGGAAGCAACCTAAGATTCCATCAACAGACGAATGGATAAGGAAAATATGGTACAGATATACAATGGAGTACGATTTAGCCATAAAAAGAATGAGATCCAATCATTTGCAACATCGTGGATGGAAGTGGAAATCGTTAAGTGAAATAAGCCTGACACAGAAAGACAAACATTGCATGTTTTTGCTTGTTTCTGGGTTCTAAAAAAGCAATTGAACTTGTGGGCATAGAGTAGAAGGATGGTTACCAGAGGCTAGGAAGGGTAGTGGAGTTTGGCAGGAGTTGGGGATGGTTAATGGGTACAGAAAATAGAAAAGATGAATATGAGTTACTATTGTTAGCACAATAAGGTGAGCATAGTCAATAATAATTGCATATTTTAAAATAACTTAAAGAATGTAATTGGATTGCCTATAACTCACAGGATAAATGCTTGAGAGGACGGTTACTCCATTTTCCATGATGTGCTTATTTCACATTGCCTGCCTGTATCAAAATGCCTCATGTACCTTATAAATGTGTACATAATGATATGTACATAATGTACCCACAAAAATAAATAAAATATTAAAGTAAATAAATTCAGAAATTATTTCTGGAGGTATTCTGATTTCTAATAATATTAGTATAAAATAGACATGCACACATCAAAATGCAATGACAATTTATGATTTTTAAAAATAAACTACCTGGTATCATAAGATTATAAGAAAGTTAAGATTTCCAAGAAAGTATGAACAATTATCTCTAGAAGATAATTTTCTAATTTTAAAAATATCTCTGGCAATAAAGACATTTTATGTTATTGTCAGGAAGCTTTATTAACTTTAGTATTCATAGTTGTTAAACCTTATACATAAAGTTTTGCATCTCTAAAACTCAGGAATTCTGCTGACTTAATTTTTGTGTGTGGAGAATGGGGTCTTTCTGTATTGCCCAGGGAGGTCTCAAACACCTGGACTCAAGCTATCCTTTCGCCTCTGCCTCCATAAGTGTTGGGATTACAGGTGTGAGCCACCATGCCTGGCCTGATGTGATTTTTCAGTCCCCGTTTTCTCTCCTCATGTGAATACGGGGTCCTGCTTGAGCAGCATCTTGAGTTGATGTTTTAGAATTACATTTTTCATTCCATTAAAAATGCATATTACCATAATATTTCAGAAATAAATATTTGTGTACATTAGTAAAAGTACATTTTATATCCTTGAAACAAATGTTGAAATATATAATTGAAATTTTGAATCTCAAGATTTTTTTCTCCTCTTGTTTTCATTTTCAAAATTTCAGAGAAGGGTATAGTTTTGCATGATTTAATTCTGTGAGTTTAGTATAATTTAAAAATATTCCTCTTCACATGATATGCTTTTCCTGAGTAAGGTCATCCACTCTTGCTTTCTGGGTGCCTCAAATTTGTTATGTCCCACGCTGAAGACATTGTCCTTGACCCTTTCCTGATGTTTTGTAATCTACTCTGTCATCTGGTTTCATCATCCTAGGAAATAACACCTAGTTAGTAGCACTGAGACATTGAAGCAGGAAAATTTCTACATTTCAGCGCTTTCTCAAATCATCAGTTCAGTCACTTGCAAATTCTATATTTTCTACTGCTTAGCATTTTTTATATCTCATTATCGTAATTCACTCTCTGACTCGTAATTTTGAAATACTCTTGTTTAATTTCCTCTATGCCATGTTCATCTCTTTTTGTTGCTGCCAAGGTGACTTTTATAAAATATATTTATAATGATATATAACTCATCTGCTTTTGAATGGTTCCCCATTACATGATGGGGAGAGTTCACACTCTAGTGTGGCCCATATCTTTTGTGGTTTGGCCTGATTCTCCCATTTTCTCTCTCCATTCCATTCCCTCTCACTATGTTCCACTCTTACAGCATTATTTTGGAACCCTTCATTTGCCCTATCATTTCATGCCTTATCCTTTTGAGCATGCTTCTCTGTCTAGAAACCCTTCCTACCCACTGTGTTCTTTTCTTGGTCTATGTTTCAAAATATGGCTCTATCTTTGTAGCATTTCCTGAGCTCCCCAAGTAGAACTGATTGTTCTTTTCCTTGTGCCTGTACTTACTTTTTTCACTTTAGTTGTAGAATTCATGGACTACACTTTTCTGTTTTTATTACCTTTTATATATCTCTACCTTTGCTGAAATATAAGGCAGGACCTGACTTTTACTTATATTTTTAGCTTCTCCCCAAATATTGCTTATGATTTGATAAACACAGTGCATTTTTGTTGTCTTACTGACAGAATGGTGAGTAAATACAATGTTTTCTGAAGTTGCTGTTCTTTTCTTTTTAATAGGAGAAAGCAACAGAGCGAGCAAATGGAAAAAGACAAAATGGTATGGGTATTATTGAGAGTGCTCCACAAGAGCACACAAATAATGAAAATTTAATTTTGATTCAAAAATGTTCGAGGTGGTAAGTTAGTGAATATCTCTGAAAAACAGCATGTACTAAGTATTTTCCATAGAAAAACCACCAACCTATGTAGATCCAAACATAATATTCATTTCTTTCCCACAATATTTTTCTGTCTTTCTTTATACTACCAACTTTTTCCTGAAACTACTTCAATTCCTCAATTCCCTGAAACTCTTTTTCCTTTTTCTTTTTGCTATTACTTTTGTTTCACTGAAATATTTATGGGTGAAGACAAACTTGTATAGGTATATAAAATTCATAGTGATAAATTTTCTCATGAGTGTATCTGTGTATAACATTTTATAGATGTGCCATTCACAGTAAAATCAGGACAAAAGGAAGATATTCAATCACATTTGGACAGCAAGGTATTATCTATTGTTATTGCTGCAGTTATTATTTTAGAATATAAGCATTCAGTGATGTTACAACATAAAAGAGAATGCTTTCACTTCACTTTTGCACCTCTGCATATGCCCATAAATAATTATTTTCTGGCCAGGCACAGTGGTTCACGCCTGTAATTTCAGCACTTTGGGAGGCCGAGGCAGGTGGATCACCAGAGGTCAGGAGTTCGAGACCAGCCTGGTCAACATGGCAAAACCCAGTCTCTACTAAAAAAAAAACAAAAATTAGCCAGATGTGGTGGTGCACACCTGTAATCCCAGCTACTCGGGAGGCTGAGGCAGAAGAATCACTTGAACCCAGGAGATGGAAGTTGCAGTGAGTCGAGATCGCACCACTGCACTCCAGCCTGGTCAACAAAGCAAAACTCCATCTCAAAAAATTTCTTACATTATCAGCCCATAATTAGTACAGTAATTATGTACAAAGAATATCACTGCTGCATAGTACAATTCTGTTAATTTGGAGGATTCGTGTAAAAAGCCGGTGTCACATAGTGAAAAATTTATAAGGGTTAGAAGTCACAAGGAATCAGTTGGGGCTCTAAAGTTAAGTTTATCTAGAAACTAAAAAATTGTTCCATGTCAATATATGGCCAAATATATGGTTCTGTGTTCTACCTGGATGTGTAAAAGTGCTAATGAGATTCAGAGAGAAAGAGTTTGGACTGGAGTTTTGTACAACTTGAAACCCAAAAAGACAATGCCTGGGACTTAAAATACTACTGTATTTGGATTGACTAGTATAGATCTGCAAAAAAATTTCAGAAGAAGCAAAAGCATGGGGAGTTGTAAATAAGTGAAGCTATAAACACAGTAGTTTGGTTTAGTGGTGTTTTATTAAGTAGAAATTGATTCGCTTTAATGCGACCCCCAGAGCAAATGCCAGAGAAAAGGCAAGTAGGCAAGGCAAAAAAAACTTTATTTACAAGCCAATGTGAGGGAGGGGCGAGGTTCACCCGCCCCCTGCGGTGGAGGCCGACGAAGTAGCTCCGGTGTTCTCGGGCGAGGTTCCTGGGTCCCCCGCAGGAGGAGGGGCCAAGGAAGCTCGCTCCGGCGTTCTCTGGCGAGGTTCCTGCGTCCTGCGCAGGAGGAGGGGCCGAGGAAGTTCACCCCGGCGTTCTGGGACGAGGTTCCCAGATCTCGCGCACGAGGAGGGGCCGAAGAAGTTCACTCCCCGCGCCCGCCGGAGCGGCTTTTATGTCCTGGGCCCCGGAGTGGGAGGGCAGTGGGCGGGACATAGGCGGTTCAGGGGCGGGTCCATAGGCGTGGCTAGGCGGGTTCCGGTTTCTCTCCGTCGGAGGTCGGGTTGCCCCTGCACAGTGGACCCGTGTCTTTCCTGGGCGCGGGAAAGTTGACGGTGAAGAACCCGGAACTGCGCCATCTTGCCTCCGTTTGTCCAAACAGAAATCATATTCAAAAAAAGAAAACATTAGTACCTTTATGGTAAATGATGACTATTCTAAGGTGACAACAATAGAAAGAGATGAAGAGGCCTGGCTTCTTAGAAGCAGTTTCTGTATTGTGATACCTGAGGCAAGATGGCGCAGTTCCGTGTTCTTCACCCTCAACTTTCCCGCGCTGGGGAAAGACATGGGTGGACTGCCCAGGCGCAACCCGACCTCCGACGGAGAAAAACCGGAACCCGCCTAGTCACGCCTACCGCCCGCCCCGCACCCGCCTATGTCCTGCCCACTGCCCTCCCACTCTCAGGCCCAGGACATAAAAGCCGCTGGGTTGGGGGGGGCGCGCTGCGCCAACTTCCTCAGCCCCCACTCCTGTCCGGACTGCATTAGGAACCTAGCCCGAGAGCTCCACCGGGTGACTCCCCCCGGCCTCCCCTGCCGGAGACCCACGGACCTCACCCCTCCCCACAAAGCTGGCTGACCAAAAAATAAATTTGCAGTTTTGCTCCTAGCCTTGCCTACTCGCTGGTCCTTTAATACTGGCACTGGTGAGCCTAGAAAGCAAATCGGTTGCCTAGAAAGCAAATCAGTTTCCTAGAAAGCAAATCAATACCAGCACCAAGTTGGTCAAAAGACATGTTGTTATCATGTTATCCTGGTGCTTTTACTTACTAGCTATGAATTTCTGGTAAAAATTATTTAACCTATTTGAATGTCGAGTGATGCCCCTCATAAAAAGGGTACTAGTATGTACTCCTAGGCATGTGTAATGAACAAATGTGCTAAAAAATTGGAAAGCATTTTGTAAGCCTGAGAGTGTGACCACTAATGTAAAATAAAATGATCCACAGGGGTATTCGGTGGCTCAGTAAATATTGAGGATGCTTCACGTAAACCCTGAGCACAATACAATGACAATAGCATCAAGAAAAGTTTGGGAAAATCAGAGTGGGCATGTGGATTTCTAGTTTGGGGAGCATGAGTTTCAGCAGACTATTACTAGAGAACTCTTCTAGGAATCTAGTGGTTTGGTGCTTAAGACATTCCCATGGAAATTTAAGTGTTTTGACCTTGAGTGAATTTCTGCTGTTGAGCACCAACTCTGCTAGGCAACTAGAGACTGAATATAGATGATGGGGGCTTAGGTTACAGCAGCAAGAAGAGAAAAACAAGTAAATAACCCAGCATTGTAAGTTGAATGTGCTTCCTATAAAGAAAACAGAGAAGACAGAGCTTATTGGAGAGGTTTGTAGTTAGCATGGGGATGGGAGTGGCAGTAGTTCTGTAGTCAGAGGAGATATTTCTGCATTTGACATTGAAACTGTCAACTAAAGGATGAAAGGAGCCAGCCATGGGAAAGTCTAGGAGGACATTCAGGACAGAGAGGAAACAATGGATCTCATTTGTTCATCATTTTCTTGTTAACATCCTGGAATCACCAGAAAGTGGGGTTACCATCATCAGCTTCATCATTATCATTATTTTTATTACTATAATGTGTAGAAAAGAAAATGTGAAATTACCTTGCCTGGCACATTTTAAATGCTTCACAAATGAATGTTCTGAATGTTCTTGTTCTGCTTTTTTTTTTTTGAGATGGAGTTTCACTCTTACCACCTAGGCTGGAGTACAATAGCGCGATCCTGGCTTACTGCAACCTCCACCTCGTGGGTTCAGGGGATTCTCTTACCTCAGCCTCCACAGTAGCTGGGATTACAGGAGCATGCCACCACATCCAGCTAATTTTTATATTTTTAGTAGAGGTGGGGTTTTGCCATGTTGGCCTGGCAGGTCTCGAACTCCTGACCGCAGGTGATCCACCTGCCTCGGCCTCCCAAAGTGCTGAGATTACAGGCGTGAGCCAATGCCTGCACCCAGCCTTGTTCTGCTTTTTATACTAAGGCTCAATATACTTTGTTGAAGTTACTTTTTTATTGGGAGAGCATTGCTTACTATATCTAATATTTGCTTACTTATATATAGACATAACCTAAAGGTTTTCTCATTGGTTTGTAGTTGTATTCAACCATTTTTTCTATCAGTAAAAATGATATGAAAGACTGTGTAGATTTCTCCAAGCCCTTGTTTACCTAAATGAAGGAGCTTCTACCATGTTCTGTTTAAACACAACATGACACACGCCACAGTTTCTTATTGTGCTGTGTTAACATTTACATTTTCTGTAACTAGAAATCTTTTAAATATTTAATGCTTTAAGTGTATTACCAAGTGTATTATGTAGTATTTTAAATGGTCTCTTACATATGGTTGGGAATGTAGGGTAGAGTTAGGTATGTTGAAGTTAGTCTCTTGCTGCAATATGCACATAAGTTATTATTTGGTCTGTGAATATATTTCTTGTAGCCTTTTAGTCTGGGTGTGCAAAGTCAGTAGCCCTGTGAAGATAAAAGATAAGTTTGATTTAGAGAGCCTATCTATGTAAGCTTCTCTATTGAATAATTTAGGTTCCCAACACATGCTTTTCTTATTTTGAAGTTATCTGAATGAAAAACACCTTCTTTAAAAGAAAGTGTTTGGGAAATCTTTGTGTAACTACTACTTCTTTTTCATCTTCTTGAAACTCATTGTTGTTATTAATTTTTACAGAAGATCTCCAAGAATCACACAGAGAACGGTGGCACTCATGTATCTGGGGCTACAGACTGTAAGACAAAATATGTAATAAATGGGCGAGAAGAAGGTAAAAACTGTATATCATATCATACTAAGGCTCAATATAATTTGTTGAAGTTACTTTTTTATTGGGAGAGTGCTGCTTACTATATTTAATATTTGCTTACTTACATGTAGACATAAACTAAAGTTGAATGACAGTATGTCTCTTTTGCTTACTTATATGTAGACATAAACTAAGTTGAATGACAGTATGTCTCTTTAAAAACATGAGCACTAGTATATTCTAATAGCCAGATAAAACTTCTTAAAATGACTTCTTTTTTTAAAAAATTTTTTTGAGATGGAATTTCACTCTTGTTGCCCAGGCTGGAGTGCAATGGTGCGATCTCGGCTCACCGCCACCTCCACCTCCCAAGTTCAAGCGATTATCCTGCCTCAGCCTCCCGAGTAGCTGGAATTACAGGCACACACCACCGTGCCTGGCTAAGTTTTTGTATTTTTTTCTATATGCTTCATTTTCATTCTTTAAGCTCTGGTGCCTGACACATAGCAGGACTCCACAAATAATTGCTGAATAAAATACATAAAGGCTGTTTATAGAAAGATAATTTGCAAGTTGTCCCCTATTGTGTAGAAGCAAAGGAGACAGTCATGTGAAGCAATAATGTACAGTTCAGGTGATAAAGATGCAGTAGAAAAATCAATAAAATGCTAAGGCAGCCCCAAGAAAGGAGACACCTGTTTATCTGGGGAATAAAGATATTAGTTTAAAAAAAACCAGAATCAACGAAGACTTCACATAGCCACCTATCTTAAAAGAAGAAAATAAATTTATCAGAATAGTAGAGGAAAGCATTTCAGGTATTAGGAACAGGGTGCACATCGATAAAAGTGTAAACAGTTGTTTTGGAAATCATCAATCAGGTACTACTATGAAATAGAGAATAGTATACCTCATTACTATGTAGGGATGTTTCTACTAAGTTTTAAAGTATATTTCTAATTTTTAGTTTTTTGGGTACAAGGTAGGTGGATATATGGAGTACATGAGATATTTGGATACAGGCATACAATGTATCATAATCACATCACGGTAAATAAGATATCTATCACTTCACGGATTTATCCTTTGTGTTAAAAACAATCCAATTATACTGTTTTAGTTATTTTTAAATGTACAATTAAGTTATTATTGACTTTAGCCACACTGTTGAGCTGTCAAATACTAGATCTTATTCTATTTTTTGGCACCCATTAACCATCCCGTCGTCCTCCCTCAACACTGCCCCACCACCCTTCCCAGCCTGTGGTAATCATTATTATACTTTATCTCCATTAGTTCAATTGTTCTAATTTTTAGTTTTCAAAAATAAATGAGAATATGCAAAGTTGGTTCTTCTGTGCCTTGCTTATTTCAGTCAGCATAATGACCACCAGTTCCATCCATGTTGTTGCAAATGACAGGATGTAATTGTTTTTCATGGCTGATTAGTACTCTATTGTGTATATGTACCACAATTTCTTTATCCATTTGTCTGTTGTGAAAGGCGTAGGTTGCTTCCAAATCTTGGCTATTGTGAATGATGCTGCAATAAACATGGAAGTGCAGATATCTCCTTGATGTACTAATTTCCTTTCTTTTGGGTATATATCCAGCAGTGAGATGGCTGGATCGTATGGTAGCTCTATGTTTAGTATTCTGAGGAACCTCCAAACTATTGCTCATAGTCATTGTACTAATTTACATTCCCACCAACAGCATACAAGGTTTCTCTTTTCTTCACATCCTCATCAGCATTTGTTATTGCCTTTTGTCTATAAGCCATATTAACTGGGGCAAGATGACATCTCATTATAGTTTTGATTTGCATCTCTCTGATGATCATTGATGTTGAGAACCTTTTCATATGCATGTTTGCCATTTGTATGTCTTCTTTTGAGAAATGTCTATTCAGATCTTTTGCCCATTTTTAAATTGAATTATTAGATTTTCTCCCATACAGTCATTTGAGCTCTTTGTGTATTCTGGTTATTAATCCCTTGTCAGATGGGTAGTTTGCAAATATTTTCTCCCATTCTGTGGGTTGTCTGTTCCCTTTGTTGATTGTATCCTTTGCTGTACAGAAGCATTTTAACTTGATGTGACCCCATTTGTCTATTTTTGCTTTTGTTGCCTGTGCTTGTAGGATATTACTCAAAAAATGATTGCCCACAGTGATGTCCTGGAGAGTTTCCCCAGTGTTTTCCTCCAGCAGTTTTATAGCTTGAGGTCTTAGTTTTAAGTCTTTAATCCATTTTGATTTGCTTTTTGTATGTGGTGAGGGATAGGGGTCTAGTTTCATTCTTCTGCATATAGATATCCAGTTTTCCCAGCACCATTTATTGAAGAGACTGCCTTTTTCTCTAGTGTATATGTTCTTCTTCCTCAGTGTGTGAACTCAAACATGATTTCACTGTAGGTATGTGGATTTGTTTCTGGCTTCTCTATTCTGTTGTGTTGCTCTATATGTCTGTTTTTATGCCAGTGCCATACTGTTTTAGTTACTATAGCTCTGCAGTATAATTTGGAGTCAGGTAATGTGATTCCTCTAGTTCCTTTCTTTTTGCTCTAGATAGCTTTGGCAATCCTGGGTCTTTTGTGGTTCCATATACATTTTAGGACAGTTTTTTTCTATTGCTATGAGGAATGTCATTGGTATTTTGATAGGGATTGCATTGAATCTGTAGATTACTTTGGGTAGTATGAACATTTAAAAAATACTGGTTCTTCCAGTTTATGAAAATGAAATATCTTTTCATTATTTGGTGTCCTGTTCAATTTCTTTCACTGAAGACTTACAGTTTTCATTGTAGAGATCTTGTACTTCTTTGATTATGTTAATTTTTAGGTATTTAATTTTATTTGTAGCTCTTATAAATGAGATAGATGACTTCCTGATTTTAATTTCAGATTGTTCACTTTTGGCATCTAAAATGCTACTGATTTTTGTATGTTGACTTTGCATCCTACAACTTTATTGAATTTATCAGTTCTAATAGTTTTTTAATGAGGTGTTTAGGTTTTCCAAATATAAGATTATATCATTATATCATTTCACTTCTTCCTTTCCTATTTAGATGTTCTTCATTTCTATCTCTTATCTAGTTGCTATAGCTAGAACTTCCAGTACTATGTTGAATAACATTGGTGACAGTGGACATTCTTGTCATGTTCCAGATCTTAGAGGAAAGACTTTCAGGATTTCCCCATTATGATACTAGCTATGGGTCTGTTGTGTATGACTTTTGTTGTGTTGAGGTATGTTCTTTCTATACCCAGTTTTTTGAGGGTTTTTATTATAAGGGGACATTGAATTTTTACCAAATGCTTTTTTTTGTATCAGTTGAAATGATCATATGATTGTTATTCTTCATTCTATTGATATGCTATATCACATTGATTGATTTGCATATATTGAATCATCTTTTCATTCCTGAGATACACTTTACATGGTTATGAAGTATAATTTTGAAATATGTTGTTGAATTTGTTTTGCTAGTATTGGTTGAAGAATTTTTTGCATCAATGTTTATCAGAGAGATTGGTGTGTAGTTTTCTTTTTTTGATGTGTCTTTGTCTAATTTTGGTATCAGGGTAATAATGGCATTGCATAATGAGTTTGGAATTATTCCATTCTTTTCTGTCTTTCAGAATAGTTTGAGTGGCATTGGTATTACTTATTCTTTAAATGTTTGGTAAAATTAAGCAGTGAAGCCATCAGGTCCTAGGCTTTGCTGGGAGACTTCGCTAGGTCCCCTAAACTTGCTGGCTTCAATCTCATTACTTGTTCTTAGTCTGTTCAGGTTTTGGATTTCTTCATGTTTCAATCTCGGTGGGTCATGTGTGTCTAGGGATTTATTCATTTATTATAGGTTTTCCAATTTGTTGGCATATAGTTTTTCACAGCAGCCTCTAACGCTCTTTGAATTTCTGCAGAATCAATTGTAATGACTGCTTTTCCTTTTTTTTTTTTTTTCTTAATTATACTGAAGTTCTGGGATACATGTGGAGAATGTGCAGGTTTGCTACATAGATAAATGTGTGTCACGGTGGTTTGCTGCACCTATCAAGCTGTCACCTAAGTATTAAGCCCTGCATGCATCAGCCATTTGTCCTGATGCGCTCCCTCCCATCCTCCCACCGAGTTGCCCTGGTGTGTGTTATTCTCCTCCCTGTGTCCATGTGTTCTCATTGTTTAACTCCCACTTATGAGTGAGAACATGCGATATTTGGTTTTCTGTGTCTGTGTTAGTTTGCTGAGGATGATGGCTTCCAGCTTCATCCATGTCCCTGCAAAGGACACAATCTCATTCATTTTTCTAGCTGCATGATATTTCATGGCATATATATACCACATTTTCTTTATCCAGTCTATCATTGACAGGCATTTGGGTAGGTTTCATGTCTTTGCTATTGTGAGTAATGCTGCAGTGAATATACATGTGCATGTATCTTTATAAAAGAATGATTTATATTCCTTTGAGTATATACCCAGTAATGGGATTGCTGGGTCAAGTGATATTTCTGGTTCTAGATCCATGAGGAATTGCCACACTGTCTTCCATAAGGGCTGAACTAATTTACATTCCCACCAACAGTGTAAAAGTGTTCCTATTTCTGCACAGCCTTGCCAGCATCTGTTGTTTCTTGACTTTTTAATAATCGCCATTCTGACTGGCATGAGATGGAATCTTACTGTGGTTTTGATTTGCATTTCTTTAATGATCAGTGATATTGAGCTTTTGTTCATACGTTTGTTGGCTGCATAAATGTCTTCTTTTGAGAAGTGTGTGTTCTTGTTCTTTGCCCATGTTTTGATGGGGTTGTTTCTTTTTCTTAAAAGTTTAAGTTCCTTGTGAATTCTGGATATTAGACCTTTGTCAGATGGGTAGATTGCAAAAATTTTTTCCCATTCTGTAGTTACCTGTTCACTCTGATGATAGTTTCTTTTGCTGTGCAGAAGCTCTTTAGTTTAATTAGATCCCATTTGTCAATTTTAGCTTTGTTGCAATTGCTTTTGGTGATTTCATCATAATATTCTTGCCCATACCTATTTTCTGAATGGTATTGCCTAGATTTTCTTCTAGGGTTTTTACAGTTTTGGGTTTTACATTTAAGTGTTTAATCCATCTTGAGTTGATTTTTGTATAAGGTAAGGAAAGGGGTCCAGTTTCAGTTTTCTGAATATGGTTAGCCAGTTTTCCTAGCACCTTTTTAAATAGGAAATCCTTTCCCCATTGCTTGTTTTTGAATGACTGCTTTTTCATCTCTGATTATATTTGAGTCTCCTCTTTTTTTTCTTAGTCTGACTAAGGGTTTGTCAGTTTTATGTAACTTTTCAAAAAAATCAAGTTTTTGTTATGTTCATTTTTTTGTATTGTTTTGTTTGTTTCAATTTCATTTATTTCTGTTCTGATCTTTGTTATTTCTTTTCTTCTGCTACCTTTGGGTTTGGTTTGATCTTGCTTTTCTAATTCTTTGAGATGCAATGTTAGGTTGTTTACTTAAAGTTTTGTCTCCTTTTTGACGCTGGCACTCAGCTATAATCATCTTTGTTAGCACTGCTTTCATGGTATCATATAGGTTTTGGTTCTTGTTCCATTATTGAGAAAAATTTTCAATTTATTTTCTTAATCTCTTCGTTGACTCACAGGTTATTCAGCAGCATGTTATTTAATTTCCTTGTGCTTGTGTAGTTTCCAAAATTCCTCTTGTTATGGATTTCTAGTTTGAGTCCATTATGGTCAGAGAAGATACTTGATAGTTTCTGTTTTTTGAGGGTTTTAAGACTTGTTTTGTGGCCTAACATATGGCCTGTTCTTGAGAGTGATCCATGTACTGAGAAGAATGAGTATTTTGCAGCCATTGGATGAAATGTTCTGTAAACATTTATTTGGTCCATTTGGCCTATAGGGCAGATTAAGTCTGATGTTTCTTTGTTGATTTTCTATCTGGATGATCTGTGAAATTCTGAAAGTGGGGTATTGAAGCCTTCAGCTAGTATTGTATTGAGGGTGTGCGCTCTCTCTCTCTTTAGCTCTATTAATATTTGCTTTATTTATCTGGGTTCTCCAGTATTGGGTGCATATATATTTAAAATTGTGATATCCTTTTGCTAAAATGATCCCTTTATCAAGATACAGTTCCCTTTTTTGTCTCTTACAGTTTTTGTCTTGAAGTCTATTTTGTCCAATATAAGTATATAGCTACTGTTTCTCTTTTTTGGTTTTCATTGGCGGGGAATATCATATGTCATGTTTTTATTTTCAGTCTATGTGTAGGCAAAAGATCATTGGGTCTGTTTTTTTTAATCAATTCATTCAATTTATGTATTTTGATTGGAGAGTTTAGTTATTTATATTCAATGTTGTTATTGATAAGTGAGGACTTACACATGTTAGTTTGTAACTTATTTTCTAATCATTCTGTAGTCTTCTCTTCCTTCTTGTCTTGCTTTTAGTAAAGGTGATTTTCTCTGTTGGTATGTTTTAATTTCCTGCTGTTGTGTGTGTGTATCCATTGTATGTTTTTAGATTTAAGGTTACTATGAGGATTTGAAATCTACTTAAGATATGAGCAGTATACACACCATAATTACAGTGTTATAATATTCTATGTTTGTCTGTGCACTAACTATTATCAGTGAGTTGTGTAAGATTCATTGATTTCAGGTTGTTTCTTATTGCTTATAACATTCTTTTGTTTCAGATTGAAGAACTCTCTTTAGCATTCCTTGTGGAATTGATTGAATTTGTCAGCCTTTGTTTGTCTGGGAAAATCTTGATTTCTCCTTCATATTTAAAAGACATTTGCACTGGATATACTATTCTAAGATAAAAGTGTTTTTCCTTCAGCACTTTAAATATGTCATGCCACTCTCTCCTGGCCTGTAAGTTTTCCAACCAGAAGTCTATTTTCAGGTGTATTGCAGCTTCATCTTATGTTATTTGTTTCTCTTTGCTTGCTGCAGGGATAAATGAGCCTTTCTTTATTTTCGATCATTGTAAGTTTGATTATTAAGGTCCTTGAGGTAGCCTTCTTTGGGTTAAATCTGCTTGGTTTTCTATAACCTTCTTGCACTTGAATATTGATATATTTCTTAAGGTTTAGGAAGAACTTTGTTATTTCTTTGAATAAACTTTCTTCTCCCATCTATCCCACTTCCTCCTCTCTAAGGCTATTAACTCTTGGAATTGCTTTATTAGGCTATTTTCTAGATCTTGTAGGCATGCTTCATTCTTTCCTATACCTTTTTCTTTTGTATCTTCTGACTGTGTTTTCTCGAGTAGCCTATCTTCAAGCTCACTGATTCTGTCTTCTTCTTGATCAGTTCTGCTATTAAGGGACTCATGCATCCTTCAGTACATCAATTGCATTTTTCAACTTCAGAATTTCTTCTTGATTCTTTTTAATTATTTCAATCTCTTTGTTAAATTTATCTGATAGAGTTCTGGAATTTTTTTCTTTGTGGTAACTTGAATGTTTTTTGAGTTTCCTCAACACAGCTGTTTTGAATTATCTGTCTGAAAGGTAATATAGCTCTGTCTCTCTGGAATTGGTCCCTGGTGCCTTATTTATTTCGCTTGGTGAAGTCATGTTTTCCTGGATGGTCTTCATGTTTGTGGATGATTGTCTGTGTCTGGGCATTGAAGAGCTTTGTATTTATTGTAATCTTCAGTCTGGACTCTTTTGTACTCATCCTTCTTGGTAAGGCTTTCCAGGTACTCAAAGGGACTTGGGTATAGTGTCTATGCTTTTGGTTACTGCACCTATATCTGCATTAGGGGGCAGGGACCCTAAGCCCAGTAATTCTGTCATATTTGCAGCCTCATAGAGACATGCGTTTGGTGGTTGTTCAATAAGAGCTGGAAGAAGTCTCTGAATTACCAGACATAAACTCTTGTTCTCTTCCCTTACTATCTCCCAAACAAATGGAGTCTGTCTCTGTGCTACCTGGGGCTGGGGGAGGATTTAAATAAGCACCTCTGTGTCCACCCGCACTGAGATTTCACTGCATCAGAATGCTGAAGCCTGTAGAGCTCTGCAATCAACTGGTGGTGAAGTCAACCAGTCTTATGTCCTTCCATTCAGGGCAGTGAGAGTCCCTTCAGGCCCCAGGAGGGGCCACATATACTGTCCGTGAGCCAGGGCCTACAGTTGGAAACCTTAGAAATCTACCTGGTGCTGTATTCTACTGCAGTTAAGCTGGCACTGAAACCACAAGACAAAGTCCTTTCCACTCTTCCCTCCCATTTCCTCAGGCAGAGGAATCTCTTACCATGTCCACCACCACCACCACAGACCTAGGAGGAATCCTGCCAAGGTACCACCAATGTTCACTTAAGGCCCAAAGGCTCACATTTAAAAATTTTTATTTTGTTTGTGATGGTTTTCTTTATTTATCTTTGGTAGATACATTTGCAAGTGAATGTTTGACATGTGTATTTATCTTCAACCGGGTGACATCTAGTGTCTCCCCAGGTGGTTTCTTGAAGTTTTAAGAATTAGGAGCATTTATTAAAGAAGTAAATATCCTGCTAAAGATTAAGCTTCCTTTAAATTCACAACTTATAAAATAAAATGAAGTATTAGTTTTAATCTATTTTCATAAAGACTATAGTTTAATTTAACTGTTATAAGTAGTTCATTTTAACTAAATGTATGATTTTTTCAGCAGAACAAGTCTTAGCAGTTATATCAGAGGAAGAGCAAGAAAGACTTGAAGAAAGTGAAAACAACAAGCTCCAGGTATACAACAATTTCATTTAAATTTCTGGTTGACTATTATGTTCTTTGCTTTAATAATATAGGGTAGTCCAGATGAAATTACCTTTCAGATTAGCCTTTGTTAATCAATAGATTCTAATTTACTATTTAATATTGAATTTTAAATACATTTTAACTAGTTATAAAGCTTAAAAGATTTTTAAAATCTATAGTAACTTATACCTCATCTTTACTCTTGGAATAGAAAGAAAACATTTTCAAAATTTTCTTTCCTTTTTATCTTTATGACATGTTTGCATGATGAAGAAAGTAAAATGAATTATTGAATTATATTATTGAGCAACAGAAGTTATGAACAGTTTAAGAGTGATGGCCATTGTATTCATGTTAAAGGAGTCATGATGGCCAGTGGTTCAAAATGTGCAGTTTTATATTGCCAGTCACTAATGAATGCCAAGGCTAAAGATGTGTTCTGCCTCATGCTCTCTCATTGACTTCAGGTCATGTTTAGGAAGAGAGCTGGGTCATAAAATGAACCTAAGTGTTTACTAAGAGAACCATACTCTGCAGAATGGGACCTTTGGTATTAGGATATGAACAATAACTTTCTAACTTATTTCAATGCAAGAAGTCAGTAAATAGTATAAAATTTGTAATCTATCATCATTGGTGGATATTAGAATATATTAGAACTGGACTTAAGCAGATAAACTGGATACATCAGAGTGTCATATTACAGAATATAATTTGAATTAAAATTTGAGAATTTACTTTTCTTTCTGATTGGTATTGATTTTTTCTTCTAACAAAGTTTGCCTACAGTCCAGATAGTAATCTTCAGAAAAAGTACTTAAATGCACTGCACGTGCTCACTAGTTAGGATATGCTGAGGTAAAATCTTTTCAGGTGAGGACACTTTTGTAACACTACTAATCATCTGCTCATTCATGTTTTGGTGGATATAACACAAAATGAATTTATTCCAAACAACAGTGCCAAAGTTAAGTTTGCTGGTTTATTTTTTTTCTTGCAGTTTTAGCTAAGGCAAATTATTTTTTACTTCTCCCTGTGATTTGGGAGAAGTTAAACATACAAAGAAATTTAACAATTAAATTTTAATTTTAATTACTTTAATTTTTTTTCTTTACACTTTACTGAAAATAAAGTTATTTTAAAAACATGCTCCTGGCTGGGCACAGTGGCTAATGCCTGTAATCTTAGTAGTTTGGGAGGATGAGGTGGGAGGACTGCTTCAGTCCAGGAGTTCAAGACTAGCCTGCGCAACACGGTGATGCCCCATCTCTACAAAATTGTTTTTTAAAATTAGCGAAGCATGGTAGCATGTGCCTGGGTTTCCAGCTACATGGGAGGCTGAGATGAGAGGATCACTTGAGCCCAGGAGGTTGAGGCTGCAATGAGCCATGTTTGTACCACGGCACTCTAACCTGTGCAACAGAGTGAGACCTTGTCTCAAAAAATAAAAACAAAAACATGCACTCTGACAAAGACAACTTCTGAGAAACAAAACAAGCAAATTAATCTTTCCCTTTTGCATCTGCCAAAAATATCTCAAGAACAAGAAAAAAATAAGGATTGGATAGAGAGGATACATCTGTATATTCAGGACTTTTTTGTGTAAAAGTCTGAGGAAATGTGTATTAAATGAGGCAAATTAGAGTGGGAAAATGAATTAAAACTTCTTACAAGTGAGTTAAATCAGAAGTTTGGTGAAATCTGTGAAAAATACAAATTACTGTTTTTCCTGAAGCCACTCCATGATAGTTTAAAAGGAGAAACAAACATAAAGGAAATTCCTTCTAATTTGACAAATAATATACTTGTGAGGGAAAAAGATGCATCTGGAGTGCCTGTCTTTGTGGCATTGCAGGCATTTTGTTGAACACATGGAACTCAGTCTCAAAAATGTGTGTATATCTCATTCATATTCTGGGTTTTTGGTACATGTTTGCCAGGCATCTTCTAAGCTTTATTTAAATGAAAATAAATTAGACTGTGAGAATAACAAACCAGATAATGAACATGTCTTTAACATAGATGAGGAGAATTTTTATAACGATAGAGACTCTAAGAAAGCAAGGAACTGTGAGCCGAGATCACGCCACTGCACTCCAGCCTGGGCGACAGAGTGAGACTCCGTCAAAAAAAAAAGAAAGAAAAGAAAAGAAAAGAAAGAAAGAAGGAAAGAAAGAAAGAAAGAGAGGGAGAGAGAGAGCGAGAGAGAGAGAGAGGGAGAGAGAGAGAGAGAGAGAGAAAGAAAGAAAGAAAGTTGTTACAATGGAAATGAAAGAAGGTCAAGAGTTTGATATGCAAATGACAAAAAAATATGACCAAGATACCATGAGGCACCAAATTAGACATCAGGCGTATGCCTCTATCTAGTGATCCAAAAGATCTTTTAGATTCATTGGGTACCCCCTCCAGAGAGACAAAACATGATTCAAATAAAAAGCCACAGTATTTCTGTCGATATAGGCACTTAGAAGAAAACAAAAGCAATACAGGACTTGTTCCAGAAGCCATTCTATGACAGTCTCAGTGCTAGTAACTATAAAATCATGGTGCCTGAATTAGAAAATTTGAGTTCTTTACCAGTACATCGTGATAGAACATCAAAAGTAGATCTACAATGAAAATTACAGCAAGATACACAAAGGTTTAAGAATGAAGTAGACATATTACAAGTAGAGTTCCTGGTTTTGAAGAAGGTTCAACTTCAAAAAGTGGTAGAGGTTTACTTGTTACTCTTTGTTTTTTCTCTTTATCAATCATCGGATCCATTCTGAATTTCTACTGATGATAAACTTATGTGTAAAATTGGGTTATCTAAATCTGTACATGGAAATAGATTATTTCTGCTATCTAAATGATAGAAGTGCAGAAAAACTTTCTCTAATCTTTGTTCCTTGATCAAGCAAAGTCTATCAAGTTTTCCAAGTGGTATAAGAAATCATAAACTAATTTATCTATATGCCTATGACCTTCAGAACCAGGATAAGCATTAAAAAATTGCTTAAAATTATAGCCCTAGGGTTTTCCCTTCCATTTATGTAAAGATGAGATGTGTTTAGCAATAAAATGGAAATACAATGGGAAGGAAGCAATGACTGAGAAGGGAGATAAAAATGTACTAGTCATGAGAGTTGTAAGAAATATTCCTGGCCAATGAATCTGTTTCTTGTGCTTTCATGTTTTGTAGTATATCTGCTTAACTGCAACTCTTGCAACATATAATTATATTATAACCACTTTCAATATTTTTGAGAAGTATATATACTTTCACATAATTTTAATAACTCTCAAATCTTTCTGTTGAGTCAGACTTCTATATTCTATTGTTTGATAGAGTATGGTAAGTTATGGCGTATATGATATTTTTATATAAGTATCATAAATCCTCAGCCAAAAATTTAATATATGACTTTAAAGTAGAAAACTGAGTTCTAGACAGATAAAAAAGAAAGATAAAAGGCAGTGGGGAAAAGAAAAGCTTAGTGCACAAAGGGTGAAGCTTCCTTTCTGTTCCTGAAGCCCCACAATGTCACATCTTCAAAAGCTAACTGTTTAAAATCCAAGTTGTAAAGAAGGAAGAAGACAATTTTTGTCTTTGTCTTTTATGGGGTGGTGGTGGGGGTTCTGGCCTTTGGTCCACTGAATAAAATGATGTTCTTAATTTGATGCCATTTGTCTGCAATAGTCAAGTAGTGATATTCATACTGGCCTCATGAAAAGCAGAAGCATTTGATACTTTCCATAGGAATTAATGATCTTTCTATAATGTCAAAACCCTTGCTACTAACAAAGCATGTTCTAGTTGTTGAAAGTGATTTAATCTTATTTTTATATTAATGGAGGGGTTAGTTTATTATTTCCACTGGTAGGTAAGAAGAAAATGTATAGGCAGTTCAGAGACCCTATTTTGGATGTTCTTCTTTTTACTTTTGAGAAGAGTAACAGTCTGCTCCAATAGTGTCTAATTTGAGTACAAAGAGTTTGAACACAATGGTATGCCACAATATATACTAGTGATAATTTACTAATATGTATTTTGTTCCTAGTAAAATAGTTCAGTATATTTCCCCCATTTCACATTTATTACTCTTTCAAACATTATAAAGAGGAAATAGAAGTTATTGCAATGACAAATGATTTTATGACTCTCTAAGCAAAGCTCTATAATTTTATCTTATTTACTGTTGGTGTTTTGAAATAAAAAAGCTTCTTTTTGTATTTAGTTACATTACAGAAATAAATGTGATTTGGTGGAGGTGCACTAGAAGTGGTTAGAAAACCTGGGGAAAATTCTGCAGCTTGCTTATTTTTTGACCACTCCTTTGCAGAATTGTGATAATTGAGTTTGGTGATGTATCTAAATACATCACCAAGTGCTTAGTGAGATGCTTATATTTAGCATTTATGCATGCATGTCATTCTTAGGACTGCCTATAAAAAATAGTATAAAAATAGAATATCTGTAGAATAGTCTCAGGAAAAAGGAACTTACAGGACATTGGGAATTTCATCTGTCCAAATATATGCAGAACTAAGGCTCTTATTATATGGTAGTACATAGGTTAGATATCAGAGTGTAAACCCAATATTTAATGTAGTAAATTTTTTAAATCTTTTATTTTACACCTTTGGGTTTGTTATTGTTCTGAGAAAGGTTTCTTCAATTCTGGGAACCTTACACATCCTCTAGTGGTTTCTCTTTTACTTTTATGGATTCATTGTCTTTAAATAAATCTTTGACCTTTGGAGAATTTATGCTCTATGAGGTTTTTTCCCAGTTAGATATTCATTCATGGCAATGCTTTTATTGTATAAATGTGCAGGATATTCTTTAATTTCAGAGAAAGTAATGAGATGTCATTGTATTGAATGCTAGCTAAAAGTTTCCTTTGTTTATTTAGATTTCTCATGGGCATAAGAAAGAAAAAGATCTGTTGCACGAAAATTGCATGTTGCAGGAAGAAATTGCCAGGCTAAGACTGGAAATAGACACAGTGAAAAATTTGAACCAGCAAAAGGAAAAGAATTATCTTGAGGACATTAAAATTGTGAAAGAAAAGAACGATTTCCTTCAAAATACTTTGAAGCTGAACGAGGAAACATTTACAACAACGATATTCCAATACAGTGTACGGCCTGAAGTTTTGAAAGCTGAGAATAAAATGCTCGGTTTTAAATTGGAGGATGAAAACCAAAACCAGGAGAGACTGGAAACAGAAATTGAATCATATCATTGTAGACTGGCCGCTGCTGTACAAGACTGTGATCGAAGTCAGGCATCAAAAAGAGATGTAGAACCTGATTTCCTGAGAACAAGACAAGAGGGGTTTCATTTAAAGGAAAAAATGAATAAAAATGAGATGCTTTCTGAAAAACTTTTTAATGCTGAAAATAAAATCAGAAGCCTCAAAATGAAGTGGCACCACACAAAAGATACTCTAAGAGAAAAGACATTGGTTTTAGAAGATGTCCAAAGAGACCTAACCCAATCACAATGTCAAAGGAAAGAAATTGAACAAAAGATTCAGAATGCACAAGACAAAGTGAGTAAATACATTCAAAAGGAAGAATCTCTAGAGGAAAGGTTATCTCAAATACAAAACGAAAATCTGTTACTTCGACAGCTACTGGATGAGGCTCACAAGACACCTGATAATCAGGAAGAGACAATAATTAATATCCAAGAGGCTTTTTTTTTTTATTATACTTTAAGTTCTAGGGTACATGTGCATGACGTTTATATCATGTATAACTCCCCAATGCAATCCCTCCCTCCTCCCCCCTCCCCATGATAGGCCCCAGTGTGTGATGTTCCCCTTCCCGAGTCCAAGTGATCTCATTGTTCAGTTCCCACCTATGAGTGAGAACATGCGGTGTTTGGTTTTCTCTTCTTGTGATAGTTTGCTAAGAATGATGGTTTCCAGCTGCATCCATGTCCCTACAAGGACGCAAGCTCATCCTTTTTTATGGCTGCATAGTATTCCATGGTGTATATGTGCCACATTTTCTTAATCCAGTCTGTCACAGATGGACATTTGGTTGATTCCAAGTCTTTGCTATTGTGAATAGTGCCACAATAACATACGTGTGCATGTGTCTTTGTAGTAGAGTAATTTATAATCCTTTGGGTCTATACCCAGAGTGGGAGGCTGGGTCATATGGTACATCTAGTTGTAGATCCTTGAGGAATCGCCATACTGTTTTCCATAATGGTTGAACTAGTTTACAATCCCACCAACAGTGTAAAAGTGTTCCTATTTCTCCACATCCTCTCCAACACCTGTTGTTTCCTGACTTCTTAATGATTGCCATTCTAACTGGTGTGAGATGGTATCTCATTGTGGTTTTGATTTGCATTCTCTGATGGCAAGTGATGATGAGCATTTTTTCATGTGTCTTGGCTGTATGGATGTTTCTTTTGAGAAATGTCTGTTCATATCCTTTCCCCACTTTTTGATGGGGTTGTTTTGTTTTTTTCTTGTATATTTGTTGAGTTCTTTGTAGATTCTGGATATTAGCCCTTTGTCAGATGAGTAGGTTGCAAAAATTTTTCCCATTCTGTAGGTTGCCTGTTCACTCTGATGGTAGTTTCTTTAGCTGTGCAAAAGCTCTTTAGTTTAATTAGATCCCATGTGTCAATTTTGGCTTTTGCTGCCGTGCTTTTGGTGTTTTAGACATGAAGTCCTTGCCCATGCCTATGTCCTGAATGGTACTACCTAGATTTTCTTCTAGGTTTTTATGGTATTAGGTCTAACATTTAAGTCTCTAATCCATCTTGAATTAATTTTCTTATAAGGGTAAGGAAAGGATCCAGTTTCAGCTTTCTACTTCTGGCTAGCCAATTTTCCCAGCACCATTTATTAAATAGGGAATCCTTTCCCCATTTCTTGTTTCTCTCAGGTTTGTCAAAGATCAGATGGCTGTAGATATGTGGTATTATTTCTGAGGACTCTGTTCTGTTCCATTGGTCTATATCTCTGTTGTGGTACCAGTACCATGCTGTTTTGGTTACTGTAGCCTTGTAGTATAGTTTGAAGTCAGGTAGCGTGATGCCTCCAGCTTTGTCCTTTTGACTTAGGATTGTCTTGGCAATGCGGGCTCTTTTTGGTTCCATATGAACTTTAAGCCGTTTTTTCCAATTCTGTGAAGAAAGTCATCGGTAGCTTGATGGGGATGGCATTGAATCTATAAATCACCTTGGGCAGTATGGCCATTTTCACGATATTGATCTTCCTATCCATGAGCATGGTATGTTCTTCCATTTGTTTGTGTCCTCTTTGATTTCACTGAGCAGTGGTTTGTAGTTCTCCTTGAAGAGGTCCTTTACATCCCTTGTAAGCTGGATTCCTAGGTATTTATTCTCTTTGAAGCAATTGTGAATGGAAGTTCATTCCTGATTTGGCTCTCTGCTTGTCTGTTACTGGTGTATAAGAATGCTTGTGATTTTTGCACATTAATTTTGTATCCTGAGACTTTGCTGAAGTTGCTTATCAGCTTAAGGAGATTTTGGGCTGAGACAATGCGGTTTTCTAAGTACACAATCATGTCATCTGCAAACAGGGACAATTTGACTTCTTCTTTTCCTAACTAGATACCCTTGATTTCTTTCTCTTGCCTGATTGCCCTAGCCAGAACTTCCAACACTATGTTGAATAAGAGTGGTGAGAGAGGGCATCCCTGTCTTGTGCCAGTTTTCAAAGGAATTTTTCCAGTTTTTGCCCATTCAGTATGATATTAGCTGTGGGTTTGTCATAAAAGCTCTTATTATTTTGAGGTACGTTCCATCAATACCAAATTTATTGAGCGTTTTTAGCATAAAGGCTGTTGAATTTTGTCAAAAGCCTTTTCTGCATCTATTGAGATAATTATGTGGTTCTTGTCTTTGGTTCTGTTTATATGCTGGATTACGTTTATTGATTTGCGAATGTTGAACCAGCCTTGCATCCCAGGGGTGGAGCCCACTTGATCATGGTGGATAAGCTTTTTGATATGCTGCTGAATCCGGTTTGCCAGTATTTTATTGAGGATTTTTGCATCGATGTTCATCAGGGATATTGGTCTAAAATTCTCTTTTTTTGTTGTGTCTCTGCCAGGCTTTGGTATCAGGATGATGTTGGCCTCATAAAAAGAGTTAGGGAGGATTCCCTCTTTTTCTATTGATTGAAATAGTTTCAGAGGAATGGTACCAGCTCCTCCTTGTACCTCTGGTAGAATTCAGCTGTGAATCCATCTGGTCCTGACTTTTTTGGTGGGTAGGCTATTAATTATTGCCTCAATTTCAGAGCCTGCTATTGGTCTATTCAGGGATTCAACTTCTTCCTGGTTCAGTCTTGGGAGAGTGTAAGTGTCCAGGAAATTATCCATTTCTTCTAGATTTTCTAGTTGATTTGCGTAGAGGCATTTATAGTATTCTCTGATGGTTGTTTGTATTTCTGTGGGGTTGGTGGTGATATCCCCTTTATCATTTTTTATTGCATCTATTTGATTCCTCTCTCTTTTCTTCTTATTAGTCTAGCTAGCAGTCTGTCATTTTGTTGATCTTTTCAAAAACCAACTCCTGGATTCATTGATTTTTTGGAGGGTTTTTTGTGTCTCTATCTCCTTCAGTTCTGCTCTGATCTTAGTGATTTCTTGCCTTCTGCTAGCTTTTGAATGTGTTTGCTCTTGCCTCTCTAGTTCTTTTAATTGTGATGTTAGAGTGTCAATTTTAGATCTCTCCTGCTTTCTCTTGTGGGCATTTAGTGCTATAATTTCCCTCTACACACTGCTTTAAATGTGTCCCAGAGATTCTGGTATGTTGTATCTTTGTTCTCATTGGTTTCAAAGAACATCTTTATTTCTGCTTTCATTTCGTTATGTACCCAGTAGTCATTCAGGAGCAGGTTGTTCAGTTTCCATGTATTGAGCGGTTTGGATTGAGTTTCTTAGTCCTGAGTTCTAGTTTGATTGCACTGTGGTCTGAGAGACAGTTTGTTATTATTTCTGTTCTTGTACATTTGCTGAGGAGTGCTTTACTTCCAATTATGTGGCCAATTTGGAATAAGTGCGATGTGGTGCTGAGAAGAATGTATATTCTGTTGATTTGGGGTGGAGAGTTCTATAGATGTCTATTAGATCCGCTTGGTGCAGAGATGAGTTCAATTCCTGGATATCCTTGTTAACTTTCTGTCTCGTTGATCTGTCTAATGTTGACAGTGGAGTGTTGAAATCTCCCATTATTATTATGGGAGTCTAAGTCTCTTTGTAGGTCTCTAAGGACTTGCTTTATGAATCTGGGCTCCTGTATTGGGTGCATATATATTTAGGAGAGTTAGCTCTTCCTGATAATTGATCCCTTTACCATTATGTAATGGCCTTCTTTGTCTCTTTTGATCTTTGATGGTTTAAAGTCTGTTTTATCAGAGACTAGGATTGCAACCCCTGCTTTTTTTTGTTCTCCATTTGCTTGGTAGATCTTCCTCTATCCCTTTATTTTGAGCCTATGTATGTCTCTACATGTGAGATGGGTCTCCTGAATACAGCAGACTGATGGGTTTTGAGTCTTTATCCAGTTTGCCAGTCTGTGTCTTTTAATTGGAGCATTTAGTCCATTGACATTTAAGGTTAATATTGTTATGTGTGAACTTGATCCTGTCATTATGATATTAACTGGTTATTTTGCTCGTTAGTTGATGCAGTTTCTTCCTAGCCTCGATGGTCTTTACATTTTGGCATGTTTTTGCAGTGGCTGGTACCGGTTGTTCCTTTCCATGTTTAGGGCTTCCTTCAGGGTCTCTTGTAAGGCAGGCCTGGTGGTGACAAAATCTCTAAGCATTTGCTTATCTGTAAAGGATTTTATTTCTCCTTCACTGATGAAGCTTAGTTTGGCTGGATATGAAATTCTGGGTTGAAAATTCTTTTCTTTAAGAACGTTGAATATTGGCCCCCACTCTCTTCTGGCTTGTAGAGTTTCTGCCGAGAGGTCTGCTGTTATTCTGATGGGCTTCCTTTGTGGGTAACCCGACCTTTCTCTCTGGCTGCCCTTAAGATTTTTTTCTTCATTTCAACTTTGGTGAATCTGGCAATTATGTGTCTTGGAGTTGCTCTTCTGGAGGAGTATCTTTGTGGCATTCTCTGTATTTCCTGAATTTGAATGTTGGCCTGCCCTACTAGGTTGGGGAAGTTCTCCTGGATGATATCCTGAAGAGTGTTTTCCAACTTGGTTCCATTTTCCCCCTCACTTTCAGGCACCCCAATCAGACGTAGATTGGGTCTTTTTACATAATCCCATACTTCTTGCAGGCTTTGTTCATTTCTTTTTCTTCTTTTTTCTTTTGGTTTCTCTTCTCGCTTCATTTCATTCATTTGATCCTCAATGGCTGATACTCTTTCTTCCAGTTGATCGAGTCGGTTACTGAAGCTTGTGCATTTGTCACGTATTTCTCGTGTCATGGTTTTCATCTCTGTCATTTCGTTTATGATCTTCTCTGCATTAATTAGTCTAGCTGTCAATTCTTCCACTTTTTTTCAAGATTTTTAGTTTCTTTGTGCTGGGTACGTAATTCCTCCTTTAGCTCTGAGAGGTTTGATGGACTGAAGCCTTCTTCTCTCATCTCATCAAAGTCATTCTCTGACCACCTTGATCCGTTGCTGGCGATGGGCTGCGCTCCTTTGCAGGGGGAGATGCGCTCTTATTTTTTGAATTTCCAGCTTTTCTGCCCTGCTTCTTCCCCATCTTTGTGGTTTTATCTGTCTCTGGACTTTGATGATGGTGACGTACTGATGGGGTTTTGGTATAGGTGTCCTTCCTGTTTGATAGTTTTCCGTCTGACAGTCAGAGGACTGTCTGTTGTCTGTTGGAGATTGCTTGAGGTCCACTCCAGACCCTGTTTGCCTGGGTATCAGCAGCAGAGTTGCCGAAGATAGAATATTGCTGAACAGCGAGTGTACCTGTCTGATTCTTTCTTTGGAAGTTTCCTCTCAGGGGTGACTCCACCCTGTGAGGTGTGGGGTGTCAGACTGCCCCTAGTGGGGGATGTCTCCCAGCTAGGCTACTCAGGGGTCAGGGACCCACCTGAGCAGGCAGTCTGTCCGTTCTCAGATCTCAACCTCCGCGTTAGGAGATCCACGGCTCTCCCCAAAGCTGTCAGACAGAGTCGTTCGCGTCTGCACCGCCCTGCTCTTTCCCCTAATGGACTGCAGCTGTGCGTTTTCCGCAGAGGTAGAGTCTACAGAGACAGGCAGGCTTCCTTGAGGTGCTGTGAGCTCCACCCAGTTCGAGCTTCCCAGCGGCTTTGTTTACCTACTTAAGCCTCAGCAATGGTGGGCGCCCCTCCCCCAGCCTCGCTGCTGCCTTGCGGATAGATCGCCGCAGACAGCTGTGTTAGCAGTGAGGGAGGCTCCGTGGGCGTGGGACCCTCCCGGCAGGTGTGGGATATATTCTCCTGGTGTGCCTGTTTCCTTAAAGCGCAGTATTGGGGTGGGAGTTACCTGATTTTCCAGGTGTTGTGTGTCTCAGTTCCCCTGGCTAGGAAAAGGGATTCCCTTCCCCCTTGCGCTTCCAGGTGAGGCGATGCCTCGCCCTGCTTCAGCTCACGCTGGTCAGGCTGCAGCAGCTGACCAGCACCGATTGTCCGGCACTCCCTAGAGAGATGACCCCAGTACCTCAGTTGAAAATGCCGAAATCACCGGTCTTCTGTGTTACTCGCGCTGGGAGTTGGAGACTGGAGCTGTTCCTATTCGGCCATCTTGCTCCGACCCCCCAAGAGGCTTTTAATGCTATTGTCAAAAATCAAGCTCAGAGTGAAGAGCAAAGTCTTCTGCTGGAGCAGGAAAACAACAAGTTAATCAATAAATGCAATTACATAAAGAAAAGATTGTACAAATATGAAAAAGAGAAAGCAGAAAGAAATGTAAGTATTGAGAAAGAAAATATTTTAAAACTTCTTGAAAGAAAATATAAAGCAATATTTGGTTTTTGCTAAATGATGAGTCTCACTGAATATAAATATATATGTATTATAGACATATTTGCTTTATCAGCCTAGAAGCATGCCAGGAAAAAAAGTTAGACTGGAAAGATGCTTTACTTTGAGTAAAGAAATAGTGTCACCTATGAAATGTTGAGAGGTTAAGTTACAAATTGTTAATAGAGACTAGTATCAATAATGTAGTCTTACATTGCTGAAATAATACCTTTTTTAAAATTTGAGACAGAGTCTCACTCTGTTGACCAGGCTGGAGTGCTATGGCACCATCTTGGCTCACTGCAACCGCCGCTTCCCGGGTTCAAGTGATTCTCCTGCCTCAGCCTGCTGAGTAGCTGGGATTACAGGTGCGCACCATCACACCTGGCTAGTTTTTGTATTTTTAGTAGAGATGGGGTTTTGCCATGTTGGCCAGGCTGGTCTCGAACTCTTGACCTCAGGTGATCCACCCACCTGGGCCTCCCAAACTGCTGGCATTACAGGCATAAGCCACCGCAAGGGGCCTGAAATAATAATTTTCATGTCTTTATGTGGCCACATTTTGAGACCATGATGAAACAGATAAATGGAAATGCTCATACGGAAGTGAGTATTTTGAAATTAAGATTCAATTTGGTGGGTGATTTCGACAGTTAGGTCCAGATTTTCCAGGTGAACTGAAGCGTACTGCTGTATCTCATAAGACTTTCCCTCAGGAGCTTCTTATATATTGAAGTTGGTTTAATTTTATTTTTATTTGTGTCAGTTTGACTTAAATCTGAAACTATTTCAATCTCAAATTATTGTCATGACCTCTCAACTCTGACAGGATTCGCTTTTAATTAAGTATAATTTGGGACAGATGTGAATGTCAGTAAAACCATATTTGATTTCATCTTACCATTGGCATTTGTAATTTATTTTGAATGTTTTTACAAGTAATTTGTGCATAATTTTTATTTCTAGACTCAATGACTAATTTCATTTGGAAATAACTTTGTCCAGTACAAAGATAATTGTAGCAATCTGAGATTTCTTTGTTTGGTGTTGGGTCCCCATGTTCAAACTAATGAGGGGTGACAGGATTCACATATAGTGGGAATGGAGTGAGTAGGGGAGAGAGTGTAGGAGCTGAGATCAGGGAGGTGGAGGCAAGATTATCAAGGGCCTCAAAGACCACTGAAATTTTAGTTTTATTTTGATACAGCAATCTAGTGGAAGGATTTGAGCAGGCCATTGAATAAATGAGGAATTGTGAAGTTGATTTGAACTTCTAATAAAGAAGAGAGAAAACATTTCAGAGTATAGAATTTACAACCACTAGTCTCACTCACATACCCATTTCTTTCTGAGACTTCAGTAGATGATTAAGCATTGCAAACTTAGGTGATGAATATATAATGGGCTGTATTGGTTGTCTAAGTTACAGAATACTGATTTGGCAGGAAAATAACACCTTTTCTGTCCTTAACTGAAGTCAGTATTGAACAGGAATGTTCATTACACATGAGGAAAAGAAGGTGAATCAAAATGTGTGGTAATATTTTTCAAAGTATATATGTTAGAGTTAAATTCTATGACCATCATTTAATAATAAGGTGACATAAAATCAATAACAAAAATATTTTTACAGGAAATTATGAGACAAATTCAACAAGAATTGACTGATACTGTAAAAAAACAACCTGTATCAGAGCCTTCACTAGAGGCTACACCATGTTATATTAATTTAGATGAAACACGGGACTCAAAGAGGAAATCAGGTCAAATCAGAAGTCAAGTATGTATAAAATGCAACATGTCAACAGTTAGTCTATAGCTGGTTAAATAATATCAAGTGTTTTAGGATACTAATTTCAGTGAACAGCTTTCTTTTTTATTTTCATTATAATTAACTTTATTACAATTTTATTACCATTATAATGTACTTATTTCTTAACCTCTTGACTTTTATTCTATCATTTTTTCCTCTTAATTATGTACATATTTTTCTTATAATATTTACCTTCAGGAAAAGTTGAGAATTAGACATCATTTCTCACAAAAGTTGAGAGACTTTTTTTCTGTGTAACAGTATTTTTTAGTGATTTTCTCTATTGCCATGGTGAGGCACACCAGATTAAATCAGAGGATAATGTTTATTTCAGAAAATTGTCTTATTTCCTATCTTTACTTTTGTGAATGAGTACAGAATCTCTGTATATTTAATTCATGCATTTCAGGATAACGCATACAGGGAAAAACTGTTATACTGGTCTTCAAAATGCAAATGTTTTAGGTTAGTTTACAAACGACTTGAAATGTTAGGCATTTCCTTCCTATTTTGTTTCTTTTAAATATATTGTAAAACAGAAATATTCAGATCATGTATAATATATAATCCAAAGTAGAGAAGAAATTTATCAAAATCCTGCCATTTGATTTTTAAAAGCAACTTTATTAAGATATAATTCACCTACCATACAGTTCACCCATGTAAAGTGTGCGATTCACAGTTTCTTAGTATAGTCACACAGTTGTGTAACCATCACCACCATCAATTTTAGAACATTTTTATGACCCTGAAAAGAAGCTCTGCATCCCTAAGCTATCATCGAACAGTTTCCCTTTTTTACTCAGCTCCAGGGAACCACCAGTCTCCTTTGATTGTATAGATTTGTCCATTCTGGATGTTTTCTGTCAGTGGAATTACACAATATGTGGTCTTTTGTGACTTTTTTTTTTCCACTTAGCATAACATTTTAAGGATTTTCTGTGTGGTAGCAGGTATCATTACTTAATTTCTTCTTATTGCTGAGTAATATTCCATTGTGTGAATATATCAATCATTTTATTTATCCATTCATCAATTGATGGACCATTGTGTTGCTTCCAGTTTGGACTGTTATTATCAAAGCTGCTTCAAAGCTGCCATGAACTTTTATGTAAAAGTGCTTGTGTTTGCACTTTTTTTAAGAGTGCATATGTTTTCATTTCTATTTCATTTCATTTCTATTGCTGGGTCATGTGTTAACTCTTTGAGGAGCTGCCGGTCTGTTTTCCAAAGTGGGTGTGCCATTTTACATTCTTGTCAGTATTGTGAGGGTGTTCTAATGTTTTCATATCCTTGCCAAAATTTTCCATATTTTTGACTGAGAAAAGATTTCATTCTAGTAGTGCTATGAGGTACTTTATTGTGGTTTTGACTTGCATTCTTCTAATGACTAATGACTTTAAGCATCTTTTTATGTGTTTATGAGCCATTTGTATATCTTCTTTGGAGAAATATCTATTCAAATCCTTTACCCATTTAAAAGTTTTTTTATTTCTAAATTTTAAGAGTTGTTTTTGTATCAGGTGTAAGTCCCTTATCAGATGCATGATTTTCAAATATTTACTTCTACTCAATGGCCTTCCTCTTTGCTTTCCTGATGGTGCCTGTTCAAGTTCCAAATTTTGATCAAGTCCAGTTAATCTATTTTTCCTTTTGGTGTTATGTCTAAGAAACCACTGGCAAATGCAGTCACAAAGATTTATGCCTGTGTCTTCATCTAAGAATTTTATAGTTTTAGCTCTTACATTTAGCTATTTTGAATAAATGTTTAGATATTGCATTTGGTGAGACAATACCATTTGTTGGAAATACTATTCTTTTCTCATTTGTTTTTTAACTCTTGGTGAAAATGAACTGAACACAAACATATGGATTTAATTTCGGATTCTCAACTCTAATATGCTGGTCTATGTCTATCCTTGTTCACTAACGTGTCTTGCTCAATTTGTACTATATGGAGAAGCATTTTGTTACAAAATAAAGATAAGATGGTCTCACCTTCTTCATACAAACAGGGTCAAAGTAAGGTAAAGGGGAAATTGTACTTAATTTCTTAACATTCAAAGGACACATTTGTTTTACTACTGAGAAGATTAAAGATAGTTCCATAATATTCTCTATTTTCTCATTGAAGAAATGAACGTAAACATTGAATACTAGATTGATTAATAAACACTCAAAGCTACTTATCTCTTAGAATTTCAATGAATTGAAATCAGGTCAAACATCTGATTTTGGTTAGAAAATCAAAATATTGCTAGTTTTTTTCACCTTTTATACTTTGTGAACCCAGAAGATCTAAGCCAGGTCTCAGTTAATTTAGAGAGTTTATTTTGCCAAGCTTGAGGACATGCCCATGACACAGCCTCAGGAAGTCCTGATGACATGTGGACAAGGTGGTCAAGGCATAGCTTGGTTTTATATGTTTTAGGGAGACATGAGACATCAATCAATATATGTAAGAGGTACATTGGTTCTGTCTAGAAAGGTGGGACAACTTGAAGCAAAGGCAGGAAGACTCAAAGTGGGGAGGGAGCTTCCAGGTCCCAGGTAGGTTATACACAAAGAAATATGTTCCTTTGAGTTTCTGATTAGCCTTTCTGAAGGAAGCAAGTCAAATATGCATCTATCTCAGTGAGCAGAGAGGTCACTTGGAATAGAATGGGAGGCAGGTTTGCCCTAAGCAGTTTCCTGCTGGAGTTTTTCCTAGTGATTTGGGAGTTTTTTCCTTTCACAACTTCAAATCATATATTTCCTTTCATCCTCACCATCTTTATCCCATAACTTGAGGAACAAATTCTAAAAAGGCTCTTTTGCTTTATCAGACTTTGTAACTGAAGAAAATTTTAGAAAAACTTTCTCCTCAATAGTTCTTATGCCTTTCTCCTAATTGTCTGCTGCTTCTTGTTAGCATTGCTTGTTGTTAATAAATTAAATTCAGCACTTATTAATTCCTACTTTAAAGGACATTAATTTCTTTTTTTTTATTACTATACTTTAAGTTCTAGGGTACATGTACATAACGTGCAGGTTTGTTACATATGTATACTTGTGCCATGTTGATGTGCTCCACCCATCAACTCGTCAGCACCCATCAATTCATCATTTATATCAGGTATAACTCCCAATGCAATCCCTCCCCCCTCCCCCCTCCCCATGATAGATCCCGGTGTGTGATGTTCCCCTTCCCGAGTCCAAGTGATCTCATTGTTCAGTTCCCACCTATGAGTGAGAACATGCGGTGTTTGGTTTTCTGTTTTTGTGATAGTTTGCTGAGAATGATGGTTTCCAGCTGCATCCATGTCCCTACAAAGGACGCAAACTCATCCTTTTTTATGGCTGCATAGTATTCCATGGTGTATATGTGCTACATTTTCTTAATCCAGTCTGTCACAGATGGACATTTGGGTTGATTCCAAGTCTTTGCTGTTGTGAATAGTGCCGCAATAAACATATGTGTGCATGTGTCTTTATAGCAGCATGATTTATAATCCTTTGGGGATATACCCAGTAGTGGGATGGCTGGGTCATATGGTACATCTAGTTCTAGATCCTTGAGGACTCGCCATACTGTTTTCCATAATGGTTGAACTAGTTTACAGTCCCCCCAACAGTGTAAAAGTGATCCTATTTCTCCACATCCTCTCCAACACCTGTTGTTTCCTGACTTTTAATGATTGCCATTCTAACTGTGTGAGGTGGTATCTCATTGTGGTTTTGATTTGCATTTCTCTGATGGCCAGTGATGATGAGCATTTTTTCATGTGTCTGTTGGCTGTATGAATGTCTTCTTTTGAGAAATGTCTGTTCATATCCTTTGCCCACTTTTTGATGGGGTTGTTTGTTTTTTTCTTGTATATTTGTTTGAGTTCTTTGTAGTATCTGGACATTAGCCCTTGTCAGATGAGTAGATTGCAAAAATTTTCTCCCATTCTGTAGGTTGCCTGTTCACTCTGATGGTAATTTCTTTTGCTGTGCAGAAGCTCTTTGTTTATTAGATCCCATTTGTCAATTTTGGCTTTTGCTGCCGTTGCTTTGGTGTTTTAGACATGAGTCCTTGCCCATGCCTATGTCCTGAATGGTACTACCAAGGTTTCTTCTAGGTTTTTTATGGTATTAGGTCTAACATTTAACTCTCTAATCCATCTTGAATTAATCTTCGTATAAGGAGTAAGGAAAGGATCCAGTTTCAGCTTTCTACTTGTGGCTAGCCAATTTTCCCAGCACCATTTATTAAATAGGGAATCCTTTCCCCATTTCTTGTTTTTGTCAGATTTGTCAAAGATCAGATGGCTGTAGATGTGTGGTATTATTTCTTTTTTTTTTTTTTTTATTATACTTTAAGTTCTAGGGTACATGTGCATAACGTGCAGGTTTGTTACATATGTATACTTATACCATGTTGGTGTGCTGCACCCATCAACTCGTCAGAACCCATCAATTCATCATTTATATCAGGTATAACTCCCAATGCAATCCCTCCTCCTCCCCCTCCCCATGATAGGCCCCAGTGTGTGATGTTCCCCTTCCCGAGTCCAAGTGATCTCATTGTTCAGTTCCCACCTATGAGTGAGAACATGCGGTGTTTGGTTTTCTCTTCTTGTGATAGTTTGCTAAGAATGATGGTTTCCAGCTGCATCCATGTCCCTACAAAGGACGCAAACTCATCCTTTTTTATGGCTGCATAGTATTCCATGGTGTATATGTGCCACATTTTCTTAATCCAGTCTGTCACAGATGGACATTTGGGTTGATTCCAAGTCTTTGCTATTGTGAATAGTGCCGCAATAAACACACGTGTGCATGTGTCTTTGTAGTAGAATAATTATAATCCTTTGGGTATATACCCAGTAGTGGGATGGCTGGGTCATATGGTACATTTAGTTCTAGATCCTTGAGGAATTGCCATACTGTTTTCCATAATGGTTGAACTAGTTTACAATCCCACCAACAGTGTAAAAGTGTTCCTTTTCTCCACATCCTCTCCAACACCTGTTGTTTCCTGACTTCTTAATGATTGCCATTCAAATTGGTGTGAGATGGTATCTCATTGTGGTTTTGATTTGCATTTCTCTGATGGCAAGTGATGATGAACATTTTTTCATGTGTCTGTTGGCTGTATGAATGTCTTCTTTTGAGAAATGTCTGTTCATATCCTTTGCCCACTTTTTGATGGGGTTGTTTGTTTTTTTCTTGTATATTTGTTTGAGTTCTTTGTAGATTCTGGATATTAGCCCTTTGTCAGATGAGTAGGTTGCAAAAATTTTCTCCCATTCTGTAGGTTGCCTGTTCACTCTGATGGTAGTTTATTTTGCTGTGCAGAAGCTCTTTAGTTTAATTAGATCCCATTTGTCAATTTTGGCTTTTGCTGCCGTTGCTTTTGGTGTTTTAGACATGAAGTCCTTGCCCATGCCTATGTCCTGAATGGTACTACCTAGATTTTCTTCTAGGGTTTTTATGGTATTAGGTCTAACATTTAAGTCTCTAATCCATCTTGAATTAATCTTCGTATAGGGGTAAGGAAAGGATCCAGTTTCAGCTTTCTACTTGTGGCTAGCCAATTTTCCCAGCACCATTTATTAAATAGGGAATCCTTTCCCCATTTCTTGTTTTTGTCAGGTTTGTCAAAGATCAGATGGCTGTAGATGTGTGGTATTATTTCTGAGGACTCTGTTCTGTTCCATTGGTCTATATCTCTGTTTTGGTACCAGTACCATGCTGTTTTGGTTACTGTAGCCTTGTAGTATAGTTTGAAGTCAGGTAGCGTGACGCCTCCAGCTTTGTCCTTTTGACTTAGGATTGTCTTGGCAATGCGGGCTCTTTTTTGGTTCCATATGAACTTTAAAGCGTTTTTTTCCAATTCTGTGAAGAAAGTCATTGGTAGCTTGATGGGGATGGCATTGAATCTATAAATCACCTTGGGCAGTATGGCCATTTTCACGATATTGATTCTTCCTATCCATGAGCATGGTATGTTCTTCCATTTGTTTGTGTCCTCTTTGATTTCACTGAGCAGTGGTTTGTAGTTCTCCTTGAAGAGGTCCTTGACATCCCTTGTAAGTTGGATTCCTAGGTATTTTATTCTCTTTGAAGCAATTGTGAATGGAAGTTCATTCCTGATTTGGCTCTCTGCTTGTCTGTTACTGGTGTATAAGAATGCTTGTGATTTTTGCACATTAATTTTGTATCCTGAGACTTTGCTGAAGTTGCTTATCAGCTGAAGGAGCTTTTGGGCTGAGACGATGGGGTTTTCTAAATATACAATCATGTCATCTGCAAACAGGGAAATTTGACTTCTTTTTCCTAACTGAATACCTTTGATTTTTTCTCTTGCCTGATTGCCCTAGCCAGAACTTCCAACATATGTTGAATAGGAGTGGTGAGAGAGGGCATCCCTGTCTTGTGCCAGTTTTCAAAGGGAATTTTTCCAGTTTTGCCCTTTCAGTATGATATTAGCTGTGGTTTGTCATAAATAGCTCTTATTATTTTGAGGTACGTTCCATCAATACCGAATTTATTGAGCGTTTTTAGCATGAAGGGCTGTTGAATTTTGTCAAAAGCCTTTTCTGCATCTATTGAGATAATCATGTGGTTCTTGTCTTTGGTTCTGTTTGTATACTGGATTACGTTTATTGATTTGCGAATGTTGAACCAGCCTTGCATCCCAGGGATGAAGCCCACTTGATCATGGTGGATAAGCTTTTTGATGTGCTGCTGAATCCGGTTTGCCAGTATTTTATTGAGGATTTTTGCATCGATGTTCATCAGGGATATTGGTCTAAAATTCTCTTTTTTTGTTGTGTCTCTGCCAGGCTTTGGTATCAGGATGATGTTGGCCTCATAAAAAGAGTTAGGGAGGATTCCCTCTTTTTCAATTGATTGAATAGTTTCAGGAGGAATGGTACCAGCTCCTCCTTGTACCTCTGGTAGAATTCAGCTGTGAATCCATCTGGTCCTGGACTTTTTTTGGTGGGTAGGCTATTAATTATTGCCTCAATTTCGAGCCTGCTATTGGTCTATTCAGGGATTCAACTTCTTCCTGGTTTAATCTTGGAAGAGTGTAAGTGTCCAGGAAATTATCCATTTCTTCTAGATTTTCTAGTTTATTTGCATAGAGGTGTTTATAGTATTCTCTGATGGTAGTTTGTATTTCTGTGGGGTCGGTGGTGATATCCCCTTTATCATTTTTTATTGCGTCTATTTGATTCTTCTCTCTTTTCTTCTTTATTAATCTTGCTAGCGGTCTGTCAATTTTGTTGATCTTTTCAAAAAACTAACTCCTGGATTCATTGATTTTTTGGAGGTTTTCTGTGTCTCTATCTCCTTCAGTTCTGCTCTGATCTTAGTTATTTCTTGCCTTCTGCTAGCTTTTGAATGTGTTTGCTCTTGCTTCTCTAGTTCTTTTAGTTGTGATGTTAGAGTGTCAATTTTAGATCTTTCCAGCTTTCTCTTGTGGCATTTAGTGCTATAAATTTCCTCTACACACTGCTTTAAATGTGTCCCAGAGATTCTGGTATGTTGTATCTTTGTTCTCATTGTTTCAAAGAACATCTTTATTTCTGCCTTCATTTCGTTATGTATCCAGTAGTCATTCAGGAGCAGGTTGTTCAGTTTCCATGTAGTTGAGCGGTTTTGATTGAGTTTCTTAGTCCTGAGTTCTAGTTTGATTGCACTGTTGTCTGAGAGACAGTTTGTTATAATTTCTGTTCTTGTACATTTGCTGAGGAGTGCTTTACTTCCAATTATGTGGTCAATTTTGGAATAAGTGCGATGTGGTGCTGAGAAGATGTATATTCTGTTGATTTGGGGTGGAGAGATTCTATAGATGTCTATTAGGTCCGCTTGGTGCAGAGATGAGTTCAATTCCTGGATATCCTTGTTAAGTTTCTGTCTCGTTGATCTGTCTAATATTGACAGTGGAGTGTTGAAGTCTCCCATTATTATTGTATGGGAGTCTCAGTCTCTTTGTAAGTCTCTAAGGACTTGCTTTATGAATGTGGGTGCTCCTGTATTGGGTGCATATATATTTAGGAGAGTTAGCTCTTCCTGTTGAATTGATCCCTTTACCATTATGTAATGTCCTTCTTTGTCTCTTTTGATCTTTGATGGTTTAAAGTCTGTTTTATCAGAGACTAGGATTGCAACCCCTGCTTTTTTTTGTTCTCCATTTGCTTGGTAGATCTTCCTCCATCCCTTTATTTTGAGCCTGTGTATGTCTCTGCATGTGAGATGGGTCTCCTGAATACAGCAGACTGATGGGTCTTGACTCTTTATCCAGTTTGCCAGTCTGTGTCTTTTAATTGGAGCATTTAGTCCATTAACATTTAAGGTTAATATTGTTATGTGTGAACTTGATCCTGCCATTATGATATTAACTGGTTAGTTTGCTCGTTAGTTGACGCAGTTTCTTCCTAGCCTCGATGGTCTTTACATTTTGGCATGTTTTTGCAGTGGCTGGTACCGGTTGTTCCTTTCCATGTTTAGGACTTCCTTCAGGGTCTCTTGTAAGGCAGGCCTGGTGGTGACAAAATCTCTAAGCATTTGCTTATCTGTGAAGGATTTTATTTCTCCTTCACTGATGAAACTTAGTTTGGCTGGATATGAAATTCTGGGTTGAAAATTCTTTTCTTTCAGAACGTTGAATATTGGCCCCCACTCTCTTCTGGCTTGTAGAGTTTCTGCCGAGAGATCTGCTGTTAGTCTGATAGGCTTCCCTTTGTGGGAAACCCGACCTTTCTCTCTGGCTGCCCTTAAGATTTTTTCCTTCATTTCAACTTTGGTGAATCTGGCAATTATGTGTCTTGGAGTTGCTCTTCTGGAGGAGTATCTTTGTGGCATTCTCTGTATTTCCTGAATTTGAATGTTGGCCTGCCCTACTAGGTTGGGGAAGTTCTCCTGGATGATATCCTGAAGAGTGTTTTCCAACTTGGTTCCATTTTCCCCCTCACTTTCAGGCACCCCAATCAGATGTAGATTTGGTCTTTTTTCATAATCCCATACTTCTTGCAGGTTTTGTTCATTGCTTTTTCTTCTTTTCCTTTTGGTTTCTCTTCTCGCTTCATTTCATTCATTTGATCCTCAATCGCTGATACTCTTTCTTCCAGTTGATCGAGTCAGTTACTGAAGCTTGTGGATTTGTCACGTATTTCTCGTGTCATGGTTTTCGTCTCTGTCATTTCGTTTATGACCTTCTCTGCATTAATTATTCTAGCTATCAATTCTTCCACTCTTTTTTCAAGATTTTTAGTTTCTTTGCGCTGGGTACGTAATTCCTCCTTTAGCTCTGAGAAGTTTGATGGACTGAAGCCTTCTTCTCTATCTCATCAAAGTCCTTCTCTGACCAGCTTTGATCCATTGCTGGCAATGGGCTGCGCTCCTTTGCAGGGGGATATGCGCTCTTATTTTT
The DNA here is from genome assembly GCF_009764315.1 of Trachypithecus francoisi. Classification (NCBI taxonomy): domain Eukaryota; kingdom Metazoa; phylum Chordata; class Mammalia; order Primates; family Cercopithecidae; genus Trachypithecus; species Trachypithecus francoisi. The sequence goes on along the minus strand of NW_022681455.1, from coordinate 86,643,753 downwards.
TTGAATTTCCAGCTTTTCTGCCCTGCTTCTTCCCCATCTTTGTGGTTTTATCTGCCTCTGGTCTTTGATGATGGTGACATACTGATGGGGTATTGGTATAGGTGTTTTTCCGGTTTGATAGTTTTCCTTCTAACAGTCAGGACCCTCAGCTGTAGGTCTGTTGGAGATTGCTTGAGGTCCACTCCAGACCCTGTTTGCCTGGGTATCAGCAGCGGAGGTTGCAGAAGATAGAATATTGCTGAACAGCGGGTGTACCCGTCTGATTCTTACTTTGGAAGTTTCCTCTCAGGGGTGTACTCCACCCTGTGAGGTGTGGGGTGTCAGACTGCCCCTAGTCGGGGATGTGTCCCAGTTAGGCTACTCAGGCGTCAGGGACCCACTTGAGCAGGCAGTCTGTCCCTTCTCAGATCTCAACCTCCATGTGGGGAGATCCACTGCTCTCTAAAGCTGTCAGACAGAGTCGTTTGCGTCTGCAGAGGTTTCTGCTGCTCTTTTTTTTGGTTGTTGTTGTTGTTTAGCTGTGCCCTGTCCCCAGAGGTGGATTCTACAGAGACAGGCAGGTTTCCTTGAGCTGCTGTGAGCTCCACCCAGTTCGAGCTTCCCAGCGGCTTTGTTTACCTACTTAAGCCTCAGCAATGGCGGGCACCCCTCCCGCAGCCTCGCCGCTGCCCGGTGGTTAGATCGCAGACTGCCGCAGTAGCAATGAGGGACACTCCGTGGGCGTGGGATCCTCCCGGCCAGGTGTGGGATACAATCTCCTGGTGTGCTCGTTTGCCCAAAGTGCAGTATTGGTGTGGGAGTTACCCGATTTTCCAGGTGTTGTGTGTCTCAGTTCCCCTGGCTAGGAAAAGGGATTCCCTTCCCCCTTGCGCTTCCCAGGTGAGGCGATGCCTCGTCCTGCTTCAGCTCTTGCTGGTCGGGCTGCAGCAGCTGACCAGCACCGATTGTCCGGCACTCCCGAGTGAGATGACCCCAGTACCTCAGTTGAAAATGCAGAAATCACCAGTCTTCTATGTCGCTGTCGCCAGGAGTTGGAGACTGGAGCTGCTCCTATGGTAAAATGTATTTAAAAAGAGGTTTAATTGACTCACAGTTCTGCATAGCTGGGGAGGCCTCAGGAAACTTACAATCACAGCAGAAGGGGAATTAGGCACATCTTACATGGTGGCAGGAGAGGAGAAAGAGAAGGGGGAAGGGCCCCTTATAAAACCATCAGATCTCGTGAGAACTCACTCACTATCATGAGAACACCATGGGGGAAACTGTCCCCATGATCCAATAACATCTCTCCCTTGACATGTGGGGATCACAGGTCTCTCCCTCCACACATGGGGATTATAATTTGAGATGAGATTAGGATTGGGACACAGAGCCAAACCATATCAAAATATCAATCACATTTTTAACTGGGGAACAAGATGCAGCCAGGAAACACCTCTTCCACAGACAGAAAACAAAATACTGAGTAAGCCATCACACTTTGAACAGATTTTGGGGGGAAAAAGCACTCAAAGTCAATAGAGAGGCAATGCAGACACTGAGTATGAAGAGGAAGGAAGCTAGGAAGCCAGATGGAGTCACCAGTCACCAGGACCAGCTCTTGGTCCAGAATTGGACCTAAGGAAGGAGAGAGTGAAGGAACTAGAGGTCACACAATCCTGCCAGGGACCTCTGAGATCCTAGGTACAAGAGATCCCATGATACACACAGACATTTGAATTGGTGGGGGAACTGCCAGGAGAGTAGGGAGAGGCAGAGCTTGAACATGCATGGAGCCCAAAAGATTTCATGCATGAGGCAGCTGCGGGAAAATATGAGAATAGGCACCCATCTCCCAAGGCTCTCCATCTTTCTGTGTTGCTTTAGCCCCTGCTGACAGCCAGACCAGGAGAGAGCAGGGCTGCCTTTCCCAAAGGCCTGAAGTGCATCTGATTTGCACACCTGCTTGTCTGCCTGTCCCTTCCCCAGCTCCTGCCTGGTTGCTCCCTCAAGGGTGTACACATAGCACAGCCTCCACTGCCTCACCTGAGTGTTTGTCTGGCAGCCTGAAAGCAGTTTGCCCACTCCAGCACAGCCAATGCTTGACCCTGAGGTACCAGAGGATATAGCTATGAGACCCGTCCCAACTTCCCAGGGTTTGAGTGCACAGTTAAGGGGTATTGAGCTGATATCTGTGGCCTGAGCTCAAGCTCAGGTTCATGTGCTGGCACGGGAGCTGGGTGTGCCTCCTTCTACAAGACTGGTCTGGAAAAAGCATAGCCTGTTGGCCGGCCACAGACTCCATCCAAGGGAAACCTGTGACCTGGAACACATATCAGGCCAAAGATTTGGGTTCAGAAGGCTTGGGACAAAACCAGCTGGTCAGGCCTTACGTAAAAGTACGCATCACAGAAGACCTGGTCAGGGGAGCATGAGTTTTATGGTCCTCAAAGCCAACTGCTGAGCAAAAAACTCCAGGATGTGCATACTTCACCAGCTGCACACCCATGGCACCATCCACCCTATCCAGGGGACCTTCACCCTTGACCCACACCATCCACAGACACCTGCAGACAATGCCCCGTATCCCACTCAGACTCTTCCAAGCATAGGGAATCACAAGGTCCCTGGACATTTGGAGGACTAATCTTTGGCTCAGGCTGCCCCTAAAGCAAGCTTGTCCTGGGTCCATGGGCTGCATGCAGACCAGGAAGACTGAATGTGGCCCAACACACATTTGTAAATTTTCTTAAAACATTATGAATTTTTTTGGCAACTTTTTTTAGCTCATCAGCTATCATTAGTGTGTGTTTAATGTGTGGCCCAAGACAATTCTTCTTCTCCCTATGTGGTCTTGAGAAGCCATAAGATTGGACATCCCTGGCCTTAAAGATGGGGGCTGTGCAGCTGTTCAGGGACTTCTTTGGAGTTAAGAAAGAGGGAGTGTAGCACCAGTGATTGAAGGGGATTCTCTGAAGGCTAGGGAACAAACTTTGTGAGAAAGGCATTTCTTGCCTCCCTGCCAACTATTTCCCCCTCCTCAGAGGCCTGCTCCAAACACACTGATATACAAAAGAGTTATGCAGCTGAGTAAGAGCCTATCTACCAGCTCTTACTCCAAAGCACCATCTATGGGATTGAAGCCAGAATTACACTACCGAACAAAATTAATTCCCTCAACACAGTTAGCCTGTGAAAACCAATGTAGGAAACTAGCCACAACTAAGAAATCCATAGAGGCCAGGTACAGTGGCTCATGCCTATAATCCCAGCACTTTGGGAGGCCAAGGCAGGTGAATCACCTGAGGTCAGGAGTTCGAGACCAGCCTGGCCAATATGGTGAAACTTCATCTCTTCTAAAAAAAAAAAAAAAAAAAGCCTGGTGTAGTGGTCCGCATCTGAATCCCAGTGACTTGGGAAGCTGAGGCAGGAGAATCACTTGAACATGGGAGGCGGATGTTGCAGTGAGCCGAGATTGTACCACTGCACTCCACCCCAGGTGACAACAACAAAACTTGAATGAAAGGAAGGAAGGAAGGAAGGAGAAATTCATAAAGATCCTTGGCCTTCTGAAAGAACCCAGAAACTAAACTAATGAACTGTTCCAACATACACAACAGCCAAACACTCAAGGGAAGAATAGGAATATAGAAACCAGAAGTCATATCCAAATGATAGCAATTTCAAAAAGATAAATAAACACTAGCCAAGAAAGCATCTGTGAAAGAAGTACAGCAATTCAAAAAGTCATAGTGTTTTCTAACTCTCATAGGATCACACTAGCTCCTCAGCAATTGATCCTAACCAGATTGAAATGCTGAAATGACAGTCTTAGAATCCAGAATCTGGATGGTAAGGAAGTACAATGAGATCCAAGCAAAAGTTGAAACCTAACCAAGGAAGCCAGTACAATAATTCAAGGGTTGAAAGATGACATGGCTATTTTAAGAAGAAAACTGGGCTTCTGGGATTGAACAACTCACTATAGGAATTTCAAAACCCAATTGGAAGCCTCAACAGCAGACTAAACCAAGCAGAGGAAAAAATTATAGAGCTCGATGTCTGGTCCTTTGAATCAACCCAGTCAGATGAAAATAAAGAAAACGGAATTTTAAAAAGTGAACAAAACCTCTGAGAAATATGGGATCACATACAGAGACCAAATCTATGACTCACTGGCATTGTGGAGAAAGAATAAGTACTTTGGAAAACACATTTTAGAATATAATTCACAAAACTTTCCCCAATCTCATTAGAGAAGCTGACATGCAAATTCAAGAAATTCAGAGATAAGATACTACACAAGATGGTCATTCCAAAGACACATAGTGAAAAGCATCCAAAAGTCAACGTGAAAGTCTTATGGCAGCTAGAGAAAAGGGTCAAATCACATACAAAGGGAACCCCATCAGGCTAACAGCAGACTTGTCAGCAAAACCTTACAAGCCAGAAGAGTGTTGGCCTATTTTAGCATCCTTAAATAAATTCACACCCCAAATTTTATATCCTGTCAAACTAAATTTCATAAGTCAAGGAGAAAAAAATCTTTTCCAGACAAGCAAATCCTAAGGGAATTTAAAACCATTAGACCAGCCCTACAAGAGATCCTTAAGGGAGTTCTAAACATGGACATGAAAGAACAATACCTGCAACCACAGAAACACACGTAAGTACATAGTTCACAGACCTTATAAACAAATACACATTGGAGACTACGAAGCAACCAGATAATAACATCCTGGCAAGATAAAAATCTGACATATAAGTATTAGCCTTAGATAAAATGATCTAAATACCCCACTTAGAAGGCACAGAGTGGCAAGCTGGATTAAAGAAAATCAAGAACCAACAATCTGCTGCCTTCGAAAGACCCACCTCGCATATAATTACACCCACAGCCTCAAAGTAAAGTCATAAACTAAGACCTACCATGCACACGGAAAACAAAAAATCAGGGGTCATTATTCTTGTATGAGATTAATACACTTTAAACCAACAACAGTTTTAAAAAAAGACAAAGAAGAAGATGATAAAGAATGATACACAATGATGAAAGAACTCAATTCAACAAGAAGGCATAAATATTTTTAAATATATAGGCACCCAACCTTGGAGCATCAGATTTCTAAAACAAGTACTTCTAGATCTATGAAAAGACTTAGTTAGCCATGCAATTATAGTTAAAAATTTCAACATCTCATTGGCAGCATTAGACACTGACACAGAAAAGTAACAAAGACATTCTAGAATTAAATTTCACATTTCACCTATTGAACTTAATTGACACTTACAGAATCCTCCACCCAACAACCACAGAATGTACTTTCTTCTCATCGGCACAGGGAACACACTCTGAGATCGACCACATGCTCAGCCATAAAGCAAGTCTCAGTATATTTTTTAAAAACTGAAAATATACCAAGCATAATCTCAGACCCTAGTGGAATAAAAATAGAAATCCATACCAAGAATTTCTCTCAATGTTACATACTTATATGAAAATTAAACAACTTGCTCCTGAATGACTTTTGGGTAAACAATAAAATAAAGACAGATATTAAAACCTCTTGAAAATAAATAAAAACAGAGACAGAACATGCCACAATCTCTGGGATATAGCAAGACCAGTATTAAGAAAAAAGTTGATAGCACTAAATGTAGACATCAAGAAGTTAGAAAGGTCTCAAATCAACAACTTAAAATCACACCTACGAGAACTAGCAAAACAAAAACCAAATAATTTCAAAGCTAGCAGAAGTAAAGAAATAACTAAAACCAGAGCAGAACTGAATAAATTTGAGACACAAAAATCCTTACAAGTAATCAACAAAACCAAAAGTTTGTTCTTGGAAAGGATAAATGAGATCGATAGCTAGCTAGCTACATTAACAAAGAAAAAATAGAGAAGATCCAAATAAGCACAATCAAAAATGGCAAAGATGGCGTTACAATGAATCTCACAGAAATACAAAGTATCATCAAAGACTGTTATGAACACCTCTATGCACAGAAACTAGGAAATCTAGAGGAAATTGATAAATTCCCAGAAATACAAAACCTCCCAAGATTGAATCAAGATGAAATTAAAATCTTTAACAGACAATAACAAGTTCTGAAATGGAATCAGTAATTTAGAAACCTAGTAACCAAAGAAAAAGCCCTGAACCTGAAGGATTCAGAGCCAAATTCTACAGACATACAAAGAAGATCTGTTACCAATCCTGCTGAAACTATTCCAAAGTATCGAGTTTGAGAAACTCCTCCATAACTCATTCTATGAATACAGCATCATCTTGATATTAAAAGCTGAAAGAGATGCAATGAAAAAAGAAAACTGCAGGTCAATATCTCTGATGAACATAGACACAAAAATTCTCAACAAAACATTAACAAACCAAATCCTGCAACACATCAAAAATTCATTTTATCTATCTATCTATCTATCTATCTATCTATCTATCTATTTATTTATTTTTGAGACCGAGTTTCACTCTGTTGCCCAGGCTGGAGTGCAGTGGCGCAATCTCAGCTCACCGCAAGCTCTGCCTCCCAGGTTCAGGCCATTCTCCTGCCTCAGCCTCCCCAGTAGCTGGGACTACAGACGCCCGCCACCATACCTGGCTAATTTATTGTATTTTTAGTAGAGATGGGGTTTCACCATGTTAGTCAGGATGGTCTCTATCTCCTGACCTTGTGATCTGACCGCCTTGGCCTCCCAAAATGCTGGGATTACAGGCGAGAGCCACCATGCCTGACCCAAGATTCACTTTTTTACAATCTAACAGGCTTTATTCCTGGGACGCAAAGTTGGTTCGACATATACAAAGTAATAAATGTGATTCACCACATAAGCAGAATTTTTAAAAACCATATGATCGTCTCAACAGATGCAGAAAAAGCTTTCAGTAGACTTGCAATATTCCTTCATGATCAAAACCTTCAAGAAATTAGGCATCAAAGGAACATACCTGAAAATAATGAGCGCCACCTATGACAAACACACAGCCAACATCATACTCGATGGGCTAACCTTGGAACCATTTTCCTTCAGAACTGGAACAGGAAAAAGATGCCCAGTTTCTCCATTCCTATTCAACATAGTACTAGAAGTCCTAGCCAGGAGAATCAGGCAAGAGAAAGGAATTCAAGGCATCCAAATAAGAACTGAAGAAGTCAAACTATCTCTCTTTTCAGATGATATGATCGTACACCTAGACAACCCTAAAGACTGTCAAAAGGCTCCTAGATCTGATAACAATTTCAGTAAAGTTTCTAGTTACAAAATCAATGTGCAAATATCAGCAGCGTTTCTATACACCAATAATGTTTAAAGTGAAAGCCGAATCAAGAACACAATCCCATTTATAAACAGCCACAGAAAAAAAAAATACCGGGAAATGCATCTGACCAAATAAACGAAAGATTTCTACAAGAAGAAATATAAACACTGCCAAAAGAAATCAGAAATTAAACCATCAAATGAAAAAAATCCACGCTCATGGATTGGAAGAATGAGTGTCATCAAAATGCTTATACTGCCCGATGCAATCTACAAATTCAATCCACACTACTCCTGTCAAGCTACCAACATCACTTTTTCACAGTGTTAGGAAAAATGACACTCAAACTCATGGAATCAAAAAAGAGCCACATTAGCCAAACCAATCCTGAGGAAAAAAAAGCTGGAGGCATCAGTCTACCTGACTTCAAATTATATTACAAGGATATAGTAACCAAAACACAAGGTTTTGGTATAAAAACAAATACATAGATCAACAGAAAGAATAGAGAACCCAGAAATTAACCCACATATTTACAGCCATGTGATTTTTGATAAAAGAGTCAAGAACATCCATCAGGGAAAGAACATTCTCATCAACAAATGAGGCTGGGAACACTGAATATCTGTAGGCAGAAGAATGAAACTAGATCCTTATAGTTCTCCATATACAGAAATCTACTCTAAATGGATTAAAGACAAACATAAGAACCAAAACTGTAAAACTACTAGAAGAGAACATAGCAGAAATACTTCAGTACCTTGGTCTAGGCAAAGCTGTGATGACTAAAACATCAAAAACACAGGCAAAAATAGACCAATGAGACTATATCAAAATTAAAGATTCTTCATAGCAAAGGAAACAACCAACAGAGTGAAGAGACAACCTACAGAATGGAAGAAAATGTTTGCAATCTATTCATCTGACAAGGGTCTAATATTCAGACTGTATAAGGAGCTCAAACAACCCAACAGCAAAAACAAAATTAATCATCTGATTAAAAAGTGGGCAAAGGATCTGAATAGACATTTCTCAAAAGAAGATGTACAAATGGCCAAGAAATATATGAAAAAATACTCAACATCTGTAATCATCAGGAAAGGAAATAAATCTGCAATGAGATATCATCTCACTACAGTTAGAATGGCTACTATCAAAAAGACAGAAAGTAACAAATGCTGGTGAGGTTGCAGAAAAAGGAAACTTATGCACTCATGGAGGGAATGTAAATTAGTATAGCCATTAAGGAAAATAGTATGGAGCCTTCTTAAAAACTAAAAATAGAATTATCAAACAATCCAGCAATCCCACTACTGAGTATTTATCAAAAAGAAAGAAAATAAATGTATCAAAGAAATACCAGCACTGCCATTTTTATTGTATCACTATAATTACTAAGATATGGAATCCATCTAAATGTTTATCAACAGATGAATGCATAAAGAAAATGTGGTATCTGTACACAATCGAAGATTATTCAGCCATAGAATAGAATAAAATTATATCATTCTCAGCCACATAGATGACCTTGGAGGACATTATGTTAAGTAGAATAAGTCAGGCACAGAAAAACAAATGCTGTAGGTTCTCACTCATGTGGGAGCTAATTTTAAAAAATGAGTTCATGGTAGTAGAGAATAGAATTGTGGATATTAGAACTGGGAAATGAAGGGGAGTGGGGCATGGGGTGAAGTTGGTTAATGGATAAAAAATTATCACTAGATAGAATGAAATCTAGTGTTCTGTGGCATTGTAGGGTGAATATGATTATGATTTATTGTATTTTTTTGAAAGCTAGAAGAGAGGATTATGAATGTTCACACAAAAAAAGAATGGTAAATGGTTGAAATGCTGGATATAATAATTAGCCTGATTTGATGATTATACATTGTTTACATGTATCAAAATATTACTGTGTATCCTATAAATATGTACAAATGTACATGACCACAGAATATAAAAGAAAGGCATGGGGTAACATGCCTGTAGTCACAGCAACTTGGGAGGCTGAAGCAGGAGGATCCCTTGAGCTCAGGAGTTTAAGGCCAGCCTGAGTAACATAGTGAGATCCAATTTCTAATATATATAAATAGATAAATAATAAAAATAGAAGAAAAACTGTATCCTATAAAGAAGTAGACTGTGGGCCAACCCTACTGACTTGTCTCTAATGAAGAGATGTGGTGAAAGTGATACCATATGCCTTCCAACATTAAGTTAGAAAAGGCCCTCCATCTCATACTGCTTGTCCTTGGAACTTAGCCCCCATGTTGTGAGGAAGCTCAGGCCACAAAGACAGCCTAGGAGTTCCAGTGAAGGTATTTGAGCTGCCTGCCCCAACTAAAGTTTCAGTCAATGGCCATCATGAACAACCAGACCGTTAGGGAACAAGCCTTCTGAGGATTCCAGTCCTCCAACCTCTGATTTATCCCAAGTGAAGCTCAAGGGAATGGAAACAAGCTGCCCTGGCAAAGGTTTTCCCCAGCCACAGATGGCTGAACTAAATAAATGTTGTTTTCAGCGACTCAACTTTAGGTAATTTTTTTAGGAAAAAATAAACAGAAAATTTGATTTAAACAAAGAGACATCAAGAAAAAATAACTTACACAGTAGAAATTAATGTCCTTTGAATTTCTCGGGGGCGGAACAAGATGGCCGAATAGGAACAGCTCCAGTCTCCAACTCCGAAAGTGAGCGACACAGAAGACCGGTGATTTCTGCATTTTCAACTGAGGTACTGGGGTCATCTCACTAGGGAGTGCCGGATAATCGGTGCTGGTCAGCTGCTGCAGCCCGACCAGCGAGAGCTGAAGCAGGGCGAGGCATCGCCTCACCTGGGAAGCGCAAGGGGGACAGGAATCCCTTTTCCTAGCCAGGGGAACTGAGACACACAACACCTGGAAAATCGGGTAACTCCCACCCCAATACTGCGCTTTGGGCAAGCGGGCACACCAGGAGATTGTATCCCACACCTGGCCGGGAGAGTCCCACGCCCACAGAGCCTCCCTCATTGCTAACACAGCAGTCTGCAATCTAACCACAAGGCAGCAGTGAGGCTGGGGGAGGGGCGCCCACCATTGCTGAGGCTTAAGTAGGTAAACAAAGCCGCTGGGAAGCTCGAAATGGGTGGAGCTCACAGTAGCTCAAGGAAACCTGCCTGTCTCTGTAGACTCCACCTCTGGGGACAGGGCACAGCTAAAAAACAACAACAATAAAAAAAGCAGCAGAAACCTTTGCAGATGCAAACGACTCTGTCTGACAGCTTTGAAGAGAGCAGTGGATCTCCCCACATGGAGGTTGAGATCTGAGAAGGGACAGACTGCCTGCTCAAGTGGGTACCTGACCCCTGAGTAGCCTAACTGGGAGACATCCCCCACTAGGGGCAGTCTGACACCCCACACCTCACAGGGTGGAGTACACCCCTGAGAGGAAACTTCCAAAGTAAGAATCAGACGGGTACACCCGCTGTTCAGCAATATTCTATCTTCTGCAACCTCTGCTGCTGATACCCAGGCAAACAGGGTCTGGAGTGGACCTCAAGCAATCTCTAACAGACCTACAGCTGAGGGTCCTGACTGTTAGAAGGAAAACTATCAAACAGGAAGGACACCTATACCAAAACCCCATCAGTACGTCACCATCATCAAAGACCAGAGGCAGATAAAACCACAAAGATGGGGAACAAGCAGGGCAGAAAAGCTGGAAATTCAAAAAATAAGAGCGCATCTCCCCCTGCAAAGGAGCGCAGCCCATCGCCAGCAATGGATCAAAGCTGGTCAGAGAATGACTTTGACGAGATGAGAGAAGAAGGCTTCAGTCCATCAAACTTCTCAGAGCTAAAGGAGGAATTATGTACCCAGTGCAAAGAAACTAAAAATCTTGAAAAAAGAGTGGAAGAATTGACAGCTAGACTAATTAATGCAGAGAAGGTCATAAACGAAATGACAGAGATGAAATCCATGACACGAGAAATACGTGACAAATGCACAAGCTTCAGTAACCGACTCGATCAACTGGAAGAAAGAGTATCAGCGATTGAGGATCAAATGAATGAAATGAAGTGAGAAGAGAAACCAAAAGAAAAAAGAAAAAAAAGAAATGAACAAAGCCTGCAAGAAATATGGGATTATGTAAAAAGACCAAATCTATGTCTGATTGGGGTGCCTGAAAGTGAGGGGGAAAATGGAACCAAGTTGGAAAACACTCTTCAGGATATCATCCAGGAGAACTTCCCCAACCTAGTAGGGCAGGCCAACATTCAAATTCAGGAAATACAGAGAACGCCACAAAGATACTCCTCCAGAAGAGCAACTCCAAGACACATAATTGCCAGATTCACCAAAGTTGAAATGAAGGAAAAAATCTTAAGGGCAGCCAGAGAGAAAGGTCGGGTTACCCACAAAGGGAAGCCCATCAGAATAACAGCAGACCTCTCGGCAGAAACTCTACAAGCCAGAAGAGAGTGGGGGCCAATATTCAACATTCTTAAAGAAAATAATTTTCAACCCAGAATTTCATATCCAGCCAAACTAAGCTTCATCAGTGAAGGAGAAATAAAATCCTTTACAGATAAGCAAATGCTTAGAGATTTTGTCACCACCAGGCCTGCCTTACAAGAGACCCTGAAGGAAGCCCTAAACATGGAAAGGAACAACCGGTACCAGCCATTGCAAAAACATGCCAAAATGTAAAGACCATCGAGGCTAGGAAGAAACTGCATCAACTAACGAGCAAAATAACCAGTTAATATCATAATGGCAGGATCAAGTTCACACATAACAATATTAACCTTAAATGTCAATGGACTAAATGCTCCAATTAAAAGACACAGACTGGCAAACTGGATCAAGAGTCAAGACCCATCAGTCTGCTGTATTCAGGAGACCCATCTCACATGCAGAGACATACACAGGCTCAAAATAAAGGGATGGAGGAAGATCTACCAAGCAAAAGGAGAACAAAAAAAAGCAGGGGTTGCAATCCTAGTCTCTGATAAAACAGACTTTAAACCATCAAAGATCAAAAGAGACAAAGAAGGCCATTACATAATGGTAAAGGGATCAATTCAACAGGAAGAGCTAATTATCCTAAATATATATGCACCCAATACAGGAGCACCCACATTCATAAAGCAAGTCCTTAGAGACTTACAAAGAGACTGAGACTCCCATACAATAATAATGGGAGACTTCAACACTCCTCTGTCAATATTAGACAGATCAACGAGACAGAAACTTAACAAGGATATCCAGGAATTGAACTCATCTCTGCACCAAGCGGACCTAATAGACATCTATAGAACTCTCCACCCCAAATCAGCAGAATATACATTCTTCTCAGCACCACATCGCACTTATTCCAAAATTGACCACATAATTGGAAGTAAAGCACTCCTCAGCAAATGTAAAAGAACAGAAATTATAACAAACTGTCTCTCAGACCACAGTGCAATCAAACTAGAACTCAGGACCAAGAAACTCAATCAAAACCGCTCAACTACATGGAAACTGAACAACCTGCTCCCGAATGACTACTGGGTACATAACGAAATGAAGGCAGAAATAAAGATGTTCTTTGAAACCAATGAGAACAAAGATACAACATACCAGAATCTCTGGGACACATTTAAAGCAGTGTGTAGAGGGAAATTTATAGCACTACATGCCCACAAGAGAAAGCTGGAAAGATCTAAAATTGACACTCTAACATCACAATTAAAAGAACTAGAGAAGCAAGAGCAAACACATACAAAAGCTAGCAGAAGGCAAGAAATAACTAAGATCAGAGCAGAACTGAAGGAGATAGAGACGCAAAAAACCCTCCAAAAAATCAATGAATCCAGGAGTTGGTTTTTTGAAAAGATCAACAAAATTGACCGCTAGCAAGACTAATAAAGAAGAAAAGAGAGAAGAATCAAATAGATGCAATAAAAAATGATAAAGGGGATATCACCACGGACCCCACAGAAATGCAAACTACCATCAGAGAGTAGTATAAACACCTCTACGCAAATAAACTAGAAAACCTAGAAGAAACGGATAAATTCCTGGACATATACACTCTCCCAAGACTACACCAGGAAGAAATTGAATCCCTGAATAGATCAATAGCAGGCTCTGAAATTGAGGTAACAATTAATAGCCTACCAACCAAAAAAAGTCCAGGACCAGATGGATTCACAGCTGAATTCTACCAGAGGTACAAGGAGGAGCTGGTACCATTCCTTCTGAAACTATTCCAATCAATTGAAAAAGAGGGAATCCTCCCTAACTCATTTTATGAGGCCAACATCATCCTGATACCAAAGCCTGGCAGAGACACAACAAAAAAGAGAATTTTAGACCAATATCCCTGATGAACATCGATGCAAAAATTTTCTATAAAATACTGGCAAACCGGATTCAGCAGCACATCAAAAAGCTTATCCACCATGATCAAGTGGGCTTCATCCCTGGGATGCAAGGCTGGTTCAACATTTGCAAATCAATAAATGTAATCCAGCATATAAACAGAACCAAAGTCAAGAACCACATGATTATCTCAATAGATGCAGAAAAGGCTTTTGACAAAATTCAACAGCCCTTTATGCTAAAAACGCTCAAGAAATTCGGTATTGATGGAACGTACCTCAAAATAATAAGAGCTATTTATGACAAACCCACAGCCAATATCATACTGAATGGGCAAAAACTGGAAAAATTCCCTTTGAAAACTGGCACAAGACAGGGATGCCCTCTCTCACCACTCCTATTCAACATAGTGTTGGAAGTTCTGGCTAGGGCAATCAGGCAAGAGAAAGAAATCAAGGGTATCTAGTTAGGAAAAGAAGAAGTCAAATTGTCCCTGTTTGCAGATGACATGATTGTGTATTTAGAAAACCCCATTGTCTCAGCCCAAAATCTCCTTAAGCTGATAAGCAACTTCAGCAAAGTCTCAGGATACAAAATTAATGTGCAAAAATCACAAGCATTCTTATACACCAGTAACAGACAAGCAGAGAGCCAAATCAGGAATGAACTTCCATTCACAATTGCTTCCAAGAGAATAAAATTCCTAGGAATCCAACTTACAAGGGATGTAAAGGACCTCTTCAAGGAGAACTACAAACCACTGCTCAGTGAAATCAAAGAGGACACAAACAAATGGAAGAACATACCATGCTCATGGATAGGAAGAATCAATATCATGAAAATGGCCATACTGCCCAAGGTTATTTACAGATTCAATGCCATCCCCATCAAGCTACCAATGACTTTCTTCACAGAATTGGAAAAAACTGCTTTAAAGTTCATATGGAACCAAAAAAGAGCCCGCATTGCCAAGACAATCCTAAGTCAAAAGGACAAAGCTGGAGGCGTCACGCTACCTGACTTCAAACTATACTACAAGGCTACAGTAACCAAAACAGCATGGTACTAGTACCAAAACAGAGATATAGACCAATGGAACAGACCAGAGTCCTCAGAAATAATACCACACATGTACAGCCATCTGATCTTTGACAAACCTGAGAGAAACAAGAAATGGGGAAAGGATTCCCTATTTAATAAATGGTGCTGGGAAAATTGGCTAGCCATAAGTAGAAAGCTGAAACTAGATCCTTTTCTTACTCCTTATACGAAAATTAATTCGAGATGAATTAGAGACTTAAATGTTAGACCTAATACCATAAAAACCCTAGAAGAAAACCTAGGTAGTACCATTCAGGACATAGGCATGGGCAAGGACTTCATGTCTAAAACACCAAAAGCAACGGCAGCAAAAGCCAACATTGACAAATGGGATCTAATTAAATAAAGAGCTTCTGCACAGCAAAAGAAACTACCATCAGAGTGAACAGGCAACCTACAGAATGGGAGAAAATTTTTGCAATCTACTCATCTGACAAAGGGCTAATATCCACAACTTACAAAGAACTCAAACAAATTTACAGAAAAAAAACAAACAACCCTATCAAAAAGTGGGGAAAGGATATGAACAGACATTTCTCAAAAGAAGACATTCATACAGCCAACAGACACATGAAAAAATGCTCATCATCACTGGCCATCAGAGAAATGCAAATCAAAACCACAATGAGATACCATCTCACACCAGTTAGAATGGCAGTCATTAAAAGTCAGGAAATAACAGGTGCTGGAGAGGATGTGGAGAAATAGGAACACTTTTACACTGTTGTTGGGATTGTAAACTAGTTCAACCATTATGGAAAACAGTATGGCGATTCCTCAAGGATCTAGAACTAGGTGTACCATATGACCCAGCCATCCCACTACTGGGTATATACCCCAAGGATGATAAATCATGCTGCTATAAAGACACATGCACATGTATGTTTATTGCGGCACTATTCACAATAGCAAAGACTTGGAATCAACCCAAATGTCCATCTGTGACAGACTGGATTAAGAAAATGTGGCACATATACACCATGGAATACTATGCAGCCATGAAAAAAGGATGAGTTTGCGTCCTTTGTAGGGACATGGATGCAGCTGGAAACCATCATTCTTAGCAAACTATCACAAGAAGAGAAAACCAAACACCGCATGTTCTCACTCATAGGTGGGAACTGAACAATGAGATCACTTGGACTCGGGAAGGGGAACATCACACACTGGGGCCTATCATGGGGAGGAGGTGGGGGGAGGGGGGAGGGATTGCATTGGGAGTTATACCTGATATAAATGATGAATTGATGGGTGCTGACGAGTTGATGGGTGCAGCACACCAACATGGCACAAGTATACATATGTAACAAACCTGCACGTTATGCACATGTACCCTAGAACTTAAAGTATAATAATAAAATAAAATACATTTTACCCAGTCTTGGGTAGTATCTTTATAGCAGGGTGAAAATAGACTAATATGTGTTTTAATAGCGATCGTATTTAACCTGTAGACTCCTTCAGGTAGTATTTTAACAATATTAATTATTTAAATTCATGAGCATGGGATATATTTCCATTTGTTTTTGTACTCTACCATTTCTTTCATCAATGTTTCGTAGTTTTCTTGCAGGGGAGGTCTATCACTTCCTTGGTTAAATTTGTTCCTGAGTAGTATTTTATTATTTTTTAGCAATCGTAAGTGGTATTGATTTCTAGTTTTATTCCATTGTGGTTTGAGAAGATACTTGATATGATTTCAAGTTTTTAAAATTTGCTAAGACCTGTTTTCTGGCCTAATATATGGTCTATCCTGGGGAATGTTCTATGTGCCGATGAGAAGAATGTGTATTCTGTAGCCATTTGATGAAATGTTCTAAGAGTTTGTTTGAGGGGTCTAGGTTTTTTATATACAGGATCAGGTCATGTGCAAAGAGAAATTTCAATTTTTCTTTCCCAATTTAGATCCCCTTCATTTTTTTCTCACCCAGTTACTCTGACTAGGACTTCTAATACTGGTTGAATATGAGTGCTGAATGTGGGTATCCTTGTCTTATGCCAGTTCTTAGAGGAAAGACTTTCAGCTTTTCCTCTTTCAGTGTAATGTTAGTTGTGGTTTTGCCATATATGGCCTTTATTGTGTTGAAATATGTTCCTTCTGTGCCTAATCTGTTGGAGGTTTTATCATAAAGATTCATTAATTAGAGTCTTATTTTCAAGTCTTCTTCTCACAGTGATTCATTGGCTTAGGTTTGGATAATTTAATATGGTGTTCCTAAAACTTTTTTAGAAATTATGGGGAATGACAAAGGGTGTGAGGGGGCAAGAGACTTTGTACTAAGAAGTGACTTAGACGGAGTGCAGTGGCACATGCCTGTAATCCCACACTTTGGGAGGCTGAGGTAGGTGAATCACAAAGTCAGGAATTTGAGACCAGTCTGGCCAACATTGTGAAACCCCGTCTCTATTAAAAATACAAAAAATTAGCTGGGCATGGTGTCAGGTGCCTGTAATCACAGCTACTCAGGAGGCTGAGGCAGGAGAATCGCTTGAACCCAGGAGGCGGAGGTTGCAGTGAGCCAAGACCATGCCACTGCACTCCAGCCTGGGCAACAAGAGCGAGATCCCACCTCAAAAAAACAAAAACAAAAACAAAAACAACAAAAACAAACAATAAAGAAGTGACTTGGAGCCATTTTAAAGAGGAAATACATTGCACAATCAGGAAAATGAAAGCCTACTATCACGTAAAAATATTGTGTGGCAAAGATGATGTGAGTAAAACATACATTTTTGTGATTCCTGGTGGTTTTAAATTTGTTTTTGATTTTCTAAGTAATTCAAAGATCCATGTTTTAAGAATCTACTACAGTATAGATAACATTTGATTGCAACTGAATTTATTTAAAAAATGATTAGTTTTATGTTAGACTATTCTGTCTTCTTTCTTCATTACAAAACCATATTATTTTACTTATGCAGCCTGATCTTACAGAAGCAGTGGAAACTGCATCTTCAGAAGGTCTACATGTGGATGCAGAGATTGAAATTCTTCAACAGGCATTATTATATATGAAAACAATGCAAGAAAAGTGCAAAACACTACAAAGGGATCAGAAGTTGGAAGAAGAACTAGTAAATCTCAAAAGTCACATGGAAAGGAATATGTTAGAATGTGACCAATTGGAACACTATAAACAGGCGGTCGAAGAAAGAGCAAGGCAGGAGATAGCAGAACAATTAGAAACCACTGGTCTAATTTTACAGGTTGGTTTATTATCAGTAACGTGCCTTCATTCATTTCACTGCAAATTATATTTTGGATACATACATAGTATGTGTTTCCTCTACTTCACTTATAGCAATTTGTTTGGTAGATTTCTAGAAGGAAGGTGGTATCTGTTTCTCTCTTTAAATATTTCACTTGCCATCATTATTGTAACTAAATTGATCTTCCATAATAATGATTCTCATTAGTGAATCATTTGATTACTAAGACAAGTGGCATGAAACAAGACTAATAGGGAAAGAAAAATGTGATTTAGAAATTATACTATACTCTTGAAGTATTCTTAAGTTATATTGCTCATTTTTTCGGAATTTAAATTGATTTTATTATTATTTGGAGTGTTACATTTCATGAGTACTACCATAAGCATGATTTCATTTTTTTACAATTCAGATTAGGTTATTAATTTAGTTGATACTCATAATAAATATATTAAACTTCAGTTGCTTTTTTCACATACTTAGAAATGCTCTCTAGATCACCGACCCAAAACAAAAAGAAACAAATACACAATAATTATTCAGGTTATAATTATTTGTTTAATGTACCCTTTCAATTTGTTTTAGACACAGAAAACAGCTCATAACAAGTTACAGTTGTTAACAGAGGAAAGCAATGCTGCTATGAAAAGTCAGATGGAACTTAGAATTAAAATCTGGAATTCAAACTCTACAAAGCAAAAACTTCACAAGCAGACTGTAATACAACAGAATTGGAAAAATATAAGGAGCTGTATCTGGAAGAATTAAAACGTAGAGAATCTTTGTCAGATGAACTAAACAAGTAAGTCAAAACACAGAATCATAGAAAATAAATGAAGCTCATTAATTTGCCTCAAAAGCATAACTTTTAGTGAGACAGGATCATGAGATTAGGGGGAAGTGAAAGCTAACTAGATTAAACAATTTTGGAAAATGATGTTAGTAAATGAGCTTACCTTTAAAATGTTAATCCGCCAATGACCAGAGGTCAGGAGCTCAAGACCAGTCCAGCCAACACTGTGAAATCCCATCTCTACTAAAAATACAAAAATTAGCCGCCACTGCACTCCAGCCTGGGTGACAGAGTGAGACTCCATCTAAAAAAAAAAAATAATAATAATAAAATAAAAAAATTAAAAAAAGTTAATCCAGGACAATTCATGTCACTCCCCTGTTTTTGGATGTGTTTTTTGTTTGTTTGTTTTTTGTTTTTTTGAGATGGAGTCTCACTCTGTCACCCAGGCTGGAGTACAGTGGCACAATCTTGGCTCACTGCAACCTCTGCCTCCCAGGTTCAAGCAGTTCTCCTGTCTCAGCCTCAACCGTTCATATTCTCACCACTCCTGGCTAGTTTTGATATTTTCAGTGGAGCTGGAGTTTCACTATCTTGGCCAGGCTGGTCTTGAACTCCTGAACTCAAGTGATCTGCCAACCTCAGCCTCCCACAGTGCCGGGATCACAGGCCTGAGCCGTCGTGCCTGGCCTGTTTTTTGGTTTTATATGGCTCTTTATCCCCTTAATATTCTTATGTAGTTAACCTGATCTATTAGTCTTTCAGCCAAGTTTCTTTGAAGCTTCATAATTTAGACAATGATATTGTTACACAATTGTTTGTCAGCATTCCCCTATATAGAAACATTAATGAATTTAATTATTTTTTATAAGATTACAACTTAAACTGAAAAAGGGTCAGGTACTTCTACTCCTCTGCACGTTCTGGCACTCAGTAAATTAACTGTCATTGATTGCGACCTTTGGTAGTATCATTAGAGGCCACCTTGGAACAAAGTATTTTGTATAGTTTTTCCACGCCACATAAAGGCGTACTTGTGAAATAGGGAATAATTAACACAGGGTTGAAAGGAAATCTAATTCACAAAGTGGTGAAAAATAACACCTTAGTCAGCCTGAGGTGGTAGGTGGAAGACCAAAAGGGCAGGCCCCACTTCTGATGCGTGGGTCACAATTTTAGGAGTTAATCACCTTTGGAGATGATTGAGCTCTCTTTGATCGTGGTTATCTCCTTCTCCCCAGGGAATTGTTGCTTTGAATGATTCCTCAGTGTCAAATGCTTCTCAAATAATGGATGAAAAATACAAGGGTGGTGAAAAGAAATGCTTGAAAGTGTCTTTGAGAGATAGTTTTTTTTTCTGTAACTGGCTTACTAAATACAAGTATTTCTAGCTTTATTTTACTTTTAGTTATTTCACCGGAGTAAAATATTTTTGGATTTATAGTTTTGGATATATTTTGGTACTCCTATATATCTAAGGAGTACCACATGATGTTTTAATATATTTATATATATTATATATATAATCAAATGGTGATCTAGTCCAGCAAATTAACATGTTTATCATTTCATATAGTTACCCTTTAAACACAAGTATTTATTTGCTTTTTTACTTTTTTTTGTTTTGAGATGGAGTTTTGTTCTTGTCCCAGGCTGGAATGCAGTGAAATGAACTCGCTTCCTGGGTTCAAGTGATTCTCCTGCCTCAGCCTCCCAAGGAACTGGGATTACAGGCACCCACCACCATGCCTGGCTAATGTTTTGTATTTTTAGTAGAGACAGGGTTTCACCATGTTGGCTAGGCTGGTTTTGAACTCCTCCCCTCAAGTGATCCACCCCTTTTGGCCTCCCAAAGTGCCTGGATTACAGGCATGAGCCACCACGCCCAGCCTAAACACAAGTATTTCTAATGGCATCCTTAAGAATCTTACAAGTAGAGCCATTTCAGAAGGCAACAAATGTCACCTGTTATTCCAGACATCATTGATAGCTTTCGCTCTTCCCTCCTACTTTGTTTGAATTACTTGTTAAAAATCCTCTAGAAGTACATGTAGTTCTTTAGAACAATTTTAAAATTAAAACTGTGTATAGTACACATGCTCTCATACATTTTCAGAGTAAAACAGTTTGTGGTATCTTTCATTGACTCATGGTGACTTTTTAAACAATGCAAGTCATTTAGATATAATTTGTAAAAAAAAAAACCCAAAATACTCAGTATCTGGGTTTTGCAATCTTCACAGACCTAAAGAAATTCTAGCAGACGTCAGTACCAAACTTCTTCAAGAAAAAGAGCAGAGCGGATCTTTATTTACTTCTCATACTACAAGGGCAGTCCTACAGTCAGCATGCAATGGAAATCTTAATGAAAATTTAGGTCTCAACAGAATACATATTCCAAGAGAAACCTTAAGGATTCCTACCTTAAGCTCATTGTCTTCAAATATCAGAATGGAGAGCGACTTGTCAAAGGTTAGGTATAGCATCATTTTTTCTTTCCTTCTCAGACTTCTAATATAATTCTTGTATTTTTTTGCAAAATATTGAGTTGTCTAATTGACTTATGTATTTTAAGTAAAGGTCATAATTAACTGTGTTTTTAAGGAAAGGAAACAAACTTTACAGCTTTTTTTAAAGTCCTTGGAGCTCTCATTGTCAAGAGATATTCATTTGTTAACTTTATTCGATAAATGTAACTAAACCGGCACATTTTAAATTTCTGTAAAAATTGCATTTAAGTTAGATTTTGGAAATGAAATGGTATTGCCTAACAACTAAAGGTATACTTTGAGATGGTTTGGCTTACTTTCTAATTGATTTAGTTTGGCTTGGGTTCATAATGCTTTTAAAGTTTTCCTGTAGCATCTCAAGATTCCCACTTCTAATCAGATGTGAATGATTGATATCAAACACCTGACCACATATGGATGATTATTATGTAAAGGACTCCAAGACAAATACTTTTTATGAATTCTATGAACCTGTAACACTAAAAAAGATTTCCTCTGTTTTTCAGTTTAAAGTTTTGTGATTTTCTTACATGAGTACATCCTTAATTGCTATTGTACTTACAGCATTTTAATATCGATTGTTATAAAATGTGCTTGTTGCTGTGCAATCATACAGCAGGTTTTAAATACTTAAAGCAATATTTGAATTCATAAAGTGAAGTTCACTTATGTCTATCTTACCATCACTTGAACGATTTATGGCTAAGATGACAATGATATCAAGAGTAGTTAAATAGCAAATGTGACCAAATAGAATCCATTCTGCTTCCTACTCAGAATTCCATGTAAAACTGCGCAGGGTTCCCATCTTCCTGGGACATGGCCCCTTCAGTGTTTCAAGGTTCAATTGAACAAGAACCTTGCAATCCAACTCTTAGGGTAGGCAGTTAGTCAGATATGAGCAGGCAGGAGGAAAGGTAGCTATGTGGGAAGGAACACCCCAAAACGACTCTTAAGGTGCTCAGTAATCACTCATTCTATGGTTGAACTGTCTGAATGTGTTAGCTACATTCAAATAAAGAAGGGGAAAGGCAAAAGGGATGGCTATACAACCTTTCTGGGTGGCAGCAATGAGCAATGCCACCATTGGGTAGAATTTGTCTTGATCACTGGGTTCTGCACATGTGCGTTAACCAAGAGTAAGGGAGGGCCCCCCAAGCCTGGGTGTGAACTGGGCAAGAACAAAGGCAGGAACCCAAAGAAGAAAGTGAGGAAAAAGGTCAAATGCAAAATGTACTGGGGCTGCTCCCAGCCAAGTTGGCCCACTCTTCTCTTAAAGCGTACTATCACTTCTGCAATACATTTTTTGCTAGATTTACTAACTGATCTTTTGGCTGAATTCTTTCTTGCGAGAAGACAAGAACCAAGGACACTTTCTGGAACTCCAGGCTTGGCAACATCTCTCAACATCTCTCATGCATGTTGTGACTCGCATGCTGTCGTGAGGTAAGGGCTACACTCCCTGCTGTCTCCTCTCACATGTCTGCTCCTATCCAGCATAGTCTATGAGAATGCCGAGCGTGCTGATCAAGCTTCCTGGCATCTCCGCTTTGTGTGCTCAGCTGGAGCACTTCCACCTAATGCCCGACAGAGCCCCTCCAGGCACTGAATACTTTCTTCTTGCCAGAGACCCCAAGGCTTCTAATTACTTCCACATTCTCATAGCTGACTTTTGGGGACTTACCACCCTGTCTTTCTTCACAGTTGGTCCTGCTGCCTATGCCATCATGACATCTCTCTTGCTAGCCAATGCCACTTACTTTGTCCTCTTCTTTTCCCAGATAGGCCCCAATAGAGTGGCTTTTTGAATGCTCTGTCACTGTCTCCTATGCACTAATTCCACCTCCAGAAGGAATTTAGGTAAATTTCGGGTGCTATGGTCTTGGTTTAGGGTTCTCCTGGATGTAGCTAGTACCCAATACTCTTTCCATGTTCTGACCACTGAATTCTCTGGGATTTACCAATCAACTTCCCTCTTGTCTCTGGCCCTCCCCACTGTCCTTGACATGCTTTGCCTGTATGCAGAGGGTTATCACAAAAAGCTACGAAATTATAATTGCGCACAGTCATCTATAATTAGACGGGAGACCTATGGACCTTGGGGGTCAACAGACCAAATGAGGGAAAGAGGTCACCGCTCGGTAGGGAGCATGCAGTAAGGGTGCATGAAGTGTGAAGCTCCTCAGCGGCTAGGGATGCCTGGCCTAGTGTGGGAAAGAGATGGAGAGGACGTTCTTCCCCTTTCATAGTGGATGAGAATGGACAGGATGCTCACTCTCCCCTGGCCTTTACCTCTGTCTGTCTTTCAGATGGACATTCAACACTCCACACTGTAGGACTCACCCCTTGGATGCATTCTCAAAAGTTAGGACAAGATTGATTCCTAGACATTAAAGAAAAAGATGTTAGTTTTCTTTTGTAACTCTTCATGGCCTCAATACAAAACTATATGACTATGGGAAGTCTGGCCAGAAAATGGTAGCCTTAATTTTAATACCATCTTGCAGCTGGACCTACTTTGCAGGTGACAGGGTAAGTGGTCAGAGGTACCCTATGTCCAGGCCTTTATGGCGCTAAAAGGAGATCAGAATCTCTCCAAAAATGCAAACTAGACCCTGTCATTTTGGCTCTTGTGAGCCCCTCAGTGGGTAATTCTCCTATAAATGGCTTAGGAAATTTCCCAGCAGAGCATCCTCAGCCTCCTTTAATTCATCCTCCCACTGAGGATCCAAAGCCACCAGCCCCTTGTACTCACCAGAGGAATAGGAATGGGCACTGGGACACGAGGCCCCGGAGGCTGGTATCAACTGTGAGAGGTCCTACATCTGCCTTAAAATGTTCAATGGAAAGTTAGCTATGTTTCGCATGACTCCTGCCACTTTGGCAAGAAAAAACTTTCAATAATGTGCAAATGGCTCTTTTGGGGAAAAAAATCTTT
Source organism: Trachypithecus francoisi (assembly GCF_009764315.1). Classification (NCBI taxonomy): domain Eukaryota; kingdom Metazoa; phylum Chordata; class Mammalia; order Primates; family Cercopithecidae; genus Trachypithecus; species Trachypithecus francoisi. The sequence continues at coordinate 86,619,592 of NW_022681455.1, read as the reverse complement.
CCAAGACTCTCGAACAAGTTTGCAGGGCCTGTGCCCTTTGCACATTAAACATCCCACAAGGAGCCGAACCTCCTTTTCTTTTCCAGCCAGTCCAATGGGGGAGCACTTATGCTGGGGAGGACTGGCAGTTTGACTTCAACCGACTTCCTGCCTGTCAAGGGTATAAATATCTTCTGGTCTTTGTAGACACCTTTCCAGGTTGGATAGAAGCTTACCCAGTGTGAATGGAAAAAGCAATGAGGGTAGTAAAGGCCCTCAAGGAGGTCGTCCCCCGGTTTGTCATTCCCAGGTCACTGCAAAGTTATAACAGTACATCCTTCACCTCACAGTTTACTGAACTTGTTTCTCGGGCCTTGGGAATCAGTTACTTTCGACTTTCCTCCTGGCATCCACAACACTCTGGAATGGTTGATAGAATTAACCAAACTCTCAAGCAAACCTTGGAAAAATTATGCCAGGAAACCTCAAAGCCATGACCAGAGCTATTATGTATTGCTCTACTAAGGCTGAGAAACATACACACCTCTAACTTACAACTCAGTTCTTTCGAGTTATTTTGTGGAAGATCCTTTCTTCACTTTCCTGTTGGATACTGAAACTTACCAACTCACTAATTATGTTACTTCTCTATCCCAGTCTCAGCAGGGAATTCAAAAACTAGGCCAAAAGATATTTTCACATCCTGAAAACTCTGACCAAATTTTATACCCTCCAAGTACTCAAGTTCTCATTAAGACTTGGAAGGATGGAACTCCAAACTCTGAACTGAGTCTTATTTGGAGAGGTCCTTACACTGTTTTGCTCTCCACTCCTACAGCAGTTATAGTGCCGGGGATCACCAGGTGGATCCACTACTCCAAGATAAAGCTGTGTGACTCATCTCTGGCAGAGGAAGTTGTAAAGGCCCCATTGGACACCTGGACCACTGAGCCCCTCCAGAGTCACAAACCCCTCTTCAGGCAAATCCAAAAGAATAAAGATAAGTAAATTAGTAATGCTTTGACTTGTTATACCATGAATCATAATACTCCTTGCAGGTTTACTAATATGTCTTTGCTACTGTGAACCAACACCAGCCCCCACCCGCCCCACCACCCCAGGAAAAGGTCTGTTCTGCCCTACCTGGATTTAAATCTCAAAGCCATTATCGGGGTGGTGTTCTCTCTAATACTCACTGAGTTAACAGCTTTTTCCCCCATAATCAACAGACATCTTAATTTGGCTCTAATCTGCTCTCTTTGGGACCATGCAGCCAAATGCTCTCTGCTCCCAGCTAAAATCACCCTCATAGGCCCCAACAGCCCACAACTATATATAAAAAAAAGCTACTAAAGTTCACCAAATCTTCCTATCCCTCAACCTATGGGCTATGCATGAATTAGTTCTATCTAGGGCAGGAACAGCCTACCCAGCCACGATACAATAATAGGCAACTTCTCAAACCCAATTTAGCTTCACATATCACTGGGGCTTCTCTATACAAAACCTTCCCAGAGATGCATACAGTACCTAACACAAGCAAAGGGGACTTTCAGGCTTTTCTTAACACTTGTGCTATTTTACGCCCCTTGTTCTCCCCCATCACCTTCAGTCAGGTACCCCTAGGCATCACTACTGCCAGAGATTCTGGAACTTTTGTGGGTTCTGTCAACCCAACACAACCATCACCATTGTCAATACCTCTCATATTTTTTTTTCTAGAAACTAAAATCTCCCAGTACCAAGTAAGGTTCTCTACCTTACCAAGCCAGGAGGAGTCATGCAAAAATTTCAAATCTTTAACTCCCTTTGGAAGCTCTTCTCCTTGACATTACTAGGCACATGCTCTTCTGGGAAAATAAGAACCATCTTCCTACTCAAACTAGTCACTCATGTCTGGCTCCCCTAGCAGCTGCAACTTTAGTGACAGAATATCACATCTTGCATAGCCAATGAGGATATTGGTAATGTTTGGAATTGACTTTGCCGCCTTCCGTATCCATTCTTGTCTACCTATGACAGAACTTTGCTTTCTATGTGGGACACAGGCCCACCTATGCCTCTCTGCAAAGTGGACCAGAACACCCATGCTGGCTTACCTCACCCCTAGCATCTCATTGCCCCAGGTGATGCTTCTCGGCCCTTGCTCTTATTTATAACCTCATACTGGGGCCCACCAAGCAATTCAATTAATTCCCTTTCTTGTTGGGCTTGGCATTACCACAGGTGCCACAATGGGAATAGCCAGCATTGGCACTTACTCCTGAACCTACCACAGCCTGTCTCTGGAATTGGCTCAAGAGATAGAAATGACTGCTTGCTATAAAAGAGTTACAGTGGCAAGTCAGTTCTCTCGCAGCTATAGTTCTCAAATGTGGTAGAGATCTTGACATGCTGGCTGCAGCTTAGGGAGGAACTTGACTGTGCTTGGAGAAGAGTACTGATCTGGGTTAAGAGATCAGGGCAGGCTCAGCAGCACATTTGAGATCTCATAAACCAGGCTTCTCATCTTTGGGAAGGGGCTGCTGAGGGGTGTCACCTGGTTCTGATTCTCATGGCCCCTCCCCTTCCCGGGACCCCTGACCTCTATCTTCCTTCTTCTCTTTTCTGGGCCTTGCTTCTTGAATCTACTAAGTTTATTTCGTCCCATCTAGAAGCCGTCAGACTTCAAATGGTCTTGTGACAAGGATATCAACCTCTTTCCTAACCTTGAGGACAAGCAAGTTTCTGCATGTCTCCTCTGGACACTGTGGGTCAAACCTTTTGAGAGACAACAACAACCTCTGAAAGCTTCTTGCCATGACAGCAAGCAAGGAGGAGGGACCAGAAGACCCTCGACACCCCTTTGCAGCAGGAAGTAGTTATAGAAGAATGACCTCCGCCCGATTTCCCAAAAGATTTCTGGGTCCCAATTCCTTAAGGGATAAATGTAAGAGGAGGCAGTTAGTCAGATATTAGCAGGCAGGAGGGGAAGTACCCATGTTGGAAGGAACAGCCCAGAACGCCTCTTAAGATGCCCAGTACTCACTCTATGGTCGAACTGTCAAAGTGTGGTTAACTAGATCCTGATAAGGGAGAAAAAAGGCAAAAGCAGAATTCTTCAGAGCCACACAGGTGCAATGAGTACAAATTTGATGGTTATATGCCCTTCCCGGGTGGCAATAATGAGCAATGTTCCCATCGGGTGGGATTTGTATTGATCACTGCGTCCAGTGCACGTCCATTAACCACAGTAAGGGATGATCCCCCAAGCCTTGGTGAGAACTGGGCAAGGAAAAAAGCAAGACCACAGCATATCAAATGCAGACTATCCCGGGGCTGTTTCCAGCAGGGTCAACCCACTCCTCTCTTGGAGTGTCCTTTTACTTCCCCAATAAAACTTTTGCCTGCTTTACTAATTGGTCTTTTGAGTGAATTCTTTCTTTGAAGAAGACAACCAAGAACACTCTGGATCACCCCAGATAGGTAACATCAACATGAGTGTTCACTCATAATAGGAGTCCGTTTCTGGGGATCTTGAAGTGAATCCAATAATGACGAGGTGTATCAATTATTGAATTGGTAAGGAAAAAAATAGTTCAACTATGCTTGACTTTAAGAACTTTGTCTAAGGTTTGACCATCTTTCAACCATTGGAAAATTACAAAAACTGGGTGCAATGGCACACAACTGTAGTCCCAACTACTCCAGATGCTGAGGCAGGAAGATCACTTGAGCCCAGGTATTCGAGGTTGTAGTGTGAAATGATGGTACACTGCAGCCTGGGCAACATAGCATGACCCTGTCTCTTGAAAAGATTACAAAAATTATAAAATATTTGTTTTAACAAAAATAAATAAGTAAATTTTAACTAGTTTTTTGTGTCTCATTGTTATTAAAAAAATTCAGTCAATGTAGTTTGGCTCATAGTTTTGGTGGTGTTTTTATGATCTTAATGCACAGAAAAGTAATAATAGACCCATGTTAAATGAGGCCTTAACCTTCTTTCTTTACCTGGGTTCATGTCCCAACATATCATGGAAGAGCAAATCTAAAGTTTTTAAGAAAGCATTTCAGCCAAATAGCTTAAAAGAGAACAAATTAAATCCTTGTTTTAATACATAAATTACAAAATCCTAGGTAGCAGATTTAAAAAATCATATTGTTAGTTTTGTTTTATTTCTCTGCAAAAAAGATGATGAGAGTCTAAGTGCTTCAGAATCATAAAATTCTGCCACTGGGTACAAGAAGAAAATGAAAAATACTTCTGTAAACTGTTAAGCATGATTTAAATATAAATGTTCTAATTAGTTTTTACCAGCAAAATCGGGTAATATATCATTTCACAAGATGACAATGAAAGAGGGTATAGATGCAGATGCGGTGCCAGGGAAGATTTTTGAGTCAAGGGGTGTTTATTTTTAGTATTTCTAGATGAGTTGAAAAATAGTTTATTTTAAACTTAATGTAGTAGTTCCAAGGCAGACTTGGTTCCCTTGGGAGGCACTGGTTTGCCAAATTAGGTTAGACTTAATAAAAGAGATTAAAAATGATTCTCTCAAGATACAAAGGTGTAAATCCATAATCACTACAAGATCCCTTAAAAGAGTTTTAATATAGTTGCCATCTACAAAATGCTTAAGTTAAAGAAAGAAGATGCCTTCTAGAGTTGCTAGAAAGTGTAAGTTGATTTCAAACAGTGATGAACTTTCTGAATGCCTCTTCCATGTTGGATTTTACTATGATATAATTTTCAAACAGTTAAAAGCCACTTTTTTATTCTGCAGTAAGCTAAAGGATGGCATAACAACAAGTAAGGTCAACAAAGATATCCAGAGAGTAATGTATGAATATCATATCCATCCAGTGCTGTTAGACTGTTTTTTGCAAATGGCATTTGTCATGGCCACAAGATGCAGAAAGACAGAAAGTAAAGCTGTTTTTACACCAAAGATGGGCAAATTGATAGTTTTCAAAAATCTGGAGAGGGAAATGAATATATACATAAGGTCATCAAATCTACCTACAGAAAGCCACTGTGAAGTGTGTGGGTTCTTTACAAACAAATATGGGCTCCGTTTTATCAAGACTTGAACAGATTGTGTTCATGTACAGTAAACAAACACAACCTCATGGTAACTTGCTTCTAGGAAACATGGAAGCAAATACACAATTCGGGTGCTTGGAAACCCTGGTGAAGTGCCTCCATGAATAGTTCTAGGCAACACATCTGAAACAGCTAAATATTGACCTTGTGACTCCAAGTATATTGGATTTTAGGAATGAGAAACAAGTCCACATTGTGAGATGACAGTGAGTGATATGATGAGAATGGAAATCAAGGACTTTCATTATGTTTCATTCTTGTGGAGAATTCAAAAACTAAGTGAAGAGATCCCAGGAACACTTCTTCATGAGACAGTTTTTCAACTTATTTTGGCCTTGAGGCATTTCAACTTATTTTGGCCTTAAAAGAGCAAAATCTTGATTATTCTGTGGCAGTGCCCACTTAGAACAATAAGAAATGTGGATTACCTCAATCTAGGATTTGTTCTCTCTGGCATGACAAGGGCCTTTTTGATAGAAGTGCCTTTCATCACATTTCGGATGACAGATACTTGTGATATAATCCCACAGACTGTCACAAGCTTAGCAGAAGCTATTAGGAAAAGTAAAGGGAAGAATGATCCAGAATTCTATATTGATTGTCAGGGGACAATGTTCATTTCTGCAGTCAGGCATGTGTCTTTTGAAAGGGTTTATGATAGCAAAACCCACAAGGGCAACTGGAACTCTGAGGTGTTCACTCTACACACCTCAGACCCCTACAATGTAGTAAAGGTGACAGCCAAGATAGAAAGACACAAACTCACACTGTTCAATGACCAATTTTTGGAAGTTGAGACTGATAAAATGTGCATTTACTCAGAAGGTTATTTTCCTGTTAGCACCTCCGGGTGTAAGTTTGACAATAATTTGTATTGGGCTGATGACACAATGGGGAAACATAAACTACTGGCCCTGGGCTTCAGCAGTACAGGAGCAGCCATGTGCAAGGCCATTTAAGAGATAAAGACTGGTGATTACATTGCCACATGTTTTTGTGCATGGCATCATCAAAGGTCTTAACTCCTGCCATCACATGTTTTCACAGCAAGATGTTTCCAATATTTAGAAATGGGCCTTGTGCATCTTATACTTCATAAGAGCTTGGAAAACTCTCACCCAGGTATTACTAAATGCCAAACATCTCTGCATACTTGCCATGTTCTCCCCACAGCAAAAATCCATTCTAGGTGAAATGCTGGCCTTGGCTGCTAAGGAAGTAATCTGGGGTTGTCAAGTGTCTCTCGCTCTCTCTGGGTCTATGGCAAAAAGGAGACACTGAAAGGCACTAAGTTTACTGCCACGTTTAGAGGAACTTGTCAAAGAAACACTCTTTGACTCTCCCCACCTGACTGTTATAGTGATATGCGGCCAACACCAACCTGAGTTTTTATAGCAAGTATTACATAATGATCACAATCACATTCAAGTCCACATTCTAAGTCTTAGCCAGGTTTTACAGAGACCCTCCCTGGTGGTGTCTCACAGACCTTTCAGTGGCTACAATCAATGAGTTTGGAAAATAACTTGAATTTGGCTTGCTCACTGTTTCAACAGAATGCACTGGTGAATCCTGCTCTGTCATTATATCTCACATGTGTGGCTATCCCTCTCGCTGTGTTAGAAGTCAATGTTCCAGAATGCCAACTTCTACAAATACATTTCTATAGAGCAAAGGGGAAACTATTCAAGGCAAATGGCGTGTATGTTGTATCAGGGGAGCTCTCAAGTCTTGGATTTCAAACTGTAATGTTCATTGTACAGAAAGGAGATGGTTCTTTTTTATATTTTATTTTTAATTTTTGTGGAGACGTAGTATTGGTGGGGTACATGACAGGTTTTGATACAGGCATGCAATGTGAAATAAGCACATCTTGGAGAACGAGATATGCATCCCCCAATCATTTATTCTTTGAGTTACAAACAATCCACTTACACTCTTTATGTTATTTTCAAATATGTGATTAAGTTGTTATTGACACTACTCACCCAGTTGTGCTATCAAATAGTAGGTTTTATTCATTCTTTCTATTTTTTGGTAGCCGTGAACTGTTCCCACCTCCCCCCACTCTCTCACTACCCTTCCCAACTCTGGTAAACACCCTTCTACTCTCTATGTCCATGAGTTCAATTGTTTTGATTTTTAGATTCCAGAAATAAGTGAGAACATGTGATGTTGGTCTTTCTGTGCCTGGTTTATTTCGCTTAACATAATGATGTTCAGTTCCATTCATGTTGTTGCAAATGACTGGCTTTCATTTTTGATGGCTAAATAGTACTCCATTTTGTATATTGGTACCACATTTTCTTTATCCATTCATCTGTTGATGGACACTTAGGTTGCTTCCAAATCTCAGTTATTGTAAACTGTGCAGCACCAAACATAAAAGTGTGGATATCTCTTTGATAAACTGATTTCCTTTCTTTTGGGTATACGCCAAGCAGTGAGATCGTTCAATGATATGGTTGATATGGCAGATCAATGTTTAGTTTTTTGAGCAGCCTTCAAACTGTTCAAGGAGATGGGCCCGTTGTGATTATTTCATTGAGATATCCAACTTATGAGCATTTAAGAGGAATGCAAATTGCTGGAAAATCAGAGTGAAGAATGCAAAGTGATCAGGCTACAGTGTCCTGTCATTTTTCATTCTGAGGTGAAAAAGGCAGTGCATTTATTTATTTATATATTTTATTATTATTATACTTTAAGTTCTAGGGTACATGTGCATAATGTGCAGGTTTGTTACATATGTATACTTGTGCCATGTTGGTGTGCTGCACCCATCAACTCGCCAGCACCCATCAACTCATCCTTTACATCAGGTATAACTCCCAATGCAATCACACCCCCCTCCCCTCTCACCATAATAGGCCCCAGTGTGTGATGTTCCCCTTCCCGAGTCCAAGTGATCTCATTGTTCAGTTCCCACCTATGAGTGAGAACATGCAGTGTTTGGTTTTCTGTTCTTGTGATAGTTTGCTGAGAATGATGGTTTCCAGCTGCATCCATGTCCCTACAAAGGACACAAACTCATCCTTTTTTATGGCTGCATAGTATTCCATGGTGTATATGTAAGGCGGTGCATTTAACAGTAAATGCCTTTCCAGAGTAAAATCTCAGGTGTATTGTTTTAGTGCCACAGTCTTGGATGATGGGCTCCTGGAAACTCTCAACATCTCTTCTTGAGTGGAGAAAGTGTTAAGCCCCAAAGTAGATGGAGTAGTACATTTTCACCTTTTGAAAAGAGGGCAAAAACTTGATAATTTTGAGTGCTATTCAACAGTCTCTACTTTAATTGAAAATGCAATACAAGCCAACTATGCTGCTGCTAACTCATTGCTGGACATGTTCTGCTACTATGACAGGAACTGTGGTCTCACTGGACAATCAATTAATTGGAGAGCCTTGAATCTTGAATGACTGCTGAAAAAATATTATCTTCCAGGCATTTTAACCGCCAGAGGAATACTAACTTTTCAAATACCCCACATCCATCAGTATCTTGAATTATGCTTGATTCTGAATAATTCTCAACAAGTCATGTTAAGGGGGCTCTCTGGCTTTGGATTTGAAATGGTGATGTTTATTATAAAGAAAGGAGATTATTTTGTTGTGATTATTTTATTGAGAAATCCAACATCTGAGCAGTTTACAAAAAGCAAATTGCTGGAAAATCAGAAGGAGGAATGCAGAATGATCAGACTACAATGTACTGTCAAATTTGATTTCAAGAAATTACAGGAAAACTTTCCCAAATTCCATCTAACGGAATTTATTTCTACAAATAATTCTAAGATAAATTCAATTTTCTGGAAAAGTTTGACATGGTTTTTACTCATTCTTCATCTTAAGTATCAACAGATGAGCTAGAGAATTCATGAATACAAAACTCAAAGACATTCACATATCCACACTGCTTACATCATTAGGCATAGACTCACTGTTAGCTATGGCAGTTGAAAATAAGCTCTTCTGTGATTTAAAGGTTCAAATTCCTCCAATGCAACTGCTTGATCTAGATGGAGCTCTGCAAATTTTAAAATTGTTTCTGGAAGAACAATAAAGTAAGACTTAAGAAAAGAGTGGCCATAATCCACCTGAAATTAAAAAAACAACAACTATGCAGCATGCCAAATTAGAATGAAAACAGAGGTACAAGATTATAAACAGAATGCATCAAACTTGTCTTAAGTTTACCTAAAGTTTATTTTTGTCAGGCAACTTTGATCAATATTAAATTTACATTCTAACTAAGAAGTCTTTGTATATGTTAGTAAGCATTTCCTATATTTATTAATTTTATTATCCAAGGCTAAATCTAAAATGTTTTAGTAAAATTAAAAATGAGTCTTCTTTGATCAAAAAATAAAGTTTGTTAAATTTAGTACTTTCCAAATGAAATTGGCCATTGTTGGTGTTTTTGTTTGGGACATCCATAAAACTCCACTGAAAATAAATTAGTAGAAATTATTCCTAAAAACCATAAACTGAAGAATTTTGTCAGTTGGTTTCACAAAGAAAAAAAGGAAATTTGCTTAATTAGCAGAAAGTATCATCCCTATTATTTTTGTTGTTCTTGGATCAGTGTTCTGAGAGAGATATGATGGCAAGTAATTACATAATTAAAATAAATATGTAGATTTTTAATTTTTATTATTTATTTATTTATTTGTTTGAGAAACAGCTTCACTCTGTCACCCAGGCTGAAGTGCAATGGCATGATATTGGCTCACTGCAACCTCTGCCTCCTGGGTTCAAGCAATTCTGCCTCAGCCTCCTGAGTAGCTGGGATTACAGGCACACGCCACCACACCAGCCTAATTTTTGTATTTTGGTAGAGAAGAAGTTTCACCATGTTGGCCAAGCTGGTCTCGAACTCCTGACCTCAAGTGATCCTCCCTCCTTGACCTCCCAGATTATTTTAGCTGGTTGATAAAATAATCTGTACAACAAATCCCCATAAGTTTACCTGTATAACAAGGTAATAGGAACCTGCACATATACCCCCAACTTAAAAGGTTAAAAAAAAAAACTCATTTGGGCAAACTCATTTGCTAAATTGTATGCTATGGGCATGTTTAGTTTTATAAGGAACTGACCATATTAATGCCATTTTTAAAAAAGATGGTCCATGGGACCATGTTTACGTAATGAAGCATTGATTTCATGAAGACATAATAATGGCACAAAGAAAGATGTGGGCTGGGTGCAGTGGCTCACACCTGTAATCCCAGCACTTTGGGAGGTTGAGGTGGGTGGATCACCTGAGGTCAGGAGTTCGAGACCTGACCAACATGGTGAAAATCTGTCTTTACTAAAAATACAAAAATTAGCCGGGCATGGTGGTGGGTGCCTGTAATCTCAGCTACTCGGAAGGCTGAGGCAGGAGAATCTCTTGAACTGGGAGGCAGAGGTTGCAGGGAGCCAAGATCATGCCACTGCACTCCAACTTGGGCGACAGAGTGAGACTTTGCCTCAAAACAAACAAGCAAACAAACAAACACAAAAACAAAAAACAAAAAAAGAAAGATGTAATCTCATCATTACAATACCTTACAAATGAGACTGAATGTCTTCTCAATCTCTTATCTATGGTATATCTTTTTCCTGACATGATGAAATCAAGAAGGTTAGAAAGATACAGACCTGTGCATATTATCTTTAGAGATGGTAGAAAGATGAGGCGGTTCTTGCCTCGTGGGATCTAATTTTTGTATGAATTATTGGGCAAGATACCAGGTAAAAGCCACATGAGTAAACGTTCAAAGGACATGGAGAAGATTGTTAGATATGTCGGGTTTCTGAAGAAAGGATTTTATCAGCCAGATGTGAACTTACTAAGTTCTGGGCAGTGTTTATGGCCAATCTGGTGTGCAGGTAGTTTTGAATTTGTGTTGATACCACCTGGCCACTTTTCTACATTGTATCTGGCTCAGCTGAGTGACATCATTGAAAAACATAGTGTGGTACTCATCCAGGTATGGGATTGTGCCAGAAAAAGCAGAGCAGTAAATCACGGAGTTAAAGGTACTCATGAGAAAGTGACTCTCTCAAGTGGGCCAAGTGAAGAAGACCAACTGGGTTTTTTGTGTTTGGTATTTGGGGAAAGCACGTGTGTGTTTTGATGGGTCAGTGTGTCATTTGTTTATTCTCTTAAGAGATCAAAGAATGGGGTTGATGGATTATGGTTCTGGACAAGGTGGAAGAAGTCTTAAAGTAGAAGTATTTGTGCAAGTGATTTGACAGGATAGGATGGTCCAGTCAGTCCGTTTACCCAGAAATCAAGAGAATCTGCAGTAGATCAGGATGGGGATGGTGTCACACAGCTGGAGTCCCAGCCTGTAGTCCCAGATACTGGGGAGGCTGAAGTGGAGAATCCCTTGAGACCAGAAGTTTGAGGCCGTAGTGTGCAAGGTTTGTGCTTGTGAATAGATGCTGCACTCTAGCCTGGGCAACAGGGTGAAAATATGGCTATAAAAATGTACATACATAGTAGTTCAGACTCAGGTCTTTAAAAAGCAGATGGGAGCAAGATGGCCGAATAGGAACAGCTCCAGTCTCCAACTCCCAGCGCGAGCGACACAGAAGACCAGTGATTTCTGCATTTTCAACTGAGGTACTGGGGTCATCTCTCTAGGGAGTGCCGGACAATCGGTGCTGGTCAGCTGCTGCAGCCTGACCAGCGTGAGCTGAAGCAGGGCGAGGCATCACCTCACCTGGAAGCGCAAGGGGGAAGGGAATCCCTTTTCCCAGCCAGGGGAACTGAGACACACAACACCTGGAAAATCGGGTAACTCCCACCCCAATACTGCGCTTTAAGGAAACAGGCACACCAGGAGAATATATCCCACACCTGGCCGGGAGGGTCCCATGCCCACGGAGCCTCCCTCACTGCTAACACAGCCGTCTGCGGCGATCTATCCGCAAGGCAGCAGCGAGGCTGGGGGAGGGGCGCCCGCCATTGCTGAGGCTTAAGTAGGTAAACAAAGCCACTGGGAAGCTCGAACTGGGTGGAGCTCACAGCAGCTCAAGGAAGCCTGCCTGTCTCTGTAGACTCTACCTCTGCGGACAGCGCACAGCTGCAGTCCATTAGGGGAAAGAGCGGGGGCCGGCGCAGACGCGACCGACTCTGTCTGACAGCTTTGGGGAGAGCCGTGGATCTCCTAACGCGGAGGTTGAGATCTGGAAACGGACAGACTGCCTGCTCAGGTGGGTCCCTGACCCCTGAGTAGCCTAGCTGGGAGACATCCCCCACTAGGGGCAGTCTGACACCCCACACCTCACAGGGTGGCGTCACCCCTGAGAGGAAACTTCCAAAGAAAGAATCAGACAGGTACACTCGCTGTTCAGCAATATTCTATCTTCGGCAACCTCTGCTGCTGATACCCAGGCAAACAGGGTCTGGAGTGGACCTCAAGCAATCTCCAACAGACCAACAGACAGTCCTTCTGACTGTCAGACGGAAAATTATCAAACAGGAAGGACACCTATACCAAAACCCCATCAGTACGTCACCATCATCAAAGTCCAGAGACAGATAAAACCACAAAGATGGGGAAGAAGCAGGGCAGAAAAGCTGGAAATTCAAAAAATAAGAGCGCATCTCCCCCTGCAAAGGAGCGCAGCCCATCGCCAGCAATGGATCAAAGCTGGTCAGAGAATGACTTTGAAGAGATGAGAGAAGAAGGCTTCAGTCCATCAAACCTCTCAGAGCTAAAGGAGGAATTACATACCCAGCGCAAAGAAACTAAAAATCTTGAAAAAAAAGTGGAAGAATTGACAGCTAGACTAATTAATGCAGAGAAGATCATAAACGAAATGACAGAGATGAAAACCATGACACGAGAAATACGTGACAAATGCACAAGCTTCAGTAACCGACTCGATCAACTGGAAGAAAGAGTATCAGCCATTGAGGATCAAATGAATGAAATGAAGCGAGAAGAGAAACCAAAAGAAAAAAGAAGAAAAAGAAATGAACAAAGCCTGCAAGAAGTATGGGATTATGTAAAAAGACCCAATCTACGTCTGATTGGGGTGCCTGAAAGTGAGGGGGAAAATGGAACCAAGTTGGAAAACACTCTTCAGGATATCATCCAGGAGAACTTCCCCAACCTAGTAGGGCAGGCCAACATTCAAATTCAGGAAATACAGAGAACGCCACAAAGATACTCCTCCAGAAGAGCAACTCCAAGACACATAATTGCCAGATTCACCAAAGTTGAAATGAAGGAAAAAATCTTAAGGGCAGCCAGAGAGAAAGGTCGGGTTACCCACAAAGGGAAGCCCATCAGACTAACAGCAGACCTCTCGGCAGAAACTCTACAAGCCAGAAGAGAGTGGGGGCCAATATTCAACGTTCTTAAAGAAAATAATTTTCAACCCAGAATTTCATATCCAGCCAAACTAAGCTTCATCAGTGAAGGAGAAATAAAATCCTTTACAGATAAGCAAATGCTTAGAGATTTTGTCACCACCAGGCCTGCCTTACAAGAGACCCTGAAGGAAGCCCTAAACATGGAAAGGAACAACCGGTACCAGCCATTGCAAAAACATGCCAAAATGTAAAGACCATCGAGGCTAGGAAGAAACTGCATCAACTAATGCGCAAAATAACCAGTTAATATCATAATGGCAGGATCAAGTTCACACATAACAATATTAACCTTAAATGTCAATGGACTAAATGCTCCAATTAAAAGACACAGACTGGCAAACTGGATCAAGAGTCAAGACCCATCAGTCTGCTGTATTCAGGAGACCCATCTCACATGCAGAGACATACATAGGCTCAAAATAAAGGGATGGAGGAAGATCTACCAAGCAAATGGAGAACAAAAAAAAGCAGGGGTTGCAATCCTAGTCTCTGATAAAACAGACTTTAAACCATCAAAGATCAAAAGAGACAAAGAAGGACATTACATAATGGTAAAGGGATCAATTCAACAGGAAGAGCTAACTCTCCTAAATATATATGCACCCAATACAGGAGCACCCAGATTCATAAAGCAAGTCCTTAGAGACCTACAAAGAGACTTAGACTCCCATACAATAATAATGGGAGACTTCAACACTCCACTGTCAACATTAGACAGATCAACGAGACAGAAAGTTAACAAGGATATCCAGGAATTGAACTCATCTCTGCACCAAGCGGACCTAATAGACATCTATAGAACTCTCCACCCCAAATCAACAGAATATACATTCTTCTCAGCACCACATCGCACTTATTCCAAAATTGACCACAGAATTGGAAGTAAAGCACTCCTCAGCAAATGTAAAAGAACAGAAATTATAACAAACTGTCTCTCAGACCACAGTGCAATCAAACTAGAACTCAGGACTAAGAAACTCAATCCAAACCGCTCAACTACTAGAAACTGAACAACCTGCTCCTGAATGACTACTGGGTACATAACAAAATGAAAGCAGAAATAAAGATGTTCTTTGAAACCAATGAGAACAAAGATACAACATACCAGAATCTCTGGGACACATTTAAAGCAGTGTGTAGAGGGAAATTTATAGCACTAAATGCCCACAAGAGAAAGCAGGAGAGATCTAAAATTGACACTCTAACATCACAATTAAAAGAACTAGAGAGGCAAGAGCAAACACATTCAAAAGCTAGCAGAAGGCAAGAAATAACTAAGATGAGAGCAGAACTGAAGGAGATAGAGACACAAAAAACCCTCCAAAAAATCAATGAATCCAGGAGTTGGTTTTTTGAAAAGATCAACAAAATTGACAGACCGCTAGCTAGACTAATAAAGAAGAAAAGAGAGAGGAATCAAATAGCTGCAATAAAAAATGATAAGGGGATATCACCACCGACCCCACAGAAATACAAACAACCATCAGAGAATACTATAAATGCCTCTACGCAAATCAACTAGAAAATCTAGAAGAAATGGATAATTTCCTGGACACTTACACTCTCCCAAGACTAAACCAGGAAGAAGTTGAATCCCTGAATAGACCAATAGCAGGCTCTGAAATTGAGGCAACAATTAATAGCCTACCCACCAAAAAAGTCCAGGACCAGATGGATTCACAGCTGAATTCTACCAGAGGTACAAGGAGGAGCTGGTACCATTCCTTCTGAAACTATTCCAATCAATAGAAAAAGAGGGAATCCTCCCTAACTCTTTTTATGAGGCCAACATCATCCTGATACCAAAGCCTGGCAGAGACACAACAAAAAAAGAGAATTTTAGACCAATATCCCCGATGAACATCGATGCAAAAATCCTCAATAAAATACTGGCAAACCGGATTCAGCAGCACATCAAAAAGCTTATCCACCATGATCAAGTGGGCTTCATCCCTGGGATGCAAGGCTGGTTCAACATTCGCAAATCAATAAACGTAATCCAGCATATAAACAGAACCAAAGACAAGAACCACATAATTATCTCAATAGATGCAGAAAAGTCTTTTGACAAAATTCAACAGCCCTTTATGCTAAAAACGCTCAATAAATTGGTATTGATGGAACATACCTCAAAATAATAAGAGCTATTTATGACAAACCCACAGCTAATATCATACTGAATGGGCAAAAACTGGAAAAATTCCCTTGAAAACTGGCACAAGACAGGGATGCCCTCTCTCACCACTCCTATTCAACATAGTGTTGGAAGTTCTGGCTAGGGCAATCAGGCAAGAGAAAGAAATCAAGGGTATCCAGTTAGGAAAAGAGGAAGTCAAATTGTCCCTGTTTGCAGATGACATGATTGTATATTTAGAAAACCCCATTGTCTCAGCCCGGAATCTCCTTAAGCTGATAAGCAACTTCAGCAAAGTCTCAGGATACAAAATTAATGTGCAAAAATCACAAGCATTCTTATACACCAGTAACAGACAAGCAGAGAGCCAAATCAGGAATGAACTTCCATTCACAATTGCTTCCAAGAGAATAAAATACCTAGGAATCCAACTTACAAGGGATGTCAAGGACCTCTTCAAGGAGAACTACAAACCACTGCTCAGTGAAATCAAAGAGGACACAAACAAATGGAAGAGCATACCATGCTCATGGATAGGAAGAATCAATATCGTGAAAATGGCTATACTGCCCAAGGTTATTTATAGATTCAATGCCATCCCCATCAAGCTACCAATGACTTTCTTCACAGAATTGGAAAAAACGGCTTTAAAGTTCATATGGAACCAAAAAAGAGCCTGCATTGCCAAGACAATCCTAAGTCAAAAGGACAAAGCTGGAGGCGTCATGCTACCTGACTTCAAACTATACTACAAGGCTACAGTAACCAAAACAGCATGGTACTGGTACCACAACAGAGATATAGACCAATGGAACAGAACAGAGTCCTCAGAAATAATACCACACATGTACAGCCATCTGATCTTTGACAAACCTGAGAGAAACAAGAAATGGGGAAAGGATTCCCTATTTAATAAATGGTGCTGGGAAAATTGGCTAGCCAGAAGTAGAAAGCTGAAACTGGATCCTTTCCTTACCCCTTATACGAAAATTAATTCCAGATGGATTAGAGACTTAAATGTTAGACCTAATAGCATAAAAACCCTAGAAGAAAATCTAGGTAGTACCATTCAGGACATAGGCATGGGCAAGGACTTCATGTCTAAAACACCAAAAGCAACGGCAGCAAAAGCCAAAATTGACACATGGGATCTAATTAAACTAAAGAGCTTTTGCACAGCTAAAGAAACTACCATCAGAGTGAACAGGCAACCTACAGAATGGGAAAAAATTTTTGCAACCTACTCATCTGACAAAGGGCTAATATCCAGAATCTACAAAGAACTCAAACAAATATACAAGAAAAAAACAAACAACCCCATCAAAAAGTGGGGAAAGGATATGAACAGACATTTCTCAAAAGAAGACATCCATACAGCCAACAGACACATGAAAAAATGCTCATCATCACTCGCCATCAGAGAAATGCAAATCAAAACCACAATGAGATACCATCTCACACCAGTTAGAATGGCAATCATTAAGAAGTCAGGAAACAACAGGTGTTGGAGAGGATGTGGAGAAATAGGAACACTTTTACACTGTCGGTGGGATTGTAAACTAGTTCAACCATTATGGAAAACAGTATGGCGATTCCTCAAGGATCTAGAACTAGATGTACCATATGACCCAGCCATCCCACTACTGGGTATATACCCAAAGGATTATAAATTACTCTACTACAAAGACACATGCACACGTATGTTTATTGCGGCACTATTCACAATAGCAAAGACTTGGAATCAACCCAAATGTCCATCTGTGACAGACTGGATTAAGAAAATGTGGCACATATACACCATGGAATACTATGCAGCCATAAAAAAGGATGAGTTTGCGTCCTTTGTAGGGACATGGATGCAGCTGGAAACCATCATTCTTAGCAAACTATCACAAGAAGAGAAACCAAACACCGCATGTTCTCACTCATAGGTGGGAACTGAACAATGAGATCACTTGGACTCGGGAAGGGGAACATCACACACTGGGGCCTATCATGGGGTGGGGGGAGGAGGGAGGGATTGCATTGGGGAGTTATACATGATATAAACGTCATGCACATGTACCCTAGAACTTAAAGTATAATTAAAAAAAAAAAAAAAGGAGATGGAAAAGGGAAGTGCTCATAGCAACTTGTAACTTAGCGGTAACAGAATTGTCCCAGAATAGTGAGTCATTTGCCTTTAGCCCAGTCAGTGGCTATTGCCCTGACCTGTTCCCTGCCCCACCCTAGCCCCATCCCCACACCCACATCTTTTCTGCCCTCAGGCAGAGTGGCAGTGGAAAGGCCCATGAGGAGGGGTATAGAGGAGTGCAATCCCAGAACAAGTCTCATCTCATCCTCAAATATCATGCCACTGTGTCCACCTTGCCCAAGACATCAATTCAATGCTA
The DNA here is from genome assembly GCF_009764315.1 of Trachypithecus francoisi. Classification (NCBI taxonomy): domain Eukaryota; kingdom Metazoa; phylum Chordata; class Mammalia; order Primates; family Cercopithecidae; genus Trachypithecus; species Trachypithecus francoisi. The sequence goes on along the minus strand of NW_022681455.1, from coordinate 86,601,623 downwards.
TGCATGCATGATTTCCTCAGACAAGGGGCCTAGTTCGGTTCTTAAGATGAAACTCCTTGCCTTTCTCCCCAAATCCACTGGCCAGGTTGATGCATTCAAATACTCTTGACTCAACTGTTTATTCCAATGCAGCAAGCTTTTGGGAAGTTGAGGCTTTTGACATGGCCTTGAGCTTCTCTTCATTAAAGGGCTTCTTCAACACATCCACTGTTACATTGTGACTTCCAAACCGAAGGAGCATGTCTGAGACACTTGTCTATCTGAGGCAAAAATAATTCTCTGTTTTTTTAACCAAGGAAACCCCACTAAACCATTTGTCAGTTATTGGCTTGGAGGCTGATGTCTCATTTTATGTCATCCTTGGGGATAACTGAGTGAAGGGGGATGCTACACAGATTATGTTGGTGTCTTTGAGCTCATATTTCAAAAGAAGGATTGGAGTAATGAGGATCAAGGCCTAGCAATGGGTGGCTTTAACCTACCAACCCTGGGTTATGAGCAAACCCCCTCCCATTGTGCAGGTTTTGTGTGTGTGTGTGTGTGTGTGTGTGTGTGTGTATGTGTCAGAGTCTCTCTCTGTCACCCAGGCTGGAGTACAGTGCGATCTTGGCTCACTGCAACCTCTGCCTCCCGGGTTCAAGTGAATCTCCTGTCTCAGCCTCCTGAGTAGCTTGGATTATAGATGTGCACTAGCACACCCGGCTAATTTTTGTATTTTTATTAGGGACAGGGTTTTGCCATGTTAGCCAGGCTCGTCTCAAACTCCTGACCTCAGGTGATCCCGCCTTAGCCTCCCAAAGTGCTGGGATTACAGGCATGAGCCACCCCACCTGGCCCCATTGTGCAAGTTTTTCTCATTCATCTTTAAGGTCCATTCTCCTGGCTGTTTCCCAGGGGAAATCTTCAGTCTAATTCCACATATCCGTGGCCATGGCCTGTTGGAAGTTGAAACCACCTTTGTAGAATTATAAGTCTTGAGATCAATCTAACATAACTGACTCCGTCTTGCTTATAACCTCATAGGTTAAATCATTTTTTGCTTATTCTATAATGGAGGCCAAGATAACCATGAGAAGAATTTAGTTGATAGTTAAGCCTGTTGGAAGTTGAAACCACCTTTGTAGAATTTTAAGTCTTGAGATCAATCTAACATAACTGACTCCGTCTTGCTTATAACCTCATAGGTTAAATCATTTTTTGCTTATTCTATAATGGAGGCCAAGATAACCATGAGAAGAATTTAGTTGATAGTTAAACTCTGAAGCAAAGAAAGCTGACCTCCTCCTCATTCAGAGATCAAAGATGCATCTATAAGACAAGATGAAAATTACGGTAGGGTGTGAAGTTTGTTAAGAACAGGGATGGTTAAACCGTGCCTGCCATTGCTTAGCTTGTTTTCTTTAAGTTGTTTACTGCCCCAGAGTCATGTAACTGAGGGTCACCAGATTTGTAATTTCCCCAACCACTCCTATAGATAACATCACAATTGTGAGACCTAAAGGATGGGTCTTTGAGATACTTTTCTGATTTAATGTTTCAGCAGACCAAGAGATGCCAGCTGGTCCTAAGACCCGCTCCCAGGAACTGACTTTGCAGAAACAGTTTGAGACACCCCCATGATTTCATCCCCAGCTGGAAAAGTACAGGTGCTCCTGTGACTTGTGTTGTTTCTGGGTGCAGCCTCAAACCTTGGCTCAATAAACCTCTGCTCATGAGACCCCCGCCTCAGTCATTTTTGTTGGGAACATGGCCTACTCTACCCTCATTTTTCTCTATAAGACTTATCACCTCCTGACATGCTCCATTCTACATTTCATTGTAGTATGGAGTTTCATCCTTTTATTCCCTAAAATGTCAGCCACATGAAGACAGGGACTTCCTTTCTCTTCATTGCTCTGTCTGCAATGCAAAGGCACTTCTGGTGATGCTGTGTCTGTCGTTGATCTCATGTAACTCCCCCACCCCTTCCAGTTACTCACAGTGTCATTTGCTGCTTCCCTTCCACTGTGACACTGGCAAGTTTGTGCACATTGCCTAATGAGGAGACATAATTGGTGACTACATGTATGAATGATAGGAACCCTGGCTGAATTTTTGGGGAGAGAAGCCCCTGCAGCTTTTTTTAGCTTTCCACTAAAAAGTGTTTTTGATAAATTTGAGATGGAATGAGGAGCAGCAAGGTAGAGCTCTCCAGTGTTGTCCGAGGGGATCTATTCCTCATCAAAAATCCCTCCCTACATTACTCATGTAGTAAAAGAAAGAAATTTCTGTGGAACTTGTCAATGTTTTTTTAGAAAATATCCATGATTATATAAAAATATGAATATATGAATATTACATTATATAAATTTCTATCTAAGCATACCAGTTCACTCTATCCCCCCTCAAAAAAGCTATTTTTTTTTTTTGAGACTGATTGGAGTCTTGCTGTGTTGCCCAGGCTGGAGTGCAGTGGCAAGATCTTGGCTCACTGCAATCTCTGCCTCCTGGGAGAATCAATCGATTCTCCTGCCTCAGCCTCCCGAGTAGCTGGGGTTACAGGCATGCGCCACCACATCTGGCTAACTTTTGTGTATTTAGTACAGACGGAGTTTCACCATGTAGACCAGGCTGGTCTCGACCTCCTGACCTGAAGTGATCCACCTGCCTCAGCGTCAGAAAATGCTGGAATTATAGGCGTGAGCCACCACGCAGTCTTCTTTTGTTTTCTAATGTATACATACTCAAGCAAAAAATGGTGGGTTTAATTTATGACTTATAACTATTGGGAATATAACTCTAGAAAAAATATTGCTACAGAGTACTGAAAGTCTTTACTGTAAAGTGCATGTATTTTCAAAGTATAATTAGTATGTAGAGAATAAAATATCAGTTTATTCACTTACAATAACATATAAATGATATTTACAGTGAATTGTTTTGAGAAATGTAGTTTGATAGTGTTTCAATTAGAATAAAAATGAAGCGCTCAAGCACAGGAGTTCTTCCACTGCAAAAGGAAATCTGAACTTTCTGTGAAGAGAAAGTAATGTAACCAAGCCCAACCTCATTCTGCTCCCACACACCAGCCAATACGTCAGGAGACAAGGAGTTAAGGCAAGGAAGGTGACTTTAGTTTGAAGAGCCAGAAAACGAAGAAGATGGTGGACTAATGTTCTAAAGAAGCAGCTTAAGTCAGTACAAATGTCAGGCTCTTTTTATGTAAAGGGCTGGCAAAGGGGAGAGGGTTGAGATCCAGAGGGGGCTGAGGCTGGCAGACACCTGGGAGCCAGCGAGGGTCTGAGGAGGTTGGGAACTTCCTTGTCCTTGGCCAGGTCACAATGTTCCTATAAATCTCCACCAAAGCATAGTCGTTTATATACTTCCCCTTTAACCTAAGAGTTAGTTTCAAACAGCATATGATTGTTGCTTTTCATTTTATCTCAGTGCTGTAAAATTACCCTTGCCTACATGCAGGAATAGAAGAAGGCACCTTAAATGGAAACGAAGTTAGTTATGTGAATTATTTTGCTGTTTCACTGTTACATTAAGTCCCATATTTCTTGGTGTGTTTCAGAATCTCCAATATTCTTTTTATGTGTAAGAATCAACTCTGAAAGAGCTGACTGCTGTGTCCACTGCTGTGTCCAGCATGTGACAGTGGAGGAATTCGGCCCAGCAGAAAGCTCCCCTAGATCCACTGGCCTCAGTGACCCTCAGATGCAGTTGGGGTCAGTGAACACAGCCTGGCAGATTGGGAGGCATTGGTGGAGAGGAGGGAACAAAGAATGCTGCTTTAAGGTCCAGGCTCACTGCCGGGGAAGAAATCAGCAGGGCTCAGCTCAGGCTATTTCTCCACTGTGGGGTAAACAGAGAGACCAAAAAAACAGAGTAGTGCTTTGCCATGCCTTTATTAATGACTTTTCTCCTGGGCAGCCTCAGGCATACCCTTCAGCTGCACAGTGAGTTGAAAGGGCCTCAGCTGGGCTTGGTGACTCATGCCTGTAATCCCAGCACTTTGGGAAGTCGAGGTGGGCGGTTCATGAGGTCAGCAGTTCGAGACCAGCCTGGCCAACATGGAGAAACCCCGTCACTACTAAAAATACAAAAAATTAGCCAGGCATGGTGGCAGGTGCCTGTAATCCCAGTTCCTCAGGAGGCTGAGTCAGGAGAATTGCTTGAACCCGGGAGGCATAGGTTGCAGTGAGCTGTGATTGTGCCACTGCACTCCAGCACGGGTGACAGAGTGAGACTTTGTCTCAAGAAAACAAACAAAAAAGGGTCTCTTTTGGAAGTCTTTTTATTTTGAAAAATGATATATCAAAATTAAATTTGTTTTACTGTTGATTTTATTATAAAGTTGGAATCTCAGAAAATGTGCAAAAAGTTCATACATGAAAGGCGGCAACATCTGTAAATCCTGGCAGATACAGGTCACCCTGTGGAAGCACTGGGGTCCAGCACTGTGCTCTTGTCTTTTCGCCTGCATTTGTGGCCCTAAGGGGAGATTCTCAGGACTAGCATTACTACTTGCTTCTTTTCTGTATTTTATTTATTTATTTATTTATTTGAGATGGAGTCTCGCTCTGTCGCCCAGGCTGGAGTGCAGTGGCACAATCTCGGTTTACTGCAACCTCCGCCTCCTGGATTCAAGCAATTCTCTTGCCTTAGCCTCCTGGGTAGCTGAAATTACAGGCAGGTGCCACCATGCCCGGCTAATTTTTTTAAAATGTATTTTTAGTAGGGACGGGGTTCCACCATGCTTGCCAGGCTGGTCTCAAACTCCTGACCTCGTGATCTGCCTGCCTCAACCTCCCAAAGTGCTGGGATTACAGTGTGAGCCACTGCCCATGGCCCCTTTTCTGTATTTTAAATGTTAATAGATATTGTCTGGTTGCCAACTCCTAAATGTGAAACCCTTTACAATCCTAATATGGAATGTCTGAGTATTCTGTCCTTATTAATCATCATATTAAATATTTATTCATTTAAATTTTTATCAGTTTAAGCAGTTTAAATGAGACATGTTTTCCTTGGTTCACCATTGTTGAAATGCCTTCCCTTTTCAAGGTATAAGAAAAACTGATATTTCTCTATATCTGTGCCTATATATCTATGCATGTCTATAGAGATATATCTGAGCACTTCTCCAAGATTAATATAATTGTGCCACACTTGTTTTCAAAGGTTTAGGATCATAAAATAAATTTTTCAAAAGCATTTCCTTTCTAAAATATTTTATTTAACCTAGGTAACATACTAAGAAGTAAAATTTATGGCTTAATTTTCTTTTCTTGTGGAACGCCAGATACTGCTGCATTCTTTTTTTTCATATGTGTATATATGACAGGAAGGAAAGCATGAGAGTGAATATTTTTAAATACTTATAATGTGAAACGCATGGGGGCACATCCGTGGGAAAGAGATGAACTGGAAATAAATCACAGGATTAAAATGGGTCATTACTGATGGACAAGGGACTGGATATACTTGAGAAGAGGATCTTTTATTTCAGAAATGGGGCTGGGCGCAGTGGCTGACACCTGTAACCCCAGCACTTGGAACGGTCAAGGCGGGAGCATCGCTTGAGCCCAGGAGTTTGAGACCAGTCTGGGTAACATAAGGAGACCCCATCCCTACAAAAAATAAAACAAAAAATAAATAGCCGGGCGTGGTGGCGTGTGCCTGTAATCCCAGCTACTCAGGAGGCTGAGGCAGGAGAATCGCTTGAACCTGGGAGGCGGAGGTTGCAGTGAGTGAGCCGAGATCTCACCACTGCACTGCAGCCTGGGCGACAGGGTGAGACCCTGTCTCAAAACAAACAAACAAAAAACCTAAAAGACAATCCACAGAATTGGACAGAATATTTTTTTGAAAAGCTCGTTAAGTTTAAAACTCTTAAGTGTGGAAAAACAAAGTCGGGCAAGCACGGACAGGCGCCGGCAGACTGGAAGGGAACTCGAGCCTGCGTCCTGGGGGCTGTGAAGGGGTCTGGCGGAGCCTCCAGCAGCCGAGCGCGCTAAGCAGTCAGCGGCTCCCCGGCGTCTGAGAACCCGGCAGAGGCTCCGGCGCGGCGGGGACACGGCCGGAGTCCCGAAAGTGAAGAACCAGGAAGGGGTCCGGAGCCAGGACGCCAGGAGTAGCAGGGGAAGAGCGCGTGGTCCGGCCGGGCAGGGCCGATCCGGAGCGCCGAGGTTCCCAGGAGGGCGGCAGCCTCGCCACAGCCCGCAGCAGCGGGGGCCTAGGCCTGGGTGGCCGCCGGGAGCCGCAGCCCCACTCTCCAGGCAGCGTGGCCCCTCGCGACTGCAGCGCTGCCTGCAGGACCGCGCTTCCTCAGGACCGGGATGCCCTGCAGCCGATCCGCGTGGCGGGAAGTGCGTGCAGGGTGCGCACGGGAAACTCGGGGACGGAGGCCGAGAGCGTGGAGGCCTCGGAGCCCGGGCGCCCCCGCCGGTCCTCAGTGCCTCCGTTCTTTAAACCCTGCCACATCCTGAGACCCTGTCCCTGCTCCGGCTGCTTTTGCTGACAGAAGCCGTCTCCTGCCACCTCCCAGCTCCTTCCCCGGAGGCTTCCCCTGGGTCTTGGCCGACGGCTTGGGTGTCTCTCCTGATGGAGGGGCCTGGGCCTCTCGGGAGCTGGAACTGGAGACGTGCCCCAGCCTCGACGTCTCCCTTCTCTCCTCGCATCCTCCCGCCCAGCGCCTCACACATCCGTACATGCTGTGGCTGGGGGAGGCGGAGACTCCAGGACCCCCAGGCAGGGGCTCCACACAGTAGCCACAGTGGGAGCCACTCCCTGTCCCTGGGATAGGGACGCGGCTCCGCCTTGTGTAGGAACCGGTGCGAGGGGCCTCTGCCTCTCTTTCTCAAAGCGGGGGCTGCTGGTCCACCGGGGTCTCCCTCTCCACCTTCTCTCTCTTCCAGGGCGACGACAGGAGCATGGGGCTCCTGCTGCGGGGTGAAAGCTCCCTCTCCTCCCCGTGAGTTCCTCACATCCAGTGATTCTGCCTCCTGCCCACGCAGGCCTGCAGTGAACAAAGGGCGCCCCAGGAAGCACAGTTTGGGTCAAGTTTGCCTTTCTTCATTGTAGGACAGCCGCAGGAAGGCGAGGAGAACGGGGAGTTCTCCCCGGCAGCCCCTTTTCCCCACGCCCACCCCCAGTCTCCAGGAACCCATCCAGCCTAGGAGGAAGCCGTGGTCCAAGGGGAGGGCAAAGACGCCTCGGGCCTATGGGTGTGCAGCGCCCCCAGCTCCCCCAGTTCCTGGGATCTGCGTTAGGTGGCCGCCCCTCCCTGCTCCTTCTGGGAAGATGCCGTGGGCCTTCCATGGCCTCCTTTCCCCAGCCCAATGCCGAGTGGACTTGCAGGTGCACAAAGCCGGCAGGGACCACTATGTCTCCAAGACCTGGCGTGCAGAGGCAGGACTGTGAGTGTCTGCGGTTGTTTGACAAGCGAGTGTGAGTGTGAGAGTGAGAGATGGGGCAGGCAGCATGTCCTCAGATGTCTCTGGGCCTGTGTGCAGTGGGCGTATGTGGGCCTGTGCAGAGCCGTCTTCCCCTGATAATTTCCTCAAAACCCACAGTGAGAGGAGAGGGCCCTGAGGGAAGAGAAGTTCCTTCCCTTGTCTTTGAAATGAATTCCTCCTTCCCCAAGCTCTGAGTGGGGAAAGCCCAGCCATCTGCCTTTGCAGTGTGCAGAGCAGAAGGTAAGGGGCTGGTGTAGCCTAGGTGGCGGCCGTCCTTTGGTCTGCAGCTCACTAGGGGTAAGGGATGGGGGAAGGCTCCATCATTCCAGGCATATTTTCTTCCCCCATCTGTGTCTGGGGCTGCAGAATAGGGTGCCAGAAGGACCCTGTTTCATCCACGTTGTGTGTGTCTCACTGAGGGGGCTCTCTCTGCAGGTCTCCCCCTCACATAAAGCCCCTTTGAAACAAGAAAGAGGGCCCCCGGGCTACAAAATGGAAAGCACAGCCTCCAGGATGCGGAGGGGATTGATGGTGCTGTGCTCAAGTTCCTTCTCTCTGCTGGCTGTGACAACCCTGGCCTGACTTTATTCATCTCTGGTTTTTCTTGCCACCCCTCTGTCCCCCTCCCATTGTCACCCTGAGTCCAAACAGGCCCTACCATTGACCTCCTGTCCCTTTGCGCACTTGTAACTCGCAGGTGAGGGACAGGACCTGTTGAGTCATTAGTCATCCTAAGTATTTTGTCAACTGTTTGTTAATGCATTTGGAATATTTGCCCAAAATCAGAGGTTGAGGAAATGAGTAATTAACTGTGGGCAAGGAGCTCCTGCCTGACCAATCCTTTTCCTTTTTGGCCCCAGCTTGGGTGAAAGTGGGTAGAATATCTTGTATTGGGCAGTGTGGGGGCTGGGGAGGCAGAGAATCTCCTGGGGAATTGATCTTGGGAGTCTTGGGGGTGATGCTGGTGCATTCTGTTTCCTCTTGCTCTCAAAGTACAATGCGGATTTGGGGACCAAAGGTCAGGGACACATCCCATTAGAAGACCTTCATTTGGGAGAGTGGTCAGTGGTGAGAGGAGGGCCCAGAGCAGCAGGAAACAGCCTGTTGTGGCTCAGCTTAGTTTTCCTTCCCAGACAAGGGGAGCCAGCCATGGAATCTTGCAGGCAGGCCCTCCCTCTACTCTTTCTGTCCTCAAAATAGGGGCCATTTTCTTACACATCCCCAGAGAGAGGAGGGAACTTTGCACTGGTGCTGAGGGGCCCAGGGTTGCTGGGCCTCTTTGTTCCCTACCAGAGCCATCCATCCCTAGAAGATCACAGAGCCCTGAAAGCTGGCCTGATCCCCTGGTCTTCCCTACAGTTCCCAGAGGTCTTTCAGTCAATCTACTCCCAGGAAGGAAGATGCCTGGAAGCTACAATGTGAATATAACTTTTGTGGACCAATAATAAAATGCAGGAAGCCCAAGGGTGAGAAGAGTGAACTCTCCCACCACTGCTTCCTGTTTCCTCCCCTTCATGTTCCTCCAGGGAAAACTACTTTAGTGCTGAATTTCTGCCTTTCCCGCCTCACGTATGCACTTTTCGGCCTTTTCTTGTAGCTGGAAAAAATCAAAAACCCACCCCACAAACCAGTATTTAAAAAGAAACATAAATGACTGTGTGCAATGTGCCTCTGCGCACATCATCGGAGGGTGTGTGTGTGTCTGTGTGTGTTTGTGTAGCCACTCATTCATCTCTTTATATGGGCTATTGTCTTATTTCAGTCTGTTTTGGTTTCCCCTCTAGGGCTTTGCTCGGGATCCAACCTTTCTGTCCTGTTATGATTCTGAACACTTGGTTTGAACCACAAGGGAATCTTTCTCCTGGTGACTCAGATAAAAATATAATTAAAAAATAAAAAATAAAGTATGATACAACAAGTATACAGGGAATAAGATAGAAATTGTTTACTTAAAAGATTAATGAATAATATTTAAAAGCATTGTCTTGAGAACTAGTTTGATAACCTTTCCATTTGAATAAAAGATGAGACTGTCAAGTACAGCATCTCTTTCACTGCTAATAGAAAAGAATCCAAACTTTCTGTGAAGATAAGTAGACCCCACATCAAAGAAAAGATAGATGTGTTACTAATTCAAGGCTACATGGCGATTTTGTTGTTTTTGGTTTTGTATTTTTTTGAGACGGAGTTTCGTTCTTGTTGCCCAGGCCGGAGTGCAATGGCTTGATCTTGGCTCACCGCAACCTCCGCCGCCTGGGTTCAAGTGATTCCCCCACCTCAGCCTCCCGAGAAGCTGGGATTACAGGCATGCACCACCATGCCCGTCTAATTTTTTGTATTTTTATTAGAGATGGGATTTCCCCACGTTGGTCAGACTGGTCTCGAACTCCCGACTTCAGATGATCCACCTGCCTCAGCCTCCCAAAGTGCTGGGATTATAGGCGTGAGCCACCACGCCTGGCCAGATGGTTTTTAAAAAAAGACAATTCAGTCAGCCCTCGTTAAAATATAAACAATTGGAAATGTAATGCTAAACTCATTTAAAACTGATTTTTAAAAATGTCTCTTTAAAAATATTTTTAAGATTTAGGGGATGGGAGCGGTGGCTCACGCTTGTAATCCCACCACTTTGGGAAGCCTAGTCAGGTGGATCACAAGGTCAGGAGTTCAAGACCAGCCTGGCCAAGATGGTGAAATCCCATCTCTATTAAAAAAAAAAAAATTAGCTGGCCATGGTGGCAGGCACCTGTAATCCTCGCTGCTCTGGAGGCTGAAGCAGAGAACTGCTTGAACCTGGGAGGCAGAGGTTCCAGTGAGCCAAGATCGCGCCACTGCACTCCAGAAACAAAAAACAAAAACAACCCAAAACGATTTAGGTATACTTTCGAATCTATTTTAATTTTAAAAAGCTATGAAAAGATTGACATGGCCATTACGTATATTGTTTGAAAAACTTTAAAATTAGACCAATATAAGTTATGAATTTGTATATAAATTTAGAATATACGTACGCAAAATTACTGTAGATTATTTATTTATTTATTTTTGCTTACCCTACCTGGACTGAGACTGTAGATTCTTTATTTGGTGAATATAGAATATGCCAATAAGGAAACCAAGTAATCCTAGCCAGATTTGATGGCTGATGCCTGTAATCCCAGCACTTTGGAAGGCCGAGGTCGGCAGACTGCTGGAGCTCAGGATTTCGAGACCAGCCTGGGCAAGACAGCAAAACCTCATCTCCACAAAATTTACAAAAAGCGGGACATGGTGGTGCATGCGTGTAGCCACAGCTACTTGGGAAACTGAGGTTGGAGGACCCTTGAGCCTGGGAAGTTGAGGCTGCAGTGAGCTGTGATCTCCCTCCTGCACTCCAGCCTGGATGACAGAGTGAGACTGTCTCAAAAAACAAAAAATATCATCATCTGAAACATCAAAGATTAAATAAGACGACTACATTCACTGAGCACATTATTCTATACCCTTGTAAATGTCTCGTAAGTAAATCAACTTAGAAAAATATGTTCTGTCAGATGACATTTTGATGATTTGTGATGACAACAATCATGAAACGGATTTCCACGCAGTTTCTCCCTGATGGACTCAAAAGTGTTCTCTGTGGAAGACACTGAGCATCCAGGCCGCTCAGAACGCATCCAGGCCCGTCAGAAACATGGCAGATAGAGCAAGAGGGAGGACAGAGTAGAGGTCAGAGCCCAGGCGGGATACAGCACAATGCCACCGCCATGGGCTCCCGGCAAGGGGTGCCAAACGGGTGACTTGGCCAGAAAGGCCAGCGTTGGAGTGACAAAGATCCTTGCCACGTCCAGTTCTCGGCTTCTTCTCCAAGCCTGTGTCGCGGCGGGGCTCCATTTCTCAATGGGAAGAGAGGATGGGAGGAGTTAGAACCATCTTCTTGGAGGTCGGTCTGCACCCCTCCTGCAGGAGGACAATGAGCTCCTGTGATGCTTTTTAAAATACTGTCCTTGGGTGTGGTGCGGCCGTCTTGATCCTAGAAAAGAGGCCTCTCAGGATGGGGAGTAGATTTCAACCCCTGTAGGTCCATCGCAGCTACCCACATTGCCAAGGCCTTCACAAACCCAAACTGGAACCGCAGGGAAAAAGACGGACAACTGGTCACACGTCCCAGGCAGACACAGAAGAAGGCTCACCAAACACAGGCCGACATTCAAGAAACAGCCCTCCAGCGCACAGGGCACATTCATCCCAAAACACACACTCACATGGGCACATACAGCCACAGAGGGAGAGAGAGAGGGAGAGAGGAGAGAGAGAGAGAGAGAAAGAAAGACATACACACACACAGACCTACAGCAGCGGCACAGAAACACCCACCCCAGGCAGCCCTTGAGGCTGCAGGGTTCTGCTCTCCGCGAGAACCACAATCGGGTAAGAGAGCAGCCCATGGGCATACTGCAGGCCTGTCCACGAGATCAGAGGGGGCGCGAGTTGCAGGGAGACTCGCCCGCACAACGTCTGGGCAGGCCGGAGGCTGGGATCCCGCGCTGCTTCCCTGGGACTCCGCCTGAAGTTTCTTCATCCTGGTGCGCCCTCCGCGACTCCCGGCATCCGGAGACCATCCCTCTCCACCCCCTGGAGACGTCAGGCTGGAGCCTCGACACCGACGCACTGCTACGAATGGGTCCTGCTTTGCTACACCTCACGGACCCATCGCCAGGCGGACCGTGGCGATCACTGTGACTCTAGAATCAGCTCGCGCCTCGCGCATGCGCATTGACTGCGCCGACTTAAGCTCTGCTCCTGGAACTCAGGCTGGGGCCTCTTTAAAAAATGCCGGTGGCTGATTCCAAGTCTTTGCTATTGTGAATAGTGCCGCAATAAACATACGTGTGCACGTGTCTTTATAGCAGCATGATTTATAATCCTTTGGGTATATACCCAGACTTGGACTCGGGAAGGGGAACATCACACACCGGGCCTATCATGGGGAGGGGGGAGGGGGGAGGGGGAAGGACTGCACTGGGAGTTATACCTGATGTAAATGACGAGTTGATGGGTGCTGACGAGTTGATGGGTGCAGCACACCAACATGGCACAAGTATACATATGTAACAAACCTGCACGTTATGCACATGTACCCTAGAACTTAAAGTATTAAAAAAAAAAAAATGCCGGTGGCCTGGCGGTAGCAGCAAGGCTGCAATGGCAAGGGTCAGGGAAGCCTGGGGCGGGTAGGGGGTGGTGTGAGAGAGTGGGCTGCAGGCAACCCAGAGGCAGACATTTCCCTAGGAGTCCTGTCCTCCTTGAACTGTCTAGGATAATACATGTAATTATGAATTTATATCAGACTTGACAAGTCCCTCTATTTTATTTTTAACAGGATTTTTTCTCCTGAATAATACATGAAAATTATTATTAATTTTCTATAATTTATTGGGATACAGGTGGTATTTCGTTATATCATATTTTGATGGGATTTTTTTCTTACTGATTTGAGTTTGTTGTAGATCCGAGATATTAGTCTTTTGTCAGATGTATAGATTGTGAAGATTTTCTCCCATTCTGTGGGTTGTCTGTTTATTCTGCTGACTGTTGTCAAAAAGTGGACTAAGGATAAGAATAGACAATTCTTAAAAGAAGATATACAAATGGCAAACATATGAAAAAATGCTCAACATCACGAATGATCAGGGAAATGCAGATCAAAACCACAATGCGATACCACTTTGCTCCTGCAACAATGGCCGTAATCAAAAAATTATAAAAAGGTAGATGTTGCTGTGGATGTGGTGAACAGGGAATACTTCTAGACTGCTGCTGGTAGTCTAGTAAACTGGTACAACCACTGTTGTACAACCACTGGAAAGCAGTGTGGAGATTCCTTAAAGAACTAAAAGTAGACCTACCATTTGACCTAGCATTCCCTGGGTATATACCCAGAGGAAAATAAGTCATTATTCAAAAAAGATACTTGCACACACATGTTTATAGTGGCACAATTCACAATAGCAAAGTCGTGGAACCAACCCAAATTCCCATCAATCAATGAGTGGCTAAACACACTGTAGTAATATATAGACGATGCAATACTATGCAGCCCTAAAAAGGAATGAATTAACAGCATTTGCAGTGACCTCTATGAGATGAAAGATTATTACTCTAAGTGAGGTAACTCAGGAGAGGAAACCAAACATCAAATGTTCTCACTGATACGTGGGAGCTAAGCCATGTGGAGGCAAAGGTGCAAGAAATGATACAATGGACTTTTTGGAGACTTGGGGGGAAGAGTGGGGGGAAGGACAGGGAGAAAAGACTACAAATATGGTGCAGTGTATACAGCTCTGGTGACGGGTGCACCAAAACTTCACAAATCAACACCAAAGAACTTATTCATGTAAGCAAAGATCACAATCCTAAACATAGATGCACTTAACACTGGAACTCCCAAATTTATAAAACAATTACTGATAGATCTAAGAAATGAGATAGACAGCAACACAGTAATAGTGGGGGATGTCAATACTCCACTGATAGCACTAGATAGGTCATCAAGACAGAAAGTCAACAAAGAAACAATGGATGTAAATTGCACCTTGGAAGAAATGGACCTAACAGATACATACAGAACATTTTATCCAGCAACCACAGAATACACATTGTATTCAACAGCTCATGGAGCTTTCTCCAAGGTAGACCATATGATAGGCCATAAAATGAGCCTCACTAAATTTAAGAAAATTGAAATTATATCAAGCACTCTCTCAGACCACAGTAGAATAAAACTGGAAATCAACTCCAAAAGGAACCTTCCAAACCATGCAAACACATGGAAATTAAATAACTTGCTCCTGAATGAGCATTGGGTCAAAAATGAAATCCAGATGGAAATTAAACCATCCTTCAAACTGAATGACAATAATGACAGAACCTATCAAAACCTCTGGGATAGAGCAAAGGCGGTGCTAAGAGGAAAGTTCATAGCCCTAAATGCATACATCAAAAAATCTGAAAGAGCATGGACAATCTAAGGTCACACCTCAAAAAACTAGAGAAACAAGAACAAACCAAATCCAAACCAAGCAGAAGAAAGGAAATAACCAAGATCAGAGCAGAACTAAATGAAATGGAAACAAAAAATACAAAAGATAAATGAAACAGAAACCTAGTCCTTTGAAAATATAAATAAAATTGATAGACAATTAGCAAGAATAACCAAGAAAAGAAGAGATGAAATCCAAATAACCTCACTAAGAAACTAAACAGGAGATATTACAACTGACACCACTGAAATACAAAAGATCATTCAAGCCTACTGTCAACATCTTCATGCACATTAACTAGAAAACCTAAAAGAGATGAATAAACTCCTGGAAAAATACAACCATCCTAGCTTAAATGAGGAAGAATTAGATACCCTGAACAGACCAATAATGAGCAGCAGGACTGAAATGGTCATTTAAAAATTACCAACAAAAAATGTCCAGGACCAGATGGATTCACAGCAGAATTCTACCAGACATTCAAAGAAGAATTGGTATCAATCCTTTTGACAGTATTCCACATGATAGAGAAAGAAGGAACCCTCTCCAATTCATTCTAAAGTTGGAAAACTTTTCCTGCAAACAGACCTTCAGCTTCCCCAGTGGGGGTATGTGTGTTAGGGGGAGGAGCGTCTCCCTTTTCCACCTCTGCAGTTGGGGCACTCACAGTATTTGAGGTATCTCCCGGGTCCTGCAGGAGCAATCCACTTCCTTCAGAGGGTCTGTGGGTCCTCTCAGTATTGCTGGTTTTTCTTGCAGTCAATCTGGAGCTAAAATGCACAGTGGAAGCCTCCAGATGCTACTCTATCTGGAGCTGCAATCTAGTCCTGCCTTCCATTCGCCATCATCCCCTCCATTCTGAAAATTATATTTGAAAATACATGTTTCTTTTAGGTTTTAAATGCACCAAGTTTGTGTCATTATGATCTTTATTTCACCACTTTTTCTGATCTAAAGACGTGATTGATTTTCAAACATGTTTTCTTATGTCTTTCAGTAAAGTTATGTAAGTTTACACAGTAAAATTTAGAAGAAAGTACAGTGTTCTCATATACATCCTATTCCATGCATACCCAGTCTTCCCCATTATCCACCCATGGGAGTTCTACATTGTTATAACTGATGAACTTACATTACTCTGTCATCCAGACTGGAGTGCAATGGTCTGATCTTGGCTCACTGCAACCTCCGCCTCTTGGGTTCAAGCGATTCTCCTGCCACAGCCTCCTGAGTAGCTGGGATTACAGGTGCCAGCCTAACTTTGTATTTTTAGTAGAGATGAGGTTTCACCATGTTGGTCAGGTTGGTCTCAGTCTCCTGACCTTGTCATCTGCTTGCCTTGGCCTCCCAAAGTGCTGGGATTTCAGGTGTGAGCCACCACACCCAGCCACATTAACACATTTTTGTCACCCACAATCCACTGTTTCTGTTAGGTCTCACTCTTTTTGTTATATTGTTTATGGGTTTGAACAAATGTATAAGGACATGTATTTACCAATACAGGATACATGAATCATATAGAGTACTTGTAGTGCCTTAAAAGTTTTCTGTGCTCTGCCTATTTATTCCTCAGTTTTCACGAGCTCCAGGCTACTGATTATTTTGCTACCTCCATAGTTTTGCCTTTTTCAGAACGTCAAATCATTGGAACCATGAAGTTCGACAACAGGCCAAGTGCAGCATGTGCCACTACACCTGTCCCATTGTCATTTTCAATTAATATTCTTTGGTTATATGCAAGTTTTCTCATGCAGGAGAGCTGATGTTATAACAATAGCTAAAACATTATTTAAAATGTATTTTTGGTCGGGCATGGTGGCTCATGCCTATAATCCCAGCACTTTGGAAGGCTGAGGTAGGTGGATCACCTGAGGTCAGGAGTTTGAGACCATTGTGGCCAAAGTGGTGAAACCCCACCTGTACTAAAAGTATAAAAATTAGCTGGGCATGGCGGTGGGTGCCTGTAATCCCAGTTACTCAGGAAGTTGAGGCAGGAGAATCACTTGAACCTGGGAGGCAGAGGTTGCAGTGGCCAAGATGGTGACACTGCACTCCAGCCTGAGCAACAGAATGAGACTCCATCTCAAAAAAAAAGGGGGGGGTGCAGGGAGGAGGCTTCTCATGTGACCTTTCTGGAGAGATCTCCAGTGATAAAGGTACTTGTCTTTCTTGATAAGTTACAAAATAATTAAACATTACAGATAAAATAGCATTAGACTAGGCTAACTGAATTGACTGGATTGTCTTGATCAAAGGTATTACATATTGATGAGACTCAGATCCACTTCCAGTGGAAAACATAAGTTACCCCCTATGAAATAGTCACCAGAAGAGCTATGCTTCTAATAACGCATGCATGCATTATTGCATCTTCATGCATCTTCTTCTTCTAAACTCTGATATGACCAAATGCTTCAAAGCTTTAATGCATTACGTATTTTCACCAAGTAAAAACAGCTTGTTGTAGTACACCAATTGAGGACAATCAAACCATTCATCATCTAAAACCCAAGATTGTGTCTTCTGGAAACAACATTGGGGAAATACTGCCCTTGTCACTCACACTGTAGAAAAGTTTCAGGACCAGAAACCTTGGGTTTATAATCTCACAACTCAGAAGGTTCCAACAAGACTTTTGGAACTGTGCACTCATTAGAGACCTTAAGGTAAAGCTAACGAGGAAACTTTCTCCCCAGAAGCAGATAACATCCTGAACATAAACAGCCTTCCCAAGGTTACAAATCAAGACTTCTCTACTATTATGACACTCTTACCTCAATTTTTTTCATGCTCATGCCTCTATAAACCATCAAACTATAAAATGGATCTTGTGTAAAAGGGATATACTTATATTTGTGAAGGATTTTACAACTAAGCTTAAAAGGGATGACTTTGGCCGGGCGCGGTGGCTCAAGCCTGTAATCCCAGCACTTTGGGAGGCCGAGACGGGCAGATCACGAGGTCAGGAGATCGAGACCATCCTGGCTAACATGGTGAAACCCCGTCTCTACTAAAAAATACAAAAAACTAGCCGGGCGAGGTGGCAGGCGCCTGTAGTCCCAGCTACTCGGGAGGCTGAGGCAGGAGAATGGCGTGAACCTGGGAGGCGGAGCTTGCAGTGAGCTGAGATCCGGCCACTGCACTCCAGCCCGGGCCACAGAGTGAGACTCTGTCTCAAAAAAAAAAAAAAAAAAAAAAGGGATGACTTTATGCCTTGATATATAAATGATGAAGAAACAAAATGGGTGAGAAATTGAAATAATATATTTATTGCCTCAGAGTCAGAAACAGAACATCAGTCTACTTCTCTCAACCTATATCATAGATTAGAGAGAGCACTGCCAAGAGGCCTTCACTCTTCTGGCTGTGCATTGTTTGTTTGGTCGCTTTTTACGGTTTGAAGTAAATGAAGCAATGATGAAAAGTTTATCTCTCATAAAACTCCCTGAAGCAGATTCTACTGTAAAGGCTACAGTTGCACAATAGGCTTCTCTCAATTATCTAGCTAAAGTTGTACTAGATAACATACTCTCTCTAGATTACTTACCGGATGAACAAAAAAGAGTCTGTGCAGTTGCTGATGCTTCTTGTTGCACACGGATGAATACAGTGACTATTGTACAGACCCATTTGTAGCTTTCCCACCTCTGCACCACCTCCACTAAAGATGCAAATGCATGCATGCAGGCTGGGAGCCCCACACCCATGATTGTCCCACTCTCACCATCGCAGGCATAACTGCCAACATGGACACCAGCATCCTTATCCCAGCATGTACCCCATATCCAGCATAAGCATGAGCAGGAGCACTGTAGCCTCATTTGTGCTGCTATCCTTCCCCAGCCAATGAATATCCATACTGTTGCACTGCCATGACTGCTCCATTCATGGATGAGAACGAATCCTGCTGTCATCATTCTGATGAAGTGCTTTGGCTAGCACCACCCATCAGAGTGTTGTGGCCAGAGGACTGAGAACAACTCTAGTCCCTCCAGCACAGCCACTTTTTATCCTCGAGAGGCCGGAGAACAAAGCCAAGGTTCTACTATCAGCCCCTGAGTGTTAGACTATGCAGGCCAGGAGTGCTGAGTTCAGCCTTGGCCCCTTCAAATCTTCCAGAAATGAATGCTGCACCCACCTTATACTACAATTAACTCAAAAGGGAATCACAGGAGATAAACAACAACAACAAAAACCCTGCAATGGACAACAACTTGAACTCTTTTCCCACTTAGAAGAGAAAAGTGCAGCTTACTGCAAGCATTCATAATTCTACATAGACATACTCTTTGAGGCTGAAGCAAATCTGACTAATTTTCAACGTGAAAATAAAATAGAAAAACTGTTCTTGAAGTTATTTATAAACAGAACTAACCTCAGAATCATTTGAATAATCAGAATCATCTATTTCAGAAAAATCAGATTCGTCACATGAATCTTCAGCTAACAATTGTTTGAGAATGATGTTGACATCACACGTAGAAATGCTGTTTTCTAGGAATGGTCATTTTCAGCAATCAAGAAATACTATATATTTTAATGAAAATACCACTGATAAAAACAAGATGCTAAAAATAGAATAGTCTTTTGTTTCCGAAGTCAATATACTAGAGTGATGCAAGAATAATAATAAAGGTAACACATTTTGTGACAAGGTTATCTTGGGCTAAATGCCGCAGCCACAAGCACTGCTGGTGAGTATTCTCAGGGCAAACAGGAAAAGGGTTAAAGATTGAAGGAACACTAGCCCACACAGATGAGAAGAAAACACTGCAAGAACTGCAGCAACTTAGAAAGTCAGAATGTCTTTGTCCCTCCAAAGGATCATACTAGTTTTTCAGCAATGGTTTTTAATCGGGCTGAAATAGCTAAAATGACAGAAATTGAATTAGAATATAAATAAAAATGAAGATCATTGGCATCCAGGAGGAAGTTAAAACCCAATACAAGGAATCTAAGAAACAAACAAAACAATACAGAAGACAAAAGACAAAAATGGACATTTTAGTAAAGAATAAATACTGATCTGATAGAGCTGACAAACTCATTTCAAAGATTTTATAATACAATCACAAGTATTAACAGTGAAACTGACCAACCTGAGGAAAGAATCCCAGATCTGAAAGACTTATTCTCTGAAATAACTCAGCCAGACAAAAATAAAATAAGATAAAGAAGTATGAACAAAACCTTTGAGAAATATGAGATGTAAAGAGACAAAATCTATGGCTCATTGGCATCCCTGAAGGAAAGGAAGACAAAGTAAGCAACTTGGAAAACACATTTGAGGATATCATCCACAACGATTTCACCGATCCTACTAGAGAGGCCAACACTCAAATTCAGGAAATGCAGAAAACCCCGAGAAATGCTATCATATTCTCCAAGATTTAAATGAAAGAATACATTCAAATGTAATCCTACAAGCCAGAAGAGATTGGGGGCCTATATGTAGCATTTTTTAAGAAAATAAATTCCATCCAATAATTTCTTGTCTAGCCAAACTGAGCTTCATAGAAAAAGGAGCAATAAGACCCTTTTCAGACAAGCAAATGCTAAGGGACTTCCTTTACCACCAGGCCTGTCTTACAAGAGGTCCTGAAGGGAGTGCTAAATATGGAAAGGAAAAACTGCTACTTGCCACAAAACACACACACATGCACACACACACTCATATACATAGACTATTGAGAGCATAAAGCAACCACGCAATCAATTCTGCATAATAACCACCTAAAAACAAAATGACAGCATCAAATCCACACATATCAATATTAAACTTACATAAACAGTAGCAACTTGGATAAAGAAGCAAGATCCAACTATATCTTCAAGAGACCCATCTCAAATGCAGTAACATCCACACGTTCAAAATAAAGGGATGGAGAAAATCTACCTAGCAAAAGGAAAACTAATAAAGCAGGGGTTGCTATTCAAATTTCAGTCAAAACAGACTTCAGACCAACAAAGAACAAAAAAGACAAAGAAGGAAATTACATAATGAAAAACATCTATCCTTAATATATATGCACCCAACACAGGCGCACCCAGATTCATAAAGCAAAGATCTTACAGCCTTATGAAGAGACATAGATAATCACACAAAAATAGTGGGGGACTCCAATGCTGCACTGACAGTATTAGACAGATCATCGAGGCAGAAAGCTAACAAAGATATTTGGGACCTTAATACCAACCTAATGGTCCAGAACTCTCTACCCCAAAACAACAGAATATACCTTCTTCTCATCTGCACATGGCACATAATCTAAAACTGAACAGACATTCAGCCATAAAACAATCCTTAGCAAATTTTTGAAAACAGCTTAGGCCGGGCGCCTTGGCTCACACCTGTAATCCCAGAACTTTGGGAGGCTGAGTCGGGTGGATCACGAGGTCAGGAGATGGAGATCATCCTGGCTCACACGGCGAAACCCTGTCTCTATTAAAACAAAAATACAAAAAATCAGCCAGGCGTGGTGGCGAGCGCCTGTAGTCCCAGCTACTTGGGAGGCTAAGGCAGGAGAATGGCGTGAACCCAGGAGGTGGAGCTTGCAGTGAGCCGAGATGGCGCCACTGCACGCCAGCCTGGGCAACAGAGTGATACTCCATCTAAAAAACAAACAAACAAACAAGCAAACAAACAAAAAAACAGGTTAGGCCTTTTACTTAACTTCTTTGATCACTACTTTCCTAGCCTATAAAATAGGGGTGATAATGTACCTACCTTGAAAATAGGAGGATTCAATGAGTTTGAAACATGTACAGCACTTAAAAGATGCTGGGCATATAGGAAGCATTCAGTACATAATAATGAATTCTTTTATTGTGGTAAAATATACATAACAAGGCTGGGCACAGTTGCTCATGCCTGTAATCCCAGCACTTTGAGAGGCTGAGGCAGGTGGATCACCTGAAGTTGGGAGTTCAAGACCAGCATGACTAACATGGAGAAACCCTGTCTCTACTAAAAATACGAAATTAGCCAGGCATAGTGACGCATGCCTATAATCTTAGCTACTCGGGAGGCTGAGGCCGGAGAATTGCTCGAACCCGGGAGGTGGAGGTTATGGTGAGCCAAGATCATGCCCAGTGCACTCCAGCCTGGGCAACAAGAATGAAACTCTGTTTCAGGAAAAAAAAAAAAAATTATTTATATATATATATATATATATGCATACACACATGACATTTACCATTTTAACCATTTTTATTTTTATATTTATTATTTATTATTATTACCATTGTTAATTGTTTTTGGAGACAGAGTCTCGAGCTGTTGCCCAGGTTGGAGTGCAGGGACATGACAGCTCACTGCAACCTCTGCCTCCTGGGTTCAAGCACAATTCTCGTGCCTCAGCCTCCTAAGTAGCTGGGACTGCAGGTGCTTGCCACCAGGCCCGGTGAATTTTTCATGTATTTTAGTAGAGATGGGGTTTCACCACGTTGCCCAGGCTGGTCTTGAACTCCTCAGTTCAGGCAATCCACTGCCTCAGCCTCCCAAAGTGCTAGGATTACAGGCATGAGCCACAGTGCCTGGCCATTTTAACTGTTTTTAATTGTACAGTCTGTGGCATTAAGTATGTTTACATTGTTGTGCAACCATCACTGCCATCTATTTCCAGAGCCTTTTCATCTTCCCAAACAGAAGCTCCATCCCCGTGAAACAACAACTGCCCATTCCCTCCTCCCCTAGCCTCTGGCGACCATCATTCTACTAACTGTCTCTATGAGTTGACTGCTATAGGGATCTCATAGAAATGGCATCATACAGTATTTGTCCTTCTGTGATTGGCTTACTTCCTTTAGCATGATGTCCTCAAGGTCCGTCCATGCAGCATGGGTTAGAATGTCCTTTTTTAAGGGCAAATAATATTCCATTGTATGGATAGACCACATTACCCAGAAGCAGAATTGCTGGATCCTCTAGTCACTCCACATTTAATCTTTTGAGGAAGCGTTATGCTGTTTCCCGCAGTGGCTGCCCCATCATTCTCTTGGTTTCAGACACCAACTACAGGTTGATGAATTCCAGGTTTATAGCTACAGCTTTACGCCACCCCTGATTTGTAGACAGATGTATGCAATTTCCTACTTGATTTTGTCAATTAGATGTCTCACAAATCTTCTTTAAATTGCACTCCCCCTTGCCCCTTTCTTACTTTCCCTCATTTTGGTAAATGGTGCTAACTGAGCAGCAAGTTGCCCCAGCTGAAAATTTTCTGCAGAGCCCAGTGCAGAGGGAAGATGTGGAGCCTCAGCCAGGAACGGAGAAGTCAATCCCCACTTCCCACAAGCCTGTGGCCCCAACCCACAGTGGACAGGCCACCCCAAAGGGATCCAGGGTGGTGGAGAGCCCTGGATCACTAGGGAAAAGATTCCTTGACTCCACCTGGGGAGGAATTTATCCTGATTGAGTGTGTACCATGTGCCAGACATCATCTAGGTGATAGGGATACAACAGAGAACAGAACAGATGAAATCCTGTTGTCATCAAACTTTTATTCTGTGATGCTGCACTTACTCTATGTCTATTACTAAGCTCTTGTCAAGAACCAGGCCCTGACCTTGCACTAAGATACAGCAGTGAGCAAAATGCACAAACATATGATTATATAAGGTGATAAATTAATTCATTTAGCCAGTAGTCCAGATTGCTATATAAACACATAGCAGGCTATTAGATCTGGCTTGAGGAACTAGGGAATTTCTCAAAAATGTAAATTAAATGAACTTTCTTTATTTTCTGAGCCAGAGTCTCTGTTGCTCAGGCTGGAGTGCAGTGGTGGGATCTCAGCTCACTTCAACCTCCACTTCCTGGGTTCAAGCAATTCTTGTTCCTCAACCTCCTGAGTAGCTGGGACTACAAGTGTGCACCACCATGCCTGGCTAATTTTTGTATTTTTAGTAGAGATGGGATTTCACCACATTGGCCAGGCTGGTCTTGAACTCCTGGACTCAACTGATCCACCTGCCTCAACCGCCTAAAGTGTTAGGATTACAGGCATGAGCCGCTGCACCCGGCCAAATGAATTTTATTTTTAGGAATGGTTATAGATTTACAGAGAAGTCATGAAGTTAATACAGAGAGTTCCCATATATCTTGTGCTGTTTCCCATGTTTCTAACATCTTGCATCAGTAGGGTACATTTGTTACAGTATTGGACCAGTGTTGATACCTTATTATTAACTAAAGTCCATAAGATATTCAGATTATTTTTTATTTTTTGGTGACAGAGTCTTCCTCTGTTGCCCAGGCTGGTGTGCAGGGGCATGATCTTGGCTCACTGCAACCTCCACCTTCTGGGTTCAAGTGATTTTTTTGCCTCTGTCTCCCGAGTAGCTGCCATAGTGTTTTTCTGGAATTTAAGATCCGGTGCTTTCATTTATGTTTTCCCACATTGACTGCAGTGTTTGGCAGGAGCTGTGGCAACAGAAAGACCTGGGTTCAGACCTGGCTCTGCCCCCTACACTGTATGTAACTTTGGACAAGTAGTAAACTCCTCTGAACATCAATTACCTCAGCTTTGAAACAGAGATCTGGTATCTATTCCATGTGGTATTTGCAATGCCAAAAGATAAAGTCTAGTCTTAAATCTGCCAGATTGTTGGGTACCTCTGACATCTCAGCATCCACAACTAGAGACCAAGCCAGTTCTTGTTTCAAATGTGTATGGTGGTTCAGACACAGTGTAATCCCAGCACCTTGGGATTTTACTCACACCCGTAATCACAGCACTTTTGGAGGCTGAGGTGAGTGGATAGCTTGAGTCCAGGAGTTCGAAACCAGCTTGGGCAACATGGTGAAATCCCATCTCTATGAAAAATACAAAAATTAGCCAGACGTGGTGGTGCATACCTGTAATCCCAGCTACTTGGGAGGCTGAGGCAGAAGAATCGCTTGAACCTGGGAGGCGGAAGTTGCAGTGAGCCGAGATCATGCCACTGCACTCCAGCCTGGGTGACAGAGCAAGACACTGTCAAAAAAAAAAAAAAAAAAAAATCAAGTGTATCTAATGTAATTGAGAAGCTGGGTTAATCCTCTGCAGAGCAAAGTGCCATATGATGGGGAGGAAAGGAAGAGCAAATATAGACTCAAAAATGCCTGGGTTTGAAGGTCTGGAGTAATCATTTAGGAAGGAAAGAAGATACATAAGGAAATCTAGACTGGGAAAATTGGAAGTTATTAGAAGCATGTTGAGAAGGATCAGGCCGTTTTACTACTAATTTTCCTGTTCATTAGTTATGCATAGTTCCCATCAACAGGGGCAGAGCCCCGCTGTGGCAGATCTTGTTTTTGTTTTTGTTTTTTTGAGATTAAGTCTCATTCTGTCACCAGGCTGGAGTGCAATGGCATGACCTTGGCTCACTGCAACCTTTGCCTCCTGGGTTCAAGTGGTTCTCCTGACTCAGTCTCCCAAGTAACTGGGATTACAGGCATGTGCTACCACACTCGGGTAATTTTTTTGTATTTTTATAGAGACAGGGTTTCGCCATGTTGGCCAGGCTTGTCTCAAACTCCTGACCTCAAGTGATATGCTGGCCTTGGCCTCCCAAAGTGCTGGGATTACAGGCATGAACCACCGCACCTGGCCTGCAGATCTTGTTTCTAACTACCCAGTAGAACAAAACATTCAGCGATGCTCCCAGGTGGCAGTGTCCCAGAGGAAGGGATTGGGTTGTCTAGTGCTTTAGCTGCTTTGTAGTTTAATGTAACAGGGATCTAAGAGCAGAGGAGAGCAATAAACGGCAAGTGTCGACTCTCACCTGTCAATGTTGAGAGGGTGGTGGGAAGAAACGATAATAACCAAAAAATTAAAACCAGAAAGGGCCAGGTGCAGTGGCTCATGTCTGTAATACCAGCACTTTGGGAAGCCAAGGCAGGTGGATGACCTGAGGTCAGGAGTTCGAGACCAGCCTGGTCAAGATGGCAAAACCCCATCTCTACTAAAAATACAAAAAATTAGCTGGGCATGGTGACTAGTGGCTATAGTCCCAGCTACTTAGGAGGCTGAGACATAAGAATCCCTTGAACCCAAGAGGCAGAGGTTGCAGTGAGCCGACATGCACTCCAGTCTGGGTGACAGAGTGAGACTCTATCTCAAAAACAAAAAAACAAACAAACAAACAAACAAAAACCCCTTATCAGAAAGGTCACATTGATTGAAGAACTTAGCAAAAAGGATAGACAGGCACTTGAATAATAAAACCTTGGGCATTTACACAAATCTACAAAAGAAAAGAAATGGAAAAGGGGCTTATTAGTAAGTGTTCAGTAGAAAAAGCAGAAATCACCTTAGAAATTTCAAACAGAGAGAGCTTGAATACAGGGAATTAAGTTATAAAGCTGGTAGAAGGACTGGGAGAGCAAAAATGGGAGAGGTGTGTTACCCGGAGATTATAAAATGCAGGAAGCTGGAAACATACTCCATGTAGTTAAATTCTGGGCATTAAAACTGCTTATCATCTGAAGTTTTATGAACAGCTATGGGTAGAATGTGGTTGCTCACATCAATAATCCCACCACTTTGGGAGTTGAAGGTGGGAGGATTGCTTGAGGCCTGGAGGTCAAAGCTGCAGGAAGACCAGCCTGGGCAACATAGCTAGATCCCATTTCGAAAAAAAGAAAAAATTTAGCTGGGCATGGTGGTGCCTGCCTGTAGTCCCAACTACTTGGGAAGGTGAGGTAGGTAGGTTGCTTGAGCCCAGGAGTTCAAGGTTGCATTAAGCTATTGATGTGGGAGTTAAAAAGATATTATTTAGGCAGATAGTCAGGGTAAGGAAGTCCTCAGTAGGGTTTATAAAAGTTTTCTTTTTACTGACAAGCAGCCCCCAAATCATTTCTTTTCTAACAAAGACCAGCCTGTAATATCAAGCTATAGACATATATATCTTATTGAGTTGGCAAATGAAAGACTCTGTGTATATTACCTGGCACGTGGTACGTTCTTGGATATTGGCTGTTATTATTACAAATCAGCTCACTGTACCTACATTTGAAGCCTGCTCCGTGGTTCCTCGGAATTCAAGCTGGGATGTAGGAGGATAAACATCTCGTCTGGATCCTGACAGCATGTGGATAAGGAAGAATCTTACCCCACGAACTAGCCTGTGATCTTGGGAAGTCACTTAACCCCCCGACCATGCTCTCTGTTTTGCAAAGGGGAGATAATATTTCTCTTACAGAGTTGTTGTAAGGATGAAATGAGATCACGTGGCCAACCCCGACACACAGAACGTGTTCAGTAAATGTTAGTTCTTATTGGTAGATGTGCATTTTTGGCAAAGGAGGCTCTTGGGAATGGTGGAGGTATCAGAGGCATTTGAACCAGAGCAACCCCATCCTGAATAGGGGCTGGGTAAAATGAGGCTGAGATCTACTGGGCTGCATTCCCAGATGGTTAAGGCATTCTAAGGCATAGGATGAGGTAGGAGGTCAGCTCAAGATACAGATCATAAAGACCTTGCTAATAAAACAGGTTGCAATAGAGAAGCTGGCCCAAATCCACCAAAACCAAGATGGCGACGAGAGTGTCCTCTGGTGGTCCTCACTGCTACACTCCCACCAGCGCCATGACAGTTTATAAATACCATGTCCATGTCAGGAAGTTACCCTATATGGTCTAAAAAGGGGAGGCATGAATAATCCACCCATTGTTTAGCGTATAATCCAGAAAGAACCATAAAAAATGGGAAACCAGCAGCCTCCGGAGGCAGCTCTGCCTATAGAGTAGCCATTCTTCATTCCTTTACTTTCTTAATAAACTTTCACTTTTCTCTATGGACTCACCCTGAATTTTTTCTTGGGTGAGATCCAAGAACCCCTCTTGGGGTCTGGATCAGGACCCCTTTCTTGTAACAAAGGGTTGGCAATGTGAAAACAGATTGTGGTGGTGAAGGACCCCCATTAGGGGGCATTATTTTGGCACATTTTCCAAAGGTAATATCTATCAGTTAAAAATTTTTTTTTTGAAAAAGCTGATCTGTTCACTACCTTATTAAAAGAAGAGTGGTTTGACTCTAAAACCCTGAAAGGCGGTAATTGGAACATTGTACTGTTTTATGCTGCAGGCTCTCAAGCCAGGCTTGTGTCTCTGGTATCTGTAGTCCTAGCGCATTAAAGCAGAAGGGATCAGGACTGGAGATGTATTTTGATTTCTTGGCTGCAGCACCCCAGGCCCTACACTTCAGGTATGTCAGGAACCGCAGATCAAACTGAAATCTCCAGGATTCAGGCTCCATGTGGGTTTGCCTGGAGGACTGTTGCGGCAGATCCCAGGCCTGGCACCAAACCTGAAAGGCAACTTTTAGCACAGCAAGGCCACACATCGTCCACCTGGACCTTCCTCGGGGATCTTAGGAGTGCCTGAGAACATACGCCATGCACCCACGCTAGAGTGCTGGGGGTGATTCAGGCTTCTGTCTCTTTAGGGAGGAAGTACATAGCAAGGGGGCTGGATTGATGTCCTGCTTGGCCACAGACATGTGAATAGGAGGCAGGACTGGGGTGAAGCACCTTCCTGGGGCTTCCAGGCTTTCAGAGGTAGGGGCAGTGCCTGTCCTTTCAAAAAACCTGTGTTAGAATTGGAGGAAGTAGTGCATACCATGGGGTTGTTGAGAGAATCACAAATACCCATGAAATGTCCCAGAAATGATGGGAGAAACTTTTCGGTGGCTGGTTAAACCAACAGTGGTAGACAGGGTTGGAGCTAGAGAACTGTTTCTTATAACTTTAATGGGGGATGTTTTGTTTGGGATCTGGTCTCTGCCAGCAGGCAGAGTCTCCACCCTCCTGTTGAGTGACCACCCAGAGGTGAAGGAGCTGAAGGCCATGAGTGAATGTGTATATTTTTGCTGCAAGCAAGAGGTAACTCCAGGCTCTGGAAGCTCATCTTGAGGTGACTGGTTTGGTTTGGCTTGCAACAAGGGCACTCTTTTTGCTCAGTAAAGCCCAGATCAAGGGTTGATCATCAAAGGTGCAAGTGGCCAAGGTGACAAGCAATCTCAATTTTATTAGGTTTCTTCGGACAGGGCTATGCCTTGCCTACCTTTTCATTCCCTTCCCCACCTCTCATTGTTACTAATATATGTTTTTTGTTTTTGTTCTTTTGTTTGTTTGTTTGTGTTTTTTTTGGGATGGAGTCTCGCTCTTGTCACCTAGGCCAGAGTGCAGTGGCACAATCTCAGCTTACTGTAACCTCTGCTTGTTTGCTTGACTTTCTGTGGACAAATGTGGTTTACTCTTCTGTATATGCCACACTGTGGAAGGAGAATAGTTTACTTAAGGCCATTTCTTGAGGACTGAAGCCAGTGAAACCTGTATAAGCTTCCTCATGTCTGCATTACATGACTAATATCATGCAGTCTTCACAACATGACTTTACTATTCCACTGTCTTTACCAACATATTTGTCTGTTCTCACATTGCTATAAAAAATGCCTGAGATGGGGCAACCTATAAAGAAAAGATGTTTAATTGGTTCATGGTTCCACAGGCTGTACAGGAAACATAGTGGCTTCTGCTTCTGGGGAGGCCTCAGAAAACTTACAATCATGATGCAGGGTGAAGGAGAAGCAGGCACGTCTTACATGGCTGGAGCAGGAGGAACTGATGGAGGAGCTGCCAAACACTTTTAAACAACCAGATCTCGTGAGAACTCACTCACCATCACAAGAACAGCATGGAGGTGAAGGTGCTAAGCCATTCATGAAGGATCAACCCCATGATCCAATCACCTTCCACTGGGCCCACTTCCAACATTGGGGATTACAATTCGACATGAAATTTGGGCGGAGACACAGATCCAAACCGTATCAACCAACATGATTTCACTATGGCAGGAAACACTTGCCCAGAAATATAAACATTGCAAATAACTTTAGTGTTTATTTTAGGAATTTCCCCCAAACTTACTTAAAACTTCTTAACTTTGGTAGATTGCATCCAATGACTGTTAACTCACCTTGCTGTCTCTATGATCCTGGATGATATAATAATCCTATTCAATCTTAGTCTGCCCCACGCTTAAACAGCTGCCTTAAAACAGACTCTCACACATCATAAACACCCTGAATTTACCTGTCCCACCCAGACATTATGACTGCCAGGGTAGTGCTGTCTCTTACTGCCGTGCGCTTTCCTTTATCAACATATTGTCTTGGTGGTATTTTATGGGAGCCAGAATTCAATAAGCTGCAATTTTCTTTTCCACACTATGTAGTTGCTTCAATCCTATTTTATCCAATATCCAATCCATCCATCCATCCATCCATCCATCCATCCATCCATCCGCTGATTTATTTATTCATTCAACATATATTCATTGAGCGCCTTAGACCCTGGTTCAGTGATGATGGATAATGTTACAGCCCTTGTCTTTATAGTGTTCACCCTCTCCTTCATCATTATGTCACTTTCCTGCTGCTAGGTGAAGGGGCCCAGAATATGTCACTTTGGTTTAAGAATTATTTTGAGTTGAAGACAATTGGGAAAATACAGACACAGGAAAAGCTCTGTGTCCTTCTCCTTTCTGTCTAAAAGCAGGCCATGTTTCCCTTGGTAAAGATAACATAAATTTCCATTTGTAAAGGGTTTGTGAAGTGATGCCTCTCACCAGTACCAGAAGAGGAGAATAACGCTTAATCACAGAAATGACTTTTCACTGGAGACAGTACCAAGGTGAGTCTGCATGATAAATCCTGCTATTCATCCCTTATCTACTGTACATTTCCTAGTTATCATCCACAATTTACCACTCCTAGAAGCCCAAATGATCTGCTTTCCTTTGTCTAGTCACTTCACAATTTATTACCATTTGTTAAAATGGTATACAAGTTCCTGAGTCGGACCACTTTTTATGGGTCTTCTCTTTGTTGTTGTTGTTAATTTTGAGATAGAGTCTCACTCTGTTGCCCAGGTTGGAGTGCAGTGGCACAATCTTGGCTCACCACAACCTCTGCTTCCCAGGTTCAAGCAATTCTCCTGCCTTAGCCTCCCAGACTTACAGGTGCATGTCACCACACCCAGCTAATTTTTGTATTTTTAGTAGAGACAGGGTTTTGCCATGTTGGCCAGGCTAGTCTTGAACAACTGACCTCAAGTGATCCACCACCTTGGCCTCCCAAAGTGCTGGGATTACAGGTGAAAGCCAACACACCCAGCCTGGGGTCTTATTTTCTGTGAGGCCTCCTGTGCAAGAAAAAATGTTAACATCAAATACAATTTTTATGTATTTCTCTTGTTAATCGGGCTTTTATCCACTTAATTTGCAGTCTTCAGTAACTGAGCATAAGAGAGTAAAAATGTTTTTCTTCCTCTGTGTAGGGAACATGGAGATTAAGAAGTACTTTCTCCTTGAGTTGCTTTGAAAGTAGAGCTTTCCAACAACAAAAAAGCTGGATCTTTGCACTTTTAAAATCTGGACTCCAGACTTGATCTTCAGAAGGTCAGGAAACAAGGTGTTTGCAATGAGTTTGTCATGCACAATAGTGATGAATTGACTTGCCAGGGCTGTGCTTCCTTTCCTCTAAGTTCCTGCCCCCCTCTTTTTTTGAGGCGGAGTCTTGGTCTGTCACTAGGCTGGAGTGCAGTGGTGCGACCTCAGCCCACTGCAACCTCCACCTCCTGGGTTCAAGCGATTCTCCTGCCTCAGCCTCTTGAGTAGCTGGGACTACAGGTGCACACCACGATGCCCAGCTAATTTTTGTACTTTTTAGTACAGATGGGGTTTCACCATGTTGGTCAGGATGGTCTCGATCTCTTGACTGCATGATCTGCCCACCTTGGTCTCCCAAAATGCTGGGATTACAGATATGAGCCACTGCACCTGGCCAGTCCTGCCACTTGCTTCTTTTGCCCTGGTGTTACCCCCATGCAGCTGGTGCAGAGACAGAACTGAGAACTTGGAAGTCACAAGATGGTGCCACCCTCCAATTAGGACTGTTTTCTTGAAGCTCACTGTCCAGTTGGTGAAGTGACCCACCAGCATTGCACAGGAGAGCCCACAGGGAGACATGTCCAGGATATATGATCAGTCTGGTAGGTAAGGGGCCCTATCGGAGGCTTTACCCAGAGATATGACCCGCCAAGCTGGTTTGTAAACCAGCTCTAGCTGCTTCAAAGTGATCGTGATGTATCTAGATGAACACAAATTTGGACGCTCAAATAAATCTCTTGATGTTTGGTTTTCTTTCAATTTAGTCTCAGCACTTTGGGAGTCTGAGGTGGGTGGATCACTTGAGGTCAGGTGTTCAAGACCAACCTGGACAACATGGTGAAACTCCATCTCTACTAGAAAAACAAAAATTAGCTGGGCATGGTGGCGTCTGCCTGTAATCCCAGCTACTCTCGAGGCTGAGGCAGGAGAATAGCTTGAGCCCAGGAGGTGGAGGTTGCAGTGAGCCAAGATTGCACCACTGCACTCCAGTCTGGGTGACAGAGAAAAACTTTGTTTCCAAGAAAAAAAAAAAAAAAGGTGTTTCATTTTTCTTCCCTTTTTATCTTTTTTGCAGCTAGTTCTTAGATATACTCCAGCCCAGCTTATTTATCTTGTAAGCTTCAGGCAGCTTACTCTTCCCCCAACCCCTCCCATCTCTCCTTTCCTGTGTGATTTCATCTTTCCTTGGTAACGGGGTTTTGACTGGCCTTTTGTGTAATGCGAAGTCACCGTGAGACAGAATATTACTCTCCTTATTTTTATCAGGTGCTTTTGTTTCCTGAGCTGTTTTTGTAAGTGTGTGTGTTCCTGGTTTTGCTTCTAGTTGGCAAATAGGCCTGGTATTCAGGGAGAAGATTGGATACCATGGTGTATCAATTGGTCTTTAAAAAAAAATAAGCAAAAGTTGATCACATGCTGAAGCTGAGGGCCAATGCAGAGCTGCCTCCCAAGAGGCCAATCAATTTCAATTAAGGAGATTAAAAGTCCCAAGTGCACAGAGGCTCGGTCACGTGTTTCTGGATGCCTGCCTCCTCCAGCAGCCTGAGAGCAGGCAATGGAATCCAGAGTGCTGGACTGAGCCCCTTGGGTCAATGTCAAGATGATAACAATAAGTAGAGGATACAAAAGGAAAAGCTGGCTGATGGGACTCAGTGATTCCTCACGGGGCCATACTAGCAGCATGAGCAGACCTTCCTTCTGCAGGACTGACTCGCTCAGTTTAAGATGTTGGCAGTGCTGTCCTCAGCCCCATCAAATATGAGTGGTTCTGGATCCAAGCCACTGTGCCGACCAACCAAACCCGATCCTAAACAAAAGCAACGTCTCTGCACATTTCCTAGTGGACAGATGCACTCTTGATACCCAACAGCCTCGCCTCTGATTTGCTGTCTACATGGAGAGGAGGTCTCGTGTGCCTCCCAGGTGGAGAACTGATTTGCCTTGTCCAGACCCTCCTTGCAGGATTCTAGGGTTCCGTGTTCCCTCACTGCCAGGGGCTTTGTAGAGCCTCAACCACTGAGGGGAAAGGTCTGGGGTGGTAGAGGAGGGAGAGGGGCAGACTGGCAAGGCCTGGCTGAGACTAAGGTGGAGGAGAGGGGCTTTGGCATCATATAGAGCCAGGGCTGGACCTAGCTGTGACTCTTACGGATTCTGCATTGGCTCTGAGCTTCAGCATGTGATCAGTTTGTGCTTATTTCTTTGTAAGACAGTTTGGTATACCAGATATCCAGTCAGAGCCCAGACTGAAAGTGAGCTTCACGTTTGAAGTTTCTAAAAAAGAAGCCACCACCCACCTGACAGGGGTTATGCCAAGCTCACAGGAGGTGGTGTGTGTACATAAAGTGCACAATAATCCCTAGCCAGCCTTCTACTGCAGGCAGCTATCCAGTGACACTGGACAGGCATCTGGGGACAAAAATCTCACTCCGCTCCCCCATATGTGGTCTGAATGTTGGTATGCCTTCCAAATTTTTGTGTTAAAATCTTAACCCCTGAGGTGATGGTATTAGGAGATGGGGTCTTTGGGAAGTGATTAGGTCACAAGGGTGGAGGCTTCATGAATGGAATTAGTGTCCTTATAAAATGGGCCCATGGGAACCCTGTCACCCCTTCCACCATGCTAGGACACAGCATAAAGGCACTGTCCATGAACCAGAAAGCACACCCTCAGCAGACACCAAATCTGCCCTGATCTTGGACTTCCCAGCCTTCAGAACTACTCGATTTCTGTGTTGAGAAGTCACCAGTGTATAGCGTTTTGTTATAGTAGCCCTAAGATGCCAGAGCTGGTGATTTGCTTTAGAAGTTGACAAATCAATGTATTTTGAGGGTTTAGTGAACATGCGCTGGCAACCATGAATGTTGTGCAAATAGCTGGTCTGTGGGAGAGCACAGGGGCAGGAGTGAAACAGGGCCAGGGAGAAGGGTTGTGCAGGGAGGCGGGAGGGACTGAGCTGGGTCTTCAGGCTGGGTCTGGTTGGTCCCTGAGGGCAGGAAGGAGTAAGAGCATTTCAGGAAGGGGAGTAGCATGCAGCTGGTGGAAACCAGAGGTGTTTGTTGGGCAGGAAAGTTAAGAGGGCTGGGATGAAAGCCAGTCGGACAGAGGCCTGTGGATGGCAACAACTGCAAAGACACATTCAGTCTTCCCAGGCAAATGACAGGAGCCCAAAACCACAGTTCGCCTGACCTCAAGGTGACATCCTCTTTAGGCACTGACTGTTCATGCAGGGCCTCTTCCTTCTCTCTGCTGTCTTTTGGTTAGGCTGGCCTCAAAAATGGAGTGGGAAGAGGGTGGGGCTCTACATATGTCTATGTCAGGCCCTGGCTGCTTGTTTGGTTATCTAAAGTGGGGTTCCCCAACACCCGGGCCATGGACTGGTACTGGCCTGTGGCCTGTTAGGAACCGGGCCGCACAGCCAGCGGTGAGTGATGGGTGAGCAAGCAAAGCTTCATCTGTATTTACAGCTGCTCCCCATCATTCACATTACTGCCTGAGCTCTGCCTCCTCTCAGATCTGCAGCAGCGTTAGATTCTCATAGGAGCACAAACCCTATTGTGAACTGCGTATGCCAGGGATGTAGGTTGCACACTCCTTATGAGAATTACATGCCTGATGATCTGTCGCCCAGCACCCCTGGATGGGAGCGTCTAGTTGCAGGAAAACAAACTCAGGGTTCCCACAGATTCTACATTATGGTGAGTTGTATAATTATTTCATTATATATTACAGTGTAATGATAATAGAAATAAGGTGAACAATAAATGTAATGTGCTTGAATCATCTGGAAACCTTCCCCCACATCAGGTCAGTGGAACAATTGTCTTCCATGAAACTGGTCCCTGGTACCAAAAAGGTTGGGAACCACACATCTAAAGGACAGGAGGGGCCACTGTCAAAAGCACCTGCCTCAAGATCCAGAAAGTGGCAGAGCCCCAAACCCTCAGAGTAGGGAGGTTCATGCCCTTGTCTGAGGTCAGTGGGTGGTTAATGGCAGGGCTGGTTTCCTGCTGTCCAGTCAGGAGGTCCTTCTCCCATACCCCCAGCCTCATCCCTATGTCTCTCCAGATAATTGAGAAATGAATGGCCAGAGCTGCAGGCTTAGTTTTGTGGTAAACAGTTGGAACAGCCTGGTCACAGTGGCTCACGCCTGTAATCCCAGCACTTTGGGAGGCGGAGGTGGGTGGGTCACTTGAAGTCAGGAGTTTGAGACCACCCTGGCCAACATGGCGAAATCTGTCTTTCCTAAAAATACAAAAATTAGCCAGGCGTGGTGGTGTGCACCTGTAGCCTCAGCTGCTTGGGAGGTTGAGGCAGGAGAATTGCTTGAACCCAGGAGGCAGAGGTTGCAGTGAGCTGAGATCACACCACTGCACTCTAGCCTGGGCACCAGAGCGAGACTGTTTCTCAAAAACAAGAAAAAATAAATAAATAAATGTAAGTCAGATGCTTGTGAAGGTCTTGAAATTCCTCCTCCACAAAGGAATATCCCAAAAGAAGTAGTTTAAAAACTGTTTCAGTAGAACACAGGCTAGAGAAGGGAAAATGTCTTCTACCTAATTATAATAATGGTGAACACATACATAGCACTTACTGTATGTCAGGCACTGCTCTGAATGCTCACAAATTAACACATTCATTCCACCCTATGCAGCAGGCATATGTATTGTGATCTCCAGCTTACAGATTAGAAAATCAGTGGACAGAGGAATAAATGATTGGCCCAAGGTGACACCACTAAACCAGGGCTATGGCAGATTAAGGCTGTAGTGAGCCAAGACCATGCCTCTGCGCTCCAGCCTGAGTGACGGAGCCAGATCCTGTCTCAAAAACAAACAAAAAACCCAAACCCAGGACTAAAAGCCAAATTCTCAACTTCCAGGCCACTGTCCATTTGACTATTTCAGGAATCCCCTTACTAAGGGTGCAATTGGTAGCTGAGGGGCTCACGTTGGACTTCCTGGTGACTGGGCATCCCCCGTGTGTCTGTGGCAGCTGGAGAGAATCCCTGCATTTCCTGGGCTCCAGATTTTTCCATGTCATTTTATCCTCAGTGACTGAGGCTTCTGTTTCAGCAGGGCTTCTCAAACTATCAGTGGTAAGGACCCAGGTTTTTATTTGCAGTGGGGTCTAATACGTGATGGGAAATGGAAATTTTTGTATTAAAAACATACACAATACAAGCTCGTTTCTTTTTAATTACTAGATTCTTGAAACATAGCATTGCTCTGTTAAATGTGTGTGGATGCTCCTGAATGCTTGCTCTCACTTTCTGTGTTTGCCTCATTGTGGAGACAGAAGCAATCTTTTGGGTCTCTTTGAGTGGTACAGTTCTTTTTTGTATTTTTATTTTTGTAGAGATGGAGTCTTGCTATGTTGTCCAGGCTGGTCTCAAACTTCTGGCCTCTAACTATCCTCCCACCTTGGCCTTCCAAAGCACTGGACTTATGGGCATGAGCCACTGTGTCCTGTGAAAGGCAAGTCCCTGCCAGCCTCTGCAGTGACAGATTCTGAAACTTCCAGAGACAAAATGTCATCAGCACTGACCCAGCTAGGTCCTGGCTGGGTCTTCCCCATAGTTACCTTGCAGGGAGAGGAGCTCAAGCCCATCTGGTCACCTCTCTTGCATTGCGTAGCAGCAAAGCACAGGCCTTAGAAACTCAAAAGCAAATCCATTCCCCTCACTCGTGAGCCATGTGAACTCGGGGCAAGTTCCTAACCCATCTGTGCTTCAGTTTCTCCATCTGGCAGATGGAGAGGACTATGCCTTCTGCTCAGGGAGACAGTGAAGGTGAGATGCGATCATGCCTGGCAAGTGCTTAGCACCGTCTTGTTACTCTGTGCTCCTCTTTGTTCACAAAAAGACTCGAGTTAGGGCCACTGGGAACAGGTGGGACTCTGGGGAGAGGGTGGCATGGCTGTGAGCCTTATAAGGACAATGTGGCCCTCTTGAACAAAATGTCAGAACAGAGGGTCTGGGTGGGCACAGCCTCCACAAGTCCACACGTGAGCGAGGATTTCCCAGGGAAACCTTCCCCCAGCCAGAGAATTGTTGAGAGAAAGGCAGGAGGTCAACTCAAGCCCAGATCAGTTGGCCAAGAAGGCTCCAATTTCACACCTTCCACTGAGATTTGCTGGGGAGGAAGCCTGTTGCTGTGTCTCCAGGGTATCTAGGACAGATGTGGGGTGTGTGACCACCAAACAACTGGTCAGTCTGTGGTTTCTGGATTT
This sequence comes from Trachypithecus francoisi, assembly GCF_009764315.1. Taxonomy (NCBI): domain Eukaryota; kingdom Metazoa; phylum Chordata; class Mammalia; order Primates; family Cercopithecidae; genus Trachypithecus; species Trachypithecus francoisi. Next base: position 86,564,494 of record NW_022681455.1, on the reverse strand, counting down.
GGCACTGTTAGCTTCAGAGGCACCACCTTGGGGTGTAGAGCTCAGCATCAGGACACCTCAGGCCTCTGAATCACCATGGGTAAGGCAGCTGCAATGGCCCAGGTATTAGTATGCTCAGGCTGCAGTCACTTAAAGCAACAGAATGTATTTTCTCACAGTTCTGGAGGCTGGAAGTCCAGGTCAAGGTGTCTGCAGGGCTGATCTCTCTGAGGGTGTAGGGGAAGGGTCTGCTCTAGGCTTCTCTCCTGGGCTTGCAGATGGCTGTCTTTTCTCCATGGCTTCTCAATTCTCTTCCCTCCATGAGTATCTGTGTCAAAATCTTCCTCTTGTAATTGGAACACCAGGTTTTAGAATTAGGATTAGGGCCCACTCTAATGTCTTCATTTTATCTTAATGATTTCTGCAAAGACTCTATCTCCAAACCCACTTGCATTCTGAGGCACTACTACTTAGCATTTCAACATATGAATTCTAGGAGATTGAGGGGGGCACATAATCCGGTCTGTAACAGCCCCTAAGCCTACTGGCTTCTGTAGAACCAAGCAAATTAGTCCTTAGGGCAGACCAACCAAAGGCTAATCAACAACAACAACAAACAAGCTTTCAGACCAACAAGAGAAGACAAGATTGCAGTGTCTTCATGATGACATTGCCTTATCGATGTAATGCAAGGAAAACTATGTTAGAATCTGTTAATTCTCTCTCTCTCTCTCTCTCTCTTTTTTTTGTTGAGACGGAATCTTGTTCTCTCACCCAGGCTGGAGTGCAGTGGTGTGATCTTGGCTCACTGCAACCTCTGCCTCCTGAGATCAAGTGATTCTTGTGCCTCAGCCTCCTGAGTAGCTGGGATTACAGGCACCTGCCACCATGCCCAGCTAATTTTTGTATTTTTAGTAGAGACGGCCAGGCTGGTCTTGAATTCCTGGCTTCAAGTGATCTGTCTGCCTCAGCCTTCCAAAGTGTTGGGATTACAGGTGTCAACCACTGTGCCGGGCCTCTATTGATTGTCTTTGAGATCAGCAGTAAAGTAAGAGATGATCCTGGGCACTCCCAGATTCCTCCTGTCTTCAGTATGTTAAGGCTCAGCCTAGAACTGTGCTCAGCCTTCCCATTGTGGCTGAATGTGGGACTCAGGGCATGTCATGTAATCTTTCCAAGTTGAAATTTATTGATAAGCCCAGATAACAAAAATAACTTCTGTTTATCTCCCTAGGTGTTCTGAGCCTTAAGGTATGCAGTGATGACACATTGCAGAACCAAATGAATTAGTCCTTAGGATAGACCATCCAAAGGCCAATCAACAACAACAAAAAACAAGCTTTCAAACCAACAAGAGAAGACAAGATTGTAGTGCTTTCATAGCAATGTTGCTTTATTGATGCAATGCAAGAAAAACTATGTTAGAATCTATTGATTCATAGAGCGGAGCAAGATGGCCGAATAGGAACAGCTCCAGTCTCCAACTCCCAGCGCCAGCGACACAGAAGACCGGTGATTTCTGCATTTTCAACTGAGGTACTGGGGTCATCTCTCTAGGGAGTGCCGGACGATCGGTGCTGCTCAGCTGCTGCAGCCTGACCAGCGTGAGCTGAAGCAGGGCGAGGCATTGCCTCGCCTGGAAGCGCAAGGGGGAAGGAAATCTGTTTTCCTAGCCAGGGGAACTGAGACACACAACACCTGGAAAATCGGGTAACTCCCACCCCAATACTGCGCTTTAAGGAAACAGGCACGCCAGGAGAATATATCCCACACCTGGCCGGGAGGGTCCCACGCCCACCGAGCCTCCCTCACTGCTAACACAGCTGTCTGCGGCGATCTATCCGCAAGGCAGCAGCGAGGCTGGGGGAGGGGCGCCCGCCATTGCTGAGGCTTAAGTAGGTAAACAAAGCTGCTGGGAAGCTCGAACTGGGTGGAGCTCACAGCAGCTCAAGGAAGCCTGCCTGTCTCTGTAGACTCTACCTCTGCGGACAGCGCACAGCTGCAGTCCAATAGGGGAAGCAGCGGGGGCCGGTGCAGACGCGAACGACTCTGTCTGACAGTTTTGGGGAGAGCCGTGGATCTCCTAACACGGAGGTTGAGATCTGAGAACGGACAGACTGCCTGCTCAGGTGGGTCCCTGACCCCTGAGTATCCTAACTGGGAGACATGCCCCACTAGGGGCAGTCTGACACCCCACACCTCACAGGGTGGAGTCACCCCTGAGAGGAAACTTCCAAAGGAAGAATCAGACAGGTACACTCGCTGTTCAGCAATATTCTATCTTCTGCAACCTCTGCTGCTGATACCCAGGCAAACAGGGTCTGGAGTGGACCTCAAGCAATCTCTAACAGACCAACAGACAGTCCTTCTGACTGTCAGACGGAAAACTATCAAACAGGAAGGACACCTATACCAAAACCCCATCAGTACGTCACCATCGTCAAAGACCAGAGACAGATAAAACCACAAAGATGGGGAAGAAGTAGGGCAGAAAAGCTGGAAATTCAAAAAATAAGAGCACATCTCCCCCTGCAAAGGAGCACAACCCATCGCCAGCAACGGATCAAAGCTGGTCAGAGAATGACTTTGACAAGATGAGAGAAGAAGGCTTCAGTCCATCAAACCTCTCAGAGCTCAAGGAGGAATTACGTACCCAGCGCAAAGAAACTAAAAATCTTGAAAAAAGAGTGGAAGAATTGACAGCTAGACTAATAATGCAGAGAAGATCATAAACGAAATGACAGAGATGAAAACCATGACACGAGAAATACGTGACAAATGCACAAGCTTCAGTAACCGACTCGATCAACTGGAAGAAAGAGTATCAGCCATTGAGGATCAAATGAATGAAATGAAGCGAGAAGAGAAACCAAAAGAAAAAGAAAGAAAAAGAAATGAACAAAGCCTGCAAGAAGTATGGGATTATGTAAAAAGACCAAATCTACGTCTGATTGGGGTGCCTGAAAGTGAGGGGGAAAATGGAACCAAGTTGGAAAACACTCTTCAGGATATCATCCAGGAGAACTTCCCCAACCTAGTAGGGCAGGCCAACATTCAAATTCCGGAAATACAGAGAACGCCACAAAGATACTCCTCCAGAAGAGCAACTCCAAGACACATAATTGCCAGATTCACCAAAGTTGAAATGAAGGAAAAAATCTTAAGGGCAGCCAGAGAGAAATGTCCGGTTACCCACAAAGGGAAGCCCATCAGACTAACAGCAGACCTCTCGGCAGAAACTCTACAAGCCAGAAGAGAGTGGGGGCCAATATTCAACGTTCTTAAAGAAAATAATTTTCAACCCAGAATTTCATATCCAGCCAAACTAAGCTTCATCAGTGAAGGAGAAATAAAATCCTTTACAGATAAGCAAATGCTTAGAGATTTTGTCACCACCAGGCCTGCCTTACAAGAGACCCTGAAGGAAGCCCTAAACATGGAAAGGAACAACCGGTACCAGCCATTGCAAAAACATGCCAAAATGTAAAGACCATCGAGGCTAGGAAGAAACTGCATCAACTAACGAGCAAAATAACCAGTTAATATCATAATGGCAGGATCAAGTTCACACATAACAATATTAACCTTAAATGTCAATGGACTAAATGCTCCAATAAAAGACACAGACTGGCAAACTGGATCAAGAGTCAAGACCATCAGTCTGCTGTATTCAGGAGACCCATCTCACATGCAGAGACACACATAGGCTCAAAATAAAGGGATGGAGGAAGATCTACCAAGCAAATGGAGAACAAAAAAAAGCAGGGGTTGCAATCCTAGTCTCTGATAAAACAGACTTTAAACCATCAAAGATCAAAAGAGACAAAGAAGGCCATTACATAATGGTAAAGGGATCAATTCAACAGGAAGAGCTAACTCTCCTAAATATATATGCACCCAATACAGGAGCACCCAGATTCATAAAGCAAGTCCTTAGAGACCTACAAAGAGACTTAGACTCCCATACAATAATAATGGGAGACTTCAACACTCCACTGTCAACATTAGACAGATCAACGAGACAGAAAGTTAACAAGGATATCCAGGAATTGAACTCATCTCTGCACCAAGCGGACCTAATAGACATCTATAGAACTCTCCACCCCAAATCAACAGAATATACATTCTTCTCAGCACCACATCGCACTTACTCCAAAATTGACCACATAATTGGAAGTAAAGCACTCCTCAGCAAATGTACAAGAACAGAAATTATAACAAACTGTCTCTCAGACCACAGTGCAATCAAACTAGAACTCAGGACTAAGAAACTCAATCCAAACCGCTCAACTACATGGAAACTGAACAACCTGCTCCTGAATGACTACTGGGTACATAACAAAATGAAAGCAGAAATAAAGATGTTCTTTGAAACCAATGAGAACAAAGATACAACATACCAGAATCTCTGGGACACATTTAAAGCAGTGTGTAGAGGGAATTTATAGCACTAAATGCCCACAAGAGAAAGCTGGAAAGATCTAAAATTGGCACTCTAACATCACAATTAAAAGAACTAGAGAGGCAAGAGCAAACACATTCAAAAGCTAGCAGAAGGCAAGAAATAACTAAGATGAGAGCAGAACTGAAGGAGATAGAGACACAAGAAACCCTCCAAAAAATCAATGAATCCAGGAGTTGGTTTTTTGAAAAGATCAACAAAATTGACAGACAACTAGCTAGACTAATAAAGAAGAAAAGAGAGAGGAGTCAAATAGCTGCAATAAAAAATGATAAAGGGGATATCACCACCGACCCCACAGAAATACAAACAACCATCAGAGAATACTATAAATGCCTCTACGCAAATCCACTAGAAAATCTAGAAGAAATGGACAATTTCCTGGACACTTACAGTCTCCCAAGACTAAACCAGGAAGAAGTTGAATCCCTGAATAGACCAATAGCAGGCTCTGAAATTGAGGCAACAATTAATAGCCTACCCACCAAAAGAAGTCCAGGACCAGATGGATTCACAGCTGAATTCTACCAGAGGTACGAGGAGGAGCTGGTACCATTCCTTCTGAAACTATTCCAATCAATAGAAAAAGAGGGAATCCTCCCTAACTCTTTTTATGAGGCCAACATCATCCTGATACCAAAGCCTGGCAGAGACACAACAAAAAAAGAGAATTTTAGACCAATATCCCTGATGAACATCGATGCAAAAATCGTCAATAAAATACTGGCAAACCGGATTCAGCAGCACATCAAAAAGCTTATCCACCATGATCACGTGGGCTTCATCCCTGGGATGCAAGGCTGGTTCCACATTCGCAAATCAATAAACGTAATCCAGCATATAAACAGAACCAAAGACAAGAATCACATGATTATCTCAATAGATGCAGAAAAGGCTTTTGACAAAATTCAACAGCCCTTTATGCTAAAAACGCTGAATAAATTAGGTATTGATGGAACGTACCTCAAAATAATAAGAGCTATTTATGACAAACCCACAGCTAATATCATACTGAATGGGCAAAAACTGGAAAAATTCCCTTTGAAAACTGGCACAAGACAGGGATGCCCTCTCTCACCACTTCTATTCAACATAGTGTTGGAAGTTCTGGCTAGGGCAATCAGGCAAGAGAAAGAAATCAAGGGTATCCAGTTAGGAAAAGAAGAAATCAAATTGTCCCTGTTTGCAGATGACGTGATTGTATATTTAGAAAACCCCATCGTCTCAACCCAAAATCTCCTTAAGCTGATAAGCAGCTTCAGCAAAGTCTCAGGATACAAAATTAATGTGTAAAAATCACAAGCATTCTTATACACCAGTAACAGACAAGCAGAGAGCCAAATCAGGAATGAACTTCCATTCACAATTGCTTCCAAGAGAATAAAATACCTAGGAATCCAGCTTACAAGGGATGTAAAGGACCTCTTCAAGGAGAATTACAAACCACTGCTCAGTGAAATAAAGCAAAAAGCTAAAAAAAAAAAAAAAAAAAAAAGAATCTTTTGATTCTCTTTCAGATTTAATGATATGCTTTATTCAAATCCTATTCACAAACCACTTCCTCCTCCGGTCTTTCACAGAAGCTGAAATTGCCAGTTATAAGCAGAATTGGTTCTACTGTCCTTTGAATCACAAAAGCAGACATGTTTTAGAATACAAAAGACACTAAGCTTTCTTTGGGAAACAGGTCCTGTTTAGAAAAAAACCTCACTTCTAAACAAAAATTGAAAACATGCCTAACTTCAGATTTATTTGATTACAGAGTCTTTCTTGGAGCTAATCAGCTTTAGAAAAGGTTCATACTGGCATCAGAGAGCCAATAAAAAATCCAGGAGAAGTAACAAAACAACTTAGTGAAACAAGGTTGTTCATTTTTAAAACAGCATTGAATTCATATTTACACTGGTGAGCCAAATTATTTATACACACCCTGTAGGTTTTGCGTCTCCAGAATTTGTTAGCTTTCAGAGGATGATAAACTGTATCTTGACTTATTTGTGAAAAAATATGTAGGTGACACTTGGTGGTGTCTGTTGAAACTATTATTCAGGTGTAGAGCCAGAGAAACTCAGCAGAAAGGAAGGAGGCCGGGTTTTTAGATGTCACAATGGATGGTTAAGAATTTCAGTTCTGGGGCAATGTTATAATACTCGAGTTACTTGCCTCTGGTCCTCCTTTTCTCCATCTCTAGCATCGGTTCTGAACTCAGGGTTTTCTGTAAATATCAAATGGAATAACACATGCTGAGAGATCTGTGTGGGCCCTCCCAGGGTTAAGAATCCAATAAATGGTAGCTCATATATCATCATTATTACAAAGAATCTTTGCATGTTTATATTTCATCTTTGGAAAAGAATTAAAATCATTGGGAAAAAAAAAAGAAGAAGAAGAAGAGTAAGTCTCAGACCTCCTTAGCATGTGCTCTCTCTCAGTTCTAAGAAGGGATATTTCTCCCTATGAGCCCAGCATGGAACTGGCAGGATGGAGGGACTGGTTAGCAGGCAGGGTGAGGAATCACATAGAGATTTCACTTTTTCCATCTTTCCCGTTTAGCTGCAGCATTTGTCTTGATAACTTGTGAATTCCAAGATCAGAAGACCCACCTGAATTGAATTACCAGTGCCCCAATCTTTCTAAATTCTATAATAATTTTTTTAAAAATTAATTAATTACTTTTATTGATACAGGGTCTCTGTTGCCCAAGATGGAGTACAGTGACACAGTCTCGGCTCACTACAACCTCTGTCTCTGGGTTCAAGGGATTCCTCTGCCTCAGTCTCCTGAGTAGTTGGGATTACAGGTCACCATGCACAGCTAATTTTTGTATTTTTAGTGGAGATGGGGTTTCACCATATTGGCCAGGCTGGTCTTGATCTCCTGACTTCAAGTCATCTGCCCGCATTGGCCTCCCAAAGTGCTGAGATTACAGGTGTGAGCCACCATGCCTGGCTCATGGTAATAACTATAATAATATTCTTCTTCTTTTTTTTCCATATCACCGTGTCATATTGTAGTACAAAAACTAAAGTTGGACCAATGAACATTGGCTAGAAGAAGCCCATTGGGATACTGATCGTTATTGACTGCATTTGTATGTCCCCTGCAGATTCACATGTTGAAATCCTAACCCCCAGCAGAATGATATTAGAAAGTAGAGCCTCTGGGAGGTGTTTAGGTCATGAGGGTGGGGCCCTTATGATGGGATTAGTGCCCTTATAAAAGAGACAGGAAAGGCCAGGTGAGGTGGCTCACACCTGTAATCCCAGCACTTTGGGAAACCAAAACAGTGGATCACTTGAGGTTGGGAGTTCAAGACCAGTCTGGCCAACATGACAAAACCCTGTCTGTACTAGAAATACAAAAGTTAGCCTGGCATGGTGGTGCATGCCTGTAGTCCCAACTATTTGGGAGGCTGAGGCAGGAGAATTGCTTGAGCATGGAAAGCAGAGGTTGCAGTGAGCCAAGACTGCACCACTGCACTCCAGCCTGGGTGACAGAGTGAGACTCTGCAAAAAAAAGGAAAGAGCTTGCTTCTTTCTCTGCTCTCCACCATGTAAAGTCACAGTGAGAAGGCAACTGTCTGTGAACCAGGGACAGGGCCCTTGCCAGGAACCCAATCATGTTGGCACCCTGAACTCAGACTTCCAGCCTCCAGAACTATGAGAAATAAATGTTCATTGTTTAAGTCCTCCAGTCTATGGTAATTTGTTACAGCAACCTGGACTGACCAAAACAAAGATCATTCCAAAAAATAAGAGCTCTTTTTTTGTTTTTCCTTCTGATTCCGGCTCTGAGGTACTACCACAGCAGGTTAATTGGCCTCTCTAAACAACTGATCTGGGATCAAGAGAGTTACAGATTTCCCGTTTGTCTGTCTCCCTCCATGAATTACAACTCTAGATTTTATCAAATATCTGTGGGGAAAACATTCAGCAAAGGGAGAGGCCAGTCCACCAACATGCAGAGGCAGCAATGTTCAGGAGAATTTGCCTCACGTCATGCAGCCCTCACCCTGCCTTGTCCGAAGATGATAATCATGCTGCCGTTTATAGAGTGACTCTTTTACTGGTCAGGTAGTGGTGGTAATTTGATAAATTATTATTTCTGAATCTCACAACACATTTTTAGGCAGTTATGATTGCTCCCATTTTACAGATGAGGTAACTGAGGCCTGAGTGTCACAGCTAATAAGTAGAAAAGCCAGGATTTTGGCTCCAGAGCCTGCATTTAAACAATTATTCTAATTTTACTATATGATTTTTGGGAAGGCACATAACCCTTTTGGAGGATCAGTACCATCTTAAGCAAGACAGAGATAAGAATTCTATCATGCCTGTAATCCCAGTACTTTGGGAGGCCGAGGCAGGCGGATCAGGCGGATCAGAAGGTCAGGAGATCAAGACCATCCTGGCTAACACAGTGAAACCCCAACTCTACTAAAAATACAAAACATTCACCAGGCATCATGGTGGGCACCTGTAGTCCCAGCTACTTGGGAGGCTGAGGCAGGAGAATGGTGTGAACCCGGGAGGCGGAGGTTGCAGTGAGCTAAGATCTTACCACTGTACTCCAGCCTGGTTGACAGAGCGAGACTCCGTCTCAAAAAAAAAAAATAATAATAATAATAAAATAAGAATTCTATTTTGCAATAAGCACAGATAAAGATGTTCAGGTCAGAGAAATGCAAATTAAGGAATCCTTGCCAGAGTAATGAAGCAAGAAAAAGAAGGAAAGAAAGGGCATCCAAATTGGAAAAGAAGTCAGACTATCTCTGTTTGCTGATGATATGATTGTATACGTAGAAAACCCTAAAGACTCCTCCAAAAGATTTCTAGATTTGATAAATGAATTCAATTAAGTCTTAGGTTACAAAATCAATGTATACAAATCAGTAGCACTGCTACTCATCAACCGCCAACCTGAGAATCAAACCAACAATTCAATCTTTTTTGCAATAGTTGCAAAAAACAAAACAAAACAAAAACAACCCTAGGAATATACTTAACCACGAAGATGAAAGATGTCTGCAAGGAGAACTGCAAAATATTGCTGAATGAAATTGTAGATGACAGAAACAAATGGAAACACGTCCCATGCTCATGGATTGGAAGAATCAATATCATGAAAATGACCATACTGTCCAGTGAAATCTACAGATTCAATGCAATTCTTATAAAAATACCAACTTTGTTTTTCACGGAATTAGAAAAAACAGTCCTAAAATTCATATGGCACCAAAAAAGAGCCCAGATAGTTCAAAGCAGTCCTAAGTGAAAGAACAAATCTGGAGGCATCACATTACTTTACAAATTACACTGCAAGGCTATAGTTACCAAAACAGCATAGTACTGATATAAAAGTAGATGCATAGACCAATGGAACAGAATGGATAACCCATAAATAAAGCCAAACACTTACAACCAACGGATCTTCAATGAATCGTACAAAAACATAAATTGAAGAAAGGACATGATATTCAATAAAAAATCCTGGGAAAACTGGATAGCCACATGTAAAAAAATAAAACTGGATCCCTATCTCTCACCATATATAAAAATCAACTCAAGACAGCTTAAAGACTTGAATCTAAGACCTGAAACTATTAAAATTCCAGAACAACACTAGGAAAAACTATTCTGGACATTGGCCTTGGCAAAGAATTTGTGCCTAAGACCCCAAAAGAAAATGCAATAAAAACAAAAATAAATACATAGGACCTAATTAAACTAAAAACCTTCAGCACAGCAAAAGAAATAATCATCAGAATAAACAGACAATTCACAGAATGGGAGAAAATATTTGCAAACTATATATCTGACAGAGGACTAATATCCAGAAGCCACAAGGAGCTCAAACAAATCAGCAAGAAAAAAACAAATAATCCCATCAAAAAGTAGGCACATAACATGAATAGACATTTCTCAAAAGAAGACATAGAAATGGCCAACAATGAAAAAATGCTCAACCTGACTAATCATCAGAGAGATGCATAGTAAAACCACCGTGACATACCTCCTTACCCCAACCAGAATAGCCATTATTAAAAAGTCAGAAAGCAATAGATGCTGGTGTGAATACAGTTAAAAGGGAATGGTTATATCCTGCTGGTGGGAATGTAAATTAGTACAACCTCTACGGAAAACAGTATAGAGATTTCTCAAAGAACTACAAGCAGATCAACCATGTTATCCAGCAATCCCACTACTGGGTATCTATCCAAAGGAAAAGAAGTCATTCTATCAGGAAGACACCTGTGTGCATATGTTTATTGCAGTACAAGCCACAATTGCAAAGATATGGAATTAACCTAAGTGTCCATCAGGTGATGAGTGGATAAAGAAAATATAATATACATATGCCATAGAATACTACTGAGTCATAAAAAAGAAAGAATGTCTTTTGCAGCAACTTGGGTAAGCTGAAGGCCATTATTCCAAGTGAAGGAACTTGAGAATGGAAAACCAATACCACATGTTGTCACTCATAAGTGGAAGCTAAGCTATGGGTATGCAAAGGCATATACAATGGTATAATGGACATGAAAGACTCAGAAAGGAGGAGGGTGGGAGGGTTTGAGGGTTTGAAAAACTACATATTGGGTACAGTTTACACTACTTGGGTGACGGGTACACTAAAACTTCAGACTCGACCACTGTACAATTCATTCTTATAACAAAAAACTACTTGTACCCCTAAAGCTACTGAAATAAGAATTGCAAGTGAAAACCACAATGATCCATCACCTCACACCTGTTAGGGTGGCTATGATCAAAATGATCAAAGAAAACAAGTGCAGCCAAGGACGCAGAGAAAAGGGAACACTTGTCCACGATTGGTGGGAATGTAATCTGGTACAGCTGCATGGAAAGCAATACAGAAGATCCCCCAAAACCTAAAAATAGAACATGATCCAGCAATTCCACTACTGGGCATACATCCAAAGGAATTAAAATCAGTCTGTTGAAGAGATACCTGCACTCTCACGTTCATGGCTGCACAATTCACAGCAGCCAAGATGAGAAATCAAGTTAAGTGTCCATCGGCAGATAAAGAAAATGTGGTCTATATACACAATGGGAGCTTATTCAGCTATTAAAAAGAAGGCAATCCTGTCATTTGTGACAAGACAGATGAACCTGGAGGACGCTATGCCAAGTAAAATAAGCCAGGTACAAAAAGACAAATATTGTGTGACTGCAGTTTTTTTTGTTTTTTTTAGACAGAGTTTTGCTCTTGTTGCCCAGGCTGGAGTGCAGTGGCATGACCTCGGCTCACTGCGACCTCCGCCTCCTGGATTCAAGTGATTCTCCTGCCTCAGCCTCCAGAGTAGCTGGGATTACAGGCATGCACAACCATGCCTGGCTAACTTTTCTATTTTTAGTAGAGACAGGGTTTCACCATGTTGGCCAGGCTAGTCTCGAACTCCTGACCTCAGGAGATCCACCCCCCTTCGGCCTCCCAAAGTGCTGGGATTAGAGGCGTGAACCACCTCACCCAGCCCTGTGTGATCTCACTTCTATGTGGAACCTAAAAACGTTGAACCCTTAGACCTAGAAAGTAGAAAGGTGTTTGCCAGGGGCTGGGGGTGGGAAGTGGAGGAGTGGGGAGGGAATCGAATGTTGGTCAAAGGATACAGTTTCAGTTAGATAGAAAGAACAATCTTTTGAGATCTATTGCACAGCATGGTGACTGTAGTTAAAAATAACATATAGTATGTTTCAAAATTGTTAAGAGAATGTATTTCAAATGTTCTCATCACAGAAAATGATATGTGTGAGGTGATAAATAGGTAAATTGGCTAGATTTGATCATTCCATAATGTACACATATATCAAAATGTCACATCATACGCCATAGTTATATACAATTGTTATTTGTCAAAGATAAAAAATATGTAAAAATATATTTTTAAAAAGATGCTCAGCATTATTAATCATCAGAGAGATGCACATTACAACCACAATGAGATACCACTTCACGCTCACTAGGACGGCTATAATAAAACACACAATCACAAGTATTAGCAAGTGTGTGGAGACATCAGATCCTTCATACGTTGCTGGGATGAATGTAAAATGTTTAAAATTCTTTGGAAAACAGGTGTTTCCTCAAAAAGTTCAACATAGGACAGGCATGGTGGCCCACATCTGTGATCCCAGCAGTTTGGGAAGCTGAGGCAGGAGGATGGTCTGACCCCAGGGGTTTGAGACTAGCCTGGGCAGCATAGTCAGACTCAGTCTCTAAAAAAGAAAAAGTCAGTGGTGTGTGTCTGTAGTCCCAACTACTCTGGAGGTTAAGGTGGGAGGATTGCATGAACTCAGGAGGTCAAGGCTGCAGTGAGGTATGACTGTGCCACTGCATTCCAGCCTGAGTGACAGAGCAAGACCGTCTAAAAAAAAAAAAAAGAAAAAAAATTTCAACAGAGTTTCTGTATGATCTAGCAATCCCACACCTAGGCATATACCCGAGAACTGAACATATATGTCTGCACAAAAACTGGTACACAAATGTTTAGAGCAACATTATTTACAGTAGCCCCAAAGTGGAAACAACTCAAAGCTCTATCACCTGATAAATGGATAAATAAAATGCAGTCTATCCATGTAATGGAATATTATATGGCAATAAGAAGCAATGAAGTGCTGATACCTTCTATAACATTTGTGAACCCTGAAAATGTGCTGAGTGAAAGAGACCAGGCACAAAAGACCACACATTGTATGATTCCATTTATGTGAAATGTCCATACTCTTAGACCAATCCAAAGGGAGAGAAAGTAATTAGTGGTTGCTTCAGGCTGGGAACGGAGCAATGCTGGGGAGTGACTGCTCTTGGGTGCAGGGTTTCTTCTCGTGGTTATGAAAATGTTCTGGAATTAGATAGTGATGATGGTTGTGCAACTTTGTGAATAAACTAAAAACCAGTGAATTGCATACTTTAAAATAAAGTGGTGAATTTTATGGTATGTGAATTATATCTGAAAAAAGTCAATGAATGCTTAATGAGGAAAATAAGAAAAGAAGGAAACAGAAATTGCACTTGCAGCATCTGGAGATAATCACTGCAAATGTTGTGATGTCGATTTCTAGACTCTTAAGAAAATCTATACATCTTTGGAAAATAAAGTGGGATCATATAGCCCATATGCTTTAGTGAAAGTTTTGTTTTTATACTGCTAGTACTTTTCCTCTGCATTAAGAAATAGTCTCTCTAAATATCAGTGGGTTTCACCTCTGTCTTCTCAAATGTCTTGCCTTCCCACATTTCTATGCCAAGCCATGCTCCTCTTCCCTACTCTCTTCTTCAGAAGAACTTTCCAAGTTCATCGTTCCACCTCCCTCTGGCGCCTCTGCCTCCCCTCAGTGCCTCTGTCTCCCCTGAGCCCCTGCCAGAGCTGCTAGAGGAACCAAGGGGAACTGAAGCCTTCTGGAACGTGAGGTTTGTGGGACTCAGGGTGCTTCTGGAGGGCAGAGTGAAGGTCAAGATCAGCAGAGTTAGGTGGGCACGTACACTCCAGAGCATGCATGCCAGGGGAGGGGAGAGAGCGAGGTCCAAGGAACACACAACTGAGCCCAAGAAGGAATTGGGGAAGAGCGCTGACAGGCAAATTATGTGGCCAGAGGTTCCAGTGTCAGGTCCTGGCTCTCCCTCTTCCTTGTGCTTAGTGGGCCTCAATTCCAACAGCTCTAAAAGACGGGACCAAGTGTTCAACTTTTCCCAACAGCAACACCAACCGTCCATGCTCCCAGGCTTGACCCACCTCCAGAGATTCACCCTGGGGACTGGCCCTTCCAGATGCTTCTGTCATGCTATCTAGATGCCTCCATCAGAAGGAAAGGCATAGTGATGCTATCACAGGAAAAACTGAATTTGCTCCAATTCACTAAGGGAGAGAGTTCCCACCTAATTATTACTACTTCCAACTTACTCGTATCCCACTCAGGGCTCTGAGATTGGGGTCTTGCCCTTTCTTCCACATCTCCTCAGGCTGTGGTTCCCAAACTTGGATGTGCACCAGGATCACCTGGAGGGCATCATGAAACACACCAGGACCACTCCCAGAGCCTGTGAGCTCATGGTCTGGGCTGGGGCTGGAGACACTGTATTTCTAGTATGTTTCCAGGTGATGCCGATGTTGCTGGTCTAGGGAATCCCATTTCAAGGAGCACCATTCAACAGCCTCACCTCTTTCCTGCTCCCCCAGCCATCTGCAGCAAATGTCTCCCCACTAAAGTGGGGGCTCCCAGTGATTTTGGTGGCTTTCACCATTTTGGGAATAGTTTGACTGCCATTTCAATCTCCTCTAATTCTTTTGGTGGATGGATGGATGATGGAGAGGGTAGGAAGTGAGGGGTGGGGATGAAGGAAAAAAAGGCACCAGAGTTTTACTAATAAATGGTAGATTGAGAGGCCAAGGTGGGCGGATCACTTGAGGTCAGGAGTTTGAGAACAGCCTGGCCAAAATGGTGAAACCCTGTCTCTACTAAAAATACAAAAGTTAGCCAGATGTGGTGGCGTGTGCCTGTAATTCCAGCTACTGGGGAAGCTGAGCCAGCAGAATCTCTTGAACCGGGGAGATGGAGGTTGCAGTGAGCCAAAATCGCACCACTGCACTCCAGCCTGGGCCACAGAGCAATACCCTGTCAAAAAAAAAAAATATATATATATATATATATATTGCCAGTATTTATTTGCATGCTAGTCATTCTGATCACAAAGCTCCCTCTTGGAATCATTCTACTAGGTTCCCTTGGAAATATTTTTTTTGTTTTCTTTTTGAGACAGAGCTCTGTTGCCAGGCTGGAGTGCAGTGGCTCAATCTTGGCTCACTGCAACCTCTGCCTCCTGGGGTCACGTGAGTCACCTGTCTCAGCTTCCCGAGTAGTTGGGACTACAGGTGTGTGCCACCACACCCAGCTAATTGTTTTGTATTTTTAGTAGAGACGAAGCTTTACCATGTTGGCCAGGATGGTCTCGATCTTTTGACCTCGTGATCCACCTGTCTTGGCCTCCCAAAGTGGGATTACAGGCGTAAGCCACTACGCTCGGCCTAGTAATATTTTAATAGAGAACCAGCTGTTAGGTTGAAGAAATTACTTCCCCTTTGCTTTCTGGCAGTGTGTTAGGGACATTTCCAATGAGAGGATTCAAATAACACACTTTAAACAAGTCCTGACATAGAACTAGTTTACAAGACAGTTCTGTAGAAGTACATCCCACAGCGTAGAGATCAGCAGTACAGGCTCCAGATAAGAAGGCCTGGGGTTGGATCCTGGCTCTGCTACTTGTTAACTATGTGACTTTGGGCAAATTACTTAAGCTCTCTGTAACTCAGTCTTCTCACCTGTGAAGTGGGGATAGGGATAATAGTACTACCAGGCTTATAATCGATAATGGAATTGTTATCTGTAAAATACTTATGACAATGCCTGACTTATAAGAAGCATTTAATCAACATGGGCTATCATTCCTGGTTCAATGCTTTTGTGCAAACTGAAGTATAAAGATCACTGCAAAGGTGAATCACATGGGCTGGGCCCCCACTGGGGTTATTCTGGATGCTTCTCTCCACTAATAAGGCTACTTGACAGGCAAAACAGATGCTAAGAATGTGAGTTGGAGTCATAATCCCTGGGTTCAATCCTGGGAAAAAACTTCTTCTTAGTTATGTGAGCTAGAACAAGGTGCCTCACCTCTTTCGTCTGTTAAGTGGGGACAGCAGTGGTATCTGCTTCATAGGATGGTGTGATGGTTAACACTGAATGTCAACTTGATTGGA
Organism: Trachypithecus francoisi; assembly: GCF_009764315.1. Classification (NCBI taxonomy): domain Eukaryota; kingdom Metazoa; phylum Chordata; class Mammalia; order Primates; family Cercopithecidae; genus Trachypithecus; species Trachypithecus francoisi. Next base: position 86,548,274 of record NW_022681455.1, on the reverse strand, counting down.
CTGAAAGATGCAAAGTATTGTTCCTGGGTGTGTTTGTGAGGGTGTTGCCAAAGGAGAAGAACATTTGAGTCTGTGGGCTGGGAAAGGCAGACCCGCCCTTAATCTGGGTGGGCACCACCTAATCATCTGCCAGCATGGCCAGGATGTAAAGCAGGCAGAAAAATGCGAAAAGGCTACAACTGGCCTGGCCTCCCAGCCTCTTTCTTCCGTGCTGGATGCTGCTTGCCCTTGAACATCAGACTCCAGGTTCTTCAGTTTTGGAACTGGAACTGGCTTTCCTTGCTCCTCAGTTTGTAGATGGCCTATTGTGGGACCTTGTGATCATGTGAGTTTATACTTAATAAATAAATAGGCTGGGCACGGTGGCTCAAGCCTGCAATCCCAGCACTTTGGGAGGCCGAGACGGGCGGATCACAAGGTCAGGAGATCGAGACCATCCTGGCTAACATGGTGAAACCCCGTCTCTACTAAAAAAAATACAAAAAAACTAGCCAGGCGAGGTGGCAGGCGCCTGTAGTCCCAGCTACTTGGGAGGCTGAGGCAGGAGAATGGCGTGAACACAGGAGGCAGAGCTTGCAGTGAGCCGAGATGGCACCACTGCACTCCAGCCTGGGCGACAGAGCGAGACTCCATCTCAAAAAAAACTATATATATATATATAAATATATATATATACACACATATATATATGTGTGTGTGTATGTGTGCGTGTGTGTGGAGGGTACTTAATTTAATAATACACAGAGTAAGTATCCTCTATTTTAATGTATTCTCTTTCTCCCTCCATTACTAGAGTATAGCAGAAAATAGTTTTTCTACCTGGATATGCAACTGGGCTACCACTTCATTGAAACAACTCAGGATGCTTAATTTCCCTTGTAAAACTGATTTTCACTCCATGTTCGCAGGGCGGGCTCTCCATGTTTTGAATGTCTTGGCACCGTGTTAGAGGATAGGCACAAATGGAAGTCTAGACAGCTGGTTGCTGACCACTCCTCCCTTGATTGTGCTTGTATCAGCTTCACTTTTGGAAAGCATTTTAAAGGAATGATAAAGTAGCTTAGTTTCAGAGTTTAGGTTTAAAATGTCTTTCCATTTTTCCATCAAAAGTCCAAAATGGCCAAAAATAAAACAATTAAAAAGGCCTTTAATTATCAGGTCTATTTGGAATATCAATGTGTGTAAAGCATGTGGGCCACTACCCACTCCAAGCTCCATTTCTAGAACACATTTTTTAAACTGTGATTCATTTAAACTTGTTTTTTCATTTCACCAATAACAAAATAGAAATAATCAAATATGCATATACACACATATCTGTATATATAATTTTAGGGGGATAATCAATTTCATGCGTTTGAGGTTTCAAAACCAATAGGAGTTGGTCCATGTAAATTCAAGTTGGTCTGAATCACTAGCATTTATTAAATTATCATGGAGCACAACCTGTATCTCTTTGGTCGATTTATTGACACAATTTCCTCAATTATGAAGAGTGGTGAGGGGGCAGCATTAGGGGAAAAGGCAATCCAGGTGATCTAAGACAATGCGATATAGGGGAAAGGAGAGTGCAGCAAAAGGCTCCTGATCCATCCCATGATACGGCCACTGTCCAACCAGCCGGACCCTCCCCTCACTCTTGGGTTCTGTGATAAAGGCTCCTGGTTTGGGCTGATGGGAGAAGGGAAGTCACTTCCTGTAACTGGCAGCACTGGGAGGCCACGGCTCACTCTAGTCAGAACAACGCGGTTTCATGTTCATAGAAACCTCAGGTCCAACTTTAATCAGTCCACTCTTGCTGGGCAAAGGGGAGAAAGGGCATCCTGAACATGTTTTCACTAGGGCCTGAAATCTTAACACCTGACATCACAAGGCTTAGATTCCAGTGGAAAGATGGGTGATAAACACACACATAAATAAGCAAGATAATTTCAGAGAGAGGCAAGCGACTGAAGGGTCAGACGCTGTGACTTAATTGAGTCTGGCCTGTGGGATAGTTGCAAATCCCTCTCTGATGATGAAGTGTAGCTGAGACCTGAGTTATGAGGAATGAATGGTGCTTGAGGTCTTGGCTGGTTTGGGACAAAGCTCCCATTTCAGCTCTCTCCCTGGTATTGTTCAGGAACACGAGCTGCTGCTCTTCCCAGGGTTCTGCTATCTGTCCCTTTTCTTGTGACATTGTCTGAGGTGAGCTCTGCAGGAGTAGGGACTTTGGTTCACCGCTGCACTCCACCCGGCAGAACAGTGCAGGGCCCAACATAAGCACCTGTGGAATGAATGAATGAATGAACCAATGAAGGAATGGAGTAGCTCCTCTGTCTCCTCCAAATCGCCAGGCCCCTGTGTTCCTTACCTTAGTGAGTGCAAGTGACACCCTCCGGTTCCCAAGCCAGAAACCTGGTGTCAGCTCTGACACGTTCTCCCTCCTCCAGCCTGAGCTGATTCTTTCTCAGACCTGGCTTTGTGGGTTTTGGGCCTCTTCCAACAGCCTCTTCACGGGATCCCGTCTTCAGCTCACCCTCTCTTGCGAATGCTTCCTGTTTCAGCCAGGCAGATGAACATAAGATAGGACTCTGATCAAGGCCTTTCTCTTCAGGTGCTCTGCGGCTGCCCATGCTGTCCGAGCCCCTCGGGATGGTGCAAGCCTGGAACAGTTTAGTGCCAGGACGTGCCCTCTCCTCCCGTCTCGCCCTCTTTTCTCTTTTATCCTGAAACCGGTCGCGCCCTAAACACCCACAGTGTCTGCGCAGTTGGTATTCAGTAAATGGTGCGGCGAACTGGGGTGCTGCTGAGAAATGAGCCAGCTGTGTCCCCAGACCTCTGGGGGGAGTAGGGGGGAAGTTGTGGGGAGAGAGGATAGAAGAGGTGACAGCTGAGACAGGTGTGCAAGCGTCTTCCAGGGGAGCCTACTGTGGCAAAATGGGGTCCCCTGACCATTGGGTTAGAGAGGTCTTTGGGCTGTTCTGCCAGGATACCTACCAAGCACCGATCCCTGCCAGCCCTGTGGGATCAGGGGCATCCCAGAGGCCTTGGGTCAAAAGATATGACGTGGGCCCCTGACACAAGGGATCCCAGGAAGTTGGGGGCATCAGGGCAGAGGCAAGGACAGGAGCCAGGCTCGAACTTCAGAGCAGCGCGGACACTGCAAGACTGGCGAGCTGGAGCCCACGTCTGTTTTTGCAACAGCTCGCCCTGGGGGTCCCAGCTCAGGTGTGGGTGCCTTCTTAGGCAGCAGCTCCTCCCCCATCCGCCCGCCTCTCCTCACAGCTGTCCCAGGCCTCTCTAAAACCAGGGGCCCAGAGTCAAAACCTAAATTGAACCTCCAATGGAGCCGGATTGTAGCTCGGAGCAAGGGGCCTAGCACGCCCTCGGGAGGCGGCGGGAGCAGGTACCCAGAGAGGAGTGGCGCCCTCCCATGTTCAAAGACGGGAAGCGAGCGATTCTGCAACAAGAGCCGCTCTGCATCTGCATTAGAGAAGACTGATTTGTCCATCTGATGTGTTGTTTCCATAGAAGCAGGGCTTAACCTTTTAAGTGAAGATTTAAAAGCTACCTAATGTATTTCAGATTAGGCTTCAAGCATCTCAGTACTTAAGGCTGAAGTGTTTCTGTGGGACTTGCTGTAACCATTCATCTACCCGCCAGACACAGCCTTTCCAGGGTCTGAAGGCTCTCACTGCGGCAGCAATCTAGGTTGTTTATTTTTTAAAATTAACTTCATCAGGAGATATAACTCCTGTGGGAGATCATCAGAGTATTAATAATACCTTTTAATTAACGAACAGCACTGACTTCTCTTCATAAACACAGGAAGACCGGCACACAGGCAAGATCTGCACACACGTTCAATTAATTTATTGTATTCTTCCAGATCGGACATAAAAAGCATCTTGGGAATTGAGATCACAACACAATGTTTACACCAGTTTCAAAATCAGACTTGCACTGAATTCTTTTTAAAAGAACATAGTAATTTTTAAAAATCTAAATATTTACATATTAATAGCACATATATACAGAAGATTGAGACATTATCCATAGATACGGATTTTTTTTTCCTGAGGAAGTGTGTGAAAAGGATTTCTGAATAAAGTCTGTACAGTAGTCACAGTAAGTAAACACAATTTTAATTTATAAAATACGTTTTTGTTTTTTTTTTAGGATGGGGTCTCACTGTGTTGCCCAGGCTGGAGTGCAGTGGCCCAGTCTCAGCTCACTGCAACCTCCGCCTCCCGGGTTCAAGCGATTCTTCTGCCTCAGCCTCCCGAGTAGCTGGGACTACAGACGCATGCCACCATGCCTGGCTAATTTTTGTATTTTTAGTAGAGATGGGATTTCACCATCTTGGCCAGGCTGGTCTCCAACTCCTGACCTCGTGATCCGCCCGCCTCGGCCTCCCAAAGTGCTGCGATTACAGACGTGAGTCATCGCACCCTGCAATATGATTTTACTGTTGCAGTTTTGATATGTATTTCCAGTGTGTGGATTCATTCATTGCACATATCTTTGGGTTGAACAAGCCCCATCCGTCCGCAAGTGATAAACACTCCAAGTCGTGGCCCCGCCTTGGAAGGCAGTGCTTCTGAAGGCTCCTGGCGAATCTCTAACAGACCACAGTTGGAAGTTAGTGTTTCTGCCTTTACCAGCAGCATACTCATCCTATTTTAACAGAGGGAAAGGTCACTAATTAATCTTTTCCCTTCCCTCGAGTAATATTTCCTTCTGGGAGGCAGAGGACAGATTCTAAAACCCATGGTGCAAAAAACACAAGAGCCGCGGTTCGCAGTATTTCATGAGACCGCTTGATAAAACAAAGCTACCGTTTTCAGGAAAGGGATTACTTACTGGGCAGAAATGGAAAAAGGCTAACAGGAAGGTATAATGGAAATAATTCCTCCAAACCTTCCTTGTAGCCCCAAAAAGAAGAAAAATAAGCCACACATACACGGGATGTAGCTTGTCTAGTAGTTAGGTTGATTCCACAAGCCACGCCTAAAGCCTGCTTTTTGTCACAGTACAGGGATGCCTTCTCTCATCTTTGATGACTGGCTGGTCTTTGGTGGAATAGGGATTTATCCCAGAGCACCCCTCCTATCTCTAGATTTAGCATTTTCAGTGTGATGTGACATGAGTACTTTGGACAGGGTAGTCAGGAAATCTGGGTTCTAGGCTAACGGACTCTGGGCAACCACTTACCCTCATTCATGCTCAGTTGCCCCACCTGCAGAACGAGGGGTGGGACTGAGTAGCCTCTACAATAACTTTTAGCTCTTAATATTCTGTGCTTTCCTAAATCCAGGGCTAGGGGAAGGTGTTGGAATGCCAGTAGGCAGGTGTGAACCCTGGGTTTGGTGATCTGCAGTCCAAATTGTTTTCCTGACAATTTTTGGCCTTTGGGTGAAGTGGCAAAGATTCGATGCAATTTGCTTTATACAATAAATGAACTGTAAATGCAATGTTTCTAAATAACACAGTATTTTAAATTCACCTTTATTAAAGAAAGAAATCGCAGGTAAATATTTCTATAAAACAAATACCTTCATGGCAAGATATCTTTTAAAAATAAATCCAGATTTTCGTATATTAGTTTTATATAAAGCAAAGGACAAGTATACTAGAAACCAAATAAATGATAAAATATTCAGTACATTTTTAGCTAGTTGGCACATGGTGCCAAAACCCTGTACCACTCAGTTAAAACCATCTGTTAAAATGGCTGTTAGGTATCATGTAGATAACTGATTGATTTTCTCACCTTTTATTTAGTTGTTTTGTCATTGTATTGACGCAACTTAGGTGATAGGTTTTTCTTTCCTAAGAACTCATAGGTCATTTGCACTTAGTTACAAATGGCTATCTGGGGGGCACTGATGTCATGAATGATTTCATCTAATGGGTCAGAGCTATCCTTCTCCCAAAACAACTTTTTCATCTTCTTCATCTTCTAAGATGATGAAGGTCTAATTAATCTTGGCCTTCACAACTGCTCTCTCAGCACTGGAAAGAGCCATGTTCCTTTATACTGCATCTAAGCAATTTACATTAAAATAAATATGTGTCAAAGCTCTATATATTCACACTGAGGTACTGAATGAAAATAGGGAAGAGAGAACTACTTCTTTTTAATGGACAATGAACTAACTGAATCATATGCTGGACTTTTAAAGGGTAATGAATCAATCCTAAAAATGATTTTAAAAATCTTATATCAAATTGGAGGCTTGATTATCACACATCACAAAGAAAGTATATGAAATGATTCAAACATGACAGGTAAGCTTGACAGAACACCCACACTTTGCAGGAGCCTGAAATGCTACGTGGATCTTTGTGGAATTTCAAACGGAAGTTACATATGCCACTGAACAATGTCAGTAAAATCAAAGTCTAGGCAATGAAACCTGGTTCTGTGTCTTCCATGTTTTCTCTCCTGGTGTCAAATATATTACCACAACAGAGACAAGAAAATGAAGGGGGAGAGCCGCTTCTCTAAGGAAGAGTTGTCCATGTGTCTGTGACATGGCTGGAGGGGGGTGTTCCGGACAAGTAAAGAACTTCCTGGGGAGGTGTCTGTGCTTCACAGTTAAGTCGCTAAGTTTCTAGCCAAGGCTTTAGTTGTCCTCTCATGAAAAATTGTAGAAATTTGAAATTTGTAATGATGCTTTATGAGAAAGCCCATGAATGTGTATTACTATTAGAGTATATCCACATACTATCCAGTAATAGAAAATGGCCTAATAAAATATAATTTACCCACAAAACAGAGTATCATTCAGGTATTAAAATAATGCACTTGGCACCACTGCACTCCAGCCTGGGCAAGAGCAAGACTCCATCTCACAGTAGTAATAATCATCATCATAATAATAATGCATATGAAGATTTGCCATAAAGTGGAAAAATGCTTGTTAGGTAAAAACAAATAAAAATTTGGGAAACAAAATTTTACATGTTTGATCTCCACTATATAAATAAATAAAATGGAGAAACATTTGCAAAAAATCATCCAATAATGGTTGTCTGTGGGTGGTAACAGCAATTGAAATGTTCTTTCTTACAATTTTATTAATTTTTTAAAAGAAAAGTATGTAAAATGCCAATTTATGACAATTGCTAAGTCCAGATGAACATCCCCCATTTCAAATTTGGAAGCCCTATTTTAAATTTTAGAAAGCATTGTTTTGACCTCACTTTCTCTATACTTTTTTAATGTGAATTGTTGCTAGCTCCTGGGTGGCTTTTGAGCCCCAGGCCCTTTCCACACGTCTGTGCTATAGCATCGATGTAATTCCTTCTGCCTCTCACACTAGTCTGAGGGCATTTGTACACCAGCACCCAACACAGGGCTGATGCCTGGTAGTTGCTCCAAAAGGTTTAGTGAATAGGGTTAAGGGAAAATAAAATGGATGCACTATAGAAGTGGATCCATTTTTGTTAAAACATGATGAATAGAAGGTTGCTTACATATAATGCATCCAAACAAATGTCATCCTACCTTCTGCGTGTAACCCTACCCTAGTCACTTCTGGTTCATAGAAACACTTAAGGACTTAAAATAAACCCTTTTCTCTGCCCTTCCCCCAAACACACAAATTTGGAAGGAGGAAAAAAAAAAACTTTAAAAAGCAATGAAAGCATTGTTGAATCTTTAGAAAGAACTAACTGTTGCTAGCTCAGATAAACTGGGTAATGAGAGTCTGTATCAGAGCCCTTGGTCAATCCTGTGGTTCTGACCAATGAGGCTCAAGTCTAAGGATGATACCACATGTGCAAGAAAGGTGGAATTCTTAAAGGGATAAACGTTTTTATTTATCATGCTGCTCAGTGATTTGTATCAAATATCTATCAATAGTTTAGTAAAAAGACCTGCATGTGTGTTATACTATTGTCTTCATTATGACCTCACAGCCTTGGTAAAGTTTGAGAAAAGACTGGAAGAACTGAGATTGAGCTGCAGTGAACCGGGCCAACTGACGATGAACATTTTAACAGTAAAGACTTGGACAGTGAAGTGGACACCTAAAGGCATAGCGCATCCATCATCTCTTGGGATCTCTAAGAAATATGCAGAGAAAAGCTGGCTTTGGCTTAGGTGTGAGAAATCTATACGGTATCATGGCTGGGAGTCGAGGGACCTGGGTTCCGGCCAGGCCATCAACCAGCTGTGAGACCTTGGGAAAGTCACTTAATGTTTCTGGACCTCAGGTTTTTTTTTTTTTTTTTTCCTGTAAAATAAAAGGACTGGATAAAAAGAAGGGATTGGACTAGATGATCTGTCAAGTTCTTTCTCATTCTCAGATTCCTTGACTTTTTTTTTTCAGTTTCATGAGGCTCTTCTAGCACCCTCTGTGCTCAGTTTTCTCATTGGAAACATGTCTCCATCTTCAGATAGGAAAATACAAAGGCATTCTGTACTCACCACTTGGAGGTGAATATAAACTTCAAAGGGAGTGGTTTTCAAATAAGAAAAGCTCACTGTGTCATGTGACATGGGGAGGACAGGCGGTGCAATTGCCTGGGGCGGTGGGGCACTTGGGAGAGGGAGACCACTTGGGAAGCACAGCTAGAAAGGCATGGTGCTCCCCTGAAGGGCCTTTTGAAGGGAGGGTCTGTTATGACTAGGATTTCATAGATCCGCTAGGATTGGACCTGGGTGATAAGAATGAGGCTGATATGAGTGCCCTGATATTCAGAGAACGACAGATTGGGGAGGAACAACAGACATCACGTGTTTTAATTCTCTTAATTCACAAATGTAAAAACAAAGCCAAATAAGAGGAGAAATCACTTTTATATAATGACTATATACAGGAAGAACTTGATGTAAGCAGGTCATTTTGCACTATGTAGCTCATTTCATTTATCTGTCCATCGATCTGTTGTTTAGCTACTCAGTGGCAGAGAAAGCAATGTGTCACTTACATGGCTGAATTTTCCTGTTGCTCTGAAGCTCTGAAGTTCACTAACACATGCCTATCCTACGCCTGTGAACATGGCTTTCCTTGCCATTTTGGGATATGTGCTGTCCATGAATATATGGCCTGGTGAAGTTCCTACACAGCCTAGATACTCCACTAAGATTTGCTGAATTTAACTCAAACAGACCATCCCAAATCTAGAGGAAAAAACATTAGGTTGAGCTTTTTCAGTAAGAGGGTTTTTGAGGGTACCTGGGTTTGTGGGCAGAGAATCTTCAGATATCCTTTTGAGGACAGTCAGTAGAGTCAACCAATGGAGGGAATACATTGTTTTCCACAAGGCTCATTGATCAGTCACCTGCCCCTCTGGCTCTCAGATATGAACCCATACACCGGTAGGAAGCCAGGGTCAGAAGCATTACTAGAGAGTCAAATAATATGAAGTTGGAATTATGTCTATGGCTTAATACAACAGTGTGCAGCTTTTGCTTCCATGGAAGGGGGTCTTCAGCTGATCTGGTCCTGGTATGAGGAATGTGCCACTCACACCAGATGGCTGGACTTGTTCAAATCACTCAATTAAAACACAGTGTTCATTGAGTGTCCACTGCTCAAGGCTCCAAGGCTGTTTGGAGGAGGTGGGAGAGGATAGCCTAGCCATGAATTTGATCACACAAAATTACTGGTCCCTGTTTTAAAGTGAAATCTCATTTCATGTTAAAAATATTGTGTAATGTCCAAAGGTTTGGGGAAGCAAAATGTTGGGATACTTACTTCTCAAGATTTGCTCTTCTGAGATTTTTATGAAAATAAGAGTATGAGAAAAATGCTTTTCTATTCAATATGAAATCATCTCTGCATCTGAGGCCTTGAGAAGCTCCAATGTCCAGGGCCTGGGTCCACTGCAGAAGCAGTTTGCTCAAGCGTCTGCATGTCTAACGTTAAAGTCATTTTCAATGCAAACATTTTTGTGGGTTGCATTTTCCATGGGGTGATGAAAATTTAAATACATTTTATTTACCTGTTGGTGGTAGAGAAATGCCATCCAGTCTTTCAACACCATCAGCAATCTCTGCTGGTTACAAACATAAAACACAAATCTCATTAGTTTCAGGGAGCACATTCATTTGACTGAAAACAGTGATACAAATTTCCAAACTGCAGTGTGCATAACAGTTTTCACCATTCTTCTCCCTTTTCAGCTATCATTGGTTCATATTATAGATGTTAATATCATTATTTGAATACAATATTTTTTGATAATAGTGATATAAAATAAACTTTCCTGTATTACAATTTTTTAAATCTTATGAGCCTCATTCCAGTAATCACTGATGATTTCTGTTTATTTTTACTTATTTACATAGGCTTAAATATCGAACCAGCATGTAGGCTGAATTGTTTAAATAGGGTCATAGAGGGGATGTGTCAGTGAATTCCTGCTGTAGACTTGCACTTGGCATGGCCAGAACCACTCCTAGGGGGCAGCTTAGGAAATCTTGAGAATTAACCTTTCTTTGGAGATGACTGATTCAGATCCTAGAGCTGCTAATCTAACTCTGGCATCAATGTGGTCACAAAGAAGGAACAAGTGTTGCTTCAAAACATTCTCCATTTCCACATTTTAAAATGCAAACCTTCCCTCATCTCTGATAAATGTATCCATCTCCTTGGGAGTTTTCCAAAGGTAGATCCTTCAGTCATAAAAAACCTTCCGTTAAATGAAAAAAAAAAAAGGTGCTCGTGTGTCTCCTGATAATGGATGGGCTTGTTAGTTTCCCTTAACATGTGAGGACAGGGGAAAACATCACATTATGGCCCCTGGGATAGTTTTGGTGGTGCCCTCCAAGGCCCAGAGTCTGTGGTCCCTACAGGAAGGCCCATGCTGACTGCATAATGTGTGTGGGGCAGCCCTTGTGAGGCTGTTGAATGAGGTTGGCTTTGGCACCATGTTGTAACACTGAGTCAGTAGAAGGCTAAACCAGTACTACATACTTGTTTTGATAGTTGTTGCTTTAAACACAATCAGGGCTCAGCTATAGCTAGAAACATTATAAAGCTCCCCTGTCTCCTTCATCCTCCAACATCTTGTCCTCAGATGAACACTCACTGGCATTAGTGAAAGACCCCTTGCCTGCTGACCTGCTAGATCCACCACAAAAAGAAATCACTGAGAAGGGACGAAATATGCAAGACCAATCTAGGTTGGAGAAGATTAGCAACCACCAAAAATGATGTTATAGACGAATATTTAATAACATAAAAATATTCAGTCAAACCACGGGATAAATGGTGTGATTAAAATTCTGGAACAGGTTTACAGAAAAAAAATACAGGACACGCTGAAATGTGAACTGCGTTTCCCTCTGGATGAAAGGCTTTAGGTGTTTTAAATTTTGTTCTATGGCTTTTAGAAATTATTTTATATATGAAAAATAATGAACATATGTTTATATTTAGAAGACATGGTTTTTTTCTAATTGGTTTGAGTGAGTTGGAATAGACAGATGGTCTGCATGGTAGTTCTCTCATTGCCTAGGATTTGAAAAATCCTTCAATATTAATCATAATCATGAAAATATCCACCATTTATTAAAGGCTTGCTGAGCACTTGACATGCAATGTGTCATTGAATCCTTAGGAAACTCTACAAGGTGGGTCTGTTGTTCTGCCCATCTTAACAAATGCAGAAAGTGAGAAAGTGAGACAGAGGTTAGGAAGCTCACTCCAGGTAACACAGCTAGTAAATAACAATGCCAAGGACATGAATCGGGTTAATGTCTGGGCTATTCATCTCTTTGCTATTAATAGTCCAAAGATACCACATGCATGAATATGAGCTAATTTCTTAAATCTTTGAGTTCTAGTTCATTCTATATTTTAGCCACTTTCTTTACATGTACAATTGCTTTTCATTTAGTTATAACAAGATCGGTGTGGGGTATAAACTGATCTTCCATCTGTGATTCAGCTATCTTCCCTTTGAAAAAATGGGCCTATGCTTTTATGTGCTTTAGTAAAAACAGAACACATATAACCAAAAAAAAAAAAAATAGATGATTGTATATAAATTAGAGCATGCTAGCTGCATGAATAGGGGACGAGAGTCAAGGAGGAAGAGCATTATTGTATTATTCAAATTTGATTATAACATCTATCTGCAACAACGAGCTCACAATCTTTCTTCCCTGGTGACAATCAAGTTGTTAAGTTTGGAAAAGATTGAGCAAGTCCAATAAACATTTAACAGCAATGACATCTTTACTCTGAGATCTAACAAAATTAATATATTATGATTTCAGCTGTGAGAAAAATCATCTAATGAAAATGATAAAAATGCCCGGCGCGGTGGCTCACGTCTGTGGTCCCAGCACTTTGGGAGGCCGAGAAGGGCAGATCACGAGGTCAGGAGATCGAGACCATTCTGGCTGATATGGTGAAACCCTATCTCTACTAAAAATTAAAAAAAAACAAAAACAAAAACAAATTAGCCTTGCATCGTGGTGGGCGCCTGTGGTCCCAGCTACTCGGAAGCCGAGGCAGGAGAATGGCGTGAACCCGGGAGGCGGAGCTTGCAGTGAGCCGAGATCGCTCGGCACCACCACACTCCAGCCTGGGCTACAGAGTGAGTCTCCGTCTCAAAAAAAAAAAAAAAAAAAAAAATGTATACCAGGAAAAAGGAATCATTGGAGTTATAGAATAAAGATTATTCCATGTGATGAGAGATGAGAGCCCCAAATGAATTTCTATTTGGATTCACATAATGACATAATGGCCTTTCAAATCTGTGTGGGGCACTACTTTTTTTTTTTTTTTTTTTTTAAGGCAGTGCAGGCTTCCTTAAGTGGTAGCCAATTCGCTTGTGGAGTCAGAGTCTCTACCTCATTCCAGGAATGGAGCTAGATATGATAAATAAGGTTGAAGTTGTGCAATATCTATGTGACACTTCTGCTAGGAACGCAGAAGAGAAGGGCCATGGTGCCGATCACAAGTATCTGGGCAGATCATCTAAACCAGCGGTCAACAGTTATAACGTTCAACATCAAATATTCTGATGTGTAAGGGGCAGGAGTGTGCAGTCTTCCAAGTGAGGGGAGGCTCCTCGAGGAGGGGAGGGGTGGGGAGCAGGCTATGGCTTGGATCTCATCCTGTAGAAATGGGCAAAATGGGCATTTGTGATATGAATTATTAATAGAAATGTGACATGGTTACGGGATGTGTTCCCTGGCCAGTCTGCTTGTGGGAAAGAGAAGAGGGATGTGGCGGCATATCCCTACGGGGTGCGTGTCTCTTTGCTGGTGGGACAGGGGAAGGGAATAGAGACCAGAACTCACAATAATCGCTCTCAGCATCTGATGACAGAAGGAAAATAAGGTGTGTTTATGTGTAAAATATACAGCATAAAGAAGGCACCAGAACAACATTTAAACTGTGTTTCTTACTCAGTCGTGTAATCCACTGCCAGCAAAGTCTTTCTGGGTCCCTGAGAACAGCCTTCTACAGAATTTCCCCATTATGTCTTTTTTTTTAAGAAACAGTGTCTCGCTGTCACCCAGACTGCAGTGTAGTGGCCAGTCACAGCTCACTGCAGCCTCAAACTCCTGGGCTCAAGTGATCCTCCCACCTTAGCCTCCCAAGTAGGTTGGACAACAGGTTCGTGCCATCTTGTCTGGCTAATTTTTAAGTGGTGTGTGTGTGTGTGTGTGTGTGTGTGTGTGTAGATAGGGTCTCTATCTCCACAAAACATCTGGAGATGTTGCCCAGGCTGGTCTTGAACTGCTGGACTCAAGCAATTCTCCTGCCTCAATCTCCCAACTATTTTTAATTTTTGAGGAAACCCCATACTGCTTTTCATAATGGCTACACTAATTTAGATGAAATTAGAGATTTGTGGCCTCCTTGATATAATCATTCTTATTTGATGGGAGAAAGCTGACTACACAGGGATTCTTCACTACTACATTGGCCCCCACTGTCAATTTGGGGAAGCTGAGACTTCAGTGACCAAATCTGAACAGTCACAATTCAACTGGTGCTGACTTTTCATGGAAGAATAATTCCAGAGCTCCAAGCCCAGAATTTTAAACACACACACACAATCTGTGCAAGCACGTGTGCACATCACCACCCCCACCCGCCTTAAAATCCCTTTTACTGCTTGTAGAAGAGATTCTTTCTTCTTCTTCTTCTTTTTTTAACCTGAAGCAACTTGTAGTTTTATAAAGTCATGCAGATCCAAACAAATAAAAATCAATAGGCAAACAGAAGCAAACCATAAAAGAGAGATCCGGTTTTCATATATAAGAGCATTAGGCCACAAATGAGATTAGCAATCTTTTTCACTTGTACTATTCAAAGCAAATGTCCTCACATAATTTTTCCTATTTAGTCTGAAGGTGAGTTTCAAAATCTATTTGAGTAAGACTTTAAGAGATCAAATCACAGCATATTATACACAGTATTTCCTTCAAAAGACAAGACACTGAAATAACCTAGAGCCAAGTATTATACTTTATAAAGTCTAAGAATTCATAAGTGCTTCTCCAATTATTTTTTTGCACCTTAGTCATACCTGAGCGTCTTTTAAACCTCCTTCTGGCCAGTTCAATTTGATCCTGTAGAATCTGTACCCAATCTCTTGGGCCAGGAAGCTTATCCACATGGTTAGCTCTACAGTACTTTCTGTGAAGACTGAAAAAAAATGTAAAATATTGTTAAATACCTTAACAAGTAAAATTTGCAGTTATGAACCAGAAATATATTCTAAAAAGAAAAAAGTATATTTCTAAATGATGTCAGTTCTGCACGATATATCTTCAGTGTCTCTATTATATTTCTTTGGTAAAGATGGAGATTGGCAGGTGTGGCTAGGTCCAATGCGTTGTGCTTCAAAATGAAACCAGCGATATTCACTAAGTAGTTTGTATGGAAGCTGCTCTTTCTACTGGCTCCACATCTATGTGTATGTGTCTTATAAGCAGAGAAGAAAATGTTTCCTAAGGGTCTACTGATGTTATGACAAGGTTTAGCAAATGTATTAAGAGAGTTCACCTTTTTTGTTGTCAATTCAAAATTGAATGCAAAATTACATGAAAAGATGATATTTCTCGTGGTGATTTCTACTAACTCAATCAGTACTCAAATAATAATGCAGTTGGTGTCATGACAAAAATTCCAATTCTACCAAGATTCTATTCCAAGGTCAACTCCTTGTACATCGCATGAGCTCCCCGATTAAGCACAAAGGGAACTAAGGGGAATCCCATGGCAGGACACAGGGAACCAGGACAATAATCATGGGAAGGCTGTGCATAGTCTGTAGCTGCACACGCGGCGCTGGGGGTGACATTTCTGCCTCACACTCATTCTTGAGCACTTTTTTTTTTTTTTTTTTTGAGAGGGAGTCTCGCTCTGTCCCCCAGGCTGCAGTACAGTGGCGCCATCTCAGCTCACTGCAAGCTCCGCCTCCCGGGTTCATGCCATTCTCCTGCCTCAACCTCCTGAGTAGCTGGGACTACAGGCACCCGCCACCTCGCCCGGCTAGTTTTTTGTATTTTTTTAGTAGAGGCAGGGTTTCACCGGGTTAGCCAGGATGGTCACGATCTCCTGACCTCGTGATCCGCCGATCTCAGCCTCCCAAAGTGCTGGGATTACAGGCTTGAGCCACCATGCCCGGCCTCCTGAGCACTTTTAAACTCATCTTTTCAACTTGTTTTTTGTAAGGTCAAGATCTGGTAGGCTATCACATCACGTTGCCTCCTTGGTATTTAAAATATTGGTAATTTCAATGTTTTAAAAGTTTTCTCTTAAAAAACAAAAAGGCAAAAGAAAATATTGACAGATTCAACTGCAGAAAAAGGTAAAATTTCTATTGAATGAAAAATAAGACATTTCATCAGAATGAGAAAAGCTAGTTTTACTAAATGTGACCAGAAACGTTCACTATCTACTGTCAGATAAAGAGCTCATTCAAATAAAAGAATAACTTCAAAAGTCCCTATAGATAAATGGGCAAAAAATGTTTAATAAAACATATTAGGAAAAATGTTCAATTAATATGTAAACCAAAGAACTGCAAAACACACTTTATACCTACTAAAATTAGAAAAACAATTTAGAAAGCTAATATGCGATACTGATAAAATTGGTACATTTAAACATTACCGTTGGTGCAAACAGGCAAAACTCTTTTGAGAAATAAGAGTAATATTTAATGGGAGACATAAAACTGTTATACCTTTGGACTGGTAATCTTACTCCTGGAAATTTATCTTAAGGAAATAACTTGAAAAATAAAAGCAGTTATATGTGATATCTACTGTCAAACACATGGAAACAATCCAATTGTGCAGTAAGAGATCGATGTCAGTAGTGTGGCGGATACATTTCAGGGAGCCCAGAGTGAAGCCGGGGCTCCCCTTCAGGAAGCTACTGTGAAAGTCTGAGCCAGTGAAGCATCTAGGGCCTCTCAGAGAACTGGCATTGTTTGGTTAATCACATGATGTGGTAAAAAGAGAAGAAAGGGAAGGTGTGTGAGCTGAAAGAACATCGCAGGCTTGGTTTGGAGCATGCTGAGTTTGGGTGTCTGTGGAGCACCCATGTGGAGATGGCAGATATAGTCCTGGTTACAGGACCCCCAGCAGATACCAACATCTGCAGAGCATCAAGTCCCTGATATAGGCCAGACATGGTGGGTCATACCTGTAATTTCAACACTTTAGGAGGTTCAGGTGTGAGGGTTGCTTGAGGTTAGGAGTTTGAGACCAGCCTGGCCAACACAGTGAGACCCTGTCTCAGTTAATCAATCAATCAACCAGTCAATCAATCAATAAATAGATAAATCCGGGAGTGGTGGTACAAGTCTGTGGTTCCAGCTACTCAGGAGGCTGAGGCAGGAGGATCACTTGAGCCTAGGAGTTCGAGGCTCAGTGAGCTATGATCACACCATTACACTCCAGCCTGGGCAATCAAATGAGACCTTAAGCAACTTGTACAACTGTGTCCCGAGACTCTGGAGCATACAACAGCAGTGGAGGGGTGCCCAGCCTATTTGCATTATTTTTTATTGTTGCATTGAATTTTTTTTTCTGAACATTTTCTATCTGCAGTTGGTTGAATCTGTGGACATAGAACCTGCAGACAAGGAGGTCAAATGTATTTAGACAGAGAAATCTACAGTTGAGAAGGGGCCAAGCTGAATACACTGGTTTAAGAGGCACAGACATACATGTGGTGGTTAAAACAGTGAGAGAGGCTGGGCACAGTGGCTCACACCTGTAATCCCAGTACTTTGGGAGGCCGAGGTGGGTGGACCCCTTGAAGTCAGGAGTTTGATACCAGCCAGGCCAACATGATAAAACCCCATCTCAGCTAAAAATACAAAACATTACCCAGGCATGGTGGCATGTGCCTGTAGTCCTAGCTACTCAGGAGGTTGAGATAGGAGAATCATTTGAACCTGAGAGAAGGGGGTTGCAGTGAGCCAAGATCGCACCACTAAACTCCAGTCGTGGCAAGACAGCAAGGCTCTGACTCAAAAAACAACAACAGCAACAACAAAACAAAACAGTGAGAGAGAGAACACTCAACAGCAAGAACACAGAGAGTGGAAAGGGCATAGGCTGGGTTGGGAGCCCTGGGGCAGGCTACACTGCCAAGGAGAAGGTGGAGGCAGAAGAGTGCGTTGAAGGGCTCAAGCATGGCTGGCCAGGCAGGAGGGGCAGGGAGAGTGGTGGGAAGGCCAGTGAGTGGTTCTAATAAAAAGGAGGGACCAGCAGGCTGCAGGGCAGAAGAGCGGTAGGAGGGTTGGAGAGATGGCTTGGTGCCCTCTGAAGGTCAGTAAGGGCCAGGATGGGTGGCCACTCTAAGGACACCTGGCCCAGAGGGGAAGGCAGAAGAAGAGGGGAGACAGGAGGGCTGAGGGACAGGGACTTGGGCATGGGTTGTAGGCTGAGGGAGCAGCGGTCTGGCAGGAGAAAACAGGATAAAGGGAAAAAGAGGAGATGGTCAAAGTTACCACCCTGGGGGACTGAGGCTGATGGATCTGGAATCGATATGGAGGGGCTTCCTCTAACAGAAGGAGGGAAACGTCCTTTTCTGAACCCATGGGAAGGAAAGATGGTTGATTCAGAAGTGGTTCTAGGCTGGAGCAAACACTCCTGAGGCCTCAGTGGGCTCAGGGGTGAGGTGCTCTGGAGAATGGAGGGTGTGGGGGAGGCGTGGGATCCTCTCAGAAGAATCGGAGAGGAAGGGGACCACAGACAACTAATACGGCTGGCAAGCTGCAGAGGAGCTATGGGGTAGGGCTATGCAGTGTGGCGACAGGCTACAGGCTTTCCACCTCGGTCCCCTGCAGCTCCTTTAGGACTATGGATGACAGGGCTGGTCTAGCCTCAGGATTTTGCTGGAGAGTTTAGGCAGAAGAACAAATATATAATCCCTTGAAGATGCTGAAGGTGTGACCTAGCATGAATGAACTCACCTCTCCACTCCCTCCTCTCTCCTTCACCCCCCAAATCTAGGAAGGACGGAAGGACATGAAGACAGAAAAAGGCTCATGGTTGGAGATATCTCTAGAGATCAGGGAACGCACATGTCAATGGGTTGGCAAGCAGAGGTCATGGAGCTGGAAGAACTGTCCCCTGAGATACCGGAGCATACAGCAGCAGCTGAGGAGCAGCCTCTGTGAGGATGCTAAGGTGTGGCCAGCAGTGCAGGGCTGAAATGCAGCAGAGGTGAATGTCACCATGGATGAGGCCCAGCAACTACATAGACTAGGCCATCTGTCATGTGGACAGAGAAGTGATCAGGGTGACAGTGGGACTGGGGAGCGATAGGAAGATGAAGGGTTTTGATAAGAGTCTTAGTGGAAAGGTTCCATTGAAGCCCCCTAATGACTAGGGAGAAAATCAATGAGGCTGCCCAATGTATGATATGGGGGGACTGGGGGAGCAAGGTGGGGAGGTGACGAGGAAAGGCTATCCCTGGGGGTGTGCATGCTTTCAAATCTCTGCCACTAGATTCTAAGTAACTTCAGGGTCTTCATCTCTTTTGTCTCCCTCAAAGCACCTACTATAGTGCCTTTTTCTGAAGAGGAACTCAAGCATTTGATAAATGAGCAAACATATTTTCCAGTTTTGTTTCTAATGGAAGCAAATACATTAGCTTACAAATTGAGACTAATTAGGGAAAATGGTCTATCTGAATTAGCAGGAAGTCTTTAATTAATAGGATCTATTTAAAGAAGCAAGGTCTTATTGCCTTCAAATGTCCACAAGAACATTTACTAATCAGATAATTTCCAAAACGTTCTTGAAGTCCTGTTTTAATAAACAGAACAAAATATTTCCATTTAGCATCCTATTTATTTATATAAAACTGTGTACTTCAAAATGGCTGAATCCACTGTCTTAGCAGGTAAACATCTCCCCCCTTGTAATATTATTTATGCAGTTAATTTCCATGGCAATCCCACTTTTCTTGGGTTTTGAAATCCATGTGTCCAAATTAGCACACATTAGAAAGTCATGGCTCCAAATTAACAAAGTGGATTTGGACTACACTACATTGTATGATTCCCATGCATGCAGACAGGCAAGTTTAAGATAAGCCAAAGGAGACTATGGGCTCTCTGCTCCTACGTCGTGAGGAGGTTCAGATCAGACCTTACTAGTCCAAACTTGAGCTCAAATATTCTTTCAGTCACTAAAAGGGCAGCTGTGTTTGGTTATTTTTTTCTAGTTTCAATGAAAACTTACTTGGTTTCAATAGAAAGAAGCCAAGAAAATCACTGTCTTCTGGGTCTGTGTCTAAGATCTTTGAAGGTGCAGCAACAGGCTTTTCAAAAAATACCTATACAAATAAATATTTCCACCGGACACATAATTGACATTCTAGTTCATGGATTACATCTAAACTTAAAAGAGACATTTAACTGGAATTTACCTACTGAAGATGAAATCCTATTCTCTCCATTATGACAGCAGATGAGCCCTCAAGAACAAGGCCAAAAGATTGTCATTGCATTGATCTGCAAACAGTCAATATGCTATGTGAATAGAGGTATCAGGGAGACAGAATGCATTTTTACTACCTAAATCTATAGCTAAAGGTCAAGCTATTATCCTGGTAACAGTTCCAATAGGAGTAATAATGTGAAAAGAGGTATTGCAGGGGGCGGAGCAAGATGGCCGAATAGGAACAGCTCCAGTCTCCAACTCCCAGCGCGAGCGACACAGAAGACCAGTGATTTCTGCATTTTCAACTGAGGTACTGGGGTCATCTCTCTAGGGAGTGCCAGACAATCGGTGCTGGTCAGCTGCTGCAGCCTGACCAGCGTGAGCTGAAGCAGGGCGAGGCATCACCTCACCTGGAAGCTCAAGGGGGAAGGAAATCCGTTTTCCTAGCCAGGGGAACTGAGACACACAACACCTGGAAAATCGGGTAACTCCCACCCCAATACTGCGCTTTAAGGAAACAGGCACACCAGGAGAATATATCCCACACCTGGCCGGGAGGGTCCCACGCCCACGGAGCCTCCCTCACTGCTAACACAGCAGTCTGTGGCAATCTATCCGCAAGGCAGCAGCGAGGCTGGGGGAGGGGCGCCCACCATTGCTGAGGCTTAAGTAGGTAAACAAAGCCACTGGGAAGCTCCAACTGGGTGGAGCTCACAGCAGCTCAAGGAAGCCTGCCTGTCTCTGTAGACTCCACCTCTGGGGACAGCGCACAGCTGAAGTCCAATAGGGGAAGCAGCGGGGGCCGGTGCAGACGCGAACGACTCTGTCTGACAGCTTTGGGGAGAGCCGCGGATCTCGCAACGTGGAGGTTGAGATCTGAGAACGGACAGACTGCCTGCTCAGGTGGGTCCCTGACCCCTGAGTATCCTAACTGGGAGACATGCCCCACTAGGGGCAGTCTGACACCCCACACCTCACAGGGTGGAGTCACCCCTGAGAGGAAACTTCCAAAGGAAGAATCAGACAGGTACACTCGCTGTTCAGCAATATTCTATCTTCGGCAACCTCTGCTGCTGATACCCAGGCAAACAGGGTCTGGAGTGGACCTCAAGAAATCTCCAACAGACCAACAGACAGCCCTTCTGACTGTCAGACGGAAAACTATCAAACAGGAAGGACACCTATACCAAAACCCCATCAGTACGTCACCATCGTCAAAGACCAGAGACAGATAAAACCACAAAGATGGGGAAGAAGCAGGGCAGAAAAGCTGGAAATTCAAAAAGTAAGAGCGCATCTCCCTCTGCAAAGGAGCACAGCCTATCGCCAGCAACGGATCAAAGCTGGTCAGAGAATGACTTTGACGAGATGAGAGAAGAAGGCTTCAGTCCATCAAACTTCTCAGAGCTAAAGGAGGAATTACGTACCCAGCGCAAAGAAACTAAAAATCTTGAAAAAAGAGTGGAAGAATTGACAGCTAGACTAATTAATGCAGAGAAGATCATAAACGAAATGACAGAGATGAAAACCATGACACGAGAAATACGTGACAAATGCACAAGCTTCAGTAACCGACTCGATCAACTGGAAGAAAGAGTATCAGCGATTGAGGATCAAATGAATGAAATGAAGCGAGAAGAGAAACCAAAAGAAAAAAGAAGAAAAAGAATGAACAAAGCCTGCAAGAAGTATGGGATTATGTAAAAAGACCAAATCTACGTCTGATTGGGGTGCCTGAAAGTGAGGGGGAAAACGGAACCAAGTTGGAAAACACTCTTCAGGATATCATCCAGGAGAACTTCCCCAACCTAGTAGGGCAGGCCAACATTCAAATTCCGGAAATACAGAGAACGCCACAAAGATACTCCTCCAGAAGAGCAACTCCAAGACACATAATTGCCAGATTCACCAAAGTTGAAATGAAGGAAAAAATCTTAAGGGCAGCCAGAGAGAAAGGTCGGGTTACCCACAAAGGGCAGCCCATCAGACTAACAGCAGATCTCTCGGCAGAAACTCTACAAGCCAGAAGAGAGTGGGGGCCAATATTCAACGTTCTTAAAGAAAAGAATTTTAAACCCAGAATTTCATATCCAGCCAAACTAAGTTTCATCAGTGAAGGAGAAATAAAATCCTTTACAGATAAGCAAATGCTTAGAGATTTTGTCACCACCAGGCCTGCTTTACAAGAGACCCTGAAGGAAGCACTAAACATGGAAAGGAACAACCGGTACCAGCCATTGCAAAAACATGCCAAAATGTAAAGACCATCGAGGCTAGGAAGAAACTGCATCAACTAACGAGCAAAATAACCAGTTAATATCATAATGACAGGATCAAGTTCACACATAACAATATTAACCTTAAATGTCAATGGACTAAATGCTCCAATTAAAAGACACAGACTGGCAAACTGGATAAAGACTCAAACCCATCAGTCTGCTGTATTCAGGAGACCCATCTCACATGTAGACATACATAGGCTCAAAATAAAGGGATGGAGAGGAAGATCTACCAAGCAATGGAGAACAAAAAAAAGCAGGGGTTGCAATCCTAGTCTCTGATAAAACAGACTTTAAACCATCAAAGATCAAAAGAGACAAAGAAGGCCATTACATAATGGTAAAGGGATCAATTCATCAGGAAGAGCTAACTCTCCTAAATATATATGCACCCAATACAGGAGCACCCAGATTCATAAAGCAAGTCCTTAGAGACCTACAAAGAGACTTAGACTCCCATACAATAATAATGGGAGACTTCAACACTCCACTGTCAACATTAGACAGATCAACGAGACAGAAAGTTAACAAGGATATCCAGGAATTGAACTCATCTCTGCACCAAGCGGACCTAATAGACATCTATAGAACTCTCCACCCCAAATCAACAGAATATACATTCTTCTCAGCACCACATCGCACTTATTCCAAAATTGACCACATAATTGGAAGTAAAGCACTCCTCAGCAAATGTACAAGAACAGAAATTATAACAAACTGTCTCTCAGACCACAGTGCAATCAAACTAGAACTCAGGACTAAGAAACTCAATCCAAACCGCTCAACTACATGGAAACTGAACAACCTGCTCCTGAATGACTACTGGGTACATAACAAAATGAAAGCAGAAATAAAGATGTTCTTTGAAACCAATGAGAACAAAGATACAACATACCAGAATCTCTGGGACACATTTAAAGCAGTGTGTAGAGGGAAATTTATAGCACTAAATGCCCACAAGAGAAAGCTGTTGAAAGATCTAAAATTGACACTCTAACATCAAATTAAAAGAACTAGAGAGGCAAGAGCAAACACATTCAAAAGCTAGCAGAAGTCAAGAAATAACTAAGATCAGAGCAGAACTGAAGGAGATAGAGACACAAAAAACCCTCCAAAAAATCAATGAATCCAGGAGTTGGTTTTTTGAAAAGATCAACAAAATTGACAGACCGCTAGCAAGACTAATAAAGAAGAAAAGAGAGAGGAATCAAATAGACGCAATAAAAAATGATAAAGGGGATATCACCACTGACCCCACAGAAATACAAACAACCATCAGAGAATACTATAAATGTCTCTACGCAAATCAACTAGAAAATCTAGAAGAAATGGATAATTTCCTGGACACTCACACTCTCCCAAGACTAAACCAGGAAGAAGTTGAATCCCTGAATAGACCAATAGCAGGCTCTGAAATTGAGGCAACAATTAATAGCCTACCAACCAAAAAAAGTCCAGGACCAGATGGATTCACAGCTGAATTCTACCAGAGGTACGAGGAGGAGCTGGTACCATTCCTTCTGAAACTATTCCAATCAATTGAAAAAGAGGGAATCCTCCCTAACTCATTTTATGAGGCCAACATCATCCTGATACCAAAGCTGGCAGAGACACAACAAAAAAAGAGAATTTTAGACCAATATCCCTGATGAACATCGATGCAAAAATTCTCAATAAAATACTGGCAAACCGGATTCAGCAACACATCAAAAAGCTTATCCACCATGATCAAGTGGGCTTCATCCCTGGGATGCAAGGCTGGTTCAACATTCGCAAATCAATAAACGTAATCCAGCATATAACAGAACCAAAGACAAGAACCACATGATTATCTCAATAGATGCAGAAAAGCTTTTGACAAAATTCAACAGCCCTTATGCTAAAAACGCTCAAGAAATTCGGTATTGATGGAACGTACCTCAAAATAATAAGAGCTATTTATGACAAACCCACAGCTAATATCATACTGAATGGGCAAAAACTGGAAAAATTCCCTTTGAAAACTGGCACAAGACAGGGATGCCCTCTCTCACCACTCCTATTCAACATAGTGTTGGAAGTTCTGGCTAGGGCAATCAGGCAAGAGAAAGAAATCAAGGGTATCCAGTTAGGAAAAGAAGAAATCAAATTGTCCCTGTTTGCAGATGACATGATTGTATATTTAGAAAACCCCATCGTCTCAGCCCGGAATCTCCTTAAGCTGATAAGCAGCTTCAGCAAAGTCTCAGGATACAAAATTAATGTGCAAAAATCACAAGCATTCTTATACACCAGTAACAGACAAGCAGAGAGCCAAATCAGGAATCAACTTCCATTCACAATTGCTTCAAAGAGAATAAAATACCTAGGAATCCAACTTACAAGGGATGTCAAGGACCTCTTCAAGGAGAACTACAAACCACTGCTCAGTGAAATCAAAGAGGACACAAACAAATGGAAGAACATACCATGCTCATGGATAGGAAGAATCAATATCGTGAAAATGGCCATACTGCCCAAGGTGATTTATAGATTCAATGCCATCCCCATCAAGCTACCAATGACTTTCTTCACAGAATTGGAAAAAACTGCTTTAAAGTTCATATGGAACCAAAAAGGAGCCCGCATTGCCAAGACAATCCTAAGTCAAAAGGACAAAGCTGGAGGCGTCACGCTACCTGACTTCAAACTATACTACAAGGCTACAGTAACCAAAACAGCATGGTACTGGTACCAAAACAGAGATATAGACCAATGGAACAGAACAGAGTCCTCAGAAATTACCACACATCTACAGCCATCTGATCTTTGATAAACCTGAGAGAAACAAGAAATGGGGAAAGGATTCCCTATTTAATAAATGGTGCTGGGAAAATTGGCTAGCCATAAGTAGAAAGCTGAAACTGGATCCTTTCCTTACCCCTTATATGAAGATTAATTCCAGATGGATTAGAGACTTAAATGTTAGACCTAATACCATAAAAACCCTAGAAGAAAATCTAGGTAGTACCATTCAGGACATAGGCATGGGCAAGGACTTCATGTCTAAAACGCCAAAAGCAACGGCAGCAAAAGCCAAAATCGACAAATGGGATCTAATTAAACTAAAGAGCTTTTGCACAGCAAAAGAAACTACCATCAGAGTGAACAGGCAACCTACAGAATGGGAGAAAATTTTTGCAACCTACTCATCTGACAAAGGGCTAATATCCAGAATCTACAAAGAACTCAAACAAATATACAAGAGAAAACAAACAACCCCATCAAAAAGTGGGGAAAGGATATGAACAGACACTTCTCAAAAGAAGACATTCATACAGCCAACAGACACATGAAAAAATGCTCATCATCACTGGCCATCAGAGAAATGCAAATCAAAACCACAATGAGATACCATCTCACACCAGTTAGAATGGCAATCATTAAGAAGTCAGGAAACAACAGGTGTTGGAGAGGATGTGGAGAAATAGGAACACTTTTACACTGTTGGTGGATTGTAAACTAGTTCAACCATTATGGAAAACAGTATGGCGATTCCTCAAGGATCTAGAACTAGATGTACCATATGACCCAGCCATCCCACTACTGGGTATATACCCAAAGGATTATAAATTATTCTACTACAAAGACACATGCACACGTATGTTTATTGCGGCACTATTCACAATAGCAAAGACTTGGAATCAACCCAAATGTCCATCTGTGACAGACTGGATTAAGAAAATGTGGCACATATACACCATGGAATACTATGCAGCCATCAAAAAGGATGAGTTTGCATCCTTTGTAGGGACATGGATGCAGCTGGAAACCATCATTCTTAGCAAACTATCACAAGAAGAGAAAACCAAACACCGCATGTTCTCACTCATAGGTGGGAACTGAACAATGAGATCACTTGGACTCGGGAAGGGGAACATCACACACTGGGGCCTATCATGGGGGGGGGAGGAGGAGGGATTGCACTGGGGAGTTATACATGATATAAATGATGAATTGATGGGTGCTGACGAGTTGATGGGTGCAGCACACCAACATGGCATAAGTATACATATGTAACAAACCTGCACGTTATGCACATGTACCCTAGAACTTAAAGTGTAATAAAAAAAAAAAAAAAAGAAAAGAGGTATTGCATTAATGTACTGAGTTTTCTACTATGGTAATAGTGGGTCATTAAGAATCATAGTCAAAACATTTGCATTCATCTTTAGTATGCAGTATGCTCTAAAAGAAGATTTCCCTCCTTTCCTGTTTTAATACATGAAGAAGAAGCAACGGCTAATTTTAAAAGAGCCCAGGTAATCCGAAAAAGTGGAATAAGATCAACAATTAAACTAAATAAAAGAGTTAGAGCATCTCTTCTGCTTAATGTAATTTGAGTCTCAAGGCACAGGTAATATGTGAGGTCACCAGAGAAATGACAAATATTCAGTCTGATCCATACATGAATAATGACTTTTCCCAGATGCCAGCATTCATTTGAACCCTGACCTTTAATTGTATATTAATAATGAATCAGCTGCAGGTGGCTGAGCAGACTCTTCCTTCAGAATGCTGCTCCTCATGTAATCATCATCAAGTGAACCCAGCAGCATGTGACGTGTCTGACATGCTGAATGTGCCACTCTGTGAATACCACAGACTAACCTTGTTTCCCAAACAGCCATCTATCCACACTGTCGTTCTCCTGAGGGACTTTTAATTTGGGTTTTTCTTGCTGGCTGTGCAGGGAAAAGCAGAATATGGCATGGACTTTGAAAGGAAGTCCCTCTGTCTAGCAGACACTTTAAGAAGCAGGGATAGGTTGGAAGAGCTTTCACGTTGCTGTGAAATCTTCTAAGAACTCTGGCTGGCAGTCACAGCGCAGCTTCAGATTTGATGACTCAGTTTTAACTTGTGGTCAAATCAAGGTTTACATCATGCAAGGAAATCAAGGTTTAGAGCAGGCAGAACTGAAAACCAGGTCTTCATTAGATCTGCCAAACTCCTAGAGCTCGCAAGGGGCAAGGGACAACAGTCTCTGCAGTCAGGTCCCAGGGGACAAGCAGAGGGACTCGACTGGGGACCACTTGCAGCCAGGGATGTACAGAGGGAGAGGGAGTCGTGGGAGGCAGCCTGCCCACATGTCTGAGTGAGTGGACCACAACCAGGGTCCCTCCCACTCTCTTTCCTCTTACTGTCTTGGAGCTATCATTTGAGACTCCCCATCTGCTAGGCAGTTTAGATACATCTCATTTAATCTCTCAACAGCCAGTGGGGGTAGGTACTGTGCTCCTAAATTGCCGATGACAAAATTCAAGTATGGGCAGCTTAAATAACTGGCTTCAGACTGCACAGCTAACAGGAGTTATTTTCCACATAAATGACTTACATTTACAGTTGTATTTGTGCACACAGTGATTGTAAATGAAAAATGGTTGAATTGTAAACATAAGCAAACTCATGGCTAAGTGAATCCTCCCATGTTAAACTTGAGAATGCTGGGTGTTACTTTCAACTTCACAAAACAGACTTGAATATAAACAGACTAAATATTCCCCAATTAAAAGGCAGAGTAGCATGTTGGGTAAAGAAGCAAGATCCAACTATATCTTCAAGAGACCCTCTCAGATACAATAACACCCATAGGCTTGAAATAAAGGGATGGAGAAAAAATTTACCTAGCAAATGGAAAACTAATAAAGCAGGGGTTGCTATTCAAATTTCAGTCAAAACAGACTTCAAAGCAACAAAGAACAAAAAAGACAAAGAAGGACATTACATAATGAAAAAAACTTGTCCTTAATATATATGGACCCAACACAGGAGCACCCAGATTCATAAACCAAGATCTTACAGCCTTACAAAGAGACTTAGATAATCACACAATAATAGTGGGAGACTTCAATACCCCATTGACAATATTAGACAGATCATTGAGGCAGAAAGCTAACAAAGATATTTGAGACCTTAACACCTACCTAATGGTCCTAATAGACTTCTAGAGAACTCTCCACCCCAAAACAACAGAATATACCTTCTTCTCATCTGCACATGACACATAATCTAAAATTGAACAGACATCCAGCCATAAAACAATCCTGAGCAAATTTTTAAAAACCAAAAGCATACCACACACACTCTGAAAACATAGTGCAATAAAACAGAAATGAGTACTAAGAAAATCTCTAACAACCATACCATTACATGGAAATTAACCTGCTCCTGATTGACTTTAGGGTAAAGAATAAAATTAAGGAATAAATCTAGAAAATCTTTGAAAATAATGGAAAATAATTTGAAAGAATAAATAAGATTAATAGATGGCCAGTTGGACCAATGAAAAAATCCAAGATTCAAAAGAGAAGATCTAAATAAACGTGATAAAAAATGACAAAAGGGACATTATCACCTACCCCACAGAAATGCAAAAATCCTGAGATTTAAAAAACATACACACACACACACACACACACACACACACACACATACCTTTATGCAAACACAAACTAGAAAACATAGAAGAATTTGATAAATTTCCTGGAAACCTACAACCTCTCAAGATTTAACTAGGAAGAAATTGAATTCCTTAACAGACTTATAATGAGTTCTGATATTGATCAGTAATAAAAAGCCTACCAACTAGAAAAAGCCCAGAACCACATGAATTCACAACAAAATTTTACCAGGTGTATAAAGAAGATCTAGTAAGATTCCTACTAAAACTATTTCAAAAAATTGAGTAGGAGTGTTGGGTTCCCAGCTCTGGGGGAAATTCAAGCAGGATACTCAAGCAGAGGGGTTCACAGGGAGGGGTCGAGGCGGAAAGGAACACAGACCTCCTGCCAATAGCCATGTAACTGAGTCATCTTACAAGGGGATCCTCCAACCCCAGTCAAGTCTTTCAGTGACGTCACCCTTGACTAATATCTGATTTAAAACTCATGAGAGATCTCAAGCCGTAATTCTACAGCCAATTTGATCTCAAATTTCTGACCCATGGCAACCATGATAGATAATAAAATTATTCAACCAAGTTATTGAATTTTAGGGAAATTTGTTATATCACATTAGATAACTGTTATAACTCCACCTTCATTACTTAATTACCTACCAAATACCCACCTCCAAATGCCATCACACTGGGTGTTAGGTTTCAACGTATGAATTTTGGGGTAAAGGCATAAACATTCATCCTATAGTATAATAAAATCATATCAATGTAAAATCATTAAGAGAAAGGAGATTTTATGTATTTTGTGATTCACATGTTGACTTAACAAAATATGTCAAGTAAAAGTGTACAGAAATACTACAAGTTAAGATGAATATTTCATAACACTTTATAAAATAAGTATGTCATTTAATAAGACTGTCATATTTCTCTTTAAATTGCCTTCACATATTTTTCACTTATCCCATTTTTCTTAAAAATTATGTTAATTATTTAGTGTGATTGTTTTAACGGGTGTTTAGAACCAATATATTATAGTATATTTTGATTTATAGAAACAAAAGTCTCAGGATGATGAGTTAAGGATAAACGCTCAGCTAATAAGCTTCTATTGCCAAGTGTAAACTAAGGAGTGATGTCCCCTCGCCCTTTTTCCAGTCTTCTTCTGGTTTCAGTTGCTTCTCACCATCACTGTGTGCCATCATGAGTACTGGCATTATCATCATCTTCCCTAACAAATATTGTTCTGATTTTTCTGTATGAACAAACTTGCATAAAGCACAAATGATTCTTTAAATGTGCAAGTAACCTCTTTAACCTTCTTAAAATGAAATAATTTTCCTCGTTTATCTTTCACTTTTTGATGAGGTGGAGTAATTCAACTAAAAATTGGAACCATTTATCCATAATGATAATGAGATACCCAGAAATGTATCTTTAAGGTAATTATCATAGAGCAACAGGAATGTCAAAATACCATCTGTTAGTGAATCATTGTTCTTTAAAAGATTAGCGATGGCTGTGTAGCCTTTTGGGGAATACTCTTTAATACTGGTTACAGATAGCTCTTTGTAATTTGAAAAACATAAAACAGTAATAAATTAACAGGTAGAATTCTAAAATACATTACATAGAGAAAGAAGGAGAATTAAATGAAGCAATGTCTCACATATTCAGCATTTTGAGGAAATCCATACAAGGGAATTTTCTAGGATGAATATATTTTTTGAAGTAATCAAGTTTAAAGAATTGTAACTGCTGGCTTTTCTTTGCTTCTTAAACATTATGAACTAAAATCATGCCAGAAGTATACCATATTCTGACATAAAATAGTTCCGTCTCTACTGAAGGTCAATCTCCTGACAGTGTGACTATTCAATATAGATGGAGATTTGTGATCGCTGCTTCCAATTTGCCGTGAATGAGAAATTTCCAGTACCGTTGGAATTCAGCGTAAACGGAGAGTCACCAT
This sequence comes from Trachypithecus francoisi, assembly GCF_009764315.1. NCBI lineage: Eukaryota > Metazoa > Chordata > Mammalia > Primates > Cercopithecidae > Trachypithecus > Trachypithecus francoisi. Next base: position 86,517,732 of record NW_022681455.1, on the reverse strand, counting down.
GTTCTGAATGATGGTCTGAAGGCAGGGATGCTGGAGCATAAGGTAGAATTTTGCTATAACATTGGATGTATTAAAATATGTATCTTTTGGTTTATATTTATTAGGTAAACAATTCTAGCAACCCGATTTCTTATCTTCCCTTCTGTTAACTCAGAGATGTTCCCTGACTACTCTTTTTTTCTTGGTAGTTGTCTGAGTTGTTTAATCTTTCAGACAACCAGCTTGTGTCTGAACATATGTGTGTGTGTGACGCATGCACATGTCACAGGGTGAGCTGTTGTGTGTGCATATGTGTGTGTGTAGATGATTGAAAGGCACCAGTGACAGCCTGTCTGGGTGCAAGCAGGCCAAGCCCCACTCCTCAAGATGGAGGAGGAGCTGCTGCCCGCTGCAGGGACTCCCCAGCAGGCCACTGGGGGAAGCCCCACGACCCAGACAGCACGTGGAGAGCAGCAGCCGGCCAGAGAACTAGAGCCAGAAACTGTGCGGAGCTCCAGCCACTGGACTTCTTGGAGCAGAAGAGCCGTGGAACCCCGCCCCGGCTGATCTCACTACACACAGCCGAGGGCCCCACCCGCCTAGGAATCCGGAACCTTCTCCTACCAGCTTGCCTAGCGACCAGGCCAAGAGCGTGGTCTCTGAGGAGCCCGCACAGGAAGGCAAGGCGACGCCGGCGGAGAAGGATGCGGAGCCTGTAGAAGCAGAGACTTCAGGGGGACCTGCGCTGGGCCCCGCCGGCGGTCCCAGTGCCCAGCGCAGCAGGAGCTGGAGACCGCGCTGAGCATCAGGTGACGCCCGCGCGGTTCCTCCAGGGCGCCTGCAGGCAGGCTGCAGGTGGCTGTGACGGGATTCTGGAGCGGCTCCTGGCCCCACGCAGGCAGGGTCCCCAGAGACAGCTCATGTAGCAGATCTGCAGCCCCAGGGCCCTCAGGCATCGCCGCCGTTGCCGCCCTCGCTCAGCCCCTAGCGCGTACGCCCTGGCCGAGCGAGCTGCCCCCATTGAACCCGCGCGGGCGCTCCGCCTCTCCGCAGGGGCCCCTGTCGACCCCGCGGGCTCGGGCTCCGGGTTCCTGTCCCAACCTGCGCCACCTCCAGCGCCCCCGACTCCCCAGCGGCTCCTCCCCACTCCTAGCCTTGGCTGCTCCCAGCGCGGAACCGACCCCCCTCCCCTGCCTCCAGCGTCGCGGGTCGCGCCTCTTTGCAGCCTCTTTGGCGTCTGCGCCTCAGCGCTGGGGCCAGGGCCCCTCTTGAGCTCGCCGCCAAGCTTGCCAAGCCCGCCAAGCTCTATTCTGCCTCAGCCCTCCTGGCAGCGTCTTCCCCGCCCGCTGGTCGGCATCGCGCCACAGCCAGTGTCTCCTGTAGCTGTCTCCTTGGCGAAGCTCTGCAAGGGCCAGCGCCGAACCCGTCGCTGCGGAAGACCCGGGCACAGAACCTGCCCTGGGGCTGGGCAAGCGCTTCCGCCCCAAGTCCCCGGCCTGGGCAACCGGGAGGAGCCCAGGGAATAGCGCTCAGGATCCACAGGCTGGACAGCCCGCCCGCCCGCCCCTGGCCACTAGGCACCCGGGATCTGACCACTGCCCCCGCCACCTCCGCCGGTTGGCAAGGAAGGTCCCCTTTCAGCTTGCAGTTCCTCAGCGGAGAGGAGGGCCCTCCACTGACCCGCGCCCTGTCTCCAGCGCCGCGCCCACCATGATCACAGATGGAGCTCAAGGTCACCGCGAGGCCATCAGGCCGGGCAGGGCCTGCTGCTGCGGGGGGAGTCCAGGACACCGCTGGACTTAAGAGAGGGGTGGGCCCGGGCTTCGCGCCGGTGCTGCCCCCTCCCCTGTCGCGCCGCGGGTGCCTTGCAGATCCAGGAGGGCACCCACACTGGGGAGAAGCCAGTCAGCCGTGCCATCTGCAGCAGGGCCTGCACCAGCAAGGGCAACCTCCAGGTACACTTGGCAGTCACATGTGGAAAAACGACTCCCACATCCTTCCCCAAGGCGAGCTGCCTCGGTGGAACAGTCCATGGCTCTGCTAGGGGGTGATGGCCTGAAGTTCTCTGAAACATTCCAGAAGGATCTGACAGCCCGAATAATGAATGGCGACCCCAATATTTGGAACCAAGATGCTGCTGGCTCCCAGGAACTTGCTGTAAAGAAGAATGAGATTTCCATCATTCAGAACACAGGCTTTTCCCACATCCCAGGAAGTTTTGGCTGCTGCACCGCCCCTCTGGGTACCCTGGGATGCAAAAAAGCTCAAAATAGTCCTCCCATTGTCAACCTGGACAAAGCACTGCAGCAGCCTGCACAGCAGGCAGCGTCCATTAGCCAGGTCACCCAAGAGAACAAGGAGATGGTCTAAACTAGCTGAACACACGGGACTCAGGTGAATCTGACTGTTCTTGAGAACTCTCCAACCTTTTAAGAAAAAAAAAAGTGATTGGAAAATGGCCTCTGGAACACAAAGAGCTCAGACAATCCTCACTTTTCCCTAGAGGGTCTCACTCTGTTGGCCAGCCTGGACTCAAACTCTTGGCCTTAAGTGATCCACCACGTTGGCCTTTCAATTGCTGGGATTACAGGCAAGAACCACCCACACCTGGTCTTTGGAGGGACTCTTGCTTTGTGTGTTCGGGCTGGTCTTTCTGTGTAGTCAGTAAGATGTTCCTGCAGTTGAGTTTGGGATCTTTCTGCACAAATTCAGTGGATCCTGTGATTTTTTTCATGTAATAAATTGTATTACAAACAAATTTGCAATGAATAAGCTAGACAATTAATTCAGTTAGTAACCTATGGCCTAGAAATTTTCATTACTTTATCCACACATGTTTATAAGGAGATGATTGAAGAAGTAGTCGAAATATGCAGATTCCTAATCATCCCCAAGAAGAAGGGAACCACTGAAAGGCAACCTGGGAGATTGTGTAGGGTTGTTCTGAGGTTGTGAAAGCCACTGAAATTCACACATGAGGGGATAGAAAAAGGCAATCCGCATATTTTGAGTACCTACATGTGCCAGGTATAACTTGGTCTTTGTTAAGATGATCCACCACCTTTGGGGTCACACAGAACTGGATCGAATGCCAGTTCCATCGCTCATTACTATACGATAGTGAATGTGTTTTTAACTTCTCTGAGCCTCAGTTTTCTCACCTACAAAAGATGGGGGTGTTAGCAGGCTTACATATGGTACATGTGTATAAATCTAGACACAATGCCTGTAATTTTGTAAGTGTTCAATATTTGGAGGAAGGAGTATTATATTTCCCTTCATTTAATTTTTTGAGCAAGTTTATAAAATTTGTGTTATTCACATTTTTAAATAAACCAAGGATGAGAAAGATTACATAAATTGCCATAGTCACAAAGCAGTCCCCAGTATATTTACTTAGTAATTGCTAATTAAAAGGAGCAATGGCCAGGCGCGGTGGCTCACGTCTTTAATCCCAGCGCTTTGAGAGGCCAAAGCAGGTGGATCACCTGAGGTCAGGAGTTAGAGAGCAGCCTGACAAACATGGAGAAACCCTGTCTGTACTAAAAATACAAAATTAGCTGGGCATGGTGGCGCATGCCTGTAACCCCAGCTACTCTGGAGGCTGAGGCAGGGGAATCATTTGAACCCAGGAGGTGGAGGTTGTGGTGAGCCGAGATGGTGCCATTGCACTCCAGCCTGGGCAACAAGAGTGAGACTCTGTCAAAAAAAAAAAAAAAATTAGCAATGATAATGACATTTAAAATATTGTATTACGTGGTGGTTTTCTTTTCTTTTCTTTTTTGATATGGCATCTTACTCTGCTGCCTAGGCTGGAGTGCAGTGGTACAACCCAGGCTCGCTGCAACCTCTGCCTCCTGGGTTCAAGCGATTCTCCTGCCTTAGCTCCCGAGTAGCGGGAACTACAGGCATGTGCCACCACACCCAGCTAATTTTTTGTATTTTTAGTAGGGACGGGGTTTCACCCTGTTAGGATGGTCTCGATCTCCTGACCTCATGATCCGCCCTCCTCCGCCTCCCAAAGTGCTGGGATTACAGGCACGAGTCATGGCATCTGGCCTGGTTTTCTTTTATATAAGCCTCTTCGTTTGCTGAAACCATAGATTCTAAGTTGCTCTATCAAAGTGATAATTAGAAAAATGTGATGTACTTAGTGCATAAATTTTAGGAAATTTCCCCTATTACTCTTGTTTGATTGAATATGTGTGTTATTTTCCAAAAATGTAAATTGAATATATATGTGTTGAGTCTATATATGTATTGAAAATATAAGTTGACATCACAGAGTTCACTTCTTCTGAAAGCACCTGGGTCTCTCTCTAGTTTCTAAAAACCTCACAGGCCACAGGGGAAAGGGCGTTCTTTGGATGTCAGATAATGCATGAAGCAGATTTGGTTACAGTAATTTTAGTATAATTCATTGTAAAGTGATGATCTCTAGGAACTTCCTCACAGTGGAGCAACCTGAAAGCTCCCAGCAGCCAGCAATGAATGAAAGGTGGGGGCGGGGCTGCCAGCAGGGCGGGGCCTGGTGAGCCAGGGGCCTAGGCTCCCACATCACAATGGGGCTGGGGGCGCGTGAAGGGGACTCTGGGTCTGATTGGTTCCTGGGAACCAGGAGGGGGCTCTGGTAGTTGGCAGGGCAACCTCGTTCAGTTGATGGGAAGCAGTGGAAGGAGGAGGAGCTCCCTGTGTGCTCTCTTCTCCGCAATCACAGCTCTCAGGCTTGTTGCATCTAGACCCATTCTAAATAAAGCAAGCAGGTTCCCAAGAGACCCTTGCAGACAAGTCGGCTCAGGGTAGGCGGCAGAGGCGGGGTGTGGGCTGCTAGTGGGGTGCAGCCCCATAGCCAGGGGCTGGCCCTGCCAGCGTGCCTTTGTTGGGAAGAGGTGGAAGTGCTGAGCTCTGCAGACTTGGAAGCAAGGGAAGGCCCAAGCTGCTGGGGAGGAGCTGGGCTACCTCATGGGGAACACGCTGAGCTGTTGCTTGGGCACCAACCCCAGCCCCAGGCAGGGTCTGTCCAGGGGGTCTGCGGAGCTGTACTGCGACTCTGACATCTATGAGGCGGTGGCAAGCAGAGGTGCAGGCCAAGGCAGAGAGGAGCGGAGATACAGCAGATGGAACATGCTGTTCCCCAATGCCAACCTCAAGCGGGGCCAGCACAGGAGGTCTGGGGAGTTGTCCTGCAGCGCTGAAATCTATGAGGCATCGTCAAGCAAAGGTGCAGGCCAAGGCAGAGAGGATGGGAGGCACAGCAGATGGAACAAGCTGTTCCCCAATGCCAGCCCCAAGCGGGCCCAGCACAGGGAGTCTGGGGAGCTGTCCTGCAGCGCTGAAATCTATGAGGCATCGTCAAGCAAAGGTGCAGGCCAAGGCAGACAGGAGCGGAGGTGCCACAGATGGAACATGCTGCTCCCCAATGCCAGCCTCAAGCAAAGCCAGGCCAGGATGCAGTGGACGGAACCGCCCTGCAGCAGTAACATCACGGAGGCGGAGGTGGCAGTAGCACCACACCCCACTGCTGTGGAGTCTGCCCAGTCTGATTTTGGAGCCCAAGAGGGCCATGACCTGCAGCACATCGGTGACCAGGAGATGCCCAAAGGTAAGGAGGCGACTGATACTGTTTGCCCTCAGGCGCGCCTCTGGCTTCCGCTGACCCAAGGTCCCCACTAGAGACATCCACAGCCTTGGGCTCCTGCCTTCTGCCTCTAGCCAGCTTTCCTAGGCCCAGAGACCAGGCAGGAGGACTGGCCTTGCTTCGTGCCTGCACCACCCTCTCCCTCATTCTTTTTCCCTGCAGCGTCTGGTGGTTTCTCTCCTCCTCCCTACCCCAGTGCCCACTTCTGGCCTCTTTCTCATCCCCCCAGGCTGGCGGAAAACTAAGTTTTCAAGATAGAAAATGTATGCCACAGATTTCATTTCTATAGAGGAAGTGTCTCACAGCTCTTCTCTTTAAACTTTGGTTGGCCTCTTAATTTATTTAAACGTTAGAATAATTAAGCTTCATGATGAATGTGCCTTTGTAACTGTAAAGTACTGTACTCTCGGAATATTCAAAAATCGTGAAAGAATGAAAAAGATAGTATGTGAATGAATTGTACCTTTCTACACAAAGCATGCAAGTACTTGTGAATGTTGTTCCTTGTTTGGTGGTGTAAGGTAAGCCTCTGAGTGGTTTTACACACTAGGTAGTAGATGGGTAGTGTTGGATGAGAGTCCAAAATAGACTATATCATTCTTTAGGATTTATAGCACATTTCCATGTATGTCTCATTCACCCTGTCTCTACCAAAAAAAAAAAAAAAAAAAAAAAAAAGGTTAAAAATTAGCCAGATGTGGTGGCTTGCGCCAATAGTCTCAGCTGCAAGAGGATCTCTGGAGCCCAGGAGTGGGAGGCTTCAGTGAGCTTTGCTGGCTCCATCGCACCATTGTACCACGCCAGCCCGGGCAACAGAGTGAGACCCTATCTCTTTAAAAAAGTGTTTTTTGCCCAAAATAGCTCTTTGTTTTAACATATTTGACATATTGAGCTGGTGTCTGACAGTAATTGACCACAGCATCACTTGCTGCTTGAGACTTTCCCTAAAATGTGCTGGTAATAGCAGCATAGAGGAGGGTGGGTATATTTGATAAGAAGAAGGGGGAGGGCATGTGTATGATTCATCTACAAGTTGCATCAGTTTATTTAGGTGCAAGATTTAAAAAGAAGTCCCAGACACAGCCTGGTTTTATTCCACATATGTGGAGAACTTCTGTGATTTTTGCATTCTCCAGTAGAATTGGGACATTGTGGCCTTTATTTTCTTTACATTTATTACTAAAAACTTTTCTCAAGACTGTTAAAAGTGATTAAAATGGATGGGTAGCTTTAAAAAGAATCTTTTCTACTCATCTAAATTATTACATTTTTCCTTCTTCCTCTACAGATTTTGGTTCTGACCATCCAAGGGAAAGCACACTCTTCCTGAGAAAATATCAAATGAGTGGTAAGACAATATTGTTTCTTCCTCCAAGCAAAAAACTACGAACTTTCTGTTTTATGTATTACAGAAAGTATTTAGAGGAACTTAGATAGTAGTTACAATTTTTTAATCTTTAATATATTTACTTGTCTTATTTTAATATGTGACATAATTTCCTTGTCACTGTTCATGGAAACTTGCAGACTTTGTGTTTACACCTTTGGCAACATTTTTATCAATGCAATTAACTGGCCACATGATTTAGTGTAGTAGTTACGGATATACACCTTTTTCTTCATAGGTCTTTGCCGTTTTTCCCTTGTTCCGAAGAGTACAGTTTGATGATGCGTGATAGGATTTAGGCTACAGCTTGGATTTCACTTGAACAAATCAAAAGAATTTGTTGTTCTAGATTGAATCTGTGCTGTTGGCCTCCTTTTTGCACAATGCTCTAACCACATGAGCCTATCACATCCATGTTCATGCTACTCAGAACTTTTTCACTCGAATGTAATGGAAATGTAAACATGGCCTGTGCTGTTTTCAAGGTTAGCCTTAGTGTGTGAAAGTACTGCAAAGTATCCATATCCTGCTTGTTTTAGGAAGAGAATTAGAACTGTAGAATTTTTCTGCACTACTGCTTATTTTTGTAACATTCTGCTAAATCTTACTTTATTTTCAAAAAAGCCATACATCATGTTTTTTGGTTAATTTCAACAGTAGCAATACAAGAAGTGGGGGTTCTGTAATAACATCTGAGGGAATGCTGCACAATAAAAAATGGGTTTCTCCCCTGCATTTTCATAGTTTGTGCGGACTTTGCCTGTCTTGAGCTGGTAACTTCCAGTTAGGATTGTTGTATTTCTCAGTTTCTTCTGGAGCCATGGGCTTCTCACAGATAGAGTGTATGAAAGTGGAAGAAAACCTACCCCCGTCCTCATCTCTTCAGCAGTTAGAAATGTGTGTCAGTGAGACCAGTTCAACTTCAAAGGAGGAGGCATTGTAGGGAACGAAGCTGGCTGAATTCCCCCTTGTAGCTTTTATTTTTCGGACCTGTGTTAGAACAAAATGATTTTGTGTGCTGAGGATGCCATGTTCAATTAGGCTGGCACACTCATTTTAACATTTGAGTTTAAGATAGGCTACTTTTCAGTTGGGTAAAGACTCATTTGTTTTTTCAGTAGTATATTAATAGATGCCCGATAATTCATTTGGGATGCTTGCAGGGATTCTAGTGCATCTGGAGATTGGCTCCTGGTCAGAAACTGGTTCTTAGAGCTGTCAGCTATTAGATCCTGGTAATGAAAGTAAACTATGTGTAAATGTAGAATCAGAAAACACTACTACTTAGGGATTCAGATGTACAATAGGTAAATTTTTTATTAACTGAATTTCTCATCTGTCCTGTATTTTGGCATTTGTATGAAGGCATACTTGAGACTGGATAATTTATAAAGAAAAGAGGCTTTATTGGCTCACAGTTCTACAGGCTGTACAGAAAGTGTGGTGCTAGCATCTGCTTCTGGCAAGGGCCTCAAGAAGCTAATAATCACTGTGGAATATGAAGAAGTAATTTTTCACACGGTGAGAGAAGGAGCAAGAGAGAGTGAGAGGTGCTGCATGCTTTTAAATAAGCAGATCAGGCTGGTGCAGTGGCTCATGCCTGTAACCCCAGTACTTGGGAGGCTGAGACAGGCAGATCACTTGAGGCTGGAGTCTGAGACCAGCCTGGGCCAACATAGTGAGACCCTGTCTCTACAGAAAATTTAAAAATTAGCCAGGTGTGGTGGTGCATGCCTGCAGCCCCTCCTATTCTTGAGCCTAAGGTGAGAGGATTACTTGAGCCCAGGAGGTCAAGGTTGCAGTGAACCATAATCACGGCACTGTACTCCAGCCTGGGCATCAGAGTGAGGCCCTGTCTCAGAACAACAGCAACAACAACAAAAACCCAAGAATATTATGCGTGAACTCAGAGCAGGAACTCACTCATCCTGCTCTGGCGCTAAGGCGATGCAAGGCGATGGCGCTAAGCCATTCATGAGGGATCTGCCCCCATGATCCAAACACTTCCCCACCTCCAACACTGGGGAGTACATTTCAATATGAGATTTGCAGGGCACATATGTTCCCTAATTTGTTTTGCCTTTCCTCGTATACATGGGGATTCTTTCAGGTTTATGTAATAGAATATCTGTTAGGTCAAAAATAAAACTATGTTTTTAGATTTTACTTTATGAGATTAATCATGCCAGATTATTTAAATTATAAATTTTGTTGGTAAGAATTATTTAAAACAGAATTTTGTTGCATTTTCTATAGTGATAATCAGATGATTAGCAACTACGTTTATTCTATGGTGTTTATGCCAGAATTGATTTTTTTTTCATTCTTAGTGCAAGAAAAGAGGACCTCTCGCCTATATCATGTAAGTAAGCCTTTGAAAAGTTAAGAAATCAATTGTTTGAATTAAAAGTCTGTCAAGATTCCTTAAAAATTTAACAGGGAGCCAGTGCTGTTAGCATGATCCTTTTTTGGTGGATTTTCTAAATCTCTGCTATTTTCCTAAGCATCAGATTTATACAGGAAAGTCTTTGGTTTACTGTGCCCATTTTTAAGGATGTCTGACATTTAAGTTACATAATTTGGTTATGAAATAAAGATCTGCCTTAAATATTTAATCTTTTGGCTGGATGCGGTGGCTCACACCTATAATCCGAGCACTTTGGCAGGCCAAGGCTGGTGGATCACGAGGGCAGGAGTTCAAGACCAGTCTGGCCAAGATGGTGAAACCCTGCCTCTACTAAAAATACAAAAATTAGCCAAGTGTGGTGGTGCAAGCCTGTAATCACAGCTACTTGGGAGGCTGAGGCAAAAGTATTGCTTGAACCCAGGATGCGGAGGTTTCAGTGAGCTGAGATCGTGCCACTGCACTCCAGCCTGGGTGACAGAGTGAGGCTCCGTCTCAAAAAAAAAAATTAATCTTTTTAAATCAAATCAAATAAAGAATAGCTAAGTCCATTTTCTTCAACACTTTCTGCTGACTTCTTGTCATAGCACGTGAAAGCGTAACTTCCTCACTCCACTGCAACCTTATTTACCTCCCTGTTTCTTTCTCCCACCTCTAACACATTTTTTTATTAAATAATTAATTGGTATTTACATGATTATGACAAAGCACATATTATTCACTGCTGAGTCATAAAGTACTCTGACTGTGCCTCATCTTTGTACATCCTTCATTCTTTCTCTTAAATGTAAACTCTTCTGCACTTCCCCCAGATAACCCCCTTTTTCCTAGCCTGTGATAGCTCATAAGGCCAAATGCGACCATTAGACCCCAGTTGGCTCCTTGTTTTCACATCCTTCATTATTTTGTGTGTGGAATTAATTTTCTGACTGTATTCCTTTGCCTTTTTTTTTTTTAACAGCTCTTCTTCCCCAAGTGTTGTAATATTTGTTACATGCCTATCAAAAAATAATATTTTACCTACTAAAACATATGTTCCATGTTTTTTCTTGAAGTGACTTTCCTTGGCCTTTGAGTATCCTTCTCCAGGGTAGTCTATGTTTCCCTAGGCTGTCCTGAGCCTGTTTGCCTGGGAGCCCTCTTCAAACTCTTCTGCTACCACTCATGTTGGATCCCTGAGTCCTAGACTGTGCCTTGCTCTCTGCCTTGTGTTACTCCCCAGTGGTGCTGGAGCACAGTTTCCGAGGAAAGTCTCATGGACACACATATAGAGAGTTCTAGCCTCTCTCAAAACCCCTCCTTTGTTATAGAGTGTAAAATTCTAGAGTGAAAACTAAATTTCATGACTCGGAAGACAATTTTCTATTGTGTTTTCATTATACTGTTCTTGAAACTGTTACCATTGTGTGATACATCATACGTAACCAATTCTTACATTTCTCAAGCTTTTTTGGACCTTCTCTATCTTTAGGATTCTGAAATTGTATAATAAAGCCTGGAGGGGACCTTCTATTGTGGCCACTAAGTCTGCAGACTATCTCTTTTAGAGAATTTTCCTATTTTCTCTGTTTTATTATTATTATTTTAGTATTCTTATGATTCAGATGTTGGGCCTCCTAGAGCAGTATTTCTGCATTGATCTTTAATTTCTCCTATTTTCCAATTTGCCTTTTGTTCTGCTTCTTAGAGATTCTTTGACTTTCTGCACTAACTGTTCTATTGATGTTTTTTTAACTCCTTAACGATATTTTAAGATTTTTTAAAACAGTTTTGCTCCTGAATTTTTACTGGTCCCAGGAATTCCTTTCTCCTATTGTTTTGATCTCTCATTGGAGGCTTCCCTCAAATGTCTCAAATGTGGCAGTTTTTGACTTTCTCTAATTGGAAGCAGGACCTTTGTTCCCTGAGGGGTCTCACTGTGGCGATTTGGAAGTCGAGCCAGCTTTTCATTTGGGGGACATCAGTGTATTATGTGAGGGTATGATGTTTCAGTTTTCTTCCAAGAAGGGTCTCCCAATTTTCTGCCTCGGCAGTGCAAGCCTGGCTGCTGGCTTTCCAGAAGCAGGTTTGGGAAGGAAGGTGCAGTTTCATTTTGTGTGTTCAATTTGTTCCCATTTCCCAGGTTTTAGTCCTGGGAATAAAAGACCTGAGCCCAGATACCCTCAGGTATAATATATCCAGATAATACACATCCAAATTCCTTATGAGAGGAGAGGTGGACTTGGGGCTCTGGGCACAGATTTACAGTTGACCTTGCTGGCTTCTGTTGTATGTTTCACCCTACCTTCCCAGGTACCATGTGCCTCTGAGTTTGGAGCCTGGGTTGGGTTCTTCGAAACAAACAAGATTGCTTGTTTCTGTTCAAGTCACTCCCTGTCAGCTCCAAAGTTGTGCTTCCATGTCATTTGCCACTCCTCTGTCTGCTTTTCACCTTGCAGCATTGACTCAGAATCATCTGCCATCAATCTTGTCTCCTGGTCCTGTGTATAATGTTTATTTTATGACTAATACTAATGAGATTTCAGAAATAAGAGAAAGTAAATTTCTGGTCAATACATCATATTTAATCCAAATTTAGAACCTATATGTAAGTGTAAATCTAAGTTTAAATTTGACATAATTATGACATTAATTCAGACGATTTCTATTTATACCTACAATAAGCATATTACACTTTTCCACTCAGGCCTTGTGTAAAAATTCTATTCAAACTCCATACATGCCATGTGGTCCCATTGCTGTGCAACATAGATGGAGCTGTTTTTGTTAGTGCACAAAGTGTTAGAAATTTTTAAGTTAGCTAAAAGTCATTAATTATTTTAAAAATATCTGAAACATGTGTTGTAAAAAAGTGGGGAGAAAAAAGTGATCCTGAGAGTCACCATGTCGGTGGCTCATACCTGTAATCCCAGCACTTTGGGGGATCACTTGAGGCCAGGAGCTTGAGAGCAGCCTGGTCAATATGGTGAAACCCCATCTCTACTAAAAATACAAAAATTAGCCTGGCATGGTGACACATACCTATAGTTCCAGCTACATGGGAGGCCGAGGCAGGAGAATTGCTTGAACATGGGAGGCAGAGGTTGCAGTGAGCTGAAATCAGGCCACTGCACTCCAGCCTGGGACACAGAGCAGGACTTCCTCTCAAAAAAATCAACAATCCAATATATGTTCAATATAAGAAATGTTAAATAGGAGAAAATGAGGACAGATATCACATAAAGCTGTACCAATTAGTTTGTGTTTTGGTGTATTATTTTCCTGTTCTTTTTATTCTCATAAATAGACTTTTTTTCAGAATCAAGTTTTATTATCATGTAGTATTATGCTGTATTTCCCCTAATAGTAATGACCTTAAGGGATACCTTCTTTCACTTTGAATAGAAGTATCTGAATGAGTCCATTTTCATTTTTCATGCTATATTTGTTTTTTGAGACAATCAAAGTGTATTCATTGACACACATACACTGTTAATGTAAAGTATACACATTAATAGAATAGCTTAAGAGACATAAGAGTTTAGCTAGAGTTAAAACATTTCTACCTTGAAGGAGAATTTGGTCCTTCAAATAGTAATATTGTTCAAAAACATCTGGAATTTTTGTTAAGAAATAAGTGAATTTATAGTAAAAAGCATCTGAAACAAGCAAAATGGTGTTAGACTGTATGGATATTTCTGATTACTGGCTACAGGCAGTTTTCAAATGCTGTGTACTTTTATAAACAACCACTAGATCTCCCTACCCTGTCTTTCATGTACTTGTGGGAGACCCTGATGGAAGAGGGTGATAACATGATGCAGACAAGCATATCCCAACAGGAGGGAAGAAGGCTCATCTGAGTTATTTTTTTAAGTTAAAATAATAGGTAGTTTGTGGTTTTAAATAATGCTGTTGATCTTTTCAACTATTTGGTGCCTGGGATTTGGTTACTGGCATTATTATTAAGAAAGAGTTTTATTTTTAAATTTTTTAACTTTTTAGACAGAGTCTTGCTCTGTTGCCCAGGCTGGAGTGCAGTGGCATGATCTAGGCTCACTGCTACCCTGTCTTCCAGGTTCAAGCAATTCTCTGTCTCAACCTCCTGGGTAGCTGGGATTACAGGCACGCCTGCCACCATGCCTGGCTAATTTTTGTATTTGTAGTAGAGACGGGGTTTCACCATCTTGGCCAGGCTAGTCTTGAACTCCTGACCTCATGATCCACCCGCCTCAGCCTCCCAAAGTGCTGGGATTACAGGAGTGAGCCACCGTGCCCGGCCAGGAAACGCATTTTCTTAACATAGATGAGGCAGTTTCCATATTGACTATTGCACTCTTGACAAATGAATAGATATTTTAAAGTGTTTTAGAGATAGTTTATTTTCTAGAAGGCTCAAAAGATTCACTGTCATCTCTCTGATAGCACTGCAGATAAATTTTCATTGATTTGTAAGTGTAGGAAGATTTACCTTCCAAATTGTAACTGATTTAAATAATTTGCCAAGCACTTATTGAGCTCCTTAATTTCTCCCACATTCTGTGCTCAGCAGCTGCAAGTAGGAGAGGAAGGGCTCTCCCTCCCCTGGAGAGGCTTACTTTCTCACCAGGGGGATGCTCTGCAGACAATTGCTATCATGTAACACACAGTGCATTAGACCGACGAGTACACAAAATCAGAAATATTTTGTGGTGTGGCTGCTGGCAGAGGGATCCCAAAAGACAGAGGAGGTGAAGCTTGCTGGGACAAGGGGAAAAAAATAGGTATTCTGGGCAAGAGCAGCATGAGTGAGGCAGGACAGTGCCATGATGTGTGTCAAATAACTTACAGTATAAAATCAATCAACTTTTGAAATGAATGCAAAGTATTCTAAGTTCTCATTCGAGTAATGTAATAGCAGTCTTATGTAAACATGAAGTGAAAGTTAAGTCCCCAAAGTTGTTTCCATCACCTGATTTTTAGATGTGAGAGCATCTTAAAGCAGTACTTTTTCTATCTTCCGCCAAGGAAACAGGCCCAGAGAAACCTATGGCCCCTGACTTGTTTGGTCTCTGAGCCTCCCTGGCACACAGAGTCTCTGACTCTAAAACGCTGGTTCCATCACACTGTCTCTTGAATGAGTAACTTAGGATTAATAATTTAGTGAATGTAGTATGAGGTCTTTATTTATTGCAATAAAAATGCTCTTGTGCCAGTCTTATTTAATGTATGACATTTTGTTGTAGTTAATGAATAAAAGAAATAGAAAATCTCAGCTGCTTTTTACTGCATAATAAAAAAAACAGGAAATCTTATTTTAAACTTTTCCCATTATTTATAAAGGGAATTCATAATAGAGGCTTTCCAGGTTTGATGATTGGTATCATAGCAAGGGCAGAATTTCATAATCCAGTCCTCAAACATCATCTGCAGAAGTTACGCACCTCCAGTGAGTTTCCCATAGAGCTGCTCATGATACCACACTCAGGCAGGTCACGGGGCATAAGAAATACCTTAATGCTTTATTGTTTGACATTTTTACTAAGGTAAAAAGCCCACACTTTTGTAGGTTCAGCCTGCTGTATACATTTTCCTCTATCTTCCTTCTCCTTCAGATACCTCCATGGCATCTTGATAGAAAATACAGCTCATGTTCCACCATATTGCTAGATAACAGCACAGTCAGCAAGCCTGATCTAAGACACACACTGGAAAGGTGAGTACGATGAGGTTGCCAAAGGCTGAGTGACAGACCCCAATATGCTAAAAGCATCCCGGCCATCCTCTATCATTTCAGCCATTTGGTTGCCCTTTTCAGCAAGCAGTTTAAGAAACTGATTTCAATGATATATGGATTTCCAGGACCTAAATATGAATTTTCTGTTTCTCTTTTAATCTTAGACACTGCGTGGTAAAAGAGAAAGCCAGTTACCAAATAAGCAACCCCAGAAAAACCATAGCTATTCATTTGATGCATTTATGTTATGACAGTGTTGAACCTAATGGGAAGGAGAGGTGCCTTTTATTGGATGTTTCTGGAAAAATCATTAGTTCTTTATGGACTAGAGGCCTAAGACCATGGGTGCTACTTTGGAAACTACTCTTGGAAGAAGCAACGGCTTGTTCTCCAGTGGTGCTGTAGTGTATCTGCATTTAAATGTTCCCATCATGCATGAGCACTTCATAGGCCACAATCAGACATGCCTTTTCAAAGCACCCTCGAACGATGGGTTCGAGTTTATTTAAAAACCCACAACAAAGCCCAGTTCCACTGGAGATATCCAGGGAACATTATTAACATCTTAGATTATGAGTGTTGATTTTTGGGAAAACAGTTTGAGAGGTACTCCCTTAGAATATTAATGTCCTTATCCCTAGCAAATTTCCAGTGTATAACCATGACTAGCTTACAAGCTTAATTTTGTTTCCATTGTACTACCTTTTTAAGCTAATTTGTCAGTAACTACTATTTTAATTATAAATGGTAAATTTACGCTCATAATAATATCACTTTCCTCTCTCATGTATAACAATTATTGAGATCAAATTGTGTTTCAGCAGGAACTGGACTCCACCATTGTTTAAAGCCCTGAGCTTTGGCCTCTATGGAGTCATCGCTTAATGTTTGTATTCAGCCTTAAGTAAAAACCCACTCTGTTTTGGCTAGAGTCCCTGGTTTCTTCTGATTTCAAAAGATTCTGATGTTTCAGTATGCCATTCAAAAGGAGTTTTTAAGCTTCACCTTGCTCAAACAAGTAGAGGTTCTGCTTTTTCTTCCAGCATAGCCTAATTCCTACAAGTGTTTTTAAAACAGAATTTTCTTTTCTTTTTAGAAACAGGGTTTTGCTTGTTGACCAGGCTGGTTTCAAACTCCTGGGCTCAAGCAATCCACCCAGCTCAGCCTCCCAAAGTCCTATGATTACAGGCATGAGCTACCACGCCTGGCCTAGAAGTCTATTTTTGAAGTACAGTTAGTTTTAATTTGCTCTCAAATTTTAGAAGGGATCATTTGGTATATTTACTTTTGATGAAATAATGGTTTACTCAGCAAATTAATACAGCAAATTGGCTTTTTGGAAATATTTTGAAAAATGTTTTTCATGGTTACTAGTCCATTGTTCTCAAAGGGATGATTGGGCCATATTAGAATCATGTATACATGTTTCTTCAAAATATATGTCTGCAAACACATGCGTCTTCCCAGCTCCACATTCCCTCCATCTCTGGACACTCACAAGCCTTTTAGAAAAATGCTTAAGTATGTGAGGCATCATTATATGAATAAAAGCATCCCAGATGATTCTGACCTTAACCCTAACTCAGTCATTCCCAAACTTTGTTGCACATTGGAATCACCTGGGGAACTTTACCAACAACCCCGATGCCCGAATCATGTCCAATGCCAACTAAATCACAGTATCTCCAGCTGGTGGTGAGGCTGTTTTTACAGCTCCTTGGGTGATCCAGTGTGCAGCAAACATGGGGGCCACTGCTTCTTTTGCATGGAGGAGTGATGGTATAAATTACACATTTTCCCTGTCATTTGCTCTTATTTCTGCCCATAGAGCCTTTCGACTGTGTGAGTCATTTCTATGTATGTGTGCATATGCTTACATTGAAATCATACCATAGGATTTTGTGAACATCTGCAGTTCACAAAAGCACTATGTGGGGACCTTGGGCAAATTTGATTGAAGTCTTGGTTCTCTTATTTGCAAAATGGGTGGTTCATGGAGTGTCATGTAAGGTTCAGTGGTGTTTTCAGCATGTAACTTCAAATCCTGTGATTTTAAAATCAATTTGGAGATGAAACTGTTTGAGGCACTATAGAAATATCCATCTTAGATGCTAATAATGTTGTAAGGCCTACTTTTTACAACTCAAATTTGCCTTCTCAAATTATTCTGAGCCTCATTTTAAATGCTGAGGGCAAATGGAAGCACAGAACTTATCCAGGAGAAGCTCCTGTTTGCTGACACACAACTTTGAGGATGACTTAGGACCACAGTAACATGCATCTGAAGAGTTGTATTTGTTCACTAATATTTTGTTTAAACTAATGTGGAAATACCTGTCATGAATATTGTGTTATGCGGTGTTACACTATGTGTTTAGTGCTGCTTATTTCAGGATAGTTACAAGTGTCATTGATTTTTGTGTGCATTATGTTTACTAATAAATTTCCTGCTAATAATTATGCGTAGGTGATTTTAAATTACTTTAATTGGTATAAAGCACACTGATGATGTGCTTTTAGGGAAATAATGACAAACGGATGAGTAGGTGGTGGTGAACTAAATCAGCTGAAATGCAGGGCCTAGCCGCTTAAAAAGTAAAACATTACTCTATGGCCTAAATATAAGCATATGTACCCATGGATATAAGTGACTTGCACAAGATTACAGGTTCTATGGGTAGAAGAGCAAATGACAGGGAAAATATGTAATTATGTATATGTACTAACTATCGGCAGAAACGTCTTCTAACAGCGTATTGCCTAGCTGTTTGGTTCTCCTATTTTCGCTATAAATCCAGAGAGCTAAAAGAAAAGAAAAGTGCTCATATAGTACTGCTTTGAACGAGAGGATTTCAGGGCCACTGGGAGCGTTCCTTCCTCCCCCTTTTAAAAACATACCTTCAGGCCAAACAAGTGATAAAATCAGTAGTTAAAAATTTTTTTTTCCTCCACAGTGTGACTTTGGCAATATATTACAACATAAAGCACAGGTGAGCTCTTTGAAAACCTGCCTTGTTACTCCAGCTCATCACTTTGTATAATACGACATACGCTGTTAGGTGTTAACTATAGACATAAGCTGTAGAGTGCATATTTCACAGTGTGAAAGTGAGTCATCTGTGGGCTGGTCTGTAAGACGCTGTTCACTCTGAAATTATTGAGGGTCCTACCGTGTATTTGCTTATGTCTTGTTTGAAATTTACTGTAAAGAAGCACTAAAAAGATGACCTAGCCTCATGCAAATATATAGTACAAAAAAAAAGGGGTATTTTTAAAGCTTTCAGGTAATTGTGGATATTTTTAACCACACCAAAACTCCACAAGCACTGATTTATTAAAATAGTTATAATGGGATTGTACATATCAATGAATTCATTCCACTAATACTCACTGATCTTTCTTGTACACTGAATGGATCTTTCCCTTTACTGACTTTTATATTATGCATTGGCTATTTGGAAAATATTAATTCATGTTTATGTATAGTGTAAAAACTCACTTTCATTAGTATCGCCACGATTATAAAAATGTCTTCACAGATTGAGATGCTGTCAAGCTCACAGTAGTAGGTATGAGTCTTCCAAGTCCTGATTTTTAGCTTGAAAGCATTAGATTTATTATGGATAACAAGTACTTGTTATTTTCCTTGAAATGACAGACTCACTTGGCTTCTTTCTGAGAATGACAGCCAGTCATTCTTTCAATAGAAATGGTGCTCTGTGAAAAACTGGCTTGTTCAGCTCACAGTTAAATCACAAGTGCTTTTCCTTAACCTAACCATACTTCAGCATGCAGAAGTGCTTTATGTGAACTTTCTACTTAGAGTACTAAAAAGAGAGGTCAAGATTTAATAACACCATTAATTTTTACTGTTTCATCAAGGACATTCTTAAGCGAAACTGGCTACTTTAATAAAAACTGCAAGGGTGGTGAAGAGCAGAATGAATACTAGTATAATTCGGTATCACGGCCCTTATTCATACTGAGAAACCAGCAGTTTTACCCACTTTTGCTTTTATGTAATTATTACAAGTGTTGAACAGTGAGAAAGCAAGCGATGTCTTACTACTTTTAGAAAGTAATAAATTATTTTTATATTTTATTTTCAAGCAGCTTCTCAGGTTTAATTAATTTTCTTATAAGAACATTTGGGGCCATAGGTGGTGGTTGACACCTGTAACCCCAGCACTTTGGGATGCCAAGGTGGGAGAATTACTTGGGACCAGGAGTTTGAGACTAGCCTGGGTAATGTGGCAAGACCCCATCTATATCAAAAAAGAATTAAAAATTAGCTGAGCATGGTGGTGTGCACATTTCATTCCAGCTACTTGGGAGGCTGAGGCAGGAGGATCGCTTGAGCCCAGGGAGTCAAGCCTGCAGTGAGCCATATTTTTACCACTGTGCTCCATCTTGGGTGAAAGAGCAAAATCCTGTCTCAAAAAAAAAAAAAGTTTTGACATCGTGGGTCTCCTAGGGAATCTCAGGGTCCACAAACCACATTTGGAGAACCACTGGTTTCCTAAGTGAGCACACAATGTGTTAGATTTTTAAAGTTCATTAAAGACTGGCCTCTTTTAAATTAAACAGGCAATTAAGTTTGTAACTCAAACTACTTAAACATATATGATAAAAGTATAATAAAGGAAGATTTGGGAAATCTGAATCTCATTCACATTTAATAAAAGCTCTAAAAACTTTATTGCCAACCACTACTGCTTTATAAAATGTTCTTGTGTTCCAGCATGAGGGTAGGGGGGTGAAAACAGATGTAGTTTATTACCATTGCCTGTTAGTGGGGGTCAATATTTAAAGGCAAATCTAGATCATCCATGTAGAAAAGACTTCACAGTTCAGGACACTATGTGCTGAAGAAAAAGAGGTCAAGAAACTCTCTGAAGGCCAGGATCCAGGAGAAAAATTTGCAAAAACTGTTTTGGTGAACGAATATTACCAAAGCAAACATGAGGTATCTCTCTCCACCCTCCATGCCCTACTCCCAGCAGATACTTTACTAAGATGTTGACAATTCCCACATTAATTTCTTAAATGCACATTCTTATTTTATAGATACGCAAATAGATCTCTGGCTATTTTTGACAAGCCAATACATCCACTTTCAGTAAGTGACGCTTTCTTTGAGATTCTATTTTTGTTTCATAGAGTTGTGTTTAGTTCATGCTGAAGTCAAAATCACCCACCTTTAAGTCTCGCCTCTGTTGTGTCTAATCATCTTATATAAGGAGTGTTTCTAGTGGGCATGCTGGAGTAAGAGCTGACTCGCAGCTTTGTTTAATTAGTGCGCTAAGGGGAGCAAATATATCATCCAGATAACAAAATGTGTCATTTTAAAAGATAATTTTCTATAGCAGCAAACAATATAAACATTTGTAAATAGTCCTGACAAATATGCACAATCTCTGTGAATAGAATTAGAAAACAATTTAAATTTAAATCAGTTTAAATGCTATAAAAATTTTAAAACTTCCTTCTTCAGACATATGATGGCGACAGGACCACCTCAGCATCTCTGTTTACAGGAAACCAAAAATATTTTAAGATCCCATTGTTTATATTTTTGAAAACTAAAAGACATTTTATCCCATCAAAATTATTTTAAGGGACATGTTGGCACAAATGGGAACACTGCCATCTTAAGAGTACTTAAAAAGTTTTCTTGAGTGGATATTTATGTTGCCTTTTTTTCTTCTTTCAGCAAGGAAATTCTCCAGGGAAATCCTTCGAGGATGATCCCAAACACAACTGTATTTTCAGATATTTCTGTACTCTTTTTCAAGTCACAAAACTAGGCCGGGTGCGGTGGCTCAAGCCTGTAATCCCAGCACTTTGGGAGGCCGAGACGGGCGGATCACGAGGTCAGGAGATCAAGACCATCCTGGCTAACACAGTGAAACCCCGTCTCTACTAAAAAATACAAAAAACTAGCCGGGCAAGGTGGCGGGCGCCTGTAGTCCCAGCTACTCGGGAGGCTGAGGCAGGAGAATGGCGTAAACCCGGGAAGCGGAGCTTGCAGTGAGCTGAGATCCGGCCAGTGCACTCCAGCCTGGACGACAGAGCGAGACTCCGCCTCAAAAAAAAAAAAAAAAAAAAAAAAAAAAAAACTAACAGCTCCACGTGCAATCGTAGCTTTGGTAGGATATTTCTTATCTATAAAGCATCTTTAACAACTGGTCTCCTACTCAGGGTATGGCCATGTTTCTAACCAAAAGTAGATTCCTAAAATTATCATCAGATCTTTTAAGAGAAACCTGTACAAGCAAAGTAAATACACATATTTGAATTTAATCATCATTATGGTTTAAAATGATGCCATTGTTTTTCTTATCACAGAATAACTGCTATTAAAGGCAACAGGAGAGATTTCTGGTTTCTCCTTCAACAGATTCCAATATAGCAAAACAATAAAGCAGGATAAAGAGAGAGGGATGGGAGGGGCTCACTAATTGAGAATGATGAGGAAGAGCCTCTCTAGAGAGGTCACATTTGAACAGTGACCTGACTATAAAGCGAGGACGATAAGGAGTGCTGGCATGACAGGCAGTGGAATGAGAGCGAAGACTGAGATAGGAACATGTTTCATGTGTGTTCAAGGAACAAACAGCAGGGGCCTGCGAGGTGGCAGGAATTAAGGAAAGAACGGAAGAGGTGAGGCCGCACAGGCAGTGCCATGGCTCACAGAGCCCTTTGGCTTGCAGGCCATGGGAAGAAGTTCAGGTTTTACTCCAGTTTGATGAGGGGACTCATGGTAGATCTTGAGCAGTGGAGTGCAGTGTTCTTCATTTAAGAGGTTATGGTGATGGCTTGAGGAGAGTAGACCACAGTTAGGAGGAAGGTTGGGGCAGAGAAGAGGACCAAGAAGCAACTAGAGCGATACAGGTGAGCCGTGACCCATGGCGGCTCAGAATCTGAAGCAGGCAACCTACCAGTGAAGGTGGACACAGAGTGTTTGCACACAGATTGGAGCAGGGTAACTCACATGTAAGTATTAGTCCCCAGGAGCTAGGCCAATGACAATTCCTTGGACAAGATTAGGGCCAGCTTCGGGAGTGGAGCCTTGGGGTGAAGGGCTCTGGTTTGTAGGTGTCAAGACTCTGAGGACCTTGGCAAGAGGAGTCTCAGGAGAGTGATGGGGGTGGGTGAGGTGGGTTAAGGAAAGATGAGAGGTGAGGAGCTGGCAACAGGGCCTGATGCTGTGAGCAAATGAGAGGATACTTCTGGGGGGCTGCGGGGAGCAGGGTGGGAACAGGAAACACATTTGTATTGGGGGAACTCTCTGGCAGAGAGGGAGAAAGTCTTCAAGAAGAGGTCATTTGGGGAACAGTGTTCTGCAATAGTGGGATGGGATCCACCGTGCTGATAGAAGAGTTGGTGTTAAAAGAGGAACTTCCTCACTGACCCAGGAGGACAAGTCGTATTGGTGTCAGCAGGTCCAGCTTACTAGTAAAGGTGACAGGAAGTTGAGGGCTCACCAATGCTGTTTAAGTGCTCTCTAATGAGTGCTGTGGAGTTGAACCCTGGGAGGGAGGGTCATTCCTAGGATACTCGATAGTACAGAGTTGGGGGAAAGGGAGCAGAATCTCTCATAAGAACATATCATGTTCAAGAGCCATTTGATTTTAAAAACACAGTTGAGTTTGGAGAACATTGCCAGATCTGATCCACCAATCTGATAACCTTCAGACAATAAATGAACTCTCTTAAAATGAACTGTTTTCCTTTGGTCTTGATGCAAAGACGTCAAGTAGCATAGAGACATACTCTTCTGCAGAGCACCCTCTGGGATAGCAATGCCTCCCAGCTCACCTCTGCCACCTTCACTCAGCTGGTCCCTCACCCAGTTCTTTATAGGATAGAGATTGGGTAGATAGAAAATACTTCCTGAGATTGTCTCACAAACTGCTTGGCAGGTGTAGAGGAACTCCAGGGATACAGAGGCCAACAACTGTCTCTGCTTTTAAGCCAACTGAATTGACTGAATTTCAGATACTGTAGGACAAGAAATGAGTTTTCATGAAGTGATTATGGAGACGTGGAAAATAGGGGCTGTGAGCAGGACCCTCCTTTCATACACATGAGTTCCTTATCAAGCACTGAATATGGAGATTATTTCTCAGCCACAGAGACCTGCACTTGTCATGCTGTCTGCACAGGAGGCATTGGGAAGCGCTCTTGACCCACAGTTCCTCAGCTGGTGTCCCAAGAGTGGGTTAGTTATTGTGAAAAGGAGAAGACACTCAGTATCACTTGGGTGTTACATATTCAAGCATGGCACACCTGTAAAATTCCTATCTACCTGCCAGCCAGGTGTGACACAGCACACGGACGGCACTGGAGCGTTTCCTGAACAACCTTAATCTGCACTGGGCCTGAGTTTGTGCTGCCTTTCATGAGTGTGAAAGTGCTGATGGTGCCTCTCTTCATGCCCAGAAATGTCCAGTCATCCCTGTGACCAAAATTGGGCTGGAAATGTCCATGGGCAGAGTAGGCTGCAGAGGTATCTGACTATGACTGCGATTTGGCCTCTTGCTTTGTCTGAGCAAAGTCTCTGTAGAACATAAAAGGCACTTACTTTCTGGTCAAAACCAGAAGAAATCTTTCATTCTTAAATGTTCTTATCACCACACTTACACTGAACTGAAATCAAAGACCAGCACTCTATTTTGCAGGTGTACATCGAACGACTTTTAACTAGTGCTAACATTGATCTTTTTCTTACTAATTGGAAAAAGATTGTCCGTGGAGCCATGCTTCTTGCCTCCAAGGTTTGGCGAAATCGTGGTCTGTGGAGTGTGGATGGCAGCCAGAATCCCCAGGACGTTGCAGTTGAGAACATGTGAGTTTGTCAGATTTTGGTGATCTTTGTAACCATTTTCCATGCCTCGTTTGCTCTCTAAGTTAAGACTGTAAGAAATATCTTTACAGGTTTCATTGTGCAGATAAAGGAAATAGGTATAAGACCACAAACTTCTCTCTATCCAGCTTTAGTGTAACAGTTTGTATTTTCCAGCAGTAATGGGTAGGTCTTGATGTGTTATTGTTGTAATGACCTGCTTGATAAACTGAAAAGTATTTTTCTGATTGTTTTCTAGCAAACCTCTTACAAGTGTACTATCAGAATGATAAGGTAGAGTAAATATCTTTATGGCTTTTGAGAAGCTGACTGCCAGCTTCAGTCCCTTTTTAAGGGGTAAACATCTGACCTTTGATATAATTAGCCACTGTTAAGGTCATAAGGCCTCTGGACTATGGGAAAGTTATGGCTTTAACTTCAGTCACCCATTGTGTATTTGCTTTTGCTGGTCCTTTCTTCCCCCTTTTATCTGAAGATCTGTTTTTATAGGAACCTTGAGAAATGAAGTTAAATAGCCACAGATTCCTGTGCTCTGGTCCCTCCCCATTGAGAGTGTTGCATGTGTTTGGAAATTGGTCTGATGAGTTAGAAGCTCCAGCATTCACCAACCGCAGTGTGAGAAGCATTCTGGGGCATCACCCCATGCCCACCACACTCACAAATCTCCATGGGTACTCAGACATCTACAGCAGCACTCTTTGGGCCTGGAGTTGCCCATGAGTGTGTGAGGAGCCTTGCAGAGTCATGGGGTTCCTCCCAGATTCACAAACACAACACTGAAACACAGCTTCACCAGGGCTCCCTTCCAATATGACCTCATGACTGCTGTGAAGGGACGGGCCCTGGAGCTGGCAGGCAGGGTGAGCAGGGAGGCATTTCCAGCAGAGCCTTCCTGGGTGCCCACTAGACAGTGAGGACAGCTGTGCAGGCTGCATCTGTGCAAGACAAGGGAGCAGTTTTGTTTACATTGAGCAGCAGCAGCAGATCAAGATCATGCCAGGCATTGGCACGAGTTAGTGTTATGACTTTTACTTATGACTCCAGATAAGACTGTCATTCACAATCACCTCAGTGTATGTCTACAATTGAAGATATAGTGTCTATTGTAGGTATACCTCAGAGTATATGTACGTTCAAAAATGACCACTTTGCGGCTGAGCTCAGCGGCTCATGCCTGTAATCCCAGCACTTTGCGAAGCTGAGGTGAGTGGATCGCTTGAGCTCAGGAGTTGAAGTCCTGCTGGGTAACACAGTGAACCCTGCCTGTACCAAATTTTTTTTAGAAAATTAGCTGGGCATGGTGGCAGGCCCCTGTAGTAGTCCCAGCTACTTGGGAGTCTGAGGTGGGAGAATTACCTGAGCCTGAGAAGTTGAGGCTGTAGTGAACTGTGATCACATCACTGCACTCCAGCCCTGGGTGAAGGAGCCAGACCTTGTCTCAAAAAGAAAAACAAAAACCATTTTTGCCACCACTTTGCTAATAGTACAAACGAAGTGATCATGGTGATATTTCTGATAGCCATTTTAGCAAAGAATGTGACAGCAAATGAATTTGAAACAAATGGAAGTACTTTGGAAGTTCCAAATGCTAAAGTGGCCTTGATCATAGTCATCCTTTTGCAAACTGGTCCCTTGAAGAAAGCAAGATTTGTGACTGCCTGAGTTCTCCTTGCCTGCTGCCTAGCCAGAGCTGATTTATTAAGATAAGGGAATTGCAATAAATAGTTTAATTCACACAGAGGCAGCTGTATGGGAGTCCAGCGTGCTACTATTACTCAAATTAGTCTCCCAAAAACTCTGGGATGGTTTTTTAAAGAATAATTTGGTGGGTAGGGGGTCAGAAAGAGGGGATTGCTGATTGGTCAGATCAGAGATGGAATCAGAGGGAGTTGAAGCTGTCCTCCTGCACTGAGTCGGCTCCTGGGTGGGAGCCACAAAACCAGATAAGCGAAGTTTATTGATTGAGGTGGTGCCACCTGATCCCAGCACAGGATCTGCAAAATATCTCAAGTTCTGGTCTTAGGTTTAGCAATAGTGATGCTATTCCCAGGAGCAATATGGGGAGGTTCAGACTCTTGCAGGCTTCAGCCGCATGACTCCTCAACCATAATTTCCAATCTTGTGGCTAATTTGCTAGTCCTGGAAAGGCAGTCCAGTCCCCAGGCAGGAAGCAGGTTTGTTTTGGGAAAGGGCTGTTACTGTCTTGGTTTCCAAGCTAAACTATAAACTATCTTTCTCCTGAAGTTAGTTTGGCCTCTGCCTAGGAATGAGCAAGGACAGCTTGGAGGTTAGAAGCAAGATAAAGTCAGTTAGATCAGCTCTCTTTCATTGTCATGATTTTCTCAGTTACAATTTCTGCAAAGGCAGTTTCAAATTTGTAATCACGAACAGCTGAATTGTTCTCAAAACCGACAGCTCAGCTGGCTGGGGCTCTGAGTTCTAGTCACAAGATCAGAGCGCATGCAGGGATCTGTGCAGGTTTCCACAGAAGTGAGCTCCAGGAGCAGTGGGGCAGAGCCCAGCTCCAAGAAGACCAGTTCCAAACAGTGCTGTTGCTGTGTGAATGGAGAAACACCAGGAGCTATGCTCTGAACAGGCTGCTTCTGTTTATGATCTTGGGAAGTTGAAAAGCGTATGTCA
The DNA here is from genome assembly GCF_009764315.1 of Trachypithecus francoisi. Lineage (NCBI taxonomy): Eukaryota > Metazoa > Chordata > Mammalia > Primates > Cercopithecidae > Trachypithecus > Trachypithecus francoisi. The sequence continues at coordinate 86,491,120 of NW_022681455.1, read as the reverse complement.
AAGCATTTAATAGACATTTGTCTCAGTCCCCTGCTGTTGACTGTTTGCAATGGTCCCATTTTGAGTGTAAATTTAATAGTTAAAAATTGGTGTCTATCGGATTTTTCTTAAAAATTTCCAACATCTGTATGTCTTCCTAGAATATCTTTCCTTTCTAAAGAGTAAGTTAAACTGAGTAGCCACTATTCAGAAAATTTGCTGTGTCTGTAAAGGTTATGCTCTTCAATCATCTGGCCATTATAAAAAACCACAGAGCCCAGAAGATGCATATTCTATGTACAGAATGCTTTTCTTCAGTGAGTAAACCTCTATTAAGAGACATGTTAATTCTGTAAAGTACTGTATTTCTACACAGTTACAATGTACTAGTGGAGAAAATAAAAAGGGATTATGAAGTGCTATTAATTCCTGTAGTAAGTCAGGTCCTGATCTGCTGTCTATTCTAATATTATTTGATTTACATTTCTATAGACTTACGGACATGTGAAAAGGAAATTAATTTTGGAAGTAGGTTCAGCTGAGTTTTAAGTTCAGCAAATGAGATCACCACATCTTGGCTCGTGGTCTAACTGTCCCCCTTACAGGAAAACATCAAGCATTTGTTGACTTAGCCAGTAGGTAAATATCAAAGCTTTCAGCCCAAGAAACCAAATGTGTTGTTCAGATACTGATTATTTTTAAGCAATTAACTCATGACACAGGTTACTCTGAAAGCACCCAGATTTACTCTGTGTCCCTATTAATTTAGCCTCGGTGAGGGCTGCTGGATGACCTTGTGGCAGAGGACGGCTCCCAGCCCTTTCCTCTCCCACTGCATTCAACTCCCCACATCCCATTCTGTCCAGGGGTGACAGATGCTCATCGAGCACTTCAGGGTTACATTCCCAACTTAGGAGCAACACTGCATGTATAAGGCCAGGGCCCTACTAGAAATCACATCATAAAATGGGTTTAGTCTAGCCAAAATGTCTCTCCTTGATTTTTCTGCCTTTCAAACTTTGAAGATTAAAGATTATCCTTGCCCCGTCATAGTGGCAGTTTCACCTCTTCATAGTACTAAGGTGAGCAGAATCTTGCATTATGCCCCCTTGACATAGCCTTGTGAGCTGCAGCAGAGGGAAGGGGATTCTTGTTGCCATGGAATGTAGCTTGCTTATGTATTTATTTGGGATGAATCCTCCCTGTAGCCTTAGTGTTTTTCCTCCTCTGAGATAATAGGCTGGTTCTCCATGGGTCCATTTGTGGCAATGGTGATGTGCCCAGTCCTCTTGCTGGTGCATCTCCTCTTCAGTAAGCCCCTTCCTGTTGTTGCCCTGGTAAAAATGCATGGAGATCCTTCAGAGCTAATAAATGGCACCCATCATTCCTCTCATGGGATTGCTATTGCGGGGCTCGTGAGTGAACATGGAGTTTGAGTTGTGCAACTGCCCTAAGGGAACTCTGAAGAATGAGCTCCGAGTCAGCAGCATGAATGCAGAAGAGGCTTCCATCTTTCCCTCATCCCAAACTTGGGGTGCTGGGATGCAGAAGAGACCCCAAGCAGCTGTGTTTTTCTTGGACATTAGTGTGGGAACCCAACCAGGCAGCCTTTATTTGTTTCAAAACAGAATTTAGAGCATCCTAGTAGCTCAGAAGGATATTTTTAAAGATAACTCACTTGACTAGAACTGTCCTATGTTGGTTTAATTGTGTTTCTTCTACCCCAGGAGCAAGATGGAGAAGTGTTTTTTGGAGCTACTTGAGTTTAATATACATGTGTCTGCCAGTGTTCATGTAAAATATTACTTTGACCTGCGTGCCTTGGCAAATGACCATGACGTGTATTTTCTATTTCATTTTCTTCACAAAGATAAAGCCCAGAGACTGAAGGTAAGGATGTGAAGTCACTTAGCAGAGTTTACCATCAGCCACAGAAGCCAGCATCTGTGACAAAATCATATTAAGTAGCCATTAGGAAAATGAAAGCCTTAAAATTAACAGACCAAAAAACTTATTTCTTTGGCAACATATTTCTTTTCTTTTATGATTTATACAAGGATCCATATTCTTTTATTTATTTGTTTGTTTGTTTGTTTATTGAGACAGAGTTTCACTCTTGTTGCCCAAGCTGGAGTGCAATGGTACAATCTCAGTTCACTGCAACCTCCACCTCCCAGGTTTGAGCGATTCTCCTGCCTCATCCTCCTGAGTAGCTGGGATTACAGGCATGCGCCACCACCAGCTAATTTTGTATTTTTAGTAGAGACAGGGTTTCTCCATGTTGGTCAGGCTGGTCTCTAACTCCTGACCTCAGGTGATCCACCCGCATCAGTCTCCCAAAGTGCTGGGAATACAGGCATGAGCCACCATGCCTGGTCAAGGATCCATATTCTTAAGAATTTATTGATATCCTTTCTGCAGTGACCATATTGTTAATTAAAATTAGTCTGTTCTTAATGGGTTTTATTTTTAACCTTTACCCATTCACATAACAATATGTGAATAAATGCAATTGTATTCCTAATTATATCTACACACACAGTACACTTACCGCTCTTGACTGTCTTTTACTTATGCAGTTTGCAAATTCATGTTATCATCTACTGTATATAGCACAGTGCAGTCCCATGAGTTTATTAGACAAAGCAGAAGTGGCTGAGAGACTTGTACTTAGACTGTATAAGGTGCCAGTGTTTCAAATACTGGGTAGGAAGGACATGTGTTTTTAATGAAAATGGTAACTGTCATGGGGCAATGTATGATTTATGGCTTATGACTCTTGGTGAGTATACAGGAAAATTACCACTGAAATTGACACATTTAAAATTGCCACTTTCTCTGGTATCTTGGTGGTACTTTAGAATAATACACTTTTCTACCACAATGTGCAAGTAAAGTAGCATATTTTGGTGTTCCAGTCATGAGACTTCTTGGATGTTCCCAGACAGCCCAGCACACACTTGCCTCGTTAAAATTTGCTTTGAGTGTTTGGTAACTAATCAGGATTGGGTAGAATTTGAATTGCCGAGTAAATTGATGTTTTGGTGCAAGTGCATGTTTATTATGTCGAAGGAACAAGTGCACAGGTAACAGATGATATTGTTGTTAGGTGCTTGTCACAATACTCTTGAAATCTTTGGGAGTCCTATTTTATTTTTATATGACAGTATCATCAAACAATGAGCCCAATTTTAAAATAACTTAATAAAATAAATTCCTCTTGGCTCTGGCAATCTATTCGTAGCCCTTAAAGGAGTTCACCTTAGTGAATGGGCAGGGAGTAGCATCCTCAGGACCTGGCAGTGTAAACCTCAGCCAAAGCAGCTGCAAAGGAACCATCTAAAGAAATCTGTATGTGTAGCTTCTCATCAGCAATACCTTTTTAAAAATGTTGGAACCCCTTTTTAAAATTGTACCTGTTTTCTCTTTGAATGACTTTCCTAGGCCATGTCACGGCCGTGTGAATACAAAGACTTGCATCAAGATGCCGCTGCTGTGAAAAGGGCTATCAGCATGAATTTCATTGGTATTCGGTGCCCTAATGCCATCTTATCTTAAAGAGAGAAATTAGCCTTATAAGATCCTGAACTTCTCAACTATAAAGACAAGAAAATACTTGTCCTGCTGGAAAAAAAATTAGGATTTTCTTTTTTTCTTTTTTGTTTTTTGTTGTTATTGTTAGTGTTTAGGATTTTCATCAAGAGGAAATATCTTCCATCAAGAGGAAACATCTCCCAGTTACCACACTGTGGATGGGTCATGGTGGTATGAACAGTGGGTGCCAGGTGCTTCCTGCCCTTCCTCTTCCACTGGTTCCAGATGGCATTCCTAGGGCACCACATTCCTGAACAACTCTTGGGGAGGAAGAGTGTCACATGGATGCAGTACATCACAACTCAGAGTCTACAGTCACCCACAGTCTTAAGCAGGTGCCAGTGGTGTCCACAGTCACCCATACTCTCAAGCAGGTATCAGTGGTCTGAGCTGAGCTGGAGCTCAAAAAACTTTAGAATTGGCTCCAGATTTGTGAAAGCACCTGGGTTTGGTTCTCTGTCCACTGAGGCACTGAATGCATGATGGCCCAAAAGTCAACAATGGTGGGAAGAGAGAGTGGCCTCGGGGCCAGGCTGTCATTACTCCAAGCACCAGGGTAGCTCAGGCCTGCTCATCTTGTCTTCGGAGGGAATCTGTGTGTGTGAAATGAGGCCCCCATGTCATGGTTATAAAGGAAGAGATGAAATCAGCTCATCTTCCCCCAGACTGATAATGGTCACACCACCTAGGGAAGCAGCAGAAGACCAGGCCTTGGGATTGTTAGGGGAGCTACAGAAGTGAAAACTGAATTTACCCAGTTCCAGGAAAACAACAAAGGAGGAACATCTGGGTTCAAAATGTTATCAGAAGATCATTTTCCCAGCTAATTTTGCCCTGGTGCATTGTATGGTCTCAGCACTTGCCAACAAAACAAAAGCCCCTCAATAATTCTAACACAGGGAAACACCATGACTCACATTTTCCAGCGCACCACAGTGGTTCAAGAGATTGCTGGTGCTGCCTGCATCTGTCAGTCTGTTCACATATGGAGAGGAGCAGCGGTTCTCATGGGAGTGGCTTCTGCATCCTGAGGAAGCTTGCTCAGACATTGGTTGTAATAACTGGTGGCACCCACTGACATGCAGTCCACAATGGGAATCCTGTGGTGCACAGGACTGCCCCCCTTTTCAATCAAGAAAGAATTTTCTGGCTTCCAAATTAGAAAGTGCTGAGGATCAACTGCCTCAGAGACTATAAGGGAAACACTTTCTAAGACTATTTTTTTTCTTACAAGAAGACCAGATCCCCACCAATGTTAGATGTTAGATCAAGTTTTAGTGCAAGGGTAGATGTTGGGGGCAGAAATCTAAGATGCCCCATGATCCCTGCTGTCTTTTGTTACACCCTGAATCCTCATCTTTCCTTGGGTATGGCCAGACCTGTGCCTTGTTCTAGACGTTTGAATATGGCAAAGTGAGGGAGTGGCTCTCTGGGAGTTACCTTTCCTTTCCTTTTATCAGGAACAATAGGAATCCCTATTTTCTTTGTTGCATTTATTTTCATAGTGCAGTGGTTTGGAATATCCCACTATCGATTTGCGACTTCCTCTTCCAACCATAATCTATGGCCCTTTATACGTAATTTAATATTTTCATGTATTGACATTTTGTGTCTGAAGATGAAATATTAGACTAAACCTATGAAAACATTTCATGCAAAGCCTTCAGTGATTGTAGAGTCTACTCTTTGGTGAATACACAAATTGATCTGTTAAAAATTGTATTAGATGTGATAATGATATTTTCTTTTTTATCTTCACCTGTTAGATATACTTACTTTAATTCTTCCAAAATTAATGATATGATTTAAAATACTAACTACTAGGATATTTGGAGTTGATAGTTGAAAATAAATGGCAAAATAAGAATTGCTGAAACCTAGTGATAATGTATTTAGGATGGGTTTATTATCTATTATCCCTATCATTAAATTTTAAATTTCCATGCAAACCTATACATAAGAACTTAAAAATTTCTATAAAACCCTTCTTACTCTGCACTTGAGCTCCAATGCATAATACATAAAAGGACAATGGATTCTCCTTCAGAAAGTTTGGCTGGACTCTCCCTTTCTTTTCCCTGCAATGCAGGGAGAGCATTTTGAGGTCACCATGGAGTGAGGTGGCCATGAGTGGGGGTCCTGGAGATGGCGGTCTGGATGAGTGCGTGTGTGGACACGGGTTTCATGGCCACCAATCTCCCTTGGGTCTTTCTGGTTGTGGTGGTGGCGGTGAGGATGGTGTCTGAGGATCCTCTCCAGGGGAGTTCTCCGCTTGTGCGGTCTCCCAGTGGAGAGGGCCCGAGGATGTCTGGGGAGGGATTCATAGGGTCGCCCCTCTGTAACCCGCCCTGTGCGGGTCTCCAGGAAAGCATCTTTTTAGGGGTGGTTGCAGGAAGCCATCGCCTGAGTGGAGAGTGGGACCTGGTCTCCACTGTAGGGTTGGCGGTATGTCTGAGGGAGTGCTGGAGGGTTATTCTGTGCATCGGGGTCGCTGTGCAGGGTCTCAGTAAGCCCTCGACCTGGGGAAGTCATTGTGGAGACTCCGAGGTGGCTGAGGCCGGGAAGGGGGCATCCTGGGAGGTCTCCGTGGTGTGTCACCGTCGCTGATGCCAGGAGACAGGTATGGGTGGAGTCTTTGGAGGGGAATAATTGTGGAGTCCCCACGTTCTGGGCTGGGAAAACTCGAGGGTGCTCTAAGGCCGGAGGCCACTGCGGGGTGCGCAGGAATAACCTCGTGGGGCTCCCAGGGGAATAACGGGTCCCCCGAAGGATAAAGGGTGGAAGGAAGGGGCCTCAGCAGCTCAGGTCTTGCAGGGCCCTTCTGTAGGGCTTCTGGGAGATAGTGGCTTGGAGCTCCTGAGGTCGCCCCTACCAGGGGCAGGGTATTTTCCCTGCCAGACCTTCCTGGGTCCTGGAGGAAGGAAATGAAACCGGCTTCACCTGCTCCACCGCCACGATCGACTTGGCCAGGAGGCTTGGGCTCCTGCCTGCCCCACGTGGCGCTTGGCAAAGGCAGTTCGGAGAAGTCGCGGGACTCCTGGGCGGGGAAGCTCCTGGAGTCTCGGGGATAGCGGGGCCACCCCTTTAGGGCCTGCAGCAGGAAGGGAGGGAGCTAGTGGCGCACCTCTGCATCCTTTTATTTCGGAATTGGAATTGGGTTTTCTTGGCGCACGGTGCAGAGCGGAGGGTGGGACGGGCGTTCCCCCTGCTCCTTCTCTGCCAGGCGCAGTTTCCAGGGCAGATCTGAGCCCCTGTGGCGCGACCGCGGGCTCCTGGGACTGTCAGGGGCCGTCTGTGCCCTGCAAGGGCCAAGCCAGCCCCACAACTCCTGCGCTGGACAACGAGGGCGCCCGGTGCGGAACACGGACCAGCAGCCCGAGCTCCCGAGGTGGACAATTTTGCTCCAGAACCAGCGGCGCCAGGTAGGGCTACAAACAGAGGGGATGCAGAGGGCTGGCCAAAAATTGAAGAAAGAAAAAAGGCAAATTATTGAATGTGGTAGTCATGAAATGTGGGGTTTTGTGTTGGATTTGAGTGTTACATTGGGTTTCGAATGAATGACTACGATGCAGTTTTAGGACTGGTGGTAGACAACTGTAAAACTCCAGGCACCTGCGGAGAGGAGAGTCGTTGATAACCTTTCTGTGAGATGGCTCTTTTGAGCTGTGTTTGATAAGAAATATGCCCAACCCTATGAGTACAGCTTTCACATTGCTAACAACCTGCGAGTCAGAGTGGTCTTCAATAAATGACTATCATTTCCTTTGCTTCTCTGACCTGGTTAAATGAATCACATGGTTCTTGCCCATTAATACCCCTTCATCGGTGACCAAACCTTTGCGTGTTGGCTTGCTGCCTCCCTTTTCTTTATCAGGCTTTGAAGTGGACAAGAAATAGACTTCATTTTTACAATCTGTGACTTGGGTTTCTGAAAGTCTAAAACAACCTTAGTGTATGTTGACATGTTGATTGCTAAAAATGCTTTACTGAGGTATATTTTATATAATATAATCACATATTTTAAATACAACTCCAAGCTATTTAGTATACTTGTAGAGCCATGCGAGCTTAATTACCACTTAAATTTAGAGTATTTGTATCTTTTAAGAGGAAAATGCATCCTATTTGCATTCACCTTTGCTGTGTCAGATCTAGACAACAATCAATTTTATGTCTCTATAGATGAGCCTATTATCAGAGCTTCTAATAGCTAGGATCATGGATTATGTGGTCTTTTGGGTCTGGTTTCTTTCACTTAGCCTAATGTTTTTGGGTTTCATTTCTGTTGTGGCTTGCATCGTTACATCACTCCTCTTGGATGGCAAGTAGCGTTCTATCGCATGGACATTACCACATGTTATGAGCATTCATATAAGAGTCTTTGTATGATTATAGGAATTTCACTCGTTTTGCATACTAACTTTGGGTTAGAATTTCTGTGTCCTATAGTGATTTTATGTGCAACATTTTGCGGGATAGCCACATTTTTATTTCTTATTGTTTTGTTTTCAAGGTGGCACAATATTTTACATTCCTATTTGCAGCACATGTGAGTTCCATGTTCTCCACTTCTTTTCTAACATTTGTCATTGTATCTTTGGTATAGCCATTCTAGTGGGTGTGTCAATCAGTATTAATTGTGGTTCGACTTGTATTATTTTAGCAACTCATGAAATTGAGCAAATTGGCAAATTGTGTATCTTCTATGGAAAACGTCTATTCAAATATTTTGTCCATTTTTAATTGGTCAATAGTTGTTTCATTATTGACTGATAAGAGTTTTTTATATATTCTACATACTAGCTTCTCTGAGTTTGGTTTTTAAGATTTCTTATATGAGATTTTATATGTATATATAAAATATTATTTATAAACTCAAATATACCCAAATCACATATACAATTTAAAATATTTTCTCCCATTAAGCAGCATAGTTTTTCATCTTCTTTTTGATGTTCTAAGAACAAAAGGTTCCAATTCAATAAAGTATAATTCATCTGTTTTTTAAAAAATTGTGCCTTTGGTGTAATATCTTATACATATCTATGTAATCCAAGAATACAAATATTAACTCTATGATTTCTCCAAAGAATTTTGTGTTTTACCTCTTACATTTTGATAGATTCTTCTTTTTGAGTAGTTTTGGGCAGCTGCGGTTTCAGTTAGGGGTCCACCTTATCCTTTTGCAAAGTGGATATTTAGTTTCCCAGCAAAATTTTTTGAAATGACATTTATTTTCCTATTGCAATTTCTTGGCATCTGAGACACAATCAATTTACCATAAATTAATGTTTATTAGTTGCCCTTCTGTTCTATTCGCCTACATGAATCTATACTCATGTTAGTACCAGACTATAACACTGCAATAAAGATTGATATTGATTGTGTGGGCATAGTGCCTCACACTTGTAATCGAAGCATTTTGCGAGGCCGAGGCAGGATAATTGCTTGATCCCAGGAGTTTGAGACTAGCCTGGGCAAGACACCAAGATGCCATCTCTACAAGAAAAAGCAATGTTAGCAGGATGAGTGGCATGTACTTGTTGTCCCAGCTACTCCTGTGGCTGAGGTGGGAAGATTGCTTGAGCCCAGGAGTTCCAGGATGCAGTGAGCTGTGATTGTGCCACTGAACTCCAGCCAAGGTGACAGAGAAAGACCCTGTTGCTGAAAAACAAAAATAAAAATATATTGGCAGGGCAAGTCATTAAATTTTGTTATTCTTTTTTAAGAAATTGCATTTATTTTATTTTGGTTGCATATCCACATACATTTTAGGAAGAGCTTTACAATTTTTATTGACAACACCAGCAAATTTGCATTGAATCTATAGAACCAGCTTTTAGTATTTTGGTGTTAATAGTAAGTATTGTTATTCTTGAATATTGATGTCACTCAACATACTCAGTTCTTTGATTACTTTTAGCATTTTGGAATAATTTTTCACCATAAAGTCATTGCATTTATTTTGTTACATTTATTTCTGAGTATTTCTTCCTTTGTGATGCTTTTACCAATGGAAATTTTGGCTTCATTTAATTGTTAGAATAACCGATTTTATGCAATAGTACAATTTAATTTTGTATGTTAATCTTATATCTGATTGTGTCTAATTAACTTACTAATTCATCTAGGTTTTCAATAAATTTCTTACACATATTTATACAAAATTATGACATGTGGAATGACCTATTTCTTTTTCAATCTGGGGAAGGGGTAGGAGAGGGGTTCTGCCTAGGCCTGCCCCTTCTTCCCATCTGGTCATTGCATGAGGCCCAGAACCCTTGGTGGGGGCTATGGAGAGGCACAGGCTTTGCTGGGGTCCCTGGGCCTGGAGGGGCAGGGATGGAGGGAGAGCCTGGCTCCCGCTTCACCTGGTTAGGATAAACAGCAGAGCTGTCCTGACGGGGCCCTGGCAGCACAGCAGAGGCACAGGCGAGGCACCCTGGTGAGCTGAGCATGCTCCCTTTCCCCAGCTGAGCTGCCCTTGGTCTCTTGCTGCCAGCTGTGGTCCCCCTGGGAGAGACTTGGTTCCCTCCTGGCAGGGAAGGGGCTGTGAGGATGGGAAGGTGGAATCACCAGCTTCTCAGTTGGAGCTCAGAGGCCTGGGGGACCAGTGCAGTTGTCCTCTGGGAGACAGGGATGGGGGGGTTCCATCCCCCTCCATCTCACCAGCACCAGTGACTCTCAGGAAGGAGGTGACTGTCAGGGCACCTGCAAGGAGGTAGCAGGAACCAGAGGGCCCAGCCAGCCACTAGGCCCATAAGGCAGAGGAGATGCTCAGTGCCTGTGACTGGCAGACTAGAGCCTGAGCCCCGGTCTGCATCAGCTGTTGCCAAAGCAGTTCTGCCCGATCCTCTGGGGTGGAAACTGAGCAGAGGATCCCACTACTGGGACCTCCCCTGTCAGTCAGTCTCCTAGGCCTCAACCTTGAGGGGTCCAGGTACAAGTGATCACGCCAGCTGAGGCAGCACCGGCGGGAACCTCGGCCCTGGCCTGGGAAACGCAACCCTCAAGAAGGCAGGAGAAAGCGACTGCCATCAACTGATCTCAGACCACCGTATTCCTCTGAGTCTTTGAGTGACAACTCTTTCCAGGCATTACCACCAGGGAGGAACTGGCCAGAGAGACAGGCCTCCCGGAGTCTAGGATTCAGATTTGGTTTCAGAATCAAAGGGCCAGGCTTCCAGGCCAGGGTGGCAGGGGACGCACGCATACAGGCGGCTGGTGCAACGTGCCCCTGGGCAGGTGTCACTCTCCCCACACCTGGGCCTGGGAAAGGCCGCTTCCCGCACCCCACATGAACAGCCCGCTTTGGGTTCTCCCACGGAGAGCTTTCCTGAGCCAGGCAGCAAGGGCCTTCACTGTGCTCCAGCCCAGCCAGGCTTCACAGGCATAAGGAATCTCCCACCTGCTCCTGGCACTCGGATCTTTTGGATTCGATGTCCTGGCTCCTATGGAAGTGGCGGTCTCCCACCCTCAGACCCCTCGGTGGCCTCTGCACCAGACCAGATGTCAGGAGGACCAGGACCCACAGCACGGCGGCCTGCTGGGGGCGTGCTCAGTGGGACAGCTTGGGCCTGGTCAAGCTGAGTCACAGAGGTAAGGGGTACTTGTGCCCCCCCGTTCCACCTGAGTCCGTGGTGGGGCTGGGGCCAGGGGCCCCAGGTCGCCAGGGCGACATAGGAACCCGAAGCCAAGGCGCCTCCACCTCCACAGCTGATGCCTGCATAGGCCTCCGCGTGGCAGGGGCAGATGCAAGCCATCCAGGCCCCCTCCCAACCGCTCCAACAGCCAGAGCGCTGCGCTCACCACCAGCCTGTTAGAGGAGCTCTTGTCGACCCCAGAGTTTCAGCAAAAGGCATAATCTCTTCTAGATCCAGAGCCACTGGGGCAGCTAAAGGACGTGGAAAAGCCCACTCCGCTGGAACCACTCCTAAGCGATGAAGAATAACGGGCCCTGCCCCAGGAGTTTTAGGACCCGGGGTTGGGGTCGGGTGGGGCAGAGCGATGGACTCTTTGGGGGTGAACATCAGGCTCGGTATGGAGAGGCGAGAGGCCTCTCTTCTCTTTCACCTGACCTGTGTAGAATCTTTGAGTTCTGGGTCCCGTAACGGACTACACACAGAGCAGAGCTGTTATCCTTTCCTGAGCATCCAGGGGATCCCAGAGACCGCCCCAATACACCCAAGTGGGCCGTCTACTGCGCATGAGCGGGACCTCAGGCAGCTGGCTAGGCTTTGGGATCCGCCCAGGCAGAGGTCTCATTCCTTTTTCGTCCCGCGTTCTTCAGTGGGGTAGGGGGAGAACTCGGTCCTGCGAAACACTGGGACCGGGTAGCAGACAGGTCGGCTGTCTTTTCCGCGGCTCGCCTCCGCTGCCTCCCTGCTCCAACGTTACGCGCCCACCCGTGCCCCGCCAGCCTTCTCTCCGTCATTGAGGAGCGCCTGGCAGCTAAATGTGGAGCCCAGACCTCGTGCAAACCTGGGTGCTGCCCTTTCAAGACCGGAGTGAAGGCAGGCAGAGATGGGGAGAGGAACCGAGGCAGCGAAGGAGAAAAGGATGGAGGGAGGATAGGACGGTTGGACAGAGTGAGGTTGGAAGGAAGAGAGGGAGGAGAGGAGGGAGGAAAAAGAGGGAGAAGCGAAGTCAGGGAGAAAGGGAGGGAGGGAGAAAGAAAGTGAGTGGGGGAGGAATGGACGGAGGAACAGAGGGACAGAGGGAGAAAACAAGCAAGAAATAGAGAAGGGGAGGCAGATAGAAAAGCGGTCTTCTGCCTCCAGGACCAACAGGACCCCGCACTCCGGGAATATGTTGGGCGACCAGTTCGGGCTAAGTGCTTGGCCCACGCAGCGTCGGCCCGCAGGGGGCTCACCGACCCTCCAAATCGCTAGACCTGAGCGATTCTGACGAATTCCTTCTCCCAAGGAATGAGTCAATTCCCCGAAGAGCAAAGAGCCGAAATTCGGGTGGTTGTCTGTTTTTCATTCTGCATTCAGTGCAGAGGCCAACTGCGGCACAAGGGAGCTGGCCCGCCGCTCTCTGTCCGTGTCTGTCCTGTGAAATTCTGGCAAGGTCTCTCCGCGATGGCTCTCCCCACAGCTTCTGACAACCCTCTCCCCGAGGTAATGAGGAGGAGGAAGGCGAAGGAGACTCTTTTGGACTGCGACCCGAAGGGATGACACGCGAGCGTGCTTTGAGCTGAACTCGTACTCCGGCATCACCAGCAGAGAACAGCTGGCCCAAGCGATCGGCATTCAGGAGCCCAGGGTCCAGATCTGGTTGCAGAATGAGAGATCACCCAGCTGAGGCAGCACCAGCGGGAACCTCGGCCCTGGCCGGGGAAATGCAGCCCTCAAGGAGGCAGGAGAAAGCAAACCACTGTCCGCTGATTCCAGACCACCTTGCTCCTCTGAGCATTTGAGAAAGATCGCTTTCCAGGCATCACCAACAGGGAGGAACTGGCTGAGTAGCCTTGAAAAGGCAACTTTCTGCATGGTCTCTGACTTTTGGAGGAGAGGTAAATGCGTTTGGGCATATTTTCCTCTCTTACTTTTTTGAGGCCGGTTGGTGGGTGGGACAAGGCCAAGACTGGAGTGGAATTTTAAAGATTCAGCGCTGGAGTCCGTATGTCCCACTGGGGAAGCTAACCTGTGGCCTCACACAGTGATCCTGGGCCTTTTAAGCCTGCTGTCCCTCAGAACTGTTTTCTTATCTTTTAATGGAATGAGGTGTGTGCTTCAGCTTGTTTAGCAAAACCACTCTCGAATCATTTAACTTTTGAGATTAAAAAACACAAAACCATAGCACAGCTGGGTTTTTTTTTTTTTTCTTTTTTGACAAAGTATCGCTCATTGCCCAGGCTGGAGTGCAATGGCAAGGTCTTGGCTCACTGCAACCTCTGCCTCCTGGGTTCAAATGATTCTCTTGCCTCAGCCTCCTGAGTAGCTGGGATTACAGGTGCATGCTACCACACCTAGCTGTATTTTTTGTATTTTTAGTATAGACAGGGTTTCACTATGTTGGCCAGGCTGATCTACCCACTTCGGCCTCCCAAAGTGCTGGGATTACAGGCCTGAGCCACTGCCCCTGGCCAGCACAGCTGTCTTTAGGCAAGCAAGATCGCATCTACTCTAGCGCAATCTGTCATCTGAAGACTTGAAAACAAAAATGAAGTTTTTATAGTCACTGGGTGGGCAGTGTCTGAATGTGTACTAATCAACACAAACGTTTGAAAGGTTACCTTTAGTAGAGAACTTTTAAACCTTGCTCTGTATGAATTGTACTTTTTGAACATAAGCTGCACTTTATTTTCTAATCTGGAGGATGAGTAAGTTAAATACATGCTTTGAGGATGCTAGTAATTGCAAGTGATATCTGATTGTGATTTTGCTTTGCAATTTCCTAATGAAAACAATGTTGAGCACCTTTTCATGAGCTGATGAGCCACTTGGATCATTTATTCCTACACTGATATGTTGTCATCACTAATCATCAAAATGTCATCTGATAGAATATATTTTTCTAAGTTAATTTACTTATGAGAAATTTACAAGGGTATAAAATAATTTGCTCAATGAATGTAGTCATCTCATTTAACCTTTGATGTTTTAGATGACAATATTTTTTGGTTTTTTGAGACAGAGTCTCATTCCATCACCCAGGCTGGAGAGCAGGAGGGAGAACACAGCTCACTGCAGCTTGGACTTCCCAGGCTCAAGGGTTCTCCAACCTCAGTTTCCTGAGTAGCTGTGGCTACACGCATGCACCACCATGTCCAGCTTTTTGTAAATTTTGTAGACATGGGGTTTTGCCGTCTTGCCCAGGCTGGTCTCAAACTTCTGGGCTCCAAGAAATCTTCCCAACTCAGCCTCCCAAAGTGCTGGGATATCAGGCATCAGCCATCAAACCTGGCTAAGAGGGCTTGGTTTTCTTATTGGCATATTCTATATTCACCAAATGAAATATCTACAATCTCAGTCCTGGTCGGGTAAGCAAAAATAAATAATCTGCAGTAATTTTGCATGCTTATATTCAAATTTTATATCCAAATCCATAACATATTGGCCTAATCTTAAAGTTTTTTAAACAATATATGTAATGGCCATGTAAACCTTTTATGGCTTTTTAAAATTAAAAGAGATTTGAAAGAATATCTAAATTTTAAAATTTTTTAAAGAGACACTTAAAACAATGAGAAATTTGGTTATGCTTCAAAAAATTTAAAATGTGTTTCTTTTTTTACTTCGTAAATATTCTTAGTGTTTGTAGCCTCTATATTAAAAAAATTACTTAATCCTCTTAGTTTATTAACATATTACCAACAGGTTGTTTATATTAATCTCCACAGTTAACAAACTCAATAGTCTTAGTACTGCTTATTCTTAATAATATTTACATGTGTCTTTCACATTTTTTGTATCCTTTTCATTTTATTAATGAATCAGAAAATAGGCAATAGAAATTCAAAGCCAACGCCTCTTCTTCCGTTTGTCAAGCCAACAATCTGTCAACATGGGATTACATTAAAAGAGAAAATGACTATCTTGAACAGCAGCGGATTCTCTTCCCTGTTCTCACTCATGCTGGCAGACTCCAGCTTGTGAGGAAGGGAGCCCAGCTGGGACCAACAGGCGGAAGGTGCTGCACACACCTCCAGCTTAGGAGCAAAATGCGGCTCCTAACATTTCAAGCCATCTTGAAGAGGTTCTGAGGAAAACCTCTGCACTGGGTGAAGGCTGTGGGGACTAGAAGATCTCTGTGGCTCCTCTAAGGACAAACTGAGAGGACAGCAGAGGACCCAGGCTCTGCTCCCACCTTTTTGTCTAGACTAAGGAGTGGTGATTGCCATAAAAGAATACCAGAAACGCAGAAATCCAAGCTCTGCTACTCTGGCTCCCGATATTGGCAGTGGCTGCTGCCGTCACGCCGGCTGCAGAAGGGAGGCGCGGCGGGGGCTGCACACTCCACGGAGCCGTGGGAGCCCCTTTCCTTCTGAGTTGGAACCTGAACTCCCTGGTGCGCTGCAGCCATCCAAACCGCAGCTGCAGACCCAGGCCTCCTGCTCTACCCATTAGCCAGGAGCCCCGCCCTCCCAAACTGCGGCTGTGGGTACGGGAGCCTCCCTGAGCTCTTGGGTGGCGGCCGGAAACAGGCACGATCCGCCCTCTCGGGTGCAACTGCAGCGACTGACCGCGGCTGCAGACCTGGGCCTCCCGTTTCACAGAGCAGGCAGGAGTCAGGGACAAGCGGGAGCCCTGTACCTTCCGAGTTGGCGGGGCAGGATCTCCCGGGTGCAGCTGCCTCAGGCCGCCAGCGCAGGTGCAGGACCCGGGCGTCTCTGCAGCCTGCACCCTCGGGGACACCAGGAAGAATCTCTGTTCCTTCAGGCTCGGGGGTGTCAGCTACTGTGCCTGGCCTCCCACTGCTCCTGTCGCCTACTCCGATTGCAGAGCAGGGGTTGGGGCCGAGCCGTGAATGGCAGCGGGAGGCAGATGGATTGATTATTGGGCCGAAGGGGGAGGGTACCCAGTAAGGACCCACCTTCAGGCCTGGGAGGGCCTGAAGGCTAGGGGCTGGGCTGCCAGTCCCGCGGACCGGAGTCTGATTGTGTTCTGGAAACGGAAGTTTATTGCAAAGAAAAATAAAATTTTTTATTTTTAATTAAAAATATGAGAAGTCTATGGAGAAAAATAGAGCAAGTTGTCATATATATTTTAAGAACTTGGAAAGGATTAAAATGTTCGCAAAAATACGTAAATCAAGCAAAATATTAAACTAGGTGTGCAAGCCAGAAAATAAATGCTTCACAGACAGAAGGTAAGTTCGGCACAAAACAAGGCGCTCAATCCAGAAAGATCTTTGTCTTTATTGCAGAAAGCACTTACCGGAATAGACAAAAGCCCTTTTATTATGCTAGGAGGGATAGATGGTCTTTTATTAAAGTAGCCTTATTCAAACCAGATCCCAACCATGTCAAAAATCCTGTATCAAAGTAACAGATTCTTAACCTGAGGGAAGACTCACCAGGGCAGAAAAGGTGACTTATGAGTTCAAAACCAGCCTGGGCGACATAGCAAGATGCCATTTCTATAAAAAATTAAAATTTTTTTTTATGCTTCTTTTTTTCTTGTAATCTTGCTTCTTCTAAAAATAATTTAAAAACAGGATTTTCTGTTTCTGACGTATAACTTGGTCTTTGTATCAGTGTGGTTTGTTTTCCTCCAAACTGTAGGAATGAGTCATCTGAGTTTTCTCGGTCTCCGTAGCTTTAGTTTAATTGTAGGTGCACTTTGTTTATTGGAATATTTCTGTCTGAGCTTGTGTTTAGTAGAGAGGTTCAGAAGTAATGTGTTTGAATTTAGTTGTATAAGATTACAGTGTTTTTTCCCCACAAATGTGAACTTTACCATATGTGAGTTCAAAATATTATGTGAAATACTTTTACTTGTATTGATCATTTGATTTTCAGGTTTTCCCGATGAATTTCACCTCCAGACTTTGAATCCTTTTCTTCAGACCTGTGTTGAGTTACACCAGAATGTAAACGTGAAAAACATAACCATTGCTTTAATTGATACGTAAGACCTTCCAACACCGGAGGACACATGCTCAGACCTGGGAATAATGAATTTTAAACATTTTTTGAATTATTTGTTTCTGTTACATCTTTATCACAACAATGATCTTAATTTAGTTATACTATAAATAGTGTAGCTTTGTGAGTGTGAGTACTAGGTACTTGCCTTGGTTAAACACGAAAGAGGCTTAACTTAAATGTGCCAGAGACATGAAGATAATATATTTATTCTGTGTGTTTAATTGACATTTAAAGACATTGTACAGACCTATTTTTTAAATTGTACAAATCCAAAGATCATACTGAAGAACAAAATCTGTTTTTTACCTGATGTAAGCATCTTGCAGTGGGAGCTCATTTGATTTAGAGTAGCCATAAGATACAGACGATGGAAAATGTTCAAGTAATCATTCTATCACATTTTCTTAAATAAAAAATTTTAATTGTCAAATATGTTTAGTACATCCACTTCTTTATTTTCTTAGATTTTTTTTGAGACAGAGCCTTACTCTGTCACCCAAGCTAGAGTGCAGTGGCGCTATCTCAGCTCACTGCAAATTCCAACTCCTAGGTTCCAGGGATTCTAGTGTCTCAGCCTCCCGAGTAACTGGGATTACAGACATGCACCACCATGCCTGGCTAATTTTTGTATTTTTAGTAGAGATGGGGTTTTGCCAGGTTGGCCAGGCTGGTTTCAAACTCCTGAGCCCAAATGACCAGCCTGCCTCAGCTTCCCAAAGTGGTGGGATTACAGACATGAGCCACTATGCTTGGCCAATAGGTGACTTTTTTGCAGCCATGTTGTGTAGTAGTACATAATGTCTGTCCTACTACTTGTAAGCATTGTCATGAAACAGGAAAGCTAAGTGAAGACTTATTTCTGTAGATACCTTTTGTATGTTTTTTAAAAAACTAAGTCATTAATTTTAAAGTCTGAGAATTTAGATAACAAAATTTTCCAAATTATCAGCTCAATCCTGGGCAGCAAAAATTCCGTACTGATTGGGCCCACTCTTAAAGGAAGCTAGTAACTGGATTATCCTGTGTTGCCTGTAATGTCACTTACCCGTCTCTGTCAGTAGTGATGCTTCCGGGCATAACAAAATGTGGATGTAGTTCTGACTCCAGCAGACAGATAATGATAATGAACCAGACATTATTTTGAGTAATTTATGATGTGGGAAATAAAAGTTAATTTTATGAATTTTAGACTTAGTTGTATTTCAAACTTTAGTAAAAATGCAGTATCTTAAAAAGTCTATGTACTTTTATTTTTTAAGGATTATTTATTTACATCATGGTTGTTGAATACTTTTGTCACTTTAATGCATTTCTGTCCATATCTACTTAATTATGCTTCAAAGAGTTTGAGAGAATTATCTTGTTGAAAATCTACTTAGTATGGTATGAAATAAGAATGCTGAAGAAAAAAGGTTGCATTGGCCAAACTGTTTAGTTAAAAATGAATTGAGGAGGCCGGGTACAGTGGCTCACATTTGTAATCCCAGCACTTTCGGAGGCAAAGGAGGGAGGCTTGCTTGAGTCCATGTATTAAAAATAAATGGTCCAGTATGCCTCGATATCTACAGAATGATTTTACTAGTGACTACCTAAAAATCAGTCAGCCTGCTTTTCCTTAATCACCAACATCTGATGCAGAAGAAATGGTTTATGTATTTTTCTATTGTGTTGAATTGCTGGTTTTGCATGGATTGTTTTTCCTACTTATTTTCATTGTGAATATACAATACTTGTTGGTTGCCCCCTGGGAACCAAACTACCACTTAAAATACTTCCCTGAGAAATGTCATCGAATTCTAGGCAGCTGTCTTAACTCCAGCTATACCATCTGTTCATGAGTTGAAAACTGTATCTAGTTTTGTATCAACAGAAAAATAAAGATGAATATATATTTGTGTTTAGAAAAGCATATTTATCCTCTTGAAAGGAAGTTGTTACAGTCTTCTGTGGTGGTATGATTTACTTGACCCATTTCCTTTAATGTGTAATGAAAACTTTCAAATTCTTATAGAACAAGTGCTGTTTGTGCATCGAGAAAGTTAATTTTATTCATTAAGACTTCTGTTTTTCTTTTTGCAGTATTGCTACCAATAGTGCAGTTTCAAAGGAACTCACCAGACTTTTGAAGATACAAGTTGACGCTTACAACAATATTTTAACAGTCTTGAAATTAAAACATTTTCACCCACTCTTTGAGTACTTTGACTATGAGTCCAGAAAGAGCATGAGTTGTTATGTGCTTAGTAAGGTTCTGGATTATAACACAGAATTTGTCTCTCAAGACCAGGTAAGAGAATACCTACATGCTATTTTAGGGAAACAGTGTTACAATTTTAGACTTTGGACCTAGATACCTGAGATGGGAGGGGAGGGTAATTCAATACTAAAGAAAATTTACAAGTAACTTGTTCATTATATAAATTAAAAATTGGAGATGTATAAATAATTATAAAATATTTCTAATTCCACCAGATAGAGAAAAACCACTGTTAATTAACATTTTGTGCATATCTTTCCAGACCTTTATCTGTATATGTGTGTATGACATACATGTGTATCGACTTTCTAACCAAAAAAAGGAATATCTTGTTGATACTGTATTGTAATTTTATAACTGGAAACACTTTTGACAGTGGCTTTATATGCCAATGGTTTCACATCAGTGGGTTTCTTGTGCCTCACATGTTACAAGGGGATTCCATCATGAATTTGGTATCCACACTGATTCAAGATCAGCCAGATCAGCCTGTAGAGGATCCTGATCCAGAAGACTTTGCTGATGAGCAGAGCCTTGTGGGCCGCTTCATTCATCTGCTGCGCTCTGAGGACCCTGACCAGCAGTACTTGGTATGAGTTTACTCTTAGTATATCCCTGTATCAGCTCCTAGTGAAATCACATGTTCAAGTGCTTAAAATGGTTTAATTCACCTTCTGGTCTTAAATGGTTTTGAAAGAATTGCAACTGAATTAAAGATTGACTTGGACCCAGGAGGCGGAGGTTGCAGTGAGTCGAGATTGCGCCACTGTGCTACAGCCTGGGCAACAGAGTGAGACTCCATCTCAAAAAAAAAAAAAGATTCATGGCATCCAGGGGCTTTTACTTTATATATAAACACATCATTGTTTGTAAACTTCTGGAGCATGTGAGTAAAAGTTCAGTTGCTCTGATTTCTTTTGGAGACTATCTGAGAATTACAAAAAGTCTGTCTTCTTTTACTTGAGTGCCCATAATTATTCTATGTTCATTTTTTTCTGAACTATGTATTGCTTATAATAAACTTTATAAGAAATACAATTCTTATATTTAATTTTACTTTTCCAAATTTGCAAGTATAAGTTATATTTGTCACATTGAAAATGTGAGTTTTTGTTTTTTGATGAAAGATTTAAAAATTCATTTTGCCTTTTTCTTAACTTTTTTTTTCTGATAAAGAACAATCACATGAGGTTCTCTCTTTATTATTAGTCCACAGGGAATCTTTTTGAAATGGATAAAACATGTTGCCTGAGTAGGGGTATCAGTGACCGATACTAGATAATTTATTTTAGTGAAGGGTTAGCAGGGTTGGCTGCTTAATTACTGTTTGGGCAAAGTAGTTTAACCATTCTTGGATGCATAAGGCTGTTAGGCTGCTATGATGAAAAAGACATTTGCTTGAGGATGTCCTGTCTCATCTCCTTCTATTGACTTTCTTCATTGTAGTTGACACTCCTGTACTTCTTCATAATCAGTGTGAAATAAGAGGCTGACTGCTGTTGGTAGTGTGATGGTCTTTGTCTTGGCTTAGTGACAAACATTCCAGGACTGTGGTGTTGTGCACTGTGAGCTATGTCATCTGTACAGAGTGACTGTCTGAGTATTAACATAACTGATTCCCTTATGTTTATGTTTCTGTGTGAGATTGTGTGTCTGTGTGTTTTCATTTTCTATTGCATACCAAATGTAGTAGTTAGAAAGTATGCCTTCCGGCCGGGCGTGGTGACTCACACCTGTAATTCCAGCACTTTGGGAGGTCAAGGTGGGTGGATCACCTGAGGTCAGGAGTTTGAGACCAGTGTGGCCAACATGGTGAAACCCTATCTCTACTATAAATGCAAAAAATTACCCGGGCATGGTGGTGGGTGCCTGTAATCCCAACTCCTCAGGAGACTGAGGCAGAAGAATCACTTGAACCCAGGAGGTGGAGGTTGCAGTGAGTGGATATCATGTCATTGCACTCCAGCCTGGGCAACAAAAGTGAAACTCCATCTCAAAAAAATGTATGCCTTCTGCATGTGGCTGATTGGTTATTCCCATGCATAGAGATCTTTAATGAAAGGGTCATTAGCTCTGACTGCCTCTAGGGAAAATGCATTCTCTTGTTCATCTACCGTATCAGAGAATTGCACAAAATCTGAATGTCATTGTGTCACACATATTAAACAGGAGCAGGTTTCCAGCTGTTGAGAATCTAACATGTCTGTCAAATTTATACGCCAGATTATGGCTGGCAGGATAGAAAGTTGAGTGCTGGAGACCACCTTTGTCTGTTCAGATGTTTATTCAAAAACTTCAAGCTGTCATCTGGTTTTCTCCCTGGCAGGAGGTCAATACAAATGTTCCTTTGTGCCTGGTCTGGGGTGCAGAATTTCTAATGGGGGTGTCCCCTGCGGGGAAAGCCAGGCATGCCATTGACACTTCTTGGCCAGGATTAAAGGCACTCTCTTTGCAGAGCTCCATGCAGGAGATCCATGAGGAGCTGTTTGATGAGTTCAGCTACTTTATCTCATTTGGCAAAAAGCAGATGCACCATGCTAACAACCATGGGCAGGGTTGGTCTGGGGTAAAAGTGGGCACAGTGCGGTCTCCAAGGAGACCAAAAAGACCAGGGAAGGTGGAAGATCCAGACCCAAATATGAGGAGTCCCTGGAAAATGTTTTAGAGCTTTCTCAATTAAGTCCCACAATCCCTTCCCAAAGCATCTGGCATCTATTAGTTCATAATAGCAACTTAGGTGCACAGTCGCCAGTCATATACTTGTAGGAATATCAAAGAAAACACTTTTGTGTTGTTTTTACTTTACACAAGGCTACGAGTATCTTTGCAGATTGCTACTATGTTTATTGTTTTATCTACCCACCCCAGATACCTCCTGCAGCAGGCAGCTTCAATGCCCTCCCTGCCAGCACTTTTCTAAGATTTAAAAATGTGCACTTACTAGAGAAGGGTTTTATCCAAATAGTGGGAGTTACACAGAAAGAGTCTTACGTTACTCTATGCATTAGTCATCTCACAGAACTCATCCATATAGCCCCTTCAGGGCAGGAGCTGTGCCCTCATATGTCTTCATAATATTTCATAAGGGAGAGCCTTTTTCTCAGTAATTTAGCCTTTTAATGCTGATGGAGCCTGACTTAATAAATTCTATTTCCATTTCACTTATGCTTCAGGGAACATCTTACGTGTGTCCTAATAGGCTATGACAGTTTGCTATGGCTCCCACAATACAGTAACACAGGCTGAATCGCTTTAACAGCACAAATTGAGTTCTCACAGTTCTGGAGGCTAGAAATCCAACCTCAAGCTGGTGGCTGGGTGTTTTCTCTGAGGTCTCTCCTTGGCTTGCAGATGATCATCTTCTATCTCTGTGTCCACAAGATCTTCTCTTGTGCTTTTCTGTTCCCTGACTGCCTCTTTCGATGAGGGCCCCAGTCATGTTGAATTAGGATGCATCCCAATGAATTCACTTAACCTTGATTACATTTGAAGAGACTGTGTGTTCAAATATAGTCACATTCTAAAGCACTAGGTGTGAAAACATGAACGTATAAATTTTGGGAAGGGAACACAACTGAGCTCATGACATATGTTAATCCCCGGTAGATCACAGTCTCCCAGGAAAGAAATGACTCTGTGAAAGAATAGGCATATGTAAAGTGTGAATTGCTAAAGCCGGATTGTGTTCCAGAAGGGCTGTGACAGGTGCACTGCCAACAGGAGTTTCTGAATGTATCTGCCATTTTGGATCCAGACTCCCTGGATCTTAACCTTCTTTGAATTATTTGACAAGCTTGTATCCACATGTCAAAGAAAATTATGTTTGTATTTCCACTTTTCCAACTGGTATGTTTGAGTTACCTTTCAGTTGTTTTATACTTATTTGGGTTTTCTGTTCACTGAGTTATCTCCTCAGATCCTTGGCCCTCTGACAGGCTTTCTCCCACCCTGGAGTTTCCCAGCATGGATGCTTTTGCCAGGTGTGGGGTTGCTGTAGCTGTTTCTCTCCCTTAGAGGTTAGAAAACCCAGTTATGTTTTTTTAAGTCAAAAGGGTTGTGCTAGGGTTTCTTACCCTGTGCCCTGTCTTTAAAACAGAGAGAAAATGTGGCTTCTCCATGCCCTTCTCCTCTATGTCAGGAACAGACTGAGCCTCAGGTAGCTTAGAGGAAATTTCATGCAACCCTCACCATAGAAGATTCTCATTCTGACCCGTGTGTTTTGGAGCAGCCATTTGACATCACAAAGCCTGTGTTTTCTCATTTCTACATTGAGAATGATTTTTGGGAACTCTCTGAGGTAGCGCTCTTCATAAAGATTATTAATACAGGTGAGTGCTGTTGTTCTACAGCTGATACAGTATGATGAAGATGCCTTGAAAGTATTAATGGATTAATTATTCTTTACCTCCACATCAAATTCAACATTGGAAGCCTAAAAAATTCTTCACCATAAACATCTATGTCCTCCACATGCACAAGTCTCCAAAGGATGGGAAACTCCAGGTCTGAGCCACACATTCCAGTCCTCTGGTGTTTCATGGTCTCGTCACTGACTGTATGTTCCTTCTTGTACCCACCCCCCAACACACCCAAGTGAAAATATGAATGTATCCTGAACCTACAGATTTGAATGAAGCCAACCCCCCAGCCAGGCACAAGGGAGAAGCTGATGCAGTCCCTGGCAGCAACTTTCTGGGGTCGAACTATCTTCTTCATTTTCCTGAACTTTTAGCAGGACTTCACCACCACTCCACAGTTCCCAGACCAGCTCTTCAGTAAGCAAGCATCTGTTTTCTCCAAGGCACAGTGGTGACTCTGCCAGCTACTGTGTTTCAGAATAACAATGCATCTCTATGAGCCTCAGTTTCCATCTCTGAAGAGAATAGTACAATGAACCTCATATGGTTTTTGTGAGGAATGAATGACATAAAACATGAAAAATGGATCCCTAGTGCCTGACTCAGTGGAAAGGCTGCTGGGCATGCTCTGGTTTTTCCTATTTATATATTTTTTTCTGTTCTTTCACCCAAGAAGCTTTTTCTTGTGTCTGAATGACTCATGTCCCTCTATAATTGGAAAAACATATAGAAGACAAACCTGTTCTTACATTTGTAAAGGACAGTTGAGCTTCACCCTAGGTGTCTGGTGGGAAACTTCTGGACTTCTCAATCCAATGCCTCCCTGAAGATGGTGGGGGAGTTCTTGAACCCTTGGGAGAAGCCGGGTCCAAGTGTACTGAGTAGGGACACCTGACTCTGGATCTTCCCACTGAAAGGCAAACAGCTTCTGGCTCTCAGGGGCTAATCTGATGCTTAAGAAAGTATCTTTCAGTTCCAAGCAGGTGAACCAGCTGTCCTCAGCTGGCAGCAACCCCAACAATGTGTAGGGGTTAGGTACTATTGGATGTAAAGTCATTGTACTTTGATTAACCAAGCGCAAATCCTGTACCAGCCTGTAGTCTTTGGTCCCTGGCTTGGGAACAGGCAGGAGGGGAGTGTTCCATGGAGACTGACAAGAAACCATAACTCCAAAGGTTCTTAGGCGCTTGAGATGGACCTGGATACCTTCAAGAGCTTCTCTGGGGACCGGGTACGGTTTTTGCCTAACCAGCTGGGCCCCAGGCTTAACTTCTATAAGTACAGGGGCTTGGTTGACTGCCAACCCTGGATGGTTGTCTTACGCCCACACTCTTGTCCACCGCTTAGCCAGAGCTTGTCTTATCTCTTGGCCCAGCTCTGTTAAGAAAAGTCTCCATTCCTCCTCTCGGGGGAACGTAAGGGTCATGATGACTCCCGTTCCGGGTACCTTTAGCAGCAAAGAGTCATGCTCTGTAAAAGAGATAGTGGCTCTCAGCTTCCTAAGGGAGTCCCTTCCCAATAAGGGCATGGGACAGTCAGGCGTGTACAAAAACTGATGAATCACTTTATGTCCTCCTACAGTTCAAGTCTGAGGCAAGCAGAAAGCTTGCTTTGCTGAAAACCCCGTGTCTCCAATTATGTCAACAGTCTTTTTGGATAAGGGGCGATGGGGGCGGTTACTACCAAATATTCAGCACCGGTATCTACAAGAAAATCAATGTCTTTACCCCCAACTGTCATCCTCACCATAGGCTGTTTTGGGGCACTTGAGGTTGGTCCTCCTCATTCCAAGAACCCTTCTGCCAGGTTAAGCAGGGCCCCTTCCTCCTCATCTGGGGCCTCCTGCTCTGAGTCATCTTGTTTTCCTTTTAGCTGAGGGCATTTGTTCTTCCAGTGTCCTATTTCTTTACAATAAGCCCACTGGTTATGCTGCAAGCTCTGACAGACATGCTGAGTTTCTATCCCAGGGCCCCCCTTCCCTTGCCTCTTTGGGGGGACCCCTCTGATTGCTGCAGCTAACAGGTTGGCATTTCACCAGGCCTGACGTTCATTCTCTTTACGGTTTTCCTTATGGCTTACTGCATTCCTGTTTACAAACACCTGGTTAGTTATTTCTAATAACTGTGATGTATTCATCCCTGCAAACCCAGCCTGTTTCTGCAGTTTTCTTCTAATGTCTTCTGCATTTTGACTAACTACAGCCATGTTAATCATGTGCTGATTTTCAGGGCTATCAGGATCAAAGGGAGTATACATACGATAGGCCTCACACAGTCGCTCATAAAATTGTGCTGGACTTTCTTTTCCCTGAATGACCTCGGAGACCTTGTTAACGTTTGTGGCCTTCTGTGCTCCCCTCTTTAATCCTTCCAAGAAAGCTTCCCTGTATCGGTTTAGCCTTTGCATGTCCTCACTTTCATTTGGGTCCCACTGGGTGTCAGTTCCTGGTAACTGGGTCCTTACATACTCTTGGGGTTTTGGTAATCAGGTGATGAATGTTCATCTAGCCACTTAGTTGCTGCTTGGAGCACTCTAAGCATTTCCTCTGTGTTAAAGAGGAACATGAGCAACTGGTGGCAATCAGCCCAAATGGGGTTATGGGTCTGGAAAACAGTTTGGAGCAAATCAATTAGAGTTTGTGGCTTTTCAGTATAGGATGAGGTATTGATTTTCCAGTTGAGAAGGTCGGCAGAGGTGAAGGGCTGGTACACAAAAACACGCCTCTCCACCATGTGACTATCCTCATCTATTCCAATATACCGCTGCTCTCTTGGACATTTGTATCCCAGTTTTGGGTCGTAAATGAGCTACCAAGGGAGAGGTTTCTCCCCAGGCTTCACCTCCTCTCTTGTCTACTCTGGGTGACCTAGGGATATGTTTGTCTTGCAAAGGTACAAGCACTGTGGGCTCAAGAGTGGGGAGCCTCTCTCTATAGTAAGGGGAGGGCACCACTGGGATCACTGGTGCCATCTCCTGTAATGGATCTTCTGATGTTGGGTCAAACAGAACTGCAGGAGTTGATTTCCCTCAGTGGGTGGAGTAGGATCCTTCCTTGGCTATCTGTCCCTTTGCTACTGGCAGTTCTGCTGCCTGCCCTCTTAGCCACTGTGGGGGGTCTAACACCAGCTGTAACCAAGTGTCTATGTATGGGAACTGGTCTGAGTGTCCTGACTTACCAGTTACCTTGTGTCATACTTTAGAAACAAGGGACTTATCCAGGCTTCCTTCTGATGGCCAATCCACTTCTAATGTTGGTCAATCTATTTCACACAAAGTTCTAAGTTTTCCTGGCATCATAGTAACCCCGTAGTCTCCATTAAATCCCTTCCTAAAATTTTTCAACATAGTTCCTAACGGAGTGGGCTTACTTTGTGTTTGACCCATGTTTCCTTGAGAAAAAACACTACACTCACACGGGGCGCACACCACAGAGCAAAGAATGGGTGAAAAAGGCACACACACACTATTTCAGTTTATACCAAACCAGAATCAAAACCAAAATCAGAATATCTGGAAATCCAAGCCAGGTCAAAACCAAAACCAAAGTATCAAGCAATTTAAGCGAAGTCAAAAACAGAAACCAAAGTGCCAGTACAGGCACACCGTGGGTGATCAGGCCACGCTTCCACTCAAATGGAGTGGGCAAGTTCCAAAGACCAGTCTTACCAAGTTTCAGATGTCCAGACTTAAAATGCCAGTTCCTTCCTGGCGTTCAGCCACTGTGTTGATCCTCCACTGGGGCCTGCTGTGCACTGCCTTGAAGAGGTGTTCCACCGGGGCAATTGCCTACACAGGAGCGCTCTCACAGTCTGTGTTGCTCAAGCTGGCTGGAGTCCCCTGCAGGGATGCTCCACAGGACAGGCCTAAGCCACCTAAGGGGCTGCCTCGACTGTCCGTTAATCATCTTGCTTCCCAGTCAGGGAACCAAGAAATGTAGCAGGATGAGCTGCAGACAAAACTCCTCAGACACCAGATTAAAGAAGGAAGAGGTTTTTATTTGGCGGGGAGCATCGGCAGACTTACATCTTAAGAGCGAAGCTCCCCGAAAAAGAAATTCCTAGCCCTTTTAAGGGCTTACAGTTCGAAGGGGTCCATGTGAAAAGGTCATGATAGATCAAGTAAGTGTGAGGAATGTGACTGGGGGCTACATACATCAGCTAACAGAACAAAAAGTTTTACAGTGCTTTCTCATACATTGGAATTTACAGATAACACCAGTAGTTTTGGTTAGGGATTAATATTTATTCTTCTTCTTCTTCTTATTATTATTCTTATTATTATTGTTATTTTACCACCAGGGCTAGGTGGTGGTGCCAAGGTCATCTAGCTATTTATCTTACTTCTGTTTCTTTCCAACTTTTTGCTTTCTCCCTTTTCTCCTGTTTTATAAACTAGGGAAAAGGGGAGGTGGGGGAGAGGCTGGGAAGGACAACAGGAGAAGTGTTGGTCATTCTGATCTCGAACTCCTGACTTCAAGTTATCTGCCTGCCTTGGCCTTTCAAAGTGCTGGGATTACAGGCTTGAGCCACTGCCTGGCCAATATATTCTAACCAACCACAGGAAACAGTCTGGTATCAGGAAAGCAACAAGGATTACACATATTATTTTATAAGCCAGCAAACAAAGGTTTAAAACCATTCTGAAAATGAAGTTAGCTGTCTTGAGTCAAAGGAATAAAAAAAAAAAAAGAGTCAGTTTCGACCATTTATAATCTCTGATCTTTGTGGAGCTGGTAAGAATCTGTGTTGTAGTGCAGCTGCATACAGTACAGTCAGGCAATTTTGTTTTTTTCACTTGGGTTCACATTGCAAATTGATTGCTGTGAGAAAAGGATGGAGGCAAATTTTAGCAGCAACCTCCATCTGACTGCTTGACAGGAGTGATCTGAATTTTAACATTGGACTTCTCAGCACCACCAGTTATTGCTCCAGGACCCATTCACTTTTTTTATTTTTTTGAGATGGAGTCTCATTCTGTTGCCCCGGCTGGAGTGCAGTGGCTTGATCTCAGCTCACTGCAACCTCTGCCTCCCAGGTTCCTGCGATTCTCTGGCCTCAGCCTTCCAAGTAGCTGGGACTAGAGGTGTGTGGCACCATGCCCAGCTAGTTTTTATATTTTTTAGTAGAGATGGAGTTTTGCCATATTGGCCAGGCTGATCTCAAACTTTTAATGTTGTGATTCACCCACCTTGGCCTCCCAAAGTGCTTGGATTACTGGCATGAGCCACCATGCCTGGCTGACCCAATCGCTTTTTAATCTCAGCTGCCATCATCATGAAAGACTGTTCTACATTTGTTGCATTCTTAGCACTGTTTTCCAAAAATGGAATTCCAAAGGAATCAGCAAATTCCTTTGCTGTTGTCTAGTCTACTACTTTCTTTGTGGGCAGATCACCTTTGTTCCCTACCAACAATTTGTTGACATTTTCACTAGCATAACAATCTATTTCCTGCAGCCAGTGTTTAACACTATTGAAGGACTCTTGGTCTTTCACATCATACACAACTCTGATGCCATGGACTCTTCTGTAATAACTGGAGGTGATTGTTCAAAATCTTTCCTGGACTGCTGTGTCCCATATTTGAAGCATGATTGTTTTCCTGTCCAGCTCTATAGTTCTTATTTTGAAAATTACACCAATTGTGCTGATGTAGCTTTCTGTATACATATCATCTGCAAACCTAAGGAGGCAAGACTTTCCAATCCCAGAGTCACCAATCAGAAGGAACTTGAATAAATAGTTGTATTCAGGATTCATGCTAGACATGTCACTGCTGCTGCTGCCATCACTACTGCCACCCTTGCTGCTGCAGCCACTGCCTTGACTCTCCGTGCCACAGGTAATTGAAGGAAAGGAATGAGATAGGCTATTCCCGGATAGCAAACGTCCTCCCCCACTCCATATCCTAGAACATCCCCTAGAACTGCTCCTTTAGATTAGTAAAATCCATGAGCTTATAGACATACACATGTATTTTGTTGGAGAGCTGGTTGTTAAACATTTACTACCACACTACTGCTCAGAGTCTCTCATTCTATCTCCATAATGGATCACCTGCTATGCTTTAAAGACCTGTTTGCTTGCCTGTATCCCACTCAGGGTTGTTGCTGTCTGTGGGGAGGGTCATCTGCAGCTCATCTTGTTCACCTATGGAACCCCAATCACTAGCACAGGGACCAGTGCTCAGGAATTATTCAGTGAATCCCCATTTAATGGATATGCTAATGCAAAAATCTTCCAGGTCCAATGGGAAGGCCCGAGTTCCTGCCCTCTGTCAGTCCGTGAAGCAGAGGTGGCCACTGAACCACGGGGTCCCTTGTGACTTCTCCTAGGGTGGGCAGACAGTACAGTCTTTTTCTTATCCGTGTTCCTCTCTTCAGATCCAGGGAATGCCTCAGTGCTGAATGGGGCCCCCTGGCTGTGCTGTCTCACCTGCAACCTGAGGGTTGTGAGCCACCAGGAGTGTGAGAATTTAGTATGCTGAGTACACACAGGGAGTAAAGGTAGACAGGTGGGGATGGGATACAGCCAGGCACAAGGTCAGGCTGCAAGCCTCTTGAGGGCAGGGAGCAGATCTCATTACTATCCTTTCCCCAGCACCCACCTTGACCATGGCCAACACAGCCCTGCAAGACCAGACCCCCATCCTGATCTACTCACCTCTTGTGACTTCAACTCCTCCCCTTCCCACCCCTCACTGCTCCAGACTCACTGCTGTTCCTGCAGCATCTCATGCATCCTCCCCTCAGGGTTTTTGCACCACCATTCCCTGTACCTAGGTCCCTCTTCTCCAGAAATTGACATGGCCTGCTATTGAAGTCAGGTCTGTGTCCAAATTCCACCTGCTCAGAGAGGCTGTCACTATCCAGCCTGCTCTGCCTTCCTTATCCTGCTTAACTTTTCCTCATAGCACTTTTCGCCTTCTGGGGGATCAGGCATTTGTTTATTTTCTGTCTCTTCTCATGAAATTGTAAATTCCATTAGAGCAGGATTCTTTCTGTTCTTTTCCTTGCTCTGTCTCCATGATCTGGAACAATTTTGGTGGATGTACTGTCATCACTTAATGAGTGTCTGCTGACTCACACAGCCTAAGAGTAAAAAGGATGTGTTGTCAGATAAACTCAGTACCATATACAGCTCTCTGATCTCTGAAATCTAATCTGGTCCCTGTCCGTGTTGTTCCCTGGCTGGTAATCTGAAATCGTGTATAGCTTTTCTTACTTCTCTAGAGTTAGCTCCCCAGCCCATTGGAAAGTGTCACCCCTTCTCCAGGGGAGCCTGAAACTCCATAACCATGGCCAGACAGCACACCTGAGTGACACCACCAGGCAAGCCAGCAATCCAGGGTAGCCCCTGAGGCTAGGGATAGACATTGGATGACCACACTCAGCCGGGAGAGGTGTTCTATCTGACCTGCAGATGTCTTTATTAGGTTGGTGCAAAAGGAATTGCTGTTTTTGCTATTACAAGTAATTGGCAACCAGGATTGATGGCTCACGCCCTTAATCCCAGCATTTTGGGAGGCGGAGGTGTGTGGATCACCTGAGGTCGCGAGTTCCAGACCAACCTGGGCAACATGGTAAAACGCCGTCTCTACTAAAACTACAAAACTTAGCTGCACATGGTGGCACAGGTCTGTAATCGCAGCTACGCGGGAGGCTGAGGCAGGAGAACTGCTTGAACCTGGTAGGTGGAGGTTGCAGTGAGCCGAGATCACTCCACTGAACTCCAGCCTGGGTGACAGAGCGAGACTCCATCTCAAACAAAACAAAACAAAAAAAGTAATTGCCAAAAGACGCAATTACTTTTGTACCAACCTAATATTTTAAAAAGTAAGCCAACATTCAGAAATCAAGACACTTTACAGAAAAATCCAGAAGATCTGGCAACCATGGGCCTGCATCCTAGCGTGGTACAATCCCTGAGCTGAGAACTGGCCCTGTTGTACCTGGGGCTCTCTAACTTGCTGTGGTCCTCACAGTCTTGAAATATTTGCTTTGGTCGTGCTGGAAATAAAGCACACACGGCTCTTCATTCTACCTGTGGGGCTTGAGCAAGGTTCTGAATTTCTCTGTAACATTTCCTGTATACAATGGAGTCACCAATGTCCCAAATATGACACATAGTACACAAGTATGCACAATTATTATTTATCAACTAAAAAAGAAAGTACAATGGAAAAACTGCTGGAAGTGGGTCCCAACTAATAAAAAAAATGATAATTTCCCAAGTCTTGTCCTGGTGATCTAGGGAAAGACTTTGAAAGTAATTTTAATTTTACTTTGAGAGAGAATAAGAATTTATAGGAAACAGGAATACACCCTGGAAGATTATTTCTTTCAGTCAAGTGTATCTCATCTGTTGGGGAATGTTGAGGGGGTGATTAGATGTCAATGGTGGTGTGTGGAAAAGAAGATTTGAGGGAAGAAACAGCATCCCAGGATCTGATTGAAGAAGAGCCTGCCAGGTCTTCATCCATCTTCAGAAATGAGTTTAGTAAGAGCCCTAGTGTGGCCCTACAGACTTTTCTCTGCTGCTGAACTGCACATTTTTTTTTTGCACATAGGAGAATCATGTGTTGTAAACTTGTGTAACACTATTCTGCCTAGACCATTTGCATCTCTGTGCCCTAGAATCCAGATGAAGCCTCACCTGTTAAACTCTTGCTTTTTTATGTTTCAGAGTGTAATATTTCAAACAAATTAGGTAAGAACGCTAACATTTTCTTAATTTTACAAGGGGGGCAGAGCTGTCCTCAGATCAGTATATTCCTGGCAGACCACATCAAGCAGCTCTGGAACCTGACTGCCATTTTGGGGGCCACTGCAGGACGGCTGTGTGCTCAGGGCCAATGGCCATTCTGAGTTCCCAGAAACTGACATGAGAAACTGTATCAGGTTGGATGTACCACTTGGTGGACAGGGCTGCAAAAGAAACCAGCTGGTGAGTCACTCATACCACTTAGCATCCTGAGGGCTCCTTTCAGTCAGGGCTTTGGGAGTCTCATATTGTGAGTTCAGGAAAACCCAAAGTTGTTTGTTTACTATAAGCTTTTTCTCAGGAAACCATTTATGGACTCTTTTACTGATTATTTGCAATGTATTCCTCATGTCCAGTAATGGAGATATCAGCTCTCTCCAAAATGTGTTACAAACACAGGATTCATAAGGCTCCATTGACCAAAGATGTACTTAATTATTGTAACATTGACCCTTCAGGATAAATATTAGACTTAAATTGTTTCTTATAAAGTCCTGGTGTTTGCTAAATTCTAATGTTTTGAACATAAAAGTCATGGAACTGTTTTATATAACAGTAAAAAATCATTTCTATTTTATAATGGTGTTTTCATTATTTTATTTATTTATTTTGAGACTGAATCTCACTCTTTTGCCCAGGCTGGAGTGCAGTGGCATGATCTCAGCTCACTGCAACCTCTGCCTCACCAGGTTCAAGCAATTCAAGTCAGGCTGGCCTCAAACTCTTGACCTTGTGATCTGCCTACCTTGGCCTCCCAAAGTGGTGGGATTACAGGCATGAGTCATGGCACCAAGGCTTTTCATTATTTTTTCTTTTTCTTTTTTAAAATAAGTACTAAATTTCTACAGACTAACAATATGATACATTTACCTTAAAATATTACCAGGATAATTGAAGTTGATAGTTGAAAATGAAGGATAAGAAAATAAGAATTGCAGAAGCCTTGTGATTGATATTTATCATTAATGTTATCATATAATTATCGATAACTTCATTAAAACTTTTAATTTCCATAACACATTTTAACTAAAGAATTTAATACTTTTTATGAAAAGTTTTATACACTCCAAGTTAATTATGTTTTACAATGAAAATAAGTAAAACACCTTCTCTCATGTTTTATTAATGCATTTTGGAGTACAGCATTGAATGTGGGTGTTGAAATTGGTTATAAATGAAGGTGTATCTTCACAATTGTCTGTAGGCTACTCTAAAAGTACCTGACACTATAGACAGACGTGCCATTAATATACTTTAATATTTATTCTCCTAGTCACATTTGATAAGGTTTATTTTTAAATCCATGATGAAAGTATTACAGGTTTCCAACAATCTGTGACTCAGAGAGCTTTAATAAAGTACTAATATTTACTTCATATTTCTCACCTAACAAAACTAACCAGATGCTGTTAATATCTTTTACAAACTTCAATTTTTCTTTGTATTAACTAATCACAATGAACATTACCATTTTATACCTATACCTTTGCCTCTTCCTCTTCTTTCTTTCTTTTTTTTATTGTGATGGAGTTTCTTTCTTCTTGCCCAGGCTGGAGTGCAATGGCACGATCTCAGCTCACTGCAACCTCCACCTTCCTGGTTCAAGAGTTCTCCTGCCTCAGTCTCCTGAATTGCTGGAATTGGAGTTGCCCACCTCCATGCCTGGCTAATTTTTTGCATTTTTAGTAGACACAGAGTTTCACTATGTTGGCCAGGCTGGTCTCAAACTCCCAACTTTGTGATCCACCCACCTCGGTCTCCCAAAGTGCTGGGATTACAGGCATGAGCCACTGTGCTCACCTTCTCTTCTTTTCTTTAATCTTCATTGAGGTACACTTTAAATAGGTTTGGTCTTCAGAGCCTCTGACTTGGGTTTCTTAAAGTCAATAGTACATACTACTTTTTGGCATATTTACTTTTGAAGGTCTTTATTGGGATATAATTTATAGAATATAAAAATCACAGGTTATAAATGTACAATTCCAGGTTTTTAAAGTAGACTTACAGAGTACCATAGTCACAATCTAATTTTGAAATATTTCTCACACTCTGGAAAAGAATTTCCTATCTGTATTTACACCTCTTTATTATCTTTGCCCTAGAAAATTATTAATCTGTCTTCTGCCTTCATATATGGTATTTTTATTGAAATTTGTTTTACGTGAAATTATAAATTATCTGGTTTTTGGGTCTGGTTAATTTTCTTTTTTTTTTTTTATTATTAGTTCTAGGGTACATGTGCATAACGTGCAGGTTTGTTACATATGTATACTTGTGCCATGTTGGTGTGCTGCACCCATCAACTCGTCAGCACCCATCAACTCATCTTTTACATCAGGTAAAACTCCTAATGCAATCCCACCCCCCGCCCCTCTCACCATAATAGGCCCCGGTGTGTGATGTTCCTCTTCCCGAGTCCAAGTGATCTCATTGTTCAGTTCCCACCTATGAGTGAGAACATGCGGTGTTTGGTTTTCTGTTCTTGCGACAGTTTGCTGAGAATGATGGTTTCCAGCTGCATCCATGTCCCTACAAAGGACACAAACTCATCCTTTTTTATGGCTGCATAGCATTCCATGGTGTATATGTGCCACATTTTCTTAATCCAGTCTATCACTGATGGACATTTGGGTTAATTCCAAGTCTTTGCTATTGTGAATAGTGCCGCAATAAACATACATGTGCATGTGTCTTTATAACAGCATGATTTATGATCCTTTGGGTATATAGCCAGTAATGGGATAGCTGGGTCATATGGTACATCTAGTTCTAGATCCTTGAGGAATCGCCATACTGTTTTCCATAATGGTTGAACTAGTTTACAATCCCAACAACAGTGTAAAAGTGTTCCTATTTCTCCATATCCTCTCCAGCACCTGTTGTTTCCTGACTTTTTAATGATTGCCATTCTAACTGGTGTGAGATGGTATCTCATTGTGGTTTTGATTTGCATTGCTCTGATGGCCAGTGATGATGAGCATTTTTTCATGTGTCTGTTGGCTGTATGAATGTCTTCTTTTGAGAAATGTCTGTTCATATCCTTTGCCCACTTTTTGATGGAGTTGTTTGTTTTTTTCTTGTAAATTTGTTTGAGTTCTTTGTAGATTCTGGATATTAGCCCTTTGTCAGATGAGTAGATTG
The DNA here is from genome assembly GCF_009764315.1 of Trachypithecus francoisi. Lineage (NCBI taxonomy): Eukaryota > Metazoa > Chordata > Mammalia > Primates > Cercopithecidae > Trachypithecus > Trachypithecus francoisi. The sequence continues at coordinate 86,455,433 of NW_022681455.1, read as the reverse complement.
CAAAAATTTTCTCCCATTCTGTAGGTTGCCTGTTCACTCTGATGGTAGTTTATTTTGCTGTGCAGAAGCTCTTTAGTTTAATTAGATCCCATTTGTCAATTTTGGCTTTTGCTGCCATTGCTTTTGGTGTTTTAGACATGAAGTCCTTGCCCATGCCCATGTCCTGAATGGTAGTACCTAGATTTTCTTCTAGGGTTTTTATGGTATTAGGTCTAACATTTAAGTCTCTAATCCATCTTGAATTAATTTTCATATAAGGAGTAAGGAAAAGATCCAGTTTCAGCTTTCTACTTCTGGCTAGCCAATTTTCCCAGCACCATTTATTAAATAGGGAATCCTTTCCCCATTTCTTGTTTCTCTCAGGTTTGTCAAAGATCAGATGGCTGTAGATGTGTGGTATTATTTCTGAGGACTCTGTTCTGTTCCGTTGGTCTATATCTCTGTTGTGGTACCAGTACCATGCTGTTTTGGTTACTGTAGCCTTGTAGTATAGTTTGAAGTCAGGTAGCATGATGCCTCCAGCTTTGTCCTTTTGACTTAGGATTGTCTTGGCAATGTGGGCTCTTTTTTGGTTCCATATGAACTTTAAAGCCGTTTTTTCCAATTCTGTGAAGAAAGTCATTGGTAGCTTGATGGGGATGGCATTGAATCTATAAATAACCTTGGGCAGTATGGCCATTTTCACGATATTGATTCTTCCTATCCATGAGCATGGTATGTTCTTCCATTTGTTTGTGTCCTCTTTGATTTCACTGAGCAGTGGTTTGTAGTTCTCCTTGAAGAGGTCCTTGACATCCCTTGTAAGTTGGATTCCTAGGTATTTTATTCTCTTTGAAGCAATTGTGAATGGAAGTTCATTCATGACGTGGCTCTCCGTTTGTCTGTTACTGGTGTATAAGAATGCTTGTGATTTTTGCACATTAATTTTGTATCCTGAGACTTTGCTGAAGTTGCTTATCAGCTTAAGGAGATTCTGGGCTGAGACAATGGGGTTTTCTAAATATACAATCATGTCATCTGCAAACAGGGACAATTTGACTTCTTCTTTTCCTAACTGAATACCCTTGATTTCTTTCTCTTGCCTGATTGCCCTAGCCAGAATTCCAACACTATGTTGAATAGGAGTGGTGAGAGAGGGCATCCCTGTCTTGTGCCAGATTTCAAAGGGAATTTTTCCAGTTTTTGCCCATTCAGTATGATATTGGCTGTGGGTTTGTCATAAATAGCTCTTATTATTTTGAGGTACGTTCCATCAATACCGAATTGATTGAGCATTTTTAGCATGAAGGGCTGTTGAATTTTGTCAAAGGCCTTTTCTGCATCTATTGAGATAATCATGTGGTTCTTGTCTTTGGTTCTGTTTATATGCTGGATTACGTTTATTGATTTGCGAATGTTGAACCAGCCTTGCATCCCAGGGATGAAGCCCACGTGATCATGGTGGATAAGCTTTTTGATGTGCTGCTGAATCCGGTTTGCCAGTATTTTATTGAGGATTTTTGCATCGATGTTCATCAGGGATATTGGTCTAAAATTCTCTTTTTTGTTGTGTCTCTGCCAGGCTTTGGTATCAGGATGATGTTGGCCTCATAAAATGAGTTAGGGAGGATTCCCTCTTTTTCTATTGATTGGAATAGTTTCAGAAGGAATGGTACCAGCTCCTCCTTGTACCTCTGGTAGAATTCAGCTGTGATTCCATCTGGTCCTGGACTTTTTTGGTTGGTAGGCTATTAATTATTGCCTCAATTTCAGAGCCTGCTATTGGTCTATTCAGGGATTCAACTTCTTCCTGGTTTAGTCTTGGAGAGTGTAAGTGTCCAGGAAATTATCCATTTCTTCTAGTTTTCTAGTTTATTTGTGTAGAGGTGTTTATAGTATTCTTTGATGGTAGTTTGTATTTCTGTGGGGTGGTGGTGATATCCCCTTGATCATTTTTTATTGCGTCTATTTGATTCTTCTCTCTTTTCTTCTTTATTAGTCTAGCTAGCAGTCTATCAATTTTGTTGGTCTTTTCAAAAAACTAACTCTGGATTCATTGATTTTTTGGAGGGTTTTTTTGTGTCTCTATCTCCTTCAGTTCTGCTCTGATCTTAGTGATTTCTTGCCTTCTGCTAGCTTTTGAATGTGTTTGCTCTTGCTTCTCTAGTTCTTTTAATTGTGATGTTAGAGTGTCAATTTTAGATCTTTCCAGCTTTCTCTTGTGGGCATGTAGTGCTATAAATTTCCTTCTACACACTGCTTTAAATGTGTCCCAGAGATTCTGGTATGTTGTATCTTTGTTCTCATTGGTTTCAAAGAACATCTTTATTTCTGCCTTCATTTCGTTATGTACCCAGTAGTCATTCGGGAGCAGGTTGTTCAGTTCCATGTAGTTGAGCGGTTTTGATTGAGTTTCTTAGTCCTGAGTTCTAGTTTGATTGCACTGTGGTCTGAGAGACAGTTTGTTATAATTTCTGTTCTTGTACATTTGCTGAGGAGTGCTTTACTTCCAATTCTGTGGTCAATTTTGGAATAAGTGCGATGTGGTGCTGAGAAGAATGTATATTCTGTTGATTTGGGGTGGAGAGTTCTATAGATGTCTATTAGGTCTGCTTGCTGCAGAGATGAGTTCAATTCCTGGATATCCTTGTTAACTTTCTGTCTCATTGATCTGTCTAATGTTGACGGTGGGGTGTTGAAGTCTCCCATTATTATTGTATGGGAGTCTAAGTCTCTTTGTAGGTCTCTAAGGACTTGCTTTATGAATCTGGGTGCTCCTGTATTGGGTGCATATATATTTAGGATGGTTAGCTCTTCCTGTTGAATTGATCCCTTTACCATTATGTAATGGCCTTCTTTGTCTCTTTTGATCTTTGATGGTTTAAAGTCTGTTTTATCAGAGACTAGGATTGCAACCCCTGCTTTTTTTTGTTCTCCATTTGCTTGGTAGATCTTTCTCCATCCCTTTATTTTGAGCCTATGTATGTCTGCATGTGAGATGGGTCTCCTGAATACAGCAACTGATGGGTCTTGACTCTTTATCCAGTTTGCCAGTCTGTGTCTTTTAATTGGAGCATTTAGTCCATTAACATTTAAGGTTATATTGTTATGTGTGAACTTGATCCTGCCATTATGATATTAACTGGTTATTTTGCTTGTTAGTTGATGCAGTTTCTTCCTAGCCTCGATGGTCTTTACATTTTGGCATGTTTTTGCAATGGCTGGTACCGGTCGTTCCTTTCCATGTTTAGTGCTTCCTTCAGGGTCTCTTGTAAGGCAGGCCTGGTGGTGACAAAATCTCTAAGCATTTGCTTATCTGTAAAGGATTTTATTTCTCCTTCACTTATGAAACTTAGTTTGGCTGGATATGAAATTCTGGGTTGAAAATTCTTTTCTTTAAGAATGTTGAATATTGTCCCCCACTCTCTTCTGGCTTGTAGAGTTTCTGCCGAGAGATCTGCTGTTAGTGATGGGCTTCCCTTTGTGGGTAACCCAACCTTTCTCTCTGGCTGCCCTTAAGATTTTTTCCTTCATTTCAACTTTGGTGAATCTGGCAATTATGTGTCTTGGAGTTGCTCTTCTGGAGGAGTATCTTTGTGGCGTTCTCTGTATTTCCGGAATTTGAATGTTGGCCTGCCCTACTAGGTTGGGGAAGTTCTCCTGGATGATATCCTGAAGAGTGTTTTCCAACTTGGTTCCATTTTCCCCCTCATTTTCAGGCACCCCAATCAGACGTAGATTTGGTCTTTTTACATAATCCCATACTCCTTGCAGGCTTTGTTCATTTCTTTTTCTCCTTTTTTCTTTTGGTTTCTCTTCTCGCTTCATTCCATTCATTTGATCCTCAATCGCTGATACTCTTTCTTCCAGTTGATCGAGTCGGTTACTGAAGCTTGTGCATTTGTCACGTATTTCTTGTGTCATGGTTTTCATCTCTGTGATTTCGTTTATGACCTTCTCTGCATTAATCATTCTAGCTATGAATTCTTCCACTCTTTTTTCAAGATTTTTAGTTTCTTTGTGCTGGGTACGTAATTCCTCCTTTAGCTCTGAGAAGTTTGATGGACTGAAGCCTTTTTCTCTCATCTCGTCAAAGTCATTCTCCATCCAGCTTTGATCCGTTGTTGGCGATGAGCTGCTCTCCTTTGCAGGGGGAGATGCTCTCTTATTTTTTGAATTTCCAGCTTTTCTGCCCTGCTTTTTCCCCATCTTTGTGGTTTTATCTGCCTCTGGTCTTTGATGATGGTGATGTACTGATGGGGTTTTGGTGTAGGTGTCCTTCCTGTTTGATAGTTTTCCTTCTAACAGTCAGGACCCTCAGCTGTAGGTCTGTTGGATATTGCTTGAGGTCCACTCCAGACCCTGTTTGCCTGGGTGTCAGCAGCAGAGGCTGCAGAAGATAGAATATTGCTGAACAGCGAGTGTACCTGTCTGATTCTTACTTTGAAAGCTTCCTCTCAGGGGTGTACTCCACCATGTGAGGTGTGGGGTGTCAGTCTGCCCCTAGTGGGGGATGTCTCCCAGTTAGGCTACTCAGGGGTCAGGGACCCACTTGAGCAGGAAGTCTGTCCCTTCTCAGATCTCAACCTCCGTGTTGAGAGATCCACTGCTCTCTTCAAAGCTGTCAGACAGAGTCGTTTGCGTCTGCAAAGGTTTCTGCTGCTTTTGTTGTTGTTGTTGCTGTTTTGCTGTGCCCTGTCCTCAGAGGTGGAGTCTACAGAGACAGGCAGGCTTCCTTGAGCTGCTGTGAGCTCCACCCAGTTCGAGCTTCCCAGCGGCTTTGTTTACCTATTTAAGCCTCAGCACTGGCGGGCGCCCCTCCCCCATCCTCGCTGCTGTCTTGCGGTTAGATCGCAGACTGCTGTGCTAGCAATGAGGGAGGCTCCATGGGCGTGGGACCCTCCCAGCCAGGTGTGGGATATAAGCTCTTGGTGTGCCTGTTTGCTTAAAGCGCAGTATTGGTGTGGGAGTTACCCGATTTTCCAGGTGTTGTGTGTCTCAGTTCCCCTGGCTAGGAAAAGGGATTCCCTTCCCCCTTGTGCTTCCCAGGTGAGGCGATGCCTCGCCCTGCTTCAGTTCTGGCTGGTCGGGCTGCAGTGGCTGACCAGCACCAATTGTCTGGCACTCCCTAGTGAGATGAACCCAGTACCTCAGTCGAAAATGCAGAAATCACCGGTCTTCTGTGTCGCTCGCACTGGGAGTTGGAGACTGGAGCTGTTCCTATTTGGTCATCTTGCTCTACCCTCCTTGGGTCTAGTTTCTTTCACTTACATCGACGATTTTGAGGCTGTATCCTATTTCAGCAGGTATCATTACTTCATTTCCTTTGGTTGACGAATGGGATTCTATTGCATGGACATACCACCTATTACTTTTTATTATATTGTTTGATGACTATTTGGGTTGTACTGTCTTTAGGCTATTAGAAATACTGCTGATATGATCATTTGTGTATGATTTTTTGTGTAGCAATAGGTTTTTATTTTTATTTTTTTTGAGTACTTATCAGTGAGTGGAATTTCTGGGTCATACGATGATTCTATTTATGATATTTTGAAAATTTGTCAAATTGTTTTTAAAAGTGGCTGGTTTTTACACTCTCACATACAATTTATGAGTTTTCCATATTCTTTATGTCTTAGACAATCCTTGTTATTGTCTTTTTGTCATAGCTATTCTAATAAGTGTTAATTATCTCATTGAGGTTTTGATTTGCATTTTCCTAATGATTAAAAATATTTTCACATATTTTTATGTTGATTGACAATTTGTATATATTCTTTGTAGAAATTTTTTGTTCAAGTTCTTTGCATAATTTTCAAATATATCAATTGTCCCATTTATTATTGACTTGGTAAGATGTCTCTACATATTCAGGGTAGTAGTCTAAATCAGATATATAATTTCAAATACTTTCTCTCAGTGACTTTTCTCTTTATTTTTTATGGTGTTGTCTGAGGAATGAAAGCTTTTAAGTTTGAGAAAATACAGTTCATCGTTTTTCCTTTTCTTGATTGTGCTTTTGGTACAAAATATAAAAATCATTATGTAATCTGGAATTTACTCCAGTCTTTTTCTGAGAATTATATAGTTTTGGCTTATACATTTAGGTATATGATCAATTTTAGGTATGTTTTTGTGATTTTAGGGATCCAAGTTTCTTTTTTTTGCCTGTGAATACCTAATTTTCCCAACAATATTTGTTGAAAAAACTGTTCTGTCCTCATGGAAATTTCTAGATATCTTTATCAAAATCTATTTACCATAAATATAAGATCATATTTCCACATTTTAAAATCAAGTTCATTGAATTACATGAATATATCTTTATGCTACTAGCAAATTTTCTTGAATACTGTAACTTTGTAGTGAGAATTGTTATTGAAAAGTGTGAAACAGGCTGGGTGCAGTGGCTCACACCTGTAATCTCAGCAATTTGGGAGGATGAGGTGGGCAGATCACCTGAAGTGAGGAGTTCGAGACCAGCCTGACCAACATGGAGAAACCTCATCTCTACTAAAAATACAAAATTAGCTAGGCGTGGTGGCATATGCCTGCAATCCCATCTGCTCAGGAAGCTGAGGCAGGAGAACTGCTTGAATCTAGGAGGCAGAGGTTGCAGTGAGCCAGGTTCACGCCACTGCACTCCAACCTGGGTGACAACCGCAAAACTCCGTCTCAAGAAAAACTAAACTAAAATGAAAAAAACAACAACAACCAAAAAGAAAAGTGTGAGCCAAAATTTTAGGTTTTTTCAATATTGTTCTGGTATTCAGTTTCCTTTGCATTTTCATATAACGTTTAAGGTGAGATGGTCGATTTTTATAAAACTACAGTTCAGAATTTCAAAGAATTGCATAAAATTCTAGGTCAATTTGAGAAGTAATGTGAAATTACTAATATTATATATTTGAACATTGGATGTTGTTTTACTTTCAGTTTTTTTGGCTTGTTTTATTACTTTAATTTTTTTATGACTTTTTTTTCCAGCATAAAAGATTTGCACTTTTTTGTTAAGTTTATTCCTGTTATTTATCTTCTGATGACATAATGAGTGGAATTTTTAATTTTTTAGATTACGTATAACTGGTATGTAAGAGTGTGATTTAATTTTGTATCTTAATCTTGTATCTTTTGATCTCACTGAACTCGTTCTACTGGATTTTAGTTAAGTGTGATTTAATTTTGTATCTTAATCTTGTATCTTTTGATTTCACTGAACTTGTTCTACTGGATTTTAGTTAATTTCTTACAGCTTTTTATATAGAAGCTTATGAAACTTGCAATAAAAAGAAGTTCGGGGTAATACTATCAGCTTGAGTTGAATAAAGTGGTCAAAGTGGACATTCTTGTCTCATTTGCAGTTATAGATAAACATCCAGTCTTTCCACATATATATATATGTGTGTGTGTGTATATATATATATATATACAATTTTGAGATGAAGTTTCACTCTTGTCACCCAGGATGGAGTGCAATGGCGCGATCTTGGCTCACTGCAACCACCGCCTGCTGGATTTAAGCAATTCTCCTGCCTCAGCCTCCTAAGTACGGGGATTACAGGCGTGCACCACAATGCCTGGCTAATTTTTGTACTACTAGTAGAGAAAGGGTTTCATCATGTTGGCCAGACTGGTCTCGAAGTCCTGACCTCATGTGATCCACCCACCTTGGCCTCCCAAAGTGCTGGGATTACAGGCCTGAGCCATCACGAAGGCCAGTCTTTCAATATTAAGTAAAACATTAGCTGGAGATTTCTCTATTAGTGCTCCTTAGCAGTTCTGGATAGTTTCTCAGTTGTTAAGGGTTTTATAATGAATGAGTGTTGTATTCATTACAGGCTTTCCCATGTCTATTGAAAGACTGTTTTGTTTTCTTTATTCTATTAATATTGTGTATTGTATTGATTTATTTTTGAATGTTAAGTAAACATGGCATTTGTGAAATAGTTTCTTTGGTTGTAGTATATATAATTATTGTTTATATTGCTGGATTCAATTTGCTAGTACTTTTTGAGTATTCATCAGGGATAATTATCCAGATAATTCTTTACATATGATGCCTTATTCTGATTTTGGTATAATAATACTGGCCCAGCTGGGTGCAGTGCCTCATGCCTGTAATCCCAGCACTTTAGGAGGTTGAGGCAGGCGGATTGCCTGAGGTTGGGAGTTTGAGATCAGCCTGAGTAACATGGAGAAACCCTGTCTCTACTAAAAATACAAAATTAGCTGGGCACGGTGGCACATTCCTGTAATCCCAGCTACTCTGGAGGCTGAGGCAGGAGAATTGCTCAGGCAGGAGACTTGGGAGGCAGAGGTTGCAGTGAGCTGAGATTGTGCCATTGCACTCCAGCCTGGGCAACAAGAGCGAAACTTTGTCTCAAATACAACAACAACAATAATAATAATACTTGCCTTAATCAAGTTATTAGAAAATTGCCCTTTTTCTCTACTTTTTTTTTAAAAAATTGTTTTTTGTGGATTTTTTTTTTTTTGAGACATAATCTTGCTCTGTCACCTAGGCTATAATGCACTGGTGTGATCTCGGCTTACTGCAACCTCCAACCCCCCGGTTCAAGCAATTCTCTCTTCTCAGCCTCTTGAGTACCTGGAATTAAAGGCATGCCTTACCATGTCCAGCTAATTTTTGTATTTTTAGTAGAGATGGGATTCCACCATGTTGGCCAGGTTGGTCTTGAACCCCTGCCCTCAAGTGATCTGCCCATTTCAACCTACCAAATTGCTGAGATTACAGGCATGGGTCACTGCCTGGCATTATTTACTTCTTTTCTATGTTTGAGGAGGGCTTGTGAAAAATTGGTATTAATTTTCCATTAAGTGTTTGGTAGAATTTACCATTAACCATTTTGACTATCAGTGTTTGCTTCTTCTTTCGTAGAAAGATCTTTAAAGTTAATGTCGTGGGCTGGGTGCAGTGGTTCACACATGTAATCCTAGCACTTTGCAAGGCTGAGGTGGGTGGATTACCTAAGTTTGGGAGTTCAAGACTAGCCTGACCAACATGGAGAAATCCCATCTCTACTAAAAATACAAAATTAGCCGGATGTGGTGGTGCATGCCTGTAATCCCAGCTACATGGGAGGCTGAGGCCGGAGAATCACTTGAACCCGCAAGGCAGAGGTTGCAGTGAGATGAGATCACACCTTTATGCTCCAGCGACAACAAGAGTGAAACTCCCTCTCAAAATAATAATAATAATAATATCGTGTTATAGTTCTACTCATATATTCTATTTTTCTTGAGTTTCCTTTGTTAATTTGAGCCTATCAAGGTATTTATTTTTAATTTGTAATAGTCTATGTTTCTAAATTTTCTAGGCAGTTGGCATGAAAGATTCAGAAAGATGAATGCAGGAAAATAAGGCTTTGGGAAAATCAATAAATTATCCAAAGCTTCCCAAGTTGTAGAATTGAGAAAATGACTAAAACTGCTGGACTTATCACTTGCATTTATTGCCTGAATCAGAAAAGCTACTTATCTAAAAGAAAACAGTGAAGCACGCCACTTGAGATTAAATTTTATTAAGATGGCATATTAGCCTGTTTCATCTTTTTCATAAATGTTTAGATATGATGGATAATAAATTTGAATAAGAACAAATACAAAATAATTTACTAAATGAAAAATGATATGAACAAGTAGAAATTTAATGAATCAGAAATGTTAGTACTTAGTAGCCTCTACAGAGTAGTAGGGATTATTCTAAGTCATTTACACACAAAAACAATACATAAGGATTTAATATGTATAAAACAAATACATAAAAAAGATAGACACATTTATAATATTAGGTGACATTAAAACCATAATTCAAATGTTTTGGTATACAGTAACTAAATGAACATACAAATGTTAGATAACATTATGAGATACTTTGACTAATTAGGCATGGATAAAAATGGTGAGAATTCTTTATCAGTAAACAGAAGATACACATATTCCAGTATCAGAGGAGAAATAATAAATGCTGAGATTTTAGTCCTAACAATGTCATAGACTTTATGAGTAGAAATTTAACAGGTTATATTTTGTAGGCAACTGAAATGACACTAGAAATTATGAATTGTGTCCGGGTGTGGTGGCTCACATCTGTAATCCCAGCACTTTGGGAGGCCGAGGCAGGTGGATCACGAGGTCAGGTATTTGAGACTAGCCTGACAAACATAGTGAAACCCTGTCTCTACTAAAAGCACAAAAAATTAGCCAGGTGTGGTGGTGTGTGCCTGTAATCCCAGCTACTTGGAAGGCTGAGGCAGGAGAATCACTTGAACCCAGGAAGCGGAGGTTGCAGTGAGCAGAGATGGTGTCATTGCACTTCAGCCTGGGCAACAGAACAAGACTCTGTTTCAAGAAAATAAATAAATAAATTTTGAATTGTAAGCAATGAGTCATATTTAGCCACATACAAATTCTATTTGTCTCTTTTAATTAATTTATAAAATAAATAGAAATTGCAAGCAAATTATTTTTATAAAGCCAGGCTCTGAAGTCAACATGGCAAATAAAAAAAAGTCAAGAATATGCTACAAGGGCATCATGGTTACTGAAGTGAAAAGAGCTGAATTCATGTGAATAATTCTATCATGTTCACTTAATGTTATTAAAAAACAGTAAATTTTGGTTGTATCCAGTTTAATTTAGTTCACAGCAGTGAGCTATGTTTTCAGAAATGTGTGTAAAACATAAGATAAATTTTTAAGTATCAAATAAATTACCCTTTACAAATTACTATTACCATATGTTGTATTTGAAAGAGATGCATATTCTGAGTGAAGAAGCTTGAGATATCTCATAAGGTTCTGTTATATGCTATAATGTTTTTGTAAAATATTTTACTCGTATGTACACTGTGGATATTTGTAACTTTAGAAAAAAATGCTATCTATTCTTAAATCTTTTAATGTAGACAATTAAAAATTCTCAAGAAATTACAACAGTTAAAGTGCAAGACAGAGTTAAAGGAAAATATAAAAAATTTCACAGGAATAGAAGTCAGTCAAGAGAACAACCTAGTAGAGTAGTAGACTTAAGAAGCATGTGCTTAATTCAGGTAGTGATTGATCACAAGGATGTCAAATCTACGTGGTTGTCCATCTTGCTCCCAGGGAAAATGGAATAAACACAAAAATAACAAGACACAAAAATCCAAAATGTGGTATTTTCCAAAAGTGAGAACCAAATTAAAAAGTGGTGGACACAAACAACAAGGAAGTGTGTGAAGAAAAATATACAATGGCTTTTCGTATTGAAATTATGTTTAAAATGTTTACATAAAAACAGTACAAAACAGTTTGGCTCACTGCAAGCTCTGCCTCCCAGGTTCACACCATTCTCCTGCTTCAGCCTCCCAAGTAGCTGAGACTACAGGCACCTGCCACCACGTCCGGCTTTTTTTTTGTATTTTCAGTAGAGACAGGGTTCACCATGTTAGCCAGGATGATCTCAATCGCCTGACCTCGTGATCCACCTGCTTCAGCTTCCCAAAGTGCTGTGATTACAGGCATGAGTCCCTGTACTCGGCCACTTGATATCATTTTTGTGAAAAGAAGAAGCTGTACAATTTAAGGCCAAGTATGGTGGCTCACACCTGTAATTCCAGCACTTTGGAAGGCTGAGGAAAGTGAATCGCTTGAGCTCAGGAGTATGAGAACGGCCTGGGCTACACTGAGAACCCCATCTCAACAAATAATGCAAAAATTAGCCAGGCATGGTGGTATGCACCTGTAGTTCAAGCAACTAGGGAGGGTGAGGTGGAAGGATCCCTTGAGCCTTGGAGGTGGAGGTTATAGTGAGCCAGTATCACGCCACTGCACTCCAGCCTGGGTAACAGAGTGAGACTGTCTCAAAAAAAAAAAAAAAAAAGTTAAAAGCATATTTGAACAACACTCAAAATGTGTATCAAGTTAATCCATAGTGTGTGAGTTTACCACTAAATTAAACTGAAATAAGAAAACTAATGAGGCCGGGCGCGGTGGCTCAAGCCTGGAATTCCAGCACTTTGGGAGGCCGAGACGGGCGGATCACGAGGTCAGGAGTTCGAGACTATCCTGGCTAACATGGTGAAACCCCGTCTCTACTAAAACATACAAAAAAAGCTAGCCGGGCGAGGTGGCTGGCGCCTGTAGTCCCAGCTACTCGGGAGGCTGGGGCAGGAGAATGGCATAAACCCGGGAGGTGGAACTTGCAGTGAGCTGAGATCCGGCCACTGCACTCCAGCCAGGGCCACAGAGCAAGACTCCGTCTCAAAAAAAAAAAAAAAAAAGAAAACTAATGAACTGGAGTATTGAGCACAATGAACACAGCCAACTACTGTAAAAGGAGACAAGATTTTATGAAATATAAACATAGTTTTAACTAGATGAAAACTATAAGGAGTAAATTGTGCCTATTTTTTAACCACAATAAAATGAATAAAAGAAAGTAACAATATAAATGGCAATTCACAAATTTCTATGTTAAAACCAGACATAAACCCTCGAATTCATAAGTGCAGTATTTCAAAAAGAGATAAAAAACACTTAATAGAAATAATGTTCAAACTTCCTAAGGGCAAGAGAAAGAAAAAATCTGAAAGTGAGAGAGATATAACCTACCAAAGTGAAATCAAAATACCCACAACCTATAGAGTCAGGAAGCAGCAAAATAAACATGAAAAGTGCTGAGAGAATTTGCTACTGTGAATAGCAATTGCAATAAACATGTCAGTGAATTTTTTTTGGTAGAATAATTTATTTTTCTTTGAATATATACCCAGTAATGAGACAGCTGGGTCAAATAGTAGTTCTGTTTTAAGTTCTTTGGGACATCTTCAAACTGCTTTCAATAGTGGCTGAATTAATTTACAGTCTCATCCATAGTATGAAATAGAAATTTCATTTCTCCACAACCTCACCAGCATCTGTTATTTTTGGCATTTTAATAATAGACCTTCTGACTGTGCTAGAATAGTATCTCATTGTTTCTACTGTCTTTAATTGTAGTTCTTTATGCTATCTCTAACCTACTCCGATCTATCACCAGCCATCATTATTACTATGGCCTTGTTGTTTAATCCAGTCAGTATTCGTAGGTCTTGATTTGTTTGTCCTCTTGGAAACTTTCCACTCCTTTATAACATCCTTGTGCAATGTACAAACAATAAAACTGTCCACCGAGAATCTTGTGCCCAAAAAATTATCTTTTAGAAATAAAGGTGAAATAAAGACATTTCAGATAAATAAAAACTGATGCAATTTTTTTGCTAGCAGAAAGACAGTATATCGAAAACACTAAAAGCAGTTCTTAAACCGGGTGTGATGGTTCACGCCTGTCATCTTCATGCTTAGAGACCCAGGGTACTGCCCTAAAGTCTCCACCCTGAATTCCCACAACACACCCCCTGCAATACCCCGCGATTAACTTCCATACCCTCGGCATAGTTCTCCACTCCCAGATCCGCGTCGGCTTGACCAGAGCCCTTGAGACCCCTTCCCCCAACGTCCCAAGACCCCATGGAGGAGGTGAGGCATCCCGATTTAAGAGGAAGGAGGAAGCTGCCCAGGGGGCGGGCATAAGTGCCTCCTGGGGAGGGATTTGGAGGTGGAAATGGAGCACAGTTGGAGAGCCCAGAAGGCGCTGGGATGACCGCATCGCCACCCTTAGTCGTTTGAGAGTTTGGGCAGGACTGGCTGCACCCCTAGCCAGGGCTGTTCACTCCACAAAGGGCCTGTGGAGGCCCCAAAGAAGGCTAGGCGCTCTCTGGCTGGAAAGGAGGAAATTCGAGAAGACTTCCTGAAAGAGGCTGCAATCCCAGGGAGACTGGAGCTGCAGAGAAGTGGTTGAAAAGTGCCCCACGCAGGGGTCACGTCTTGGACAAAGGTGTGACTGAGAGAATGTCCTGGGCGAAAGAAAAGGTGCCCCAGAGCTCCTCTCCTGTTCCCTCTGTATGTGGTGCCTTCTGGCTGCCCATGGGAGCCTTCCAAGGTGGCGCAGTGCTTCCCACTGAAGACAGGGCACCCGGGGCCCCAAGTGGGGAACCATAGTCTCAGTCACACAGTAGAGCTGGAAGGCTCCAGGCTCCCTCCTGATAGGCTGGGCAGGAGCAGCAACGTCCTAGGTCAGTGTCAGGGGCTGGGGCTGGGGCTCCAGCAGGAGTGTCCCAGGAAGTGTGAATCAGCCAGTCAGGCCAGTGTTCCACCGTCCACCTGGGAGTCCAGACCCTGGAGCGGCATCTAGGCTCCCGGGAGGCGGAAGTGCCTTCCCAAAGTGGCCCCTACCCCCGCCTATTCCTTCAGCCGGTACCCGGGTCCCCTCGGTCATGGCTCTGCCTCTTCCAACCCAGACTACCTAGGGTCGCTGACGAGCAGCAGCACCGGCGGTCCTACAGGCGCAGGCGCACCGTGGGGTGGTCGTTCAGCCGCCGGGTGGTAGTAGAAGGGGCGCTCCCGGGAGCTCCCGCCCTGGCCACCAGCTGGGTGCGCAGGTGGCTGAGTGTGTCCGGCAGCAGTACAGAGGCAGTTGCGCCTCATCTGCCAGGTTCTCCTTGATGTGGGAGCGCTTCCAGCGCGCCAGCCCCCTCTGCAGCATCCCTGATGGCGCCCACAGGGCTCTGGCTCTGGTCCCGGCCCTTCGAACCCTCCCAACCAGTCCGGCCTCCCGCCTCCGCCTCCCATTGCCACCTGTTTTAAAGTTCAGGCTTCCTGTTAAGAAGACTGGAGGCCAGGAAGGTTATGAAATCTGAAACTTTCAAATAATTGTAATTATATTCTTTTAATTTGTGAGTAGCATACGTGTACTGTGTCTAAGTGTATACATATATACACACACAAATACAATTCAGAAAGTGATATAATCATATATGTAAGGTTAAATGCAAATGTCCCTCAGGGAGGGCCAGGTCCCAGCACACGGAGGAATCTCTGCCTGAAAACGCTGCAGCCAGAAACCTGCCACACTCCAGGAGAACTGCTTGAACCTGGGAGGCGGAGGTTGCAGTGAACCGAGAACGCATCCCTGCATTCCAGCCTGGCTACAGAGCCAGACTGTCTCAAAACAAAACTGAAACAAAAACAAAAAACCCTGCCACTCTCACCTCATTCAGCCAATGGTCTGGTTACGTCTCCTGTCACTCAGGGCCTGAAGGGGTGTGGCCTGGAGCCCCAGCCAATCCGTGGTGCCAGCGTGAAAACTGTCCAATCAGATTCGCAGCCAGAGAGGAAGAGGCGGCTTCCGCAAGCTGGAAGGGGTCTTTGTCTACTTGCGACGGGGCTCTGAGTCCAGTTCATGTCTAAATTGTTCCGTCTTCTACGCTCTAGGATCTCTTAGGTGACTCTACCACAACTCCTGTTATCCTGTGACCTGCAGGTACTGGGAGATCCCTAGGGAGGACGTTGGAACACCTGGAGGCTGGAAAATGGTGAGTGCGCGGGTTGGACGTCCCGAGAAGGGGGAAGAGGCAGTTTGAATCTGGCGGGAACTGACTGCGGTGGGATCTGGGTCTGGCGGTCAGCTCTGGAGTCTGCAGACCCGAGTTCCCGGTGGCACAGCTCGGCCCTCCGTTCCCTCCGTGGCACTTTAGGGGTTGACCCAGCAGTCAAAACCCTGAGCCTCTTGCCCCGTCCGTAAGCATCAATTACTCCTCTGCCTGGAACCCTTTCTGGGCAGTTCTGTCCGCAACTCCGAGTCTCCTTCAGATTATGAGGGGCGATTGGAGGGAATAAGGGGAGGGAATCCCCACTTGGGGTCCGGAGTTTTTCCGTAGAAGTAATGGTCCGTGGGGCCCCCAGTCCTTCCTTTCTCCTCTTAAAAATTGAAGATTTTTAAACATAATGAGGGCTTACTGCAGCCTCCACCTCCCGGGCCCAGGTGATCCTTCCACCTCAGGCCCCAAGTAGCTGGGACTCCAGGCGTGCGCCACCACGCCCGGCTAAGTTTTGTATTTTTTGTAGAGACGGAGTTTTGCTGTGTCGCCTAGGCTGGTCTGGAACTCCTGAGCTCAAGTGATCCTCCCGCCTCCGGCCTCCTAAAGTGCTGGGATTACAGGCCTGAGTCTCTGCCCCGACTACATCTTTAGAATGTTAAGTAGTGATATAATTTGGATGTGTTTCACAGCCACAATCTCAAATTGAAATGCAATCCTCAATGTTGGAGGTTGGAGCTGGTGGGAGGTGATTGGATTATGGGGGCGGGTTTATCATAAATAGTTCATCACCTCCCTTTTGATATTGTCTCTTCAATAGTAAGTTTCCTGGAGATCTTGTCATTTAAAGGTGTATACCACCCCTCCTCCCCTTTACCCCCTTTGCAAGCTCCTGCTTTGCCTTCCACCATGATTTTAAGCTTCCTGTGGCCTCCCTGGAAGCAGATGCTGGTGTTTGCTTTCTGTACAGCCTGTGGAACCATGACTCAATTAAAGCTCTTTCCTATACATTATCCAGTCTGAGGTATTTTTTATAGCAATGCAGGAACGAATTAATACAAACCGTTTATTTGCCCAAACAGTAATTTATGAATGAGAGAGCACCCAGCTATGGTTTGTGGTTTGTGGGCTCAAAGGTGGGACTTGAAGAAAAGGCTTTTTTAAGAAGCGTGAGGAAGCAAACCAAATTAAATATTTGATTGGGTACAGTTGTATATCGCATTTGCACGCGTCAGGTAGAAAGTTCCTGGTTATGTAGTCAGAGCTTTATTGGCAGTTTGTGATTGGTTAAGCCTACGTTTTGTTTTTCTCTAAGTTAGTCATTCACAAGAAATTCCTTTGACATAGTTAGGTTTCCTCAGGTAGAATCCCAGGGCACTGTGGCCATTTCAGTTGACTTGCCAGCTCGTTAATGCTCCACAGAGGGGCCGGTTTTCCTTGCATTTTTCAAATGTATGGCAAGCAGGGTCTCCAGATCCGTGACTGTTTTCCTAACCTAACTGTTGTAGGGCCTGTAGAAAATTCTAAATTTACATTTTCTTTCCCACTTTCCCAAGTGCCAGCTATCCCTCTCCACATCCACAAGATTATCATCTATTCTTCATTTAATTTTAAAGCAGACACAGTATTTTAATTGTTCATTTTCATTTCACAGAGCAGTGGTTGGCTCTTGTTTTTCTGTTTATGAACATTTCACATGACAGAAAAGCAAAGAATAATCACCTGACACTCTACTGTAGCAAATCTTTGCACATCTCCCCTTACCTTGCGTAGACACACACACCTTAACAGAATGTCTTTGGGTTGAGGTTGCGTTTTGGAATCTGCAGGGTAACATGTCCTCAGCCACTCTATTTTGGCTCACCACAACCTCTGCCTCCCAGGTTCATGCGATTCTCCTGCCTCAGCCTCCCGAGTAGCTGGGATTACAGGTATGAGCCACAGTGCCCGGCTAATTTTGTGTTTTTAGTAGAGACAGGGTTTCTCTATGTTGGTGAGACTGGTCTCGAACTCCTGACCTCAGGTGATCAGCCTTCCAAAGTGCTGGGATTACAGGTGTGAGCCACTGCTGCTTTATAATTTTGTATCCTACAGAGGTTTCAAATGTGATTTTAAAGAAATTTATATTCAGTAATTTTATCAAACACTAAGTATCTCCCTAAATATAAGAAAGTCTGAAATTATGTTACTTGAAAGTGTTATACTTTTTATATAAACTAATACTTGTCAATTAAACTCTGTATGCCCAAAAATGCCTCAACTGTCATATAGTTCAGTGTATCTACTTCATACATTTGTCAAACACACTATGTCATTGAGGAGCTTAAAAACATTGCTGAGCATATATTAAACTCTCAATTTTAACTATTTTTAAATGACTGTCATTTTACAGTTTTATTTAGTATGAGGCTTACTGGGACTGTGTCATTCATGTATATACGTGTGTGTGTATATATATATATGTATATTTTGGATACAACAGCAAAAGTACAACAAGAAAAGCAAATATAAACAAGTTAGACTGCATCAAACTAAAAAGCTTCTGCACAACAAAGAGAACAATAAAATAAGAAAACCATACCTGATAATATCTTAAATATTTCAATACAAAGATTTTTCACCTTGTTTAACTATATTGCTAAGAAATTTATTATTTTGATGCTATTTCAATGAGATTATTGTTTTCCACAAATGATTTGTATGTTACTTTTCCTTAATTTACTGAGTGTGTTTATTAGCTGAAACGGTCTTTTGGTGTACTGTTCACGATTTACTATATATAAGATAATGCCACCTATAAACAGTGACATATTTACAGCCTTCTTTTTAGATTGGATGCCTTCTTTTTCTTTTTTCCTTTTAGACAGGGTTTCATTCTGTCACTCAGGCTAGAGTGCAACCTTAACCCTTGGGCTCAAGCAATTCTCCCACCTCAGCCTCCCAAGTATCTGACACTACAGGTGTGCATTTTCCACACCTGGCTAATATTTTAAAGTTTTGTAGAGATGGGATATCACTAAATTGCCCAGGCAAGTCTCAAATTACTAAGCTTAATCCTCTTGCCTCAGTCTCCCAAACTGCTGGGATTACAAAGACATGAGCCACTGCACCTGATTGGATGTCTTTTCCAAACTTTTCTTGCCTAATTGTTATGCCTAGGACTACCAGTACTATGTTAAAACAGAAGCATTTAAAATGTCAGTAAAAATGACACAATGTACCCTTGTATTGGAAACTCCATCTCTTCTAAATACAAAAATTTGCCAGGCGTGGTGGTGTGTGCCTGTAATTCCACCTACTCGGGAGGCTGAGGCAGGAGAATCACTTGAACCTGGGAGGTGGAGGTTGCAGTGAGCCGACATGCCAGTCCAGCCTGGGTGACAGAGTGAGACTCCTTCTCAAAAAAAAAAAAAAGAAAAAGAAAATGAGACTAATAACTTTCATCAGAGCACAAAGCATCTGATTGATTGCAAGAAAATCTAAACATCTATTTCACTTTAAAAGTATTTTTGTCTTAGTAGGAACTAAGCTTAGAAATTTAAATCCTATATGACAAATAACTATATAGTTGAATAGTTGATTTTATTTACTCATCTCATAGATTTCTTAAAAACACTAATACTATAGGTTACTTAGAACACTGCCCAGCACATAGTAAACTCCCAATTATTACCTATTTGTTAATAACTATTATTCCGTAATTTTATCTTCTTTACAATGAAGATTACTAGGACTGTGTCTTATATTTCTTCTTTTTACTTTCTGATTTGCTGTATGCTAACTTTGTAATTTCACAAGTTCTGAGGTAATGTGCTTGAATGTATATGTTATATAAGAAGTGAATTAAATAATAGGCACCCCACATTCATTAAAATCTTTTATATGTTTAAATTTACTGAATATAAACACTTTTCTCAAACTATACAATCTAATGATATACATTTGTTTCTAATCGTTCATTTTGTATATTAGTGTTTCATGCCATATTGTACATTATTTATGTTGTTCATACTTTTTTGTTTGTTTGTTTTGAGACGGAGTCTTGTTCTGTTGCCCAGGCTGGAGTGCAGTGGCGCAATCTCGGCTCACTACAAGCTCCGCCTCCCGAGTTCACGCCATGCTCCTGCCTCAGCCTCCCAAGTAGCTGGGACTACAGGCGCCCGCCATCACGCCCGGCTAATTTTTTGTATTTTTAGTAGAGACGGGGTTTCACTGTGTTAGACAGGATGGTCTCGATCTCCTGACCTCATGATCCTTTAGAAATGTAATAGTTTGCTTTGCTTCCAAGGTTGTATTATAACCTTTACATTTTGTGTAAAAATGTCATGAAAATAATAACGACATAATAAAGAGGATTCTTCAGTACTATGTAAGTTCTTCAAATTTTCCCATCAAAGTATTTATGAATTACAATAATGCATATTCTATGAAATGTTATTGCTTTTATTGTACACTGATGATTCACGCTTCATGGCCTCCAATACCAAAGACATGGAATCAATTAAGGTGCCCATTAGTGGGGGATTGCAAAAAGAAAATGTGGTACCTGTACATCATGAAATACTACATAGCCATAATAACAGGACAACATTATGTTCTTTGTAGCAAAGTTGATGCAGCTGGAGGCCATTATCTTAAGTGAATTAATGCAGAAACAGAAAACCAAATAAGCATGCAAGTGAGCATGTTGTTACTTAGAAGTGAGAACTAAATGCTGGGTATACATAAATATAAAGATGAAAACAATAGACACTGGGGACCACTGGAGGAGGAAGGGAGAGAAGGAGACAAGGGCTAAAAAGCTACGTGTGGGGTACTGTGCTCATTACCTGAGTAGTAGTAGTATCTAAAGGCTTAGCAGTACATAATATACCCATGTAACAAACCTACACATAAAGTAAAAGTTGAAATTAAAAAAAAAAAAAAAAATGTGCTCTTTATGAATGTGCAGTCATAGTTGAAAATAATAGCCAGCTACAATTATTTTTAGTGGTACATTATGTTTATTCAATTTTTTGGTTAATTTTGTTTTGTTAAATTTTGTTCTGGGAGGAGCGTGGTGGCTCACGCCTGTAATCCCAGCACTTTGGGAGGCCAAGGCGGGTAGTTCACCTGCGGTCAGGAGTTCAAGACCAGCCTGGCCAACATGGTGAAACCATTTCTCTACTAAAAAGACAAAAATTAGCCAGGCGTGGTGGCGCGCACTTGTAATCCCAGCTACTCAGGGTGCTGAGGCAGGAGAATCGCTTGAACCCAGGAGGTGGAGGTTGTAGTGAGCTGAGATTGCGCAACTGTACTCCAGCCTGGGTGGCAGAGACTGCATCTGAAAAAAAAAACTTCTGCCATTTTACATTCCTGTGTTTCATATTTTAGAGCAGGCTGTGTCACATTAATTGTGTTTTTGTTTTAATTTATTTATAAATAATTGTTTTAAATACAATTTTATATGCCAACATTCAACTTTGTACATGTTAAAACAATGTTTGGACAGAAGTCAGATATGAATCAGCCATATATCTATTGCCAATATAATTATTTTTGTGTTTATTTACCTGTATAAATATTGCCCCTATTTTATGACTTGCATATTTGCTTTTTTTGGTTGGTGGTCAATGGTTGTTTTATTTTTTAATTGTAAAGAATACATACTAAAATTTATAATCTTTAATATTTTCAATTATATAGCTTAGTTGTGTTAAATATATTGTTAGCAACATCTCTAGAACATCTGTATTTTTGCAAAAAAATATGCAATACACATGCATCCACTGCTTAGTTTCCCTGTTGACTGGCCATTTAAAAAAAACATCATTCTGTTTTCTCTTTTTAAGGGTGTAAGTACTTTAGATATTCCAAGTAAGTTTGTTCATACAGTAATTTTGTGTGTGTGGCTGGCTGACTAAATTTACCATAATGTCTTCAAAATTTGTCTTTATGGTAAATATTAGAAAATACACTGCTTTTTAAATAAATACTGAGTAATATTTCATTTTCTTTGTATTTTAAATTATATTTATCCATTTATTTGGTACAAGAAGTTCAAATTGCTTTCACATACTGGCTCTTGTGGATAGTACTTCTATAAACTGTGTGCGAATAACTCACTTGACGATGCATGAAGAGGTTATATCTGTGCTGCATTCTGTTTCATTGCTTTGGTGTTATGCCTTTACACAAGTACTAACGTGCCTTGTTTATTATAGCTTTATTTTGTGTTTGCAAATTATTAAGTGTAATGCCTCCAATATTTTTCTTCTTTTTTAAGATTATCAGGCTTTTTCATGGTCCCTTAAAATTTCATATCATTTTGTGGGGTATTTTTCCTATTTTCAGAAAAGTAAAATTGGGAATTAAGGGTTGTGTCGAATGTGTGGGTCACTTTGGGCAGTATGGACATCTTCACAATATTATGTCTTCCAACCCTTGAATAAGGGCATGCTCAAGCATATGATTTTTAATTTTCATAGTTTGTAAATGTTTCAGTTTTCCTTCTGTTACTGATTTCTAGTTTCATTCCATCTGGGCTGTAAATAATAGTCTGAAACTTTAATTTTAAAACATTTGTTAAGACTTGTGGTGTCACAAGTGGTCTCTCTAGAAAAATGTTTCATGAGCTATTATAAAGAATGTGTATTCTGCTCTCTGTCTACATTTGCTGGGTGTAATTGTTTTAGAGTGCATTGAAGTTTCTTTTTCTCTTATTAATATTTTGTCTTGCTTTATTATTCATTACTTAAAGTGAGATACTGAAGTATCCTACCATTATTACATTGCTTTCTGTTTTTGCTCCAATTCTGTCAATGTTTGCTTTATGTGTTTGGGAAAACTAATGTCAGATTCATTTATATATTTATATGTTCTCAGTTATTGAACCCTCCTATAATTTAATGTCCTACTTAGTCTACTATGAATTTTGACTTATAGTAAATTATATGAAATATGACAGTTTTGACTTAATATAATTGTTGCCCCTCCTCTCATTTGGTTAACACTTGTATGAAATGTTTTTTTTCTATCCTGCCATTTTCAGTCTATTTTTAAAATTGGACCTGAAGTGAGTTTATTGGAGACATGACATAGTTAGATCTTGTTTTTTTAAAAAAAATTTTAAATCCTGTATTCACTGTATGTATTTCAATTAGGAAGTTTAGTACATTAATATTTAAATAATTTTCTGAAAAAAAGAACTTACTATTACTGTTCCATTGTATTATTTGGCTGTTTTAGCTATTTTGTCTCTATCTTTCTTTGTGTACTATCTAGTTGATATTTTAGTGACATGCTTTTACTCCAACTTAACATTTTGTTTGTCTTTTTTTTTTTTTTTTTTTGAGACGGAGTCTCGCTCTGTCGCCCAGGCTGGAGTGCAATGGCCGGATCTCAGCTCACTGCAAGCTCCGCCCCCTGGGTTTACACCATTCTCCTGCCTCAGCCTCCCAAGCAGCTGGGACTACAGGCGCCCGCCACCTCGCCTGGTTAGTTTTTTTGTATTTTTTAGTAGAGACGGGGTTTCACCGTATTAGCCAGGATGGTCTCGATCTCCTGACCTCGCGATCCACCCGTCTCGGCCTCCCAAAGTGCTGGGATTACAGGCTTGAGCCACCGCGCCCGGCCCATTTTGTTTGTCTTTATAGTTATTTTCTATGTGGTTAGCATGAGGTTTACAGAAAATCTCTTAAAGTTATTACATCTGCTCTCATCTTTGTTACCAATGTCACTAATACTGTATTGCATACACATTAACAGATTTTTAAAATTATTTTATGGTTTTATCTTTCTAATTTCATTTCTTTTTTTCTCTTTGTTTCACAAATCAAGGAGTAGCTGAAACATACCTTTAAATTTTAGAGCATAATTCAAAGTGTTTTTGAATCATGATAATAATAATACACATTTTTATAGTTGTATATGTGCATATCTTTTCCAGAGAGTTATGCATTTTTACATAAGTTGGTCTTCGGTCTTTTTTTTAAAGTATACTTTATTTTCAATGGCAGGGACTTCCTTATGCATGTCCTGTAGAAAAGTTCTACTGTTGACACACGTTCCTACATTTTGGTTATCTTGGCAAGTCTACTTTTTTCTTCATTTTAAAGAATACTTTTGCTGGATATAGTGTTCATGCTTAGACATTTTTGTTTGGTTTTGTTTTGTTTTTAGTGTTTTGACTGCATCATCCAACTTTGCTCTTGCTTGAAAGATTTCTGTTTATAAATCTGCTGGTAGTCTTGCAGGAGCATGCATATTAATTACACCTTTTTTTTTTCCTCTTCCTGCATTCCAGATTCTCTTCTTGTCTGTGACTTTCAAAACTTTGTCATATTGTGTCTTTATTTATTTATTTATTTATTTTTATTATACTTTAAGTTCTAGGGTACATGTGCATAATGTGCAGGTTTGTTACATATGTATACTTATGCCATGTTGGTGTGCTGCACCCATCAACTCGTCAGCACCCATCAATTCATCATTTATATCATGTATAACTCCTCAATGCAATCCCTGCCCCCTCCCCCCTCCCCCCTCCCCATGATAGGCCCCAGTGTGTGATGTTCCCCTTCCCGAGTCCAAGTGATCTCATTGTTCAGTTCCCACCTATGAGTGAGAACATGTGGTGTTTGGTTTTCTCTTCTTGTGATAGTTTGCTAAGAATGATGGTTTCCAGCTGCATCCATGTCCCTACAAAGGACGCAAACTCATCGTTTTTTATGGCTGCATAGTATTCCATGGTGTATATGTGCCACATTTTCTTAATCCAGTCTGTCACAGATGGACATTTGGGTTGATTCCAAGTCTTTGCTATTGTGAATAGGGCTGCAATAAACATACGTGTGCATGTGTCTTTGTAGTAGAATAATTTATAATCCTTTGGGTCTATACCCAGTAGTGGGATGGCTGGGTCATATGGTACATCTAGTTCTAGATCCTTGAGGAATTGCCATACTGTTTTCCATAATGGTTGAACTAGTTTACAATCCCACCAACAGTGTAAAAGTGTTCCTATTTCTCCACATCCTCTCCAACACCTGTTGTTTCCTGATTTTTTAATGATTGCCATTCTAACTGGTGTGAGATGGTATCTCATTGTGGTTTTGATTTGCATTTCTCTGATGGCCAGTGATGATGAGCATTTTTTCATGTGTCTGTTGGCTGTATGAATGTCTTCTTTTGAGAAATGTCTGTTCATATCCTTTGCCCACTTTTTGATGGAGTTGTTTGTTTTTTTCTTGTAAATTTGTTTGAGTTCTTTGTAGATTCTGGATATTAGCCCTTTGTCAGATGAGTAGGTTGCAAAAATTTTCTCCCATTCTGTAGGTTGCCTGTTCACTCTGATGGTAGTTTATTTTGCTGTGCAGAAGCTCTTTAGTTTAATTAGATCCCATGTGTCAATTTTTGCTTTTGCTGCCATTGCTTTTGGTGTTTTAGACATGAAGTCCTTGCCCATGCCTATGTCCTGAATGGTACTACCTAGATTTTCTTCTAGGGTTTTTATGGTATTAGGTCTAACATTTAAGTCTCTAATCCACCTTGAATTAATCTTCGTATAAGGAGTAAGGAAAGGATCCAGTTTCAGCTTTCTACTTATGGCTAGCCAATTTTCCCAGCACCATTTATTAAATAGGGAATCCTTTGCCCATTTCTTGTTTTTGTCAGGTTTGTCAAAGATCAGATGGCTGTAGATGTGTAGTATTATTTCTGAGGGCTCTGTTCTGTTCCATTGGTCTATATCTCTGTTGTGGTACCAGTACCATGCTGTTTTGGTTACTGTAGCCTTGTAGTATAGTTTGAAGTCAGGTAGCGTGATGCCTCCAGCTTTGTTCTTTTGAGTTAGGATTGTCTTGGCAATGTGGGCTCTTTTTTGGTTCCATATGAACTTTAAAGCAGTTTTTTCCAATTCTGTGAAGAAACTCATTGGTAGCTTGATGGAAATGGCATTGAATCTATAAATAACCTTGGGCAGTATGGCCATTTTCACGATATTGATTCTTCCTATCCATGAGCATGGTATGTTCTTCCATTTGTTTGTGTCCTCTTTGATTTCACTGAGCAGTGGTTTGTAGTTCTCCTTGAAGAGGTCCTTTAATCCTTTGTAAGTTGGATTCCTAGGTATTTTATTCTCTTTGAAGCAATTGTGAATGGAAGTTCATTCCTGATTTTGCTCTCTGCTTGTCTGTTACTGGTGTATAAGAATGCTTGTGATTTTTGCACATTAATTTTGTATCCTGAGACTTTGCTGAAGTTGCTTATCAGCTTAAGGAGATTCTGGGCTGAGACAATGGGGTTTTCTAAATCTACAATCATGTCATCTGCAAACAGGGACAATTTGACTTCTTCTTTTCCTAACTGGATACCCTTGATTTCTTTCTCTTGCCTGATTGCCCTAGCCAGAACTTCCAACACTATATTGAATAGGAGTGGTGAGAGAGGGCATCCCTGTCTTGTGCCAGTTTTGAAAGGGAATTTTTCCAGTTTTTGCCCATTCAGTATGATATTGGCTGTGGGTTTGTCATAAATAGCTCTTATTATTTTGAGGTACGTTCCCTCAATACTGAATTGATTGAGCATTTTTAGCATGAAGGGCTGTTGAATTTTGTCAAAAGCCTTTTCTGCATCTGTTGAGATAATCATGTGGTTCTTGTCTTTGGTTCTGTTTATATGCTGGATTACGTTTATTGATTTGCGAATGTTGAACCAGCCTTGCATCCCAGGGATGAAGCCCACTTGATCATGGTGGATAAGCTTTTTGATGTGCTGCTGAATCCGGTTTGCCAGTATTTTATTGAGGATTTTTGCATCGATGTTCATCAGGGATATTGGTCTAAAATTCTCTTTTTTTGTTGTGTCTCTGCCAGGCTTTGGTATCAGGATGATGTTGGCCTCATAAAATGAGTTAGGGAGGATTCCCTCTTTTTCTATTGATTGGAATAGTTTCAGAAGGAATGGTACCAGCTCCTCCTTGTACCTCTGGTAGAATTCAGCTGTGAATCCATCTGGTCCTGGACTTTTTTGGTGGGTAGGCTATTGATTGTTGCCTCAATTTCAGAGCCTGCTATTGGTCTATTCAGGGATTCAACTTCTTCCTGGTTTAGTCTTGGGAGAGTGTAAGTGTCCAGGAAATTATCCATTTCTTCTAGATTTTCTAGTTGATTTGCGTAGAGGCATTTATAGTATTCTCTGATGGTTGTTTGTATTTCTGTGGGGTCGGTGGTGATATCCCCTTTATCATTTTTTATTGCGTCTATTTGATTCCTCTCTCTTTTCTTCTTTATTAGTCTTGCTAGCGGTCTGTCAATTTTGTTGATCTTTTCAAAAAACCAACTCCTAGATTCATTGATTTTTTGGAGTGTGTTTTGTGTCTCTATCTCCTTCAGTTCTGCTCTGATCTTAGTCATTTCTTGCTTTCTGCTAGCTTTTGAATATGTTTGCTCTTGCCTCTCTAATTCTTTTAATTGTGATGTTAGAGTGTCAATTTTAGATTTTTCCTGCTTTCTCTTGTGGGTATTTAGTGCTATAAATTTCCCTCTACACACTGCTTTAAATGTGTCCCAGAGATTCTGGTATGTTGTATCTTTGTTCTCATTGGTTTCAAAGAACATCTTTATTTCTGCTTTCATTTTGTTATGTACCCAGTAGTCATTCAGGAGCAGGTTGTTCAGTTTCCATGTAGTTGAGCGGTTTTGATTGAGTTTCTTAGTCCTGAGTTCTAGTTTGATTGCACTGTGGTCTGAGAGACAGTTTGTTATAATTTCTGTTCTTGTACATTTGCTGAGGAGTGCTTTACTTCCAATTATGTGGTCAATTTTGGAATAAGTACGATGTGGTGCTGAGAAGAATGTATATTCTGTTGATTTGGGGTGGAGAGTTCTATAGATGTCTATTAGGTCTGCTTGCTGCAGAGATGAGTTCAATTCCTGGATATCCTTGTTAACTTTCTGTCTCATTGATCTGTCTAATGTTGACAGTGGAGTGTTGAAGTCTCCCATTATTATTGTATAGGAGTCTAAGTCTCTTTGTAAGTCTCTAAGGACTTGCTTTATGAATCTGGGTGCTCCTGTATTGGATGCATATATATTTAGGATAGTTAGCCCTTCCTGTTGAATTGATCCCTTTACCATTATGTAATGTCCTTCTTTGTCTCTTTTGATCTTTGATGGTTTAAAGTCTGTTTTATCAGAGACTAGGATTGCAACCCCTGCTTTTTTTTGTTCTCCATTTGCTTGGTAGATCTTCCTCCATCCCTTTATTTTGAGCCTATGTATGTCTCTGCATGTGAGATGGGTCTCCTGAATACAGCAGACTGATGGGTCTTGACTCTTTATCCAGTTTGCCAGTCTGTGTCTTTTAATTGGAGCATTTAGTCCATTAACATTTAAGGTTAATATTGTTATGTGTGAATTTGACCTGCCATTATGATATTAACTGGTTATTTTGCTTGTTAGTTGACGCAGTTTCTTCCTAGCCTCGATGGTCTTTACATTTTGGTATGTTTTTGCAATGGCTGGTACCGGTCGTTCCTTTCCATGTTTAGTGCTTCCTTCAGGGTCTCTTGTAAGGCAGGCCTGGTGGTGACAAAATCTCTAAGCATTTGCTTATCTGTAAAGGATTTTATTTCTCCTTCACTTATGAAACTTAGTTTGGCTGGATATGAAATTCTGGGTTGAAAATTCTTTTCTTTAAGAATGTTGAATATTGGCCCCCACTTTCTTCTGGCTTGTAGAGTTTCTGCCGAGAGATCTGCTGTTAGTCTGATGGGCTTCCCTTTGTGGGTAACCCGACCTTTCTCTCTGGCTGCCCTTAAGATTTTTTCCTTCATTTCAACTTTGGTGAATCTGGCAATTATGTGTCTTGGAGTTGCTCTTCTGGAGGAGTATCTTTGTGGCGTTCTCTGTATTTCCTGAATTTGAATGTTGGCCTGCCCTACTAGGTTGGGGAAGTTCTCCTGGATGATATCCTGAAGTGCTTTCCAACTTGGTTCCATTTTCCCCCTCACTTTCAGGCACCCCAATCAGACGTAGATTTGGTCTTTTTACATAATCCCATACTTCTTGTAGGCTTTGTTCATTTCTTTTCTTCTTTTTTCTTTTGGTTTTCTCTTCTCGCTTCATTTCATTCATTTGATCCTCAATCGCTGATACTCTTTCTTCCAGTTGATCGAGTCGGTTACTGAAGCTTGTGCATTTGTCACGTATTTCTCGTGTCATGGTTTTCATCTCTGTCATTTCGTTTATGACCTTCTCTGCATTAATTAGTCTAGCTGTCAATTCTTCCACTCTTTTTGCAAGATTTTTAGTTTCTTTGCGCTGGGTACGTAATTTCTCCTTTAGCTCTGAGGAGTTTGATGCCCTCTTCTCTCATCTCGTCAAAGTCATTCTCTGACCAGCTTTGATCCGTATCTGGCGATGGGCTGCGCTCCTTTGCAGGGGGAGATGCGCTCTTATTTTTTGAATTTCCAGCTTTTCTGCCCTGCTTGTTCCCCATCTTTGTGGTTTTATCTGTCTCTAGTCTTTCATGATGGTGACGTACTGATGGGGTTTTGGTATAGGTGTCCTTCCTGTTTGATAGTTTTCCTTCTGACAGTGAGGACCCTCAGCTATAGGTCTGTTGGAGATTGCTTGAGGTCCACTCCAGACCCTGTTTGCCTGGGTATCAGCAGCAGAGGTTGCAGAAGATAGAATATTGCTGAACAGCGAGTGTACCTGTCTGATTCTTCCTTTGGAAGCTTCCTCTCAGGGGTGTACTCCACCATGTGAGGTGTGGGGTGT
This sequence comes from Trachypithecus francoisi, assembly GCF_009764315.1. Taxonomy (NCBI): domain Eukaryota; kingdom Metazoa; phylum Chordata; class Mammalia; order Primates; family Cercopithecidae; genus Trachypithecus; species Trachypithecus francoisi. The sequence goes on along the minus strand of NW_022681455.1, from coordinate 86,426,270 downwards.
CAGACTGACCCTAGTGGGGGATGTCCCCCAGTCAGGCTACTCAGGCGTCAGGGACCCACTTGAGCAGGAAGTCTGTCCCTTCTCAGATCTCAACCTCCGTGTTGGGAGATCCACTGCTCTCTTCAAAGCTGTCAGACAGAGTCGTTCGCATCTGCACAGGCCTCTGCTGCTTCCTCTGTTGTTTTTTAGCTGTGCCCTGTCCCCAGAGGTGGAGTCTACAGAGACAGGTAGGTTTCCTTGAGCTGCTGTGAGCTCCACTCAGTTCGAGCTTCCCAGCTGCTTCGTTTACCTACTTAAGCCTCAGCAATGGCGGGCACCCCTCCCCCAGCCTCGCTGCTGCCTTGCGGTTAGATCGCAGACTGCTGTGCTAGCAGTGAGGTAGGCCCCGTGGGCGTGGGACCCTCCCGGCCAGGTGTGGGATATAAGCTCTTGGTGTGCCTGTTTGCTTAAAGCGCAGTATTGGGGTGGGAGTTACCCGATTTTCCAGGTGTTGTGTGTCTCAGTTCCCCTGGCTAGGAAAAGGGATTCCCTTCCCCCTTGTGCTTCCCAGGTGAGGCGATGCCTCGCCCTGCTTCAGCTCTCGCTGGTCAGGCTGCAGCAGCTGACCAGCACCAATTGTCCAGCACTTCCTAGTGAGATGACCCCAGTACCTCAGTTGAAAATGCAGAAATCACCGGTCTTCTGTGTCGCTCGCGCTGGGAGTTGGAGACTGGAGCTGTTTCTATTCGGCCATCTTGCTCCGCCCCCCATATTGTGTCTTTTTAGGGATCAGTTGTGTTAATCTTAGTTGAAATTTGTGTAGCTTCTTGATTTTGTTATATATATATTTTAAAATGTTGAAGTATCAGCTGGGTATCAGTCTTATTTTATTCTTCTGTTCCATAATTTTTATTTCTTTTTGTGCTTTTTATATTGTTCGTTTCATCTTTGTTATTTCATATTGTTTTCTATGTTCTCATTTCAGTCAATGAGCATGATTGAGATGATAGTTTAAATTCTTTAAGGTGATTAATTTTTTTCTTCCAGAAAATCGAGGTGAATTCACATTGTTTCAGGTAATTTTAACATCTCCATTTTTCTGTGATTGATTTCTGAATATTCCTTTTTTTCTTTGATTCTGCCATCTCGTCCTGATGTTTTGTATATGTTTTAATGTTTGGTTGTCATTTGTCAAAAAAAAGCCACATGTGAAAATATTTATGAAGTGGCTTTGACCTGGGGTAATATGGCACCAGGTTTTTAGGCTAGAAATTCTTGGAGTCTCTCAAACCTGTTTTAAGGATGAGTCTTCTCTGTGCTTGTGTGTTTTTCAGTTAAAGAAGATTCCCATGTTTCTTACTGAGATCCTATAATCAGTTTCTATTCCAATTGTCTGTCTATGGTACTGAAGTCTTTCTTCTCTTGTAACAGTCATTTACCTCAGCTGACCCAACCTGTCATTCAAAGTATACCACCATTTCTTTTAGCTCTGTCATGGAACATAGAAATTAGTCTTTGGCAAGGCCTCAAAAAGCCAGAAGCATGGACACATGTGGCACTATTTTATTTATTTTTGGAAGGAGAAGCCAGGAGTTGGGACTTTATATTTAAAGGCACTGTGTTGTATTGGGGACAAAGAATGGTTGTGGTGGGTAAATATACTTTTCTTCCACTTCTTTGTAGTTCATGGCATTTTGGTGACTTGTGGTGCTGCAAATGCTTTACTGCTTTTTATATTTCTCAAAAAAGCATTTTGTTTGGTACATTTCTGTTGTTTATATGTCTATAAAGAAATCAGAGCCTGTGGTATTATATTGTGTCACTATTTATATATATATATATATATATACACACACACACTTTAGGTCCTAGGGTACATGTGCACAATGTGCAAGTTTGTTACATCCATCCTCTTTGTTCCCCATGTGCCATGTTGGTTTGCTGTACCCATCAACTTGTCATTTGCAATAGGTATATCTCCTAATGCTATCCCTTGCCCTGCCCCCCACCCACCAACAGGCCCCAGTGTATGATGTTCCCCGCCCTGTGTCCATGTGTACTTGTTTTTCTGCTCCGTCTATGAGTGAGAATATGTGGTGTTAGGTTTTCTGTCCCTGTGATAGTTTGCTTAGAATGATGGTTTCCAGCTTCATTCATGTCCCTGCAAAGGACATGAACTCATCCTTTTTTATGGCTGCATAGTATTCCATGGTGTATATGTGCCACATTTTCTTAATCCATTCTATGATTGATGGACATTTGTGTTGGTTCCAAGTCTTTGCTATTGTGAATAGTACCACAATAAACATACATGTGCATGTGTCTTTATAGTAGCATGGTTTATAATCCTTTGGGTATATACCCAGTAATGGAATTGCTGGATCAAACCATATTTCTAGTTCTAGATCCTTGAGGAATCCCCACAGTGTCTTCCACAGTGGTTGAACTAATTTACACTCCCACCAACAGTATAAAAGTATTCCTATTTCTCCACATCCTCTCCAGCATCTGTTGTTTCCTGACTTTTTAATGATCCCCACATTCTAAGTGGCACGAGATGGTATCTCATTGTAGATTTGATTTGCATTTCTTTTCTCTGATGACCAGTGGTGATGAGCGTGTTTTCATATGTCTGTTGGCTGCATAAATATCTTCTTTTGAGAAGTGTCTGTTCATATCCTTTGCCCACTTTTTGATGGGGGTTTTTTTTTTTTTTTGTAAATTTGTTTAAGTTCTTTGTAGATTCTGGATATTAGCTCTTTGTCAGATGGGTAGATTGCAAAGATTTTCTCCCATTCTGTAGGTTGCTTGTTCATGGTGATGATAGTTTCTTTTGCCAGGCAGAAGTTCTTTACTTTAATTAGATCCCATTTATCTATTTTGGCTTTTGTTGCCATTGCTTTTGGCATTTTAGTCATGAAGTCTTTGACCATGCCTGTGTCCTGAATGGTATTGCCTAGGTTTTCTTCTAGCGTTTGTATGGTGGTCTTACATTTAAGTCTTTAATCCATCTTCAGTTAATTTTTGTATATTGTGTAAGGAAGGGATTCAGTTTCAGCTTTCTACATATGACTAGCCTGTTTTCCCAGCACCATTTGTTAAATAGGGAATCCTTTCCGCATTTCTTGTTTTTGTCAGGTTTGTCAAAGATCAGATGGTTGTCGATGTGTGGTGTTTTTTCTGAGGCCTCTGTTCTGTTTCATTGGTCCATATATAAGTGTTTTGGTACCAGGACCATGCTCTTTTGGTTACTGTGTACCCTTTTAGTATAATTTGAAGTCAGGTAGTTGTGATGCCTCCAGTTTTGTTCTTTTTGCTTAGGATAGTCTTGGCTATGTGGGCTCTTTTTTGGTTCCATATGAACTTTAAAGTAGTTTTTTCCAATTCTGTGAAGAAAGCCAATGGTAGTTTGATAGGGATAGCATTGAATCCATAAATTACCTTGGGCAGTATGACCATTTTCACGATATTGATTCTTCTTATCCATGAGCGTGGAATGTTCTTCCATTTATTTGTGTCCTCTTTTATTTCATTGAGCAGTGGTTTGTAGTTCTGCTTGAAGAGGTCCTTCACATCCTTTGCAAGTTGGGTTCTTAGGTATTTCATTCTCCTTGTAGTAATTGTGAATGGGAGTTCACTCATGATTTGGCTCTCTGTTTGTCTATTATTTGTGTATAAGAATGCTTGTGATTTTTGCACATTGATTTTGTCTACTGAGACTTTGCTGAAGTTGCTTATCAACTTAAGGAGATTTTTAGCAGAGACAATGGTGTTGTCTAAATATACACTCATGTCATCTGCAAACAGAGATAACTTGACTTCCTCTTTTCCTAATTGAATATCCTTATTTCTTTCTCTTGCTTGATTGCCCTAGCCAGAAATTCCAACACTATGTTGAATAGGACTGGTGAGAGAAGGCATCCTTCCCTTGTGCCAGTTTTGAAAGGGAATGCTTTCAGTTTTTACCCATTCAGTATGATATTGGCTGTGGGTTTGTCATAAATAGCTCTTATTATTTTGAGATACGTTTCATCAATACCTAGTTTATTGAGAGTTTTTAGCATGAAGGGCTGTTGACTGTTGTTGAAGGCCTTTTCTGCATCTATTGAGATAATCATGTGGTTTTTATCATTGGTTCTATTAATGTGATGGATTACGTTTATTGATTTGCATATGTTGAACCAGCCTTGCATTACAGGGATGAAGCCAACTTGATCGTGGTGGATAAGCTTTTTGATGTGCTGCTGAATTTGGTTTGCCAGTATTTTACTGAGGATTTTCGCATGGATGTTCATCAGGGATATTGGCATAAAATTCTGTTTTTTTGTTGTGTCTCTACCAGGGTTTGGTATCACAATGATGCTAGCCTCATAAAATGAGATAGGGAGGATTCCCCCTTTTTCTGTTGATTGAAATAGTTTCAGAAGGAATGGTACCAACTCCTCTTTGTACCTCTGGTAGGATATGGCTGTGAATCCATCTGATCCTGGACTTTTTTGGGTTGGTAGGCTGTTAATTATTGCCTCAATTTCAGAATCTGTTGTTGAATCTCTATTCAGAGATTCAACTTCTTCCTAGTTTAGTCTTGGCACAGTGTATGTGTCCAGAAATTTATCAATTTCTTCTAGATTTTTAAATTTATTTGCATAGAGGTTTTTATAGTATTTTCTGATGGTAGTTTGTATTTCTATGGGATCAGTGGTGATATCCCCTTTATCACTTTTATTGTGTCTATTTGATTCGTCTCTACTTTCTTTGTTAGTCTTGCTAGTGGTGTATCTATTCTGTTGATCTTTTTAAAAAACCAGCTTCTGGATTCATTGATTTTTTTGAAGGGTTTTTTGTGTCTCTGTCTCCTTCAGTTCTGCTCTGATCTTAGTTATTTCTTGCCTTCTGCTAGCTTTTGAATTTTTTGCTCTTGCTTCTCTAGTTCTTTTAAATGTGATGTTAGGGTGTAGATTTTAGATCTTTCCTGCTTTCACTTGTGGGCATTTAGTGCTATAAATTTCTGTCTACACACTGCTTAAATGTGTCCCTGAGATTCTGGTACGTTGTGTCTTTGTTCTCATTGGTTTGAAAGAACATCTTTATCTCTACCTTTATTTCGTTATTTACCCAATAGTCATTCAGGAGCAGGTTGTTCAGTTTCCATGTAGTTGTGCAGTTTTGAGTGAGTTTTTTAATGCTTGGTTCTAGTTTGATTGCACTGTGGTCTGAGGGACAGTTTGTTGTGATTTCTTTTCTTTTATGTGTGCTGAGGAGTGTTTTAATACCAATTATGTAGTCAGTTTTAGAATAAGTGCGATGTGGTGATGAGAAGAATGTATATTCTGTTGATTTGGGGTGTACAGTTCTGTAAATGTCTGTTATTTCTGCTTGGTCGAAAGCTGAGTTCAAGTCCTGGATATCCTTGTTAACCTTCTGCCTTGTTGATCTGCCTTATGTCAACAGTGGGGCGTTAAAATCTCCCTTTATTATTGTGTGGGAGTCTCAGTCTCTTTGTAGGTCTCTAAGGGCTTGCTTTATGAAGGAATACAGGGTGCTGCTGTATTGGGTGCATATATATTTAGGATAGTTAGCTCTTCTTGTTGAATTGATCCCTTTATTATTATGTAGTGGCCTTCTTTGTGTCTTTTGATCTTTATTGGTTTAAAAGTCTGTTTTATCAGAGCCTAGGATTGCAACCCCTGCTTTTTTTTGCTTTCCATTTGCTTGGTAGATCTTCCTCCATCCCTTTATTTTGAGCCTTTGTGCATCTTTGCATGTGAGATGGGTCTCCTGAATACAGCACAACGATGGGTCCTTAGTCTTTTTCCAATTTGCTAGTCTGTGTCTTTTAATTGGGGCACTTAGCCCAATTACATTTAAAGTTAATATTGTTATGTTTGAATTTGATCCTGTAATTATGATGTTAGCTGGTTGTTTTGCCCGTTAGTTGATGCAGTTTCTTCATAGTGTTGATGGTCTTTACCATTTGGTATGTTTTTCAGTGGTTAGTACTGATTGTTCCTTTCCATGCTTAGTGCGTCCTTCAGGAGCTCTTGTAACAAGGCAGGCTTTGTGGTGACAAAATCTCTCAGCATTTGCTTGTCTGTGAAGAATTTTATTTCTCCTTCACTTATGAAGCTTAGTTTTGCTGGATATGAGATTCTGGTTTGAAAATGCTTTTCTTTACGAATGCTGAATATTGGCCCCCACTCTTTTCTGGCTTGTAGGGTTTTTGCTGTGAGATCTGCTGTTACTCTGATGGGGTTCCCTTTGTGGGTTACCCGACCTTTCTATCTGGCTGCCTGTAACATTTTTTTCTTCGTTTCAACCTTGGTGAATCTGACAATTGTGTGTCTTGAGGTTGCTCTTCTTGAGATGTATCTTTGTGGTGTTCTCTGTATTTACTGAATTTGAATGTTGGCCTGCCTTGCTACGTTGGGGAAGTTCTCCTGGATAATATCCTGAAGAATGTTTTCTAACTTGGTTCCATTCTCCCTGTCACTTTCCAGTACCCCAATGAAACATAGATTTTGACTTTTCACATAGTCCCATATTTCTTGGAGACTTTGTTTCTTTTCACTCTTTTTTCCCTAATCTTATCTTTTCACTTTATTTCATTAATTTGATCTTCTGTCACTGATATACTTTCTTTCACTTGATTGAATCAGCTATTGAAAGTTTGTGCATGTGTCACAAAATTCTCATTCCGTGGCTTTCAGCTCCATCAGGTTATTTAAGGTCTTCTCTACACTGTATATTCTAGTTAGCCACTAGTCTAACCTTTTTTCAAGGTTTTTAGCTTCCTTGTGGTGGGTTAGAACATGATCCTTTAGCTTGGAGAAGTTTGTTATTGCCAACCTTCTGAAGCCTACTTCTGTCAACTTGTCAAACTCATTCTCTGTCCATTTTTCTTCCCTTGCTGTCAAGGAGCTGCGATTTTTTGGGGAAGAAGAGGCATTCTGTTTTTTGGAATTTTCAGTTTTTCTGCTCTGGTTTCTTCCCATGTTTGTGGTTTTATCTATGGTCTTTGATGTTGGTTACCTACAGATGGGGTTTTGATGTGGATGTCCTTTTTGTTGCTGTTGATGCTATTGCTTTGTGTTTGTTAATTTTCCTTCTAACAGTCAGACCCGTCAGCAGCAGGTGTGTTGGAGTTTGCTGGAGGTCCACTCCAGACTGTGTTTGACTGGGTATCACCAGTGGAGGCTGCAGAACAGCAAATATTGCTGCCTGATTCTTTCTCTGGAAGCTTCATTCCAGAGGGGCGTCCACCTGCTTGAGGTGTCTGTCAGCCCCTACTGGGAGGTGTTTCCCAGTCAGACTACATGGGGTCAGGGACCCACTTGAGAAGGCAGTCTGTCCATTGTTGGAGTTCGAATGCCATGCTGAGAGAACCACTGCTGTCTTCAGAACTGTCAGACAGCGGCATATAAGTCTACAGAAGCTGTCTGCTGCCTTTGTTCTACTATGCCCTGCCTCCAGAGGTGAAATCTAGAGAGGCAGTAGACCTTGCTGCGTGGTGATGTCCTCTGCCCAGTTCGTGCTTTCTGCCCTCTTTGTTTACACTGTGAGTTATTCAAGCCTCAGCAACAGCAGACACCCCTGCCCCAATCAACCTGCAGCGTCGCCGCTGGTCAATCTCATATTTCTGCACTAACAGTGAGCAAGGCTCCATGGATGTGGGATCTGCTGAGCCAGGCCCTTGGGTTATCTCCTGGTCTGCTGGTTACTAAGACTGTGGCAAAAGTGTAGTATTTGGTCAGCAGTTTACCATTTCTCCATGTACAGTCTGTCATGGCTTTCCTTGACTAGGAAAGTGAAATCCCCTGACCCCTTGTGCTTCCTGGGTGAGACGAGGCCACGCCCTGCTTCAGCTCACCCTCTGTGGGCTGCACCCACTGTCCAACCAATCCTAATGAGATGAAGCAGGTACCTCAGTTGGAAATGCAGAAATCACCCATCTTCTGCATCAGTCTCACTGGAACCTGCATACTGGGGTTGTTCCTATTTGGCCATCTTGGAAGTGACCCTGTGTCTCCGTTTTAATGTGTTTTGTATAATTTAATATTTGTAAAGTATATTCACCTTAGTCTAATGAGTGAGATGATTTGTTACATTTTTTTCAGCTGGTTCTTTTTTTTTTTTCAATGCAGAGATATTGCCAAAGCAGGACCTAGAGGATTCACATAAAAAAGTAACAGTGAGAAAACGTGAAGGCTGTGACCTTGATAATTTGTACTTAAAGAAAGACTGGCAAGGTGTGATTAATTGCAAAGGGCAGAAGAGTAGTTATAATTGCCTTCATCAATGTTTACCAACAACCCATAGCAAAACATGTCAATGCAATAAATGTGACAAAGCTTTTGAGTGGTGCTCAATTCTCAATGAAGAAAATTAATAGCAAAAAGAAACCCTATAAATGGAAAAAATGTGGCAAGGTCTGTAGGTGGTTCTCAGGCCTCATTTTAAATAAGAGAACTCATACTAGAGGGATCCCCTACAAATGTGAAAAATATTGCAGACCCTTTAAATCCTTCTCAGACCTTACTAAACAGGAGAGAATTCATACTGGACAAAATTTTTTTTAAAATGTGAAGGATGTGGCCAAGCCTGTGGTTGGTTATCAGAACTTATTAGACATAAGAGAATTCATACTGGAGAAAAACCCTACAAATGTGAAAAATGTGTCAGAGGCTTCAGAAGCTTCCCAGACCTTAGCAGACATAAGAGAATTCATACTGGAGAGAAACCCTACAAATGTGAAGAATGTGGCAGAGGCTTTAGAAGCTTCTCAGATCTTACTAGACATAAGAGAATTCATACTGGGGAGTGACCTTACAAAGGTGAAGAATGTGGCAAAGCCTTTAGTCGCTCCTCAACCCTTATTAAATACCACAAGATAATTTACAACTGGAGAGAAATGCTACAAATGTGAAGAACGTGGCAGTGCCTTTAAAAGCCTCTCAGATCTTACTCAACATAAGGGAATTCATACTAAGGAGAGACCTTACAACTGTTCAATATATGGCAAAGTCTGTAGATGCTTCTCAGAGCTTAATCAACATAAGATAATTCATTCTGGAGAGAAACCCTACAAATGTGAAGAATGTGACAGAGCCTTCATAAGCTTCTCAGGGCTTGCTAAACCTAAGAGAATTCATACTGGAGAGAGACCTTACCAATGTGAATTATGTAGCAAAGCCTTTAGCTACTCCTCAACCCTTATTCGACACAAGATAATTCATCCTGGAGTGAAACTTTACAAATGCGAAGAATGTGGCCAAGTCTGTAGGTGGTTCTCCAATCTTATTCAACATAAGATAACTTATTCTGGAGAAAAGCCCTATAAATGCAAAGAATGTGGCAGAGCCTTTAATAGCTTCTCAGACTTTACTAAACGTAAGAGAATTCGTACTTGAGGGAGACCTTACACATGTGAACAATGTGGTAAAGCCTTTATCTGCTTCTCAAACCTTGTTAAACACAGGAGAATTCACATTGCAGAGAACCCTACACATGTGAAAAGTTTGGTAGAGTCTTTAAGCTTCTCAGAACTTACTCAACATAAGAGAATTCATACTATACAGATACCTTATAAATGTGAAGAATGTTGCACAGTCTGTAGGTGTTTCTCAGGCCTTACTCTACATGAGAGAATTCATACTGGAGAGAGACCTTATAAATGTGAAGAATGTGGTATAGACTATAGGTGGTCCTCAGACCTTAGAAAACATAAGAGAAATCATACTGGAGAGAAACATTACAAATGTGAAGATTGTGGCAAAGCCTATGTGTACTCAGAACTTACTAATCACAGGAGCACTCATACTGGAAATAAGCCCTATGCATGTGAAAAATGTGGCACAGCCTTTTCCCACCCCTCAACCCTTTTTAACCACAGGAGAATTCATACTGGAGGGAGGCCTTACAAATGTGAGGGATGTTTTATACTTTAACGGTATAAAAACATCAGAAATAAGAGAGATGGAACACTTTCACTTACATTACAGATCTTATTGTACACAGAAAAATTTAAGAGGGAAAAGTTCCAGGAGTTTCACAAACTTTACTAATTTTTTAAAAGAATAACAGCTCCTGGATTTATTGATTTTTTTTAAAATATTTTTTTGTGTCTCAGTCTCTTTCAATTCAGCTGTAAATTTTGTTGTTAATATTGTCAACTGTTGTATTTGAGATTTCTTTGCTCTTCTCTACTTCTTTTACTTTTAATGTTAGTCTGTTTATGTGATCTTCCCAACTTTTTTGTTGTGAGCATTTAGCACTGTAAATTATTATCTTAACACTGCCTTGACTGTGTCCTATATATTTTTGTTTTTTGTATTATCTTTGTTATTAATTTCAGAAAACTCCTTTATTTCTGACTTAGCAATGTTATTCAATTTCCATGTAATTATATGGTTTTTAGTGAATTTCTTAGTCTTGGTTTCTAAATTGATTGTGCTGTGGTGCAAGAGATTGCTATATCAGTTATTTTCATTTGCTGAGTAGTACTTTATATCCAATTATGTGATGGATCTTACAGTGTGTATCACGTGGTGATAAAAACAGTATAGTTGTTATTGCTTTTGGTTAGAGAGTTCTGTATGTACCTGTCGGGTTCATTTAACACAGTGCTAATTTCAGGTTTTGAATATCTTTGTTAATTTTCTGTTGCAATGATCTGTCTAATATTGTTAGTGAAGTTTTAAAGTTCCCCACTACCATTGTGTAAGAGTGTGTGTCTCTTTTTTCTTTTTTTTTTTCTTTTTTTGAGGTGAAATCTTGGTCTGTCATCCTGGCTCAAGTACAATGGCACAATCTCAGCTCACTGTAACCTCTGCCCCCGGGTTTAAGTGATTCTCATGCCTCAGCCTCTCTAGTAGCTGAGACTACAGGCATTCACCACCAGGCCCAGTTAATTTTTGTATTTTTGGTAGAGATGGGGTTTCACCATTTTGGCCAGAATGGTTTTGACCTTTTGACCTCATGATCCACCTGCCTTGACTTCCCAAAGTGCTGGAATTACAGTCATGAGCCACCGTGCCCAGCTGAGTCTTTGTCTCTTGAAAGCCTCTAAGAACTTGCGTTATAAATCTGGATACTTTTGTGTTGGGTGTGTATATATGTAGCATAGTTAGCCCTTTATCATTTTGTAATGCCCTTTTTATATTTTCATAATCCTTTTTGATTTAAAGTCTGTTTTTTTCAGAAATAAAGATTGCAACCCTTACTTTTTTCTGTCTTTTTATTTGCGTGGTAGGTTTTTCTCCATTCCTTTATATTCAGCTTATGTAACATAAGTGTCTGGAAGACAATATACCAGTGGGTCTTGATCCTTTATGCAACTTGCTGTTTTGTTTTATTTGGGACAGTTAGCCCATTTATATTTAAGCTTAGTGTTGATAAGTGTGGATTTGATTGTATCATTTTGATCATCGCTGGTTATTTGGCAGACTTCATTATTGTGTAAAACTAGTGATTTTGTTTTGCAGTTGCTTTATAGTGTCAGTGGTTTGTGTATTTCAATGTGTTTTTGTAGTGGCTGGTAATGGTCTTTCTTTTTTCCTATTTAGTGCTTTCATTAGCAGTTCTCTTAAGGCCAGCCTGGTGGTAACAAATTTCCTCAGCATCTGCTTATCTTAAAAGGATCTTATCTCTTTTCTACTTTTGAAGCTTAATTTGGTCGGATATGAAATTTTGGTTAGAATTTTTTTAAAGAATGTTGAATATTGGCATCTAATCTCTTGGCAAATGGTAGGATTCCTGTTGAAAGGTTCTTTGTTAGTCTGATGAGCCTCCCATTTGAAGCTATGTGTGGGGTCCCCAGATCTGTGCTGTTTTATCCTGCTTCATTGTCAGCAAACAGGGTTGTCTGATTTTCTAAGAGGCTACTCACATCTACCGTGTACCAGAAAGCAATGGTGAATATTTGCAGATTAAAATCTCAGGGCTTGACTTTTAAAAAGTGCAGCATTGTGGTTATTGTGGATCAGCTCGGTCTGGTGTTGTCTTGCAGGGATCACAAACTCACATCTCTGCCTACAGCCCAAGAGATGATGGACACTGCATATCTCTTAGGGGAGAGGCCATTAGCTAATCACACTTCTTGATTATGAACAGAAATGAAAGTGAGACTCAGAAAGAGAAGATAAAGTGCTTCAGAACAACACCACAACTCTGATTCTCCTGGAGAGCAGCTGTCATTTTTCTGTGCACTGGAACATGAATTAAAATGAAGAAATTTATAAAACAAAAGTTAATTCAAACCACATTTTTTTTAGACTCCCTAAAGTTCAGTTTTATAAGTGATTCAACATTAACTATCTTTTTCTGTATGTTTTTCAAAGTTTTTTTGATCTTTTCAAAAATTAAAATTCCTATCTTATTTGAGAGCAATTTATTTTTGAATATTTTTATTTTATTTATTTATTTTTTGAGACAGAGTTTTGCTTTCTTGTCCAGGCTGGAGTGCAGTAGCGTGATGTTGGCTCACTGCAACCTCTGCCTTCCAGTTTCAAGTGATTCTCCTGCCTCAGTCTCCTAAGTAGTTGGGATTACAGGCACCCATGACCTCGCCTGGCTAATTTTTGTATTTTCAGTAGAGATAAAGTTTCGTGATGTTCGCCAGGCTGGTTTTGAACTGCTGACCTTGTGATCTGCCTGCCTCAGCCCCCTAAAGTGCTGGGATTACAAGCGTAAGCCACCGGGCCTGACCTATTTTTAATTCTTATTGATACATAACAATTATACATATATTCAGGGTACATGTAATATTTTGATAAGAGCATACAATGTGTGATGAAGCTTAGTAATTGGGATATTTATCAGCTCAAATATTTATTTGAAATTTTCTCTTTTAGCTATTTTGTAACATACAATGGATTATTGTTAACTATTGACTCTATTGTGTTACCAAACCCTAAATCTTATTTCTTTTAACTGTTTTTTGTTTGTTTGTTTGCTTTTGTTTTCTTTTTTTGAGACAGTTTTACTCTCTCACCCAGGCTGGAGTAGAGTAGTATGATTTTGACTCATTGCAACCTGTACCTCCTGGGTTTGAAAGATTCTCGTCTGTCAGCCTTATGAGTAGCCGGGATTACAGGCACACACTACTATGCCAGCTAATTTTTGTATTTTTAGTAAAAACAGAATTTCATGATGTTGGTGCGGCTGTTCTCAAACTCTTGGCCTCAGGTGATACACTCTTCTCGGCTTCTCAGCATCAGCCACCATGCCCAGCCAACTGTATAGTTCTTAATGCTTAATTAGTATTTTTGCTAGTAGTTGACTCAACATTTCCAGGGAATAAGAGGCAGAAATATGAAGAAACATAGATATCTTCTGTTTTTTTTTCTCCTAAATATGTTTCCCAATACATAAAGCAAAAGAAGAAGAATCTATCTCAAATACATTATAGTAAGTGAAAGAAACCAGATTGAAATATGGCAGAATGTACCTTTGCATAGAGAGAAAATGTTAATTTTACTACAAGAATGCAGTTTTTAAAAAAGAATATTCATAAAAGGCAAGTGAATAGAGACAGTAGATTCATGATGGTCTGTTGTTGAAAGTGGAAATTGTTTAAGGTTATTCTTTTATGGCTTTTATAATGATAAACATACTAGAAATATTGAGTGTGATATTATGCAAAGTTTAAAACAGTGACTTTTAAAGCTAAGCATTCCATAGGATAAGATTGCTACATTATTTTCTGAAAAACAACTTATAAAATCTGAAAACCAAATAATTTCTTTTTGAAGAAATGTAAAATAGAGTTCTTGTATTTGACTGATAGGTGTAGTTGGTATATTTAGGTCAACAAATCTGTATAACTTGCTACTTCTGTCATTAACTGTCTTTTTTTGTTTCATATGTTGGGATCTTTGTTAGGTATATATATATTTATAATTGTTATGTCTTATTCATGGGTTTACATTTCTTCAAAACATCATGTCCTCATTTGTCACTTGTAACACTTTTGTCTCAATATTTATTTTGCTGAAGTATAGTCACCCCACCTCTTTTGGTTACTATTTGTATAAAGTATCTTTAGGAATTCTTTTATTACAGCCTAAAGAGAAGGCTAATGAAAGTCTGTTGTAGATAACAAAGTTGAATTATATTTATTTTTTTAAACCATTCTGTCAATAATTGCATTGTAATTGTACAGTTTATTTCTATTTAAAGTATTTACAAAAGATGGAATTCTACCATTTTGCTACTTATTTTTCCGTCATATCTTTTTCAAATTTAGTCTATTTATTACTGACATTTTTATTCTATTGATATTTTTCAAGTCTACAGTTTTTATTCCCTTTTAAATTCCGTTTTGACTTTTTAAAGTTATTGTTTTAGTGATTAAGGATTATAATTAATCTTATGAATGTATGACCATGTATAATAAATTAATACCACTTGAAATCTGATTTCATTAAAACAGTTGGTTCCACACAGATCTATTTCTCCAACTATATGGGTTTCCAGGTTATATAATTATGCATTGCCTGAAATTAACATAGTTTTATAACTAATTCTATGCATTAGTCTACTGAATCATATATAAAAAACTTTTAAAAGATGAAATAAGTTATGAAATAAAAATATTTTCATAGTGGCATTTTTATTTTTGCATATATTTACTTTTACTGGTGTTACTTGTTCTTCTAATATGGCATTAAGTTATTTTATAGTGTGTCCTTTTATTTCAGCCAAAAAGATAGCCTTTATCATGCATTGCAGAGTGGATCTATTAGTGAGAAACTCTGTATAGATTTTTTAAAAATATAAAAATGTCTAGATATCTCATTCATCTTTGAAGGATAGTTTATGAAAAACAAAGTTCTTTGTTGGCTTTTTTTTCTTTTATCACTTTAAATATGTCATCCTGCTGTCTCATGATTTTATGGTTTCTAGCAAGAAATTAGTTCTTAATTTTACTATGAATGCTTGTATATGAAGGGTCTTTATTTTTAAGAGTCTTTTTGTCTGTAGGTTTTGAAAGTTTGTAATGTGTCTTTTGTGGAAGTCTTTGAGTGTATACAATTTTGAGCTCAGTTCTATTTTTGAATGTGTAGATTCATGAATTTTATCATGTTTAGAAATTTAACTGCCATTATTCCTTTAATTTTTTTCTTCTGATTCTTTTATGCTCTCCCTCTTCTTTTTGTATTTTCCATAATCCTTGTGATGGCAATGTAATGATTTCTCATTAGTATCTTAGAGCCTTCTAATTTTTCTTAATTCTCTTTCTCCTAGTAGGTCTAAATAGTTAAAATTGAACAGACTTAAGCTTTGCTAATCCTTTTGTTTTCCTTTGTTTTTTTAACTCATATCTGCTGTAGAGGGTTTCTGGTAAATTTTTTTCTTTCAGTGATTTTAATTTTTGACTTCAAATGTTTTTGTTTATAATTGCTATCCCTATTGATACTTCCTATTTGATGAGACATAATTTTCCCTTTTTTTTTTCTTTTTTATGGTTTACTCTATTTTTCAGCATATTTAAGTCCATTGATTTAAAGACTTTTAAATCTCTTTCAATGTCTAGGATATCTCTAGGACTGTTTCTGTTAATTTGTTATCATGTTAATGAGTGATATTTTTTTGCCTGCCTTGTGTTTTGTTGTTTTTGAAAACTGTACATTTTGATATTATAATATGGTAACTTTGAAGTCATTATTTTTAATCCTTTGGATTTTTGTTTCTCATGATTATTTATATTTGTTTAATGAGTTTTCAATGTTATCTTTGTAAATATTTTATTCTTTGTGGTGTATGGAATAAAAGTCTCTGTTTCATTATCTTATGAACTAGTAATTTGACAGAGATTTTCTCAAATGCTTCCTCACCCAAAACATCTTAATTATTGCAGCTAGCTCAGCTTACAAACCAGGAAGATTATGTTTTCGCCTTTTTTTCCCCCTGTTTGTGCAGAGTTTGTGTATTACTTTGTTCTCACACTGCTATAAAGAAATGCCTGAGACTTGGTAACTCATAAAAGAAATAGGTTTAATTGAGTCACAGTTCTGTGTGACTGGAGTGGCCTCAGGAAATTTACAATCATGGCAGAAAGTGGAGGAGAAGCAAGTACCTTCTTCACAAGGTGGCAGGAGAGAGAGTGAGAGAACAGAAAAAACTACCATTTATAAAACCAGCAGATCTCGTGAGAGTTTACTCACTGTCCTGAGAACAGCATGGGGGAACTGCACCCATAATCCAATGACTTCTTTCCCTCAACATGTGGGGATTATAGTTCAAGATGAGATTTGAGTTGGGTCACAGAGCCAAACCATATTAGGGGGTAAAGCAATCATGACTGATAACATCTTCTTAGAGCTTTTCTGAACACTGACCTTACCCGTGCCTAGTCCTGAGCAGGCATATGGGCTTCTAGATTCTCAGAAATATGTGGACAATTTTCAGAACCCTTATCCCCAGGGATTTTATTCTTCAGTCTTCCTGTTCTACATGACTCTTGTATTTTCCAACTGATATTTTTCTTCCAGGTTTGATGTGTAGTTAATTTGCCTTTGCATGTTTGTGCCAAATACTAGTTTATTGGTTATAAGTTATGGTTGTTCATTTTTAATATAGGTGTTTACTGCTATAAATTTATCTGAGCGGATTTTTGCTGTGTCTTGTATGTTTTGATATGTTACTTTATTATTTATCTGAAAATATCCAATTATTTTGACACGATGGTTATTTAGTGTGTTGTTCAATTTCCAGATATATGTAATTTTCCCAAATTTTCTGCACTGACTTCAATTTCCTTTTTTTTGAGAGAGCACCGTTTAGGCTAAGTGTGATGGCTCACACTTGTAATCCCAGCATTTTGGGAGGCCGAGGTGGGTGGATCACTTGAGTTCAGGAGTTCCAGACCAGCCTGGCTAATATAGTGAAAACCTGTTTCTACTAAAAATACAAAAAAAATTAGTTGGGCATGCTGGCGTGTACTTGTAATCCCAGCTACTCAGGAGACTGAGGCAGGAGAATCGCTTGAACCTGGGAGGTGGAGTTGTGGTGAGCCGAGATTGCACCACTGTACTCCAGCTTGGGCAATAAGAGCGAAACTCCATCTCAAAAAAATAAATAAATAAATTTTAAAAAAGAAAAAAAAGCACCCTTTGAATTATTTCAATTCTTATTTTATTACTGTTTGTTCATTGTATGGGATAGCATATGGTCTATGTGAGGATTGACCTATGTGTACTTCTAATCTTGGGTGGAACAGTATGTGTAAGACTGTCATTTCAAGTTGGTTTGCAGTGTTGTTCAAGTCTCTTTAATTGTTGATTTTCTGTCTCATTTTTCTATTATTAAAATTGGGATATTGAAGTCTCCAATCATTTTTTTCCCTCCATATACTTTTAATTTCAACAGGTTTTTGGGGAAACAGGTGTTGTTTGGTTACATGAATACGTTCCTTAGTGGTGATTTCTGAGATTTTGGTGCAGCCATCACCCAAGCAGTGTACACTGTACCCAATGTGTAGTCTTTTATCTCACCCTCCTCCCACTCTTTCCCCCAAGTCTCCAAAGTCCATTGTATTATTCTTAAGTCTTTGCATCCTCATAGCTTAGCTCCCTTTACTTCTTATTTTTGTTATCTTTATTTCTTTATTCTCTGTGTTTGCTTTTGGAAGTTTTATGTTCTTTTGCTAGGTACATAAATATGTATAGTTTTTAATGTCTTCATGTTGAATTGACACTTTTAATTATAAACTGTCTCTTTTATCTTTAGTAGTAACATTACTATTTTGTCAGATTTTGATATAGCTACTCTTACTTGCTTATAGTTCATGTTTTTATTTAATTACTTTTATTCTGTTTGTCTCTTTGATTTAAAAAGGAATGTCTTATAGACACCAGTTAGTTATATGTTGTTTTTATATCCAATCTTACAATCTCTGCCATTGGATTTGATTATTTAATTATTTCATATTTAATGAATTCTCAATAGAGTTAAATTTATAGCTCCCATTTTACTTTTTGCTTTCTGTATGTCTCATGTAGTCTTTTTAAATTTTTTTTTTTTTTTTTTTGAGGCAGAGTCTCGCTCTGTCGCCCGGACTGGAGTGCAGTGGCCAGATCTCAGCTCACTGCAAGCTCCGCCTCCCGAGTTTACGCCATTCTCCTGCCACAGCCTCCCGAGTATCTGGGACTACAGGCGCCCGCCACTTCGCCCGGCTAGTTTTTGTATTTTTAGTAGAGACGGGGTTTCACCATGTTAGCCAGGATGGTCTCGATCTCCTGACCTCGTGATCCGCCCGTCTCGGCCTCCCAAAGTGCTGGGATTACAGGCTTGAGCCACCGCGCCCGGCCTTTAAATTTTTTCTAACTTCGTTGATTTCTTTTGCATTAAGTAAATATTTTCCATGCAATATTATAATTTCTGTAATAATTTTCTATGCATTTTTTGTTTATTTTCTTATTGTTTTCTCCAAGGCTTATAATATACACCTTATCAGAATCTGACATTTTTACTCACTTAGCTTTAATGAGATACAGAAATGTAACCTTTATATGGCTCTTTTCCCCTTTATGAACTAAACTGGGTCTTCCTCAAAATTATTATGGTTAAACCTAACCACCAATATGATTGTATCTAGAGACAGGATTTTTAGGAGGGAATTAGGGTTGAATAAGTTCAAAAGGGTTGGATGGTACTAACATAGAACTGTGGTCTTTTAACAAGAGAAAGAGCATGCACTCTCTCGTTCTACCTCTCTTTTTCCTGTGAGAGAACAGTGGAAGGTGGCCATCTACAAACGTGGAAGATAGATATACTAGCACAAGTTATCTTCATTTAAAAAAAAATCTGAAATGTCATGATTACTTAAATAGCTTTGCTGTGAATAGGTCTTTGTTGATAGTTTTGTTTTTGAGCACTGGTTCAAAAAAGGAAGAAATAAAGAAACTTCAAATCAAGACGTAAAAAGGCAATCAAAATAACAAATCAAGACCTAAGAAACTACCTAAGCTGAGCAATGAGATTGTGGGGATGGCACCTGATAATAGATTAAAGTGGGTTTGACATAGTAGCAGAATTATATTTGCAGACAGTGATTGAAAGTCTAGAAGTAAAGATGTTTCTGACTGAGGCCAATTGAAAGATTTGTTTCTTTGAGGATCAGATATGACACATGAGAACACACCATGCTGAACTGTAGCCTGTTTACAGGGTAAGCTGATGCCCTTTGTCAAGATCCATTGGTTTGTGAAAAGAAAAGCAATCATTTTAGCATCAGGTTCTAAATGTTGCAGTCACAATAAGGGTTAAGTTTACAGTTAGAGTTAATTTTATTACAGGTATGGCTGATAAATGGCACAAAGCAAAAAACTTGGCAGTTGCCAAAAAGTGGATGATCTAATGCTGAGTTTGTAAAATTAAACACCCCTGTGACTGAAAACAGTAGATGATGCTGAGAGATGGGAGGACAGAACACAGAAACACAGGTGGCTGGAAATTCACATCCAAGTAAGTTATACGAAAAAGGTGCATTCCCCAAAACATCAGTGCTTCTTGCAGAGGAGGTGCTCATTTTGCCTTTGATAAATGTACCAGGCCTAATATATTGCAAGTGAAAAGAAATTTACATTTTCCTTTCCCTGCCAGATGCCTTGGCTCAGGACTCTGTTTCTTGTGGTGAAAAGCATTTCTTCTAAGTTGTCCTGAAAAGGGGGACATTTTTCTTATCCCAACAGAGTAGCTTAGAGTCTAGCTGTTACCCTGAGACCATTGAGGAATTTTGAGACCATTGAGGAACATGTATGAATACTACAGGACACTCTGGAACCAATGGGGTTACATCAAGAAACCCAATATTATATTCTGTTTCTTTTAAGTAAAAATATTGTTTGACTTCTGTTTTGTTGACAAGGACTTAGACCAGACCACCCACCTGGGCAAGGTTACCATGAAAGCGAGATCAGACGTGACAAAGTTTAAAGCCCATCTGTTCCTCACCTGCTGTTTTTCAGGAGTTAAGTTTAGTTTTCCCCTTGTTGACTTCTTTCTAATAACCATTATCCCTAGGCTATCCTGCTTCTACAGGTGACATGACAATTATTGGCCTAAAGGGAGATGAGCTCCTGGCATCATTTCCTTGTAGCATATTGTGGTCCTCAACCTACCTACAAAGATTCAACTGAAAGTCTCAGCTGGGTGAGTGTCTATTATTCATCTGCATAAACAATGAGAGCTTAAGACTCAAGTGGGTGGTGGCATGATGTAGCATTTTCTCAGTGGAATGTTAGAAGAATTGCTTCTCATAATCACAGTCTAATTATCACTGAATCACTGCTAACAGCAGAACAGTTTTCAAGATAAAATACAAATTTACTCTTATGAGTACATACATGTATAGATTTGTGGAAAGACCTTTGTATTTTCATGTTGTTGTATTTGAGTTGGGATTTAATAAATTAGCTATATGACACCTTATTTTATTCATTGATGTAAAATTTTATATTTTAAAACAAATATAAGCCAATTGAGAGATTCTTTATTTAGTTTTCTTTGTTCTTTTTAGTTTGGAGAATCATTAACATGTTTATAATATTTTAGGATTGCTTAAAATTGTGTTATCTGAATATATTAGATATTTGCTGTACTTTATAATAATTATTATTAGAAATCATACAGATCCTTTTCATTGTTTTATAAAATTTTTAATAGCTTTTTTCTGATTACCACATAACTATCTAAGAATGTCACATTTTGCTATTTATTAAATCTTTACAGAGTTAAAATCTTACCTGAATGGGGACTTGCAATATTTATCATAACTTAAAATATTGTCTTAAATTAATTAAGTTTTATTACTGTGTTTTATAAACCAACCAAACTTATAAAGTTGTTTTTATATTTCTTTAGGTGAGATTGCTTAGTGATAAGAGAGTAATAATTTACAAAAATATTAAGGATATAGTATTTCCTTTTCAAACAGGGTCTTCTCGTATTGTATCCCTATCGCGTCTAAGTTCTGATTTTAGTTTTCCCTCCCTCCCTCCCTCCCTCCCTTCCTTCCTTCCTCTCTTTCTGTCTCTCTTTCTCTCTATATAGTCATCTCACTTTGTCACCCAGGCTGGAGTGCAATGGCATGGTGCTGGCTGACTACAACCTCCACCTCCATGCCTGGCTAATTCTTTTGTATTTTTAGTAGAGACTGGGTTTCACCATGTCCACCAGGCTCCTCTGGAAATTCTCACCTCAAGTGATCTGCCTGCTTCAGCCTCCCAAAGTGCTGGGATTACAGGAGTGAGGTACCATGCCTGGCTAAGTTTATAATGTAGTTAAAACATGTATTCATAAATATAACTAGTAAATGTCAAGTCAGTTGTTGAAATTAGTAAGTTAGCTATTTCTGCAGAAATAGTGTTCTTTGTGTCTGTGTTTCTTTTCTTTTTTTTTTTTTTTTTTTCTTTTCTTTTTTTTTTTTTTTTTTTTGAGACGGAGTTGCTCTGTTGCCCAGCCTGGAGTGCAGTGGGGCAATCTCGGCTCACTACAAGCTCTGCCTCCCGGGTTCACACCATTCTCCTGCCTCAGCCTCCTGAGTTGCTGGGACTACAGGCACCTGCCACTACGCCTGGCTAATTTTTTTTTATGTTTTTAGTAGATACGGGGTTTTGCTGTGTTAGCCAAGATGATCTCCTGACCTCATGATCCACCCACCTCAGCCTCCCAAAGTGCTGGGATTACAGGCATGAGCCACCACGCCCGGCCCTGTCAGTGTTTCTTTAAAATGAAAGACAGGATGAAATTAGGGTAGAATAAATACACAAAATAATGCTGATAGAGATTG
The DNA here is from genome assembly GCF_009764315.1 of Trachypithecus francoisi. Taxonomy (NCBI): domain Eukaryota; kingdom Metazoa; phylum Chordata; class Mammalia; order Primates; family Cercopithecidae; genus Trachypithecus; species Trachypithecus francoisi. The sequence continues at coordinate 86,404,501 of NW_022681455.1, read as the reverse complement.
TGACCCACAAGCTCAGAAGCATCTTAAAAACATAATCAATAGTAAACCTGTATGTCCTTGAACTTCAGATTATTTTAATTTGTCTTAAAATTATTCATAACAAACTCTACATTTCATGCATTCAGAAGGGAGAAAGTCGGAAGGGAGGGACCTCTACTGATCCTGATCTGTGTACCTGAGGTACAGAGGACACAGATGTCTTTCCTCCCAAACTGAATTTTAGATACAGCCTCATCTTCACATTAGAGTGATGCCCAGAGATATAATAGACCAAAAACTCACAAGCTTTAAAAAATAAAAATGCTATATTTTTATTTTGCTCACATATACTCTTCATCCTAGAGATTAAAACACACAGACACCCCCCCCCCCCCCACACACACACACACTACTTGGCAGAATTTTAGAATTTCCCCCAATTTGTAGCCCATGGCATGGCTTGTGACCAAGCCCCTCAAGTGTTTTTTTGTCTCCTGTTTCTTCAGTGACACTTTCATAGTCTTATTTTTTTGCTCAGGGACCTGAGAAGTAAGTGTCTTGAGATCATAAAAATTTATGTTAGCAAACATCCTAGCTGCATCCAACAGTAAGTTAAATTGCCAAACAAATTGAAATGTACTTAATCTATTCAGTTATTATTTTATACCTATCATAATTGGGGTTTTCTTGGCATTTCTGCATTTCACATTTTTTCATGTAATAATCTAGGTTGAAAAGTGTTTTTTTTCTACAATGCCTAGCTCTATTTTAAGGGTTTCAACTATTGCCACTAAATCATCCACCCCCATCACTTGTCACTTGCAATTCTCATAACCACTTTGTCAGTGACCAGTCATAAGTCTTAAGTGCCACTCATAGAATATGATAAAATTGGTAATGACCATGAAGCTATCAATACAATAATAAAACAAGTGCATTATTTTATTTCATTATTTAGGCTGTATGTAACTTTAATCTAAATCAGGTACAGTGTAAAATTCTGTAGATCAATTGCTATTTTAAGTATCTCTGTCAATTAGACATTATTATAAAAATAAGGAAATAGACTTTATTTAACTTTATTTTCTCCAAGATATAATATCTTTTTTTTTTTTTTCAGAGAACAGTCTCTCACTCTGTCACCCAGGTAGCCAGGTAGGAGTGCAGAGGTATGATTATAGCTAACTACAGCCACAGTTTAATGAGCTTAAGTGATTCACCTGCTTCATTCTCTTTAGGAACTAGGACTGTAGGCTTGTGTCACCACACCCAGTTAATTTAATTTTTTTTTAAAAAGTAGAGAAAGGAAGTCACTATTTTGACTCGGCTGGACTTGAACTCCTGGTTTCAAGCTATCCTTTTATTTCAGTTTCTAGAAGTGCTAGGATTGCAGCCATAAGTCACTTCGCACAGCCAAAAATAGAATATTATTCTATGCATAATAGTACTTGGGTCCTTGTGTATGGCTAATGTCTTTTAAAACTGTCTTCTTTAGACATATGATCTAAATTTGCAAATTTTATAATCACTCTTTTATTCTTAGTCCATTTAATGGTGTTATCTTCCCCATCACTGTGTGTGTGTGTGTGTGTGTGTAAACGTGCACTGTTTAGAAGATAAATCAAGTATAATAAGAATGTACTTGACCTGTCTTGTCAGTCTTTGAGATTGCTCAGGGTCTTTATTCTCAGCCCAAGCAATATCTGGTTGCCACATCTCATAGTGAGATCTCACATGTTCATCTCAATTTATATTTTTAGTATATTATTCAGGAAGCAATTTTCTTTTACATTCTGACCAAATCATATGGCCTGTATAAATTTTTTTCTATTCTGTGTCCCTCAGCCCTGTAACATGTTATTTCAAATTTTGTGATAATTTTATGGTAGATGTGGCAGATTTACCAAATAAAAATACAGAATACACACTTAAGCTTAAAATTAGAATAAACAACAGAAAACTTTTTTATATAGCTATGCAATATTTGCATATTTTTCTGTAGTATGTGTAAGCAATTCTTTGAAGATATTTGCACAAAATCATTATCCATTATTTACCTAAAATTCAAATTGAACTAAATGTTTTATACTTAATTATTTAACCCTAGTCTGTGAAAATCACTGTTCTTTCCTCTAGACTCAGGACCAATGTCCTCAACATCCTCATTAGAGAAAAAAATTGATAATTTAACAGACAAACTCTTTTGTAGTAGGTAGTAGTTATTTAAAAATGTGCAGGATGTATTAAAATATGTGACCTGGACAAAACATTGGGCAAATAAAAAATATTAGAATTCTTATCTGTTTTTTTGTTTTTTTTTTTTCTAATTTTATTATTTGTTTCTGGGACATGACTTGCAATACACACAGTGTATTTGTAAAGTGATTGTTATATATTTACTAAATAATTATTTATATATTAGTAGTTCAAGTACAACTATTGTTTTGTTGGTACTAAACTGTTGTACTTTAAATGGAGAGATTATTGTGCCTTTAATCTGACATAATATGGGAGCTTCTCGATCTAACATGAAAGCAAAACCTAAATTTGTTGAAGGCACCAGTATATAATTGGTGGCAATTGTCTGCTGTTTGGTTCTCGACGTTGACATAAATGTTTACATGTACTAGATTATGCATTGGGAGATAAAACAACAATGATTATATCAACTACAAAATTTCTAGTTTGTAAATGCATCCACATCAGTTGATATTAGAGCAGTGTTCTAACTTAGATGTGAATTTCTCAGTATAATCTAAAAATGTTGTCAAATTATCTTCATTGTCTTACATATATTACATTTATAAGTTGGTATAATTGTAAGTGACCTTGAAATCATAACTTAACATTTTTATCTTAAAGTTTGAGTAATTTATTTGCTAATTTAATGTTTGTGTGTGTGTGTGTGTGTGTGTGTTATAAAGGTAAATTATTCTAAGCCCTGGATTAACTTAATTGGATACAATAATAGTGCCTATATCCAGGGACAGTAACAAGAGAAAGCAATTGCAAAAGTATTTCATAAATTTATAAAGTGTTCTGATACAGAGATATTCTCTTTAAGATACAGCAAATTATCTTCAGTATTAAAGACCTTAGTATTTTTCAAGGGCATGAAAGGATATCTCTGTAATAACTGAAGTCTCAACAATGATCAACAAGTTATCATTTTAATGCAATTTAATTTATGTTAAAAGGCAGAGAATGGTAGTGTAGGTCATTTTAATATTGAGAGCTGGAATTTAGCAATCTTCTTTTCTTCTTTTTTTTTTTTTTTTTTTGAGACAGGTTCTAACTCTTGTCACTCAGTCTGGAGTGCAGTGGCGTGATCTCAGCTCATTGTAACCTTTGCCTTTCAGGTTCAAATGATTCTCATGCCTCAGCCTCCCGAGTAGCTGGGATTAGAGGCACATGCCACCATTCCTGGCTGATTTTTGTGTTTTTAGTAGAGATAGGGTTTTGTCATGTTGGCCAGGCTGGTCTTGAACTCTTGACCTCAAATGATCTGCCCACCTCAGCCTTCCAGAGTGCTGAGATTACAGGCATGAACCACCGTGCTGGTTGCAATTTTCTTCCATGATATAAAAGTTTACAGGCCGGGTGCTGTAGCTCATGCCTATAATCCCAGCACTTTGGGAGGCCAAGGCAGGCGGATCACCTGAGGTCAGTAGTTTGAGAACAGCCTGACCAATATGGTGAAACCCTGTCTCTACTAAAAATACAAGGCTTAGCCTGGCATGGTGGTGGGCACCTATAATCCTAGGTACATGGGAGGCTGAGGTGCAAGAATCACGTGAACCTGGGAGGTGGAGGTTGCAGTGAGCCGGAGGTTGCAGTGAGCTGAGATTGTGTCACTGCACTCCAGCCTGGGCAGCAGAGTGAGACTCTGTCTCAAAAAAAAAAAGTTTACATAAGGGTTCTCTGGGATGGAAACACAAGGTGGACAGAGCCAGGATTATTTAAATAAAATACAGTCAATAGGAGTTGTGATAAATGAAATAATGCCCCACAAAAGTACCCATGTCTTGACGCCTGGGTTGTAGGAATATATTATGGTACATGACAAAGACGAATAGAGGCTGCAGATACAATCAAGGGTGATAATCAGTTGACTCTAAAATAAGGAGATTAATTGGAATTACGAGTTTGGTGTCTACAACCATACCAACCTGAATGCATCTGATCTTATCTGAATTGAGTGTGAGCCTAAGGTAATCACAGAAGTTCTTAAATGTGAAAGAGAGGCTGAGAAAATTTATGCCGTGATGCGAGAGTCAGTCAGATTTTTTTTCAAAAAAATTAAATAATGTATACACATAAATATTCTTGGAATATATATATATTTGTACACTATATATAGTGTATAAAATAATGCTGAGACCATTTTTGAAAATATATGTACTAGAATTAATGAATAATTTTATGAGATTAAAACATGTTAGTGATGATTTTGAACATACCATAATGACATTTGTGATGTAAAGTCTTATTTTGAGATACTCAAAATATGTTTCTCTTTCTCAGTTTAGATTATTACATTTCACTTATGTTTTCATTAAAGAATACCTCTTTTTTCCAAGCTGGCATTGGAATCTCAACCATCAGCTTCCTCATTCTTCCACGTCTTCATACTTCTTTTGTAATGCAGGCCTAAGCCCACTGACCTGACCATTTATCACTTGGCTCTCAACCACATAGTGATGCTCCTTACTATGGTGTCATTGTTTTCTCCAGGTCGGTTTGAGTCACTGTATTTTCAGAATGACTTCAAGTGTAACGTATTTTTCTACCTAAACAAGATGATGAGAAGTTTCTCCATCTGCACCACCTGCCTCCTGAGTGTTCTGCAGGCCAGTGAGTGTTCTATCAGCCCCAGCAGCTCTTGGTTGGTGAGGTTTAACCATAAATCCACCGTTTTCACTTGCCATTTCTTCTTCTTTTTATGTTTTTTCTAGTTTTTTTTTCAGTAGTAATCTCATCTTGTACACTATAGCTTCTTCCAATGTGACCCTGAGCATTCTTCTGCGTCTCAGTAAATACTATTCACTTTTCCACCATGAACTCAATCATCAGAAGACTGTTTCTTACTCTGTCATTATCCAGAAATGTTTTGTTTATAGGAATAATGCTGCTTTCAAGTGCATACCTGGTGGTTCTTTTGTCCAGGCACCAGAAGAAATTCCGGTACTTTCACAGCACCCGCCTCTCCCCAAGACCTTCCCCAGAGAAAAGTGCCACTCTGACCATCTTGCTCCTAGTGAGTTTCTTTGTGGCCATCTACTGGGTTGATTTCATCGTCTCATTTACCTCAGCCTTGCTATGGTCATATGACCCTGTTGTCCTGGGTGTCCAGAGGCTTGTGGGCAATGTATATGCCACTGTCAGTCCTTCAGTGCTACTCAGATGTGATAAAAAGATAATCAGTGTGATGGAAACTGAGACAGAAAGTTACCAAGTTATTTTTATTAAAAACAGATTATTCTGTCACCACTTAATTTAAGTAGTACAGAACTTGCCACCTAATTTAACTTAAATGTATGAACTTACAGTTTAAATGTGTCTAAATACTTTTGAAATTAATGCTGTCAATTCTCTCGTTTTTAGTTTAATATATATGATAGATAATTCCCATATGTTTACAAGTGTCTGTTTTTCATTTCTTTCTGAGGTATAATAATAAAAAATCTGGTAATAAACTTTCTTTGTCTTCATATTTTTGAAAATGTTTTCTTTTTATCCTTATCTATTAACAATATTTGACTAAATATTAAATACCTATACTCAACATTTACTTATCTTTGTTCTGGGTTCTATAAAGGCTGTATGGATGGTGCCTACAAATTTATGGCTTACCTCTGTTTTTTATCTCCTACTTTTAATATTTTTCTTTGCTTTTTAAATTTTATGTATTTATTTTTTGAGACATAGCTTTGCTTTGTCACCCAGGCTAGAGTGTAGTGGCGCGATCTCGGCTCGCTGCAACCTCCGCCTCCCAGGTTCAAGCGATTCTTCTGCTTCAGCCTCCTGAGTAGCTGGGATTACAGGTGCCCACCACCACACCCTGCTAATTTTTGTATTTTTAGTAGAGACGGGGTTTCACCATCTTGGCCATGCTGGTCTCAAACTCCTGAGTGCAGTGTGAATCACGTACCTGGCCTTAATTGGTAAAATGCATTCATTCCTCTCTATTCTGTAGATAATTGATTGTGGATTCAAATGTGCAAAATACAACTGGAAAACTTGCAGAAGTCACCAGGGGTTATTTTTTGATAAAGAATAGGCAGTTTTTGATATAAGGAAAAGAGAAAAGAAGAAACTAACAAATTCAAATATATTAAAATTAGAGAGTTAAAAGACAAAAAACTGACACAAAAATCTGCAATACATACAATATTAAAAATATTAATGTGCACAGTAAAAATAAATGAATAAGTAATTTACCATATATGAAAGAGGATTCATCTCCGTGGTAAATAGAATACTCAAAATACCATATAGATAATATTTAACATTTATTACAAAGCTAAATATTAGTCAATTAGACAATTCCAAGTGTTGATGACCACAGCTAACAATTACACATGAATAATGGTAGAGCCTGTGGATACCCTTTATTCCAATTAATGTGATTTGGAATTTACCACAATCCTCAGTCTAGTAATTTTTCTATACTGTCCAGAACGTTTATTGTGCATTTAAATTTGGAGACTGAAGAAAATGATAGGAGCAGTATTTCTTTCTGAGAGCAAAAAATTAACTTCAAAAGCTCACTGAAGTGGACAACTGAATAGTGCATAGCCTTAGACACTAATGTGTAAAACAAATTGAGGCAAGGACAACACTGATAAACATTTTCATTTTAATTCCATTGATATTCATAACATAAATAGTACATGTTTAAGGTGGTGAATATGATGGTTACCCTGATTTGATCATTATACAATGTATGCATGTATGAAAATTTTACATTGTACACCATAAATATGTAAATTACTATTTGTCAATCAAAAGTAAAATTGAAAAAAGGTACCAAACAAAAATAAAAATAATAGAATTATATACTGGGACAAAGTAAATAAATTAAACCTGATTGAATGTTGGAAGCTCCAGCTACAACCTTTTCTTCTCTCACCCCCTACATTTCACATACTTTGAAGTACACTTGCCTTTCCTTGGAATCATTAGTAAAGATTAAGGAGATGCCTGCTTGGCTGCTTAAGCATGTAACAACACCCAAAGAATAATGAAAACTGTTCACAGTTTATGGCATGAAGGAAAATAATTAGCTTGAATTATTTTAATTGACTCAGTGTTGAAGCCCTATTTTTTCTGTCTCCCGTATGTGAGGTAAAAATTTTGAGGAACGTATTAGTATTACAAGTATCATTTAAGGGGGAATAAAATAGAGAGGTCTGTGCAGTTGAATTATAACTCACATATTTCTGGCTTAGCATGTAAGGAGATGGAAGTGGAATGCCTTTGTTTTTGGCAGGAGCCTCTCAGAATAAATGCAATGGGTTAACAAGGCAAGAGAACTTCAGGAAGCTACTTTCTTCTCCCTTTCCTCAGAATGGGCTGTGACTCATCAGGGCTTCTTCTGTCACATGCCCCTTCTCTTTGCAATTGATGTCACAAAGCTCTGCTGACACTCTCTGTGACAGAGCTGTTTGGAACTCATCTTGTGTCCCCATTCTGAGCTGCTAGCTCCCATCTCCCCACCCAGGGAGCAGCTCCTATGGCCAATCCCCAAGGATGCCCTTGGCTTCTGTCCCCCCTGATAGCCCCAGACAGAGGAGACAGAAATTTGAGGTGGGACTTGAGCTTCTTCTAGAGTGAGTCTGTTCCATAAGGGCTACACCTCAGCCTGGAAGACGTGCCCAGAATGCCTGTCACCAAACGTTCAAAGACCCTGTGAGGTACATCCTGTAGACTGAGGTGAAGCCCTTTTAGCCCAGACTTTCTTCTTGAAGGTATTTACCATAGTCCATGACACATAATAGTGCTCAATTAATAGCATGTTTTCTCTTTTCCTGCCAGGGAGTCACAAAAAATCAGCTACAGGGAGAAAGTGTGAAAGAGAGAGAGGCAAAAGTGTATTACTGAAGTGAGGGTCAGGAATGTTTGTGCATGAGGCTGATTGGAGTGAAGATCTAAAAAAAGAAAGTATGAATTTTTCTGGATTAGTTCCCCCATTTCACCATGGTAGCATCTGCTATAAATGACTGCTTCCCTGAAAGCTTTTCCCCCAGAAGGCACTGGTGTGTTATTTCTTTATCAGCTTTAAAAAAAATAGGCCAGGGATGGTGGCCCACAACCTGTAATTATTTTGGGAGGCGAAGGCAGGTGAATTGCTTGAGCTCAGGAATTCAAGGCAAGCCTGGGCAAGATAGTGAGACCCTGTCACTACAAAAAACAAAAATAAAAATTAGGTGTGGTGCCATGCCTCTGTAGTCCCAGCTACTTAGGAGGCTGAGGTGGGAAGGTCACTTGGGCCAGGGAGGTTGAGGCTGCAGTGAGCTGAGATTCGACTACTGCATTCCATCCTGGGTGACAGAGTAAGACCCTGTCTCAAAAAAAATACATTTCTGGGGTTTTGTTTTGTGTCTTTTTTTTTTTTAAGCAACTGGTATTTTCAAGCTAAAAATGAAAAGTATTATGGAAAAACTAATGTATTCATAGGAAAAGTGTTGTGCGCATCATTTATTTGTTATAAGATGTAAATGTTATGTTCTAGAAACTTTTTGATTTGTAAAATTTTCCCTCTCAAGAAAGTTGTTTTCTTTTATGTCTTATAAAGATCCCCCTGAATTAACGTGTGATAATTCTGTTGTTGGAGTGAGCATAATGTTGCATATAACCTGCTTTTTGGGGCATTATCTTAGCCTACTTTGCAGAACAGAGATACCAAGGGTTGGTCTTATGAAGCTGAGGCTATTTTTGCATTGTGATTTCAAAGATGCTGAAAATACTGATTTTCTAATACCCAAAATTACACTACATATATAAGAGACTTGGGCTTTTAAGTCTTGAAAACTTTTCATCCTGAGTTTCTGTTACAATCTAAGATGAAAAGCAGATGCCTTCCAGAATCCTAACAGGGGTTGCTGCCAGCCAACTGAATGACTTGTTGGAGGAAGGACTTATACTGCTGGGACTGAGGGACAGGCTGATAGGCTGACTGGCTTCAGCGGGCACCTTCCACAGGTGACCCTGGTTCATAATCTGAGGCTTTGTCTACACGGTTTCATTAATGTGTAGCCGTGGAGTACTTAATCTTAAAAACCAAATGAAAAAAATGAATTAAGAGAGTTATCACTGTTATCACTATGTAACCATGTGTAATATTTTATAATAAGGTCCCCTAGCAAACTACTAAAACTGGTCCAAAGGGATATTTAAAAAGGGATAATGAAAGTATTTCCACTAGAGCCCTGTTCATGGCAGAAATGCAGACACTGCCCATGACCTCACCACACAAACTTCCCTCATGTGTGGAGACCAAGGGGCCCTCTGGTCCCCCTGGCTTGCGTTCATTATGCCGACTTCAGTATGGAGTCTCCCTGTAGGGGTCACTGGAGAAGCTGAGGTAGTGGTGACCCAATGGAACTGATGACTTTTGGGATGCATCTGGATCAGCCAGCCTGTGGTGAGTGGATGGAGCTGTGGAGGGCAGCAGATTGGGTGAGGCCAGAAGTAGGGACTCACCTGGGACCTCTCAGCAGAGAAGCTTTGGTCAGTCCCAAAGCTCTGGAGCACCCTCTAGAGACCCAGCTCCCTGCTGGCTTGGTCAGCACCAGCTCACAATGCCTGGGAAGGGAGGAGAGATGAGGCTCACTAGCCACAGAAAAACAAGGAGTAAGTTTTTAAAGGACTCCAGCTCTTTCTCTTTCTCAGGGGGAGTTGGGTTTTCTTACATACAACTGAGTTTCTGCTTACATACACTTGAATTTCTTTTAATTTCTTTTAATTCCTGTTCTACCTTGCCTGTTGGTCACAGAGTTGGGGGAGTACATTCTCAGCACGGACCAGGATTGGGGACCATGGGGATCCCTGGAGGGAGGGGCATCGCTGTGTGGCATCGCTTGCTACAGGCGGGAGTAGTAGTCTCTCAACCCCTTTTGGCAAGCAGCCAGACTACAATCCCAAACTGGGACTGGAAGTTGTGCTGTGAGGTAGGAGCAGCACTGTGCCCTCCTCGCCTGGTGTGCTGGGAGAAGTAGTCTCTACAATCCCAGCATGCACTGGTGTTGGCATGCACCGGGATTGGGGTGTTATTGGGGGTCGTGCGGGTAGCATCTGTCCCAGTGTGCATCTGAGTTGGTATGCACCAGGGTCGGGGGAGTCTCTGGGGGTCATGGGTCGTACGGGTGCCTTGAGGGAGGGGCAACACGTTGCTCTTCTTGCCAGGCATGCTGAGAGTAGTAATCTTTTTTTGTTTGCTTGTTTTGTTTTGAGAAAGAGTCTCACTCTGTCACCCAGGCTGGAGTGCAGTGGCACAATGCACCATCTCGGCTCTCCGCTCACTGCAACCTCTGCAAACCTCCCCCTCCCGGGTTCAAGCGATTCTCCTAACACAGCCTTCTGCACTGGGATTACAGGCATGCACCACCACGCCCAACTAATTTTTGTATTTTTACAAACGGGGTTTCACCATGTTAAGCAGGCTGGTCTCAGACTCCTGACTTCGTGACTCCTGATCTGGTGATCCGTCCGCCTCTGCCTCACAAAGTGCTGGGATTGTAGGCCTGAGCCACCGCCCGGGCCAAGAGTAGCAATCTTATAACCGCTATTGGTCGTTGGTAGCCTGCCTTCTAGACTACAATCCCAGCATGCACCGGGATTTGGGGTGGTACCCTTAACTTGTGGGAGGGGCAGCGCGGTGCCCTCCTCCCCTCTCTTTTGGCCTTTAGTCACAGGGAAGCGAGACTACAGTCGCAGCATACGCCGGGATTGGGTGTGGTGCAGATATTTTGAGGGAAGCACAGAGCTTTATCCTCCTGGCCCGGCATGCAGGAAATAGTAGTCTCTTAACCACTTTTGCCTGTTGGTCAGAGAGAAGCTGGACCACATTCCCAGCATGCCTGGACAGTGAGCATTCTCTCCACTTCCAAAGCAATGTCAGTCACCGATTCTGTGTCACCCCTGGCTAAGGGGAGTAAGTCCGGAGAGGGACTTGAGGGACAATGAACAAGATTTGATGCTACAAAGTGCACTTCACTTCTGCTCAGTCATCCTCACCTCTCCTCTGGCTGCTTAGCTCAGTTTCCTCTCACACCCGCACCCCTGGGGTCTTTCCGTGACCTGGAGCCAGACGGAGTTCAGCTGACCATGGGAACTCATGGCATGGAGGGGAGGGTGCTGGATGGCTGCGGGACCCAGTGCCCAGGGGCATCCCACCCACTGTGGATAAAGGCCCTTATATTAGGTGTCAAGGAGGCCAGTTGACAGTTACAGCCTCTCTCACCTGAGTTCCAGACCAGGATTCAAGCCCAGTCAAGCAGCCCTGGGGTGAGGGTGTGATGCAGGGAGCCCTGAGCCAGCCCAAACCCTGATTAGACATCCCAGGAACACCCTGAGGTGCTTTGTGTTTTGTTTTTTCTAAGACCACCAGATCGGGCGCAAAGGAACCAGCGACTAGGCAAGGGTAGGAGCAAAACTGCAAGTTTATTTTGGTCACCTAGCTTCAGGGGAAGAAGGTGGGTAAGGAGAGGTCTGTTGGCCTCCGGCAAATGAGGCCCACAGAGTTCTCCGTGCTGCTCTCGGACGGAGTTCCGACAGTCCCGACCGCAGTGGGGAAGCTGGGAAGTCCGTGCGTGGCACTCGTCGGGAGCGGCTTTTCTGGGAGTGGGAGGGCGATAGGCGGGGCACGGGCGTGTCCGGGGGCGTTCCGCAGGTGCGACCAGGTAAATCTTGGTCTCTTCAGATTGACGTCACCTGGCGCATGCCCAGTTGGTCTGCACCTTCCCGGGCGTCGGCTGCATTTTCGCGCGCGGCGCGCGGGAAAAAGTTGGGGGGATGAAGAACCGGAAGTGCGCCATCTTGCCTCCGTTCGTCCAAACAGTCCAACCTTTTATTGGTAATAGTGATAAAGGGGCGCCATGGTCTGTCTGGCTACTTCCTGCTGTTAAGGGGCGTCGTTAAGGTCGGGGCCCATGGTTGGCATTTGGACGTATGGATGAAGAATAAAATAAGGCACAGTATTAGTATAGGAACGAGGTATGGAAGCATTTGTCGGAATATGGGCAAAACCCAGAAGGAAGGTCCTGGCAAGGTTGGGGTGTTAAGGCTTTGTATCTCAGTTTTTTATTTTATTGAGGGTTTGAATGTTAGTGTCTACTAGGCCTGACTTGCTAACATAATAGCAGCACTCTTCTCCAAGGAAGAGACAAGTGCCTCCTTTTTCAGCTGTAAGCAAGTCTAGGGCTCGCCTGTTTTGGGCAGCTACTTAGGCTATTGAGGTAGTTCGGCGCTGCAGGGAGGCCAGGCTTTCAGCTGATTCCAATAACTAGAGGGAGGAAAACAGCCCTTTTTTTTTTTTTTTACGGGGTGGCATAGTGGCATGGAAAGTTGCTGGAAAAGCTCTGCTACTTCTGCCTGGCTGTATAAAGTTAGACTGGGGACCAAGGACACGGGGACATAGAGGGATCAGTTAATGGCTGTATGGTTAAGAGTTTTAGAGAGAGATCAGTTGCACGAGAATAGCCTTCAATGGGGCTGTGTGGCCTCCATTGGGTGCCTGAGTATGATTACTCAGGATGAATTTGGAGTTGAATAACGGAAAGGAAGGATTGGGCAGTTTGGACGAGAAATAGCCTTCAGGGGGCTGTTTGGCCTCCATTGGGTGCCTGAGTATGATTACCTCAGGATGAATTTGGAGTTGAATAACGGAAGGAAGGATTGGGCAGTTTGGACGAGAAATAGCCTTCAATGGGGCTGTTGGCCTCCATTGGGTGCCTGAGTATGATTACCTCAGGATGAATTTGGAGTTGAATAACGGAAAGGAAGGATTGGGCAGTTTGGATTTCTGGTATAGTGGCGCCTGGAGTGTAAGTGAATTGTGGGATGTTTGACCAGTTGTGTTGAAGGCCATGGGCAGGGGGCTGCCACTAGGTGGGGGCCTTCTAAAGCCTCACAGAGGAAGCAGTGGGAGAGATTGGTTATATTCACAGTGTAGGTTAAGTCTAGCCTTTGGCAGATAAGTGCGAGCCATGAGAAAGGGGTCTCTATTGTGTGGAGAGAAGTTTGATAGCCTTAAGGAAGACAACTGGCAGAACTATGTACTACTGAGTGTGTTCGGCTGTCTTGTGGCCAAGTTTCAGTGATGAGAAAAAATTGCCATACAGTAGGCGGACTAGCAAAGGTCTGAGTGTATGAGTGAAACAGCAATATAAGTATAAAATGAGACTTCATTTTCCGTGTAGTCACGGAGTGTCCCTTGCCACTGGAGATGTTCAATGAAGGTTAGGAGATGGGAGAACCACTGCTCTGGACTATTGTCTGGAGGTAGATATGGGTCTGGGGTTATGTATTGAAAGTCTGATAGGTTTATGTAGAAGATGGTGAGAAAGCGAGCTAAGCGCCAGGGGTCAGGGAGCATGAACTAGTTAAGAAAGTTTTGTAAGTTTGAGGCGAGTGGGGGAAAGTTGAACTGATGTCCACTGATTGTTCCCGGTGGGGGCCCTCTTTAGCTGGGAGATATGAATCCAATGCGTGTGTCCTAGGAGTTTTGCTGCTGTATGTGTAGACAGGAGGACAATGTATGGGCCTTCCACCTGGGCTGTAAGTCTTTGGCTTGGATATCTTTTATGTATACTTGGTCTCCAGGACTGAGGGAGAGATGTGGGTTGTAGGCGTCTGTTGGAGGAGGGTGTGTTAACTCAGCGTGTTGTCTTAGGAGTTGTCTGAGAAGAGTGAGATATGGGAGGTAGTTCGCCAAAGGGGCTGGCAGGGAAGGTATTTGTTGGAGGGTTAGGGGCCGTCCGTAGACTAATTCGAACGGACTGAGACCTGTTGGGCTTCGAGGTGCTGCCCGCAGCTGGGTCAGGGCTAAGGGAAGGAGAGTTACCCACGACTGCCGGGTTTCGATTGAGAGTTTGGTGAGCTGCTGTTTGATGAGTCCGTTAGCCTTTTCTACCTTACCAGAAGACTGAGGCCTATAAGGGATGTGGAGTTTCCAGGTGATGTGTAGGAGGGCTGCCACCTGTTGGACTACCTTAGAGATGAATGCTGGACCATTATCAGATTGAAGAGTGACCGGGAGGCCAAACCTAGGAATAATATGTTCAGTGAGTATAGAGGCAACAATGTTAGCGGTTTCTCCTGTGGTAGGATAGGCCTCGATCCACCCGAAAAGGTGTCCACAAGGGTTAAGAGGTATTTGAATTTTTTATGTTTTGGCATATGTGTGAAATCAATTTGCCAATCTTCACCTGGTTGGTGTCCTCTGAGTTGATGGCTGGGATGGGGATTACGCAATGCGCCTTGAGGATTTGCCTTTAGGCAGGTAGAGCACTGCTGGTTGATTGTAAGTAAGTGTTTTTGTAGTGTTGGACAGTGGAGGAGGGGATTTAGGAAATTATATAAGGCTTTGGGTCCTATATGTAAAGAATTATGTATGTCTGTTAGAATGGTATGGAGTTGTGTTTCAGGAATAACTAGTTTGTTATTAATATAAATCCAGTCACCCGTAGCTAGTTTGGCTGTTGGATTTTGTAATAGCTTAGCCTTTTCTTCCTGAGTGTAATTAGGGGCATACTGGGGGGAGAGAAAACAGGCGGAAGGAGGCTTAGGGGTGGAAAATCCGGCGGCTGACTTGGCAGTGATGTCAGCGAAATTGTTGCCAGCTGCTACCAGGTTAGATGAAGTTTGGTGCCCTTTACAATGTATAATGGCTACCTTGGAAGGTGCCGACAGTGCATCTAGTAGTTTGAGTATTTGGTTTTTGTTAATAATAGGGGTACCGCCGGTGGTTAAAAACCCTCTCTCTTTCCAGATACTGAATGAGTGTGTGCGATTAGAAAAGCATATTTAGAATCTGTGTATATGTTTACTGTTTTTCCTTTTGATAGTAGGAGTGCCTTGGTTAGTGCAGTGAGTTCTGCCTGCTGTGATGTGGTCCCTTGTGGTAGGGGTTTTGCCTCCAAAACTGTGGAAGAGGTAACTACTGCATATCCTGCCTGTCTGTTTCCTTGAGGGTTGATAAAGGAGCTGCCATCCACAAATAGGGTTAGTTGTGCATTCTGAAGGGGCTGGTCATGCAAGTGTAGGTGGCTGGGGGCTGAGCCTCCAGAACCTCAGGACAAGAATGTTTAGTATGGAGTGGTTTAAGAGAGCCTGGCAGTAAAGTGGCTGGATTTAGAGAGGAGCAAACTTCTAAAGTAACAGTGGGGTCTTCTATGAATAAGAGATGGAAAAGCTGGAGCCGGGATGGAGTTAAGTGGCTAATACTTTTATGAGAGATGAGATCCTGAAGACGGTGTGTGGAGAAGACTGTCAGATTACTGCCTCTAATGAGCTTTTTTGCTTCCTGGGTCAGGCAGGCTGCCGCTGCTAGCGCACGCAGACAAGGTTGCCAGCCTTGTACAGTTGGGTCTAGCTGTTTGGATAGATAGGCCACAGGACGGTGGGTGTTACCGACAGGCTGGGCTAAGAGACCAACTGCCACTTTCTGCCTTTCATCTGTAAAGAGTTGGAAGGGACGCTGGAAATCAGGCAGTGAGAGAGTGGGTTGTGAGAGAAGGCAAGCTTTTAAGCGGGTGAAATGAGTCGAGATTAACTTGGGGTTGGACAAAGGCCCATGTGGGGTTTCTTTAACTGCAGCGTATAAAGGTTTGGCTAGGATTCCAAAATTGGGGATCCAATGTCTGAAGAAACCTATTAGACCTAGGAAGGATTGAATTTCTTTTGCATCTTGAGGGGGAAGAAGGTTACGTATTAGGGCCATGCGGTCGGTAGTTAGTGACCGGGTTGTTGGGGTGATTTCAATTCCTAAGTATATGACGGTTTGGCAAGAAATTTGGGCCTTGTGTTTAGATACTCTATAACCTAATGAGCCTAAATGGTTGAGGAGAGTTGCAGTGTCTAGAAGAGAGTCTTGTTTGGTAGGGCTACAGATTAGGAGATCATCTACATACTGCAGAACTTTGCTATTTGTGAGAGGGCAAGAGGCAAGGTCTTTCGCTAAGGCCTGACCAAAGAAATGGGGGCTGTCCCGGAACCCTTGTGGGAGGACTGTCCACGTCAGTTGAGTGGAGGTATGTGTGTCTGGGTCCTCCCATGTGAAAGCAAAAAGGAACTGGCAGTCTGTGTGTAGGGGTATGGTAAAGAAAGCATCCTTAAGGTCTAGCACAGTAAAATAAGTAGAATTGGTGGGGATATGGGACAGAAGGGTGTAAGGGTTGGGAACTACAGGGTGCGTGGGACAGGTGGCTTCATTGACTAGCCTAAGATCCTGTACTAACCTATACGTTCCGTCTGCCTTTTTAACTGGAAGTATTGGAGTGTTACAGGGGGAATGTGTGCGGACAAGAATATTTGGCTAAGTAGTCGCGTGATAATTGGCTTTAAACCTTGTAGATGTGTCGGAGAGAGAGAGAATTGGGGGCGGTTTGGGAAACGAGTGGGATCTTTGAGCTTGACGAGAACTGGTGGGTGGTGGGCAGCTATGACCGGGGTGGAAGTGTCCCACACTTGAGGGTGTACAGAAATAGGGAAGATGGGGGGTGGGGGCGACATAGGAGGAGCCTGTGCACTTGCACAAAGCATGAGCAACAGGTCATGAGGGGGTTGAAGGGGAGTGGATGAGTTGGTGGGAATGTATATGGAGGCCTTTAAGGTGCTTAGGATGTCTCGGCCTAGTAAGGGGGTAGGGCATGAGGGTATAATGAGGAACGAGTGCGCAAAGTAGTTGTTGGCCAGGCAGCAACTGAGGAGTGGGGTTTTTCGTGGGGTGGATGGCTTTCCGTCTACTCCTACTACAGAGATATCGGATGGAAGGCTAGGTCCAGAGAAGGACGGCAAAACAGAATAGGTAGCCCCGCTATCTATTAAAAATTAATTGTCTTACCCGCTACCAGGAGAGTTACCCGCGGCTCGGCGAGGGTGATGGGGGTCCCCGAGTCTCGGCACCTTCAGTTGTCGTTGTCGTCCAGATGTAGGAGCTGGAAGGAGCTCCCAGGATCCTGGGAAAGGGGGTCACGTGGAGACGCAGCACCTGTTCTCAGGGTGGGGCAATCAGACTTCCAGTGTCCTCCCTGCTGGCAAGCAGGGCAGGGGGTTGCTGGTGGACGAGGCTTAGGACATTCATTGGCCCAATGTCCTGACGCCTTGCACTTATAGCAAGGCTGCGTTGGGGCTCGGGGACCTTGCGGACACCTGTTGGCATAGTGTCCTGCCTTGCCGCACTTATAGCAGGCTCCTTTCGTAGCCTTGGAGTCTGCGGAGTGTGTACTCTCTGGTCTGGGGTTACAATTGGGCTGTAAAGCCGCTGCTAGGAGTTGGGCCTTCTGTTTGAGGCGTGCCTGTCGCACTGCCTCAGCCGTCCCTCTCTGGAGTTATAGACCTTAAAGGCTAATTTAACCAGATCTTGTATTGGTGCCTGAGGACCATCCTCTACCTTTTGAAGTTTCTTACGAATGTCAGGAGCTGATTGAGAAATGAAATAAGACGCCAAAATGGTGGCCCCTGTGGGGGAGGCCGGATCTAACCGGGTATATTGGGTTAGAACCTCAGTCAGCCTATTTAAGAATGCGGCTGGATTTTCTTCTGGATTTTGAATAATTTCTTTTAATTTGTTAAAATTTACAGTTTTGTTTGAGGCTGTTTGCATACCAGCCAACAAACACTGAACCATTATGTCTCGCCTACGGCGCCCAGGCTGGTTTGCTTGGTAGTTCCAGTCTGGGTCTGCCGAGGGGACTGCTTGCTCCCCTAGTGGGATGGTGGCATCAGTTAAATGTAGTTGGTTGGCGTGCTGCCTGGCGGCCGCTAGGATGCGCTCTTGCTCCTCAGGGTTTAGGGTGGAGGTTAGGATAACCTGGAGGTCATGCCAAGTAAGTCATAAGCCTGACAAAGATATCTAAATTCCTTTATGTAAACGGTGGGATTAGCTGAGAAATCCCCTAAACGCTTTTCAATTTTGGAAAGATCGGCCAATGAAAAAGGGACATGTACTCTGACTACCCCCTCCGCCCCAGCCACCTCTCGCAAAGGCGCTAACACTGTAGGAGGGTGTGGGGCAGGAGTGGAGGCATCAGCAGGGCACTTAGAGCGGGTGTGTGCAGAGACAGGAGACTCAAGACAGCCAGTTGGGTGCCCCGAAGGAAGCACGGGACTGAGTGGATTACTAGTAGGTAAGGAAGAGGAAGGAGGAGTCCGGGCGGAGGGAGGAGAAGTATAGGGCGGAAGTGAGGGAAACCCTAGATCCTCCGGCTGAACAGAAAGGAATGAAGACTCCTCTTTTTCGGGTTCCTGTGAGCCGGCGTCCTTGGCTAGCATAACTTGGGCCGAAGAGCACCGGCTACACAGGTCGGGACGAGAGCGTAAGGCCCAAAAGCCTTTATGTACGTAATTTCAGACCACTTGCCTAACCGCTGGCAGAAATTGCTGAGGTCGGTCAGAACATTGCGATCTAGGGTGCCCTCCGGTGGCCACTGAGACTGATTGTCTAGTTTGTATCGGGGCCACGCCACAGTGGAAAGGAAAATTAACCGCTTCCTCCTAAGGTCTTGTTCAAGCTGTAAGGTTTTTAAATTGCTAGGAGGCACCCCAAGGGGGTGCTCTTTGGAAATTTGGACTGGGGGTTTCCCATTTGTTTCCTCTTTACCGACACAATGGACCCAATGGACATGGGAATGGATCCCTGCCTGGCTTCAAAGCGTCCTTTGGAACCAGCAGAGACAGACGAGAGGCTCTTGAAGCCTAAGTGGAGATTACCTTCAGGCGGACGTCTCCGTCCTGAACGGGTCTCCCGAGCCACGTGGTGGCTCCCGAGCCACTTGGTGGCTCCAAATGGACCCCGGACCTGCGCAGGATTTCTGGCCGAGGGAGGTAAAGAGGAGACAAGGGCACTTACTCCAGAGAGGCCGTGAAAGTGAGGGAAGCGGGTCTCAGGTCCTGGTCCGTCTGGGGCGTGGAGCGAGGAGGAGGAGGAGGCTCCCCAGGCCCTGGGGGCCCCGAGGAGGGGTCTCCTCCCGGGTTCGGCACCAACTGTTTTGTTTTTTCTAAGACCACCAGATCGGGCGCAAAGGAACCAGCGACTAGGCAAGGGTAGGAGCAAAACTGCAAGTTTATTTTGGTCACCTAGCTTCAGGGGAAGAAGGTGGGTAAGGAGAGGTCTGTTGGCCTCCGGCAAATGAGGCCCACAGAGTTCTCCGTGCTGCTCTCGGACGGAGTTCCGACAGTCCCGACCGCAGTGGGGAAGCTGGGAAGTCCGCGCGTGGCACCGTCCGGAGCGGCTTTTCTGGGAGTGGGAGGGCGATAGGCGGGGCACGGGCGTGTCCGGGGGCGTTCCGCAGGTGCGACCAGGTAAATCTTGGTCTCTTCAGATTGACGTCACCTGGCGCATGCCCAGTTGGTCTGCACCTTCCCGGGCGTCGGCTGCATTTTCGCGCGCGCGGAAAAAGTTGGGGGGATGAAGAACCCGGAAGTGCGCCATCTTGCCTCCGTTCGTCCAAACACTTTGACAGCACCCATGCCCTAGGCTGGACACATTCCTTGCTCTACAATTAGCAGCCTGCAGGGTTATCCTCAGTGTCAGAAAGAGTGGGCCATATAGGACCCTCAAGGAGTCCAGGGACCCAGGTTAATGAGGCCCAGCCTTGCAAGGGCCAGATGAGCTGCGGGCTGTTTCCTTTCAGTCAGATCTGTGGGGTTTCCCCAGGAGGGCCCCTTGCCTGGAGCGAGTGAGACTGATACCCAGGCCTCTGTGAGCATCCCTCAGCACAAAGGCGCTCTCCAAGGGGGATGGGCTGGCCCTCCCAGGACCAGCAGCCCAGCTCCAGAAGCCCATGGGTCATCACAAACCTCACCTGGCTGGCATGTTCCTGAGGCTATGGCCAGTAGTCTGTGGGGAGTTCCACAGAACCCAGGGCAGTAGGCTGCTCTCTGGGGCCCCAGGGGATCAAGGTCTGGCCAGCCTGTCCCTGGCTCAAGACACATGCCTGGGAATTGGGGTTTTCTCTCTGCTCTTTGCATCTCCTGGGTAAACCAATAGTTATCCTCCTTCATGCAAAAAAGCACTTGTGAGGGTGACCTTTCCAGGAAACCACAGCCCATGTCACCCCTGCCAAGCTCTGAACTTGTCCATGGGCAGGCCAAATGGCGAATTCTCCCAAAAGCGGCTGAACTGAGACTCTGGCTGGAGAGAGCAGAGGGCAGCAGCACAATGGACAGTTTCTCAGACCTCAGGCCCGTTCCACAGCAGCTTCAGAAAGCAGGCAACTCTTTGGGCTTGGTGAGGCGTGATGCCCAGGAAAGACCCCCTCCCTGAGCAGGCCCCAGAGAAAGACCAGCCCCTTCCCCATCCACCCCAGGTCTCAGCCTCCCGGCTGGCTGATACACAGGAGAGGCTAGGAAATGGGAACAGAAGAAGCAAAGGGCTGGGTAGGTGCTGCTTGGGATTCATGGAGGTTTGGGCTAAATGATAGGGCTGCCCCTCCTGGGCTGGAGGCAGTGTCCTCTTTGGGAACCAAGAAACTGTCCTCTTGAGATGGGCCAGTGCTGCCCAAGATTGTGAGTCTGGACTCTGACAGAAGACGCCAGGAAGTCACTGCATCCCCAGGCTGTGGTGCAGGGAGCCTGGCCTGAGAGTTGCCCAGTGCACTGAGGATGCACCTGGAGTCTGTCTTCCTGATGGCCCCACAGCCATTCACAGGGTCTGACCATCTAGCCTGCCTCTCTCTGCTTACTGACTACCCACCCTTCCTGTTGCTTCACTTCCCTAACCTGTGTGCCCTCGAAGCCATGACTGTCTCTTTAGGCACTCTAGTTCTTCTGTTATCCTAATTTTGTCAGAAACTCTGAGCAAGAACTCCCCAGATCCATCCACACACCTGCATTTCCACTTTTTAACTGGGCTGCTCAGCACTGCTGGTGGACACCAGGGTCAATGAGGGTGACTGAGGGTTTCACAGGCAACTGGGATGGCCCTGTACCCAGTCCCCAGCCTCAGATGGTACTTAGGGTCTTCAGCCAGCAGCTTCCTCCCTCCTGTTGCAGCAGCCCTCACACGGGGAACCTGGCTGTCCTCCTCTCACTGTTCTTTTCTGACTCAGTCTCCCCAGTCTTCCCTCTGGCTATGGTGCTGACCAAGACAGCAGGGAGCTGGGTCTCTAGAGGGTGCTCCAGAGCTTTGGGACTGACCAAAGCTTCTCTGCTGAGAGGTCCCAGGTGAGTCCCTACTTCTGGCCTCACCCAATCTGCTGCCCTCCCCAGCTCCATCCACTCACCACAGGCTGGCTGATCCAGATGCATCCCAAAGTCATCAGTTCCATTGGGTCACCACTACCTTAGCTTCTCCAGTGACCCCTACAGGGAGATTCCATACTGGGCTCCTCCCACCAGATCCCAGATCCCCTCTTAGCGTGAGACCCTTGGTCAGATCACCTTGGCTGCAAGCTCTGCTTCCACCTTGCCTTCCCTATGAGATGCCCAAGCCAGGGCCCTGACCATGTTCTCCCTGGGTCACAGCTTTTGCTGCCCCTGTACCCCTCCCTGTGGGGTGGCAGGGCTGGACTATCTTAGCCCTCAGAGACCTTCTGGACAACTGCCCACCAGCCATTCCAAGCAGCCCTTTGTCCTGTGGCTAGACCCTGTAATTCTCTAGGGCAGGCTCCAAAGGACAGGGCTGGTCCCTCAGGCTGGACCCCTCCTCCCTTGTTGACTTGGAGACTGCACTGCTGTCCCCCTTGGAGAGCCCAGGGGCTTAGCCCAGCCATATTTCTGTCTCCACTTGCTCTCTCTGTTCCCACAGTGGGCCACTCAGCTCTGGCCTAACACTGACCTTGGGCTGGATTTGCAGGGCACCTGGGGAGGAGTTCCAATCATGGGAAGGAGGCAGACTTGAGACATGTCCTTCCTCAGAGAGGCCTTTCTCAAAATAAAACCTATCACTGAGATGAGATTGCTGGGGGTGGGGGCTCAGGAGACAGAAGACACACTACAGAATCTGGAGATAATTGGTGATTTTCTAGATTAAAAAATCTTCCTGCCCTATGTCCACTGGCACCCTGGCCTGGCATCCCTGCAATGCAGAGGGGTCAGGGTGGGGGGGGGCAAGCTGTGGAGTGTGGAGGCATGGGGGTGTGTGCAGCCACTCCCTGCCCTGTGTCCCAAGTAGGCCCAGGACCCTCTGACTACAGCACAGAAGGAGTGGTGATTCCCCTGCCGCTTCGAAAGAGCAGCCTGCCCTGTACCCACTCATACTTGGCAATAATGTCCCCTTGATTCTGGGTAAGAGGGTGTCCACATCCTCCTCCATGTCCAACCTGCAAGCAAAAAATAATTTAAATATTACACTGCATTCGAGAGCTTCAGAGAACACCCTAAACCAAGGTCCTGCCTGGGTCTCAAATACCAGCAAGATGACCACATTCTCCACCAGGAACAAAAGCCCAGACCCAGTCCTCATCCCCCACCAGGGTCTCTGGAGTCTCTTCCCCTGTCCAAGGGTGTGTTCCTGCCTGAGGGTATGAGAACAGGGGGCCCTGGACAGCAAAGTCTGTTGTCTTCAAATGTGCCAAGATGGGCACACAGTTGCTTCAGGAAAATGAACAATGTCCACCTGCCTAGGGGAAAGGTCCTATGATGGGTTGTTCTGGGCACCTGGAGGCAGAGTGGGGTCAAGGACCAGAGACCTCTGTATGATCAGCCACCTGGGATCATTTGGGGACCACAAAAATCCCAGTTACTGAAGAAAACAAGAAATCTCATAACAGCGTTGGTCTACTCAAAACTCACTGCGGCTGGTGAGTCAGCTTAAGAAAACCAGTTGGGTGGGAAAATGTTTGGTTGAGGGGAAATGATCTATTGATTCCAGAGTAGCTGTTATGCCCAGACCGTTTATTCCCCGAAGAAGGCCACCAGAGTCCAGAGTCAAAGCCAAGTGGCAAGGATCTTTAATGCAAGTTCAAACTTGGTCCCTCCGTTCTACAACATACAAGAGGGCCCCAAACAATGCGTGCGCTTGCTTTTTATAGCTCGAGGTAAACAGGACTTGTCAGGTTACAGAGGAACAAGGCATTTCTCTAGGTTACAGCATTACAATTGGTTTACATGTTAATGTTAAGTTATGCTTTTAGCAGCCTTCTTATTGGTTCCTGCGCTTTTACAAACGGTTGTAACCTTATTGGAGCTTCTCCAGGTGTTGTTTTTCTTAATGTGTTTGTGTCGGGCAGGCGTGTGGGGGGATGTGATGTGCTCAAGGCTGTGATGTGTTTGTGTCGGGCCCAGGAAGTGGAGGCATATGGGGGGATGTGATGTGCTCAAGGCTGTGATGTGTTGAGGAATGTGTTCTTTCATTTCCCCCTCTCTCAGGTACCGCTGGAGCCAATCTTGGGTCCTATAGGTCTGACTCCGTTTCAGTGCCCACAGTTTGGTATTGAGCTGTAAAGACCATGAGCTGTATGGTGTCAAACCTTTCCTTGACAAACCGCAAAATTCTGTTTATAACATAAGGTCCTACGGTAAGCAGAAATAGTAGACTTAGCAGGGGTCCAAGGAAGGGGGCTAACAGGGGAAACAGAGGAATTTTACCATTGTCATCATGACACTGAGATTACATACTTTACAAAGTAATAGAATATTACAAAGTAAGTGGGGGCAGGATGAGAGCACAGGATGGTGTTAACATTAAAATTGCTAATGAAATTTTGGGCACGCATAGTCATTTATAACATTTTATCAGGAAATAGGGTTTGAGAGCAAACAACCTGACTGACCAAAATTTATTAGGTGGAAATTTCCTCATCCTAATAAGCCTGAGAGCACTACAGGAGGCCAGGGCTTATTTCATCCCTTCGGCTTCAACTGTAAAAGGCGGCACGCCTCCAAGGGGGTCATTTATAGGCCTTCCCTCAGAGCGCATTCTCTTTCTCAGGGATATTCCTTGCTGAGAAAAAGAATTCAGCAATATTTCTCCTATTGGCATTCAAAAAGAGAAGAAATATGGCTCTGTTCCGTCCGGCTCACCGGCGGCCAGTTCAAGGTTACCTCCCTTGTTCCCTGAACATCACTGTTATCCTGTTCTTTTTTCAAGATGCCCAGATTTCATATTGTTCAAACACACATGCTCTACAAACAATTTGTGCAGTTAACTCAATCATCACAGGGTCCTGAGGTGACATATATCCTCCTCAGCTTACAAAGAAGATGATGGGACTAAGAGATTAAAGTAAAGACATAGGAAATTACAAAAGTATTAAAGTAAAGACAGACATAAGAAATTACAAAAGTATTAATTTCGGAGAACTAATAAAATGTCCATGAAATCTTCATATTTTATGTTTTTCTGCCATGGCTTCAGCCAGTCCCTCCGTTCAAGGTCTCTGACTTCCTGCAACATTCTCTCTCCCTTTTTCTCTATATAAATGTGCCATGGCGATGAAGGCTCATTTGTTCTCTCGATTTTGGCATAGGATTCTTTGACTGGTCCAGCACACTAAAAACAAACTGATTAAACAGAGACACATAATTCCAAAATTTACTGCAGTAGAGTTCTCAATAGACTTAATCCAAGTCATGTGGTTTAATCCATAAAGATTTTTTTTTTTCACTTGATCTAATGCCTCAGTTCCAGGCACAATATTTAAATGACTTTGAGAGGCTTCAAAATTTGTTGTTTTAATTTAGAAATGTCTAAAGTGAGATTATCTTCTCTTCCCTGTAGATGGCATTTTACCATGTCCCAGTGATGTTTAGACTCATTATAAACTGGGGTGTAATACAAAAATCTGAAGTATTCCAGTCACACTGTAACTGGAAACGATACCTAATGGAAATATTATCATCAATTCTTTTTCCTCCGGTTAGGCAGGGCAACAATCATCTGTGGGACCAGGTACCTACACACTATTATTAACATATATTTTAATAGGATTATCCATCCTTGTGACTGCCCGAATTAAGGGCGGGAAAGGCACCTAAGCCCAGTAGGTATAATTAGCTGCAGCTGCTCCTGCAGGCATGGGGAGACTTACCACCGTTGATACAACCATTAAAGCTGCAAGCGGCATTTTTTTTTCTGAGGTTTGTGTCACCTTTGTGCTGGCTAGGCTTTTTCTAGCT
The DNA here is from genome assembly GCF_009764315.1 of Trachypithecus francoisi. Classification (NCBI taxonomy): domain Eukaryota; kingdom Metazoa; phylum Chordata; class Mammalia; order Primates; family Cercopithecidae; genus Trachypithecus; species Trachypithecus francoisi. The sequence continues at coordinate 86,379,241 of NW_022681455.1, read as the reverse complement.
AACAGTGTCAGCTCCTTTAACTGTGCCCAGGTTGGCAGCTCTGCCTTCCTGGTGCGTGGTGACTTTATCTGTTTTTCTAATATCACCACTTGATTTATCCTGCGAGTCAATGGTGCTCGATTGCAGTGTTTCTGTCTCCGTGGAGGCGCTTTTCTTTGCATCTCCGATGGGTTCATTGTAGAACTTCAAATGTTTAGTGGGTATCCAAATAGGAAGCTGATTTTCTCCTAGTGAAACACAAGCAAAACTTCTTCCCCAGGTTATTACCTTCCTCTATTTCTCATGTCCTAGCTTTGTTGTAACAAAGTGAACAGCTGGTTTAACTGATTATCTATGCTATATTTAATTAGACCTGTCTTAACATCCTTTGTAGCCTATACTACATATGCAGAATCTGATATAATATTAACAGGTTGATTAAAATCTTTTTAACACTGTAATGACTGCAACCAACTCTGCTCTTTGAGCAGATTGATATTGAGTTTTGATTACTCACTCTTTTGGCCCTCTGTAAGTCACTTTTTCATTGCTGGAACCATCAGTGAATACTGTCAGAGCATTTTCTAAAAGTTTATGTCTGGTAATTTTAGGTAAAATCCAAGTAGTCAATTTTAAAAACTGGAAGATTTTTGTTTTTGGGTAATGATTATCAATAATTCTTACAAAATCTGCAAGGCCAACTTGCCATGCACCAGAATTGATAAAGGCTCGTTTAACTTGTTCCTTGGTTAAAGGAACAACTATTTTGTCTGGGTCATTACCACACAATTTTATTATTTGTAATTTTGTCTGACTAATTAATGTAGCCATTTGATCCAAGTACAATGTAAAAGTTTTAATTGTACTGTGAGGAAGGAATGACCACTCTACAAGATCAGTATTTTGAAAATGATGCCTTGTGGAGAATGCGCAGTGGCGAAAATCAAAAGTTGGAGTGGGGCTAAAGAATCTATTTTACTTATTTGCGCTGACCGAATTTTTTTTTCTCTCTTCCACAATTTTAATTTCTTTTGTTGCCTCTGGGGCTAATATTTTTCTATTATCTATTTGCATCCTTAATAATGAAAAAGGAGCAGGTTTGGATCTTATTAAATGCTATTGTTAGTCCTGCATTGGCAACCTCTGCTTGCAGAAATATGTAACAGTCAATTAATTTGTCTCTTGTTTCTGCAGCACATAAAATATCATCAATATAGTGAATGATATAACAATCTGAAAATTTGTTTCTAACTGGTTGAAGGACTTGACCTACGGAAGCTTGACAAATAGTTGGACTATTAAGCATTCCCTGAGGTAAAACTTTTCACTGAAACCTGGTGGCTGGTTCTTTATTATTTATGGCTGGTATAGTAAAGGCAAATTTTTCACAATCTTGCTCTGCCAGAGGAATGGTAAAAAAGCAATCCTTTAGATCAATTATAATTAAAAGCCAGTCTTTTGGGATCATGGCCCGAGAGGGCAATCCAGGTGGAGAGGCCCCACAGGTTGAATTACAGCGTTTACGGCTCTTAGTCCATTAACATACGCCATTTGCCTGATTTTTTTTCTGAATTACAAATACAGGAGAATTCCAGGTGAGAATGAAGGCTCAATGTGTCCCCTTTCTAATTGTTCCTTTGCTAATAAGTGTAAAGCCTCCAGTTTTTGCTTTGGTAGCGGCCACTGATTTACCCATACCGGTTTTTCTGTTTTCCAAGTTAATGGAATGGGTTTAGGAGGCTCTACAGTGGCTGCCCCTAAAAAGGATACCCCATTCCTTTTCTTTTTCTATTTTTCTTAGTCTCAATTGGGACTTTATGCCGTTTTCATTTTTCCCTAATCCCTTTCCTGGTATATATCCCATCTTAGTCATGATTTTTTTGACCATGGGGCTGATAATGGAGCAGGCATAATGATTTCTGCCACCCATTGTTGTAACAAATTTGCCCTAGATTAACAGGAATTGAAGTAATCATTGGCTGAACAGTACTTCTTGATTATCTGGCCCTAAACAATGTAAAATCATTGTACTTTTTTTTTTTTTTTTTTTTTTTTTATACTTTAAGTTCTAGGGTACATGTGCATGACGTTTATATCATGTATAACTCCCCAATGCAATCCCTCCCTCCTCCCCCCTCCCCATGATAGGCCCCAGTGTGTGATGTTCCCCTTCCCGAGTCCAAGTGATCTCATTGTTCAGTTCCCACCTATGAGTGAGAACATGCGGTGTTGGTTTTCTCTTCTTGTGATAGTTTGCTAAGAATGATGGTTTCCAGCTGCATCCATGTCCCTACAAAGGACGCAAACTCATCCTTTTTGATGGCTGCATAGTATTCCATGGTGTATATGTGCCACATTTTCTTATCCAGTCTGTCACAGATGGACATTTGGGTTGATTCCAAGTCTTTGCTATTGTGAATAGTGCCGCAATAAACAAACGTGTGCATGTGTCTTTGTAGTAGAGTAATTTATAATCCTTTGGGTATATACCCAGTAGTGGGATGGCTGGGTCATATGGTACATCTAGTTCTAGATCCTTGAGGAATCGCCATACTGTTTTCCATAATGGTTGAACTAGTTTACAATCCACCAACAGTGTAAAAGTGTTCCTATTTCTCCACATCCTCTCCAACACCTGTTGTTTCCTGACTTCTTAATGATTGCCATTCTAACTGGTGTGAGATGGTATCTCATTGTGGTTTTGATTTGCATTTCTCTGATGGCAGTGATGATGAGCATTTTTCATGTGTCTGTTGGCTGTATGGATGTCTTCTTTTGAGAAATGTCTGTTCATATCCTTTCCCCACTTTTTGATGGGTTGTTTGTTTTTTCTTGTATATTTGTTTGAGTTCTTGGTAGATTCTGGATATTAGCCCTTTGTCAGATGAGTAGGTTGCAAAAATTTTTTCCATTCTGTAGGTTGCCTGTTCACTCTGATGGTAGTTTCTTTGGCTGTGCAAAGCTCTTTAGTTTAATTAGATCCCATGTGTCAATTTTGGCTTTTGCTGCCGTTGCTTTTGGTGTTTTAGACATGAAGTCCTTGCCCATGCCTATGTCCTGAATGGTACTACCTAGATTTCTTCTAGGGTTTTATGGTATTAGGTCTAACATTTAAGTCTCTAATCCATCTTGAATTAATTTCTATAAGGGGTAAGGAAAGGATCCAGTTTCAGCTTTCTACTTATGGCTAGCCAATTTTCCCAGCACCATTTATTAAATAGGGAATCCTTTCCCCATTTCTTGTTTCTCTCAGGTTTGTCAAAGATCAGATGGCTGTAGATGTGTGGTATTATTTCTGAGGACTCTGTTCTGTTCCATTGGTCTATATCTCTGTTGTGGTACCAGTACCATGCTGTTTTGGTTACTGTAGCCTTGTAGTATAGTTTGAAGTCAGGTAGCGTGACGCCTCCAGCTTTGTCCTTTTGACTTAGGATTGTCTTGGCAATGCGGGCTCTTTTTTGGTTCCATATGAACTTTAAAGCCGTTTTTTCCAATTCTGTGAAGAAAGTCATTGGTAGCTTGATGGGGATGGCATTGAATCTATAAATCACCTTGGGCAGTATGGCCATTTTCACGATATTGATTCTTCCTATCCATGAGCATGGTATGTTCTTCCATTTGTTTGTGTCCTCTTTGATTTCACTGAGCAGTGGTTTGTAGTTCTCCTTGAAGAGGTCCTTTACATCCCTTGTAAGCTGGATTCCTAGGTATTTTATTCTCTTTGAAGCAATTGTGAATGGAAGTTGATTCCTGATTTGGCTCTCTGCTTGTCTGTTACTGGTGTATAAGAATGCTTGTGATTTTTGCACATTAATTTTGTATCCTGAGACTTTGCTGAAGTTGCTTATCAGCTTAAGCAGATTTTGGGCTGAGACAATGGGGTTTTCTAAATATACAATCATGTCATCTGCAAACAGGGACAATTTGACTTCTTCTTTTCCTAACTGGATACCCTTGATTTCTTTCTCTTGCCTGATTGCCCTAGCCAGAACTTCCAACACTATGTTGAATAGGAGTGGTGAGAGAGGGCATCCCTGTCTTGTGCCAGTTTTCAAAGGGAATTTTTCCAGTTTTTGCCCATTCAGTATGATATTAGCTGTGGGTTTGTCATAAATAGCTCTTATTATTTTGAGGTACGTTCCATCAATACCAAATTTATTGAGCGTTTTTAGCATAAAGGGCTGTTGAATTTTGTCAAAAGCCTTTTCTGCATCTATTGAGATAATCATGTGGTTCTTGTCTTTGGTTCTGTTTATATGCTGGATTACGTTTATTGATTTGCGAATGTTGAACCAGCCTTGCATCCCAGGGATGAAGCCCACTTGATCATGGTGGATAAGCTTTTTGATGTGCTGCTGAATCCGGTTTGCCAGTATTTTATTGAGGATTTTTGCATCGATGTTCATCAGGGATATTGGTCTAAAATTCTCTTTTTTGTTGTGTCTCTGCCAGGCTTTGGTATCAGGATGATGTTGGCCTCATAAAAAGAGTTAGGGAGGATTCCCTCTTTTTCTATTGATTGAAATAGTTTCAGAAGGAATGGTACCAGCTCCTCCTTGTACCTCTGGTAGAATTCAGCTGTGAATCCATCTGGTCCTGGACTTTTTTTGGTGGGTAGGCTATTAATTGTTGCCTCAATTTCAGAGCCTGCTATTGGTCTATTCAGGGATTCAACTTCTTCCTGGTTTAGTCTTGGGAGAGTGTAAGTGTCCAGGAAATTATCCATTTCTTCTAGATTTTCTAGTGATTTGCGTAGGGTGTTTATAGTATTCTCTGATGGTAGTTTGTATTTCTGTGGGGTCGGTGGTGATATCCCCTTTATCATTTTTTATTGCGTCTATTTGATTCCTCTCTCTTTTCTTCTTTATTAGTCTAGCTAGCGGTCTGTCAATTTTGTTGATCTTTTCAAAAAACAACTCCTGGATTCATTGATTTTTTGGAGGTTTTTTGTGTCTCTATCTCCTTCAGTTCTGCTCTGATCTTAGTTATTTCTTGCCTTCTGCTAGCTTTTGAATGTGTTTGCTCTTGCCTCTCTAGTTCTTTTAATTGTGATGTTAGAGTGTCAATTTTAGATCTCTCCTGCTTTCTCTTGTGGGCATTTAGTGCTATAAATTTCCCTCTACACACTGCTTAAATGTGTCCCAGAGATTCTGGTATGTTGTATCTTTGTTCTCATTGGTTTCAAAGAACATTTATTTCTGCTTTCATTTCGTTATGTACCCAGTAGTCATTCAGGAGCAGGTTGTTCAGTTTCCATGTAGTTGAGCGGTTTGGATTGAGTTCTTAGTCCTGAGTTCTAGTTTGATTGCACTGTGGTCTGAGAGACAGTTTGTTATAATTTCTGTTCTTGTACATTTGCTGAGGAGTGCTTTACTTCCAATTATGTGGTCAATTTTGGAATAAGTGCGATGTGGTGCTGAGAAGAATGTATATTCTGTTGATTTGGGGTGGAGAGTTCTATAGATGTCTATTAGGTCCGCTTGGTGCAGAGATGAGTTCAATTCCTGGATATCCTTGTTAACTTTCTGTCTCGTTGATCTGTCTAATGTTGACAGTGGAGTGTTGAAGTCTCCCATTATTATTGTATGGGAGTCTAAGTCTCTTTGTAGGTCTCTAAGGACTTGCTTTATGAATCTGGGTGCTCCTGTATTGGGTGCATATATATTTAGGAGAGTTAGCTCTTCTGTTGAATTGATCCCTTTACCATGATGTAATGGCCTTCTTTGTCTCTTTTGATCTTTGATGGTTTAAAGTCTGTTTTATCAGAGACTAGGATTGCAACCCCTGCTTTTTTTTGTTCTCCATTTGCTTGGTAGATCTTCCTCCATCCCTTTATTTTGAGCCTATGTATGTCTCTGCATGTGAGATGGGTCTGAATACAGCAGACTGATGGGTCTTGACTCTTGATCCAGTTTGCCAGTCTGTGTCTTTTAATTGGAGCATTTAGTCCATTGACATTTAAGGTTAATATTGTTATGTGTGAACTTGATCCTGTCATTATGATATTAACTGGTTATTTTGCTCGTTAGTTGATGCAGTTTCTTCCTAGCCTCGATGGTCTTTACATTTTGGCATGTTTTTGCAATGGCTGGTACCGGTTGTTCCTTTCCATGTTTAGGGCTTCCTTCAGGGTCTCTTGTAAGGCAGGCCTGGTGGTGACAAAATCTCTAAGCATTTGCTTATCTGTAAAGGATTTTATTTCTCCTTCACTGATGAAGCTTAGTTTGGCTGGATATGAAATTCTGGGTTGAAAATTCTTTTCTTTAAGAACGTTGAATATTGGCCCCCACTCTCTTCTGGCTTGTAGAGTTTCTGCCGAGAGGTCTGCTGTTATTCTGATGGGCTTCCCTTTGTGGGTAACCCGACCTTTCTCTCTGGCTGCCCTTAAGATTTTTTCCTTCATTTCAACTTTGGTGAATCTGGCAATTATGTGTCTTGGAGTTGCTCTTCTGGAGGAGTATCTTTGTGGCGTTCTCTGTATTTCCTGAATTTGAATGTTGGCCTGCCCTACTAGGTGGGGAAGTTCCCTGGATGATATCCTGAAGAGTGTTTTCCAACTTGGTTCCATTTCCCCCTCACTTTCAGGCACCCCAATCAGACGTAGATTTGGTCTTTTTACATAATCCCATACTTCTTGCAGGCTTTGTTCATTTCTTTTTCTTCTTTTTTCTTTTGGTTTCTCTTCTCGCTTCATTTCATTCATTTGATCCTCAATCGCTGATACTCTTTCTTCCAGTTGATCGAGTCGGTTACTGAAGCTTGTGCATTTGTCACGTATTTCTCGTGTCATGGTTTTCATCTCTGTCATTTCGTTTATGATCTTCTCTGCATTAATTAATCTAGCTGTCAATTCTTCCACTTTTTTTCAAGATTTTTAGTTTCTTTGCGCTGGGTACGTAATTCCTCCTTTAGCTCTGAGAGGTTGATGGACTGAAGCCTTCTTCTCTCATCTCGTCAAAGTCATTCTCTGACCAGCTTTGATCCGTTGCTGGCGATGGGCTGCGCTCCTTTGCAGGGGGAGATGCGCTCTTATTTTTTGAATTTCCAGCTTTTCTGCCCTGCTTCTTTCCCATCTTTGTGGTTTTATCTGTCTCTGGACTTTGATGATGGTGACGTACTGATGGGGTTTTGGTATAGTGTCCTTCCTGTTTGATAGTTTTCCGTCTGACAGTAAGAAGGACTGTCTGTTGGTCTGTTGGAGATTGCTTGAGGTCCACTCCAGACCCTGTTTGCCTGGGTATCAGCAGCAGAGGTTGCCGAAGATAGAATATTGCTGAACAGCGAGTGTACCTGTCTGATTCTTTCTTTGGAAGTTTCCTCTCAGGGGTGACGCCACCCTGTGAGGTGTGGGGTGTCAGACTGCCCCTAGTGGGGGATGTCTCCCAGCTAGGCTACTCAGGGGTCAGGGACCCACCTGAGCAGGCAGTCTGTCCGTTCTCGGATCTCAACCTCCGCGTTAGGAGATCCACGGCTCTCCCCAAAGCTGTCAGACAGAGTCGTTCGCGTCTGCACGCCCCCGCTCTTTCCCCTAATGGGCTGCAGCTGTGCGCTGTCCGCAGCGGTAGAGTCTACAGAGACAGGCAGGCTTCCTTGAGCTGCTGTGAGCTCCACCCAGTTCGAGCTTCCCAGCGGTTTGTTTACCTACTTAAGCCTCAGCAATGGCGGGCGCCCCTCCCCCAGCCTCGCTGCTGCCTTGCGGATAGATCGCCGCAGATGGCTGTGTTAGCAGTGAGGGAGGCTCCGTGGGCGTGGGACCCTCCCGGCCAGGTGGGATATATTCTCCTGGTGTGCCTGTTTCCTTAAAGCGCAGTATTGGGGTGGGAGTTACCCAATTTCCAGGTGTTGTGTGTCTCAGTTCCCCTGGCTAGGAAAAAGGGATTCCTTTCCCCTTGCGCTTCCCGGTGAGGCGATGCCTCGCCCTGCTTCAGCTCACGCTGGTCAGGCTGCAGCAGCTGACTAGCACCGATTGTCCGGCACTCCCTAGCGAGATGACCCCAGTACCTCAGTTGAAAACGCAGAAATCACCGGTCTTCTGTGTCGCTCGCGCTGGGAGTTGGAGACTGGAGCTGCTCCTATTCGGCCATCTTGCTCCGCCCCCCCCCATTGTACTTTCATATACTTTGAAGCTGTGCTACGCCGATAAGTCTTGTAACAGCCTTTTGTTTGGCCAATTTTTGGCCACTGATTAAAGCAATGGCAGAGATATCTGCTCCTGTCTCTACCAACCCTTCAAACTGTTTTCCTTGAATAATGGCCTTACACACAGGTCTGCTTAGAGACCAGACTTGCCCAAATGCGCCTTTCCTGCCAGATCAGTGCTTCCAAGCCTCTGTTCTTTATTTCACTGTTTCCAACTTTAATATAAGGTAGGAGTAATATTGAGCGATCCTGTCTCTGGACTGGCACCAAGGAATTGAGGAACTAATAACCGATTGAATTTGCCTTTATAGTCTGAATCAACCACACCAGTATGAATTTGAACTCCTTTAGATTTAAACTTGATCTTCCTAAGATTAGTCCTACAGTCCCTCAGGCAATGGGCCGTATACCCCTGTGGGGATTTTTTGTTGAGCTCCCCTGGAAGCAGAGAGACTGCTTGTAAAGTACATAGATCTACTGCTGCACTGCCACTGTGGCGCGGGGGATAATTGCTGTATTGTGATAACTGGCTTATTCCCTGAGACACTTGTGACAGTGGGGGTTGTTGTTCCTGAAAACCTGAGGAACAAAGAGTTGAATTTTGAATGCCCCAGTTTGTTGCGGGCCTGAGGCTGGCCCCTCCTCTCATTTCCTGACAGTGAAAGGAGGGGGCAGGCGGTTCCTGGGTCTTGGATTTTTCTCCCAGGCCCTAAGGCAGATAGCCCTGATTTGCTCAATGGCCTCATTTGGCATTATTGCTTGTTGGTCAACAGTGCTCCAATTTTGACCTCTTCCTAATAGTTGATCTGCATCTTGTTTAATTGGAGGATTGGCAGTCCTATTTCTTCGGACCTGCACTTGTGCCCCATCAGTCCACCAAGTCTTAAATTGTAAAAATTGAAAGGGTGAAAGTGAGGATTTTGCCAGAATCTCCCAATCATAAGGAATGAGTCTATGTCCATGAGCAATGGAATCTAATAATGTTCTCATGTAAGGAGAGTTGGGTCCATACTGTTTTACTCCTTCTTTCATCTCTTTTAGCATTTTTATAGAAAAGGACTGATATCTGGCTTCAGCTACGGGAGGCTCTCCCTCTTGGGCCTCTCCAGGTGGTCTTGCTTCTAATATTACTAGGAATTGCCACGCCTCAATATCTCCCTGTTTTCTTGTCTCATCAATAATTTTATGTATTGCACTACCCTGTGTACTAGGCGGTGCTGTAGGATTAAGTCTCATGGTGGGCAGCTGAGGATATGGCACCCTGCCCTGTGGCACTGGAAATGTTCCTGGCTGTCCATACAGATTTTCTGGGGGCTGCAGATACTGCAGTTCAGCTGACGGCCAGTATTGATAGGCTACTGGCGGCTGGATCTTACTTTCTACCTGCTGATATTGTGGACACTGTATTTGGATTGGCACTGCCATGGCAGAGACTCTATCTCTTTCTATTTGATCTTCTTTTGGAGTTTGTACTTGTTTAACCTGCATTTGAGGTTGTAAGGTTACAGGTATCTGAGCTGCTATAAGAGGAGTTGGCCATCGTGGTTTAGACTCTGATGGCTCTGCTAATTCTGGATCTTTTTCCTCTAATTTTAACGTTTCAGGATGTATTACCTCCTGTAATTGATTATCGTCAACATTTTGCGTTGACCAAGCCATTACCGGCTCTGCTACACATTTACAGTGTGAACTTTCTTTTCCTTTCCGGGATTCTATTCCTGCCTCTTTTTCACAATCTACTGCACAGCTTTTAGGGACATCGGAAACTGGAACACTATCTTCTTCTGTTTGCAACGGTTCTAAAGCTACTTTAATAATGACCCAATCCTTCCATACTGTAAGTGGGATGATTTTACCTTCCCTACTTGCTTGTTTTAATTCTTTGCCAATTTTTTCCCAATCTTTTAGATCTAAAGTTCCCTGTTCTGGAAACTATGGACAAAACTGTTCTATTGTTTGAAAGAGCGTAATTAGATTTTTGGTAGACACTTTAATTTCCCCTCTTTTTAAGAGAACTTTTATAAAGCTGCGATAAGAGGCATATTTACTTTTAGTCTGCCCCATCGTTACCTTAGGTTCTTCCGAGCGCACAGGCTTACTGCAAGGCTGACTGTAGACACACTCGGGAGTCTCTTGTCGACTTGTCCTCAATGACCACGCTCCGGCATACCTTCACCTTAGAGAAAAGCTCCTACATTGGGCACCAGATGAAGGGGTGGCCTGCCCTTCCATACCTGTGGGTGTTTCTCGTTAGGTGGAATGAGAGACTTTAGAAAAGAAGTAAGACCCAGAGACAGAGTATAGAGAAAGAAAAGCGGGGCCCATGGGACCAGCACTCAGCTTACAGAGGACCCACGCCGGCCCTCAGAGTTACTTTCCCTTTTAGTGGGTCCGGGTGCGCTGGCCGCCTCCCGTCCGCCTGCTCCCTCCCGCGGCTCAGCCCGGGGGGCTGAGGCCTGTGGCCCGGAGAGGTACGGAAGGGGTTCTGTGGACAGTGGGTCCCCGCTATCAGGTAAACAGGTCCTGCAAGGGAAAGTGAGTTACGGAATATCAACAACAAGTTATGTCAGTCGCAGGCGCGCTCCAGAAATCTGGGTCAGAATAAATTCAGACAAGAATCAGATGAGAGCCAGGGGATGTCTCCCACCAGTCTCCGCTGGCTGTCCTATAGTGCGTCCACCAGGACTTATGCCAGCTTTCAGCTTCAGTTTCAGACCTCGCGAGCCTCAGATTCAGAACGGATTCAGACAGACAAACAGAGACGAGGCTCAGATTCAGAACGGACTCAGAGAGCCGCAGATTCAGAACAGACACAGACAGACAAACAGAGACGAGCCAGCTCACCTATCAGCAGATCGATCCTGGTAGATCCATTGACCAGGGGTCTGGTGGGCTTGGGGAATCCCGGGAGAGCCCCCAAATGTTATGCCCAGACCGTTTATTCCCCGAAGAAGACCACCAGAGTCCAGAGTCAAAGCCAAGTGGCAAGAATCTTTAATGCAAGTTCGAACTTGGTCCCTCCGTTCTACAACATACAAGAGGGCCCCAAACAATGCGTGTGCTTGCTTTTTATAGCTCGAGGTAAACAGGACTTGTCAGGTTACAGAGGAACAAGGCATTTCTCTAGGCTACAGCATTACAATTGGTTTACATGTTAATGTTAAGTTATGCTTTTAGCAGCCTTCTTATTGGTTCCTGCGCTTTTACAAACGGTTGTAACCTTATTGGAGCTTCTCCAGGTGTTGTTTTTCTTAATGTGTTTGTGTCGGGCAGGCATATGGAGGGATGTGATGTGCTCAAGGCTGTGATGTGTTTGTGTTGGGCCCAGGAAGTGGAGGCATATGGGGGGATGTGATGTGCTCAAGGCTGTGATGTGTTTGTGTCGGGCCCAGGAAGTGGAGGCATATGGGGGGATGTGATGTGCTCAAGGCTGTGATGTGTTGAGGAATGTGTTCTTTCATAGCCTCTGTGCTCGTGGAGATTATGTCTTAGGTAAAGGGACAGCCAATTCTGGGCTGTCAGTACAGTACTATTTTTAATCTAGAAAATAACCTGGGCTTCATTTGCCCAGGTTACCAGAAAGGAACAAATGAGCTCTAGTGGTGCGGTCCTTGAGAACACCCAGAGAAACTGTTTCTTCAGGGACTACTCAGGGCAGAGGAAGCATGATGCCTCCAGAGGTTGGGACAGAGAGGGCCATGCAGAAAGCCCCTGTTCCTGACCAATGGGAAGGGCACCTTTCACCTCCCAGCCATTCCTCTAGGGCTATTTTATTGTCCATGAATGTCTGAGGGCAGAGGGCTCCCCACTCCGACTGGGGACCCCACATGTCTGGTGGGTCCCACAGTGACCCCAGCTGAAGTCTGAATTGATGAGACCCCCGCTTGCCTGGACCCATGTTAGGGGACAGATTTTTACTGAGGCCAGTGCTCCACCACCAGCCATAAAGGCCCCATCCCATGGATCTCCCAGCGACGGGCTCTGCCCCATTGGGGTCCAAAATCTTGGGCAGACTTTGTATCTGGGGCAGGAAGGGTGCAGATAAAACCATACCCCCAAATAGTTACATATATGACTGAATTATTGGGCTTACAGGATAGCATATGAGAACAGAAAAAAAATGTGCTGAAAAGCTGAAACTAAAATTGTGACCCAAAGAGTGAGAAACCAATGACTAACAGGTATTCTTGAGTTTGCAGGATAGCAGATACTAAAGGGAACAACTTTCTGAAATGCTGAACTCCCTCCATTTGTGATATCAAGAAAAAACTAACTGAAAAATGTTGGAGCCAAGGTAGCTGGAGACTGCACAGAACAAGCTTGCAAACATCACAGCCCAAATTTCATTCAAATGTTTTATACTAACTTCCCCTGAATTTGACATACAACCCATGATATAGCATGAGGAGATGACTGTGCATGCTCAAGGACTTTCCAGACCTTCCCTTTCCTTCCACCAATCACCAATTAATCTCCAAACCCACTTCCTGAACCTTTTCTAGTAAAAATACTGGCTTGAGGCCTACACAGAGAGACAGATATAGACTCCTGTCTTCTTTTGAGTCAAATAACAATAATATCTATTTCTGTCATCTGCCCACTTTTTGATGGAACTATTTTTTCTGCTGATTTGCGTTAGTTCCCCATAGATTCTGGATACTAGTTCTTTGTGAGATTCATAGTTTGCAAATATTTTCTTCCATTCTATGGGTTTTCTGTTTACTCTAATTTTTTTTTTTTTTTTTTTGCTATGCAGAAGCTTTTTAATTAGGTTTATTTATTTGCATTTGTTTTTGGGCTCTTAATCAAGAATTCTTTGTCTAGGCTAATGTTCCGAAGAGTTCCCCCCATTCCCCAGGTCATCTTCTAGAATGTTCGTGATTTCAGGTCTTAGATTTAAGTCACTGATCTGTCTTGAGTTGATTTGAGTATGAGGTGAGAGATAATAATCCAGTTTCATTCTTCTACATGTGGCTAGCTAGTTTTCCTGGTACCATTTATTAAAGAGAGTCTTGTTTCTTCAATGCATATTCATGTATGCTTTATCAAAGATTAGTTAATTGTAAGTATTTGGCTTATTTCTGGTTTCTCAATTCTGTTTCATTGGCCCATGTGCCTGGTTTTATACCAGTGCCGTGCTGTTTTGGTAACTACAGTCTTGTAGTATAATTTGAAGTGCAGTAATGTGATGCCTCTATATTTGTTCTTTTTGCCTAGAATTGCTTTGGCTGTTCAGGCTCTTTTTTGGTTCCATACGAATTTTAAAATTTTTCTAATTCTGTGAAAAATATTGGTATTTTGATGGGAATTGCACTGAATCCACAGATTGCTTTAGGCAGTATAGTCACTTTCACAGTATTGATTCTTCCAGTCCATGAGCATGAGATGTATTTCTATTTGTGCCCATATGGTTTATTTCAGCAGTGTCTTGTAGTTCTCCTTGTAGAGATATTTTACCTCCTTGGTTAAGTAAAAGCCTAGTTATTTTATTTTATTGCAGCTATTGTAAAAGGGATAAGTTCTTGATTCCTGTGGGGAAAAGAGAGGTCAGCCTGTTACTGTGTCTATATAGAAAGAAGTAGATTTAAGAGACTCCATTTGGTTCTGTATTTGAGATGCTGTTAATCTGTGACCCTACCCCCAACTTTGTCCTTGCAAGAGATATGTGCTGTGGTGACTTAAGGTTAAAAGGATTTTGGGCTATAGAGAATGTGCTTTGTTAAACAAGTGCCTAAAGGCTGCTTGTGGTTAAAGGTCATCACCATTCTCTTAAATCTCAAGTAAGAGAAAAACATTTGTCTCCTGCCCGTCCCTGGGCAATGGAACATCTCCGTGTAAAACCCATTGTGTGCTTTGTTTACTGAGCAAAGAGAAAACCGCCTTTAGGAATAAGGTGGGACTTGCTGGAGCAGTACTGCTAAAAGGTTTATGGAGAAGGTTTATGGAGATGTTTGCATATGCATCTCAAGGCACAGCATTTTCCTTGAACTTATTTAGGTCACCAAGATCTTTATCTATATGTCTTACTGCTGATTTTAGATGGTAAAGATAATTATCAATAAATACTAAGGGAACTCAGAGACCGGGGCCAGTGTGGGTCCTCTGTAAGCTGAGCGCGGGTCCCCTGGGTCCTGCTTTTCTTTCTCTATACTTTGTCTCTGTGTCTTATTTCTTTTCTCAAGTCTCTCGTTCCACCTAACGAGAAACACCCACAGGTGTGGAGGGGCAGGCCATCCCTTCAATTCCGAGCTTGGTGTTGGTACAATGTACGAATATGGTACATTGATTTTGTAACCCAGGAGTTTCCTGAAGATATACAAATGACCAATATACATATGAAAAAATGCTCAACACCACTAATCACCAGGGAAATGCAAACTAAAATCACAAGGAGATACTACCACCTTGCACCTTCTTTAAGAATGGCCATTATCAGAAGTCAAAAAACACATGATGTGGATGTGGTGAAAAGGGAACACTTACACACTGCTGGTAGGAGTGTAAATTAGTGTAACCTCTATGAAAAACAGTATGAACAACTAAAAGTAGATTTACCAACAATCCTTGTACTGGGTATCTACCCAAAGGAATATAAGTCATATGAAAAAGACACATGCACATGTATGTTTATTGCAGCACAATTTATAGTTGCAAAGATAGAGAACCAACCTAAATGCCCATCAACCAATGAGTGGATAAAGAAAATTTGATATACAGGCCGGGTGCGGTGGCTCAAGCCTGTAATCTCAGCACTTTGGGAGGCCGAGTCGGGCAGATCACGAGGTCAGGAGATCGAGACCATCCTGGCTAACACGGTGAAACCCCGTCTCTACTAAAAAATACAAAAGATTAGCCGGGCGAGGTGGCGGGCACCTGTGGTCCCAGCTACTTGGGAGGCTGAGGCAGGAGAATGGCATGAACCCGGGAGGCGGAGCTTGCAGTGAGCTGAGATCACGCCACTGCACTCCAGCCTGGGCAGCACAGTGAGACTCCGTCTCAAAAAAAAAAAAAAAAAAAAAGAAAATTTGATATACATACACATGGAATACTATTCAGCCATAAAAAGAAATACAATGTCCTTTGCAGCAACTTGAATGAAGCTGAAGGCCATTATTCTAAGTAAAATAACTCAGGAATGGAAAATCAAATATCATATGTTCTCACTTATAAGTGGGAGCTAAGCTATGAGTATACAAAGGCATATGGTGTGATATAACGGGCTTTGGAGACTCAGAAGGGGAGGGTGGGAGGTGGATGAGAGATAAAAAAAAAAAAACAACTACCTATTGGGTACAATGTGTACAACTCAGGTGATGGGTGCACTAAAATCTCAGAATTCAACACTATATAATTCATCCATTTAACCAAAAATCACTTGTACCCTAAATGATATTGAAATAAAAACATTTTAAAACAAAACAAAAATTACAACAAAAAGGTTTTTTTTCTAAAAAGAAAAATTCATTGTCATAGTATTGACTTCAGTGCATAGGATAGCAAGCCCCTTTTGCCCAGTAACACATGTCACTACTGGAGAAACCAAACCCTAAAAATTCAAGAAGAACCTGGGCATCAATATTGCTGACAAGTTATTTACACACTGCCTACATGAGTATTGCAGATAAGTGTTAAAGACAAAGATCCAAGTCAGACTGGGTCAGATCTATCTATCTATCTATCTATCTATCAATCAATCATCTATCCATCCATCCATCCATCCATCTTTTGAGACTGAGTCTCACCCTGTCTTCTAGGCTGGAGTGCAGTGGCACAATCTTGGCTCATTGCAGCCTCCATCTCCTGGGTTCAAGAGATTCTCCTGCCTTATCCACCCAAGTAGCTGGGATTAAGGCACCCGCAACCACGCCCTGCTAATTTTTTGTATTTTTATTAGAGACGGGGTTTCATCATATTGCCCAGGCTGGTCTCAAACTCCTGACCTTAGGTGATCTGCCTGCCTTGGCCTCCCAAAGTGCTGGTATTACAGGCATGAGCCACCACGCCCAGCCCTTGGTTCAGCTTTATACTTGGTCATTTTAATTCCAATTCTCTCTTGAAATATAAGTCACTTGTTGCCTTGGTGATTATTCCAAAGGCATTGTGATCATATGGAACTGGTGACACGTGTTATTATTTCCCTTTCAGTTACAAAATGAGCTCCAAGTTCTTAGCCATCAAAATCTCACCAACACCTACTACTTTAGTTTCAACTCTGCTCTATGTTTCAAGGTGATAACTAAAGGTTGCAAATCACAGAAAGACAAAAATGCTTTAATTAACCAAACAAATTTTACCCCCTGAGGTCATGTAATTTTGTTTTTATTTTTTGTATTTTCAGGTCCATAAAGCCTACAACTATTAATAAAATACAGTTCATGATGAGTTAATTTTTATTGAATAGTAAAATAAATACATGTCAAGAGTGGATCTGGCTTCAAGTATAACTGTCATCAGGGCTGAAGTGTTATAACCAGTGGTCAAGGAGAAATGTCAGTGTATAATCTGACCTCCTACACTGGAATTACACATCAATGATTTAAATGTCTGAAAAGAATTAAAGTCACATAGGGAAATAAATGAAATGGAAGAAAATAGAAAAGATACAAATTAGTTTAAGAAGGAATTAAACCTGGTGTTAAAGACAAATAAAAAATACTGAATAACAATTAGCATAGGTAGAGCAGCACTAAAAGTATGATAGGAAAGACATGTATTTAAAAATATTAGTGTACGAGTTAAGTTTGTAGATATAGAGATCTGACAAGGAGTTGCTCCTACGTTAAACAAACAAAAAAGCTGGAGAAACTGCAAATAAATGAATGGCTTGTTCTGAGCCCTTTGGAGAACTGAGGTCCAACAACAGGCATGCAGGAGCCTGCAGGTCACACAGGCACCAGGCTTTTAATGTGTACCTGGAAGACCATGGAAACTAGTAAAATTAAAGCAGGACTTTTGAACTAGTCCTGGTGGCTGTGTTTGGGTGGGTGAAGGAGAATGAGAAACCCTGGAGTCTATAGACATAGGGTTTATACTTTTGTGTATAATTTTTCTAGGAACTGTACAAGGCCTGGCAGGAAGAATGGGGTAGAATCCTGAGAATGCTTCCCCCATGGTGCTGATCGGGAGGGACCACCATCCCACCCACTGCTACAACTCTGGAGACACAGCTTTCCCATCTCTCCTATAGAACACAAGGCCCGATCTGCAGGGAAAGAGCATCCAATCCTGAGCCAGAGGGAACTGTGAAAAAACTCACTGCAACTGATGGCGGAGAAACAAGGTCAACACCCACATCTCTGCCCAGATACATCTCCCATAAAGAAACGAAAGCGTTCATTTACAGGGCACTGTTGCAGACCCACTTCAACTGGAAGCTAGGAACATGGACAAGGAGCCTCTCTACCACTGAGGGAGGGACGGGAATGTGCTCTTGTCCTGGCATTGCCTCTATAGGAGGGGCAGGAAACTCTGAAGGTCAGTCACCTCACACCCCAGTTCACAGTGCTGAGTGGGAGGCTTCCTCAGAACATCAGAGATCTCCTCGTTCCCTCACCCCTGCCACCAGGCTAAGCAGCACGGAATAAAAAGAACAATGGAACATATTATAGCTGGGCCGAGTGCAAGAGACCATCTCTGGTAAGCAGCACAAAGGGAAGGCACAGCAAGCCTGGGCGATATTAGCAAAGTATCATGAGAGGGATTTGAATTTCCTGGTTCCCAGAACATGGCTGCCATAACAAACTCTAATCCCAGCCTACCTCTCAACTATGTGACCACAAAGCCCTACCCTAAGGCGTACCTGAGGGAGAACTGCTCATCAATAACCTAAAAACTATATCAATGTCAGTGAGCTGATGAAAATACAAATTAAAAACCTATTTACTCCAATACACTATCCTATAAAATAATACTATTGCTGTCAACAAAAATTATAAGCCAAGACATCCCATTTTATGTTTATGTGAGATCTTTGTGTCAAAACAAATTAAGGTCGGACTGCGGAGTTCAGGAGACTCGGACCGAGGTGACGCCGGGCATCACCTCTCCTGCCCGCCATGGCAGGAGATGGCCTCCCCCGGGGAAGGCGATCACCATGGCAGGCGGCCTGGCGGGCGGCATCTACACCTATATTCCGTTTCCTACCGAGCACGCGAGGACCTAGGAGCGCTCGTCCCCGCCGGGCACTGGGCATGGCGGCCTGTGGGGCACAGTGACAGCCACGGCGTCCTGGGCCTGGACAGCAGCCTCAGCTCTCTGCTCTGCGGCTCCATTTCCGAGGCAGCGTCAGGTTCGGGAAATTCCAATTCCTCAGCACCCAGACGCGGGGTGTCCAGGGACTGTTGAACAGCAGGTTCGGGCTGCTGCCTGGCCTGGGCTCCAGCGTGGTCGAGGCCGTGGTGGTCGTCCGCCCTATGGAGACCATCATAGTGAAGTTCATCCACCGCCAGACCTCCCCAAACCCCAAGAATAGATAATTCTTCGGGGTTAGGGAGATTGTGCGGGAACAAGGGCTGAGGGGACATACCAGGGCCTCACTGCCGCTGTGCTGAAGCAGGGCTGGAACCAGGCCATTGCTTCTTCGTCCTGACCTCCCTGCAGCAACTGGTGCCAAAGGGATGAGCCCACGAACCCGCTGATCACTGGGGTCTTCTGAGCCATTGCGGGGCACAGCCCACGTCTTCGGAAACGCCCCTCTGGACGGGAGCCAGACCCATATGCGGGGCCTGGAAGGGCACAAACCCGGGAACAGGGGACTCCGGCTGCAGATCCCGTGGAAAGAGGGGCTCAAGGCCGTCACCAGGGCACTGTCCCCTGCGAGTCACTGACCAGGTCTGCCTGGATGTGGCCACAGCATTTATCATCTAGGATGAGGTGGTGAAGCCGCTCAACAAAGTGTGGAAGAGGGACTAAGCCCAGAGGGGCTGCAAGGGGACGCTCCAGGCACCTCCAGAGGGGCCCCCACCCTTGTCTCACAGGATTCCAGGGCAGAAGTGCCATAAGGCCCCGTCCCACGTCCCTTGTGCTCTGCAGCCTGCTCTGTGCATTGTGGCATCAAGTCCCTGTGTCCCACAGTGCCATGTCTTCCTTGTGTCTGTGTGTGAAACTACCACTGTGTCCACATGTCTGGCCCAGCCATGGCTGGCTGTCCATCTGGCCTGTGAATCTGTGACCACTTGCCCATGTGCTTACTGTGAGCCTGGGCCTGTGTTTCATGTTCTGTGTCATGTGACACTGTGCCCTGCCTGCCCTGGGGTACTTGTGTTGCCTGGGTCCTTGGCTCTGTAGGTCTGACTGGGCCCCAGTCTGGTGTCTTCCACCCTGCCCTGGCCTACCACAGCTGCCTCCAGGCCTCAGCCTGTTTTCACCGCATTCAAGGGACTGCAACCCCACCTTTGCCCACCACTGTCCTTAACTGGCCCCCTGGGCCTCCCTTGGCCCAGGATAGGGCAGCACCCAGGACTCTCAGGACCACCCTGCAAAGGCAGAATCAACTGAATCCTGTTGAAAAAAAAACTGGAAAAGATGAAGCATGGAAGAAAATAAGGTACAAGGAAAAGGGGTCAGAAGAAATTAGACATCACATAAACTTTGAATATCGGAAATATATGTTAAATGTTTCAGTAAAAACAAATGGAGAAAAGAGAATATCAAAATAATTTTGAGACCAGCCGTGGTGGCTCATGCCTGTAATCCCAGCACTTTGGGAGGCCGAGGCAGGTGGATCACTTGAGGTCAGGAGTTCGAGACCAGCCTGGCCAATATTGTGAAACCCCATCTCTATTAAAAATATATAAATTAGCCGGATGCAGTAGCGGGCACCTGTAATCCCAGCTACTTGGGAAGCTGAGGCACAAGAATCACTTGAACCTGGGAGGCAGAGGTTGCAGTGAGTCAAGATTGCACCACTGCACTCCAGCCTGAGCAAAAGAGTGAGACTCTGTCTCAAAAATCCAATAATCTTGAAAGAGCAGGAAACTAAACTGAGAAAGCAAATTTTCAAAAGCGTCAAATACAAATAAATAAAGATAAATTTCATATACAATATGTGAATTAAATATAAAATTAGGCTGAGTTGAGAGAACTAGTGAACTGGATTAGTGAACCGGAATTTTGAGCAGAATGAATATAACAAATAAAAGAGAAACAAAATAATAGCAAAATGAATGTAATTATACATATATTATATATAATGGAATGACAAAAAATAAAGCACAATTATTTCACTTGAATTCATACAAATAATAAATCACACTAATAAAATATTTACCAACTTCAAAAATTAAAAGCCAGGCATGAACATGGATACATAGCTAGCATATTTTTAATAAATAAGGATAAACTAAATTACCTGCAGAACTGGCTGTGCACAGTGGCTCGTGCCTGTGATCCCAGCACTTTGGGAGGCTGAGGCATGTGGATCACCTGAGTTCAGGAGTTCAATACCAGGCTGGTCAACATGGTGAAACCCCATCTCTACTAAAAATACAAAAATTAACTGGGCATTGTGGTGCATGCCTGTAGTCCCAGCTACTCGGGAGGCTAAGGCAGGAGAATTGCTTGAACCCGGGAGGCAGAGATTGCAGTGAGCCAAGATGGCACCACTGCACTCCAGCCTGAGAGACAAATTTTATTTGCCAATGGGAGCATCTTAAGTGTACACTTCACGAAGATAGAAAAGTTGTCTTATATAAAGTTTAGGGAATCAAAATTCAAGATAAGGAACTTGTGGACACAGGGGACTATGATGGTGGACAAGGAACTAAAGACTTGGTGAAAGAGACCAAATGAAATCTACAGGCAGGCAGCCCGGGCGGCGCCTTGAGCCTAGTTAGAAGTTGACCCTACAGGCAGACAGCCCGGGCGGCGCCTTGAGCCTAGTTAAAAGTTGACGCCGGACCTAACCGATAATGTTATCTATAGATTTCAGATGTTGTATAGACAAGCAATGTGAAAGTCCCTGTCTTGTTCTTTTTCTGTTCTAATTACTAGTGCTTGCCATATATCTCTCAACTTCCTGAGCCCAGTATAAACATATCCCACCATATGTCTCCCCTCCATATATCCTCAACTTCCTGGGCTCATCCCACCATATGTCTCCTACCATATATCTTTCAATTCAAAGACTACCATATATCTCAACTTTAGAAGGACACCACCTGGAAAATTCCCGATAAGAACACAGCCGTTTGTGAGAGCGCAGGAACCAATAAAAAAACTGCTAAATGTATAAACTTAAAATGTTAACCAATTGTAATGCTGTAACCTAGAGAATTCCCTCGTTCCTCTGCAACTTTACAAGTCCTGTTTACATTAGGCTATAAAAGGCAAGCGCACGCATTGTTCAGGGCCCTCCTGTATGTTGTGGAACGGAGGGACCAAGTTCAAACTTGCATTAAAGATCCTTGCCGCTTGGCTTTGACTCTGGACTCTGGTGGTCTTTTTCGGGGAACAAACAGTCTGGGCATAACATCGGCAGCATAGATTTCAAAAGTATTTAGATGAATAAAAGTGTAATCAAATTGTGGGGAAAAGAAAGAGATCAGATTGTTACTGTGTCTATGTAGAAAAGGAGGACATAAGAAACTTCATTTTTATCTGTAGTAAGAAAAATTGTTTGTTTTGAGATGCTGTTAACCTGTAACTTTAGTCCCAACCCTGTGCTCACAGAAACATGTGCAGTAATGAATCAAAGTTTAATGGATTTAGGGCTGTGTAGGATGTGCCTTGTTAACAATATGTTTGCAGGCAGTATGCTTGTTAAAATCATTGCCATTCTCCATTCTCAGTTAACCAGGGACACAATGCACTGCGGAGAGCCACAGAGACCTCTGCCTGAGAAAGCCTGGGTATTGTCCAAGGTTTCCCCTCACTGAGACGGCCTGAGATATGGCCTCATGGGAAAGGAAAGACCTTACCATCCCCCATCCCAACACCCACAAAGGGTCTGTGCTGAGGAGTAGTGAAAGAAGGAGGCCTCTTTGTGAAAGAGATCAGGCACATTCCTCAGTCCTGGGCCCAGTACCAACACCATATATCTCTCAATTTCCTGGGCCCAGTACAACACCATATATCTCTCAATTTCCTGGGCCAGTACAAACACCATATATCTCCCATATCTCTCAACTTCCTGAGCCCAGTACAAACACGTCCAACCATATATCTCAACTTTAGAAAAACACCACCTGGAAAAATCCCTGATAACGACACAGCCGTTTGTAGTTTTACTGAAAGCACGGGAACCAATAGATCACCGCTAAATGAATAACTTAATATGTTAACCAATTGTAATGCTGTAACCTAAAGAATTCCCTTGTTCCTCTGTAACCTTACAAGTCCTATTTACATCGGGCTATAAAAAGCCAGCGCACGCATTGTTCGGGGCCCTCTTGTATGTTGTGGAACAGGGGGACCAAGTTCGAACTTGCAGTAAAGATCCTTGCCGCTTGGCTTTGACTCTGGACTCTGGTGGTCTTCGGGGAATAAAGGGTCTGGGCATAACATTTGCAGTTGACATAAGAGGAAGTCTACTGTCTCCTGTTTGTCCCTGGGAATGGAATGTCTTGGTGTAAAGCTGACCATTCCCATTGGTTCTATTCTGAGATAGGAGAAAACCGCCCTGTGGCTGGAGGCGAGATATGCTGGCAGCAATACTGCTCTATTTCCCTTTGCTACACTGAGATGTTTGGGTAAAGAGAAACATAAATCTAGCCTACGTGCACATCCAGGCACAGTACCTTTCCTTGAACTTATTCATGATACAGACTCCTTTGCTCACATGTTTCTCTGCTGACCTTCTGCCCACCTGTTGCCCTGCTACACTCCCCTAAGATAGTAAAAAGAATCATCAATACATACTGAGGGAACTCAGAGGCCGGCACCAGTGTGGGTGCCCCGTATGCTGAGCGCCAGTCCCGTGGGCCCACTGTTCTTTCTCTATACTTTGTATCTTATTTCTTTATCAGTCTCTCATCCCACCTGATGAGAAATACCCACAGGTGTGGAGGGGCTGACCCTCTTCATCAAATTATGTATCAAATCATCTGTTTCTTGAATAATTTGATGTCAAAATCTATTTTCAGATAGTTATTTTCATAATTTAAATAAAATCTGTGATATGTATTTTGCACATTATGGAAAATTTTGATTATTCTTTTATCAGAACTAATTAGTATGAAAGGGCTAACAGTGGAATAGAAATTACCCATAGGCCTCTGGATGCCCATGATGACTGAGTCACAAGCCCATAACAGGGTTGAGGAGGATGAGATGATGTGGTCGATCCAGTGCATGACCACAAAGCAACTCACCAGCAGCAGGATGGTCTGGGTGGCCCTTTTCTCTGGGGAGGCTCCTGGAGACAGGCTGGTGCTATGAAGGTACTGGGATCGTCTCTGATGCTTGGACAAGAGAATCACCATGTATGCACTTGAGAGCAACATGATTGCGACAAAGAAGACATTTGTAAGCAATGGCAGCATGAAAGACAGGCTCCGGATGATGTAGCTTATGGAAGAAAGTGAGCAGTATTTACTGATACACATCGGTCTTTATCCCATTAGAAGCCACAGTGGAGGAGAGCAGGTTACTACTGAGAGACAAACTGAGAACCCATAGGAAGAAAAAGAGTGAAAGATGTAACCTGTGAACTTCTGTTTAATCTTTGCAGACCAGGAGGTGCCAGGGCTGATGGTGACGGCATGCAGCATGCTCAGGAGGCAGGTGGTGCCGATGGAGAGGTCCCTCATCACCCTGTTCATGTGGAAAAGCATCTTACACTTGAAGTCAGTCTGAAAATTCAGTGACTCAAAAATGTCTTCAGACACAAGAACACAATGGTGAGCAGCATCACGATATGGACAAAGGCCAAGTGACTGGTAGGTCAGTAGGCTTAAGCCTGTGATCCACAAGAACTGTGAACACATGGAAGAAAAGGAGGAAGGCATTGGCTGAGACTCCAATACCAGCTTGGGAAAAGAAGACATTTTTAATGATAATATAGGTAGCAAGTGTGTTCATCTTCATCGAAAATAGGAAACATTTTATGTATCTGAAACAAAAAGAAATAAAACTCCTGCATCAATGTTTATTCCATAGTAAAAATTATCACCAGCATGATTTTAATTCCAATCATTTATCTTGATTAATCTTGAGTAGCTCATATTTCTTAAAAATATGGTCTGGAAATGATTTTATACACCCAATTGTTAATACAATGCATCAAGGACTCACATGTGAACAATTAAGAGGTATAAATAGTCACATTGTCCTGTACTGCCTAAGAATCATTCGTTTAGAAAACTTTAAGTTTTTACTTTCTTTTATTCAATGTTAACGACAAATAGTGAGTGCATGTAAAAATAAATCACGTGTGTTTCTGCAAGTGAACTGAAGTACATTTTATGCTAATAGAGGAAGAATAACCAAAAACATCTTGGAAAAAATGACCCATTAAGTTCTAATTTCATCATCTCTGTCTTCCATTTTAGGAACATATAGACACCAGAAGGCAGTAATCCTACTCAATACAGAAAACATTAACTTATGAATTCAAACATTTAAATTAAAATATACTTGTCACTTTTTGTAAATACATGTCTTACTGAGCTATAGAAGATTCAAAAATTTCTGAGAAAAAGTAGAGTTATGGCCAGGAGCGGTGGCTTACACCTGTTATCCCAGCATTTTGGGAGGCCGAGGTGGGCAGATCACCTGAGGTCGGGAGTTCAAGACCAGCCTGACCAATATGGAGAAAACCCATCTCTACTAAAAATACAAAATTAGTCCAGTGTGGTGGCGCATGCCTGTAATCCCAGCTACTTGGGAGGCTGAGGCAGAAGAATTGCTTGAAACCATGAGGTAAAACCATGCAGCAGAGGTTGCAGTGAGCTGAGATTGCACCATTATACTCCAGCCTGGGCAACAAGAGTGAAATTCCTTCTAAAAGAAAAAAAAAAGAGTTACTCAATTTTAAGGTTAATTTTTATAATGAGGAAATGCTGTCATTCCACTTTGCAAACTATTATTCTCTCAACACTAAACAGTCTTATAAAAGCTAATACATATAACATTTTATTAGTTTTAGACCATAAAACACAAAATATTAAACTGAATTTAAGAAAATATTTGGACCAGGTGTGGTGGCTCATGACTGTAATCCCAGCGTTTTGGGAGGCTGAGGCTGGCAGATCACAAGGTCAAGAGTTTGAGACTAACTTGGCCAACATGGTGAAACCCCGTCTTTACTAAAAATATAAAAATTAGTTGGGCAATGTGGCAGGCACCTGTAATCTCGGCTACTCGGGAGGCTGAGAGAGAGGAATCCCTTGAACCTGGGAGGTGGAGGTTCCAGTGAGCTGAGATCACACCACTGCACTCCTAGCCGGGGTGACAGAACAAGACTGTCTCAGAAAAAAAAAATCAAAATATTTGAAATCATTCTTAGTATCACCAGCCTCCATGCATACAAGGTATTCACTCTACAGAGTTGTAGCAGACCCAGCAGAAGGTAATGTTTTTAGATAGTTTTGTGGCAGAAAAAAAACAAAACTGAACTGTTTATTAGCAATTACTCTAATACAATTAAACATAATGTTCCTTATGGTCATCTGCTAAAATACCATTATTGTAAAATATTTTAAAATTTTGTTTTATCACATGATTATTCAAACAGCTCTTAAGTATTAGAGATATATTAACATATCTTCAAACTTAAAAAATAAAAATATGATTAAATCATTATAAATGAGATCATATTTTAGTGTCAAGATAAAAATGTTCATAAATGCAAAATTTGCTGTAAAATGAGAAAGTCAAATAAACCTGCAAATAAGTGTAACATTACAAAATTACACATTTTCTTACACAAAGCTATACGTTTATATGTTCATAATATTTTATGTAGGAACACCTACCCATTAGTTATCATTCAGTGAGATATGAGAGCAAAATCATGAGAAAATCACAGATCTCATTCATACATTTCTGCCTCCTCCAACTTTCCACTGAGTCTTGAGTATTCATCAGTAATGAAGCTAAGAAACAGATACCAAGGTTTGTCTTGGAGTCATTCTGTGTATATGAATTTTTGACCCTGAGACATGGGTATAAAGAATAAATGCTGACATTTCATTTCCCTCTGTACTAATTATTGTCATGTCATCTGTAGAAGACAGATAGTAGGCTCTGGGATTGCTAGAAATGTGAGTCATTACAGCGAAAACTGAAATTACCTAATTCATGGAAAAGTAGAGTAGCAGCGGATGGGTCCTAAACTTGGTAATGAATAAGCTCATTTTCTTCAGGAATCTTGCCCAGGTGCATTGCCTGGTCTCAGTCCTCATCAACAAAACCAAAGTAAAAGATAACTGTAACTTCAGACATTTTTTATTTTTATATCATATTACCAAATGTATTATTGCTGAATAATGAACAAATTATATGCACATGGAATGAGATGGATAAACATCACAAATATAATGTTGCATAAACTCAAGCACATTAAAAATATGTATACTATCTAATCCCATTTATTAAAACTTCCAAAAGCAAACAACATTCAGTTTCTGTCTTCAAGCAAGGGTGGAATAACTTGTGGAACTAATACACTCACAAAAAATAATAAATTCTTGATAAAATAATATATATTATTTTATATAATATATAAAATATAAATATAAATATTATATGTGGTAATA
The DNA here is from genome assembly GCF_009764315.1 of Trachypithecus francoisi. Taxonomy (NCBI): domain Eukaryota; kingdom Metazoa; phylum Chordata; class Mammalia; order Primates; family Cercopithecidae; genus Trachypithecus; species Trachypithecus francoisi. The sequence continues at coordinate 86,352,428 of NW_022681455.1, read as the reverse complement.
TATAAATATTAATGTAGTAATATTATATGTAGTAATATGTATTATAATATGTATTATAATACATATATGTATTATATGTAGTAATATGTAGTAATAAAATATAAATATAAATATATGTAGTAATATATAAATATTATATGTAGTAATATGCAAACATACATACATACAATACATATGACATGATATAGGTAAGAACTGAATGACAATTTTACCTTTGTCTATGTAGGGGATATGGAGATTGGAGTTAATTTCATCCTAGAAATATAACAGTACTCTTCAAAAAAACACAATGGAATCCAAAATCTCTACAACTGTCATTTACAGTTTCTAGCACAAAACATTAAAATGTGTAAGACGTATGAAGAAACAGGACAGTGTCACCAATACACAATATAAAAAACAGGCAGTAGGAATGATCCCCAAGATAGCCAAGATTTTGCAATTAGGAGATAAGGATTTGAATGCAGCTAAAATAAATATGTTCAAGGAGATAAACAAATTCTCATAATGAATGAACAGACCTGGAACCTTGGTAGAGAAATAGAAATTATAAAATAATCAAATAGAAAGATAACAAAATGAAAAAAATACTGTTGAGCTCTCAGCTCATTAGAAACTGAAGAAATACAGAGCCATAGAAATTATCCAGTCTGAAGAAAATAAATATAAAAGTTTGAAGAAAAATAAACAGAGGCTTAAAGACCTGTGCGGTGAGTCCCACTAGACAGGGCCTGTCTTTCCCACTGCCAGGCGCACAGTGCAGCTGACCTTTTCCTGCCTGAGCATTTTGGCTCTGGCCCAGTGTTCTTCTGACAGCTCAGCCAGCAGAGGCAAGTGATACTCCCTGAGGAGTCCCCTTGCAGTCACAGTGGCTGCTACCACTGCTGCCACCAGGCTTGCAAGGAAGCATGGAGCCTGGACACCTTCGTGCACCCAGCAGTGAAATCCATGGCTGGCTCTGCAGGATGGAAGTGTGAGTGGGACACATGCCCACAGCTGTCAGTCTTCACTGCACCCTCCAAGGGACTGGGGCAAGGCTCACCAGTGACAGCCCTAGATCAGAGCTGCTCTGCCTGCACCCAGGAATTTTGGCTGCTGCCCAGTGGTCTTCTGAGATTCCAGCCTTGCAGAGGTCTGCATTCTCTCCTGGGGCCCCTACTGCCATCACCACTGCTGCCACTGCCACGGTCACTGCTGGACCGGGCAGGCAATGGGTGACCAGGCACTGCCACACACCCTAGTGAAGGATATTGCTGCTTCTCCTGTGGGAGGAAAACGTGAGTGGACAATGTGACCAGCATCTGCCTGCCTCCACTGCTCCCTGTGAAGGGGCCCTGCCTTCCCTGGGACAGGCCAGCAGCACAGCTGCCCTCTTCCCATGTGATGATTTTAGCCATGGCATGGAGCCTTTCTGCGAGCCCAGCCCTCACAGGCCTATGATCTGCCCTTGAGCTCCCACCATCTGAGTGCTCTGCTTGGTCCTGCCTGACAGCTCTGCTGGTGACCTAGGGACCAGCCTGCTCCTCCATGTCACAGTCAACACCTGCACCCTGAAGACCCGAAGACAAGTTAACTGGCCCAGTTCAGATCCAGGACCTCCAGGACTCATTCATGCTGTGCAGAGGGCCATGTAGAACCCTGAAGGTTGGGAGAGTGCCTAGCCCAGTCCACCATTCCTGGCACCTTATCACACAACTCAGGGTCTGTGGCTAGATGACCCGACCAACTAACACCACCACAGCTGACACTCACCTGCATGGGGCAAAAGGCAGAGCCCGGCCTCTCTAATGAAAGCAGCAACATCCCATGGAAGATCAGGTGAACCACAAAAATGTCTGTATTGGGCTGAGTTAATAGGTTCTGCCCCGTAGCCACTCCCATGGAGAACTGTGGAACAGAAGTTTTCTGTGGCTCTCAGGTACACTGTGGCCTGGAGAAAGATGACAGCATCTGTCTGAATGGAGAGCCATGAGCCCTAGAACAGAAGTTTGATAAGGAAGCAGATCATATATTTTGTTTCTGTATAGGGGTGTCCAATCTTTTGGTTTCCCTGGGCCACGTTGAAAGCAAATTGCCTTGGGCCACACATAAAATACACTAACACTAACAACAGCTGATGAGCTAAAAAAAAATCACAGAAAAAAAATCACATAACGTGTTATGAATTTGTGTTGGGTCACATTCAAAGCCATCCTGGGTTGCATGCACCTTGTGGGCACAGGCTGGACAAGGTTGGTGTAGGATGTGGAGCTGCTGTATCTCCATTCCCCTCTGCAGCCTCACCAGGACCTCCCTCAGCCACCCCGCAACACGGCTAGTGTCTGTGCTCATCAATGGGGTGTTCATAGATGAGCTTGGTGTCTGCTCTGCCAGCTTTGTCCCCTCCTGGATGAATGGGGAAATAAAGGCACTGGGCTTTTCAGAAACCAGCCCATCACCTGAAACAACAAAGAGCATCTCTCATTAAAGAAAGATCAAGTACATGTGCATCTGCTTCTGCCACACCTGGCTCTTATCCGTAAGCACTATCTGACTCATTTTGTTCCTGATACGACCCAGTTCTGTATGTGCTGAGCATATACTATATGCAGGACACTGTGCCAGATGCCCTGGCCTCAATGAGCATCCCTGTGGAGAGAGAAATTTTCTGGAAGAAAGTGTTGCATTCAAAAAATTAACTCCATGCCACTTTCCAAATTGAGGTAAAAATAAAAAGACCTTGTGTTCATTCAATAATTAGGGCAGGAATAGATTTCTGAATATTCAAACTCACGTAATAACGTCATGAGAGAACATGTTTGGCTTTAACCAAAACAAAATACTGTTGTTATACTGAGATTTTGGTTCGATTTTATGTGAAAATATGTACTATTTATACTTTGTGATGTACAACAGGCATACAAAAATACATGCACAAAGTATTCACACAAAGCTTGATGAATTATTGCAGAGCAAATACACCTGCATAACCAAGAAAGAGAACCAGCTTCACTCACGCCCTGGCCATTATTCTTTTCCTCCCTCCCTCTAATCGTAGCTAAGCTTTTAATAGCCTACACTGTACAGTAACTTTGTATTTTTATACAAAGTGTTTTACTTCAAAAAATTTTAAACATGTACAACAGATACAAAATCATATACTAGACCCATCACCCAACCTCAACAACTAATCATGTGCCATTTTGTTTTATCTATACTTCAACCTAGCTCACCCCTAGTTCTGTTTTTCTTTGTGAGGTCATATGTATATTGAACTGCACGAATCTTACATATACAACTTTGACAGATAAATATACAATATAACATTCATAACTTTCAAGAATAGAATACTTTTACCATCTCCAAAAAATTATCTCATGCTCCTTCCTGGGCAATGTTTTTCTCCCCCAGAGTTTATTTCTTTGTTGATTTTTTTTAAACCATAGGTTCTGTCTGAAATCATACAATATATATTATTTTATCTGCAGCTTGTCTCACTTAGCAGGTTCATGAGAATGATACAGGCTGTGTCCTTCAGTAGTTTGTTCCTTAGTGTTGATGAGTAGTACTCGGTGGCATGAATGCTCTACAATTTGCTCATCCATTTTCTATTGAAAAACATTTGGGTTATTTTCTGCTTTGGTTACTATGACTAAAAGGTCTATACACATTCTTGTACAAATACTTTATATATATAATGTAATTTCTGTATCAGCATTTTTAAGTGATTGATCCAGAGATTACAATACACATCTTTAACAGATCACAATCTACTTAATACATTTTACTACACATAAAACATAAAACTTTCCTACAGAACAGTTCCATTTTCCTCCTCCTATCCTTTCTGCTTCTTTTATAAATTTTACATTGAAACATTACGAATCTCACAATACAATGTTAATTTTTTGCCTTAAGTAATTATATGTCTTTTAAAAATTTTAGAGAAAATGATATGTTAAAAATATTTGAAAGTGAATACTTTAGGGTTATGCAAATACTTTTTTTCTCCTTTAAATTGTACCCATAATTTTGAAATTCTTTACTAACTTTTGCCTACAGTCATGATTACTGGGACATTCTAGTAGTGATTTTCTGTTTTGAATTATTCATCTACATTGGTAGATGCAGTATTTGGAATTCTGTAAATATTTTCTTTCTTCCTCTCCTCCTCATTCCCTCCCTTACTTTCTTCTTTTTTTCCTTATTTATTTCATCTTTTTTATATTGGTATGGACATGTGGATATATATTTTATTCTCTGGTTATAATTTAATGCTATCATTGTTTATTTTGCTGCTCACATTGTTCCACCTTGGGCCATTGGGAAGTCTTACAGGGTGACTCCTTTTGACATGCTCCCTTGTATGTTTTTCAAGCATTTTTTTGAATTTCTGGCTCTATAAGATACTCTAGGCTCAACTTGTGTTTTCAATATCCTGCCCTAGAATTATCCACTATTACAAGTAGCCCTGGTTCTTTTTATTGAAGAACATTATTTAGAAACCAAGATCTGAGAGCTAAGTGTGCTCATTGATACTGAAGTGTCACTGCTTCTGGTGCCTATTAGCAGACATGGTTTGGAAATGTATGTATAAATATAAACTAAGGTGTGCCCACATATCTCCTTCTCTCTCTCTCTTCTCTGGATAGATACGTTGCAATAGAAATGTTTATTCTGATATTTCCAGCTGCAGAGCAGCATGACAGGGTTCATTCTAGCATTCCCTCTTAGTTTATTTTCAACTAGAGTGAGAAACAGGCACTACTCATCAATCACATATACATCTATAAACTAACATGTAAAGTAGTATCAAAATTGTGACTCAGTAGTTTTACAGGAAATAAAAATACAACTACAATACAGTGTTGGTGTACAGCTTTTGACTATTACAACATTCAGTCAAAACCCTATTTCCCAAAGTGACTCAGATCAAGAACTTTCATCCCCACCATCTTCAATAGGGTTAGGCCATACATTTTTAGTAAGTTAAACTCAATTATCACCTACTGTATTTCATCTAAATGTCCCGAATTTCCTGGTTATTTTTTCAATTTGCTTCAAGGAGTTTACTTTTTGTCGTCTACAGTTCAGTGTGATTTCGCAACTGTTCAGAGTATCATCCGCCTTCACAGTATCACACAGAATTGTTTCATTACCCCCTGATTCTCTCATGCTGTCCCTTTGTAGCCAACGCCTCTCCTCATCCCATTCTTTGGCATTCACTAATCACTTTTGATCTTTATAATTTTCTTTTTCTACAATATCATATAAATGTAAACATATAATATATAGCCTTTTGGATCTGACTTCCTTCATTTATAGAAATAAACTTCAGATTCATCAGTTTTGTGGTGTGAAGCAAGAGTTCCATTTTGTTGAAAAATAGGATTCGAGTCTATGGCTACATCACAGTTTATTGATCCACCTGTTGAGGGACATCTGGTTTGTAGGTAGCTTTTTGCAGCATGGCCCTTCATCAACTTCAAGCCTTCTCAGAGTTGGCCCATGTATCCCCACCCCTCCCTGTCTGCTTCCCCCAAGTGGTTGCTAGTGCCAAGAGGGTCAGTGTGCTCCCCCTGACCTGGGAACCTTCTGGGCATAGGGGTATCTCCCTAGGGAGCTCCCTCCCACCCAGGAAAGCACACTGGGCAGGCCCAGGACCCAGTGGTAAGCTCAGCTGAATGGATGAGGCAGGACAGGCCTTGGGAGCAGTTCGCTAGGAGGGGAAACCGAGCTGCCTGCCGAGCTGGGAGCCTCAGAGGCAGCCAGGAGCTATCAGCCCACAAGGATCTCAGATCCTACCCCACTTTCTGAAGAGCTCCATGGCTTGGCCGGCACCAGGTGACTGAGGATGGCATCCTGGAGGCCCCACCTCTTCCCCTCCTGGTGTCCAGGGTTGCCACTACCCACTTCCTCACAGCTCAACTTGTGTTTGTTCCTTCTTGGGGTCTGCCTTCCTGCTGGGACTCCTGGGGAGGCTGGCATATCATTCCCCGGGAGGGAGTCGACAGGAGCCCAGGAAGAAAATGGAGGCAGTCCCCTCCCCCAAGTTGACCTCACTGCCGTCCACCCACAGGAACATGCCCATCACATGGAGGAGGACATTAAGGCACAGGTGAGAGCAGTGTGGCAGGCACAGGTGAGAGCAGTGTGGCAGGCACAGGTGAGAGCAGTGTGGCAGACAGTGGGAAAAGCCACCTCCCAGGGCTCTGGGCTGCCCTCCTGAGTGTCCTGGGATGGGAGACAGAGACCCCAGGGTGACAGAGACAGCTTATCAGGCTGTGGAAGGGGCTGTTTTCTAAGATAAGGAGACCACAGTAATTCGATGCTGCTCCCTGCCAGATGGTGCCTTCTGAAATGTGCCCTGCTAACCCTCACAGCTCAAGTCCACAATGGGAGGAACACCTAACACCTGCCTAGGATGGCCAGGTGGATGAGAGCAAGCCGAAACTCAGGGTGAGGTCACTGGAGAGTGTGGTCTGGGCAGGGTTTGAGGGCTCAGTTGAGGCCAAATGTTCTGATTCCCTCCTGGGTTATGCTCCTCTCCTGGGACCTGCTACCCTGGTTTCCTCCATCTCCACCCCCTAACCGAGTACTCCTCGCCTCCTTTCCTACTCTCCCGTGTGGGCCCAGGGCCTCAGCCCACATAGCATCAGTCCCTAAGTTGTAAATTTCCCCATATTCATTCCACAAAGACCTTCGTCTGCACAAGCACATCTGTCTCTTTGTCTTCCAAAACCAGAAGCCCCATCTCTCTGACCAGCCCTCCACAGCTGGGCAAAGTCCATCTGCCACTGTTGGGGGCCAAAACACCCCAACATTGTCCCACTGAGAGCTCTCTCAAACCTGTAGCCCCTCTGCAGGAAATGCTGAAGACACTGCTTTTACAGCTGCCCTCTCCTCCCACTGGGCCGGAGCATTCACCTCTGGGTGCCCTCAACCCCGGAGCCATCTGCTACCTGGCAGCCACCTAAGCCACATGCCCTGCTGTCCGCACATCTATGGCAGCTTACCTCACTGAGGGCCAGCACCAAAGTCCCCAGAGTCCAGCCCTGTCCTCCTCACTGCTCCTGGATCCCTCACAGTCCTGGGCCTCAGTCTCTCCATCTGCAGTATGGCTGTCCCTCTATCATCCCCAGCCTGCCACCCAGAACCCAGGGCAGGAATCTAGAATCATCTTGATAGTCTGGCCTCTCCTCCACCTTTTCAGACCTGGACCTTTGGTGTGATCCAAAGGAGACTGTCCACCAGGCATTGGTCCCTCCCCTGCCTGTTGAGGACAGAGTTTTGTGGGTAAAAAGCAGGCCCATGCCTGTCTAGCCTGTGTGCTGGGAGCTGATCTCACCTGAGTCTTCAGCCTCATTCTTCCATCTTTCTCACCTCCCAAGGATGGAGCACCTGCAATGCAGGAGAGGATGGGGGTGGGCAGTGGCCCCACCATGGCCATACCCAGGAGCCTGCTGCTTCTCAGCTGGAATGTGCATCTTTCCCTCCCAGGGCTGTCTCTGACCTGCCCCAGAACCCCAGGTGCCTCTTACAGGCTGGGCTGGGGCCCTTCATTCACACAGCACCTCCCTGGGATGCCCTTCTCTCTACCAAAAATCAGCAATACCCTCAGGGCAGGGCTGCTGCCGCCATACCTCCTGAGACTCCCTAGCCACCCCCGGGCCACATACCCACTCAGGGAACTCAGTGGACCTGGTAGGCAAACATCTGTCACACACACAGTGAAGGGGCACAGCGTAAGTGGGTGAGCAGCTGCCAACAGCTGTTGGCCCTGGCATCCTCAGGGAAGGTAATCAGCACTTCAGTAGCTGGGGCCCTTCCAGGATGCAGTTCAGTACAGCAGCCCTGAGGCATCATTGACCCAGACAGTGGGCCTCAAAAAACTACCTCCAAGTGGGAGGCAGCTCAGCTCCATGGTGTCCCTGCAGTGAAAGACCAGCTGTTCCTGCTGGTTTGGACCAGGCTTGGGACCTCTTTGGGTGAGATATGACACATGAGGAAGGTACCCCGGAATCTGGCACACCAGCCCTTGACCCCCACCCATGGGAGGCACAGTGGGCATTGCCACCTTACACACACACCACCAAAGGCCACAGCAGGCCCCGAGAGAAGAAGGATGTGACCAAGAGCCTAGGTTTCCACCACACAACTCCCAAATCAGGGTCAGAGGTCAGTATTTTTAGTTTTGCCAACCTACCTCTGTTCCAGGGGCTCAACTCTGTCATTGTAGTGGGACAGATTCTGTCACAGTCTGAGAATGAACGGACATGGCTGCATGCCCATAAAACTTCACTGATGGACATGAAAAATGTTGATTTCAAAGGTTGTGAAGTATGATTCTTCTTTTGATTTGTTTGAACATTTGGAAATGTAAAATTCATTCTCAGCTCATGGGCCATAAAAGAACAGGTGGGGACAAGTTACATTTTGCCAACCTTTGGTAAAAATGGAGCTGAGGGCAGGGAAAGATGGGGTGGGGCAAACCCAACCTCCTCACAGCAGAGATTTGCCCCAGGAGGGGTCCCTCTCAGCACCCCATTTCCCATCCCTCATCTTGGCTTCAGGAGCAGTTCAGGTGGCAGATGAGGGATCAGAACAGCCCTCAGCAACAAGAAGGAAGGAGCTGCAGGGCCAGGCAGGCATGTAGATGGATCTCACTCAGCAGTGCACGCTCCAGGAGCCTTTCCATTAAGCTGAGCACAGGATTGACCAGACCTGGCAGTGCCTAGGGTGGACAAGGCTCTGCAGCCTGCATCTTAGATGGAAATTCCTCACAGCAGTTGGTTACAAAAAACACACACTGAGAAAAAGAGCAAAGTACAAATAGGACACCAGGTCTGGCCAGTTGGGTCTCAAAGGCCAATGGGGTGAGGAGGTCCAGCTGGGCCCACAGGACAGACTGGTATGGACTTCTGCCTGCAGGGACCCTGGGACCCCCACCTCACAGAGGAAAATGCAGGCCGCTGGGAGGAAGCAGTGATAATAACCAGGGGAGCACAGCAGAGCTGGAGCCACAGAGCAGGTGAAGACCCCGGCTGCTTCCACCTGAGGGCGGAGAAGCTGGGGTGACAGCACATCCCCAGGGGCAGAGGCATACAGGTGGCTGCTGGACACTGTTGAGATCCATCCATATGACCGCCTGAGCCTGCATCTTCTTCCTTCTTATAGCTGATGTCCGTTCTGCTCCCTTGCTCTCCCCCTGGACTGTTCCTGAAGCCAAAATGAAGGATGGGGAGGCGGGTGCTGAGAGCGACTCCTTCTGGGGTGAACCCACACTGGGAGGATGCTGGGCTTGGCCAAACCTCTCCCCTCGTCTGAGTTTCATTTCAGCCAGAGGCTGGCAAAGTACAACCTTTCTCCACTTGTGTTTGGGCCAACTGTGAGCCAAGAATGGATTCTACATTTCCAAAGAATTGAACCAATCAAGAGGGGAATTATACTTCAGGACACTTTAAAATTGGTCACAAGAATGATACAGTGGACTTTGGGGACATGTGGGAAGAGTGGGAGGGAGGCAAGGGGTCAAAGACCATAAACATGGTGCAGTTTGCTTGGTGATGGGTGCACCAAAATCTTACAAATCAACACTAAATAACTTACTCATGTAACCAAATGCCATCTGTAACCCAATAACTTATGGAAAAATAAAAAATAACAATAAAATAAAATAAACTGTTTGTGTCCATAAGTATTTTGGAAGTGCAGCCATGCCCATTCATTCACAGGTTGTCTGTGGAAGATTTCTCATGCTCAACTGTAGATCTGAATGGTCGCCTAGACTAGGGGGGGTTTCGGAAAGGCTGGAGAAAATAGGGAAAGATTGCCAATGAGTGCAAGGTTTCTTTTAAGGAGCATAAAAATGTTGTAAAATTATATTACAATGATTATTTGTCTATCCAGTTAAGATACTAAAATAATTTGAAGTTTACACTTTAAATGAGTGAATTAAATAATGTACAAATTATATCTCAATAAAGCTATGGAAAGTTAAAAGTATATGTAGTATGCATACAAAAATACTACTTATTTTTATAAATGAGTGAAATTCTGTCATTTGCCAAAACATGGATGAATTTAGAGGACATCATGCTAAGTAAAATAAGCCAGACACAGAAGGACAAATATCTTATAATATCATTTCAATGTGAAATGCAAAAATGTGCACTCATAGAAGTGGGAGTAGAATGGTGGTTTATCAGAGGCTGAGCACGGCGGGAAGGGGTTGGGAAAAGGGGAAATGTTCAATGGGACAATGCTTCAGTGAGGAGAAATACATTCTGGTGATACGGTGCACAGCAAAGTGACTGCAGCAACTCATAATGTAGTGCATATCTTAAAATTGCTAAAATAGTACATTTTAAATGTTTCTCCATAATCTAATATATATCTGAGGTGAAGGATATGTTATTTGGCCTAATTTGCTTATTTCACAATATTTACATGTATTATACCACATTGTACATCATATTTATCAATAAAAACAAAATTTTAAAAAGTGAGAATAAAAGATGTGCTAGATCTTCATCTAAAGACATTTCTGAGAAAAGTGTTACCTGTTTTCTTTCAGAAGAAATTCACACTTAATAGATATTATGGTAACTACAGTAAGACAAATAATTTTGGCCATCAGACTTTTATCATGATAAGGTAAAGGTTCTTCATGCTTCTATTTTGAATAATATTTTCCCCCTAGAATCACAAAGTGTGAGTGCCTTTCATTTCAGAGGTCGAGCCCTAAATGGTTTAGTCAATTACATCATGCATTCTGAAATAAGTACTGGTACATTTGTGAAGGTAGTATATATCATTGTGTTTTTAATTTAACTAGCATATAAGTCTACTTTTCCAGTTAAGAGTCTATATTTTATAGAGGCCCTCCATATATATAAGTGCTTTTCTGATAGTATATCCACTAAATTTCAAAAATATGTTAAGGAACAATTTTGCATTTATTTTTTATTAGTGTTATTATTTTTTAAGGTTAATCAAGTGAAGCAGTGGGAGTGGAGAAGTAACAGCTTTTATCTTTATATGTTGGTGTTACAAGGCTATATGTGACAGGCTATGTATTTGCTGAATTGAAGAAACAAAATTAAATATTTATTTCATATTTCATTAGATTTAGGGATGATGATTAAATCAAGATTGTGACTAGACTGAAAGCACCACATCATGAATCGCTTGGAAACAATATTTTGCCTGTGTATTATATTGACAGAAGCTTTTATTGTGGCAATATGGCTCACAACTGAAATATGTGAAAAATGAAGAGGAAAAAAGACAGTATTTGTTATCAAGGGATATTTAGGCCTGAGACACATTATGCAAATATTCAAAACATACAATTTTTAAGATTAGATTTAAAAAGTATATTGAAGCAGAGCATTTTTAAAAAGACATAATATGTACTATGAAAGTCCTAAGTTAGAAAAGTTAAAATACTAACAATGAGAAAATAATGCTTCTTGGGTAGCTTAAAATCGAATGTGAGACAAAAAGTTACTCAGAACTTTTTCTAAGATTAAAAACATGCATATGGTTTCTTTGATATAAAATGAAATAGATGTCTGAATATAACTTTAATAGAATAGTGGAGACGAGGGCAAAGGGGAGGTGTATGCAGAATAAAGCGAACTTATTATTCTAACAGTGAGAAGGACAGAGTTGAATGATTGCTCCTAGAGACAAGGGATTTTGATGTGTAAGTTAATGACAAACCTTTTGTCTGCAAGTTAAAAAATGTAACTTAAACCTGGTGAAGGAATAAAGGATGGTGGTGGAGGGGATGATTCTTTGTACATGAAACTGCTTTTAATGACTAATGAATACAGTTCAAATGATTTTATGGAGACCCTTTTGTATTTGATATTTCTGAACTGCTTTTCTTTTTGTATTTGCTCCATTTTTACCTACTTGAACAATTTTTACCCACAAACTTTAGATAAAACTGCAACCAAATGTTCCAACACGATGTGAGCCCTAAAAGCACTTACAGCTGGGGGAGTAGGGGAAAAGGGGTTTCTCTTTCAACAAATGCATATTAATCTCAGTGAAAACTCAGAAGTTTAAACATGGTCCTTGGGTCATGTGGCTACCCCAGGACCAATCATTGCACCACACATAGGAGATAATCTAAAAAACCAGGCTGGAGTTAAGTTTCTCTGGTGGAGTTTCCGCTTTAGAAATCAGTTTTGTCAGGCTTTGTGTTTTCATGTTATAGACATGATAGCCATATATCCATCTATTCCACTTCCAGTAGAGATGAAATCCTCAAAGCATATACCCATTCAGAGGATTTTACATGAATCTTCATAGCAGCTTTACTTGCAATAGCCAAAACCTGAAAACTGTCCAAATGTCCATGGACAGGTGAATTTTTGACTGATAAACTTACTATGTATATAATGAAATAATACTCCATAGTAAGAACAGAACAATTGATAGATGTAGCAACAGGAATAAATCTCAAAAATAGTGATGCAGAGTGATCAGAAAGTATATGTACTCTATAATTTCATGTATTGGAAATAAAAACTCATGGATACAGACTGAAAGTGGATCAGTGTTTGCCTGTGGATGGGATGGGGATAGGCAGGAGAAAGTGAGCAAAAAAAAAAAAAAAAAAAAAAAAAAAACAGGAAACGGGGTAAAGGTAATTGATATGTTAGTTATTTTAATATGTTGTTGGTTTTATAGAGCTACAAATGCCAAGAATTATCAAAAAGAACAATTGAAGTATGTGCAGTTTATTGTATGTAAATAAACCTTTTACAAATTAACTGATACGTCTGGGCATGGTGGCTCACGCCTGTACTCCCAGCACCCTGGGAGGCCGAGGCAGGCAGATCACAAGGTCAGGAGATCGAGACCATCCTGGCTAACATGGTGAAACCTCGTCTCTACTAAAAATACAAAAAAATTAGCTGGGCATGGTGGCAGGTGCCTGTAGTCCCACCTACTCAGGAGGCTGAGGCAGGAGAATGGCGTGAACCTGGGAGGTGGAGCTTTCTGTGAGCCGAGATCGCACCACTGCATTCCAGCCTGGGCGACAGAGCAAGACTCTATCTCAAAAAAAAAAAAAAAAAAAAATTAACTGATACAAATGGACTCACATGACCAGAAAGCTCTTGAAAAACTCTCCCGTTTTCTCCCGTTTTTATTCTTCTATGACTTTATAGACTGTGTTAACACATTTCTCATCTTACTGATCTTTTATGTCCACATTTCTCCAGGTAAATATAACTATCACCATAATTTATTGGTTTCTCTTTAGTTCATTAGTAATTATGAGCAATGTACTGAAATGTTAAAGATATATTCATGCATTCAGAATCCTCTGCTCTCTGATCCGCATAATAGGTGAATTATGCTATCAATAATCACACAGAATATTGCTACTTTTTTTTTTTTTGAGATGGAATCTCGCTTGGTCACCCCGGCTGGAGTGCAGTGGTATGATGCTGGCTCACTGCAACCTCCACCTCCTGGTTCAAGCAATTTTCCCACCTCAGCCTCCTGAGTAGCTGGGATTACAGGCATCCGCCATCATCCCCAGCTAATGTTTGTATTTCTGTTAGAGACAAGGTTTCACCATGTTGGCCAGGCTGGTCTTGAACCCCTGACCTCAGGTGATCTAACCACCTCGGCCTCCCAAAGTGCTGAGATTACAGGCATGAGCCATCACGCGGGGCCAGAATATTGCAAATAGCTACAATTAACCCTGATCTGGACACCCTGAGTTGATCCTAACTTTGTAAAAGAGGGTAGCACCATGAAACTATAAAATTGGACTAATAATAAGTAACATAGAATGTTTTCAGTATAAGAAAATACTATACTAAGCAAAAAAAAAAAAAAAAACTGGAGGAAATATATTTTCTGACTTCATATTATACTACAGAATTACAGTAACCAAAAGAGTATGGTACTGGCATAAAATCAGACCCATAGATCAATGGAACAGAAGACAGAACCCAGTAACAAATCTACATTACAGTGAATTCATTTTTGAAAAAGGTGCCAAGAACATACACTGCTGGTAAATGGTGTTGAATAAGCTGGACATCCACATGCAGAAGAATGAAATCAGACCACTATCTATCACCATATACAAAAGTAAAATCAAAGTGGATTAATGACATAAAGCTAAGACCTCAAACTATGAAACTAGTCCAAAAAAAACATTGGGGAAAATCTCCAGGACACTGTTCTGTACAAAAATATCTTGAGCAATACCCCACCACATTAGCACAAGCAACCAAAGCAAAAATTGACAAATGGATCACATTAAATTAAAAAGCTTAGCAGTGAGCCGAGATCGCGCCACTGCACTCCAGCCTGGGCGACAGAGCGAGACTCAGTCTCAAAAAAAAAAAAAAAAAGCTTCTGCACAGAAAATGATAAAATCAATAAAGTTGAGAGACAATCCACAGAATGGGAGAAAATATTTGCAAACTACTCATCTGACAAAGGATTAATAACCAGAATATATAAAAAGCTCAAACAACTCTATAAGAAACAATTTAATAACCTGGTAAAAAAGGTGGGGTGGGGCAAAAGATTTGAATAGATATTTTTCAAAAGAAGACCTATATGAGCCATCAGTAGGCAATTTCTTAGAAAAAAAGGTGCTCAATATCACTGATCATCAGAGAAACGCAAATCAAAACTACAATGAAATATCATCTCACCACAGTTTAAATGACTTGTATGCAAAAGACAGGCAATTACAAACGCTAACAAGGATGCAGAGAAAAGGGAATGCTTGTACACTGCTGCTGGGAATGTAAGTAAAACCACTAAGGAGAATAGTTTGGAGGTTTCTCAATAAATTAAAGTTGAGCTATCATATGATCTAGCATTCCTACTGCTGGGTGTATACCAAGCATAAAGAAAATCAGTATGTCAAATACATATCTGTACTCCCGTGTTTGTTGCAGCACTGATTACAAAGCTAAGATTTGGAAGAAGCCATAGTGTCCATCAACAGATGAATGGATAAAATAAGATCCAGTCATTCTCAGTAACACTGATGGAACATCATGGATCATTATGTTAAGTGAAATAAGCCAGAAACAGAAAGACAAATGTCACATGTTCTCACTTATTTGTGGAATCTAAAATCAAAACAAATTCATGGACATAGAGAGTATAAGGATGGTTATCAGAGGCTGGGACAGGTAGTGGTGGGGGTCGTGGGAAGGTGGGGATGGTTAATGTAGTAATTGTCATATGTGGTTACTGGGTACTTGCAATGTGGATACTATATGATTGAGGAACTAAATTTTATTTAGTTTTAATTATGTTAAATTAAACTAAGTTAAATAATCACAAACAGCTAGTGGTTACCATATTACAAAGTACAGGTCTAGATAAACCACAACTAAGTATCAGTCTTCAGACAACTATATGCTCACTTTACTGAGTGACCTATGAAAGATTACCAAAGTGAAGTACATATATTTAGCAGATCAGTTAATAGACAAAAGTCAACTTTACAAACTTAGCTGGCCATCTTCCATTTTGGCTTTTGGATAGTTAAGGATTAGTTGTGTTGCTTGCTCCCATTTTGCATGTGTGTCTTCCCAAGTCTAAAATGAAGGCATTTATCACTTGAAAGCAACTTCAAGTCTAGAGCTAAACATCAATCAGCAACAGCCAAGTTTCAAACTTGATGTATATTAAGTACTCAGATATTACACTTGTAATATGCACATATCTTGGATTTACTTCAAAAGCTATTCCTGATCACACATTATGTAACAAGAGGCTTCCAAAATAAGGGTGAGCGCCTGGGAGGGGTGTTTCTGTTGCCAAGGGCACACCTCAGTGTTTCCTGCAGTGGGATGCTCAGTGCGCCTCAGCAGTACCATCACTCTTTTCTGAAATGCTGCTCTTCCTAAGCAAATACAACAGCAAATCAAGTTACTGCACTTAGAGCCCTCCTGCCAAAGGAGAACCTGATAAGCCCCACCCCAAAGGCAGAATAGGAGGAGCAGAGCAAATGCTTCAAATGATAAAGCCAAAAACTTCCTTTCACTAACCTCCCAGGAAAGGTACTTATCTAGGACTCTACATGTCCACAGCATAAAATAGCTACGTCAACCTATAATTTACTCAAAACAAATGCCAATGTGTGTAAACTTCACTATCTACAATTTAGGTAGAGTAAATTACATAATCATAACTGATAGTAACATATACTGCCAGTTAGTTTTAAAATGTATAGCATATTAACAACTCAGCGGGAGACTAACAATTATTTCAAATGCTTTTTATTTTCATCTTACTTCGTTCAGAAAAGGATTTCAAGTAACATACTTGCATTTCCCCTGTAAACTTTCAAAGTAGTAACCTTAAATACATTCTCACAATCAGATGCCATCTGCTTTGAAGCAGGCTGAGTAAAAAAACACTACTCACATTTACCTGTTGACATTATATTGCTGACAGAGGCAAACTCCATGAATGTGTAATAGTTGGGCAACAGGTTATGCACTGACACTTCATCCACCCCACACCGGATATCTGCTTCCTCACAGAGGTGGCAGAAACAGGATATGGCAACTGAACAGCTTCAGTGTCAGGGTTCCACAGAAACATGTACAGGGCCACTTCTAGTTTGGTCTGCGCTTGTCGGCAAATCAGGGGGTTCCGCTGCATCCTGCTGCACTATCCTGACCGTCAAGGGTGGAAGACATATATTTGCAACTTGACTAATTTTATGTATAAAACCCAACAATGCAATAAACTCTGTGTGTGTGTGTGTGTGTGTGTGTGTGTGTATCTCAGCATATAACTCACAAAAGCTTTCTCCTTTAATCATTATAGGAATGTTTCAAACCTCAAAATACCTTGTCCAAGTGAGAAATGAGATTATGTAGACCAACATAAAACTACTACCTGTCCAATTTCAAATCAAATAGGTATTCTTCCATTCCAGATTCCAGAAATGTAAACCGATTCTAACATGGACAGGTGAAACACCGTAACATAAATCTACGGTAACAATATAATGTACTTCCCAATCAATTAGAAATGATAAAAAAAGAGGAAGTAACAGGAAATTCTATCTATTTGCTATAGGGAAGTAATAAAATAAGTACACTGCAGCACTCATTGAAACAAGGTCATAAACAAGAACTAAATATTGCTGTAGAAGATATACTTGATTCTGAATTACCTATTCCCCAAACACGAAATGGAGAAAATAATTAACAAAATAAAAGCAAGTTCTACAAGTAAAATAGACAATAGTAAATACCATACTGCTTAGATGTTTTTTCTTAACAAGGTTATATTAAAAATTAGGGATAAAAAAAGTTTTGCTTTGGAAAATCAACTCTTCTGTAATGATCTGATATTTTCACTTGAAATATGATTTATATTTAAAAGAAATTACACACACAAACACAAATCACAGAAACACTTATCTTTAACATGAAGCAAAATACTTTGTTTTTATCCCTGTAACTCTGTACCTTTGTTAGCTGGTACAAATTCTACACTTCTGTGGTATGAATGGTTTCTTATGGGGTGGAGGTTTATAATAATTATAGTTATCAGATATAGCTTGTGTCAAGTGCTATTTACACATCCTTTTATTTAACCCTCACAACAACTCTGGGGCAGGAATTATTACTGTCCCCATTTTAAAGTTGAGGAACTGAGGAACAAGGATGTTAAGAAGTTGCCCAATGTTCTCCAAAGAGCAGTGATAGAACTAGAGCCTAAGCAGTTTTTCACTATGACACTATATTACCCAGATGAAATTTACCAAAGTTATTCAGAAAACAAATAGAGCACATGAGATGATACAGGAAAATTACGAAAGAAGCTGACCATAGAGGAGTTCCCTTTTCCCTTCTGGAGAGAGGCTCCAGGAGTACGTAGCAACTCTTCATGACCCATGGACATTTGACTAGTATTTCCACTAGAAGGAATATCACATCCTACCCCATAAAAAAGGAGAAAGTGACAGGAACTTCTATCTGCCTGCTAGAAAAAAAGAAATAAATAAGCTTTAATGAAGCACTGACAACCAAGAGGAATAAACACTTATTTGAGTTGTCTTCCTGTTTGAGATTCTCCTAAAAAACCTCTCCTCTCAATGTCTATGCCCCAACTTGAAGGAGATTCACTAGAAACCCATTAGAACAAATAAGGTTTACTTAATGTCTTTAAAATTTCTTTCAGTTTCCCATTCTCTAAATCATCAGAAACAGTAGATTCTACAAATATAAATTAAGTCTCACATAAACATAAATAAAACATCAACAATGTAAAACTACTGTATGAAAACTGTAATTCCATCTCAACGACAAATATTTTTTTTCCGTAAGATTTTATACTATGCCATGTTGGGATAACCAGAAATTGACTCTTAAGTTTTTCTGGACCAGTAATTAACCCTGGTATATACACCAAGTATGTCACAAGAGTGACTGCGCCTACCAGGGCACTAGGAATTCATTACTGGATTCCTCATACTCGCATTCTGGAGATTACACCATAGGCAAGGGCATGAAAGTCTGAAGTCTAATCTCTTTCTGTATCTTTGGAATAATGCCAAATTCCACTACATTAACACATCAAATAAGCCATATGTGGATAAACCCACGTCACTATTAGTCTATTTCCGAAAAGAGGCAATTTATTAATAATAAGCTGTAAAACACTGAAAAGGATATGAGTTTCACACATTTAAGGTTTTTCACAGTTATGCTTCTAGTACCAGATAAAACCTCATTAAATCAAGTACTCTGAAAACTAGGCCATAACAGAATTCCTAAATTGATTAATTACGGAAACTATATTTTAAAAGAAATTTAAGGCTCTTCTCTGTCCTCCACAACCTCATCATGTTTCAATAGTTCAGAATCAAAACATTTCACTCCACCGCAACGAAGAAGTCTCCTGATACTTTCAAGAAGTGAAACCCTTATTGGAGGAATAGAAATAAATCTAGATTGAGGACCCTCAACCTTTTCCCTTTTGCTTCTTGACAGAAAATTCTCTGGACTAGTCTAGCCATGAGATCTAGGTCTTTATGATTTCTCAGAGCTATGATTCTAGAACTGGACAAAAACTAATTAAATCAAGTACTCCCAAATCTACAACATAATAGAATTCTTAAATTAATTATAGAAGCTATGTGTTAAAATAAATGTTATGTATGAATTATGTCTTATGTATGAACTTGAGAGTAAAGATAGAATATGCTCCTCAGGCTACTTTAGTTATAGCAGCCCCCACTTTTCCTAGGTCTGCCCCATAGAGACCTAATTAACTCAACTAGAACTAGAATTCATCAATAGTGTGGTTTTAAGGCCAAAGCCTCAGAAAAATTTTTAAAATGCTGATTTGCCAGCCACTGTCCTTTGCACATACATATCCTTTTGAGAACATTGGGAAGAAGGAGCAGCTGAAATAGAACCTAATTTGGCTATAAAACACTTCTTAATCTCTCCCCATTACCATTCCAAATATTCTTCCATTTTTTAAAGATGTCATTTTGCTTACCTTATTTTTAAGAAGAAATTTATTCCTGCAGATCAAAATTTCCCGCAACCACTTGAGAATTTCTGTGCTACTAAGCATTTGATGACTAGTTAATTTCTTGCAGATGTAAAAAAGCATTTGTGAGCTGCAGTAACATAAAGTTCATTGTTACTAGCATCATCAATAACTTAATGCAGATATAACCAGACATAAGAATGGCATTCTCTCATAACGAATACAAGTTTAGAGAAGCTTAGTTTCCCTTGTAGGGCTTTAGAGAAACAGTTATCAAAGTGTCAACAGCATTATAATCAAAGGAAGTATGTCCATAGGTTATAGAAAAAAAGCAAGTATTTATTTATAAGCTCCCTATGTTTCATTAAATTCCCAGTGTTTCTATCCATGTAACTCATCCTTGCAGTGGACATAAGAAGAAACAATAAACCATATGCACAGCAGAGACTGCCTATAAACCCAGTGCTCCACAGTGGGGGTCTGCAAGCTACCATCCACAGACCAAATCCAGCCTATCACTTGCTATTGTATATAAAGTTTTAGTTAAACACAGCCATGCCCGTTAATTCACATGTCTGTGGCAACTTTCATGCTCCAAAGGCAGAACTGAATGGTTATGACAGAAACTGTATGACCCACAAAGCCTAAAATATTTATTATCTGGTCTTCTAGAGAAAAATTTTCTGATCCCTACTCCAGAGCTGCACTGTCTAACATGGTAGCCACTAGCCAGCCACACATGGCTATTGAGCACTTTAAGTGTGGCCTGTTCAAATTGAAATGTGCTGTAAGGATAAAAGACACACCAAAGTTTGAATACTTTATTAAAAAAAGAGAATGAAATGTCATTAAAAACTTTTATATTGATTACATGTTAAAATTATATTATAGATAATATACACTGGATTAAATAAAACATTATTACAATTAATTTTACCTGCTTCTTTTTACTCTTTAATGTAGTAAGTAAAAAAACTTAACATATGGGGTTCTCATTATATTACTAGTGGAGAGCACTACTCTAGAGTAAGGTTTAATTCGGCTGCCAAGTAACAGAGCATACCCATTCTTATAAGATAATGGCAAATGTCAGGTTTACACATTTACATTTTCCTCAGTGTGGTGACTTCATGCTTATTAAAATGTAATGATTTATATAATCTAGGAAGTAGACCACAAAATTCTGTATATATTTTTTCTTCTAAGCAGGTGTCCATTATTAATTCATTCATTAAAAGCATTGGTATTACAGAAAGTTTACAAAAGATCATAGTTTAAAAAACTGAAAAAACAGTATTGTTACAAAATTTTATCATTCTAGGCTTATGACTATGAAAATCTATTAAAATACAGTAGTAACCACATTAAAATCTGAAAAAAGTAATGTATCAAACGACAGTACTTATGTTTGGGTGACAAAATTTAGCACTATTCTTAAAATTTATTTTCTAAATTGCTATGATACTTTTCTTATAGTTAAAGCAAGAAATTCTAATAATTTGAAGTCAAATAAAATACAAAACCATAAAACCCAGTTTTACAATATAGTAAGTACTATAGAGTTAATATTTCAA
Organism: Trachypithecus francoisi; assembly: GCF_009764315.1. Taxonomy (NCBI): domain Eukaryota; kingdom Metazoa; phylum Chordata; class Mammalia; order Primates; family Cercopithecidae; genus Trachypithecus; species Trachypithecus francoisi. Next base: position 86,331,351 of record NW_022681455.1, on the reverse strand, counting down.
GACAAAAAATACAGAAGAAAATTTAAAAGTTCAATTGAAAAAATAAAAGTACATATACCTAATCTCCCAGAGTGTTTCTACAGGAACATCAGGATTCCACAAATCAATGCTATCTAACTGATGAAGAGCCAGCAGAACCTGAATTTTTTTAAAAAGAGAAAGACAAAGAGAAGACTCACGCAAACATTTTTGGTAAACATAACACTGGAGTACTTATTTTATAAATGCTAAGAAATTGAGCTATTTCATTTGTCGTTTCAATATATAGTAAAAGGTTAAGAGAGAAAGTCTTGTGAACACAAACCTCTAGGAAATAATACAGACAGAATGAAATCATTTTATTCCCATCATTCTTACTCTAACTGCCAGGTACATATAAAGCTAAATGATGAATTCAGAACAATATATAACTGTAAAAACTACTTTAAGAAATAAGCAAAATAATTTCAATAGATATTAAAGAACTCTATGAAACAAAAAGGTAATCCCCAAGTAAGAAGGGTTTGCCAAAATTAATACACAGAGTAAAAGTAAAAACTGTCTTACTTGCCACAAAACCTCTTGTAACAGAAAAGAGCAATTATTTTTCAAAATCAAGAAAGAGGAAGCACATGAATTTTGTATTTCATAGGAGATTATCCATTCTAAAGTATGTCAATTGACCATAGAACTGAAATTGGAATTTGGCTCAGAGAACATTAACAGGAATTAAATAATTCACTAAAATATTTAACATATAAATAGATTATTACATAAATTAAAACCATCAAAGATATAAAGAATAAAATGTAAACTCTTTATTCCAACTGATCCTATCTTAACTCTAATTCTACAGTCCCATCTCACATTACTCCCACCACCCTTCCACCCCCAACCCAGCAAACACTGTGAAGGTCTGGACGTTTCTTTCAGTCCTTGCTCAGCGTATCAACATACAAAGGCCAGACCCACATAATCTTATTTCAAACATTTTTATTGTAATTACTTTGAGGTATTTAATGAAAACTGCAATTGTGAGATTCTTAAAAAGCTATTAATTTATAACTCTCATATCAAGAAAAAACAACACAAATTAAAAATCAAATTTACTACTATTGTACAAAACCTTGGTACTGTTGCTAGTTTTTTCAAGTGACAAATTCACTATATTTTTGTTTGATAAAACTTTAAAAGCATATATTGAAAGAAAAGCCTTTTCCCTACTTTGATTTTCTTTCCATGTTCCCTTCTTCTTTTTGTATTTTCCACATTTTAACAAAGCCATAACACAGTATACTCACTTGACGTTTCATATTTTTCCATACTGCTGTGTGATCTATAAAGGTTTTTGTTTGTTTTCCTTTCTTTTTTTTTTTGAGATGGCGTCTCAGTCTTTTGCCCAGGCTGGAGTGCAGTGGCGGCTCACTGTAAGCTCTGCCTCCTGGGTTCATGCCACTCTCACGCCTCAGCCTCTCAAGTACCTGGGATGACAGGCACCGGCAACCACGCCCGGCTATTTTGTTTTTGTATTTTTAGTAGAGACAGGGTTTCACCACGTTAGCCAGAACGGTCTCAATCTCCTGATCTTGTGATCCACCCGCCGTGGCCTCCCAAAGTGCTGGTATTACAGGTGTGATCATCGTGCCCGACCGATCTATATATTTTTTTGAGATGGGGTTTCACTCTGTCTCCCAGGCTGGAGTGCAGTGGCGCCATTTTGGTTCACTGCATCTTCTGCCTCCCGGGTTTAAGCAGTTCTCTGCCTCAGCCTCCCAAGTACTGGGATTGCAGGTGCCCATCACGACCCCTGGCTAATTTTTTTTTTTTTTTTTTTGTATTTATAGTAGAGACAGGGTTTCACCATTTTGGCCAGGCTGATCTTGAATTCCTGACCTCATGATCCACCATCTCAGCCTCCCAAAGTGCTGGGATTACAGGTGTGAACCATGACGCCCCGGCCCTATATAGGTTTTAATGAATGTTCAACAGCTCATTAAGTTTAAATACCATTCTCATTACTGAATATTAACCTTTTCTCCTCTTAGTAAATAAAGTTCTCCTAACATTTTCCTATTATAATTAAGTGCAATAAGTACCTATGTGTGCAGCTTTTTCCTTTTGAGTTATATTCATACGACTTTTAAAGTCATAGAAATTGAATTATTTGTACAAAAAAAGAAATGTTTGTATAGTTCCTGCCAAATAGCCTTCCAGAAAGACTGCAAGAAATGTATCAATTTATGGGACCAATAGCAACATAAACAAATATGGAAGCAATGACTACTTAATAAGTGCTAAACGATTTTTTTTAAAAATAAAGTCTCGCTCTTGTCCCCCAGGCTGGAGTGCAATGGCACGATCTTGACTCACTGCAACCTCCACCTCCCGGATTCACCCGCCTAGGCCTCCCAAAGTGCTGGGATAACAGACGTGGGCCATTGCACCGGGCCAAAACATTTTTTATAAACATTTTTACTGAAGTATATATAAACATTTTTACAGTACATACAGTAGGATGGCTATAACCAAAAAGACACATTGTAACAAGTGTTACCAAGGATGCAGAAATAATAAAAGCTTCATACATTGTTACTGGGAATATAAAATGATACCGCTGCTTTGGAAAAGAGCTTGACAGTTCCCCAAAAGTTCAACAGAGTTCCCACATGACTTAGCAGTTCCACTCCTATACTTAGGAGATTTATGTCCACATATAGACTTTTACACAAATGTTCATAGCAGCATTATTCATAATAGCCATAAAGTGGAAACAACCCCAAATGTCCACCAACGGATAACTAGATGAACAAAACAGAGATCCATACGATCAAGTATTTGGCAATAAAAAGAAAGGAAATACTGATTCATACCACAACATAAATGCACCTTGAAAACATTAAGTCAAGGCAGCCAGACATAAAAGGCCACATATTCTAGGATTCCATTCATGTGAAACATTGAAAACAAACAAATCCATAGAGACAAAATAGATTACTAGTTGGTAGGGATGAGGGAATGGGGAGTCAAGTTTCTTTCTGGGGTGATAAAAATGTCATGGATTAGAGAGTAGTGATAGCTGCACAATTGTGTGAATAAGAACTACATAAAATGGGCAGCTTGAGGGAATATGAATTATGTCTCAATTTTAAAATCAATATTTTTCATATTTAATAAAAATATTTTAAAACATTTTAAAGTCAACTGCAATTAGAAAATTTTGAACTATTGTATTAAGCATAACAATTCGTACACTGTTGTTACTATGTGATATAAAGCAAGTAAACCCCTGCTTTCTCCATGGAGTCTTATAAAACAATATACAGACATAAACATACCATTTCCAGAAATGACATCCACCTATTACTCATAGAAATCACACACCAAAGGAATACCATGAATGCACATGTAACAACCTTTGCTTCAAGAACCTGGAATTCATTTTCCACTTACCTCCAGTGCTTCCCGGGCAATCTCTGGCATGTGTGGCTGAGGGACCAGTTGGAGGAGGCCTGTAATTAATTCTGCTGTACTGCCTTGGGTTTCAGCAAGCCCCTGTTTTCTTGGATTCTCTAAGGAAAAAAGGGAAACTTCAGTTAAAAAAATAAATTGTCAGAGATTAGAGGGAGGAAGGAATAGACAGTGACTGCTAAAGGGGACTAGGTTTCTTTTAGGGGCAATAACAATTTTCTATAACTAGGCCGGGCACAGTAGTTCATGCCTCTAAGCCCAGCACTTTGGGAGGCCATGGTGGGTGGATCACCTGAGGTCAGGGGTTTGATACCAGCCTGACCAATACGGTGAAACCCTATCTCTACTAAAATTATAAAAATTAGCCCAGCGTGGTGGCATGGTGGCATATGCCTGTAGTCCCAGCTACTCGGGAGGCTGAGGCAGGAGAATCGCTTGAGCCTGGGAGGTGGAGGTTGCAGTGAGCTGAGATGGCGCCACTGCACTGCAGTCTGGGATACCGAGCGAGACTCTGTCTCAATAAAAAGAAAAGAAAAGAAAAAAGTTCTAGAATTAAATAGTGGTAATGGTTGCAGAACCTTGTAAATATACTGAAAACTGAATTGTAAACTTTAAAATGGTTAATTTTAGTTTATGTGGGTATAGTATTTTTATCTCAATACAAATTACAATAATAATTTTGTAAAATTAAAACTTTTTTTAGGCCTGGCGCGGAGGCTTAAGCCTGTAATCCCAGCACTTTGGGAGCCGAGGCGGGCGGATCACCAGGTCAGGAGATCGAGACCATCCTGGCTAACACGGTGAAACCCCGTCTCTACTAAAAAATACAAAAAAACTAGCCGGGCGAGGTCCGGCACCTGTAGTCCCAGCTACTCGGGAGGCTGAGGCAGGAGAATGGCATAAACCTGGGAGGCGGAGCTTGCAGTGAGCCGAGATCCGGCCACCCAACTCCAGCCTGGGCGACAGAGCGAGACTCCGTCTCAAAAAAAAATAAAAAATAAAAAAAATTAAAAAAAACCTTTTTTTAAGGATTCTTTTAATCCACATCTATACTTATTAATGCGAATAACGTCCAAGGAAAATCCTAATGAAAACAAAAACCATTAATTCCCATTAAAAATTACATCAATAATATGAGGAGTAATTTTTTTCCAATAGTAAACTGACTAAAGAATGTATCTCTGGTTTGGAACTTACTGGTTTTGAGCTTATACATGATTGTGGTCAAAGGTAAGGGACATACATGTTGGATAAGGATCACATGATTATCCTGTACAGCCCTCTTGTCCCATACGAAGGTCCTGCCCAAATCCACACAGCTGGTGACAAAGGCTAGAATTCACATCACCAGATACCCATACTTTGGTCCTTTTCATTGTGGAAAAACATAGTGTACTAAGCAAAGAAAATTAACGTTGTATATAAATGCGAATGCCTACTTTTTTGTTTTTTTTTGAAACAGTTTCGTTCTTGTCACTCACGCTGGAGTGCAATGGCACGATCTTGGCTCACTGCAACTTCTGCCTCCCAGGGTCAAGTGATTCTCCTGTCTCAGTCTCCTGAGTAGCTGGGATTATAGGTGTGCACCACCACGTCCAGCTAATTTTTGCATTATTAGCAGAGACAGGGTTTCACCATGTTGGCCAGACCTGACCTCAGGTGATCCGCCTGCCTCAGCCTCCCAAGTGCTGGGATTACAGGCACAAGCCACCACACCTGGCTGAATGCTCACCTATTTAAAGAGACTAAAATGTTAATCTCTTAACTTGGAAGCAAATATTTGCACTTCAGGAATATATGGTTTGGCCTGGTGTGGTGGCTCATGCCTGTAATCCCAGTGCTTTGGGAGGCTGAGGCGGGCAGACTGCTTGAGGTCAGGAGTTTGAGACCTGCCTGGCCACCACGGAGAAACCCCGTCTCTTCTAAAAGTACAAAAATTAGCCAGGGGTGGTGGTGGGTGCCTGTAGTATCACCTACTTGGGAGGCTGGGGCAGGAGAATCACTTGATCCCGGGAGGCAGAGGTTGCAGTGGGCAGAGATCACACCACTGCACTCCAGCCTGGGTGATACAGGAGGAGACTCTGTCTCAAAAAAAAAAAAAAAAAAAAAGAATATATGAGGCCAATATGACTTATGTCCCATATTTTTATTTTGCTAACTATACATTTTCCTCCATTATAATGACTAAGGTAAGCCCTCACTAAAGTATATCTATAATTTAAAACCGTTAGCTTATTTTCTGACATTTATATAAATTCACTCAAAACCAAACAATTTTCATTGAATGCCAAAGACACAACAACAAAAAGGAGATGTGTTTCCCATCCTCCATGAGCATGTGGTCTCATGGGGGAAGATACCATCAATAAGATAATCAGACCAACAAGCACAAAATTGCAGATCACATAAGAGCTTAAAGGTACATGCTGCTATGACAGCCTATAACATGGAAAAGTGTCCTAGTCAGGAAGGCTTCCTTAGTGCAGTGAAAATAGCTTAGAATGAGTAGGAATTACTATGTGAGGGGTAAACAGATTCTAGGCAGAGGGAAAAGCAAGTGCAAGGGAAGTATGAAGGTATGTGGTTAGGAAGATTGAAAGGAAGACCATCAGGAATAGAGCAGAGGAAGACAAAAAATGTAATGCTACATGTGGAAGAAATGGTAGATGGGAGAAAGATTTTTGCACGGCCCTGTAGATCTCTTCGGAGTCTGGTCTTTATAAGCAAGAGCAATTTCAACTAAAAGCTTTCAAGCTGAGAAGGGGCATAATAAAATGTGCTTTTTAAAGAGATTGCCATAACTTCAGTGTGGAGAAATGATCGGGGGGATCTAAGAAATGATGCAAGCTGAGTAATTAGGAGGCTTGAGAAATTGAGAGTACTGTGATGAAAGACACAATCATATTACTTAAAAATACCATGATTGAGACCATTTAACAATTATTCCTACATTCTTCTTAAATAACTGAGTTTTTTTTTTTTTTTTTTTGAGACTGAGTCTCACTCTGTTGCCCAGGCTGGAGGCAGTGGCGTGATCTCAACTCACTCCAAGCTCTACCTCCTGAGTTCATGCCATTGTCCTGCCTCAGCCTCCCAAGGAGCTGGGACTACAGGTGCCTGCCACCATGCCTGGCTATTTTTTGTGTGTTTTTAGTAGAGACTGGGTTTCACAGTGTTAGCCAGAATGGTCTCCATCTCCTGACCTCATGATCCACCTGCCTCGGCTTCACAAAGTGCTGGGATTACGAGCGTGAGCCACCACTCGGTATTTTTATGTAAAAGACAAAATGGTCAAATATTTACAATGAATCTTCTATTTTAATGTACTTATGGTTACTGTGAGAAAACTTATTAACCACTAGATGACAGCAAAACAAATAATTTCCATTTCAAATGATCCTTGGAAAATGGCAAGTTTTGCTTACATTCTTCTTCAAACAGCAATTAGTAGAAAAGGCCTTGGTGAGTTTGGTGCCTGCTCTGAATGTGAATTATGGCCATGGAAACAGAGTGCTGCTAATATTATGTGATCTTCATGATGAAATAATGCCACAAATAGCTTGTGACACACAACAAAGGAATGAAGAGAAAGGGAATTTCATTATTTTTATGCAGTTTCATTGACAGGTCTTATGGAATTTTTTTATGCCAAGATCTCTTTATTCTTTTTTTTTTTTATTATACTTTAAGTTCTAGGGTACATGTGCATGACGTTTATATCATGTATAACTCCCCAATGCAATCCCTCCCTCCTCCCCCCTCCCCATGATAGCCCCATGTGTGATGTTCCCCTTCCCGAGTCCAAGTGATCTCATTGTTCAGTTCCCACCTATGAGTGAGAACATGCGGTTTTGGTTTTCTCTTCTTGTGATAGTTTGCTAAGAATGATGGTTTCCAGCTGCATCCATGTCCCTACAAAGGACGCAAACTCATCCTTTTTGATGGCTGCATAGTATTCCATGGTGTATATGTGCCACATTTTCTTAATCCAGTCTGTCACAGATGGACATTTGGGTGTTATTCCAAGTCTTTGCTACTGTGAATAGTGCCGCAATAAACATACGTGTGCATGTGTCTTTGTAGTAGAGTAATTTATATCCTTTGGGTATATACCCAGTAGTGGGATGGCTGGGTCATATGGTACATCTAGTTCTAGATCCTTGAGGAATCGCCATACTGTTTTCCATAATGGTTGAACTAGTTTACAATCCCACCAACAGTGTAGAAGTGTTCCTATTTCTCCACATCCTCTCCAACACCTGTTGTTTCCTGACTTCTTATGATTGCCATTCTAACTGGTGTGAGATGGTATCTCATTGTGGTTTTGATTTGCATTTCTCTGATGGCGAGTGATGATGAGCATTTTTTCATGTGTCTGTTGGCTGTATGGATGTCTTCTTTTGAGAAATGTCTGTTCATATCCTTTCCCCACTTTTTGATGGGGTTGTTTTGTTTTTTTCTTGTATATTTGTTTGAGTTCTTTGTAGATTCTGGATATTAGCCCTTTGTCAGATGAGTAGGTTGCAAAAATTTTTTCCCATTCTGTAGGTTGCCTGTTCACTCTGATGGTAGTTTCTTTAGCTGTGCAAAAGCTCTTTAGTTTAATTAGATCCCATGTGTCAATTTTGGCTTTTGCTGCCGTTGCTCTTGGTGTTTTAGACATGAAGTCCTTGCCCATGCCTATGTCCTGAATGGTACTACCTAGATTTTCTTCTAGGGTTTTTATGGTATTAGGTCTAACATTTAAGTCTCTAATCCATCTTGAATTAATTTTCGTATAAGGGGTAAGGAAAGGATCCAGTTTCAGCTTTCTACTTCTGGCTAGCCAATTTTCCCAGCACCATTTATTAAATAGGGAAATCCTTCCCCATTCTTGTTTTTGTCAGGTTTGTCAAAGATCAGATGGCTGTAGATGTGTGGTATTATTTCTGAGGACTCTGTTCTGTTCCATTGGTCTATATCTCTGTTGTGGTACCAGTACCATGCTGTTTTGGTTACTGTAGCCTTGTAGTATAGTTTGAAGTCAGGTAGCGTGACGCCTCCAGCTTTGTCCTTTTGACTTAGGATTGTCTTGGCAATGCGGGCTCTTTTTTGGTTCCATATGAACTTGAAAGCAGTTTTTTCCAATCTGTGAAGAAAGTCATTGTAGCTTGATGGGGATGGCATTGATCTATAAATCACCTTGGGCAGTATGGCCATTTTCACGATATTGATTCTTCCTATCCATGAGCACGGTATGTTCTTCCATTTGTTTGTGTCCTCTTGATTTCACTGAGCAGTGGTTTGTAGTTCTCCTTGAAGAGGTCCTTTACATCCTTGTAAGCTGGATTCCTGGTATTTTATTCTCTTTGAAGCAATTGTGAATGGAAGTTCATTCCTGATTTGGCTCTCTGCTTGTCTGTTACTGGTGTATAATGCTTGTGATTTTTGCACATTAATTTTGTATCCTGAGACTTTGCTGAAGTTGCTTATCAGCTTAGGAGATTTTGGGTTGAGACGATGGGGTTTTCTAAATATACAATCATGTCATCTGCAAACAGGGACAATTTGACCTCTTCTTTTCCTAACTGGATACCCTTGATTTCTTTCTCTTGCCTGATTGCCCTAGCCAGAATTTCCAACACTATGTTGATAGGAGTGTTGAGAGAGGGCATCCCTGTCTTGTGTCAGTTTTCAAAGGGAATTTTTCCAGTTTTTGCCCATTCAGTATGATATTAGCTGTGGGTTTGTCATAAATAGCTCTTATATTTTGAGGTACGTTCCATCAATACCGAATTTCTTGAGCGTTTTTAAGCATAAAGGCTGTTGAATTTTGTCAAAAGCCTTTTCTGCATCTAATGAGATAATCATGTGGTTCTTGTCTTTGTGTTCTGTTATTGCTGGATTACGTTTATTGATTTGCAAATGTTGAACCAGCCTTGCATCCCAGGATGAAGCCCACTTGATCATGGTGGATAAGCTTTTTGATGTGCTGCTGAATCCGGTTTGCCAGTATTTTATTGAGGATTTTTGCATCGATGTTCATCAGGGATATTGGTCTAAATTCTCTTTTTTTGTTGTGTCTCTGCCAGGCTTTGGTATCAGGATGATGTTGGCCTCATAAAAGAGTTAGGGAGGATTCCCTCTTTTTCTATTGATTGAAATAGTTTCAGAAGGAATGGTACCAGCTCCTCCTTTTACCTCTGGTAGAATTCAGCTGTGAATCCATCTGGTCCTGGACTTTTTTTGGTGGGTAAGCTATTAATTGTTGCCTCAATTTCAGAGCCTGCTATTGGTCTATTCAGGGATTCACTTCTTCCTGGTTTAGTCTTGGGAGAGTGTAATTGGTCCAGGAATTAATCCATTCTTCTAGATTTTCTAGTGGATTTGCGTGAGGCATTTATAGTATTCCTCTGATGGTTGTTTGTTTTTCTGTGGGGCAGTGGTGATATCCCCTTTATCATTTTTAATTGCATCTATTTGATTCTCTCTCCTTTTCTTCTTTATTAGTCTAGCTAGCGGTCTGTCACTTTGTTATCTTTTCAAAAAACCAACTCCTGGATTCATTGATTTTTTGAGGTTTTGTGTCTCTATCTCCTTCAGATTCTGCTCTGAATTAGTTATTTCTTATCCTTCTGCTAGCTTTTGAATGTTTTTGCTCTTGCCTCTCTAGTTCTTTTAATTGTGATTTAGAGTGTCAATTTTAGATTCTCTCCTCTTTCTCTTGCGGGCATTTATGCTATAAATTTCCCTCTTAACACACTGCTTTATTTTTTTTTATTTTTATTTTTATTTTTTTTTACATGTGCATAACTTTATATCATGTATAACTCCCCAATGCAATCCCTCCCTCCTCCCCCCTCCCCATGATAGGCCCCAGTGTGTGATGTTCCCCTTCCCGAGTCCAAGTGATCTCATTGTTCAGTTCCCACCTATGAGTGAGAACATGCGGTGTTGGTTTTCTCTTCTTGTGATAGTTTGCTAAGAATGATGGTTTCCAGCTGCATCCATGTCCCTACAAAGGACGCAAACTCATCCTTTTTGATGGCTGCATAGTATTCCATGGTGTATATGTGCCACATTTTCTTAATCCAGTCTGTCACAGATGGACATTGGGTTGATTCCAAGTCTTTGCTATTGTGAATAGTGCCGCAATAAACATACGTGTGCATGTGTCTTTGTATAGAGTATTTATAATCCTTTGGGTATATACCCAGTAGTGGGATGGCTGGGTCATATGGTACATCTAGTTCTAGATCCTTGAGGAATCGCCATACTGTTTTCCATAATGGTTGAACTAGTTTACAATCCCACCAACAGTGTAAAAGTGTCCTATTTCTCCACATCCTCTCCAACACCTGTTGTTTCCTGACTTCTTAATGATTGCCATTCTAACTGGTGTGAGATGGTATCTCATTGTGGTTTTGATTTGCATTTCTCTGATGGCGAGTGATGACGAGCATTTTTTCATGTGTCTGTTGGCTGTATGGATGTCTTCTTTTGAGAAATGTCTGTTCATATCCTTTCCCCACTTTTTGATGGGGTTGTTGTTTTTTTTCTTGTATATTTGTTTGAGTTCTTTGTAGATTCTGGATATTAGCCCTTTGTCAGATGAGTAGTTGCAAAAATTTTCTCCCATTCTGTAGGTTGCCTGTTCACTCTGATGGTAGTTTCTTTTGCTGTGCAAAAGCTCTTTAGTTTAATTAGATCCCATGTGTCAATTTTGGCTTTTGCTGCCGTTGCTTTTGGTGTTTTAGACATGAAGTCCTTGCCCATGCCTATGTCCTGAATGGTACTACCTAGATTTTCTTCTAGGGTTTTTATGGTATTAGGTCTAACATTTAAGTCTCTAATCCATCTTGAATTAATTTTCGTATAAGGGGTAAGGAAAGGATCCAGTTTCAGCTTTCTACTTATGGCTAGCCAATTTTCCCAGCACCATTTATTAATAGGGAATCCTTTCCCCATTTCTTGTTTTTGTCAGGTTTGTCAAAGATCAGATGGCTGTAGATGTGTGGTATTATTTCTGAGGACTCTGTTCTGTTCCATTGGTCTATTTCTCTGTTGTGGTACCAGTACCATGCTGTTTTGGTTACTGTAGCCTTGTAGTATAGTTTGAAGTCAGGTAGCGTGACGCCTCCAGCTTTGTCCTTTTGACTTAGGATTGTCTTGGCAATGCGGGCTCTTTTTTGGTTCCATATGAACTTTAAAAGCTTTTTTTCCAATTCTGTGAAGAAAGTCATGGTAGCTTGATGGGGATGGCATTGAATCTATAAATCACCTTGGGCAGTATGGCCATTTTCACGATATTGATTCTTCCTATCCATGAGCATGGTATGTTCTTCCATTTGTTTGTGTCCTCTTTGATTTCACTGAGCAGTGGTTTGTAGTTCTCCTTGAAGAGGTCCTTTACATCCCTTGTAAGCTGGATTCCTAGGTATTTTATTCTCTTTGAAGCAATTGTGAATGGAAGTTCATTCCTGATTTGGCTCTCTGCTTGTCTGTTACTGGTGTATAAGATGCTTGGGATTTTTGCACATTAATTTTGTATCCTGAACTTTGCTGAAGTTGCTTATCAGCTTAAGGAGATTTTGGGCTGAGACGATGGGTTTTTCTAAATATACAATCATGTCATCTGCAAACAGGGACAATTTGACTTCTTCTTTTCCTAACTGGATACCCTTGATTTCTTTCTCTTGCCTGATTGCCCTAGCCAGAACTTCCAACACTATGTTGAATAGGAGTGGTGAGAGAGGGCATCCCTGTCTTGTGCCAGTTTTCAAAGGGAATTTTTCCAGTTTTTGCCCATTCAGTATGATATTAGCTGTGGGTTTGTCATAAATAGCTCTTATTATTTTGAGGTACGTTCCATCAATACCGAATTTATTGAGCGTTTTTAGCATAAAGGGCTGTTGAATTTTGTCAAAGCCTTTTCTGCATCTATTGAGATAATCATGTGGTTCTTGTCTTTGGTTCTGTTTATATGCTGGATTACGTTTATTGATTTGCGAATGTTGAACCAGCCTTGCATCCCAGGATGAAGCCCACTTGATCATGGTGGATAAGCTTTTTGATGTGCTGCTGAATCCGGTTTGCCAGTATTTTATTGAGATTTTTGCATCGATGTTCATCAGGGATATTGGTCTAAATTCTCTTTTTTTGTTGTGTCTCTGCCAGGCTTTGGTATCAGGATGATGTTGGCCTCATAAATGAGTTAGGGAGGATTCCCTCTTTTTCTATTGATTGAATAGTTTCAGAAGGAATGGTACCAGCTCCTCCTTGTACCTCTGGTAGAATTCAGCTGTGAATCCATCTGGTCCTGGACTTTTTTTCGTGGGTAGGCTATTAATTGTTGCCTCAATTTCAGAGCCTGCTATTGGTCTATTCAGGGATTCAACTTCTTCCTGGTTAGTCTTGGGAGAGTGTAAGTGTCCAGGAAATTATCCATTTCTTCTAGATTTTCTAGTTGATTTGCGTAGAGGCATTTATAGTATTCTCTGATGGTTGTTTGTATTTCTGTGGGGTCGGTGGTGATATCCCCTTTATCATTTTTTATTGCGTCTATTTGATTCCTCTCTCTTTTCTTCTTTATTAGTCTTGCTAGCGGTCTGTCAATTTTGTTGATCTTTTCAAAAAACCAACTCCTGGATTCATTGATTTTTTGGAGGTTTTTTGTGTCTCTATCTCCTTCAGTTCTGCTCTGATCTTAGTTATTTCTTGCCTTCTGCTAGCTTTTGAATGTGTTTGCTCTTGCCTCTCTAGTTCTTTTAATTGTGATGTTAAAGTGTCAATTTAGATCTTTCCTGCTTTCTCTTGTGGGCATTTAGTGCTATAAATTTCCCTCTACACACTGCTTTAAATGTGTCCCAGAGATTCTGGTATGTTGTATCTTTGTTCTCATTGGTTTCAAAGAACATCTTTATTTCTGCTTTCATTTCGTTATGTACCCAGTAGTCATTCAGGAGCAGGTTGTTCAGTTTCCATGTAGTTGAGCGGTTTTTGATTGAGTTTCTTAGTCCTGAGTTCTAGTTTGATTGCACTGTGGTCTGAGAGACAGTTTGTTATAATTTCTGTTCTTGTACATTTGCTGAGGAGTGCTTTACTTCCAATTATGTGGTCAATTTTGGAATAAGTGCGATGTGGTGCTGAGAAGAATGTATATTCTGTTGATTTGGGGTGGAGAGTTCTATAGATGTCAATTAGGTCCGCTTGGTGCAGAGATGAGTTCAATTCCTGGATATCCTTGTTAACTTTCTGTCTCGTTGATCTGTCTAATGTTGACAGTGGAGTGTTGAAGTCTCCCATTATTATTGTATGGGAGTCTAAGTTCTCTTTGTAGGTCTCTAAGGACTTGCTTTATGAATCTGGGTGCTCCTGTATTGGGTGCATATATTTAGGAGAGTTAGCTCTTCCTGTTGAATTGATCCCTTTACCATTATGTAATGGCCTTCTTTGTCTCTTTTGATCTTTGATGGTTTAAAGTCTGTTTTATCAGAGACTAGGATTGCAACCCCTGCTTTTTTTTTGTTCTCCATTTGCTTGGTAGATCTTCCTCCATCCCTTTATTTTGAGCCTATGTATGTCTCTGCATGTGAGATGGGTCTCCTGAATACAGCAGACTGATGGGTCTTGACTCTTTATCCAGTTTGCCAGTCTGTGTCTTTTAATTGGAGCATTTAGTCCATTGGCATTTAAGGTTAATATTGTTTTGTGAACTTGATCCTGTCATTATGATATTAACTGGTTATTTTGCTCGTTAGTTGATGCAGTTTCTTCCTAGCCTCGATGGTCTTTACATTTTGGCATGTTTTTGCAATGGCTGGTACCGTTTGTTCCTTTCCATGTTTAGGGCTTCCTTCAGGGTCTCTTGTAAGGCAGGCCTGGTGGTGACAAATCTCTAAGCATTTGCTTATCTGTAAAGGATTTTATTTCTCCTTCACTGATGAAACTTAGTTTGGCTGGATATGAAATTCTGGGTTGAAAATTCTTTTCTTTAAGAACGTTGAATATTGGCCCCCACTCTCTTCTGGCTTGTAGAGTTTCTGCCGAGAGGTCTGCTGTTAGTCTGATGGGCTTCCCTTTGTGGGTAACCCGACCTTTCTCTCTGGCTGCCCTTAAGATTTTTTCCTTCATTTCAACTTTGGTGAATCTGGCAATTATGTGTCTTGGAGTTGCTCTTCTGGAGGAGTATCTTTGTGGCGTTCTCTGTATTTCCTGAATTTGAATGTTGGCCTGCCCTACTAGGTTGGGGAAGTTCTCCTGGATGATATCCTGAAGAGTGTTTTTCCAACTTGGTTCCATTTTCCCCCGCACTTTCAGGCACCCCAATCAGACGTAGATTTGGTCTTTTTACATAATCCCATACTTCTTGCAGGCTTTGTTCATTTCTTTTTCTTCTTTTTTCTTTTGGTTTCTCTTCTCGCTTCATTTCATTCATTTGATCCTCAATCGCTGATACTCTTTCTTCCAGTTGATCGAGTCGGTTACTGAAGCTTGTGCATTTGTCACGTATTTCTCGTGTCATGGTTTTCATCTCTGTCATTTCGTTTATGATCTTCTCTGCATTAATTAGTCTAGCTGTCAATTCTTCCACTTTTTTTCAAGATTTTTAGTTTCTTTGCGCTGGGTACGTAATTCCTCCTTTAGCTCTGAGAGGTTTGATGGACTGAAGCCTTCTTCTCTCATCTCGTCAAAGTCATTCTCTGACCAGCTTTGATCCGTTGCTGGCGATGGGCTGCGCTCCTTTGCAGGGGGAGATGCGCTCTTATTTTTTGAATTTCCAGCTTTTCTGCCCTGCTTCTTCCCCATCTTTGTGGTTTTATCTGTCTCTGGTCTTTGATGATGGACGTACTGATGGGGTTTTGGTATAGGTGTCCTTCCTGTTTGATAGTTTTCCGTCTGACAGTCAGAAGGACTGTCTGTTGGTCTGTTGGAGATTGCTTGAGGTCCACTCCAGACCCTGTTTGCCTGGGTATCAGCAGCAGAGGTTGCCGAAGATAGAATATTGCTGAACAGCGAGTGTACCTGTCTGATTCTTCTTTGGAAGTTTCCTCTCAGGGTGACTCCACCCTGTGAGGTGTGGGTGTCAGACTGCCCCTAGTGGGGGATGTCTCCCAGCTAGGCTACTCAGGGTCAGGGACCCACCTGAGCAGGCAGTCTGTCCGTTCTCAGATCTCAACCTCCGCGTTAGGAGATCCACGGCTCTCCCCAAAGCTGTCAGACAGAGTCGTTCGCCTCTGCACCGCCCCCGCTCTTTCCCCTATTGGACTGCAGCTGTGCGCTGTCCCAGAGTAGAGTCTACAGAGACAGGCAGGTTCCTTGAGCTGCTGTGAGCTCCACCCAGTTCGAGCTTCCCAGCGCTTTGTTTACCTACTTAAGCCTCAGCAATGGCGGGCCCCCTCCCCCAGCCTCGCTGCTGCCTTGCGGATAGATCGCCGCAGATGGCTGTGTTAGCAGTGAGGGAGGCTCCGTGGGCGTGGGACCCTCCCGGCCAGGTGTGGGATATATTCTCCTGGTGTGCCTGTTTCCTTAAAGCGCAGTATGGGGTGGGAGTTACCCGATTTTCCAGGTGTTGTGTGTCTCAGTTCCCCTGGCTAGGAAAAGGGATTTCCTTCCCCCTTGCGCTTCCAGGTGAGGCGATGCCTCGCCCTGCTTCAGCTCACGCTGGTCAGCTGCAGCAGCTGACCAGCACCGATTGTCCGGCACTCCCTAGAAGATGACCCCAGTACCTCAGTTGAAAATGCAGAAATCACCGGTCTTCTGTGTCGCTCGCGCTGGGAGTTGGAGACTGGAGCTGTTCCTATTCGGCCATCTTGCTCCGCCCCAAGATCTGTTTATTCTAATTAGACTCTCAAATTTGAATGGGTTTTTCAGAGTTAAAGTATCATAGGCTTTCATTTGGGGTCACTGATCCTTTGGGAATGTTTTTTCCTCTTCTCTCCTCTCCACTCTCCAAGAAAAATTACTCATAAACACACATTTTAAAAAATTCATGAGGTTTCATAGAACTGTTGGAACCACAGACACTGTAGTTAGAAACTCCCTTTATTACAGCAATTTGAAGAAATATGCCACTGAAATTGAAAGCACCTTAACACTTTTTAAAAAGCCTGTTACTGAACAAAGCAATAAGACACCTTGTTTGATGCTGTTCTCCAGGGACTGAAGAAACTCAACAAAGGTTAAACTTGTCATCCTATGAAAGTCACAATATAGAACTATTACATTTAGGTAATAAATAATATTAGTATTAAACTGTATCTTAATAATAGCAATAATAGCTAACATTTTTAGTGCTTTTATGCACCAGCATTGTTCCCAAGCATTGTATGCACTTTTCAATCTTCTTAACATATATCTGAGATAGGAACTTTATGATCCCAATATTTCAGATAAGAAAACTAAAGCATAGAAAGGTTAAATAATCACCCCAATCACACAGCTAGCAAGTAGTCTCCAGCATCCATGCTGTTAATCACTTCTCTATGACTCATTTTTATTATTTGCATTATTCCTAATTACTCTGTATACCAGAATGATGTTTTCAGGAATCTAACACCATCTGAGGCAATAACTGAGTACCAGCCAAGCACAGTGGCTCATGCCTGTAATCATAGAACTTGGGAGGCCAAGGCTGGAGGATCTCTTGAGGCTGGGAGTTCGAGGTTGTAGTGAGCCATCACTGAGCCACTGGATTCCAGCCTGGGAAGCACAGCGAGACCCTGTCGCAAAATAATGATGACGATGATGATGATAATAATTATTCAAGTACTAACCACACACATTGTCACCTCATTCTCTTTCCAATACCGTATTTGTAGGCAGAGTCAATGATAACAGAAAGCTGGTAACAGGAAGAAAGATGGATAGGAAAGCTAAATTGGCAACAGCAAATGGAGATTTTTTAAACCAATGTTGTAGATGTAGATGGCACTGTGATCAGTGGTTGCTTCTATTCCCCACACCAGTATTATACCTGAATAATGTATAACCTAGTAATAGGATGAGAACAGAGATCTCACCAAAGTATGTCAGTTTAATGATAGGGAAATTAAAAAGAAACAGAAATGTTAAGAAATAATAATGGCAATTAAGAATCTGATCTAATTATCTTTGTATTCGTTGTACATTAGTTTTCTTAGATATGTCTTAGTTTTCAGGTATGATCAAACTATCCTCAAGGTCTTGGCATTTCAGTTAAACCAAATTAACTTAGTGTGATAATTTTGAGACATTTCATAAAAAAATACACAAAGCTAGAGTTTGGATCTGCATGAATTAGTTTCACCATGGACAAGAGAAGACACTCATAGCTTCTTCTTTCCAGATCTGTAGGTTTTCCTTTCCATTTAAGACTTGTTACTTTTCCTTTAAATGTAAGACTCTAAAAACAAAACAATAACATGGTATCAGACATAAGACTCAGGATAATAGCTATCCAACCTTTTAAAAGAAATTTATTATTAAAAAACTTTGAAGAAAAGCTGTTTTTTATACTACCAAATGTGTGGTATAAGTAGAAACACTCAGTAGTGAGCATAAGGTCAGTATTACTAAGCTTTAAAAAATAAAAATAGTGGCCGGGCGCGGTGGCTCAAGCCTGTAATCCCAGCACTTTGGGAGGCCGAGACGGGCGGATCAGGAGGTCAGGAGATCGAGACCATCCTGGCTAACATGGTGAAAACCCGTCTCTACTAATACAAAAAAATTAGCCGGGCGAGGTGGCGGGCGCCTGTAGTCCCAGCTACTCGGGAGGCTAAGGCAGGAGAATGGCATGAACCCGGGAGGCAGAGCTTGCAGTGAGCTGAGATCTGGCCACAGCACTCCAGCCTGGACGGCAGAGCGAGACTCCGTCTCAAAAAAAAAATAAAAAAAAAAAAAAAAAAAAAATAAAAATAAAAATAGTTTTTGCACCATCTATGTTTTTTCTAGTCAATGTAATAAAACAATGAAAATCTATTACAATACTAAAACCTTAATATCGGGTTGTAAAATATCTCCTATGTAAAAAGCTCTTTTCCAAAATGTAAAAACAAAAACATAAGGGAAAAAATATTTGGTCTACAGTTCTCACAAATATACACACTGGGTAATTAATGTAACAAACATTCCCCAAAAATATATAAAAGTATTTCACAGACTCTACAACATTATCAGTTGTAAGATGCATCATTATTTGATGTCCTAAAGTAATGAAAAACTGCTGTCAATTATAAGACACCATTTAAAATAAGATACACTCCCAATTTCAGAGAAGTGTAAAAATAAGCACTTCTTAGAATTAATGAAATATGTTTATCTAGGCAATCTGTGTATTTACTAGTTTCATTGTAAAATTTGCTTTTTCCCTCGGTGGCAATCCATCTCTTTCAAGTTATGGAATGCGCACGTTTTGCCTGAATGTTCTATTCATAAAACAGAAAGAATTCTGAGAAAGCTAAACTTATGGAAAATATGTTTCAATTACAGACACATGATGAACTAAAATAATTATAGATGTTCTTCAACCAAAAATCCAACAATTATATTCCAGATCTAATGTCATCTATTACTATAAAACATTCCTTTTTTCTTTTTTTCTTGAAAAAAACACAAAACTATCTGATTTTGACATGAGTGCCTTATGTAAACATATATATATATATATGTGTGTGTGTGTATATATAATACAGAAATAGGAGACTGTGTACCAACTGTGGACCCATAATACAAATGTCCAAGTAAACAGGGTGTCTTTCAAAGTTAAAAAGCAGACATGCATATCTACAACATGAATAAACTATCCTCAATGTTTAAGTGAAATATGCGTTTGTTATTATACCCCAGAACGCTGAAGGGTTTTAGTCCTCAGAGGGGACGAATAGCTATTTAACGCACACATTTATACTCAAGAATAACACTACAGAAGAGAAATAACAAAACCTACAAATAGCTTGCTTTTATAACTGCCCTCCAACTCCAAGGCAAATGTTTTACTAAACGATTTAATAAATTCTGGTTTTAATGTTGGCTCTCTTTCCGCTGTGTTTTTTTTTTGAGACAGAGTCTCGCTCTGTTGCCCAGGCTGGAGTGCAATGGCGTGATCTCTGTTCACTGCAAGTTCCGCTGCCTCCCGGGTTCACACCTGCCTCAGCCTCCCTAGAAGCTGGGACTACAGGCGCCCGCCACCACGCCCGGCTAATTTTTTTGTATTTTTAGTAGAGACGGGGTTTCACTGTGTTCACAAGGATGGTCTCGGTCTCCTGACCTCGTGATCCGCCCGCCTCGGCCTCCCAAAGTGCTGAGATTACAGGCGTGAGTCACCGCGCCCAGCCTCAGCTGTATTTTTTCCTCACTCTAAGTTGAGGTGTTTCACCTTAGATCAAGCTGAAACTTTGATTACACAAATTTATTTACTTTGATGTTACTAAGTGTAACTATCAAATGGCTCTTCCCTGATGCAGCCATTGCACAGAAGATCAGAAAACAATGAGCAGATATCAGAATTTTCCTTATTTAAGAATCATTTCCAAAAAAAGTAAATAGAGTCATATGCCACATAACAACATTTCAGTCAATGATAGACAATATGTAACAGCTGAAAACTTCCTATCATTCAGTGACACAGCCATCATGAGATCCAAGCACAACGCATTACTTTTCATTTGTAGTGATGTTGGTGTAAACAAACCTTCACTTCCAGTCATGTAAAAAAAGTATAGCACACAATTATGTATAGTATACAATACTTCAGAATAAATAACTGTTACTAGTTTATGTATTTAGTATAATATATTTGTTTTTGAGATGGAGTCTCACTTTGTTGCCCAGGCTGGAGTGCAGTGGTGTGATCTCGGCTCACTGCAACCTCTGCCTCCTGGGTTCAAGCAACTTTCCTGCCTCAGCCTCCTGAGTAGTGGGGACTACAGGTGCACACCACCACGCCCGACTTTTTTTCTTTTTTTGTATTTTTAGTGGAGAAGGGGTTTTGCCATGTTGGCCAGGCTGGTCTCAACTCCTGACCTCAGGTGATCCACTCGCCTTGACCTCCCACAGTGCTGGTACTGCAGGGGTGAGCCACCAGGCCCAGCAGACTATCGTATACTTTTTATTGTTATTTTAGAGTATACTCCTATTTAAAGATAAAAAGTTAACTATGAAATACAGCCTCAGAAGGTCCTTCAGGAGGTAGTCCAGAAGAAGGCATTGTTACCACAAGAGATGACGGCTCCACACATTATTTCCCCTAAAAATCTTCCAATGGGAGCAGATATGGAGGTGGAAGACAGTAACACTGATGATCTTGACCCCATGTAGGCCTAGGCTAATGTGTATGTTTGTGACTCAGTTTTTAACAGCGTTTTCAAAATAAAAAGTAAAATATAACATTTTTCACGTGGAAAAAAACTTACAGGATATAAACAAAAATATTTTTATACAGCTAGCTGTACAATGTGTTTTAAGCTGTTATTAAAAGAGTCAAAAAGTTAAAAAATTTAAAGTTTATGAATTTTAAAAGCTACACTGAAGTTAAGTATCAAAGAAAAAATGCTTTTTATAAATTTGGTGTAGCTTAAGTGTATAGTGTTTACAAAGTCTACAGAATAGATGCTGAGCATGGAAAAAAAGCAAAGAAAGTATTAGGCTTCACATTCACTCAGCACTCGCTCACTCAATGACTCATCCAGAGCAACTTCCAGTCCTGCAAACTCCATTCGTGTTAAGTGCCCTATACATCTCATTTTCTTTTATGCTGTATTGATACTGCACCTTTTCTGTTTGAATAAGCAAATACTTACCATTGTGCTACAACTGCCTATGGTATTCAGTACAGTAACATACAATATGGGTTTATAGCCTAGGAACAATAGGCTAGACCATATATCCTAGGTATGTAGCAGGCTATATAACCATCAAGGCTCATGTAAGTAGATCTTATGATGTTTGCACAATGACTGAATCACTAAGGATGTACTCATTTCTCAAGACATGTCCCTGTCATTAAGTGATGTATGACTACATTAGTTAAATTATGTCACCTCTTAATCCCAAGTATCAGTATGTAAATTCTGTTCCAACATGACTGCCTAATATGAAATGTATGACTTCAGAAATTCTAAAAAATTTAATTTATCTCAAATACCTTTTAATTTTAGTGGGTTACATAAAGTCAGGAACAACATGCTAAAGAATGAATGTTTCTTAATTACAAATGTAAGAAAAAAATTCATTCATTCATTAGTTCATCTTCCATATTGCAGGTATTCGTAGAAATACAAGCTGGTTGGTACATGTGATCTGACCAAAGATGAGAGGCAATCATGTCTGGGAAGACATTCATGAACCAGAGTCTTCAGGTATCTGGAGACAGAGGCACCTGAGGGGCAGGGAGGTGGAGGGGAGGCTCTAGCATCCAGGGCCGCCTCTTCCTACTCTCTCTCCTCATCGTCCCTGAGGACCAAGGATGCCAGCAGGACCCTGTAGATGGAGTGGGAAGGGAGACAACCTGAGGCCCTGGGCAGCCAAGCTCCTGCACTCTTCCTGCTTCCTGTGCTATGCATGCACACACACACACCAGTAGACACACACGCATTGCACACACAATACCCTGCACAGACAGTGCACACTCACATGTGCACACACACACTGCACACACAGGCAGAGTAGAACTGCACAGACAGTTCAGAGTAGATGCAGCTGTGCACGTTGTGAAAAGCTGAGGAGCCTGAATGGGGAAGAGCCCTTGCCCACACCCCACCTTGTTGCCCTGGTTAATCCGTGGCCCAGCAGAAAAGCCGGCCAGCTCCCCTCCCCCCCACCCCACTATCCATACTGATTGGTCAGTAAAGGTGACTACCCTGGTGAGAATATACACACCAAAACCCGTTAGCAACATACCCGAAACGCGTGCGCTCATGAGCACACACTCCGTCCAGAGACAGCGTAGACACCAGGCATCCTCCTGCCCATCCCACCTGTCACTGCGCACAGCCTGTATCACATGGCCCAAGGACTGCCTCCTGAGGTCCCAGGGTCCATCTCACTTATCTGTTTCCCAAGCAGTCTAGGAGGTCTGTTCTCCCCAGTGGGATCAGAGGATCCCTAGGAAGACAGGAATAGGGGTGGGTGAGTGGCCTCCAGCCAAGGGACTCCTATCTCCAGGTAGAAAGTGGCAGAATTTAATTAGAGGACACCCATCTGGTGAATTGATTGCTTGATTATGGGTGGGGGAAAAACCCCACCATTTGGTCATGGAAGTCTTCGGTGCTGATGACTGTTGTGATGTGAAGGCAGATGGTGAGTGTGCTTTTTCCTTCCCGTAGAGCAGATAAAGGACTACTGCGTACTGGGGTTTACTGCTCCTAGTTCACTTGTCAAGAAATCATGCTCTGTAAGTTGTACCTTGTCTTATGATGATGATTCTGCTAATGATACCATTTTCTCTCAGTCTGATAGGGCTGTTAGAATCCTGACTGTGGTACACTGCAATTCACTTGTGAGATACCAAATTTTGATAAATACTATTCTCTCTTGCCTTTGATACACATTGAGCACATAAGGAGGGGAAGTAGGAGATCTGAACCGTTAATTGCCTATCATTGGTATAATTAATAGTGATTCTAGTGTAGTCTCCAGGTATGTTCTCAAAGGAATGCTTTGTAACAAATCATTCGAAATTTTGTAACAAAGCATCAGTCTTATGCTTTTTCTTCCTGCAACATCTGAAGCATGCGGAAAAGTGTAGGACTGTTTTTTAAATGATGGCAGTTTTGCTGTGTTGCCCAGGGTGGTCTTGAACTCCTGGGCTCAAGTGATCCTCCCATCTCAGCCTCCTGAGTAGTATTTGGAATTACAGGCATGTGCTGCCATGCTTCCTTATGATTCTAATATTTTATGTTTTGTATTGTTGATTTAAAATGTATTTTTATCTGTAATAGTGCATGGTGCTACCATTGAAGACTGCATGAACAGATAGGAATTTCAGATTTTGAAAAGTGGTATGTCATCTAAGGGACTGCAGAGAAAAGAAACTAATAACTGTTGGGTGTTTTACTCTGGGCTTATGTGCTTCACGTTTATCATCTCGTGTAGTCCTCACATAGCTTTGCAAGTATCTGTGCTGTTGTCACCTACTTTTTAAATAATTAGGCAACCACCCTTCAGAGAGGTTGGATAATTAGTCCGTGATCCTGTAGTAAACAAGTAGCCGACCCAAGACTTGAGCCTGCCTGGCCCCCAAATCACTTCTCTTGAGACGTGTGCAGCAATGGGATCAACGTACAGGTCCATGTCAGATCAGTTCAGAAAGTCACATTTTGTTTTATGTCAATACTCTTTAGAGTCCTTCTTAGAAGCTTGGTTAGTTCAGAAATTTGTCCTAACATACTTGACAGTTGCAGTGCTGTTATGCCCAGACCATCTATTCCCCGAAGAAGACCACCAGAGTCCAGAGTCAAAGCCAAGCGGCAAGGATATTTAATGCAAGTTCGAACTTGGTCCCTCCATTCTACAACATACAAGAGGGCCCCAAACAATGCGTGCGCTTGCTTTTTATAGCTCAAGGTAAACAGGACTTGTCAGGCTACAGAGGAACAAGGCATTTCTCTAGGTTACAGCATTACAATTGGTTTACATTTTAAGTTATACTTTTAGCAGCCTTCTTATTGGTTCCTGCGCTTTTACAAACGGCTGTAACCTTATCAGAGCTTCTCCAGGTGTTGTTTTTCTTCTAAAGTTGAGATATATGGAGGAATGTGTTTGTGTCGGGCCCAGGAAGTGGAGGCATATGGGGGGATGTGATGTGTCGGGCTCAAGGCTGTGATATATGGAGGAATGTGTTCTTTCAGTGCTAACCAGCATCTTATCTTTACCATCAAGGTTTTTAGGGCAGATCTCACTTAGCTGGGCTACAGGACCCTAGGTTTTCCATAAGCAACGTCAGGCAAGTCCTGGAGAGGAATATTTTTCTGTAAGTGGTCTGCCTATAGACCGCATTATGTTAATTACCTTCTTTTGCTCACAAAGGAAATGTTAATTGATTTCTCTGCTTCCTGAGTTCACTGTTTGGTTTTCCCTTTAGGCAAGTACCTTGCCTTAGTTCCATGAAGCTTTTTCTTTTTCTCTGGAGTTCTTTTTTTTCCATGAGTTTTCTGTATTCTTTTCTTGATTTTGTTACTTCTCTGCGTTTCTTGGTGGTTTTTTCTTCTGTTACTGTGCTCACGCCAACTAAGTATTCTCCATTTTTCAGTAGAATCAAAAGCACATAGATTTTCAGGATTTTAAGGGATCTTGGAGATTAAACAAAATAATATGCTTTAGTACTTCGATCAAGTGGTTGTTCAGGTGAAGAACCTGAAACTTGAAGAGAGTAAACGATTTATTTGGGTACATTTTGTAGCATAAATGAGATTCGAACTCAAATTCCTTAATTCAAAGCCCGGTCCTCTTGTATATCATCCTGTCGGTGAGTGTTTTAATAATAGAAAAGGGAGAGTAGGTCTAGTGATCCCAGTGGAAGAGGATGAGAATGGAATGAACTGATGAATCTTAATGGAAGTGGTAAGAGTGGAATTAGCAGGGAAAGGTCAAAGACACTGAGTTAGGTACGAGTAGGGGTTTTAGAAAAGAGATCAGAATGTTGGGCTTTGTGATAAAGATAAATTAGAGGAATGAAAAACACAGAATGTTGGGAGTTAGCAAGATAGACATGTTTAAGTAAGGGGTTTAAGAGAGTCCTGAACAGGTTGCTGCTTTTTTTTGTTCCTCTAATTGGAGAAACTGACAAACATCAGGGTTTTTAAAAATTTTTTGCTGTTTATTTATTTAATTTATTTATTTTTGGAAAGATGTTAAGAGAATTTGAGCCACTGGCAACTTTGTTGTTGTTGTTGTTTAACCTGTAGTCAGTACTGTCAAGTAGTCAGTACTGTTGAGAGAACAAATAAGAAAGTATAGCATAGGTATATGGATTTCCAGTCTGAAGTAGGTTAAGTATTAGTGGTCTAATACTGGTGATATCCTATGGGAATAGAGTGATGTGGCACTCAAGACCTCTTGATAAGATTTTAAATATTTTGACCTCGAATAAATTTCTGTCATTGGGTACCAACTCTGTGGTAGGCAGTAAGACGCTGAATACAAAGCATGAGGGCTTATTGTAGAGCAGTAGGAACACAGAAACAAGGAAACAACAAACACATAAGTCACTACAAGTGCTTCCTATAAAGAAAACAAAAGATGTTACATTCCAGAAAATTGAGGAAGTTTGTAGTTAGGATTGTGATGGGATTCTAAAAGGAGGAAATTCTGGACAGAGAGAAAAATGGATAACAATTGTTCATCATTTTGCTTTTAACATTTTCGAATGACCAGGAAGCAGGGAGTGGGGTTAACCATTATCATCATTTTTAATGTGTAGAAAAAAAATGTACAAATGAGAATCTGGAACATTGTAGGTGCTTTGTGAATAAATGTTCTTATTTTTCCCTTTTTATTAAGGCTTGGTCTAGTTTTTGAAGTTATTTCTTAATTGGAAAAGAGTGGCAGAGTTTATCTTGCTTGCATTTATTTAAACATAACATAAACAAAAGTTTCCCTTACTAGTCATTTCGTTCAACCGTTTTTATATCAGTAAAAATGTTACCAAGAAAAATTTTACTCTCTTCAAGCCCTTGTTTACCTAAATGAAGCAGCTTCTTCAGTGTTCTGTTTATACACAACATGAAGTACTCCAAAGTTTTTTTTATCATGCCAATTATCTTCTTTTAATAATAAAAAATTTATAATTAAGAATAATTTAAATATTAAATGCTATAATATTGCAAATGTATGTTTTAATACCCTCTTTTGATCAAGATTGCAAGTTAGAGTTAGGTCTTCTGAAGTGAGTGTCTCGTTGAAATATGCACCTAAGTTAATACTTTGTCTGTAAGTAGGTTTCCTTTTGCCTTCCATACTCAGTTTTACAGAGTCAGTAGCCTAATGAAGATAAACAATAAGCTCCATCTAAAGAGCGTATGTGAGGTTCTCTGTTGAAATGTTTTGGTTTTCAGGCTGGGCACAGTGACTCATGCCTGTAATCCCAGCACTTTGGGAGGCCAATGCAGGTGGATCACCTGAGGTCTGGAGTTCAAGACCAGCCTAGCCAACACGGTGAAACTCCATCTCTACTAAAAATAGAAAAACTGTTTTTGGTATGGTGGTATCCGCCTGTAATCCCAGCTCCTCAGGAGGCTGAGGCAGGAGAATCGCTTGAACCCAGGAGGTGGAGGTTGCACTGAGCCGAGATCGCACCATTGCACTCCAGCCTGTACTCTCAAAAAAAAAAAAAGTTTTGTTTTTCAGTACCTACTTCTCTTATTTTTAAGTCTAATTGCTTTTAATATAGGCAGTTTGGATTTTTAAAATTAGTGATTATGAAATCTTTGAGCAACTGATTGTTATTTTGTATTGAAACTCATTATTGATATTAATTTTAACAGTATCTCCTACAAGAACCTTCTCCAAAAGCCTCATGGTCATTCATCTGGGCCTGCTGATCAGCAGAGGAAAAGTGCAGTAAATGGAAATGTAGATGGTAATAAATGTATTTTATTTTTAAAAGCATTTAACATAATGTTTACTTGAGAACACCATCACTGATGTATTATAACAAGCAAAGGAAGGTCACTTACTAACTGCACAGTAAGAAAAAAGAAAAGTGGAAAGGTGATAAATTGTGTATTTTAACAGACATCTACAAGAGAGTAAATTGAGAGTGCCACTAAAGGAGCTGAATTAATAGCTCCATTTGAAGGTATTCTGAGATCTGAGGAAAGTCAGGAAATAAGAAAGGAGAGAAGAGGAAATAGAGAACGAGAAAGGCAGTGAGTGCAGCGCATAAAAGAAAAAGAAGGTACATATGATGGAAGTTGGCAAAATATAGTAATTCCTTAGAAGAAGGAAGAAAAGGGTTTTAGAGAAGTGGGAAGAAGATAATAGTGGGCTTCTAGTACCAAAACTTGTTAGAGAATTAGAGCAAAATGCTTCATTCTTCCTGTCTTCCTCACTGATGGAAGAACCTGACCAGGCAGAGCTATGTTTTATCTACCATAGGTGAATATAAGCTTGTATGGTTGTCTATGCTTCTATACAATTGAATGTCATATACAGCCAGTGTAGAACAGTGTAGAACTTCTCACACTTCAGGAAATCACTTGGGGGCCTTGTTAAAATGCATATTCTGCTTCAGCAGTCCTGAGAGTCTGCATTTCTATTAAGTTCTCAGGTGATGCTGATGCTGCTGATCCTTGAGCGACGCTCTTGAGTGGCAAGGTTATACACTTTTTCCTATATAGAAATTGGATAGAAGAGGCACTGGGGAGCAGTTCAAGACATAAATAGGCTCAGAGGACAGCATGATTTTGCTTTTGTTTGAGAGCACGTTTCTAGCCAGAGGTGAAGTAGAAAGACATGAAGAAATAGAAATTAGAGCTGTAAGAAACTGTTGCTAAAAAGGGTAGATATGGTTGGAGTAATTCATAAAAAATGTAGAATGGGAAGAATCAAGACCACGGATGTGGAAATGTTCACAAGGTAGATGGATTGTGAGCAAGGACAGAGGGGAAAGAAAGAAGTTAGGTAATTTTGAAGTTTCTGATGAGAAAACGTATCCATCTATGCCATTGCAAATGACAGGATCTCATTCTTTTTTATGGCTTGACGGTACTCCATTGTGTATATGTACATTTGCTTTGTCCATTTGTTGGTATACAAATAGGTTGATTTTACATTTTGGCTTTTGCGAAGACTGCTGCAGTAAACCTGAGAAGGCAGATACCTCTTCAGTTTACTGATTCCCTTGCTTTTTAAGTATATACCTAGCAATGGGATTGCTGGATCATATGGTAGTTGTATTTTTAGTTTTTGGGGTTTTATTTTATTTTATTTTTTAGACACACAAAAAATGTCGCCTGGTCTTAAGTGATCCTCGCACATCAGCCTCCCAAGTGGCTGGGACCACCGGTGTGTGATACCATGCCTGGCCAAATTTTCTCACTTTTGGTAGAGACAGGGTTTCACCCTGTTGGCCAGGCTGGTGTCAAACTCCTGAGCTCAAGCAGTCCTGTTGCCTTGGCCTCCCACAGTGCTGGAATTACAGTTGTGAGCCCCTACACCTGGCATGTCTTCAGTTTTTTGAGGACTCTCCACAGTATTCTCCATAGTGGCTATAGTAATTTACATGGCCACAATGTATGAGGGTTCCCCTATCTCCACATCCTCATCAGCACTCGTTATACCCTGTCATTTGGGTAAAAGCTGTTTTAACTGGGGGTGGGGGTGGTGAGATGATATCTCACTGTCATTTTTATTTGCATTTCTCTGTTGATGAATGGTGTGGAGCACCCAACCATATACCTGTTTACCATTGGATTGCTGTTGGATAGCAGTTCAAGACATAACAGGGCCAAGGGAAGGTGTTGTTTTGCTTTTATTTCTGAACGTCTTTCCAACCAGGTGGTAAGATTGTGAAATAGAAATTATTGATGTGAGATACTATTGTTCAATGAAGAGGAAAGAAGTGGTGGGCATAATCCATGAGAGGTATATTCTAGGAGAAGGAAGACCACACATTGAGAGACTTTTCCAAAGACAAGGGGATTGAGAAGGGGGAATGAGGGAGGGAAGAAATAAGCTATCTCAGTAGTTTTGGAGTTAGTGATGAGGACATTTGAGAGAACTTAATTCAGACGGCTTCAGTATGTTTGCTCAGGACATTAGATTATCACTGCCCTTGAAATTACTGGAAAGAGAAGTGAGTGCAATAATTGGGGTAAAACCACAGCAACTCATTGCTCTACTTTGTATGACACATCAAAGATACAGGTTAAATTTATATTTGATAATCAAATTCATTTGAACTAAAGAACTTTAATTGTTTTTGTTAAGAAAGGTATTTTTTAATTAGATACCTGTTCCGTAAAAGTACTTGAGAGACTAGCATGGTATACCCAATCACAGTAATTTCAGAAACAAAAATAGTACAGGATTTATTCTTTGAATAACAAAACTAATGTTTTCAATAAACATTGTACTGATTTTGAAATATAAAAGGTTATTAGAATGAAGGTAAAATTTTTATTTTTTGCAATAAATATTTACACATTGAAAGCTGCTTATGTATTATTTTGTGATGTGTTTTATATACCATCTTGCATGAGGGGATCAAGAAACTTTTAAGACAGGGCCAAACTACAGGATACAAGCAATGTACACATAGCAATATCCCACCTTGTAATTTAAAAAGATGTATGTTTATAGTAAGTGTTATTCTATGACTGAGCTGATGAATTCAGAACGGTTTATCTGATGAGAAATGAGTATGTTCAACTGAACTGTCATCACACCTGTATACTTCCTCACAAGACTATGATGAATACTTGTAGGATAATGGTATAAATGAACTTGACGTGTTGCAATAATGATATGCCACACCATCCGCCAGTCATCTTTGATATTTATCCTTTCAGGGTCATGATGGCTGTTCTTATTGAAGATCTTTTTTTAATCATTGCAATATGTGTACCTTTGTAATTTATAGTTGAAATAAAATCTTTTGACACCTTAACTGCATGTCTTACGAAATTTACATTATATAAAACTTTTATCTAGGGAAAGATAGGATAAAGGAAGATAGCACATAGCTCTGTGAGTCTTATAAGATGAAATTTGTCAGACTAGTAGAGGAAAACATTTCAGATATAAAGAACAGTGTACACTGATGGAAGGGGTAAAGAGAAAGTCATACTGGAAATTAGTACTAAATAACAGGCTTAGTATGTTACAAAGGTACTATTATAAAGTGAAGGAAAATATAGTGTTAGTTTATCTGTTTCTTTTGGATTTTTAATTTTTTTTGTTTCTGACGGTTTTGTTCATTGATGCTGGGTGGATGAAATTGTGAGTGAAGCTATGAGATGATTGTATGGCTTGACTCCGGTGACATCTAGTGTCTTGCCAAGTGGTTTGTTGAGGTTTTGTAGAATTAGAAGTATTTCTTAAAGAAGCAAATAACTCCACTAGAGATTAAGCTTTATTTAAACTTCCATTTTATAAAAGAAAAATGTTTTTTGTTCATGTTGGTAAAGACCATAGCTTTTATCTGTTTTAAGTAGTTCATTTGAATGAAATTATGGATTTTTGAGCGGAACAAGGCTTAAAATTGACGTTGGAGAGAGAGCAAGAAAGGCTTCAAGGATGTGAAAATAACCAGCGACAGGTATGTAAAAATTCAATTTCAAATTTCTGTTTTTCTTTGCTTTGCTAACATAGCATAGTTCAAATGAAATTACCTTTGGCCTTTTAGAGTCAGTTGATTATAATTTAATATTTAATTGAAAAACATTTTAATTGGTTATACAACTGAAAATATTCTCAAAATTTATAGTGATTTACAGCTAATTTTTTCCGTTGGAAATGAAGCCAAAAGTTCCTGAATATTGTTTGCTGTTCATTTTCATAACATCCTAGTAAAGAAGATAACATCAAATATTGAATTACAATTTTAAGCATTCAAAATTATGAACAATTTAACAGTGATGGCTGCTGACTTGGATTCATGTCAAAGGAGTAATCATTGCTAATGGGTCAAAATTTGCAACTTTATTTATTACTGGTCACTAATACTATGATTAAAAATGTATTGTCCATTGTGACTTATTTATTTATTTATTTTAAGACAAAGTATTGCCCTGTGACCCAGGCTAGAGTGCAGTAGCATGATCTTGGCTCACTGCAACCTCTACCTCCTGAGTTCAAGTGATACTTCTGCCTCAGCCTCCTGAGTAGCTGGGAGTACAGGCACGTGTGACTATGCCCAGCTAATTAATTTTTTGTACTTTAGTAGAGATGGGGTTTCACCATGTGGGCCAGGCTGGTCTTGAACTCCTGACCTCGTGATCCACCTGCCTCAGCCTCCCAAAGTGCTGGAATTACAGACATGAGCCACCGTGCCTGGCCCGTGATTTTTAATTGACTTTTGGTATCTCTGTTTAGGGAGAGAATGGGGTCATAAAGTCAACCCAACTGACTATCAATAGAACCGGACTTTGCAGAACGGGAGCTTTGGTGTTAGGGTACAAACACTAACTTTGTAACTTATGTCTATATGGCAAATCTGTATTGTTAAAATTTTTTTAATGTACTGTCATTAGTGGACCTTAGGCTATATTGAAATTTGACTTAAGACTATAGTCTGTATAGAACAGCCACATAACACTATCATATTATAGTATATAATTTGAATTAAATTGTAAGAATTTGCCTTTGTTTCTGACTAGTTTTGATTTTGATTTTGATTTCTATTAAAGATTGCCTACTCACCAGTTAGTAATCTTTGGGAAAAAAGCACTCAAGTGTGCTACTGTTTGTTCAGAGTATCAGTATTTCAGGTACAGAAAGATAAAATCGTCCAAAGTGAAGATACCTTTGTAATACTGCAAACCACCTTTTAATTCATTTTTGGTAAATTAAACACATAATGAATTAATCTTAGTCCAAACAGCTACAAAGTTAAGATTGATGGTTTATATTTTTCCCCTCTTTTAGGCTAATGCAAATTATTTTTAATTTATTAATGAGAATCCAGTGATTGGGAGTAGGTAAACATAGATTAAGAAGTTTAAGAATTAAATTTTTATTATTTTTAAATTTTATTTTTCCATACTTGATTATTTGATGACAAAGTTATCTAAAACATGCACCCTGACAGAGAAGACATCTGACAAACAAAACTAGCAAATTAATCTTCCACTTTGTATCTGCAAAAAATGTCCACAAACAGAAGTGAACAAGTATGTGACAGCATACATCTCTATATGCAGGACTCCTTTGTGTGCAAAAGTAAGAGAATATGTGGATCAAACAAGGCAAATGAGGGTGGAAAAAACTTTAAAGCTCATCACAATTGAGTTAAAGGAGAGTTTGAGTGAAATTTGTGAAGAATCCAGAACTTCTGATTGTTCAGAGGAAGAGACACTACAGGAGGAAGAAATGTAGAGAACATACCCTCTAATTTGACAAATAATATATATGATTGTCAGGAAAGAATACATCTGGAGTACTTAACTATGTAGTATTCCAGATATTTTCTGAACAAAAGTAGTTCAGTCTCATAAATGTCTTTCCATTTCGTTTCTACTCTGGGTCCCCAGAATATAGTTGCCGGTCATCTTCTGATTTTTATTTAAAAAACGGAAATAAAGTATGCTGTGAAAATAATAACAAACCAGACACTATACATGTTTTTAACACAGACCAGGAGAATTTTTATAATGACACAAAGTGAAAAAGCAAGGAACCCAGAAGTAGTTATTGAAATAAAAGAAGACCAAGAGTGTTACAGGCACATAATGAAAAAATCCCCAAAATAGCACTAATTGCAAATTGGGCATCAGAAATGTGCTGCCTCAGTGTAGTGATCCAAAAATCTTTTAGATTTTTGGCTTACCTCCTCTAGAAAAATTAAGCATGTGTTGAGTAAACAGAAAGGCGTGGTGTTTCTTTTGTTACAGACACAAGAATACAAAACCAATAACAGAACTTGTTACGGAAACCATTATAATCGCAGTGCAAATAACTATAAAAGAATAGAACTTGGATTAGAAAATGGGCGTTCTTCACCACTACATAGTGACAGAGCATCAGAAGTATATCTAGAAGAATAGTTACAGCACCATATACGAAGACTGAAGAATGAAGTAGTCATATTAAAACTAGAGTTCCTGACTTTGAAGAAAGAAAAAGTTCAACTTGAGAAAGACTTAAGAGGTCACTTGCTGCTACTTGTGTTTTTTCTTTTGATCAATTGGTGCATTCCAGTTTTTTACTTTACGAAAAGCTCTTGTGTAAAAATGGGGTTTCTAAATACATAATTGTGTAGAAATAGAATATTTCTCTATCTAAATAATAGAAGCTCAGGACAACATTCTACAATGTTCCTTAATCAACCCAAGTCTATCAGTTTTTCAAGTGGCATGGGGACTGGGAAACTAATCTATTCATATACCATATATATGGATACTTCTGAACTAGGGTAAGCATATTACAAAGAATGTAAATTACAAAGAATATAATTTATATAAGATGTATATCTTATATATTATAAAGATTTTGACATATAATATGCAATATAAAATAAAGAATACAATAGGATCTAATTTTTCCCTATTCAAGATGAAGTGTACTTAATAAAGTGAGAAATCAGTGGGAAGGAAGCAATGACTGAGAAGTGATATCAGAATGTATCCTTGAGAGTTGGAACAAATATTCATAAAGGAAACTATGTTGTATGTTGTGCTTTGAGGTGTGCAAGTTGATCCATTTAATTCAGCATGTTGGGGCTTATAATTTCATCCTGATCACCTTAAATATGTTTGAAAACCAATGTATATGGATACATGTTTTTTAATCACCACTCTTACGTGTTTCTGTCAAATCAGATTTCAACGTGATTTTAATAGAGTGTAAGTTTTAGCATGTATAACTTTATTATACAAGTACTGTGGAGTCTCAGCCAAAAATTTAGTTTTTCACTCCAAAGTAGAAACCTGAATTCTGTACACTGAGTCTTAAAGATAGACAAAAATCTGGTGACACTCACCTTTAAAAGTAAAAGATGAGGCGTCTCAGCCCCTGCTGAGGTATTAAGTTACTTTCCCAGAGTGATACTTCTAATTCTTCGGATTAATTTGATGAATTTATCAGGTAATGTATCTGACTGAGCTTTATGAAATAGTATTGGGTTTTGTGACATAAAATGCTAGGAAATGCCACTTTAGGAGCATTGGATGAGTCATTTAATCTTTTTTGGTAATGGGGCTAGAGTAGATAATTACTTTCACTATTTTCCAGCTGTAAAATGTCATGGTTACTGAATGTGAAATTTGGAAAGCATCTTAATTTTCCAGAGCTGTATACTAGCATCTCAGCAGTTCACTCTCCTCCTTCTGTTTTTTTAATTTGTTGTTTTGTTGTTCAATTTTTTTCTTTTTTTTTATTATCATACATTAAGTTCTAGGGTACATGTGCATAACATGCAGGTTTGTTACATATGTATAGTTGTGCCATGTTGGTGTGCTGCACCCATCAGGTCGTCAGAACCCATCAACTCGTCATTTACATCAGGTACAACTCCCAATGCAATCCCTCCCCCCTCCCCCCCACCATAAGCCCTGGTGTGTGATGTTCCCCTTCCCGAGACCAAGTGATCTCATTGTTCTGTTCTCACGTATGAGTGAGAACATGTGGTGTTTGGTTTTCTGTTCTTGCGATAGTTTGCTTAGAATGATGGTTTCCAGCTGCATCCATGTCCCTACAAAGGACACAAACTCATCCTTTTCTGTGGCTGCATAGTATTCCATGGTGTATATGTGCCACGTTTTCTTTTTTTTTTTTTTTTTTATTATACTTTAAGTTCTAGGGTACATGTGCATAACGTGCAGGTTTGTTACATATGTATACTTGTGCCACGTTGGTGTGCTGCACCCATCAACTCGTCAGCACCCATCAATTCATCATTTATATCAGGTATAACTCCCAATGCAATCCCTCCCCCCTCCCCATGATAGGCCCCGGTGTGTGATGTTCCCCTTCCCGAGTCCAAGTGATCTCATTGTTCAGTTCCCATCTATGAGTGAGAACATGCGGTGTTTGGTTTTCTGTTCTTGTGATAGTTTGCTAAGAATGATGGTTTCCAGCTGCATCCATGTCCCTACAAAGAACACAAACTCATCCTTTGTTATGGCTGCATAGTGTTCCATGGTGTATATGTGCCACATTTTCTTAATCCAGTCTGTCACAGATGGACATTTGGGTTGATTCCAAGTCTTTGCTATTGTGAATAGTGCCGCAATAAACATACGTGTGCGTGTGTCTTTATAGCAGCATGATTTATAATCCTTTGGGTCTATACCCAGTAGTGGGATGGCTGGGTCATATGGTACATCTAGTTCTAGATCCTTGAGGAATCGCCATACTGTTTTCCATAATGGCTGAACTAGTTTACATTTCCACCAACAGTGTAAAAGTGTTCCTATTTCTCCACATCCTCTCCAACACCTGTTGTTTCCTGACTTTTTAATGATTGCCATTCTAACTGGTGTGAGATGGTATCTCATTGTGATTTTGATTTGCATTTCTCTGATGGCCAGTGATGATGAGCATTTTTTCATGTGTCTGTTGGCTGTATGAATGTCTTCTTTTGAGAAATGTCTGTTCATATCCTTTCCCCACTTTTTGATGGGGTTGTTTGTTTTTTTCTTGTATATTTGTTTGAGTTCTTTGTAGATTCTGGATAATAGCCCTTTGCCAGATGAGTAGATTGCAAAAATTTTCTCCCATTCTGTAGGTTGCCTGTTCACTCTGATGGTAGCTTCTTTTGCCGTGCAGAAGCTCTTTAGTTTAATCATATCACATTTGTCAATTTTGACTTTTGCTGCCTTTGCTTTTGGTGTTTTAGACATGAAGTCCTTGCCCATGCCTATGTCCTGAATGGTACTACCTAGATTTTCTTCTAGGGTTTTTATGGTATTAGGTCTAACATTTAAGTCTCTAATCCATCTTGATTCATCTTCATATAAGGAGTAAGGAAAGGATCCAGTTTCAGCTTTCTACTTATGGCTAGCCAATTTTCCCAGCACCATTTATTAAATAGGGAATCCTTTCCCCATTTCTTGTTTCTCTCAGGTTGTCAAAGATCAGATGGCTGTAGATGTGTGGTATTATTTCTGAGGACTCTGTTCTGTTCCATTGGTCTATATCTCTGTTTTGGTACCAGTACCATGCTGTTTTGGTTACTGTAGCCTTGTAGTATAGTTTGAAGTCAGGTAGCATGATGCCTCCAGCTTTGTCCTTTTGACTTAGGATTGTCTTGGCAATGCGGGCTCTTTTTTGGTTCCATATGAACTTGAAAGCAGTTTTTTCCAATTCTGTGAAGAAACTCATTGGTAGCTTGATGGGGATGGCATTGAATCTATAAATAACCTTGGGCAGTATGGCCATTTTCATGATATTGATTCTTCCTATCCACGAGCATGGTATGTTCTTCCATTTGTTTGTGTTCTCTTTGATTTCACTGAGCAGTGGTTTGTAGTTCTCCTTGAAGAGGTCCTTGACATCCCTTGTAAGTTGGATTCCTAGGTATTTTATTCTCTTTGAAGCAATTGTGAATGGAAGTTCATTCATGATGTGGCTCTCTGTTTGTCTGTTACTGGTGTATAAGAATGCTTGTGATTTTTGCACATTAATTTTGTATCCTGAGACTTTGCTGAAGTTGCTTATCAGCTTAAGGAGATTTTGGGTTGAGACGATGGGGTTTTCTAAATATACAATCATGTCATCTGCAAACAGGGACAATTTGACTTCTTCTTTTCCTGAGTGAATACCCTTGATTTCTTTCTCTTGCCTGATTGCCCTAGCCAGAACTTGCAACACTATGTTGAATAGGAGTGGTGAGAGAGGGCATCCCTGTCTTGTGCCAGTTTTCAAAGGGAATTTTTCCAGTTTTTGCCCATTCAGTATGATATTAGCTGTGGGTTTGACATAAATAGCTCTTATTATTTTGAGGTATGTTCCATCAATACCGAATTTATTGAGAGTTTTTAGCATGAAGGGCTGTTGAATTTTGTCAAAAGCCTTTTCTGCATCTATTGAGATAATCATGTGGTTCTTGTCTTTGGTTTTGTTTATATGCTGGATTACTTTTATTGATTTGCGAATGTTGAACCAGCCTTGCATCCCAGGGATGAAGCCCACTTGATCATGGTGGATAAGCTTTTTGATGTGCTGCTGAATCCAGTTTGCCAGTATTTTACTGAGGATTTTTGCATCGATGTTTATCAGGGATATTGGTCTAAAATTCTCTTTTTTTGTTGTGTCTCTGCCAGGCTTTGGTATCAGGATAATGTTGGCCTCATAAAATGAGTTAGGGAGGATTCCCTCTTTTTCTATTGATTGAAATAGTTTCAGAAGGAATGGTACCAGCTCCTCCTTGTACCTCTGGTAGAATTCAGCTGTGAATCCATCTGGACTTTTTTTGGTTGGTAGGCTATTAATTATTATCTCAATTTCAGAGCCTGCTCTTGGTCTATTCAGGGATTCAAATTCTTCCTGGTTTAATCTTGGGAGAGTGTAAGTGTCCAGGAAATTATCCATTTCTTCTAGATTTTCTAGTTGATTTGCATAGAGGTGTTTATAGTATTCGCTGATGGTAGTTTGTATTTCTGTGGGGTTGGTGGTGATATCCCCTTTATCATTTTTTATTGCGTATATTTGATTCCTCTCTCTTTTCTTCTTTATTAGTCTTGCTAGCGGTCTGTCAATTTTGTTGATCTTCTCAAAAAACCAACTCCTGGATTCATTGATTTTTTGGAGGGTTTTTTGTGTCTCTATCTCCTTCAGTTCTGCTCTGATCTTAGTTATTTCTTGCCTTCTGCTAGCTTTTGAATGTGTTTGCTCTTGCCTCTCTAGTTCTTTTAATTGTGATGTTAGAATGTCAATTTTAGATCTTTCCAGCTTTCCCTTGGGGGAATTTAGTGCTCTAAATTTCCCTCTACACACTGCTTTAAATGTGTCCCAGAGATTCTGGTATGTTGTATCTTTGTTCTCATTGGTTTCAAAGAACATCTTTATTTCTGCCTTCATTCGTTATGTACCCAGTAGTCATTCAGGAGCAGGTTGTTCAGTTTCCATGTAGTTGAGCGGTTTTGATTGAGTTTCTTAGTCCTGAGTTCTAGTGTGATTGCACTGTGGTCTGAGAGACAGTTTGTTATAATTTCTGTTCTTGTACATTTGCTGAGGAGTGCTTTACTTCCAATTATGTGGTCAATTTTGGAATAAGTGCGATGTGGTGCTGAGAAGAATGTATATTCTGTTGATTTGGGGTGGAGAGTTCTATAGATGTCTATTAGGTCCGCTTGGTGCAGAGATGAGTTCAATTCCTGGATATCCTTGTTAACTTTCTGTCTCGTTGATCTGTCTAATGTTGACAGTGGAGTGTTGAAGTCTCCCATTATTATTGTATGGGAGTCTAAGTCTCTTTGTAGGTCTCTAAGGACTTGCTTTATGAATCTGGGTGCTCCTGTATTGGGTGCATATATATTTAGGAGAGTTAGCTCTTCCTGTTGAATTGATCCCTTTACCATTATGTAATGGCCTTCTTTGTTTCTTTTGATTTTAATGGTTTAAAGTCTGTTTTATCAGAGACTAGGATTGCAACCCCTGCTTTTTTTTGTTCTCCATTTGCTTGGTAGATCTTCCTCCATCCCTTTATTTTGAGTCTCTGCATGTGAGATGGGTCTCCTGAATACAGCAGACTGATGGGTCTTGAGTCTTGATCCAGTTTGCCAGTCTGTGTCTTTTAATTGGAGCATTTAGTCCATTGACATTTAAGGTTAATATTGTTATGTGTGAACTTGATCCTGCCATTATGATATTAACTGGTTATTTTGCTCATTAGTTGATGCAGTTTCTTCCTAGCCTCGATGGTCTTTACATTTTGGCGTGTTTTTGCAATGTCTGGTACCAGTTGTTCCTTTCCATGTTTAGGGCTTCCTTCAGAGTCTCTTGTAAGGCAGGCCTGGTGGTGACAAAATCTCTAAGCATTTGCTTATCTGTAAAGGATTTTATTTCTCCTTCACTTATGAAACTTAGTTTGGCTGGATATGAAATTCTGGGTTGAAAATTCTTTTCTTTAAGAATGTTGAATATTGGCCCCCACTCTCTTCTGGCTTGTAGAGTTTCTGCCGAGAGATCTGCTGTTAGTCTGATAGGCTTCCCTTTGTGGGTAACCCGACCTTTCTCTCTGGCTGCCCTTAAGATTTTTTCCTTCATTTCAACTTTGGTGAATCTGGCAATTATGTGTCTTGGAGTTGCTCTTCTGGAGGAGTATCTTTGTGGCGTTCTCTGTATTTCCGGAATTTGAATGTTGGCCTGCCCTACTAGGTTGGGGAAGTTCTCCTGGATGATATCCTGAAGAGTGTTTTCCAACTTGGTTCCATTTTCCCCCTCACTTTCAGGCACCCCAGTCAGACATAGATTTGGTCTTTTTACATAATCCCATACTTCTTGCAGGCTTTGTTCATTCCTTTTTCTTCTTTTATCTTTTGGTTTCTCTTCTCGCTTCATTT
Source organism: Trachypithecus francoisi (assembly GCF_009764315.1). Lineage (NCBI taxonomy): Eukaryota > Metazoa > Chordata > Mammalia > Primates > Cercopithecidae > Trachypithecus > Trachypithecus francoisi. The sequence goes on along the minus strand of NW_022681455.1, from coordinate 86,291,785 downwards.
CATTCATTTGATCCTCAATCGCTGATACTCTTTCTTCCAGTTGATCGAGTCGGTTACTGAAGCTTGTGCATTTGTCACGTATTTCTCGTGTCATGGTTTTCATCTCTGGCAATTCGTTTATGACCTTCTCTGCATTAATTAGTCTAGCTGTCAATTCTTCCACTCTTTTTGCAAGATTTTTAGTTTCTTTGCACTGGGTACGTAATTTCTCCTTTAGCTCTGAGACGTCTGATGGCCTTCTTCTCTCATCTCGTCAAAGTCATTCTCTGACCAGCTTGGATCCGTTGCTGGCGATGGGCTGCGCTCCTTTGCAGGGGGAGATGCGCTCTTATTTTTTGAATTTCCAGCTTTTCTGCCCTGCTTTTTCCCCATCTTTGTGGTTTTATCTGCCTCTGGTCTTTGATGATGGTGACGTACTAATGGGGTATTGGTATAAGTGTCCTTCCTGTTTGATAGTTTTCCTTCTAACAGTCAGGACCCTCAGCTATAGGTGTGTTGGAGATTGCCTGAGGTCCACTCCAGACCCTGTTTGCCTGGGTATCAGCAGCAGAGGTTGCAGAAGATAGAATATTGCTGAACAGCGAGTGTACCTGTCTGATTCTTCCTTTGGAAGCTTCCTCTCAGGGGTGTACTCCACCCTGTGAGGTGTGCGGTGTCAGACGGCCCATAGTGGGGGATGTCTCCCAGTTAGGCTACTCAGGGGTCAGGGACCCACTTGAGCAGGCAGTCTGCCCCTTCTCAGATCTCAACCTCCGTGTTGGGAGATCCACTGCTCTCTTCAGAGCTGTCAGAGTCGTTTGCGTCTGCAGAGGTTCCTGCTGCTTTTTCTGTTGTTGTTGTTTAGCTGTGCTCTGTCCCCAGAGGTGGAGTCTACAGAAACAGGCAGGTTTCCTTGAGCTGCTGTGAGCGTCACCCAGTTCGAGCTTCCCAGCGGCTTTGTTTACCCACTTAAGCCTCAGCAATGGCGGGCACCCCTCCCCCAGCCTCGCTGCTGCCTTGGGGTTAGATCGCTGCAGACTGCTGTGTTAGCAATGAGGGAGGCTCCATGGGCGTCCGACCCTCCCGGCCAGGTGTGGGATATAATCTTCTGGTGTGCCCATTTGCTTAAAGCGCAGTATTGGGGTGGGAGTTACCTGATTTTCCAGGTGTTGTGTGTCTCAGTTCCCCTGGCTAGGAAAAGGGATTCCCTTCCCCCTTGCGCTTCCCAGGTGAGGCAATGCCTCGCCCTGCTTCAGCTCATGCTGGTCGGGCTGCAGCAGCTGACCAGCACCGATTGTCCGGCACTCCCTAGTGAGATGACCCCAGTACCTCGGTTGAAAATGCAGAAATCACTGGTCTTCTGTGTCGCTCGCGCTGGGAGTTGGATCCTGGAGCTGTTCCTATTCTGCCATCTTGCTCTGCCCCCCTATAGTCCTGTGCCACGTTTTCTTAATCCAGTCTGTCACTGATGGACATTTGGGTTGATTCCAAGTCTTTGCTATTGTGAATAGTGCCACAATAAACATACGTGTGCATGTGTCTTTGTAGTAGAGTAATTTATAATCCTTTCTGTATATACCCAATAATGGGATGGCTGGGTCATATGGTACTTCTAGTTTTAGATCCTTGAGGAATCGCCTTACTGTTCTCCATAATGGTTGAACTCTTTTACAGTCCCACCAACAGTGTGAAAGTGTTCCTGTTTCTCCACATCTTCTCCAGCACCTGTTGTTTCCTGACTTTTAATGATTGCCATTCTAACTGATGTGAGATGGTATCGTTGTGGTTTTGATTTGCATTTCTCTGATGGCCAGTGATGACGAGCATTTTTTCATGTGTCTGTTGGCTGTATGCATGTCTTCTTTTGAGAAATGTCTGTTCATATCCTTCGCCCACTTTTGGATGGCGTTGTTTTCTTCTTGTAAATTTGTTTGAGTTCTTTGTAGGTTCTGGATATTAGCCCTTTGTCAGATGAGTAGATTGCAAAAATTTTCTCCCATTCTGTAGGTTGCCTGTTCACTCTGATGGTAGTTTCTTTTGCTCTGCAGAACCTCTTTAGTTTTATTAGATCCCGTTTGTCAATTTTGGCTTTTAGTAACCAAAACAGCATGGTACTAGTACCAAAACAGAGATACAAACCAATGGAACAGAACAGAGTCCTCAGAAATAATACCACTCATCTACAGCCATCTGATCTTTGACAAACCTGAGAAGAACAAGAAATGGGGAAAGGATTCCCTATTTAATAAATGGTGCTGGGAAAATTGGCTAGCCGTAAGTAGAAAGCTGAAACTGGATCCTTTTCTTACTCCTTTTACGAAAATTAATTCAAGGTGGATTAGAGATTTAAATGTTAGACCTAGTATCATAAAAACCCTAGAAGAAAACCTCGGTAATACCATTGAGGACATAGGCATGGGCAAGGACTTCATGTCTAAAACGTCTTCTGTTTTTTTCAAATTTTGGTTCGTGTATTTCAGCAAGCACCATCACATTTTTGATATCCTAGGATCCAAATGAAAAAAAGATAAAGGGCAGTGGGGAACGCTTATTGCAGAAAGGGAAAAGCTTCCTTTCTGTTCCTGAAGCCCCACAATGTCACATTCTCTATGTCTGACTGTTTCGGGTAAACTCCAGGAGGTAAAGATAGAAGAGGATAATTTCATGATTTTGTCCTTTTATTTCTCTGTTTCTGCTCATCACAAGGGGGTGAAAATTTACGTTAGATAGCAAAGAGTGGATGGGAAATAAAAACACAAATTTGTAATGCACCCGTTTTGAAAGTTTGGAAAATTTTATTTTATTCACTGAAACAGAAATGAATCAATTCATATGAATTTCAATGAAAAAATCGTAATGTAACTTGATAATTATATAATGACACAATGAAAGTAAGCATAAAATATTTTAATGACTTATGACAGACTGAGTCAAGTTATAAAATGAGTGAAAACAAGTACTTTCTGTTGGATAAAATGACAGTTATTCTCAGTGTCAAACTTTCATTGAAGGTTCCAGAAAAAAGGAAAAAGTGCAGAAATAAGAAAATGGAAGTGTCAAGAAGTCTGTATGCTGATGACAAGGACGATGATGATGATGAATGAATTCAAGAAAGAAGGAGCAGAGAACCTGATAGTCATCAGTTTCCCAGGCAGAAGAGTGAAGAGTATAATAGGTAAGCCTGTAGCAGTATTTGATAGTACATTATTATTGTACTATCAAACGAATTCTAATTTGAGGTAATATGCATGGTTAATGAATTTCACACTTTCAAACACTAGGGATATTCTGTCTTGCCTGGTAATCAGAAAAATGCAAATTAATAAGCAATTAGTTACAGTGTTTCCAAGCATAATAATATTTTATTAAAAAATAACTAGTGTGGGAGAATGTGAAAAAAAAGGTTCTGTCGTACACTTGGTAAATCTTTATTGAAGGGTAGTTTAGTAGCATGTGTCACTTCTGAGACTGGATTCTGCAGAAAATATGACTTTACACATACAAGTTATGGGCATATATTACATATTATATATAACATACAATACACCAACATATATATTCTGATACATGTATGTGTGTATGTGCGTGTACGTTAAATTGAGGTGTTTGTTAGAATATACATAGTGCCATTTTAGTAAAGTGTCACTCCTCTACTTATTTAAAAAAACAGAATTTTGATAAATTCTTATGTCAAGGATGAGGCCGGGCATGGTGGCTCACTCCTGTCATCCCAGCATTTTGGAGGCCAGGGCGGGTGGATCATTTGAGGTCAGAAGTTCAAGACCAGCCTGGTCAACATGGTGAAATCCCATCTCTACCAAAATATAAAAATTAGCTGGCAGTAGTGGCGCACCTGTAATCCCAGCTACGTGGGAGGCTGATGCAGCACTATCACCTGAGCTGCGATCTTGCCACTGCACTCTAGTCTGGGTGACAGAGGGAGACCCTGTCTCAAAAAAAAGTTGGGTTTATTGCTTTCTGTAGTAAGAGTTCTGTGCTGGTGAGGCACAGTCTCTTTTACTGGAGCAGCTGCTGATCCTTACATAAGGTTTTTGGAAGACTGGACTTGAAGGCTTGGCCGACTCTCACAGGCATAATTGGGTTGACATCATGTGGAGCAGTGTGGTTACCTGCATGAGACTGTTGTGGATTAGTTGGCACTTCCAGGCATGCTGATGGGAGTGAGTTAGTCTCCGGATGTCTTTCAGAGGCAAGTAGCTGACATTAGTTGGTTGGTGTTAGTGAGGCCAGTGGTCATTGATTGACTGACTAGATTTAAAATGGGTTCGGGGGGCACCTGTTACCATGGCTACAGGTCATCGTTTTCCTTAGTTCGTGGCAATGTTAATCAGATGTTTTCTGTTTGAAAGTTACCTTCTATGAGCTTTGCTCAAAATGAGCAATATGTCATATTCCAGAATTATATACTTAAATTGTTTAATAAATGCTCTCAGAAAGTTTTTAGAAGCTTAGTCTTAAACAGAAGACTCATCTACATATATTTTTGGTAAGTAATTGCTGGATTTATTTTTGATTTTTTGTGTCTTTTGGAGTTCAATCTAACTCCTAACATAATCTCCAATGGGAAATGTCATCCTTTTTGTAAACTTATGTAGGCATATGATAGTGATATTCTTATGCATGTGTTTACTACAGAGAAAGTAATTACAATTTTTTACTGGTGAATCCAGCTTTTCATATTAGGAATAGATACTACATGGTAAGTATACAGAAGTTTCTAAATGATTCTATTTTCAAACAAAATCCTATTTAATCAGAGCAGTGCTATTTTTGAACTATATATAAAGACATATAGGTATTTTAAAAATCAGTGTTTTTCCCTTTAAGATAATTTCAGTTTTTTTCAGGTTATTTGTGCCTCATGGTATTTTGAAAACTTAATTCAAATGGAACATATTAAAACAAAATCTATGGCACCAATCCAACTGTGACCCCATGTCTGAGAGTTATTGCTTGCAGGCAGTGAGCTCCAGCCTTTAAGTGTAGCATTTAAGCTTAGTGTAGCATTCTTCTCTCACTGTTTGCTTTCATGTGTTTTACACTTTACCTTTCAAGTTCCCAGGAAACAACTGGATGCCATGTGCCTTATCCCTGTGCTCACATTCTATTCTTTATGTAGAATGGTTTTCTCCTACTGTTCTGGGTTTTGTTGTTGTTGTTGTTTTTGGCCTGGTGAGCCCCTCTTGTGTTTTGCTTCTTACATAAAGTCTTTCTCATGCTCAGATATAAATTTTTCTAGATCAACTCTTACATATTGCACTGTGTCATAATTATCTGATTACCTGTTTTGCTTTTTTCTGTGAGACAAAGTCTAGCTTTGTGGTCCAGGCTGGAGTGCAGTGGCACAATCTCGACTCACTGCAACCTCCGCCTCCCAAGTTCAGGTGATTCTCGTGCCTCAGCTTCCTAAGGATTACAAGCGTGCACCGCCACGCCAGTTAATTTTTGTATTTTTAATAGAGTAAGGGGTTTTACCATGTTGGCCAGGCTAGTCTCCAGTGATCCACCTGCCTCGGCCTCCCAAAGTGCTGGGATTACCAGTGTGAGCCATCATGCTGAGCCTGATCATCTGTTTCTGTTTTTTGTTTTGTTCTGTTTTTGAGACAGAGTCTGACTGTGTCACCCAGGCTGGAGTGCAGTGGTGCGATCTCGACTCACTGCAGCCTCCACATCCCAGGTTCAAGCAATTCTCTGCCTCAGCCTCCTGAGTAGCTGGGATTACCTGCCACCACGCCCAGCTAATTTTTGTATTTTTACAAAATACAAAAGAGGGTTTCACCATCATGCCAGGCAGGTCTTGAACTCCTGACTTCTTGATCCACTTAGCTTTGGCCTCCCAAAGTGCTGGGATTACAGCCACTGTGACTGGCTGATTACTTTTGTTTTTAAAGCTGAGAATATACATTTTTTCGTATGTGCTGGAACTTCAGAATGGGTTTTGAACTAGTAAATAGCGACAGAGAAGACTATGGATTTCATAAGAATTTTTTTATTCTTTGTAAGTAGAATTATTAGAAAACATTGGCTTTTCAATGGATTTGTTAAAGTAGTGATCATCCCTTGCGTGTAAAGGAAGTAAAGAAAAATAAAAATGTTTAAAATACACCTCAAAAGAACCTGTGATTACACCAGTGTTTGAGAAGGCCAATGTATGTATGGGTCTTCTACCCAGTCTAGAAGATTGTTAGTCTTCTAGGAAAATAATGACAGCAGTTTTAGCGACATGGTTAAGGATGAAGGAGGATAAAATCTCTTAATTTTCTTATTTCCCTGTGAAGGAGTATTAGAAGTGATTACTTTCTCTGGAAATAAACTAGTGTAGACAGCCTAATTTAGAGAATAGTCAACTATATCATTGCTGCTGGAAGATTAAGATGATTAGTGCGTTTGTCAAGGAGGAGTTTCAGCTGGTTGCCATGGAACCCTGACTGTAGTGGCTAAGCACAGAAAACGTTCGAGAGAACTTTGACTGCAAAACGGAGTAGAGAAATGGGTGACAAGTAAAGGAGAAAAATGTGAGATTCAAGGGACTTTTGTTTCTTTTTCTATTTTGAAATGGAAGCTGTTAGAGTCTTCTTATTTGCTATTTGGAATGATCCAGTAGAGAAGAAACGTGTTTTCGGAATTTAGTTTTGTTTGCAGGTCTGAGCATTGGATAGTTTGATCCATTCTCTTTTAAATATTTGTAATAAATCAATTATTCTTACAGTTTCTATTCATGTATCGTTTTATCAGAAGAAGTTTTTCTTTCAGAGTTGGTTCAGGAATGGAATATTTTAATGTAATGGTACATGAAAATGATCTAAAAGTTAAACTCACATGCGTATGTTTTTAGAAATTCTGTAATAATAAACACACACACTTTGGTCTTATTGAATAGAATTTAAATATTCCTTGATGATTTATATATCACAGTACCTTTGAAAGTAGCATCACCAATAGCTGTGCTTTAGCAAGGTACTCTAAAATACAGGTGGGTCACCTTTATGGTTTTTCAGATTCTGAGGAAGGGGGAGCTTTCTAATGAATAATAGAAAAAGCAAGCTACTGAAAACCTTCATTGCTGACTGCAACTTGTGAATTGTATAGTTCAAAGGTTAAAAAAAAAAATGTTTCTCTGGACCAACCAACTGTGTCTTTCACACATATTGTACATTCCATAAGTGTTGGTTAAATGCGTGAATTGATAGTTGAATTGATGGTGAATGGTTTTTGGTGAATTTCTTTGGAGAAACAAATTTTCAGTTTATTAAAAGCAGGTTTCCAAAACTGCATAGGTATAAAATCTTATTTTAAAAACTTGCAAGATTTAGAGATTATTTGTAATCATAGAAAGAAATGGAAAGATAATACAAATTTTTCTGCTATTACTTGTAAATACTTGAAAATAAATATTTTGTAGCATATTATAGAGTATCCTGAAATACGTATTTTGGAGCCAGAGTTCTTGGGTTTAAATGCTGAGTCTGCTGCTGAGCAGTTTTATGGGCTTGGGCAAGTTACATGGCCTTTCCGTGCCTACTTTCTTCCTGTATCAAATGCCTACTATGTTATCTACTTCACAGAATTGTTGGGAGGATTGAAGTGACTTAAATACTTGTATGTGGTTTAGAATAGTACACAGTACCTTCACAGTATGTTTTGAAAAGCTCACCAATGTCATTTAAAAAAGGATTTCTGTTACATAAGTAATATTATCAAGTAAGTCTTAGTACCAATTAAAGCTTGTTTGTATAGAAAAGGACAAGGCCGGGTTTAGTGGCTCACACCTGTAATCCTAGAGCTTTGGGAGGCTGAGATGGGTGGGTCACCTGAGGTCAGGAGTTCAAGACCAGCCTGACCAATATGGCGAAACCGCCGTCTCTACAAAGAATACAAAAAAGTTGGGCATGGTGCAGGTGCCTGTAATTCCAGCTACTCAGGAGGCTGAGGTAGGTGAATCACTAGAACCCTGGGCATGGAGGCTGCAGTCAGCTGAGATCGTGCCATTGCACTCCAGCCTGGGTGACAGAGCGAGACTGTGTCTCATAAGAACAAAAACAAAACCGGTGGAGGGACAAGAGAAAAAGCTAGTGTATGATAATATATTTTTTCTATGAAGTAATGCAAGTAACATGGTTTTTCTTTGGCTGTCAGAAAACTTGATCTAAACTTAATGTTTTATATTAGTAGTAATAATAATGTATTTATCCCACAACGCTACCCATTGCATTTATAGTTTTATCCCCTTGTAGAAAATAATTGTATTTTACATCATCAGTGAAAAATTACCTATAAATTTCATGAATAGGAGTGAGAAATTACAAATAGAGGTTATATATTAAAAAATTAGATATTCCTTGTATTTTACATACTATTTGCCTGATTGGATTTTTTTTTTAGCTTTGCAAAGAAAATATGTAATGAAAAGAACAAAGTTAGACTGATTGAACTTTTTTTTCATGTTCTGATTGGTTATCATAAGATTTGCTCTGATCCAATCAGAACATGAATAAAAAGTCCAATCGGAGTAGGCCTACAGGTTTTTCTCTCATCAATCAGAACGTGTAGTACGTAACCTCCATATATAAAACATGCTGGGCTAGTGGGGGGGTGTTGTGCCATTCCAGGTTCTTCTGTGGCTGCCTGCCCAGCTGCTCCATTCCCAGCTAGGAGAAGGAGGCACCATCTGCTGCATGCTGGTGGCTGAAGCCTGGGGGACTGCGGCTCGCCTCCTTGGCTCACCTCACTGCAATTGGAGGCAGCAACGGCCACTGCAGCTGGCCAGAGTGTAGAAAGGTGATGAGGTAGGTGTGCTATGCAGGGCTGCACGGCCTGCAGCCTGGGGCGGGTTGGGGGTGCTATCTCAGGGGTCAGTGCACGCCTTGGGTGGCTGTTTGGGTGTGCTATCCAGGGCTGCGCTGCATACACTGGTGTGTAGGTTGGGGACCCTATCCGGGGCTACACTGCCCTCGGCGGGGAGCAGTTTAGAGGCACTATCCCGGATTGTAGTGCCAGCAGCAGTGAGGTGGACTGAGGGTGCTATCCGGGGCTACTCTGCCTGCGGGGGTGTTTTGGGGATTTCGGGTTCAGGGCACTATCAGGTGCTGCAATGCCCACGTTGTGGGGACGGGGCGGCTCTTTGAGTGTGTTGGGCGTGCTATTTGGGGGCTACATTGCTGGTGGCAGGGGGCAGGGTGGGATGGAAGCTATCTTAGGGGCTGCACTGATTGCTCTAGCTAGGATTTCCAGCATTATGATAAATAGCAATAGTGACAGTGTGTATCATTATCATGTTCCGGATCTTAGAAGAAAGGCTTTCGAAAATTTTTCCCCATTCCATGTGATTCTAGCTGTGGGTCTCTCTCATGTGGTTTTTATTGTGTGGGTTTTTGAGGATTTATAGCATGAAGCGATGTTGAATTTCATCAAATGTTTTTTCAGTTTCGATTGACATGATCATACAGTTTTTGTCGTTTATTCAGTTGATAATGATGTATCACATTGATTGCGTGTTGAATGGCCCTTGCATCCCAAGGATAAATCCCACTTAATCATGAGGAATTATCTCTTTAATGTATTGTAGAATTCGATTTTTTGGTATTTTGTTGATGATTTTTGCATCAGTATTAGAGATACTAGCCTGTAGTGGGTTTTTTTTTTTTTTTTGACATCTTTGGCTGATTTTGGTATCAGGGTACTAATGGCCTCATAGAATAAATTGGAAAGGCCAGGCATGGTGGCTCACGGCTCATGTCTGTAATCCCAGCACTTTGGGAGGCCAAGGTGGGCAGATCACGAGGTCAGGAGGTTGAGACCATCCTGGCTACCATGGTGAAATTCCGTCCACACTAAAAATACAAAAAATTAGCCGGGTGCGGTGGCAGACGCCTGTAGTCCCAGCTACTCAGGAGGCTGAGGCAGAAGAATGGCGTGAACCAGAGAAGTGGAGCTTGCAGTGAGCCAAGATTGCACTAGTGCACTCCAGCCTGGGTGAAAGAGCAAGACTCCATCACAAAAAAAAAAAATTAAGTTTGGAAGTATTTCCCTTCTCTGTTTTTCAAAATATTTTGAGTAGGATTGGTATTAGGTCTTTAAAGATTTAGTGTGAAGCTGTCAGTAGTGAAGCCATCAATTCTTGGGCTTTTCTTTACTGGGATGGCTTCAGTCTCATTACTTGTTATCAATCTGTTCTGGTCTTGGATGTTTTCATGGTTCTACCAAGGTAGGTAGGTAGGTTGTATGTGTCTAGGAATTTGTCAGTTTCTAGCAGGCTTTCCAATTTATTGGCATATAATAGCCAGTTATGATCCTTTGAATTTCTGCAGTAACCATCATAATGCCTCCTTTTTTTTTTCCTCTGATTTTATTTATTTGAATCTTCTGTATTTCTTAGCCTGGCTAAAGTTTGTCAATTTTGTTTAACTTTCCAGAAAACCAACTTTTTGTTTCATCTTGTGTATTTTGTTCATTTCAGTTTTATTTCTGCTATGATCTTTATTATTTCTTTTCTAATTTTGGGTTCAGTTTGACCTTTTCTAAGTGTTTAATATGCATTGTTTATTTGAAGTTTTTCTTCTTTTTTGATGGTGGGCACTCACAGTTATAAATTTGACTTTGTACTGTTTTCTGTGTATCATAAGTTTTGGTATATTGTGTTTTCATTACCATTTGTTTCAAGAAATTCTTCTGTTTCCATCTTAATAGCTTCGTTGACCCACTAGTCATTCATTCAGGAGCATATTGTTTAACTTTCATGTGATTGTATGGTTTCCAGAATTCCTCCTCTTACTGATACCTATTTTTGTTCCTTTGTAGTCAGAGAAGATGGCCACAAAAATAGCAGCGTGGTCAGAGCGGTAGAAGATGGCCATCAGAGAGAGCTGCTCCTTGCCCAGCTACAGGAGGAGTGAGAAAGGGGAACCATCTTTTGCAAGCTGGAGGCTAGAGCCTGTGGCCTGGCGGCTCACCTCACTGTGGTTGGCGGTGGTGGCGACAGAGACTACTGCAGTATGACCAGAGTGGTAGGACAGGGGCTATCCGGGGCTGCACTTTTCACAGTGGAGGGTGGGTTGGGGGCGCTATTCAGGTGTCACTGCTTGCGTTGGGGCTACTGGTTGGTAGCACTATATGGGGCTGCACTGCTTGCAGTGGGGGGTGGGTTATGGGTGCTCTCTGGTGCTGCAGTGCCCATGGAGGGGGGCAGGTTAGGGACAATATTGGGTACTACGCTGCTATCGGCATTGGGATGGGGGTGGGGGAGGTGAGGGTCGCTATTGAGGGCCAGACTGGCTGTGGTGGGGGGCGAGTTGGGTGCTATCAGGGGCTGCACTGCTGGCAGTGGTCAGTGGAGGTGGCTGCAACAGTGGTGGCATCCAGGGAAGGAGCGGTTCTTCTCTCCCTGGACTTCACTCTCCAGAGGGTGACATCTTGCTTGTGCTGGAGCATGGTGGGCACACATCATTTCCATAGGAATCATGAGCATGGCAGAGCCCCCACACCCATCGTGGTTCCTGGGCCCACGCACTCTTGAGTTTGTGCTGGAGAGACTGCTTGGGACTCCCAGTTACGAAATAGAGGACACCACAGGGGACAGGGCCCTGTGGGTGGATGCGTCAGGAACAGGAACTGGCACTTGGGTGTATGTAGAGGGCTGGCTGGGTTTGAGTTTCTGCTTCTCCTGTTCCCCAAGGAGTGTAGGCCTGTGGGCCCAGCGGTTCCTTTGGAGTGGGCAGCCGGGCCCTGTGGTGTCTCCAGCAGCCATCCCAGGCCCCATTTCCTGGCCAGCTTGGGCCAAAAGGAGAGGCTGGACTTTGGAGTTTGGGTGAGAGTGCTTTTGTTGAAACTGGCCCCTGCCACCCAGTGGCTGACATGGCAATGTAAGCTCCAATGCTACTACTCCCTGCATCCTCCTCTAGGCTTTTCTGGCTTTGCCCTCCCAACTGTTCCATGCCAGGAGGAGGAGGAGCCCCCTGTCGCACAGTGGAGGCTGGAGCCTGGGACACCGTGGCTCACCTTGCTGTGGAATGGTGGTGGTGACGGAGACTGTAGTGCCACAGAGAGTGGTAGGAGGGTGGCCATGGTAGGAGGGCCTCCAGCTGTGGCCAGGCTCAGGACAGGACCACAGCAGTGGCCAGGTAGCAGGAGTCTTGTAGGGAATGCCTGTGCATTGAGGGCAACAGCAGCGGTGTTATTGACGTTGTGCTAGTGGTGGCAGCATCAGCAAGTGTAGGGGCTGGGAATGGGGGGTAGGAGCACTACAGGGCTGATCCCACCAGGCCTGGGGTAGGTAGGAAGCTGTGGATGCTGTATCTTGGACCTCTTTGGCAGTGGTGGAGGTGCAGCCCAGACAAGGAGGAGGCCGCCTCCTTCTGCAGAATCTGAAGAGTGCCCTCCTCCTACTGACACCTGAGCCAGGTGGAAGTGGCAGCATTATCTCACTCTCAAAATTTAGGGGGTGACTATTTGTGTATCTGTCTTCCTTGTTTTCTTGATAACCTTGTACTTTTTCAAATTTCATTTTTTTAATGTTTTAAGACTTGTTTTGTGACCTAAGGTATGGTCTGTGCTTGAGACTGGCCTGTGTACTGAGCAAAATAATGTGTATTCTGCAGCTCTTGGGTGAAATATTCTGTAAATATGTATTAGATCCACTTGGTCTGTAATTCAGATTAAGTTTATTGTTTCTTAAGTTTCTGTGTGGATTATCTGTTCAGCGCCAAAAGTGGGGTGTTGATATGTCCAGCTATAATTGTACAGAGTTCTAGCTCTCTAACTCTGATAATATTTTGTTTATGTATCTGGGTGCTTCATTGTTGAGTGCATATATATTTATAATAGTTATGTCTTCTTGCTAAATTGACCCTTTTATCATTAATATAGTGGCCTTCTTTGTCTCTTCTTACAGTTGTTTTAAGTTAATTTTGTCTGATGTAAGTATAGTTATTTATGCTCTTTTTTTTGGTTTCCATTGGCAGGGAATCTTTTCCATACCCTTATTTTCAGATGTGTATGTCTTTGCAGGTGAAATGTGTTTCTTTTAGGCAACAGATAAATGGGTCTTACTTTTTTTTTAATCCACTCTGCCACGTATGTCTTTTGACATGCCACAGTTGTAGTGTTGAAGTATTCTGTTTTCTTTTTGTGTGCTTCTTACTACCATTGACTTTTATTCCTTCAAGTGATCACTTACTGCTCACTAGTGTCCTTTTCTTTCTGATTGATATACCCCTTTCATATTTCTTGTAGAACAGGACTGGTATTGATGAAATCCCTCAGCTTTTGTCTGTCTAGGAATATCTTTATTTCTCCTTCATGTTTGAAGGATGTTTTCACAAGATACATTATTCTAGTTTTCAAGGTTTTTTCCTTCAGAACTTTAAATATGTCTTGCCACTTTCTCCTGGCCTGTAAGCTTTCCACTGAAAAGTCTGCTGTAGGATGTATTGGAGCTCCATTGTATGTCATTTGCTTCTTTTCTCTTGTTGCTTTTAGGATCTTTTATCCTTGGAACTTTGGGAGTTGATTATTAAATGTCTTTAGGTAGTCTTCCCAGGACCCCGACTTAGGGTTCTTTTTGATTCCTCTTTCTCTCTTGTCTCTCACATCCATCCATTCTGCTGTGAAGCCCAGTGATGCCACTAAGACTGGTTTTTGGGGTGTCCCTACCTAAGTCTCTCTATCTGGACTGTCTCAGAAGCATCCACCCTGCTGCAGGGCACTGTCCCATACCACCACTCTATTGTGTGCAAGCGGGATCTTTCTGAAACACGAAACAGGTTTTGTTACTTTCATGCACAATAATCTTGGTGCTTCATTGCCTTCCAGCTGAAACATAAGCCTCTCAACAAAGCATCAATGTTTTCCCCACTTGGCCTCAGTTCCTGCCCTATCCATTTTGCTTCTCTCTACCCAGGCCCCTCCGGGTCACCGGGAGGCCCAGCTGGAGTTGGGGATAGGACTCACCCTCTGAGGAGGCTAAGAGCTGGGCTGTGTAGTCAGATGGTAGTGTGTCCTGCCACTTTTGGGACAGTGGACAGGCTAATAACCTTTGGTAAACCTCCCTGTCTCCTTCCCTGTAATATCAGGTTGACATTTGTGCCAATGGCTGCATCAATACCACTTCTAACACTGCTTACCACCCAGGTTTGCTGTGAGGATAAACTGAGATTTAAAAGCCTTAGTGCAGTGCCAGGCCCAGGGTTAATCCTGAATGAAAGCAGGCAGAGCAGGGAGGTCTGAAAGGGGTAAGCAAGAAAGAAGCTAACAGTGGCTGTCCCTGGTGACCAGACTTTTGGGGAGTTGTTTTGTTTTGTTTTTGTTTTTGTTTTCTGCCTTCATCATACTTTGTTAGAAAATGTTAGGCTGTCCTACAACATGCAGGTCTTACCAAGAAACAGGTGAAAATGGGTTCCACTCAAGAGCCTTTTTAACTGCCCTGAGCAAAATGTGTCCCCTACCTTACACCTCTGTTAGCTCTTCTTACCTACGGTAACCTGGCGATCATTCATTTGCCCTACCTGCCCTCCACACTGGAGAGTGGCCGGAAACCATGTTTTTGTGGTTCTCAGTTTTTTCCAGGACTTGGCACAGCACAAGGCATCAAGTGCATGCTTGTTAATTTGACTTGAATTGAAGCCTCTCTCGCTGCTGTCAGATTTTGCTTTTCATGGCTTCAGTTCCCACAAATCTTGGTCTGAAAATACTCAATATAATTTTCCAGAAATAAACAATCCATAAGTTTCAAATTGCATGTCATTCTGGATAGTGCGGTGAAATCTCAGACTGTCCTTCTTCATCCCACCTGTGACACAAATCCTCCCTTTGTCTAGGTGTCCATTCACAGCCTGGCAGTCAGGAGCAGCCTCAGTTATCAGGTCAAGTGTTGAGGTATAAGAACATATCTATCCATGAAGTAATGAGGAGGGAGTTGTCGTAATATTTCGTCACATCTCAGACTGCAGAAGTTATAGCCACAGTGCATAAGTGCTTAAGGTGAAAAAGGCATTATATTTATGGGTGGAAGACTTGAAATGTGTTGCAACTGATGGCAATGTGTTGCACCAGAAATATTGAGCTGATGTCAAGACTTGAGCAAGGGATTCCATGAAACAAGTGACAAAGTCATTTACTGCAGGTAAGAGATGATTACACAGATTCAGGAAAGGGTTTGGACTGAAAAATATAAAAATTCTTGAAGAGACTGTATTTGCTGATGGAGAAGCTGCTGCCACATTTCTGGCAGAGTTGAAGTTGATTAAGGAGGAAGGATATCATCCTAAGCAAGTCTTCCAACTGAAATGAAACTGGGCTCTTCTGGGAGAAGATGTCCCAAAGAATCTACATTCAAAAAAGTGCAAGGGAGGCATGAGGGCATGAAACATGGAAGGATACATTAACTCTGGTACTAGGTGGCAGTGCTTCAGGACATATTATAAAGCCAGGTATAGTGACAGAATACACACTCAAAAACAACCAAAAATTATCTGCCCATGTTGTGGCATCATGATCAGAAGGTGTGGGTGATGGCCATTTTGTTTGGGGAATGAGTCCACCAGTGTTTCATCCCAAAAGTTGAAAAAATACTTGAAAGAGGCAGGGTTGGAATTCTAAGTCTTATTAAGAATAGACAATGCATGTGGCCATCCTGAATCTGTTTGCTATGAGGAAGAAAATGTCAGTGTTCCATTTTACCTCCAAATACAACTGCATTTTTTCAGCCCCCTGACCAAGGCATCATTCTTGTTGTCAAGGTCACGTACACCTGCCTGGTACAGTCCTGCTCCATGTGATGACATTCAGGTGAATGATGGACCAAATACCATGACGGTGGTCTCATAAAATTACAATGGAGCTGAAAAAATCCTGTCACTTAGTGATGTGGTAGCCTTGGTAAGGTCATCGTGCAAGACATCACATGTTTGTAGTGCTGTTGATGTAAACCTGTGCTTCCAGTCATATAAAATCTAGCACATGGGATTATGCACAGTACATAATACATGATAATGATGATAATGGCTACTGGTTTATGTCTTTATATTTTACCTTTTGTCATTTTAG
The DNA here is from genome assembly GCF_009764315.1 of Trachypithecus francoisi. Taxonomy (NCBI): domain Eukaryota; kingdom Metazoa; phylum Chordata; class Mammalia; order Primates; family Cercopithecidae; genus Trachypithecus; species Trachypithecus francoisi. The sequence goes on along the minus strand of NW_022681455.1, from coordinate 86,275,747 downwards.
AATGTACCCCTTCTACTTATTAAAAAAATTAAATGTAAAACAGTCTCAGGTAGGTTCTTCAGGAGGTATTCCAGGACGAGGCATTGTTATTGGAGGAGAGGACAGCTTCATGTATGTCATTGCTTCTGAAGACCATCTAGTTGGAGAAGATATAGAGGTGGAAGACAGTGATGATATTGATCCTGACCCTGTGTAGGCCTATGAGATTAATGCAGGTGGTGTTTTTGTGTTAGTTTTTAACAAAAAAGGTTACAAAGTAAAAAAAAAACTCATAGAATAAAATATTTTTGTACAGCTGTACAATCTGTGTGTTAAGCTAAGTGTTACTACAAGAGTCAAAAAATTAAGAAAAATTAAGGTTATAAAGTCAGAAAGTAACAGCTAAGGTTAATTTATAATTGAAGAAAGAAAAAACATATGTAGTACAGCCCAAGTGTACAGTGTTTAATAAAGACTGCAGTAGTGCACAGCAATGTCCTAGGCTTCACATTCAGCCTCCAGTCTTTCACTCATTCGAGCAAATTCCCGTCCTGCAAGCTCCATTCATCCTAAGTCCCCTATTCAGGTATACCATATTTTATCTTTTATGCCCGATTTTTACTGTTCCTTTTCTGTGTTTAGATATGTTTTAGTGCACAGATACCATTGTGTTGCAGTTACCTGCAGTTTTCAGTACAGTAACATATGGTACAGGTTTGTAGCCTAGGAGCAATAGGGCATACTATACAGCCTAGGTGTGTAGTAGGCTGTTACGTCTAAGTCTGTGTAAATGCACTTTCGTCATTCATGCAAAGACACGATCATCTTATGACATATTTCTAAGAACGTATCTATGTTAATTGATGAATGACTGTACTTGATCACATTTTATCAGCAATTGATGTAGACCATAATCTGGACATAATGTAGTGCCACTATTCACTATTACTAATGCAGTAACATTCTTGAAAGCTGCAGTGGATGAATTAAAACCAGAAGTTGTAAATGCCTGCTAGAGGAACTTACGGAGTGAAGTCATGAATGATTTTAAAGGCTTCTCTGGCATCAGTGGAGAAGTTAGGAAAACCATTCATGTAGCTAGACAAGTTGGTGGAAAAGGGTTGCCGACATGCTTGCTGAAGTGGCAGAAGATACTGAAGGCCATCAGGAAGTGTTAAGAAATGAATTGGAAGAACTTGTTGAGTCGTCTTCAGAGAAAGATGAAGAAATGAAGCAGAACCAGCACTGTGGACATAATTGAGATGTGCTGAAGTGTTTCAAATTGCACAGGCATTAAAGAACTATGGAATATCTTAGGATGGAATGCAGTGTTAAAATTACTCATATTCTCACCGAAGAATTACATCCTCTGCAGCAACAGTTTGATTAAAAGAAAGAAAACAACTGATTGCAGTGTTCTTCCAGCAGGTCTTGGCAAATGAACAAAACAAAAATCTTCAGTTCTTAAGGACCCCCAAACAGCAGCATGTGCTCCCGACACCCAACAAAAAAGACATTGTCATGGCACAATGCTCTGAGATCACTTGAAGCAGGTGACCCTCCTCTTGATGTATCATCAGAAGGGCAGTAGTAGCCTAATGATATGTCAAAATGTCTACGTCATTTGCCTCACTTCATGTCATCCCATAGTCACTGTGTCATCTCACATTGCCACAGGAAGTACAGTACAGTAAGGTATTTTGAGAGAGAGATGGAGACCACAGTCACATGACTTTTATTACAGCCTGTTGTCGTAATTGTTCTATTTTATCGGTAGTTACGGTTGTTAATGACATGGTGCCCAGTTTATAAGTTAAACTGTATTTCCGGTGTGTGTGTATGTATGTATGCATGCATAGTAAAAAAACAGCATATATAGGGTTGTGTATTATCTGCAGTATTAGGCATTCACTGGGGGTCTTGACACTATTCCCTGCAGATAAGGGGGAAGGAACTACTACACACATTTGGAGAGATACATTTTCTTCTACAAATCTACAGAAAATCAGATATTCATTGTTAAAATAACCTTAAGGGTTTACAGGACATTAAGCTGGCTTAAGAACATACAGCCAGTTGCACGTTTTGGTGAGCCTATGGAGGGGGATCATCTCTACCTCTAAGCTGTCTGGCCCTGGTGAGGAGGGTGGATTTCCAAGGGCAACAAGGTCTTCTGAAGCTGCTCCTAAATGCAAAGCTCTGATGTGGGGCTCTCAGGGCACTTGCTGCTCCTGTGGCTCCAGCTGCTACCCCTGCTCCCTGAGAAGAGCCCCCAGTAGCCCAACTCTTGGTACATGGGATATAGGGCCGTCTTTATTACTTTGACTTGCTCCAGGTTTCGGGAGAATCCTGGGCAAGACTGTTAATGTACATATGTTTCTTTCTCTGGCTTTGGTGTCCAGGCATCAATTTCCCTCAGTTTAATTATTAACTTAAGTCTGTGGAAGTTTGTTTATATAACTGGTGTGCTATGGAGGCCTGTGTGATTGTCAGGAAGAAGCGGCCTGCTGTATTACTACTAGTATTTTTTTTTATTATTTTTTGAGACTGGGTCTTACTTTGTCAGCAGGCTGGAGTGCAGTCACACAATCATGGCCCACTGCAACCTCCACCTGATGGGTTTACGCAATTCTCCCACCTCAGCCTCCCAAGTAGCTGGCACTACAGGAATGCATCATCACACCTGGCTAATTTTTGCATTGTTTAATAGAGAGAGGATTTGACCATGGTGGCCAGGCTACTTTTGAACTCCTGACCTCAGGTCATTCTCCTGCCTTGGCCTCCCAAAATGTTGGAATTACAGGTGTGAGCCAGTGCAATCTGCCACCTCTTGTATTTTTGTCAGTACGTGAGTGTGTTTTAATCAAAGTGTTCTGGTATTCTGGTACTCATAGTAGTTTATTCCATATATGTTTGGCTTCTTGATATTTTCTGTCTCAAAAGATACATATGAATGAATTCTTCTCGGAGAATTATCTTTGCCACTTAATTTATTTGGTCCTCAGTGTTACCTTATCTATCGTAAATATAGGCAGTCTTTAATTTTGTTTATATCTTCTGCCATATGTTTGGTATTCGTCAATTTCTTTTATTTTCAGATTTTTTTTTTTTCTTTTCTGGCGAGTAATGTATGGCTGGTTTTGCTTTAAAATTAAATATTTCAGGCTAGGCCTGGTGGTTCATGCCTGTAATTCCAGATTTTGGCAGGCCAAGGCAACAGGATCACTTGAGGCCAGAAGTTCGAGTTCAGCCCGGGGTTTTAACATAAGGAGACCCTGTTTGTACCAAAAAAACCAAAAAAACAAAAAAAACCCAAATTGTTTTAAATTAAAAAAATAAATAAAGTCAAATATTTCTGTCATTGATAAGAAATTTAGCACACTCATGTATCCTCTTGCAGTTTACTGCTTTGTCATTTAACAATTTTGTTAACAATATCAGTATAACATCATTGATATGATGTATATTTTACTTTGTATTATAGTTTTTAGCAACTTTATCTGTTATGCTGCTGGTCAATTTTTTTTTATGAATTTGTTAGATTGTTGGTTTATAGTTCTGATTATCAAGTTACTACTGATTATTGAGCGTGTATTTATTAATATATATATCTTAATGTTCTCTCTTCAGTATCTTTTTTCTTTTTCAACATTCATTCAGAATCGGGAGGTATGTGCCCATTTGTTAGAAAGGTATATTGCATGATGCTGAGGTTGAGGGTATGACTGAACTCACCACTCAGGTAGGAGCATAGTACCCAATTGGTAGGTAGGTTTTCAACCCTTGCCCCCAGTCTTGTCTCCCCAGTCTCTAATCATCCCCAGTGTCTGTTGTTCCCATCTTTATGTTCATATGTACTCAATGATTAGTTCCCCATTGTGAGAACATGTGGTATTTGTTTTTCTATTTCTGTATTTGTTTGTTTAGGATAATGGTCTCCAGCTGAACCTATGTTGCTGCAAAGTGAATGACTGTTTTTTTCTGTGGCTGCGTAGTATTCTATGGTGCATATGTAGTACATTTTCTTTATCCAGTCAACTACTGATAGTTATTTATGTTGGTTCCATGTCTTGCTATTGTGAACATAGGCATTCATGTGTCATTACGACAGAGTATATTCCTTTGGGTACATACCTGGTAATGGGATTGCTGGGTCAAATGGTTTTGTTTTCAGCTCTTTGAGGAATAGCCACACTGTTGTCCACAATGGTTGAACTAATTTACCCTCCCTCCAATAATGTAAAAGTGTTCTTTTTTCTTTGCAAACACTAGCACCTGTTATTTTTGGACTTTCTAATACTATCCATTCTGACTGGTGAGATGTTATCTCATTGTGGTTTTGGTTTGCATTTCTCTGGTGATTAATGATGATAAACCTTTATGTCGGTTAGCTGCCAGCATGTCTTCTTTTGAGAAGTGTCTGTTCACGCCCTTTGCCCACTTTTTAATGGGGTTATTTGTTTTTTGTTGATTTCATTAAGTTCCTTCTGCATTCTGGATATTAGACTTTTGTCAGATGCATAGTTTGTGAATATTTTCTCCCATTTTGTAGGATGTCTGTTTACTTCCTTAATATTTTGTCTTGCTGTGCAGAAACTCTTTGGCTTAAATAGGTCCCACTTACCAATTTTTGTTTTCTTGAAATTGCTTTTGGCCGGGTGCGGTGGCTCAAGCCTGTAATCCCAGCACTTTGGGAGGCCGAGGTGGGCGGATCACAAGGTCAGGAGATCGAGACCATCCTGACTAACATGGTGAAACCCTGTCTCTACTAAAAAGTACAAAAAACTAGCCGGGCGAGGTGGCGGGCGCCTGTAGTCCCAGCTACTCGGGAGGCTGAGGCAGGAGAATGGCGTGAACCCGGGAGGCGGAGCTTGCAGTGAGCTGAGATCCGGCCACTGCACTCCAGCTTGGGCGACAGAGCGAGACTCCGTCTCAAAAAAAAAAAAAAAAAAAAAAAAAAAAAAAAAAAAAAAAAAAAAAAAAAAGAAATTGCTTTTGATGACTTAGCCATAAATTCCTTGCCGGGGCCAATGTCAAGAAAGGCATTTCCTAGGTTTCCTTCTAGGATTTTCCTAATTTGAGGTCTTACATTTAAATGTTTAACTCATATTGAGTTGATTTTTGTATATGGTGATATGAAGGGGTCCAGTTTCATTCTTCATATAGACAGAGTTATCCCAGCACCATTTATTGAATAAAGTGCCTTGTCCCCATTGCTTAGTTTTTGTCAACTTTGTTAAAAATCAGCTGATTGTAGTTGTGTGGCTTTATTTCTGAGTTTTCTACTTCTGTTTTATTTGACTATGTGTCTGTTTTTGTACCAGCGCCACCCTGTTTTGGTTACTACAGTCTTGTTGTGTAGTTTGAAGTTAGTCAATGTGATGGCTCCAGCTTTGTCTTTTTCGTTTAAAATTACTATGGCTCTTTGGGTTCTTTGTGTCTTGGTGTCCAGGGACCCAGCGAGGGGTGAGGGCAGCTCCAAACCAACCCCGATCCTCCCCACTCCCACCTCACACTTCCCAGAAAGCTTGTCCCTGTCACTCCACTGAGCTAGATCGGGAGCCCCGCCATGCCGAGGGTATCTCCCAGAGCCCCAACTGGTGTGGCCAGGCCCCAGGAGGAGGATGGGGCTCACCCTATGAAGGCTTCTGGCAGCCAGAACTAATACAGTCCCCCTGTCTGGGGCCAAGATGCCAGCTGAGGAGGGCAGGAGTGTCTGGAGCCATGGCTGGTGCCTCAGTGAAAGTGGCAGTTGAGGGTTCAGCCCTTTGTAACACACGTTAGAACAGACAGGTTGCCAAGTGTGTGATCAGCATGCAGGGCAACACCACCTCCATCATCAATCCTAAACAGACAAGGATATCCCCAAAAGCTTCACCTTTGACTACTCCTACTGGTCACACACTTCGGTGGAAGATGCCATTTGCATCTCAGCAGCAAGTGTATCGGGACATTGGACCTGCTGCTGCATGCCTTTGAAGGCTACGATGTGTGCATCTTTGCCTACAGGCAAACCGGGGCTGGGAAATCCTGTGCCATGATGGGGCAGCAGGAGCCAGGGTAGCAGAGGATGATGCCACAGCTCTCTGGACTTCTTCTCTTGCATTAGTGAGAACCAGAGTGCTCAACTATCCTACTCTGTGGAGGTGAGCTATTTGGAAATCTGTTGTGAGTGGGTACGAGACCTCTTGAACCCCAAGAGTCGAGGTTCTCTGTGGCCCCGGGAGCACCACATCCTGGGCTTCTGCATGCAGGCCCTGTCCAAATTGGCTGGGACCTCCCACGCAGACATTGCTGACCTCATAGACTGTGGAAATAAAGCATGGACTGTGGCTACCACTAACATGAATGAGACCAGCAGCTGTTCACATGCTCTCTTTACCGTTGTCTTCACACAGTGCTGCCTTAACCAGCTCACTGGGCTGGACTTGGAGAAGGTCAGGTCAGTAAGATCATTTTTGTGGACCTTGTTGGGAGTGAGCGGCTGACTCCTCAGGGACCCGGGGTGTGCACCTGAAGGAGGGCACCAACATCAATAAGTCTCTGCCTGCCTTAGGGAAGGTGATCTCGGTCCTTGCAGATATGCAGTCATAGAAGCAGAAGTCGGATTTTATCCCCTACAGTGACTCTGTGCTCACCTGGCTGCTCTGGGAAAATTTGGGTGGGATCTCATGCACAGCAATGATTGCAGCCCTGAGCCCTGCTGACATCAATTACAAGGAGACTCTCATCACCCTCAGGTATGCCGACCGCACCAAGCAAATCTGCAACCATCAACAAGGACCCTAATGCCCAACTGTTTAGAAAGCTGCAGGAGGAGGTGGCCCTGCTGCAGGATCTACTGATGGCTCAGGGAATGTCAGCTTCTGCTCCGGAAGACCTGAAGATGGAAGAAGGAAGTGTCAGAGGTGCCTTGCCAGCTGTATCGTCCGCCCCCTACTCTAGTTTCGCTCTCATCCTTAACTCCACATAATGGGGAGCTGGAGCCATGATTCTCCCCCAGCACAGAGCCCCAGACTGGGCCTGAGGAAGCCATGGAGAGGCTGCAGAAGACAGAGAAGATTATAGGTGAGCTGAACGAGATGTGGGAGAAGCTGTGCAAGGCAGAAGCCCTGAGGACGGAGAGAGAAGTGTTGCTGGCATCACGAGCCAGAGTGGTGACTCCTGAAGGGACTAGTTACCTAGAATACAAACACTCACAAAACAGTGAGGGAAAGAAATCAGCTAGAAAATGGGCAAAAATGTGAGCAGACATTTTCACCGAACTGGACATAAAGATGCACTCCACTAGTCCTGTGGAGTGGGGACTTGTGGTGTCTTCTGGGCTCACCCATGGCCACTCATGGACCAATCAGCACGCACTTCCTCCCCTCGGAGGTCTATAAAAGCCCTGGGGTCAGCCAGAGAAGGGCAGAAGACGTCCAGACAACGAAGAAGGCAGAAGTCATTTGACCATCACCTGCAGAGAGGAGTATTCTCTCTGCTGACAGGTGGAGCTGATGAGATGACCGGCTACAGAGAGGCCCTGTCATCTCTGCTGAGAGCTGCAGAGGCGACCTGAGCAGCTGCAGAGAGGACCTACCCTCTCTGCTGATCGGTGCAGAGTCGAACTGCCGGCAGAGAGAAACCATTCTCCAGGGCCGCCTCCCCACCACTGAGAGCTGTGGAGAAGGTCCTCTCCCACCTAGGAGCTATGGAGAGGACCCTTACCCTCTCCTGCCGGGGGGCTGCGGAGAGGACCTGCCAGCAGCGAGGAGCCACTCTCCAGGGCTGCCTCTCCTCTGAGAGGTGCAGACCTTACCGTCTCCTGCTGAAGAGCTGGATAGAGGACTTACCCTCTCTTGCTGAAGAACTGCAGGGAGGACCTGCAGGCAACGAGGACCTACTGTCTTCAGGGCCTCTCCTTTGCTGAGAACTGAACACTTAATGGATGACCTGACTACAGAGAGGAGCTATGGTCTCCTGAGTGCTGTTCTAACATTTAATCAAGCTCATCTTCATCTCGTTCACCTTTATTGTCTGAATATCTCATTTGTATCTCATTCTTCCTGGATACAGGCCAAGACAAGAACTTGGTGTGGGGCCACAGAGGTTTCTGGCCCAGCCAGAAAATGGACACCTAAAGTCCCATAAGAGTCTCAATTTGCATTTCCTTAGTGGTTAGTGATGTTGAGCATTTTTCTCATGTTAGTTGCCATCTTTATATCCACTTCAGTGGAAATGTCTGCTCGCATTTTTGCCCATTTTCTAGCTGATTTGTCTGTCACACTGTTTTGTGAGTGTTTGCATTCTAGGTAACTAGTCCTTTCAGGAGTCACCACTCTGGCTCGTCTGAACTGAAATGTCTCTTATCCTTGTGTGAGTTGTGGTAATGGTTTAACTGAGCTCTTTGCCCAGTCTCATGGAGTTTCACCCTTTTCACATGAGGCTTAGTATTAAGGAAGAGACTAGAGGAGAACCCTCTGCAGATTTCTGGAGTTCTTTTTGTGATTTTTTTTTTTTTTTTTTTTGAGGCAGTCTTGCTCTGTCACCCAGGCTGGAAGTGCAGTGCCACCTGAGGTTAAGTGACCTTCCCACCTCAACTTTCCAGATTGTTGGTACTACAGGTGTGCACCACCACACCCAGCTGATTTTTTTTTTTAAGAGATGGGGTCTTACTATGTAGCCCAGGCTTGTCTCAAACTCCTGGATTGAAGTGATCTGCCCTCACTTAGCCTCCCAAAATGCTGGGTTTACAGGTGTGAGCCACTGTGCCTGGCCTGTGATCAAGTCTCTTGGTACTTTTTTTTTTTTTTTTTCAAAATTCCAGTTCTCTCTCTCGCCAAACTGTGATCTCTGTTTCCTCAGCTCAGTGAGATGCTGTGCTCTGCTGAAAGTTCACTTTCTTGGCTGCAGTCTGGAAGGTGCCTCAGGCAGAAAGTCAGGGTAATGATGGGACTGGCAACATTTGTTTCCTTTCTTTCAGGGATCATCGTCCTGCCTTATCCGTTGCTTGAAAACTGTTGTTTCATATATTTTGTCTAATTTTCTAGTTGTTGATGGAAAAGTAAATTTAGTCCCAGTAACTCTTTTTTTCTTTTTTTATTATACCTTAAGTTCTAGGGTACATGTGCACAACATGCAGGTTTGTTACATATGTATACATGTGCCATGTTGGTGTGCTGCACCCGTTAACTCGTCATTTACATTAGGTATGTCTCCTAATGCTATCCCTCCCCCCTACCCCCTCTCCAAAATGGGACCTGATGTGTGATGCTCCCCTTCCTGCGTTCAAGTGATCTCATTTTTCAGTTCTCACCTATGAGTGAGAACATGCGGTATTCGGTTTTCTGTTCTTGCGATAGTTTGCTGAGAATGATGGTTTCCAGCTGCATCCATGTCCCTACAAAGGACACAAACTCATCCTTTTTTATGGCTGCGTAGTATTCCATGGCGTATATGTGCCACATTTTCTTAATCCAGTCTGTCACTGATGGACATTTGGGTTGATTCCAAGTCTTTGCTATTGTGAATAGTGCCGCAATAAACATATGTGTGCTTGTGTCTTTATAGCAGCATGACTTACAATCCTTTGGGTATATCCCCAGTAATGGGATGGCTGGGTCAAATGGTATATCTAGTTCTAGATCCTTGAGGAATCGCCACACTGTTTTCCACAATGGTTGAGCTAGTTTACAGTCCCACCAACAGTGTAAAAGTGTTCCTATTTCTCCATATCCTCTCCAGCACCAGTTGTTTCCTGATTTGTTAATGATTGCCATTCTAACTGGTGTAAGATGGTATCTCATTGTGGTTTTGATGTGCATTTCTCTGATGGCGAGTGACGATGAGCATTTTTTCATGTGCCTGTTGGCTGTATGAATGTCTTCTTTTGAGAAGTTTCTGTTCATATCCTTTGCCCACTTTTTGATGAGGTTGTTTTTTTCTTGTAAATTTGATTGAGTTCTTTATAGGTTCTGGATATTAGCCCTTTGTCAGATGAGTAGATTGCAAAAATGTTATCCCATTCTGTAGGTTGCCTGTTCACTCTGATGGTAGTTTCTTTTGCTGTGCAGAAGTTCTTTAGTTTAATTAGAACCCATTTGTCAATTTTGGCTTTTGTTACCGTTGCTTTTGGTGTTTTAGACATGAAGTCCTTGCCCATGCCTATGTCCTGAATGGTACTACCTAGGTTTTCTTCTAGGGTTTTTATGGTATTAGGTCTAACATTTAAGTCTCTAATCCATCTCGAATTAATTTTCGTATAAGGGGTAAGGAAAGAATCCAGTTTCAGCTTTCTACTTATGGCTAGCCAATTTTCCCAGCACCATTTATTAAATAGGGAATCCTTTCCCCATTTCTTGTTTCTCTCAGGTTTGTCAAAGATCAGATGGCTGTAGATGTGTGGTATTATTTCTGAGGACTCTGTTCTGTTCCATTGGTCTGTATCTCTGTTGTGGTACCAGTACCATGCTGTTTTGGTTACTGTAGCCTTGTAGTATAGTTTGAAGTCAGGTAGCATGATGCCTCCAGCTTTGTTCTTTGGGCTTAGGATTGTCTGGGCAATGTGGGGTCTTTTTTGGTGCCGTATGAACTTTAAAGCAGTTTTCTCCAATTCTGTGAAGAAAGTTATTGGTAGCTTGATGGGGATGGCATTTAATCTATAAATTATCATGGACAGTATGGCCATTTTCACAATATTGATTCTTCCTGTCCATGAGCATGGTACATTCTTCCATTCGTTTGTGTCCTCTTTTATTTCACAGAGTAGTACTTTGTAGTTCTCCTTGAAGAGGTCCTTTACATCCCTTGTAAGTTGGATTCCTAGGTATTTTATTCTGCTTGAAGCTATTGTGAATGAGAGTTCATTCATGATTTGGCTCTCTGTTTGTCTGTTACTGGTGTATAAGAATGCTTTTGATTTTTGCACATTGATTTTGTATCCTGAGACTTTGCTGAAGTTGCTTATCAGCTTAAGGAGATTTTGGGCTGAGACAATGGGGTTATCTAAATATATCATCATGTCATCTGCGAACAGGGACAATTTGACTTCTTCTTTTCCTAACTGAATACCCTTTATTTCTTTTTCTTGCCTGATTGCCCTGGCCAGAACTTCCAACACTATGTTGAATAGCGGTGGTGAGAGAGGGCATCCCTGTCTCGTGCCCGTTTTCAAAGGGAATGCTTCCAGTTTTTGCCTATTCAGTATGATACTGGCTATGGGTTTGTCATAAATAGCTCTTATTATTTTGAGATACGTTCCATCAATACCGAATTTATTGAGAGTTTTTAGCATGAAGGGCTGTTGAATTTTGTCAAAGGCCTTTTCTGCATCTATTGAGATAAACATGTGGTTTTTGTCTTTGGTTCTGTTTATATGCTGGATTACGTTTATTGGTAATTTGTGTGTGTTGAACCAGCCTTGCATCCCAGAGATGAAGCCTTCTTGATCATGGTGGATAAGCTTTTTGATGTGTTGCTGGATTCGGTTTGCCAGTATTTTATTGAGGATTTTTGCATCGATGTTCATCAGGGATATTGGTCTAAAATTCTCTTTTTTTGTTATATTTCTGTCAGGCTTTGGTATCAGGATGATGGTGGCCTCATAAAATGAGTTAGGGAGGATTCTCTCTCTTTCTATTGATTGGAATAGTTTCAGAAGGAATGGTACCAACTCCTCCTTGTACCTCTGGTAGAATTCATCTGTGAATCCGTCTGGTCCTGGACTTTTTTTGGTTGGTAGGGTATTAATTATTACCTCAATTTCAGAGCATGCTATTGGTCTATTCAGGGATTCAAATTCTTCCTGGTTTAGTCTTGGGAGAGTGCAAGTGTCCAGGAAATTATCCATTTCTTCTAGGTTTTCTAGTTTATTTGCATAGAGGTGTTTATAGTATTCTCTGATGGTAGTTTGTATTTCTGTGGGGTCGGTGGTCATATCCCCTTTATCATTTTTTATTGTGTCTATTTCATTCTTCTCTCTTTTCTTCTTTATTAGTCTTGCTAGCGGTCTGTCAATTTTGTTGATCTTTTCAAAAAACCAACTCCTGGATTCATGGATTTTTTGGAGAGTTTTTTGTGTCTCTATCTCCTTCAGTTCTGCTCTGATCTTAGTTATTTCTTGCCTTCTGCTAGCTTTTGAATGTGTTTGCTCTTGCTTCTCTAGTTCTTTTAATTGTGATGCTAGGGTGTCAATTTTAGATCTTTCCAGCTTTCTCTTGTGGGCATTTAGTGCTATAAAGTTCCTCTACGCACTGCTTTAAATGTGTCCCAGAGATTCTGGTATGTTGTATCTTTGTTGTCATTAGTTTCAAAGAACATCTTTATTTCTGCCTTCATTTCGTTATGCACCCGGTAGTCATTCAGGAGCAGGTTGTTCAGTTTCCAGTTTCAGCAGGTTGAGCGGTTTTGACTGAGTTTCTTAGTCCTGACTTCTAGTTTAATTGCACTGTGGTCTGAGAGACAGTTTGTTATATTTTCTGTTCTTTTACATTTGCTGAGGAGTGCTTTACTTACAACTATGTGGTCAATTTTGGAATAAGTGTGATGTGGTGCTGAGAAGAATGTATATTCTGTTGATTTGGGGTGGAGAGTTCTGTAGATGTGTATTAGGTCCGCTTGGTGCAGAGTTGAGTTCAGTTCCTGGATATCCTTGTTAACTTTCTGTCTCGATCTGTCTAATGTTGACAGTGGGGTGTTGAAGTCTCCCATTATTATTGTATGGGAGTCTCTCTTTGTGAGTCTCTAAGGACTTGCTTTATGAATCTGGGTGCTAAGTTTAAAACTCTTAAGTGTGGAATAAACAAAGTCGGGCAAGTGCGGACAGGAGGCTGTGGACTGGAAGGGAACTGGAGCGGGCATCCTGGGGGTTGTGAAAGGGCCTGGTGGAGCCTCCAGCAGCCCAGCGTGCTCTGTAGTGAGCGGAAGTGGGCAACTGAGAACAGGGCAGAGGCTCCAGGCCCGTCGGGGACAGGCCTGGAGTCACCATAGTGAACAAGCAGGAGGGGGTCCAGAGCCAGGACACGGGGAATAGCAGGGGAAGAGCACATGGTCAGGCGGGGTAGGGCCCTATCTGGAGCGCCGAGGTTCCCAGGATGGTGGCAGCCTTGCCACAGCCCGCAGCAGCGGGGGGGGGGGGGGGGGGTGGGGCCTAGGCCTGGGTGGCCGCCAGGAGTCGCAGCCCCGCTCTCCAGGCAGCGCGGCCCCTGGCAACTGCAGAGCCGCTCTCCCTCTGGACGGAGCTGCCCTGTAGTCGATCCGCGTGGCAGGAAGTGCCCGCCGGGGGGCGCACTGGAGACCCGCGAATGGTGGCCAAGAGCATGGAGGCCTCGGAGCCCGGGCTCCCCGGCCGGTCCTCCGGCCTCTGTTCTTTACATCCTGCCACATTCTGAGGCCGGGTCCCTGCTCTGGCTGCTTTTGCCGGCGGAAGCCGTCTCCTGCCAACTCTGAGCTCCTTTCCCGGAGGCTTCCCCTTGGCCTTGGCCTACGGCTTGGTTGTCTCTCCTGATGGAGGGGCCTGGGCCTCTCGGGGGCTGAAAGGGGAGACCTGTCCCGGCCTGGACACCTCCGTTCTCCCCTCACATCCTCCCGCCCAGCTCCTCACACACCCACACGTCACGTGGCTGGGGGAGGCGGAGACTCCAGGACCCCCACACAGTAGCCACAGTGGGAGCCACTCCCTGTCCCTGGAATGGGGATGGGGTTCCGCCTCGCCAGGGGCTCTGCCTCTCTTTCTCAAAGAGGGGGGCTGCTGACCCACCAGGGTCCCCCTCTCCACCTTCTCCCTCTTCCAGGGCAAGACAGGAGCATGGGGTTCCTGCTGCGGGCTGAACGCTCCTTCCCCTCCCCATGAGTTCCTTGCATCCAGTGATTCTGCCTCCTGCCCACGCAGGCCTGCCACGAACAAAGGGCGCCCCAGGAAGCACAGTTTGGGTCAAGTTTGCCTTTCTTAATTGTAGGACAACCGCAGGAAGGGGAGGAGAACGGGGAGTTCTCCTCCGCAGCCCCTTTTCCCCAGGCCAATCCCCAGTCTCCAGGAACCCATCCAGCCTAGGAGGAAGCCTTGTTCCGAGGGGAGGGCAAAGACGCCTTGGGCCTATGGATCTGCAGCGCCCCCAGCTCCCCCAGTTCCTGGGATCTGCGTTAGGTGGTCGCCCCTCCATGCTCCTGCTGGGAATATTCCTTGGGCCTTCCATGGCCTCCTCTCCCCAGCCCAATGCCAACTGGAGGTGCAGATGCACAAAGCCGGCAGGGACTACTATGTCTCCAAGATCTGCGTGCAGAGGCAGGAGCATGAGTGTCTGACACGCGAGTGACAGTGTGCGTGGCAGGCGGCGTGTCCACAGGTGTCTCTGGGCCTGTGTGTAGTGGGCGTATGTGGGCCTGTGCAGAGCCCTCTTCCCCTGATAATTTCCTCAAAACCCACAGTGAGAGGAGAGGGCCCTGGAGGAAGAGAAGTTCCTTCCCTTGTCTTTGAAATGAATTCCTCCTTCCCCAAGCTCTGAGTGGGGAAAGCCCAGCCATCTGCCTTTGCAGTGTGCAGAGCAGAAGGTAAGGGGCTGGTGTAGCCTAGGTGGGGGCCGCCATTGGGTCTGCAGGTCACTGGGGGTAAGGGATGGGGGAAGGCTCCATCATTCCAGGCATATTTTCTTCCCCCATCTGTGTCTGGGGCTGCAGAATAGGGTGCCAGAAGGACCCTGTTTCATCCACGTTGTGTGTGTCTCACTGAGGGGGCTCTCTCTGCAGGTCTCCCCCTCACATAAAGCCCCTTTGAAACAAGAAAGAGGGCCTCCGGGCTACAAAATGAAAAGCACAGCCTCCAGGATGCGGAGGGGATTGATGGTGCTGTGCTCAAGTTCCTTCTCTCTGCTGGTTGCTGGCTGTGACAACCCTGGCCTGACTTTATGCGTCTCTGATTTTTCTTGCCACCCCTCTGTCCCCTTCCCATCTTCACCCTGAGTCCAAACAGGTCCCACTGTTGACCTCCTGTCCCTTTGCACACTTGTAATCCACAGGCGAGCGACAGGACCTGTTGAGTCATTAGTCATCATGAGTGTTTTGTCAACTGTTGGTTAATGCGTTTGGGATATTTGCCCACAATCAGGGGTTGAGGAAATGAGTAATTAACTGTGGGCGAGGAGCTCTTGCCTGATGAATCCTTTTCCTTTTTGGCCCCAGCTTGGGTGAAAGTGGGTAGAATATCTTGTATTGGGCAGTTTGGGGGCTGGGGAGGCAGAGAATCTCCCGGGGAATTGATCTTGGGAGTCTTGGGGGTGATGCTGGTGCATTCTGTTTCCTCTTGCTCTCAAAGTACAATGCGGATTTGGGGACCAAAGGTCAGGGACACATCCCATTAGAAGACCTTCATTTGGGAGAGTGGTCAGTGGTGAGAGGAGGGCCCAGAGCAGCAGGAAACAGCCTGTTGTGGCTCAGCTTAGTTTTCCTTCCCAGACAAGGGGAGCCAGCCATAGAATCTTGCAGGCAGGCTCTCCCTCTACTCTTTCTGTCCTCAAAATAGGGGCTGTTTTCTTACACATCCCCAGAGAGAGGAGGGACCTTTGCACTGGTGCTGAGGGGCCCAGACTCTACCAGAGCCATCCATCCCTAGAAGATCAGAGAGCCCTAAGGGCTGGCCTGATACCCTGGTCTTCCCTACGGTTCGCAGAGGTCTTTCAGTCAATCTACTCCCAGGAAGGAAGATGCCTGGAAGCTACAATGTGAATATAACTTTGTGGACCAATAATAAAACGCAGGAAGCCCAAGGGTGAGAAAAGTGAACTCTTCTAACACTGCTTCCTGTTTCCTCCCCTTCATGTCCATCCAGGGAAAACTACTTTATTGCTGAATTTCTGCCTTTCCCCCCTCATGTAACACTTTTGGGCATTTTCTTGTAGCTGGAATAAACAAAATCCCACCCCACAAACCAGTATTTAAAAAGAAACAGAAATGACCGTGTGAGATGTGCCTCTGTGCACATCATCGGGGTGTGTCTGTGTGTGTGTGTGTGTAGCCACTCATTCATCTCTTTATATGGGGTATTGCCCTTTTTCAGTCTGTTTTGGTGTTCCCCTCTAGGGCTTTGCTCGGAATCAAACCTTTCTGTTCTGTTACATGATTCTGAACACTTGATTTGAACCACAGGGAATCTTTCTGCTGGTGACTCAAATGAAAGTATAATTTAAAAAATAAAAAAGTTTAATACAACAGGTATATAAGGAATAAAACAGAAATTGTTTACTTAAAAGATTAATATATAAACAATATTTTAAAGCATTGTCTTGAAAAATAGTTTGATAATCTTTCCATTTGAATAATGCATGAGCTGCCAAGTACAGCATATCTTTCACTGCTAATAGAAAATTATCTAAACTTTCTGTGAAAAGAAGGAGACCCCACATCAAAGAAAAGATAGATGTGTTACTAATTCAAGGCGACATGGAGATTTTTTTCTGTTTGTTTTTTTGAGACGGAGTTTTGCTCTTATTGCCCAGGCTGGAGTACAATGGCGTGATCTCGGCTCACCACAACCTCCACCTCCTGGATTCAGGAGATTCCCCTACCTCAGCTCCCAAGTAGCTGGGATTAGAGGCATGCACCACCACGCTCAGATAATTTTTTGTATTTTTAGTAGAGATGGGGTTTCCCCACGTTGGTCAGTTAGGCCAGTTTCGAACTCCCAACATCAGATAATCTGCCTGCTCAGCCTCCCAAAGTGCTGGGATTACAGGCATAAGCCACTGCACTTGGCCAGATTTTGGTATTCTTGTCAACACTTGGTGGTGTCAGTGTTCTGGATTTTGGCCATTATACTAGATGCATGCTGGTATCTTGTTCCAGTTTACAGTTCTATGAAAATGATGTGGCAAATTATTTTATATGCTTATTTGCCATTTCTATATCTTCTTTGGTGATGTGTATGTTAACATCATTGGCCCATTTTTAAATTTTTATTTTGAGTAAGGTTATGTGTTTATTGTTTAGTTTCATTATATATTTTGGATAAAAGTCATGCATTAGATATGTTTTCTACAAATATTTTCTCCCAGTTTGTTTTCTCTTTTTTTGCGAATGTCTTTCACAAGTCAGAAACGTTTAGTAAAGTCTAGCTTATCAATTATTTTATGGATTGAACCTTTGATTTTGTATCTAAACAGTCATTGCTAAACCTAGGGTCATCTCAATTTTCTACTATGTTATCTTCTGGAAAATTTTATAGTTTTGCATCCTACATTTAGGTCTATAATCCATTTTGTGTTACTTTTTGAGGATGTAAGAACTGTGATTTATGTTTTTGTATGTGAATATCTAGTTGTTCTAGTACCATATGTTGAAAAGATTATCTTTTCTCCATTGTATTTCTTTTAATCCATTGTCAAGGTTCATTGATTATATTTATGTAGGTCTACTTCTGGGCCCTCTATTCTATTCCATTGATCAATTTGTCTTTTTTTTTTTTTTTTTTTTACCAAGACCACACTGTATTGATTAATGTAACCTGATGGTAAATTTTTTTTTTCTCAGCTTTTTAAATGTTTGAACATAGCTACCATTTCTCAGCCTTTACTTCTGGTTATTATAATCTTTTTTTAATTTTATTTATTTATTTTTTATTATACTTTAAGTTCTAGGGTACATGTGCACAACGTGCAGGTTAGTTACATATGTATACATGTGCCATGTTGGTGTGCTGCACCCATTAACTTGTCATTTACATTAAGTGTATCTTCTAATGCTATCCCTCCCCCTCTCCCTACCCCATGACAGGCCCCAGTGTGTGATGTTTCCCTTCCTTTGTCCAAGTGTTCTCATCATTCAGTTCCCACCTATGAGTGAGAACATGCAGTGTTTGGTTTTCTGTCCTTGTGATAGTTTGCTGAGAATGATGGTTTCCAGCTTCATCCATGTCCCTACAAAGGACATGATGGTAAATCTTGAAGTTGAGTAGTGTTGCAGTTGTCCAATTCTGTTCTTCTTTCAATATCGTGTATTTTCAAAATGGCCTGTGTTCAAACTTACTAACTGTTTTTTCCTGCTTGATCAATTCTGCTATTAAAGGACTCTAATGCACTCTTCAGTATGTCAATAGCAATTCTCAATTCCAAAATTTCTCAATTTCTAGAATTGACAATTGCTATTGACATACTGAAGAATTATTTTTACATTTCTTTTTACAATGTTTTAGTTATTACTTTGGCTAAATGAATAACTATTATTTTACAGTTACATGTGATCCTATTTTGATTGTATTTTAAGCCATTGATTTGTTTCACAGGCTTACCAAAATCAAATGTCAAAATCAGTGTTATGTCTTTTTGACCTCAAACTAACTATGGGTTGCTACAGAGGGCCCTGAAGCATCCAAAAGAATGATAAACAGACTGATTCAATATGTTAAATTATATAAAAAGCACTATCAAAATGTTCACCTTTTTTGAGTTATATTTTTATGTGTATATTATTTATGTATGTTCCAAAATTGCACCAGAGTCATAAAATTCTAGATATGTCTTGGCATGTCATAATTACGGTTGTTATGTTAAATTATTGCAGAACACAGAAATAACCAATTTTTTATCGATTGAGTCTTTGACCATTTAAAGTCATTTGTATAGTTAATTTCTTAATTCTGATGCATTTTCTAAAAATTTCTTAGAAGCAAATATAGTACTAGAGTCTTAGGTACTAAAGTACTGTGTCTTAAAAAGGATTCATGGAGAGGATAAAAGTACCCTGAGAAGCTGTCTTGATTACAGGGTATATTTTTTAGTAACTTTAAGATTATGTTATTTAGATTGGATAAAAATTTGTGGAACTTTAATGAAGAGACTGACTCATATATAAAAAAAGCCTGCCCAAGCAAGACATAATTTAATACCAAAAATCTCTGCGAGATTGTCATGCTAAATCTGCTGGTAGTAAAATTGTTTGTATATGCAATCTGAATAAACTCCAGGATCCATGTCAAATCACATATGATAATTCATCTAATAAACAATGATACTCACCTGAATTGGAGAAAAGAAATTGGTGTTTAAGAGCATATAAATTCAGAGTAACGTGTGGACTCATGGAAAACCTGAACAGCCACATTTTTTGTCATGAGTCCTTAAAGATTTCATTATTAAAAGCTCCACAGTTCGTGACACATCATGGAAAAAATCAAATCATCCAGATAGAATAGATGGATAGATGAACAGATAGATAGATAGATAGATGATAGATAGATAGATAGATAATAGACAGATATGTGGTAACTTTTCTAACTTGTTAAATAATGACCAACGTTTGTTTCATTAAATCGTGAATCTCAGAAGACAATCAAAACTTACAGTATATTAATGGTACCCAATGGACTATGTAGCTATTTATAGAGGGTTTCCATTTAATTGCAATTTTCTTGTCTTTTTTTTTTTTTTTGAAATGGAGTTTCACTCTAGTTGCCCAGTCTGTAGTGCAGTGGCATGATCTCAGCTCACTGCAACCTCTGCCTCCTGGGTTCCAGCAATTCTCCTGCCTCAGCCTCCCAAGTAGCTCAGATTACAGGCATGTGCCACCATGCCTGAATAATTGAGACTGAGTCTCACTGCCCCCCCAGGCTGGAGTGCGGTGGCGCGATCTCGGCTCACTGCAAGCTCCACCTCCCAGGTTCACGCCATTCTCCTGACTCTAGTCTCCCGAGTAGCTGGGACTACAGGCGCTTGCCACCACTCCCGGCTAATTTTTTGTAGTTTTAGTAGCGATGGAGTTTCACTGTGTTAGCCAGGCTGTTCTCGAACTGCTGACCTCATGTGATCTGCCCACCTCGGCCTCCCAAAGTGCTGGGTTTACAGATGAGAGCCACTGCACCCAGCCCGTTGTCATTTTCATTTAATACTCTTTGGCTATACAGATGCTCTCCCATGCAAGAGAGCTGATACCGTAACAATAGCTAAAACATTATTTAAAAATGTATTTTCGGTCGGGCGTGGTGGCTCACGCCTATAATCCCAGCATTGTGGAAGGCTGAGGTGGGTGGATCACCTGAAGTCGGGAGTTCGAGACCATCCTGGCCAACATGGTAAAACTCCATCTCTACTAAAAATACAGAAATTAGCTGGGTATGGTGGCGGGTGCCTGTAATCCCAGCTATTCAGGAGGTTGAGGCAGGAGAATCACTTGAACCTGGGAGGCAGAGGTTGCAGTGTGCCAAGATCACGACACTGCACTCCAGCCTGAGCGACAGAGTGGGACTCCGTCTCAAAAATAAGAAAAAAAAAGGGAGGGAGGGTGACCTTTCTCATGTGACCTTTCTGGAGAGATCTCCAGTGATGAAGGTACTTGTCTTACTTGATAAGTTACAAAACAATTAAATATTACAGATAAAATAACATTAGACTAAGCTAATTGAATTGACTGGATTGTCTTGATCAAAGGTATTACATATTGATGAGAATCAGATCCACTTGCAGTGGAAAACATAAGTTACCCCTTATGAAATAGTCACCAGAAGAGCTGTGCTCCTAATAATAGAATCTCCTGCATCTTCTTCTAAACTCTGATATGACCACATGCCTCCAAGCCTTAATGCATTATGTATTTTCACCAAGTAAAAAACAGTTTGTTGTGGTACACCAGTTGAGGACAATCAAACCATTCATGATCTGAAACCCAGAGATTGTGTCTTCTGGAGACAACATCGGGGAAATACTGCCCTTGTCACTCACACTGTAGGGGAGTTTCAGGACCAGAAACCTTGGGTTTATAATCTAACAACTCAGAAGGCCCCATCAAGACTTTTGGAACTGTGCACTCATTAGAGACCTTAATTAAGGTAAAGCTAACGAGGAAACTTTCTCCCCAGATGCAGATAACATCCTGAACATAAACAGCCTTTCCAAGATTACAAATCAAGACTTCTCTACTATTATGACACTCTTACCTCAATTTTTTTCTTCCTCGTGCCTCTATAAACAAAGTACAAAATGGATCTTGTGTAAAAGGGATATACTTAATATTTGTTTAGGATTTTACAACCAAGCTTAAAAGGTATGACTTTACGCCTTGATATGTAAATGATGAAGAGAGAAAATGGGTGAGAAATGGAAAAAATATATATTTGTTGCCTCAGACTCAGAAACAGAACATCGGTCTACTTTTCTTAACTTATATCATAGGTAAGAGAGAGCAGTGCCAAGAGGCCTTCACTCTTCTGGCTGTGCATTGTTTGTTTGATCTCTTTTTATGGTTTGAAGTAAATGAAGCAATGATGAAAAGTTTCTCTCTCATAAAACTCCCTGAAACAGATTCTACTGTAAAGGCTACAGTTGCACAACAGGCTTCTCGCAATTATCTAGCTAAAGTTGCACTAGACAACATACTCTCTCTAGATTACTTACTGGATGAACAGAAAAGAATCTGTGCAGTTGCTGATGCTTCTTGTTGCACACGGATGAATACAGTGACTATTGTACAGACCCATTTGTAGCTTTCCCACCTCTGCACCACCTCAACTAAAGATGCAAATGCATGCATGCAGGCTGGGAGCCCCACACCCATGATTGTCCCACTCTCACCATCGCAGGCATAACTGCCAACATGGACACCAGCATCCCCATCCCAGCATGCACCCCATAAGCATGAGCAGGAGCATGAGCAGGAGCACTGTTGCCTCATTTGTGCTGGTGTCTTTCCCCAGCCAGTGAATATCCATACTGTTGCACTGCCATGACTGCTGCCTGCATGGATGAGAATGAATCCTGCTGCCATCATCCTGATGAAGTGCTTTGGCTAGCACCACCCATCAGAGTGTTGTGGCCAGAGGACTGAGAACAACTCTAGTCCCTCCAGCACAGCCGCTTTTTATCCTCGAGAGGCCGGAGAACAAAGCCAAGGTTCTACTATCAGCCCCCGAGTGTTAGACTATGCAGGCCAGGAGTGCTGAGTTCAGCCTTGGCCCCTTAAAATCTTCCAGAAATGAACCCAGTCAGCTGCACCCACATTATGGTACAATTAAACTCAATAGGGAATCACACAAGATCAATAACAACAGCAAAAAAACCCTGCAGTGGACAACAACTTGAACTCTTTTCCTGTTCAGAAGAGAAAAGTGCAGCTTACTGCAAGCATTCATAATTCTACATAGACATACTCTTTGAGGCTGAAGAAAATCTGACTAATTTTCAAAGTGAAAGTAAAATAGAAAAACTGTTCTTGAAGTTATTTATAAACAGAACTAACCTCAGAATCATTTGAATAATCAGAATCATCTATTTCAGAAAAATCAGATTTATCACATGAATCTTCAGCCAACAATTGTTTGAGAATGATGTTAACATCACTCATAGAAATGCTGTTTTCTAGGATTGGTCATTTTCAGCAATCAAGAAATACTATATATTTTAATGAAAATACCACCACTAAAAACAAAATGCTAAAAATATAATAATGTCTTTTGTTTCCAAAGTCAATATACAAGAGTGATGCAAGAATAATAATAAAAGTGAGATATTCTGTGACAAAGTTATCTTGGGCTAAATGCTGCAGCCACAAGCACTGCTGGTGAGTATTCTCAGGGCAAACAGGAAAAGGGTTAAAGATTGAAGGAACACTAGCCCACACAGATGAGAAGAAAACACTGAAAGAACTGCAGCAACTTAGAAAGTCAGAATGTCTTTGTCCCTCCAAAGGATCATACTAGTTTTTCAGCAATGGTTTTTAATTAGGTTGAAATGGCTAAAATGACAGAAATTGAATTAGAATACAAATAAAAATGAAGATAATTGGCATCCAGGAGGAAGTTAAAACCCAATACAAGGAATCTAAGAAACAAAACAATAGAGGAGACAAAAGACAAAAATGGACATTTTAGTAAAGAATAAAACTGATCTGATAGAGCTGACAAACTCACTTCAAAAATTTTATAATACAATCACAAGTATTAACAGTGAAATGGAGCAATCTGAGGAAAGAATCCCAGATCTGAAAGACTTATTCTCTGAAATAACTCAGCCAGACAAAAATAAAGATAAAGAAGTATGAACAAAACTTTTGAGAAATATGAGATTATGTAAAGAGAAAAAAATCTATGGTTCATTGGCATCCATGAAGGAAAGGAAGATAAAGTAAGCAACTTGGAAAACGCATTTGAGGATATCATCCACAACGATTTCACTGATCTTAACAGAGAGGCCAACACTCAAATTCAGGAAATGCAGAAAACCCCTGAGAAATGCTTTCATATTCTCCAAGGTTTAAATGAAAGTTTACATTCAAATGTAATTTTATAACCCAGAAGAGATTAGGGGCCTCTATTTAGCATTTTTTAAGAAAATAAATTCCAACCAAGAATTTCTTGTCCAGCCAAACTGAGCTTCATAGATAGACAAAGGAGAAAGAAGACCCTTTTCAGACAAGCAAATGCTACGGGAATTCCTTTACCACCAGGCCTGTCTTACAAGAGGTCCCGAAGGGAGTGCTAAATATGGAAAGGGAAACCACTACTTGCCCCCCACACACAGACACACACACACACACACACACACTCTCACACTCATACTCATACTCATATACATAGACTATTGAGAGTATAAAGCAACCACACAACCAAGTGTCTGCATAATAACCACCTAACAACAAAATGACAGCATCAAATCCATACATGTCAATATTAAACTTGAATATAAACAGGCTAAACGCTCCCCAGTTAACAAGCAGAGTAGCAAGTTGGGTAAAGAAGCAAGATCAGGCCAGGCGCGGTGGCTCAAGCTTGTAATCCCAGCACTTTGGAAGGCCGAGACGGGCAGATCACGAGGTCAGGAGATCGAGACCATCCTGGCTAACATGGTGAAACCCTGTCTCTACTAAAAATATACAAAAAGCTAGCCGGGCGAGGTGGCTGGCGCCTGTAGTCCCAGCTACTCGGGAGGCTGAGGCAGGAGAATGGCGTAAACCCGGGAGGCGGAGCTTGCAGTGAGCTGAGATCCGGCCACTGCACTCCAGCCTGGGCGACAGAGCGAGACTCCGTCTCAAAAAAAAAAAAAAAAAAAAAAAGAAGCAAGATCCAACTCATCTCAAATGCAGTAACATTCATAGGCTTGAAATAAAGGGATGGAGAAAAATCTACCAAGCAAAAGGAAAACTAATAAAGCAGGGGTCGCAATTGAAATTTCAGTCAAAACAGACTTCAAACCAACAAAGAACAAAAAAGACAAGGAAATTACATAATGAAAAAAAAACCTATCCTTAATATATATGCACCCAACACAGGAGCACCCAGATTCATAAAGCAAGATCTTACAGCCGTATGAAGAGACATAGATAATCACAGAAAAATAGTGGGGGACTTCAATACCCCATTGACAATATTAGATCATCGAGGAAGAAAGCTAACAAAGATATTTGGGACCTTAACACCTACCTAATGGTCCTAATAGACTTCTAGAAAGCTCTCCACTCCAAAACAACAGAATATACCTTCTTCTCATCTGCACATGGGCACATAATCTAAAATTGAACAGACATCCAGCCATAAAACGATCCTTAGCAAAATTTTAAAAACCAAAAGCATACCACACACACTCTGAAAACATAGTGCAATAAAAACAGAAATGAGTACTAAGAAAATCTCTAACAACCATACCATTATGTGGAAATTAAACAACCTGCTCCTGATTGACTTTAGGGTAAAGAATAAGATTAAGGAATAAATCTAGAAAATCTTTGAAAATAATGGAAAATAATTTGAAAGAATGAATGAGATTAGTAGACTGCTAGTTAGACCAATGAAAAAACCCAAAAGATTCAAAAGAGAAGATCTAAATAAACACAATAAGAAATGACAAAGGGGACATTATCACCTACCCCACAGTAATACAAAACTTGCGTGATTTAAAACACACGCACACACACGCACAACCTCTATGCAAACACAAACTAGAAAACAGAAGAATTGGATAAATTTCCTGGAAATTGACAATCTCCCAAGATTGAACTAGGACAAAATTGAATTCCTTAACAGACTTATAATATGAGTTGTGATATTGAATCAGTCATAAAAAGCCTACCAACTAGAAAAAGCCCAAGAACAGATGGATTCACAACCAAATTTTACCAGGTGTATAAATCAGATGTAGTAAGATTCCTACTAAAACTATTTCAAAAAATTGACTGGGAGTGTTGGATCCCTAGCTCTAGGGGATATTCAAGCAGGATACTAAAGCAGACCTGTGGAGGGGTCTAGGTGGAAAGGAACACAGACCTCCTGCCAATAGCCATGTAACTGAGACATCTTACAAGGGGATCTTCCAACCTCAGTCAAGCCTCTCAGTGCCCCCTAATATCTGATTTAAAACTCATGAAAGATCTCAAGCCATAATTCTACAGTCAAGTTGCTCTCAAATTTCTGACCCATGGCAACCATGATAGATAATGAAATTATCTAACCAAGCTATAAAATTTCAGGGAAATTTGTTATAAACTCTTATAGCTCCACCCTTATTACTTAATCACCTATCAAATACCTCACCTCCAAATGTCATCACACTGGGTGTTAGGTTTGAATGTATGAATTTTGGGGAAAAGGCATAAACATTCATCCTATAGCACAATAAAATCATGTCAATGTAAAAGCATTAAGAGAAAGGAGATTCTATGTATTTTGTGACTCACATATTGACAACAAAATATGTCTAGTGAAAGTGTAGAAAGGGGATATCACCACCGACCCCACAGAAATACAAACAACCATCAGAGAATACTATAAATGCCTCTACGCAAATCAACTAGAAAATCTAGAAGAAATGGATAATTTCCTGGACACTTACACTCTTCCAAGACTAAACCAGGAAGAAGTTGAATCCCTGAATAGACCAATAGCAGGCTCTGAAATCGAGGCAACAATTAATAGCCTACCCACCAAAAAAAGTCCAGGACCAGATGGATTCACAGCTGAATTCTACCAGAGGTACAAGGAGGAGCTGGTACCATTCCTTCTGAAACTATTCCAATCAATAGAAAAAGAGGGAATCCTCCCTAACTCATTTTATGAGGCCAACATCATCCTGATACCAAAGCCTGGCAGAGACATAACAAAAAAAGAGAATTTTAGACCAATATCCCTGATGAACATCGATGCAAAAATTCTCAATAAAATACTGGCAAACCAGATTCAGCAGCACATCAAAAAGCTTATCCACCATGATCAAGTGGGCTTCATCCCTGGGATGCAAGGCTGGTTCAACATTGCAAATCAATAAACGTAATCCAGCATATAAACAGAACCAAAGACAAGAACCACATGATTATCTCAATAGATGCAGAAAAGGCTTTTGACAAAATTCAACAGCCCTTTATGCTAAAAACGCTCAAGAAATTCGGTATTGATGGAACGTACCTCAAAATAATAAGAGCTATTTATGACAAACCCACAGCTAATATCATACTGAATGGGCAAAAACTGGAAAAATTCCCTTTGAAAACTGGCACAAGACAGGGATGCCCTCTCTCACCACTCCTATTCAACATAGTGTTGCAAGTTCTGGCTAGGGCAATCAGGCAAGAGAAAGAAATCAAGGGTATCCAGTTAGGAAAAGAAGAAGTCAAATTGTCCCTGTTTGCAGATGACATGATGGTATATTTAGAAAACCCCATCGTCTCAGCCCAAAATCTCCTTAAGCTGATAAGCAACTTCAGCAAAGTCTCAGGATACAAAATTAATGTGCAAAAATCACAAGCATTCTTATATGCCAGTAACAGACAAGCAGAGAGCCAAATCAGGAATGAACTTCCATTCACAATTGCTTCAAAGAGAATAAAATACCTAGGAATCCAGCTTACAAGGGATGTAAAGGACCTCTTCAAGGAGAACTACAAACCACTGCTCAGTGAAATCAAAGAGGACACAAACAAATGGAAGAACATACCATGCTCATGGATAGGAAGAATCAATATCGTGAAAATGGCCATACTGCCCAAGGTGATTTATAGATTCAATGCCATTTCCATCAAGCTACCAATGACTTTCTTCACAGAATTGGAAAAAACTGCTTTCAAGTTCATATGGAACCAAAAAAGAGCCCACATTGCCAAGACAATCCTAAGTCAAAAGGACAAAGCTGGAGGCGTCACACTACCTGACTTCAAACTATACTACAAGGCTACAGTAACCAAAACAGCATGGTACTGGTACCACAACAGAGATATAGACCAATGGAACAGAACAGAGTCCTCAGAAATAATACCACACATCTACAGCCATCTGATCTTTGACAAACCTGACAAAAACAAGAAATGGGGAAAGGATTCCCTATTTAATAAATGGTGCTGGGAAAATTGGCTAGCCATAAGTAGAAAGCTGAAACTGGATCCTTTCCTTACCCCTTATACGAAAATTAATTCAAGATGGATTAGAGACTTAAATGTTAGACCTAATACCATAAAAACCCTAGAAGAAAACCTAGGGAATACCATTCAGGACATAGGCATGGGCAAGGACTTCATGTCTAAAACACCAAAAGCAACGGCAGCAAAAGCCAAAATTGACAAATGGGATCTAATTAAACTAAAGAGCTTTTGCACAGCGAAAGAAACTGCCATCAGAGTGAACAGGTAACCTACAGAATGGGAGAAAATTTTTGCAACCTACTCATCTGACAAAGGGCTAATATCCAGAATCTACAAAAAACTCAAACAAATATACAAGAAAAAAACAAACAACCCCATCAAAAAGTGGGGAAAGGATATGAACAGACATTTCTCAAAAGAAGACATCCATACAGCCAACAGACACATGAAAAAATGCTCATCATCACTCGCCATCAGAGAAATGCAAATCAAAACCACAATGAGATACCATCTCACACCAGTTAGAATGGCAATCATTAAGAAGTCAGGAAACAACAGGTGTTGGAGAGGATGTGGAGAAATAGGAGCACTTTTACACTGCTGGTGGGATTGTAAACTAGTTCAACCATTATGGAAAACAGTATGGCAATTCCTCAAGGATCTAGAACTAGATGCACCATATGACCCAGTCATCCCACTACTGGGTATATACCCAAAGGATTATAAATTACTCTACTACAAAGACACATGCACACGTATGTTTATTGCAGCACTATTCACAATAGCAAAGACTTGGAATCAACCCAAATGTCCATCTGTGACAGACTGGATTAAGAAAATGTGGCATATATACACCATGGAATACTATGCAGCCATCAAAAAGGATGAGTTTGCGTCCTTTGTAGGGACATGGATGCAGCTGGAAACCATCATTCTTAGCAAACTATCACAAGAAGAGAAAACCAAACACCGCATGTTCTCACTCATAGGTGGGAACTGAACAATGAGATCACTTGGACTCGGGAAGGGGAACATCACACACTGGGGCCTATCATGGGGAGGGGGGAGAAGGGAGGGATTGCTTTGGGGAGTTATACATGATATAAACGTTATGCACATGTACCCTAGAACTTAAAGTCTAATAAAAAAAATTAAAAAAAAAAGAAAGTGTAGAAATACTACAAGTTAAGATGAATATTTCATTATAACTTTATAAAATAAGTTATGTTGTTTAATAAGGCTATCATATTTCTCTTTAAATTGCCTTCACATATTTTCACTTACCCGATTTTTCTTAAAAATCATATTATTTACTGTGATTGTTTTAATGTGTGTCCAGAACCAATTCATTATATTTATTATATTTCGATTTATAGAAACAAAAGTCTTAGGATGATGAGTTTAGGATAAACGCTCAGCAAATAAGCTTCTACTTCCAAGTGTAAACTAAGGAGTGGTGTCCCCTCGCCCTTTTTCCAGTCTTCTTCTGGTTTCAGTTGCTTCTCACCATCACTGTGTGTCATCATGAGTACTGGCATTATCATCATCTTCCCTAACAAATACTGTTCTGATTTTTCTGTATGAACAAACTTGCATAAAGCGCAAATGATTTTACTTGTTAAAAATATAAGTAACGTCTTTAACCTTTGATTGACTC
Source organism: Trachypithecus francoisi (assembly GCF_009764315.1). Lineage (NCBI taxonomy): Eukaryota > Metazoa > Chordata > Mammalia > Primates > Cercopithecidae > Trachypithecus > Trachypithecus francoisi. The sequence continues at coordinate 86,246,814 of NW_022681455.1, read as the reverse complement.
TTTTTCTAATTAATGTTATTGACAGTACGCTTCTTAAAATGAAATAATTTTCCTAATCTTTCACTTTTTGATGAGGAGTAATTCAACTAAAAATTGGAAATATTTATCCATAATGATGAGATGCCCAGAAAAGCATCTTTAAGGTATTTATCATCGAGCAACAGGAATGTCAAAATGCCATCTGTTAGTGAATCGTTGTTCTTTAAAAGATTAGTGACGGCTGTGTAGTCTTTCCGTGAATACTTTGATATACCAGTTACAGCTAGCTCTTTTAATTTGAAAAATATAAAACTAATAAATTAACAGCTAGAATTCTAAAATACATTACATAGAGAAAGAAGGAGAATTAAATAAAGCAATGTCTCACATATTCAGCATTTTGGGAAGACTCATACAAGGGAATTTTCTAGGATGAATATGTGTATTTTTGAAGTGATCAGATTTAAAAAATTGTAACTTTATTTTTCTTTGTTTCTTAAACATTATACACTAAAATCATGTCAGAAGTATACCATATTCTAACATAAAATAGTTCTGTCTCTACTGAAGGTCAATCTCCTGACAGTGTGACTATTTAATATAGATAGTGAGATTTGTGATCGCTGCTTCCAATTTGCCGAGAATGAGAAATTTCCAGTACGGTTGGAATTCAGCATAAACGGAGAGTCTCCGTGCTCTGAATGATGGTCTGAAGGCAGGGATGCTGGTGCATAAGGTAGAATTTTGCTATAACATTGGATGTATTAAAATATGTATCTTTTGGATTATGTTTATTACATAAACAATTCTAGCAACCTAATTTCTTATGTTCCCTTCTGTTAACTCAGAGATGTACCTTGACTTATTTATTTTTTTTCTTGGTAGTTATCTGAGCTGTTTAATCTTTCAGACAACCAGTTTGTGTCTGAACATATGTATGTGTATGTGACGCATGCACGTCACAGAGTGAGCTGTTGCTGTGTGTGCATATGTGTGTGTGTGTAGATGGTTGAGAGGCACCAGTGATAGCCTGTCCGGGTGCAAGCAGGCCAAGCCCCACTCCTCAAGATGGAGGAGGAGCTGCTGCCCCCTGCGGGGACTCCCCAGCAGGCCACTGGGGGAAGCCCCACGACCCAGACAGCAGGTAGAGAGCAGCAGCTGGCCAGAAACCAACTTCAGCAAGAAACTGTGCGCCAAGGCTGATCTCACTGCCCACAGCCTAGGGCCCCACCCGCCCAGGACTTTGGAACCTTCACCTACCAGCTCGCCTAGCGACCAGGCCAAGAGAATGGTCTCTGAGGAACCCGCACAGGAAGGCAAAGCGACGCCCTTGGAGAAGGATGTGGAGCCTGTAGATCTGAGACTTCTAGAAGGCGGACCTGCGCTGGGCCCCGCTGGTGGCCCCAGCGCCCAGCACCTCAGGACCTGGAGACGCTGCTGAGCACCAGGTGGCGCCAGCGGGTTCCTCCAGGGCGCCTGCAGGTAGGCATGGGGTGGCTGTGTCGGGATCCTGGAGTGGCTCCTGGCCCCGAGCAGGCAGGGCCCCCAAAGGCAGCTCATGCAGCAGATCCGCAGCTCCGGGGCCCTCAGGAAAGGCCGCTGTTGCCTCCCTCCACTCAGCCTCTAGCGCTTCCGCTGTGGCCCAGCCAGCTGCCCTCGCTGAACCCCCGCTAGGCCCTCTGGCTCTCCGCTAGGGTCCCTGCCCACCCCGCGGGCGGGGGCTTGGGCTCAGGGTTCCTGTCCCAGCTCCAGCCACTACAGTGCCGCCGGCTTCCCAGCGCTCCTCCCCACTCCTAGCCTTGGCCGCCCCCTAGGGCAGAACCGACCCCGCCCCTGCCTCTAGCGTCGCACGTCTAGCCTCTGGCAGCCTCTTTGGCGTTCGCGCCTCAGCGCTGAAGCTGGGGCTTCTCCTGAGCTCGGTGCCCAGCCTCCGAAGCCCACTTCTGCCTCAGCCGTCACTACAGCGTCTTAGGTGCCCGCTGGTGGGCATCGGGCCACAGCCAATGTCTCCTGTAGCTCTCTGTCCTAGGGAAGCTCTGCAGAGGCCAGCGCCCAACCTGTCGCTGCGGAAGACCCGGGCACAGACCCTGCCCTGGTGCTGGGCAAACGCTTCCACCCTCAGTCCCCTACCTGGGCAACTTGGAAGACCCCAGGAAATATCGCTCAGGACCCGGAGGCTGGACAGCCCGCCCGCGCGCCCTTGGCCACTGGGCGCCCAGGACCTGACCACCGCCCCTGCCAACTCCACCTGTGGGCAAAGAGGGTCCCCTTTCAGCCTACAGTTCCTTAGCAGAGAGGAGGGCCCTCCACAGGCCCTGCGCCCGGTCCCACACTAGGGAAAACCAGTTCCGCGGCACTATCTGTGGCAGGGTCTTCACCAGCAAGCGCAACCTCCAGGTACACTTGGCACTCATATGTAGAGTAAGGACCCCCCACATCCTCCCCCAAGGTGAGCTGCCTGGGTGAAACAGTCCATGGCTTTGCTAGGGAGTGATGGCCTGAAGTTCTCGGAAACATTCCAGAAGGATCTGACAGCCCGAATAGTGAATGGCGACCCCAATTTTTGGAACCAGGAAGCTGCAGCTGTCCCCCAGGAGCTTGCTGTAAAGAATGAGATTTCCATCATTCAGAGCACAGGCTTTTCCCAGCTCCCAGGAAGTTTTGGCTGCTGCACCCTCCCTCTGGGTACCCTGGGATGCAAAAAGCGCAAAATAGCCCTCCCACTGTCAGCCTGGACAAAGCAGGCAGCAGTCTGCACAGCAGGCAGCGTCCATTCACCAGGTCACCCAGGAGAACAAGCAGGTGGTCTAAACTAGCTGAACATACAGGACTTGGGTCCTTCCACAGTGAGTCAGACTGTTCTTGAGAACTCTGCAATGTTTTAAGTAAAACAAAACAAAACAAAAAAAATGATTGGAAAACGGCCTCAGGAACAGAGAGAGCCCAATCACTTCTTTTCTACTAAATCCCAGTAATCCCTAGAGGGAGAAAGGGCGTCCCCTGCAGTATTCCAGTGAAACTGACTTGCTGGTTTTGCTTGAATTAGATACTTGAACTATGTTTTCAGAGCTCTTCATGTTAAAAGAGGTGGTTTAGTAGTCCAAATGCTGTGTACAATATCTTCCTCTGACGTATTTATAACACTAAGTGTATGTGGGCAACAGACAGTGTAACAGCCCCAACCTTAAATGAAGTTTATCTACTTCAGAATACATCTGGCTAGGTAAATTTTTTTAAACAAGATTTGTTTTACTATAAGTAAGTGGATTATTTCAATGCAATGTAAAGTTCTATTGGGAAAGATAGCATGCTTTGTCTCTGCAAGTACCTGTCAGTAACAAGCTTTTTCTTAAAATTTAAATGTTGTAGCCTCTATGTGGACATTTTCTAGTGTGGTCTGTAGCCCAGTGATTGAGGAACAAGTTACAGACAAAATATCGTAAATTATTGACAGTATACTAAGCAGTTGTGAATAAATATTTTCCATTATTAAATCTGTGCAATAATAAGATAGTGTTTCTGGGTGGGCACAGTGGCTCACACGTATAATCCCAGCACTTTGGGAGGCTGAGGCAGGTGGATCACCTGAGGTCAGGAGTTGGAGACCAGCCTGGCCAATATGGCGAAACCCTGGCTCTACTAAAAATACCAAGAAAACCAGGTGTGGTGGCAGGTGCCTGTAATCCCAGCTACTCTGAAAGCTGAGGCATGAGAATGTCTTGAACCTAAGAGGTGGAGGTTGCAGATCGCACCCCTGCACTCCAACCTAGGGGATAAAGTGAGACTCGTCTCAAAAAAAAGAAAAAAAAGATAGTGTTTCTCTAACGTGATTGCAAACTTTTAATGTGTGCTCCTGTACTTTTTGTATTTTGTGTTAGAAAGGTTTGTTTACAATTTGAACATTTAAAATTATGTGAAGTATTTCATGAATTATACTTTAAGGAAAAGTAAAAAAAAAAAAACAACAATGTTTCATTTGTCTTAAGATCAAACAATGTTAGAAATCTATGCTACTTTAACAGAAAAGTCACCAAAACTTGTTAACTCCTCAATGCAATAGGGGCTGCTGTTTCTTAAAATGATTTAACTTTTCTATACAGCCCATTTGAAAACTGTGATCATCCCTAATGAAACTTTGATGAATTACTCTTAGGACTGTGACATCCGTACAAACCAGGAAGGAGCTAGGACAACACTGTTACATTTTACTGTAAGCAGATCTGTCTCTCTCTCTCTCACATTCCCACAGACAAGACTGTGGCTGTCTGGTAGCACTGGTAATGTGTACAGTTAACCTGAGAAAAATAGCCAGTGTCTGACATCATGATCACTCATGGCTTTGACATTTTCTGGTTTCCTGATTTATTTATTATCTTTTTAGATGAAAGCAAAACCCAATGTCCTCTGATTCATCAGAGAACAAACACTCTGATGCTAATGTCCTGTCCATTGCATCCAGTGAGAAAAGAGGTTAGGACACTGAGGCAGGTGAATCAAAATTCAACAGGAGTGTTGTGTGTCACTTCATTTTCACGCATTTCAAGTGTGCTGGCACCTGACATTATAAACTTCCAACAACAGAAGTGTTCAAGAGATATTCCCAGTAGCTGAGTGACAGTGCAAGAGGTGCATGGTTCCTGAAGAAAAAATCAGGCAGTGAAGACTTCTCAGTTGAGACAGACAAATAGAAAATCTCTTTCTCACATAACTACAGTGATAACAGAAAATATTGTAAGAGGATGAGCTATTTCTGCCAGTGAATCATCAAACAAAAAAGTTTCAAAGACTCATTAGCTGTTTGCTTCTGTTGGAAATCAACGCTGAGCTCTAAAAGTTTTCCATGGCGTTGAGATGTAACTCCCCCATGTCGTATGACATGTTGTTCCCTGTGCTTTCATAAGATAAGGGATTGGGGGTATTGCAAGTATTTGGGAAAGAAAACTGAGGTGGCTTAATGTTGCTGTGTTTCAGCAGTTGAATGTTTTATTATTTATCTGTGTTTCTTTTTTTTTTTTTGGTTAGTATTTGGTACCATGTAGTGCTGTGTCTTCTCCCAAAAAGATGTGTATTTAACTTAGGAAAGAGATGTAAAGTGTGGTGAATAAGATGGCTCATGAAAGTACAGTGAGACTGACCCCATCCTATATTCAGGGATAGGCCATCCCTCTCTGACAGTGAAGAGAGACACTGTCTTTATACTGTAATACCACGTATAGCTAGGGATTCCCTGATACATCTGGGGATTGTTACCTACACCCAATATTGTTTATTATTAAATGTTGTGGCTTGAAATATCTACTGATTGAAATGGATGTCTTAGTCTAGGTTACTATTTTTGATATATGTAATTTTAAAAAACAGGATGTATATTTTAATTTTTTAAAATTTACCATTTTATTTTAAGTTATTGTACCAAGCTCATGAAATGTACTACTATTTGTCACAAAAGTGAGGTTATGGCACATGCATTCTAAGATGTAATACATTGTTTTTAGGGAAGTTGAAATACAATATCCTTAATTTTAAATATTATACAACTTTTAAACAATTTGGCTTAGTTGGAGATGGCTGGGGTATAGTTAAGAATGTTATGTGTTCTACGTTACTCCTTAAGAAACAGATTTTCAAGCTGGGTGTGGTGGCTCATGCTCATAATCACAACACTTTGGGAGGCCAAGGCAGGAGGATTGCTTGAGGCCAGGAGTTCGAGACCAGCTAAGGCAACAGAGCAAGACCTGGTCTCTAAGAAAAAGAAATAAAAAAAGAAAACATGCTTTTGAGATAATAGTGATAACACCTGACTCTGTCACATATCACTAATTGAAGGTAAGGAAAATCGGTTCTGGAGACAACAAAGTAGACAGAACACATTGATTATTGATGTAACATGCAGTCAGTATTTGAGGAAACTGTTTATGGAAAGTGAAGCCAAAGTACTTTATTTTACCGAGGTACCTATTAATAACCCAACTGTTAGATAAGTAAAGCTTTTAAAAAAATTCCAAGCAAATGTTACTCATCATTTGGAGTCTGGATATCCCAGTTCACAGGGTCACTCCTGAAATGTAGAGCACATGCAGCCTTCTGATCAAAGGAGAGTGAGGGGACTGCCCCTGGCAGGCCTCAGTTCAGGCCCAGGATGCCATGGCAGCCCATGGTCTTGGTCCATGCTGTGGGAGCAGTACAGGATTTATTCACTCAATAAACATTCACTAGGGGCTTACCATGCCATGGAGCCTAGGGGTCTATAAAACACATCCAGCTGAAACCCTCTTCTTACAGTAGGCTTTCAATTATTCAAAGACTACTCTCAATTTCTTCACTGAAATGTCAGTCATTCTCAGGGTAAACATCACTTGTTTCTTTAACCAGTCCTCACTCATTGTGGTTCTCACTTCCTTCATAATCCAGCAGTCCTGGAAGGAAATGGGAGAAATGGGGAGAGGGCTTCCCAGTCACTGAATGGAAGTTGGGCTTCCAGTACCAAGGACTTCGGGAAGCAGGTCACACCCTTTCAAGGAATACATTATAAATGCAGTAATTCACACAAGTATTAGACATTACCTCATATACGGACTAAGTTTTTGTGGCTAGAGGACTCACTGGTGTATTCATGGGGAAGTGAATGCTTTTGTGAGTGAGCTGCTTATCCTGCAGAAATGCTTTCAGACCACATCAGGCTGCATCACATTGACTGTCTCATGTTATTTCTCAAAATAGTTATAGATTCCATATGGTTAAATCACCCATTTTGAAAGCAAAGCCAGTTTTTTTCCTATGACCATATTTGACCATATGGTCATATTTCCTGTGACCAATATGACTGTATTATTTCACATTTCCTGTGACCATAGGAATACCTCAGGGAATCACTAGACAAGTAAATTATGGTTTTGACAAGTATCCACTGATACAGAATAATTGAATGCTTGAGCTGGTCAGGGCTTTAAAAAGTCATCTATTGCAATGCTGATAATTTGCGAAGAAAGGGCTGAGAATCCTAGTGATTACGTAACCTGCCCAAAGTCACCAATAGTGATTAAGTAACCACATTGGGACTCATAACTCCATACCTTGAATTATGGACCAGAGCTCTCTTTCCCAAAGCAATGTTAGAGGCACTCTGTTTAATTATAATAATAAAAAGTAATTTTTTATGCAGACTGGGTCTCACTGTGTTGGCCAGCCTGGACTCGAACTCCTGGCCTTTAGTGATTCACCCACTTTGGCCTTCCAAATTGCTGGGATTACAGGCAAGAACCACCCCACACCTGGCCTTTGGAGGGACTCTTGCTTTGTGTGTTCGGGCTGATCTTTCTGTGTAGTCAGTAAGATGTTCCTGCAGTGTACTTTGGGATCTTTCTGCACAAATTCAGTGAATTCTGTGATTTTTCGTGTAATAAAATGTATTACAAATAAATTTGCAATAAATAAGCTAGACAATTAATTCACAGTTAGTAACTTATGGCCTAGAAAATTTCATTACTTTACCCACACATGTTTATAAGGAGATGATTGAAGAAGCAGTCAAAATATGCAGATTCCTAATCATCCCCAAGAAGAAGGGAACCACTGAAAGGCAACCTGGAAGGGTGTGTGGGATTGTTCTGAAGTTGTGAAAGCCACTGAAATTCACACACAAGGGTATAGAAAAAGGGAATCCACATCTTTTGAGTACCTTCATGTGCTGGGTATAACTTGGTTTTCGTTAAGATGACGCACCACTTTTGGAGTCATTACTATACGATCGTGAATGCGTTTTTAACTCCTCTGAGTCTCAGTTTTCTCACCTATAAAAGATGGAGTTGTTATGAGGCTTACATATGGTACATGTGTAAAAATCTAGACACAATGCCTGTAATTTTGTAAGTGTTCAATATATGGAGGAAGGAGTATTATATTTCCCTCATTTAATTTTTCAAGCAAGTTTATAAAATTTGTGTTATTGTTCATATTTTTTAGATAAACCAAGGATGAGAAAGATTACATAAATCACTCCAGCCTGGGCGAGAGTGAGACCCTATCTTTAATATATATATATATCCTATGTATAGATAGTTTTAAGATTATAGATAAAGAATATCGCCAAAATTTAGATATTTGTTCTGAATTAATCAGTGTCCCTGCTAGACGACTTAAGTTAAAGTTTTGCATCTGATACTTGCTTTAGTTGTCTAAAAATTCATGCCCTTAGACTTGATCCTTCTAGATAAGCAGAAGTGTAACTCTAGGCGTTGTTCTTTGTCTGGAGCTATACACCTAGTACATAATTAAAAGTGCTTACCTGTCTGACCGCAGTGGGTCATCACGCCTGTAATCCCAGCACTTTGAGAGGCCGAGGCAGGTGGATCACCTGAGGTCGGGAGTTCTACACCAGCCTGACCAACATGGAGAAACTCCGTCTGTACTAAAAATACAAAAATAGCTGGGCATGGTGGTGCATGTCTTTAATCCCAGCTACTCGGGAGGCTGAGGCAGGAGAATCGCTTGAACCCAGGAGGGAGGTGGAGGTCATAGTGAGCCGAGATCCTGCTTTTGCACTCCAGCCTGGACAACAATAGCAACGCTCCGTCTAAAAAAAAAAAAAAAAAAGCAATTATAATCACATTTAAAATCTCATTATATGGTGATTTTTCTCTCCTCTCCTCTCCTCTCCTCTCCTCTCCTTCCTTCCCCTCCCCTCCCCTCTCTTCTCTTTTCTTTCCTTCTTTCCTTCCTTCCTTCCTCCTTTTTTCCCTCCCTCCCTCCCTCCCTCCCTCCCTCCTTCCTTCCTTCCGTCCTTCCTTCCCAGGTAGTGTCTTGCTCTGTCACCCAGGCTGGAGTGCAGTGGTGCGATCTTGGCTCACTGCGATCTCCGCCTCCCGGGTTCAAGCGATTCTCCTGCCTCAGCTCCCGAGTACCTGGAACTACATGCGTGTGCCAGCACACCCCGCCTTTTTTTTTGTATTTTTAGTAGGGACGGAGTTTCACCATGTTACCTAGGATGGTCTGGATCTCCTGACCTCGTGACCTGCCCTCCTCGGTCTCCCAAAGTGTTAGGATTAGAGATGTGAACCACCGCACCTGGCCTGGTTTTCTTTTACATAAGCCTCTTCCTTTGTTGAAAAGGTAAGATCTTCGTCACAGTGGAGAAACCTGAATGCTCCTGGCAGCCAGCAGTGAATGAAAGGTGGGGGCGGGACTGCCAGCAGGGCGGGGCCTGGGGTGCCTAGGTTCCCACCTCACAATGGGGGCGGGGGTCGCGTGGAGGGTACTCTGGGCCTGATTGGTTCCTGGGAACCAGGAGGGAGCTCTGGCGGTTGGCAGGGCAACCTCCTTCAGTTGGTGGGAAAGAGTGGAAGGAGGAGGAGGAGCTCCTCTGCTCTCTTCTCCCAATCACAGCTATTAGGCTTGTAGCATCTAGACCCATTCTAAATAAACCAAGCAGGTTCCCAAGGGACCCTTGCAGACAAGTCAGCTCAGGGGAGGCGGTTGAGGTGGGGTGCGGGCTGCTAGTAGGGTGCAGCCCCATAGCCAGGGGCTGGCCCTGCCAGCGTGCTTTTGCTAGGAAGAGGTGGAAGTGCTGAGCTCTGCAGACTTGGAAGCAAGGGAAGGCCCAAGCTGCTGGAGAGGAGCGGGGCTACCCCATGGGGAACTCGCTGAGCTGTTGCTTGGGCACCAAGGCCAGCCCCAAGCGGGGCCAGCGCAGGAGGTCTGGGGAGCTGTACTGCAGCGCTGACATCTATGAGGCAACATCAAGCAAAGGTGTAGGCCAAGGCAGAGAGGAGCACAGGCGCTGCAGATGGAACCTGCTGCTCCCTAATGCCAGCCCCAAGCAAAACCAGCGCAGGGTGCGGTGGGCGGAACCGCCCTGCAGCTATAACATCACGGAGGCGGAGGTGGCAGTAGCTCCACACCCTGCTGCTGTGGAACCTGCACAGCCGGATTTGGGAGCAGACGAGGGCCATGACCTGCAACACATCAGTGACCAGGAAATGCCCAAAGGTAAGGAGGCAACTAATACTGTTTGTCCTCAGGCGCGCCTCTGGCCACCGCTGACACAAGGTCCCCCCTAGAGGCATCCACAGCCTGGGTTCCTCGCTCCTGCCCCTAGCCAGCTTTCCGAGGCCCGGGCACCAGGCAGGAGGACTGGATCTGCCTCCTGCCTATCCACTCCCACCATTTTTTTCCCCTGCTGCATCTGGCGGTTTCTCTCCTCCTCCCTACCCCAGTGCCCAGTTCTGGCCCCTTTCTCATCCCCCAAGACTAGGCAAAAACTAAGTTTTCAAAATAGAAAATGTGTGCTACAGATTTCATTCCTATAGAGGAAGTGTCTTACAGCTCTTCTCTTTAAACTTTGGCCTTTCAATTTATTTAAACAATAGAATAATTAAGCTTCACGATGAATGTGACTTTCTAGCTGGAAAGTACTGTACTCTCGGAATATTCAAAAATCGTGAAAGAATGAACAAAGATTAGAATGTGAATGAATTGTACCTTTATATACAAAGCGTGCAAATGCTTGTGAATGTTGTTCCTTGTTTGGTGGTGTAAGGTAAGCCTCTCAGTGGTTTTACACAGTAGGTAGTAGATGGGTAGTGTTGGATGAGAGTCCAAAATAGACTATATCATTCTTTAGGATTTACAACACATTTCCATGTATGTCTCATTTCATCTTGGCTCTACAAAAAAAAAAAAAAAAAATAGTTAATACTTAGCCAGATATGGTGGCTTGCACCCATAGTCTCAGCTGCAAGAGGATCTCTCGAGCCCAGGAGTGTGAGGCTTCAGTGAGCTCTGCTGGCTCCATCGCACCATTGCACCACGCCAGCCCGGGCAACAGAGTGAGACCCTGTCTCTTTAAAAAATTGTTTTTTGTACAAAACAGCTCTTTGTTTTAACATATTTGACATATTGAGCCGGTGTCTGACGGTAATTGACCACAGCATCACTTGCTGCTTGAGACTTTCCCTGAAATGTGCTGGTAATAGCAGCGTAGAGAAGGGTGGGTATATTTGATAAGAAGAAGGAGGAGGACATGTATATGATTCATCTACAAGTTGCATCTGTTATATTTAAGTGCAAGTGTTAAAAAGAAGTCCCAGACACAGCCTGGTTTTATTCCACATATGTGGAGAACTTCTGTGATTTTTGCATTCTCCAGTAGAATTGGGACATTGTGGCCTTTATTTTCTTTACATTTATTACTAAAACTTTTCTCAAGACTGTTAAAAGTGATTAAAAGGGATGGGTAGCTTTAAAAAGCATCTTTTCTACTCACTTAAATTATTACATTTTTCCTTCCTCCTCTACAGATTTTGGTTCTGACCATCCAAGGGAAAGCACACTCTTCCTGAGAAAATATCAAATGAGTGGTAAGACAATATTGCTTCTTCCTCCAAGCAAAAAACTACAAACTTTCTGTTTTGCGTATTACAGAAAGTATTTAGAGGAACTCAGATATTAGCTAAAATTTTTCAACTTTTCATATATTTACTTGTCTTATGTTAATATGTGACATAATTTCCTTTAGTTGACACTGTTCGTGGAAACATTCAGACTTTGTGTTTACACATTTGGTGACATTTTTATCAATGCAATTAATTGGCCGTATGATTTAGTGTAGTAGTCATGGATTTATGCCTTTTTCTTCATAGGTCTTTGCCATTTTTCCCTTGCTCCAAAAAGTACGTTTTAATGATGAGTGATGGGATTTAGGGTACAGCTTGGATTTCACTTGAACAAATCAAAATAATTTGTTGTTCTAGATTGGATCTGTGATGTTGGCCTCCTTTTTACACAGTGCTCTAACCACACGAGCCTATCACATCCATGCTCATGCTTCTCAGAACTTTTTCATTCGAATGTAATGGAAATGTAAACATGACCTGTGCTGTTTTCCAGGTTAGCCTTAGTGTGTGAAAGTAGTGTAAAATTTCCACATCCTGCTTGTTTTAGGAAGAGAATTAGAACTGCAGGAGTTTTCGGTACTCCTGCTTATTTTTTGTAACATTCTGTTAAATCTTACTTTATTTTCAAAAAAGCCATACACCATGTTTTTCAGTTACTTTCAACAGCAAGAATACAAGAAGTGGGGGTTCTATAATAACATCTGAGGGAATGCTGCACAATAAAAAATGGGTTTCTCCTCTGCATTTTCGTAGTTTGTGTGGACTTTGCCTGTCTTAAGCTGGTAACTTCCGGTTAGGATTGTTGTATTTCTTCCAGAGCCATGGGATTGTCACACATAGAGTGTATGGAAGTGGAAGAAAACCTACCCCATGTCCTCGTCTCTTCAGCAGTGAGAAATGTGTGTCAGTGAGACCAGTTCAACTTCAAAGGAGGAGGCATTGTAGGGAACAAAGTGTGGCCCAAGTCCCCCTTGTAGCTTTTATTCTTCTGACCTGTGTTAGAACAAAATGATTTTGTGTGCTGAGGATGCCATGTTCAGTTAGGTTGGCACACTCATTTTAACATTTGATTTTAAGATAGGCTACTTTTCAATTGTGTAAAGACCCATTTATTTTTTCAGTAACATATTAATAGATGCCCGACAAGTCATTTGGGATGCTTGCAGGGATTCTAGTGCATCTGGAGATTGGCTCCTGGTCAGAAACTGGTTCTTAGAGCTGTCAGCTATTAGATCCTGGTAATGAAAATAAACTATGTGTAAATGTAGAATTAGACAACACTACTACTTAAGGGTTCAGATATACAAAGGTAAATTTTTTATTAGCTAAATTTCCCATCTCTCCTGTATTTTGGCTGTATTTTGTCCTGTCTTTTTATTAGCTAAATTTCTCATCTGTCCTGTATTTCTATGAAAGAATACCTGAGACTGGATAATTTATAAAGAAAAGAGGCTTTATTGGCTCACAGTTCTGCAAGCTGTACAGGAAGTGTGGTGCTAGCATCTGCTTCTGGAAATTGCTTCAATAACCTAATAATCATGGTGGAAGGTGAAGTCATCTCTCACACGGTGAGAGAAGGAGCAAGAGAGAGTGGGAGGTGCCGCCTGCTTTTAAACCAGCAGATCAGGCCAGGTGTGGTGGCTCACGCCTGTAACCCCAGCACTTTGGGAGGCTGAGGCAGGGAGATCACTTGAGGCCAGAGTCTGAGACCAGCCTTGGCCAACATAGTGAGACCCTGTCTCTAGAAAAAATTTAAAAATCAGCCAGGTGTGGTGGTGCATGCTTGCAGCCCCAGCTACTCCACAGGCTACGGTGGGAGGATCACTTGAGCCCAGGAGGTCAAGGTTGCAGTGAACCATAATCACAGCACTGTACTCCAGCCTGGGCATCAGAGTGAGACCCCATCGCAGAACAACAACAACAACAAAAACCCAAGAAAGATTATGCGTGAACTCAGAGCAGGAACTCACTCATCACCAAGGGGATGGCACTAAGCAATTCATGAGATATCTGCCCCCGTGATCCAAACACTTCCCCACCTCCAACACTGGAGACTACATTTCAACATGAGATTTGGGGGACACACACGTGGCCTAATTTGTTTTGCCTTTCCTTGTGTACGTGGGGATTCTTTCAGTTTTTTGTAATAGAATTTCTGTTAGGTCAAAAATAAAACTATATTTTTAGATTTTACTTTATGAGATTCATCATGCCAGTTTACTTAAATTATAAATTTTGTTGGTAAGAATTTTATAAACAGAATTTTATCTCTTTTTTATAGTGATAATCAGATGATTAGTAACTACATTTTTTTTCTATGGTATTTATACCAGAATTGATTATTTTTTCTTTCTTAGTGCAAGAAAAGAGGAGGAGCTCTCACCTATATTATGTAAGTAAGATTTTGAAAAGTTAAGAAATTGTTTGAATTAAAAGTCTATCTGTCGTGATTCCTTAAAAATTTAACAGAGTCAGTGCTGTTAGTATGATCCTTTTTTGGTGGATTTTCTAAATCTCTTGTATTTTCCTAAGTATCAGATTCATGCAGGAAAGTCTTTAGTTTACTGTGCCCATTTTTAAGGATGTCTGACATTTAAGTTACACAATTAGGTTGTGATGTAAATATCTGCCTTAAATATTTAAGCTTTTGTATTCAAATAAAAGTAAAAATAGCTGAGTCTACTTTCTTCAACACTTTCTGCTGACTTCCTGTCATAGCAGGTGAAAGCGTAGCTTCCTCACTCCACTGTGACCTTATTTCCCTCCCTGTTTCTTCCACCTGAAACACATTTTTTGTTATATCACTAATTGATATTTACATGATTATGACTATGAACATATTATTCACAGCTGAGTCATATAGTATTCTGAATATGCCTCTTCCTTGTACTTCCTTCATTGTTTCTCTTAAATATTTCTGAGATCTGAGCACTTCTACACTTCCCCAGATAACCCCCTTTTTCCTAGCCCATGATAGCTCATAAAGCCAAATGCTACCATTAGCCCCCAACTGGTCTCTTTGTTTTTGCATCCTTCATTATTTTGTGTGTGGAATTAATTTTCCGACTATGTTCCTTTGCCTCTTTTTTGACAGTTACTCTTCCCCAAGTGTTGTGACATTTGTCACATGCCTATCAAAAATAATGTTTTATCTACTAAAGCATCTGTTCCATGTTTTTTCTTGAAGCAATTTTCCTTGGCCTTTGGTTATCCTCCTCCAGTGTTTCCCTAGGCTGCCGTGAGCCTGTCTGCCTGGGAGCCCTCTCTGAACTCTTCTGCGACCACTCTTGTTGGATCCCTGAGTCCTAGACTGTGCCTTGCCCTCTGCCTTGTGTTACTCCCTGGTGGTGCTGGAGCACAGTTTCTGAGGAAAGACTCATGAACACACATGTATAGAGATCTAACCTCTCTCAAAACCCCTCCTTTGTTATAGAGTGTAAAATTCTAGAGTGAAAACTAAATTTCATGGCTCTGAAGACATTTCTCTATTGTGTTTTCGTTATACTGTTCTTGAAGCTATTGCCATTGTGTGATACATAATATGTAACCAATTTTTACATTTCTCAAGCTTTTTAGGACCTTCTCTATTCCTGGGATTCTGAAATTGTATAATATAGCTTCGCAGGGACCTTTTATTTTATTGTGGCCATTAAGCCTGCAGACTATCTCTTTTAGAGAATTGTCCTATTTTCTCTGTTTTATTATTATTATATTAGTATTCTTATGATTCGGATGTTGGGACTCTTAGACCAGTATTTCTGCATTGATCTTTAATTTCTTCCCCTCCTATTTTCCAATTTGTCTTTTGTTATGCTTCTTAGAGATTCTTTGACTTTCTGTGCTAACCCTTTTATTGAATTTTTTTTTATCTCCTTAAGGGTATTTTAAGATTTTTTAAAAAAGTTTTGCTCCTGAATTTTTACTGGTCCCAGGAATTCCTTTTTCCTGTTGTTTTGATCTCTCATTGGAGGCTTCCCTCAGATGTGTGGTGGTCTTTGGCTTTCTCTATTTGGAAGCAGGAACTTTGTTCACTGAGGGGTCTCATTGTGGGGATTTGGAGGTCAAGCCAGCTTTTTTTGGGGGCAGGACCTCAGTGTATTATATGAGGGTATGAGGGTATTTTCTTTGCTATGTTTCAGTTTTCTTCCAAGAAGGATCTCCCAATTTTCTGCCTTGGCAGTGCAAGAATGGCTGCTGGCTTTCCAGAAGCAGGATTGAGAAGGAAGGTGGCGTTTCCCTTTGTATGTGCAATTTTAATCCCATTTCCCAGGTTTCAGCCCTTGTAGCTCTAAGCCCAGAAACCCTCGGGTATAATATATCCAGAGAATACACATCAAAATTCCTTAAAAGATGGGAGGAGAGGTGACTTGGGGCTCTGGGCACAGATTTACAGTTGACCTTTGCTGGCTTCTGTTGTATGTTTCACCCTACCTTCCCAGGTACCATGTGCCTCTGATTTTGGAGCCTGGGTTGGGTTCTTCAAAACAAACAAGATTGCTTGTTTCTGTTCTGGTCACTCGCTGTCAGCTCCAAAGTTGTGCTTCCATGTCAGTTGCCACTCCTCTATCTGCTTTTCACATTGCAGCATTGACTCAGAATCATCTGCCGTCAATCCTGTCTCCTGGTCCTGTGTATAATAATGTTTATTTTATGACTAATACTAATGAGATTTCAGAAAGAAAATAAATTTCTGGTCAATCCATCGTATTTAATCCAAATTTAGAACCCATATATAAGTGCAAATCTAAGTTTAAATTCAATATGATTATGACATTAATTCAGACAATTTCTGTTTATACCTACAATAAGCATATTACACTTTTCCACTCAGGCCTTGTGTAAGAATTCTATTCAAACTCCATACATGCCATGTGGTCCCATTGCTGTGCAACACAGATGGAGCTCTTTTCGTTAGTACACAAAGTGTTAGAAATTTTTAAGTTAGCTAAAAGTCATTAATTATTTAAAAAATATCTGAAATGTCTCGTAAAAAAAAAACGGGGAGAAAAACGTGATCTTGAGAGCTGGGCATGGTGGACTCATGCCTGTATCACAGCACTTTGAGAGGCTGAGACAGGTGGATCACTTAAGGCCAGGAGCCTGGCCAACATGGTGAAACCCTGTCTCTACTAAAAACACAAAACTTAGCCCAGCATGGTGGCACACGCCTGTATTTCCAGCTACAGCTACACAGGAGGCCAAGGCAGGAGAACTGGTTGAACTTGTGAGGTGGAGGTTTCAGTGAGCTGAGTTTAGGCCACTGCACTCCAGGGTGAGAAATAGAGCAAGACTTCCAAATATATATATATGTATATGTTCATTATATGAAATTTTAAATAGAACAAAATGGGGACAGATATCACCTAACGCTGTACTAACTTGTCTGTGTTTTTGTGCATTTTTTTTTCTGTTCTTTTTATTCTCATATATGGATTTTCCTCAGAATCAAGTTTTATTATGTAGTATTATGCTGTATTACCCCTAATAGTAATGACCTTAAGGGATACCTTCTTTCACTTTGAATAGAAGTATCCGAATGAGTCCATTTTCATTTTTCATGCTATATTTGTTTTTTGAGTCAATAAAAGTATATACATTGACCCACATACACTGTTAATGTAAAGTATACACATTAATAGAATCGCTTAAGAGACATAAGAGTTTAGAGTTAAAACATTTCTACCTTGAAGGAGAATTTGGTCCTTCAAATAGTACTATTGTTCAAGAACATCTGGAATTTTTGTTAAGAAGTAAGTGAATTTACAGTAAAAAGCATCTGGAACAAGCAAAATGGTGTTAGATTGTATGGATATTTCTGATTATTGCCTACAGGCATTTTTAAAATACTGTCTACTTTTATAAATAACCGCTAGATCTTCTCCCTTCCCTGTCTTTCATCTGCTTGTGGGAGACCCTGACGGAAGAGGGTGGTAACATGATGCAGACAAGTATATCCAAACAGGAGGGGAAGAAGGCTCATCTGAGTTATTTTTTTAAAGCTAAAATAATTGGTATTTTGCAGTTTTAAATAATGCTGTTGATCTCTTCAACTATTTGGTGACTAGGATTTGGTTACTGCCATTATTTTTAAGAAAGAACATTTCTTTTTCTTGCTCTGTTGCGCAGGCTGGAATGCAGTGACATTATCTCAGCTCACTGCAACCTCTGCATCCCGGGTTCAAGCAATTCTCTGCCTCAGCCTCCTGAGTAGCTGGAATTACAGGCATGCCCGCCACCACACTCAGCTAATTTTTGTATTTTTAGTAGAGACGGGGTTTCACCATCTTGGCCAGGCTGGTCTTCAACTCCAGACCTCATGATCCACCCGCCTCAGCCTCCCAAAGTGCTGGGATTACCGGAGTGAGCCACCGTGCCCGGCCAGGAAGAGCATTTTTTAAAACATTGATGAGGCAGTTTCCATATTGACTGTTGCACTCTCAGCAAATGAACAGATACTTTTAAAGTGTTTTAGAGATAGTTTATTTTCTAGAGGGCTCAAAAAGTTCACTGTCATCTCTCTGATAGCACTGCAGATAGATTTTCACTGATTTGTAACTGTAGGAATATTTACCTTCCAAATTGAAACTGATTTAAATAACTTGTCAAGCACTTATTGAACTCCTTAATTTCTCCCACATCCTGTGCTCAGCAGCTGCAGGTAGGAGAGGAAGGGCCCTCCCTCCCCTGGAGAGGCTTACTTTCTCACCAGGAGGATGCTCTGCAGGCAATTGCTATCATGTAACACTCGGTGCATTAGACTGACAAGTACACAAAACTGGAAATGTTTTGTGGTGTGGCTGCTGGCAGAGGGATCCCAGAAGGCAGAGGAGGTGCAGCTTGCTGGGACAAGAGGGAAAGAAATAGGTATTCTGGGCAGAGAGCAGCATGAGTGGAGCAAGAAAGTACCATAATATTGTCAGATAACTTACAGAATAAAATCAGTCAACTTTTGAAATGAATGCAAAGTATTCTCGAAAGTTCTCATTTGAGCAATCTAATAGCAGTCTTATGTAAACATGAAGTGAAAGTTAAATTCCTGAAGTTGTTTCCATCATCTGATTTTCAGATGTGAGGGAGTCTTAAAGCAGTAGTTTTTCTATCTTTCCCTAAGGAAACAGGCCCAGGGAAACCTATGTCCCCTCACTTGTTTGGTCACTGAGCCACCCTGGCACACAGAGTCTCTGACACTAAAACGCCGGTTCCATCACACTGTCTTTTGAGTGAGTACACTTATTATTAGTAACTTAGTGAGTATAGTATGAGGTCTTTATTTGCTGCAATAAAAATGCTCTTGTGTCAGTATTATTTAATGCACGACATTTTGTTTTAGTTACTGAATAATACAAATAGAAAATCTCAGCTGCTTTTTACTGCGTATTAAAAAAACAAAAAAGAAAAAAACCATGAAATCTTATTTTAAACTTTTCCCGTTATTTATAAAGGGAATTCATAATAGAGGCTTGCCAGGTTTGATGATTGGTATCATAGCAATGTCAGCATTTTATAAACCATTCCTCGAACATCATCTGCGGAAGTTAAGCACCTCCAGTGAGTGTCCCATAGAGTTGCTCATGATACCACACTCAGGCAGGTCACGGGGCATAAGAAATACCTTAATGCTTTATTGTTTGACGTTTTGACTAAGGAAAACAGCCCACACTTTTGCAGGTTCAGCCTACTGTGACATTTTTCTCTATCTTCCTTCTCCTTCAGATACCTCCATGGCATCTTGATAGAAAATACAGCTCATGTTCCACCATATTGCTAGATAACAGCACAATCAGCCAGCCTGATCTTAGACATACATTAGAAAGGTGAGTACAATGAGACTGCCAAGGGCTGAGTGACAGACCCCCATATGCTAAAAGCATCCCGGCCATCCTCTGTCATTTCATCCATTTGGTTGCCCTTTTCAGCAAGCAGTTTAAGAAATTGATGTCAATTATATATGGATTTCCAGGACCTAAATATGAATTTTCTGCTTCTCTTTTAGCCTTAGACGCTGTGTGGTAGAAGGGAAAGTCAGATAGCAAATAAGCAATCCCAGAAAAAGCATAGCTCTTCATTTGATGCATTTATGTTATGACAGTGTTGAACCTAATGGGAAGGAGAGGTGCTTTTTACTGGATGTTTCTGGGAAAAATCATTAGTTCTTTATGGGCTACAGGCCTAAGACCATGGGTACTACTTTGGAAACTACTCTTGGAAGGAGGAACGGCTTGTCCTCCAGTGGTGCACAGTGCATCTACATTGAAATTTTCCCATCATGCATGAGCACTTCATAGACCACAATCAGACATGCCTTTTCAAAGCCCCCTCGAACGATGGGTTCAAGTTTATTTAAAAAACCACAACAAAGCCCAGTTCCATGGGATGTGTCCAGGGAACATCATTAACATCTCCTTAGATTATGAGTGTTGATTTTGGGAAAACAGTTTGAGAACTTAGCATGTTAATGTCCTTATTCCTAACTTAACTTTCCAGTTTATAAACATGACTAACTTACAGGCTTAATTTTGTTTCTAATGTACTAGCTTTTTAAGCTCATTTGTTGGTAACTTCTCCTTTAACTAATAATGGTAAATTTACACTCATAATAATGTCACTTTCTTCTCTCCTGTATAACAGTTACTGAGATCAGATTGTGTTTGAGCAGGAACTGGACTCCATCTGTGTCTAAAGCCCTGAGTTTTGGCCTCTGTGGAGCCATCATTTAATGTTTGTATTCAACCCTAAGTAAAAAGCCACTCTCTTTTGACTAGAGTCCCTGGTTTGTTCTGATTTCAAAAGATGCCGATGTTTCAGTATGCAATTCAAAAGTAATTTTTAAGCTTCACCTTGCTCAAACAAGTAGAGGTTCTGCTTTTTCTTCCAGCATAGTCTAATTCTTACAAGTTTTTTTAAATAGAATTTTTTTTCTTTTTTAGAGATGAGGTTTTGCTGTGTTGGCCAGGCTGGTTTCAAACTCCCGGGCTCAAGCAATCCACCCAACTCAGCCTCCCAAAATGCTATGGTTACAGGCACGAGCTACCAGGCCTGGCCTAGAAGTCTATTTTTGAAATACAGTTAGTTTTAATTTGCTCTCAAATTTTAGAAGGGATCATTTAGTATATTTACCTTAATGAAATAGAGATTTGCTGAGCAAATTAATACAGCACATTGGCTTTTGGAAAGATTTTGAAAGATATTTTTCATGGTTAGTAGTCCATTGTTCTCCAAGGGATGGGTGAGCCATATTATAATCACTTATACATGTTTCTTCAAAATATGTGTCTGCAAACAAATGCATCTTCCCAGCTCCACATTTCCTCCGTCTCTGGGCACTCACAAGCCTTTTAGAAAAATGGTTAACTCTGTGACGTATCATTATATGGATAAAAGCATCCCAGATGATTCTGAGCTTAACCCTAACTCAATCATTCCCAAACTTTGTTGCACATTGGAATCACCTGGGGGAACTTTACCAACAACCCTGATGCCCGAATCATGTCCAATGCCAACTAAATCACAATATCTCCAGCTGGTGATGAGGCCATTTTTAAAGCTCCTCGGGTGGTCCAGTGGGCAGCAAACGTGGGGGCCACTGCTTCCTTTGTGCGGAGGAGTGATGGTTCTAACATAAATTACACGTTTTCCCTGTCATTTGCTCTTCTTTCTACCCGTAGAGCCTTTCGTCTGTGCAAGTCATTTCTATGTATGTGTGCATACGCTTAAATTTAAACCATACCATAGTGTTTTGTGAACACCTGCAGTTCACAAAAGCACTACGTGGGTACCTTGGGCAAATCAGTTTGAAGCCTTGGTTCTCTTATTTGTAAAATGGGTGATTCATGGAGTGTCATGTAAGGTTCAGTGGTCTTTTCAGCATGTAACTTCCAATTCTGTGATTTTGAAATCAATTTGGAGAGGAAACTTTTTGAGGCACTATAGAAATATCCATCTTAGATGCTAATAATGTTGTATGGCCTACTTTTTACAACTCGAAATTTGCCTTCTCAAGTTATTCTGAGCTTCATTTTAAATGCTGACGGCAAATGGTAGCACAGAACTTATCCAAGAGAAGCTCCTGTTTGCTGACATACAACATCTGAGGATGACTTAGGACCACAGTAACATACATCTGAAGAGTTGTATTTGTTCACTAATATTTTGTTTAAACGAATGTGGAAATACCTGTCATGAATATTGTATGATGCGGTATTATGCTGTGTGTTTAGTGCTGTTTATTTCAGGATAGCTACAAGTGTCATCAAACTTTTTGTGTGTATTATGTTGACTAATAAATGTTCTGCTAATAATTATGCATAGGTGATTTTAAACTACTTACTTGGTATAAAGCACATTCATTATGTGCTTTTAGGGAAATGATGACAAATGGGTGAGTGGTGGTGAACTAAATCATTTGAAATGCAGGGCCTAGCCACTCAAAAAGCAAAACACTACTCTATGGCCTAAATGTGAGCATATGTACACATGGATGTAAATGACTTGCACGGAATGAAAGATTTCATGGGTAGAAGATCAAATGACAGGGAAGATATGTAATTATGTATATATACTAACCATCAGCAGAAACATCTTCTAACAGCATATTGCCTAGCAGTTTGGTTATCCTATTTTCTCTATAAAGCCAGAGAGCTAAAACAAAAGAAACGGGCTCATGTAGTACTGTTTTGAATGAGAGGATTTCAGGGCCACTGAGAGAATTCCCTCCTACCCCTTTTAAAAACATATATTAAGGCCTAAGAAATGATAGAATCAGTTCTTACAAATGTATTTTTTCCCTCTACAGTGTGACTTTGGCAATATATTACAACATAAAGCACAGGTGAGCTCTTTGAAAACCTGCCTTGTTACTCCAGCTCATCACTTTGTATAATATGACACATGCTGTTAGGTGTTAACTATAGACATAAGCTGTAGAGTGCATATTTCACAGTGTGAAAGTGAGTCATCTGTGGGCTGGTCTGTAAGACGCTGTTCACTCTGAAATTATTGAGGGTCCCACCGTGTATTTGCTTATGTCTTGTTTGAAATTTATTGTAAAGAAGCACTAAAAAGATGACCTAGCCTCATGCAAATATATAGTACAAAAAAAAAGGGGGGGGGGTATTTTTAAAGCTTTCAGGTAATTGTGGGTATTCTTTAACCACACCAAAACTCCACAAGCACTGATTTATTAAAATAGTTATAATGGGATTGTACATATCAATGAATTCATTCCACTAATACTCACTGATCTTTCTTGTACACTGAATGGATCTTTCCCCTTACCGCCTTTTATAATATTATGCATTGGCTCTTTGGAAAATATTAATTCATGTTCATTTATAGTGTCAAAAACTCACTTTCATTAGTATCACCATGATTATAAAAATGTCTTCAAATATTGAGATGCTGCCAAGCTCACAGTTTGTAGGAATGAGTTTTCCAAGTCCTGATTTTTAGCTGGAAAGCTTTAGATTTATTATAGACAACAAATACTTGTTATTTTTCCTTGAAATGACAGACTCACTTGGCTTCTTTTAGAGAATGACAGTCAGTCATACTTTCAGATAGAAATGGTGTTCGGTGAAAAATTGTCTTGTTCAGCTCACAATTAAATCACAAGTGCTTTCTTTTAACATGACCGTACTTCAGTATGCAGAAGTGCTTTATGTGAACTTCTTTCTTAGAATACTAAAAAGAGAGTTCAGGATTTAATAACAACATTAATTTTTACTGTTTCATCAAGGACATTCTTAAGGGAAGCAGGCTACTTGAACAAAAACTGCAAGGGGCAGTGAAGAGTAGAATGGATACTAGTATAATTCAGTACCACGGCCCATATTCTTACTGAGAAGCCAGCAGTTTTACCCACTTTTGCTTTTTTTTTTTTTAATTTTAAGTTTTGGCTTTTATTTTTATTTTTTCAGCAGTTTTGAAATAAAAAAGCAAATTCAGTAACAGTATCTCATCTAGTATCCATTCAGGATAATATTCTAAGTATAAAACTAGACTTTGAAGTTTTTTTTTTGTCAACTTCTGTGTTTAAATATTCCTTAATAGAGCTATTTCTAAACTTATGTTTATAAATTTTCAGATAGTTTATATATATATATTTTTAATTAATTAATTAATTTATTTTTATTATACTTTAAGTTCTAGGGTACATGTGCATAACGTGCAGGTTTGTTACATATGTATATTTGTGCCATGTTGGTGTGCTGCATCCATCAACTCGTCAGCACCCATCAATTCATCATTATATCATGTATAACTCTCCAATGCAATCCCTCCCCCCTCCCCCCTCCCCATGATAGGCCCCAGTGTGTGATGTTCCCCTTCCCGAGTCCAAGTGATCTCATTGTTCAGTTCCCACCTATGAGTGAGAACATGCGGTGTTTGGTTTTCTGTTCTTGTGATAGTTTGCTAAGTATGATGGTTTCCACCTGCATCCATGTCCCTACAAAGGATGCAAATTCATCCTTTTTTATGACTGCATAGTAATCCATGGTGTATATGTGCCACATTTTCTTAATCCAGTCTGTCACAGATGGACATTTGGGTTGATTTCAAGTCTTTGCTATTGTGAATAGTGCTGCAATAAACATACGTGTGCATGTGTCTTTGTAGTAGAATAATTTATAATCCTTTGGGTATATACCCAGTAGTGGGATGGCTGGGTCATATGGTACATCTAGTTCTAGATCCTTGAGGAATAGCCATACTGTTTTCCATAATGGTTGAACTAGTTTACAATCCCACCAGCAGTGTAAAAGTGTTCCCATTTCTCCACATCCTCTCCAATACCTGTTGTTTCCTGATTTTTTAATGATTGCCATTCTAACTGGTGTGAGATGGTATCTCATTGTGGTTTTGATTTGCATTCCTCTGATGGCGAGTGATGATGAGCATTTTTTCATGTGTCTGTTGGCTGTATGAATGTCTTCTTTTGAGAAATGTCTGTTCATATCCTTTCCCCACTTTTTGACGTGGTTGTCTGTTTTTTTCTTGTATATTTGTTTGAGTTCTTTGTAGATTCTGGATATTAGCCCTTTGTCAGATGAGTAGATTGCAAAAATTTTCTCCCATTCTGTAGGTTGCCCATTCACTCTGGTGGTAGTTTCTTTTGCTGTGCAGAAGCTCTTTAGTTTAACTAGATCCCATTTGTCAATTTTTGCTTTTGCTGCCATTGCTTTTGGTGTTTTAGACATGAAGCCCTTGCCCATGCCTATGTCCTGAATGGTACTACCTAGATTTTCTTCTAGGGTTTTTATGGTATTAGGTCTAACATTTAAGTCTCTAATCCATCTTGAATTAATCTTCGTATAAGGAGTAAGGAAAGGATCCAGTTTCAGCTTTCTACTTCTGGCTAGCCAATTTTCCCAGCACCATTTATTAAATAGGGAATCCTTTCCCCATTTCTTGTTTCTCTCAGGTTTGTCAAAGATCAGATGGCTGTAGATGTGTGGTATTATTTCTGAGGACTCTGTTCTGTTCCATTGGTCTGTATCTCTGTTTTGGTACCAGTACCATGCTGTTTTGGTTACTGTAGCCTTGTAGTATAGTTTGAAGTCAGGTAGCGTGACGCCTCCAGCTTTGTCCTTTTGACTTAGGATTGTCTTGGCAATGCGGGCTCTTTTTTGGTTCCATATGAACTTGAAAGCAGTTTTTTCCAATTCTGTGAAGAAAGTCATTGGTAGCTTGATGGGGATGGCATTGAATCTATAAATCACCTTGGGCAGTATGGCCATTTTCACGATATTGATTCTTCCTATCCATGAGCATGGTATGTTCTTCCATTTGTTTGTGTCCTCTTTGATTTCACTGAGCAGTGGTTTGTAGTTCTGCTTGAAGAGGTCCTTGACATCCCTTGTAAGTTGGATTCCTAGGCATTTTATTCTCTTTGAAGCAATTGTGAATAGAAGTTCATTCCTGATTTGGCTCTCTGTTTGTCTGTTACTGGTGTATAAGAATGCTTGTGATTTTTGCACATTAATTTTGTATCCTGAGACTTTGCTGAAGTTGCTTATCAGCTTAAGGAGATTTTGGGCTGAGATGATGGGGTTTTCTAAATCTACAATCATGTCATCTGCAAACAGGGACAATTTGACTTCTTCTTTTCTTAACTGAATACCCTTGATTTCTTTCTCTTGCCTGATTGCCCTAGCCAGAACTTCCAACACTATGTTGAATAGGAGTGGTGAGAGAAGGCATCCCTGTCTTGTACCAGTTTTCAAAGGGAATTTTTCCAGTTTTTGCCCATTCAGTATGATATTAGCTGTGGGCTTGTCATAAATAGCTCTTATTATTTTGAGGTACGTTCCATCAATACCGAATTTATTGAGCATTTTAAGCATGAAGGGCGGTTGAATTTTGTCAAAAGCCTTTTCTGCATCTATTGAGATAATCATGTGGTTCTTGACTTTGGTTCTGTTTATATGCTGGATTACATTTATTGATTTGCGAATGTTGAACCAGCCTTGCATCCCAGGGATGAAGCCCACTTGATCATGGTGGATAAGCTTTTTGATGTGCTGCTGAATCCGGTTTGCCAGTATTTTATTGAGAATTTTTGCATCGATGTTCATCAGGGATATTGGTCTAAAATTCTCTTTTTTTGTTATGTCTCTGCCAGGCTTTGGTATCAGGATGATGTTGGCCTCATAAAATGAGTTAGGGAGGATTCCCTCTTTTTCTATTGATTGGAATAGTTTCAGAAGGAATGGTACCAGCTCCTCCTTGTACCTCTGGTAGAATTCAGCTGTGAATCCATCTGGTCCTGGACTTTTTTTGGTGGGTCAGCTATTAATTATTGTCTCAATTTCAGAGCCTGCTATTGGTCTATTCAGGGAATCAACTTCTTCCTGGTTTAGCCTTGGGAGAGTGTAAGTGTCCAGGAAATTATCCATTTCTTCCAGATTTTCTAGTTGATTTGCGTAGAGGTGTTTATAGTATTCTCTGATAGTAGTTTGTATTTCTGTGGGGTCGGTGGTGATATCCCCTTTATCATTTTTTATTGCAGCTATTTGATTCCTCTCTCTTTTCTTCTTTATTAGTCTTGCTATCGGTCTGTCAATTTTGTTGATCTTTTCAAAAACCCAACTCCTGGATTCATTGATTTTTTGGAGTGTTTTTTGTGTCTCTATCTCCTTCAGTTCTGCTCTGATCTTAGTTATTTCTTGCCTTCTGCTAGCTTTTGAATGTGTTTGCTCTTGCCTCTCTAGTTCTTTTAATTGTGATGTTAGAGTGTCAATTTTAGATCTTTCCTGCTTTCTCTTGTGGGCATTTAGTGCTATAAATTTCCCTCTACACACTGCTTAAATGTGTCCCAGAGATTCTGGTATGTTGTATCTTTGTTCTCCTTGGTTTCAAAGAACATCTTTATTTCTGCTTTCATTTCCTTATGTACCCAGTAGTCATTCAGGAGCAGGTTATTCAGTTTCCATGTAGTTGAGCGGTTTTGATTGAGTTTCTTAGTCCTGAGTTCTAGTTTGATTGCACTGTGGTCTGAGAGACAGTTTGTTATAATTCTGTTCTTGTACATTTGCTGAGGAGTGCTTTACTTCCAATTATGTGGTCAATTTTGGAATAAGTGCGATGTGGTGCTGAGAAGAATGTATATTCTGTTGATTTGGGGTGGAGAGTTCTATAGATGTCTATTAGGTCCGCTTGGTGCAGAGATGAGTTCAATTCCTGGATATCCTTGTTAACTTTCTGTCTCGTTGATCTGTCTAATGTTGACAGTGGAGTGTTGAAGTCTCCCATTATGATTGTATGGGAGTCTAAGTCTCTTTGTAAGTCTCTAAGGACTTGCTTTATGAATGTGGGTGCTCCTGTATTGGGTGCATATATATTTAGGAGAGTTAGCTCTTCCTGTTGAATTGATCCCTTTACCATTATGTAATGGCCTTCTTTGTCTCTTTTGATCTTTGATGGTTTAAAGTCTGTTTTATCAGAGACTAGGATTGCAACCCCTGCTTTTTTTTGTTCTCCATTTGCTTGGTAGATCTTCCTCCATCCCTTTATTTTGAGCCTATGTATGTCTCTGCATGTGAGATGGGTCTCCTGAATACAGCAGACTGATGAGTCTTGACTCTTGATCCAGTTTGCCAGTCTGTGTCTTTTAATTGGAGCATTTAGTCCATTTACATTGAAGGTTAATATTGTTATGTGTGAACTTGATCCTGCCATTATGGTATTAACTGGTTATTTTGCTTGTTAGTTGATGCAGTTTGTTCCTAGCCTCGATGGTCTTTACATTTTGGCATGTTTTTGCAATGGCTGGTACCGGTTGTTCCTTTCCATGTTTAGGGCTTCCTTCAGGGTCTCTTGTAAGGCAGGCCTGGTGGTGACAAAATCTCTAAGCATTTGCTTATCTGTAAAAGATTTTATTTCTCCTTCACTTATGAAACTTAGTTTGGCTGGATATGAAATTCTGGGTTGAAAATTCTTTTCTTTAAGAATGTTGAATATTGGCCCCCACTCTCTTCTGGCTTGTAGAGTTTCTGCCGAGAGATCTGCTGTTAGTCTGATGGGCTTCCCTTTGTGGGTAACCCAACCTTTCTCTCTGGCTGCCCTTAAGATTTTTTCCTTCATTTCAACTTTGATGAATCTGGCAATTATGTGTCTTGGAGTTGCTCTTCTGGAGGAGTATCTTTGTGGCGTTCTCTGTATTTCCGGAATTTGAAGGTTGGCCTGCCCTACTAGGTTGGGGAAGTTCTCCTGGATGATATCCTGAAGAGTGTTTTCCAACTTGGTTCCATTTTCCCCCTCACTTTCAGGCACCCCAATCAGACGTAGATTTGGTCTTTTTACATAATCTCATACTTCTTGCAGGCTTTGTTCATTCCTTTTTCTTCTTTTTTCTTTTGGTTTCTCTTCTTGCT
The DNA here is from genome assembly GCF_009764315.1 of Trachypithecus francoisi. NCBI lineage: Eukaryota > Metazoa > Chordata > Mammalia > Primates > Cercopithecidae > Trachypithecus > Trachypithecus francoisi. The sequence continues at coordinate 86,218,574 of NW_022681455.1, read as the reverse complement.
TCATTACATTCATTTGATCCTCAATGGCTGATACTCTTTCTTCCAGTTGATCGAGTCGGTTACTGAAGCTTGTGCATTTGTCACGTATTTCTCGTGTCATGGTTTTCATCTCTGTCATTTTGTTTATGACCTTCTCTGCATTAATTAGCCTAGCTGTCAATTCTTCCACTCTTTTTGCAAGATATTTAGTTTCTTTGCGTGGGGTACGTAATTCCTCCTTTAGCTCTGAGAAGTTTGATGGACTGAAGCCTTCTTCTCTCATCTCGTCAAAGTCATTCTCTGACCAGCTTGGATCCGTTGCTGGCGATGGGCTGCGCTCCTTTGCAGGGGGAGATGCGCTCTTATTTTTTGAATTTCCAGCTTTTCTGCCCTGCTTTTTCCCATCTTTGTGGTTTTATCTGTCTCTGGTCTTTGATGATGGTCACGTACTGATGGGGTTTTGGTATAGGTGTCCTACCTGTTTCATAGTTTTCCTTCTGACAGTCAGAACCCTCAGCTATAGGTCTGTTGGAGATTGCTTGAGGTCCACTCCAGACCCTGTTTGCCTGTGTATCAGCAGCAGAGGTTGCGGAAGATAGAATATTGCTGAACAGCGAGTGTACCTGTCTGATTCTTCCTTTGGAAGCTTCCTCTCAGGGGTGTACTCCACCCTGTGAGGTGTGGGGTGTCAGACTGCCCCTAGTGGGGGATGTCTCCCAGTTAGGCTACTCAGGCGTCAGGGACCCACTTGAGCAGGCAGTCTGTCCGTTCTCAGATCTCAACCTCCATGTTGGGAGATCCACTGCTCTCTTCAAAGCTGTCAGACATAGTCGTTTGCATCTGCAGAGGTTCCTGCTGCTTTTGTTGTTGTTGTTAACTGTGCCCTGTCCCCAGAGGTGGAGTCTACAGAGACAGGCAGGTTTCCTTGAGCTGCTGTGAGCTCCACCCAGTTCGAGCTTCCCAGTGGCTTTACCTACTTAAGCCTCAGCATTGGCGGGCGCCCCTCCCCCAGCCTTGCTGCTGCCTTGCAGTTAGATCGCAGACTGCTGTGTTAGCAATGAGGGAGGCTCTGTGGGCATGATACCTTCCCAGCCAGGTGTCGGATATATTCTCCTGGTGTGCCCGTTTGCTTAAAGCGCAGTATTCGTGTAGGAGTCACCCGATTTTTCAGATGTTGTGTGTCTCAGTTCCCCTGGCTAGGAAAAGGGATTCCCTTCCCCCTTGCACTTCCCAGGTGAGGTGATGCCTCGCCTTGCTTCAGCTCTCGCTGGTCGGGCTGCAGCAGCTGACCTGCACCGATTGTCTGGCACTCCCTAGTGAGATGACCCCAGTACCTCAGTTGAAAATGCAGAAATCACCGGTGTTCTGTGTCACTCGCACTGGGAGTTGGAGACTGGAGCTGTTCCTATTCGGCCATCTTGATAACACTATTTTCCTAGAATCTGCAATAAGATATTTCAGAGCGATTTGAAACCTATGGTGACAAAGGAAATATCTTCAGATAAAAACGAAAAAGAAGCTTTCTGAGAAACTGCTTTGTGATGATCACACAGAGTAATACTATTCTTTTCATTGAGTAGTTTGCTAACACTGTTTACTTGGAATCTGCTATGGGATATTTTGGAGCGCATTGAAACTTATTGTGGAGAAGTAAATAACCTCAGACGAAACTTAAAAATATACATTCTGAGAAACTGCTTTGTGATTTGTGACTTCTTCTCACAGAGTTACACCTTTATTTTCACGTATCAGTTTGCTAGGACTGTTTTTGGGAAAGGGATATTTTGGATCACACTGAAGCCTATGCTTATCATAGGAAATATCGTCATAGAAAAACTAGAAAGAAGAATTCTGAGAATCTTCTTTGTGATGTTTGAATTCAAGGCACAGTGTTACACTGTTCTTTTCATGGAGCAATTTGCTAGCCCTGTTTACTTGGAATCTACAATGGCGTATTTCAGAGCGCATTGAAGCTTAGTGTGAAAAAGGAAATATCCTCAGAGAAAAACAAGAAAGAAGCTTTCTGAGAAACTGCTTTGTGATGTGTGAATTCATATCAGATAGATACACTGTTCTTTTCATTAAGCCGTTTGCTAACATTCTTTTCTTAGAATCTGCAATGGTATATTTTGGAGCGCCTTCAAGCTTATGGTGACAAAGGAAATATCCTCATATAAAAACTGAAAAGATAGTTTCTGAGAAACTGCTTTGTGATATGTTAATTAATCTCACAGTGTTACACAATTATTTTCATGGATCAGTTTGGTAGCACTGTTTTTGGGAAATCTGAGATGGGATACTTTGGATCACATCGAAGCCTATGGTTACAAAGGACAGATCCTCAGATAAAAACTAGAAAGAAGCTTTCTGAGAAAGTTCTTTGTGATGTGTGAATTCATACCGCAGAGCTACACCGTGCTTTTTTTTTTTGAGCTGTTTGATAACACTGTTTTCGTGGAGTCTGCAATTGGGTATTTGGGAGTGCCTTGAAGACTATGGTTACAAAGGAAATATCCTCAGAAAAAAAATAGTAAAAGCTTTCTGAGAAACTGCTTTTTGATGTGTGAATTCATCTCACAGCGTTACTCTGTACTTTTCATTGAGCAACTTGCTAACACTGTTTTTGTGGAATGAGCACAGGGACATTTGGGAACACATTGACGCCTATAGTCAAAAAGGAAATATCCTCAGATAAAAACTACAAAAAACTTTCTAAGAAAGTTCTTTGTAATGTGTGAATTCATCTCACAGAATTACACTTTCCTTTTCATGCAGCAGTTTTCAAACACTGTTTTCATGGAGTCTGCAAAGGGATATGTTGGAGCGCATTGAGGTCTATCATGAAAAAGCAAATATCCTCAGATAAAAAGTAGAAAGAAGCTTTCTGAGAAACTGCTTTGTGATGTGTGAATTCATCTCACAGAGATACACAGTTGTTTTCATCGAGCAGTTTGATAACATTGTTTTCCTAGAATCTGCAATGGGATGTTTCAGAGTGCATTTAAGCTTATGGTGACAAAGGAAATATCCTCAGACACAAACTGGAATGAAGTTTTCTGAGAAACAATGTTGTGATTTTTGAATTCATCTCACAGAGTTACATGATTCTTTTCATGGAGTAGTTTGGTAGCACTGTTTTTTGGGAATCTGAGAAGGGATATTTTGGATTGCATTGAATCCTTTGGTGACAAAGGGAATATCCTCCTATAAATACTAGAAAGAAGCTTTCTGAGAACCCACATTGAAATGTGTAAATTCATCTCACAGTGTTACACGAATGTTTTCATGGATCAGTCTGTTAGCACTGTTTTTGGGGAATCTGAGAAAAGATATTTTGGATCACATTGAAGTTTAGAGTGACAAAGAAAATATCCTAGAAAAAAACTAAAAAGAAGCTTTCTCAGAAAGTTCTTTGTCATGTGTGAATTCATCTCATAGGGTTACACCTTTCTTTTAATTTAGCAGTTTTCTATCACTGTTTTCATGGCATCTACAATAGGATATTTGGGAATGCATTGAAGCCTATGGTTACAAAAAACATATCCTTAGATAAAAACCAAAAAGAAGCTTTTTGAGAATCTGCTTTGTGATGTGTGAATACATCTCACAGAGTTACACTGTTCTTTTCATTAAGCAGTTTGCTAAAACTGTTCTCTTGGAATCTGATTGGGATATTTCAGAGCACATTGAAGCTTATGGTGAAAAAGCAAATATCCTAAGAAAAAAACCAGAGTGAAAACTTCAGAGAAACTGCTTTGTGACATTTGAACTCATCTCAACGAGTTACACTATTCTTTTCGTGTATCAGTTTCATAGCACTGTTTTTTGGGAATCTGAGATGGGATATTTTGGATCACATTGAAGCCTATGGTGAAAAAGGAAAAATCCTCCTGTAAACACTAGAAAGAAACTTTCTGAGAAACTGCTTTGATGTGTTAATTCATCTCAGAGCGTTACACAATTCTTTTCATGTATGAGTCTACTCACACTGTTTTTCAGGTATCTGAAAAGGATATTTTGGATTGCAAAGAAGCCTATGTTGTAAAAGGAAATATCCTTAGATAAAAACCAGAAGGAAGTTTTCTGAAGAAAGTTATTTGTGATGTGTGAATTCATCTCACAGTGTTACACCTTTCTTTTCATGGAGCAGTTTGCTAACATGGTTTTCATGGAATCTGCAATAGGATTTTTGGAAGCACATTGAATAATGTGGTGACAAAGGAAATATCCATAGATAAAAACCAAAAAGAACCTTTCTGTGAAATTGCCTTGTGATCTGTGAATTCATCTCACGGAGTTTCACTGTTCTTTCCATTGAGCAGTTTTCTAACACTGTTTTTTTGGAATCTGCAATGGAATACTTTGGAGTGCATTGAGGCTTTTGGTGACAAAGGAAATATCCTTAGTCAAAAACTAAAAAGAAGTTTTCTGAGAAAAAGCTTTGTGATTTGTGAATTCATCTCACAGAGATACACCTTTCTCTTCATGGAGAGGCTTGTTCAAACTTTTTTCGTGGAATCTGCAAGGGGATATTCTGGAGTGCATTGAGGCCTATAGTGAAAAAGGAAATATCCTCACATAAAAATTAGAAAGAAGCTTTCTGAGAAACTACGTTGTGATGTGTGAATTCATCTCACAGAATTACACTGTTCTTTTCACTTAGCTGTTTGATAATCCTGTTTTCTTTCAATCTGCAATGAGGTATTTCAGAGTGTGTTGAAGCTTATGGTGACAAAGGAAAGAGCCTCACATAAAAATCAGAGAGAAACTTTCTGAGAACATGCTTTGTGATGTGTTCAATTCATCTCACAGAGTTACACGATTTCTTTCATGGATCCTTTACTAGCACTGTTTTTGGGGAATCTGAGAATGGATATTTTGGATCGCATTGAAACCGCTGGTGACAAAGGAAATAAACTCAGGTAAAAACTAGAAAGAAGTTTTCTGAGAATATACTTTGTGATGTGTGAATTCATCTCACAGAGTTAAACATCTCATTTCATGGAGTGCCTGTAAAGGGATATTTGGGAGCGCATTCAGGCCTATAGTGAAAAAGAAAATATCCTCAGATAAAAATCAAAAAGAAGCTTTCGGAGAAACTGCATTGTGTTGTGTCAATTCAGCTCACAGAGTTACACTATTCCTTTCCTTGACCAGTTTGCTAACACTGTTTTCTTGGAATCTGCAATGGGATATTTCTTACCACATTGAAGCTTATGGTGACAAAGAAAATATCCTCAGACAAAAACTAGAAAAAGTCTTTCTGAGAAACTTCTTTGTGATTACTGAATTCATCTCACAGAGTTACAAGATTTCTTTCATGGAGCAGTTTGATAGCACTCTTTTTGGGGAATCTGAGAAGGGATATTTAGGAATGCCTTGAAGCCTAGGGTGACAATGGAAATATCCTCAGATGAAAATTATAAAGAACCTTTCTGAGAAACTTCTTCATGATGTGGGAATTCATCTCACAGTGTTACCCCTTTCTTTCATGAAGCAGTTTGCTAACACTCTTTTCCTGGAATCTCCAAAGGTATATTTGCGAGTGCTTTGAGTCCTATGGTGAAAAAGGAATTATCCTCAAATAAAAACTAGAAAGAAGCTTTGTGAGAAACTGCTTTGTGATGTGTGAACTCATCTCACAGGGTTACACTGTTCTTTTCAGTGAGGTTTGCTAACTCTGTTTCCTTGGAATCCGCATTGGCATATTTTGAGTGCATTGAAGCTTAGGGTGACAAATGAAATATCATCATATAAAAACTAAAAAGAAGCTTTCTGAGAAATTGTTTTGTGATGTGTTAATTCATCCTCCAGAGTTCCATGATTCTTTTCATGGATCAGTTTGGTAGCACCGTTTTTGGGAAATCTGAGAAGGGATATTTTGGATCACACTGAAGCCTATGGTGACAAAGAAAATATCCTCAGATAAAAACTAGAAAGAAACTTTCAGATACAGTTCTTTGTGATGTGTGAATTCATCTCAGGAAATTACACCTTTCTTTTCATGGAGCAGTTTGCTAACACTGTTTTCGTGCAATCTGCAAAGGAATATTCGGGAGCACATGGAGGCCTATAGTGAAAAAGGAATTATCCTCAAGTAAACACTAGAAAGAAGCTTTCTGAGAAACTGCTCTGTGGCTTATAAATACATCTCACAATGTTACACGAAACTTTTCACTGAACAGTTTGGTAGCACTGTTTATGCAGAGTCTGAGAAGGGATATTTTGGATCATATTGAAGGCTATGGTGACAACAGAAATAGCCTCAGATAAAAACTAGAAAGAAGCTTTCTGAGAAACTGCTTTTTGATATGTGAATTCATTTCACAGAGCTACACCATCATTTTCATTGAGGAGTTTGATGAGACTTTTTCATGGAATACACAATAGTATATTTGGGAGAGCATTGAATCCTATGGTGACATAGGAAATATCCTCAGATAAAAACCAAAAGGAAGCTTTCTAAGAAACTAACTGCTTTTTGTCGTGTCAATTCATCTCACAGAGTTACACTGTTCCTTTCATTGAGCAGTTAACTAACACTGTTTTTCTGGAATCTGCAATGAGATATTTTGGAATGCAATGAAGCTTATGGTGAAAGAGGAAATATCCTCAGATTAAAAAATAAGCTTTCTGTGAAACTGCTTTGTGAGGTGTGAAATCTTCTCATTGAGTTACACCATTCTTTTTATTGAGAAGTTTCCTAAAACTTTTTTATGGAATCTGCAATGGGATATCCCAGAGACCATTGAGGAATATGGAGAAAAACGAAATATCCTCAGAGAAAATCTAGAAAGAAGCGGTCTGAGAAACATCTTTGTGATGTGCGAATTCATCTCACAGGGTTACACCATTCTTTTCATGTAGTAGTTTGGTAGCACTGTTTTTGGGGATCTGAGAAGGGATATTTTGGGTCACATTGAAGCCTATGCATGAGAGATGGAAATATAATCAGATAGAAACTAGCAAGAAGCTTTCTGAGAAACTTTTTTGTGATGTGTGTATTCATCTCTAAAAGTAACTCATTTCTTTTCATGGAGCAGTTTTCTAACACTGTTTTTGTGGAGTCTACAAAGTGATATTTGGGAGAAAGTTGAGACATATGGTGAAAAGGAAAATATCCTCAGATAAAAATTAGAAGGAAATTTTCTGAGACTGCTTTGTGATGTGTGAATTCATCTCACAGAATTACACCACCCTTTTCGTGGAGCAGTTTGCTAACAATATTTTCGTGGAATCTGCAATAGGATATTTTGGAGTGCATTGAAGCCTTTGGTGATAAAAGAAATATCCTCAGACAAAAGAAAATAAAAGAAGCTTTCTGTGAAACTGCGTAGCGATGTGTGAATTCATCTCACACAGTTTCACCTTCATTTTCATGGCACAGTTTGGTAGCACTCATTTGGGGAATCTGAGAAGGGATATTTTGGATGACATTGATGCCTATGGTGACAAAGGAAATATCCTCAGACTAAAACTGGAAAGAAGCTTTGGGAGAAACTGCTTAGTGATGTGTGAATTCATCTCACAGGGTTGCACAGTTGTTTTCATTGAGCTGTTTGCTCACATTGTTTTCTTGGAATCTGCAGTCTGAAATGTTGGAGCACAATGAAGCTTAGGGTGACAAAGGAAATATCCTCATATAGAAACTAGAAAGAAGCTTTCAGAGAAATCGCTTTGCAATGTGTTAATTCACCTCAGACAGTTACATGATTCTTTTCATGGATCAGTTGTGTAGCAGTGTTTTTGGGGAATCTGAGAAGGGTTATTTTCAATCGCAATGGATCCTATGGTGACAAAGGAAATGTCTTCAGACAAAAACTAGAAAGAAGCTTTCTGAGAAACTGCTTTGTGATTTGTGAATTCATCTCACAGAGTTACAAGATTCTTTCATTGGAGCAGTTTGGTAGCACTGTTTTTGGGGAATCTCAGAGTGTTAATTTACTTCGCGTTGAAGCCTATGGTGACAAAGGAAATATCCTCAGATAAAAACTAAAAAGAAGATTTCTGAGAACGTCCTTTTTGATTTCTGAGTTCATCTCACAGAGTTACACCTTTCTTTTCATGGGGCACTTTGCTAACACTGTTTTCATGGAATCTGCAAAGGAATATTTGGAAGCGCTCTGAGGCCCATGGTGAAAAAGGAAATAACTTCTGATAAAAACTAGAAATATCCTTTCAGAGAATCTGCTTTGTGATGTGTGACTTCATCTCACAAAGTTACACTGTTTTTTTGTTTGAGAAGTTTGCTAACACTTTTTTCTTAGAATCTGCAATGAGATTTTCAGGAGCACCTAGAGGAATATTATGAAAAAGGAAATATTCTCAGATAAAAAATAGTAAGGAACTTACTGATAAACAGCTTTGTGATGTGTGAATTCATTTCACAGAGTTACACCATCATTTTCATGGAGCAGTATGGTAGCACTGTTCTTGGGGAATCTGCAACTGGATATTTTGATTGCATTGAAGCCTATGGTGACAAAGGAGATATCCTCAGACAAAAATCAAACAGGAGATTTCTGAGAAACTGCTTTGTGATGTGTGAATTCACCTCACAAACTGACACTTTTCTTTTCGTGGAGAAGTATGCTGACACTGTTTTAATAGAATCTGTAAAGGGATATTGGTGAGAGCATTGAGGCTGATAGGGAAAAAGGAAATATCCTCAGACAAAAAATAGAAAGAAGCTTTCTGAGAAATTGCTTAGTGATTTGTGAATTCACCTCACTGAGTTATATTATTCTTTTCATGGAGCAGTTTGGTATCACTGTTTTTGTGGAATCTGAGAATGAATATTGTGGATCACATTGAAGCCTATGGTGACAAGGGAAATATCATCAGATAAAAACTAGAAAGAAACTTTCTGAGAAATAGGTTTGTGATGTTTGAATTTATCTCACAGAGTTACACCATTCTTTTTATGGAACAGTTTAGTAACACTATTTTTGGGGAATCTGAGAAAGGATATTTGGATAGCATTGAAGAGTATGGTGGCAAAGGAAATATCCTCAGATAAAAACTAGAAGTAAGCTTTCTTAGAAACTTCTTTGTGAAGTGTGTATTTATCTCACAGAGTAACAACTTTCTTTTCATGGAGCAGTTTGCTAACACTTTTTTCGTGGAATCTACAAAGGGATATTCAGGAGCGAGCTCAGGCCTATGGTGAAAAAGGAAATATCCTCAGATAAAAAATAGAAAGAAGGCTTCAGAGAAACTGCTTTGTGATGTGTGAATTCATCTCACAGAGTTACACAATCCTTTTCATGGAGCATTTGGTATCCCTGTTTTTGGGGAATGTGAGAAGGGATATTTTGAATTGCATTGAAGCCTATGGTTACAAGGGAAATATCCTCATATAGGTACTAGAAAGAAGGTTTCTGAGAAATTTCTTTGTGATGTGTGAATTCATCTAAAAGAGTTACACGATTCTTTTCTTTCAGCAGTTTGTTAACATCGTTTTTGTGGAGTCCGCAATAGGATATTTGGGAATGCATTGAAACCCATGATGACAAAGGAAATATCCTCATAGGAAAACCAAAAAGAATATTTCTGAGAAACTGCTTTGTGATGTGTGAAAACAACTCACAGATTTACACCTTTGTTTTGCTGGAGGTGGTTGCTAACACTATTTTCGTGGAATCTGCAGAGGGATATTCACTAGCGCTTTGAGGCCTATGGTGAACAAGAAAATATCCTCAGGAAAAAAAAAAGAAAGAAGCTTTCTGAGAAACCACTTCATGATGTGTTAATTCATTTCACAGAGATACATTTTTCCTTTAACTGATCAGTTTGGTAGCATTGTTTGTGGGGAAACTGAGAAGGCATATTTTGGATCACATTGAAGAATATAGTGACAAAGGAAATATCCTGATATATAAACCGCATACTTTGGATCACATTGAAGCATATGGTGACAAAGGAAGTATCCTCAGAAATTAGAAAGAAATGTTTTGAGAAAATTCTTGGTGATGTTTGAATTCACCTCACTTTCTTTTGATTCATTCCTTTATTTTCTTGGAGCTGTTTGCTAACACTGTTTTCCTGGAATCTGTAAAGTGATATGTGGGAGCGAATTTAGACCTGCAGTGAAAAAGGTAATATCCTCAGATAAAAATTAGAAAGAAGCTTTCTGACAAACTGTCTTGTGATGTGTGAATTTATTTACAGAGTTACACTATACTTTTCATTGAGTAGTTTGATAACACAGTTTTCATTGAATCTACAATAGGATATTTGGGAGCACGTTGAAGCCTATGGTGACAAAGTAAATGTCCTCAGATAAAAGCCAGAAAGAAGCTTTTTGAGAAAACTCTTTGTAACGTGTGAAATCATCTCACTGAGTTATACTGTTCTTCTCATTGAGAGGTTTGCTAACACTTTACTCATGGAATTTGCAATGGGATATTCTGGAGCGCATTGAGGAATATGGTGAAAAAGGAAATATCCTCAGATAAAAACTGAAAATAATGTTTTTGAGAAACAGCTTTGTGATGTATGAATTCAACTCACAGATTTACACCACTCTTTTCATGCAGCAGGTTGGTAGCACTGTTTTTACAGGATCTGAGAAGGGACATTTTGGATCGCATTTAAGCCTACGGTGAAAATGGAAATATCCTAACATAAAAAGTGGAAAGAAACTTTCTGAGAAACTGTTTTGTGAAGTGTAAATGCACCTCACAGAGTTACACGATTCATTTCTTGGAGCAGTTTGTTAACACTGTTTTCATTGAATCTGCATCAGGACATTTGGGAGTGGTTTGAAATATATGGTCACAAAGAAAATATCCTCAGACATAAACTAGAAAGAAGCTTTCTGGGAAACTATTTTGTGATGTGTGAATTCATCTCATAGAGTTACACGATTCTTTTCATGGATCAGTTTGGTAGCACAGTTTTGGGGGTATCTGAGAAGGGATGCTTCGGATCGCATTGAAGAGTATGGTGACAATTGAAATATCCACATATAAAAACTAGAGAGAAGCTTTCTGAGAAAGCTTTTTGTGATGTGTGAATTCATCTCACAGAGTTACACCTTTCTTTTAATGGAGCAGTTTGCTAACACTTTTCATGGAATCTGCGAAGGGATATTTGGGAGAGCTTTGAGGCCTTTGATGAAAAAGGAAATATCCTCAGATAAAAACTAGAAAGAAGCTTCGTGAGACACTGCTTCATGATGTATGAATTCAACTTACAGTGTTACACTGTTCTTTTCATTGAGCAGTTTTCTAACACTGTTTTCTTGGAATCTGCAGTGGGATATTTTGGAGCACATTGAAACTTACTGTGACAAAGAAATTATCCTCAGATAAAAACTAGAAAGAACCTTTAGGACAGACTGCGTTGTGATTTGTTAATTCAATTCACAGAGCTACACGAATCTTTTCATGGTTCAGTTTGGTAGCACTGTATTTGGGGAATTGAGAAGGGATATTTTTGATCGCATTGGAGCCTATGGTTTCAAAGGAAATAACCTCAGATAAAAACTAGAAAGAAGTTTTCTGTGAAAGTTTTTTGAGAAATTTGAATTTATTTCACAGACTTACACCTTTCTTTTCATGTAGCCATTTGCTAACACCATTTTCGTGGAATCTGCAAAGAGATACTTGGCAGTGCATTGAGGCCTATAGTAAACAAGGAATGTTCCTCGGATAAAAACTGGAAAGAAGCTTTTTGAGAAACTGATTTGTGATGTGTGAATTCTTACAGAGACACACCATTCTTTTCATTGAGCTGCTTGATAACACTGTTTTCGTGGAATCTGCAATAGGATATTTGGGAGTACATTGAAGCCTATAGTGACAAAGGCATAATCCTCAGGTAAAAACCAAAAAGAAGTTTTCTGTGAAATTGCTTTGGGATGTGTGAATTCACATCACAGAGTTACACTTTTCTTTTTACTGAGAAGCTTGCCAACACTATTTTCGTGGAATCTGGAATGGGGTATTCTGTAGCGCATTGAGGATTACGGTGAAAAGGGATATAAACTCTGATAAAAACTAGAAAGAAGCTTCCTGAGAAACAGCTGTGAGATGTGTGAACTCATCAATCAGAGTTGCACCAATGTTTTTATGGAGTTGTTTGGTAGCACTATTTTTGGGGATCTAAGAAGGCATATTTTGAATTGCATTGAAGTCTATGGTGAAAAGGAAATATCCTCAGATTAAAATTAGAAAGAAGCCTTCTGTGAAACTCCTTAGTGATGTGTGAATTCATCTCACAGAGTTAAACTGTTCTTTTCATTGAGCAGTTTGCTAACACTGTTTTCTTGGAATCTGCTATGGCATATTTTGGACTGTATTGAAGCCTATGGTGACAATGGAAATACCCTCATGTAAAAACTAGAAAGAAGCTTTCTTAGAAACTTCTTGGTGATGTGTGAATTCATCTCACCACGTTTCATGATGGTCTTCATGGATAAGTTTGTTAGCACTGCTTTTGTGGAATCTAAGAGAGGTTATTTCGGATCACTTTGAAGCCAATGGTGACAAAGAAAATATCCTCAGATAAAAACTAGAAAGAAGCTTTCTGAGAAAGTCCTTTGCAATATGTGAATTCACCTAACAGAATTAAACTTCTCTTTTCATGTAGCAGTTTGGTAACACTGTTTTCATGGAATCTGCAATAGGATATCTGGGAGCGCATTGCAGCCTATGGTGACAAAGGAAACATCCTCATAAAAAAAAAAAAGAAGCTTCCTTAGAAACAGCTTTGTGATGTGTGAATTCATCTCACAGAGTTACACTGTTCTTTTCATGCAGCAGTTTGCTAACACTGTTCTCTTGGAATCCGCAATGGGATATTTCAGAGAACATTGAAGGTTATTGTGAGAAAGGAAATATCCTGAGACAAAAAGCAGAAAGAACCTTTCTGAGAAACTGCTTAGGTCTTTGTGAATTCATCAGACAGACTTCCACAATTCCTTTCATTTAGCAGTTTGGTAGCAGTGTTTCTGGGGAATCTGAGAAGGGATATTTTGGATCGCATTGAAGGCTAAGTTGATAAAGGAAATATCCTCAGATGAAAATTAGAAAGAAGCTTTCTGAAAAAGTTCGTTGTGATGTATGCATTCATCTCATAGAGTTATACCTTCCTTTTCATGAAGCAGTTTGCTAATACAGGTTTTGTGGATTCTGCAATGGGATATTTGGGAGAGCATTGAGGCCTATGATTAAAAAGGAAATGTCCTCAGATAAAAACTAGAAAGAACATTTCTGAGAAACTGCTTAGTAATGTGTGAATTCATCTCACTGAGTTACACTGTGCTTTAAATTGAGCAGTCTGCTAACACTGTTTTCTAGGAATCTGGAATGGGATATTTCAGAGTGCACAGAATCTTATGGTGACAAAGGAAATATCCTCAGACAAAAACCATCAAGAATTTTCTGAGAAACTGCTTGTGATATGTCAATTCATCTCAGAGAGTTACACAATTCTTTTTTTGGAGCATTTTGGTAGCACTGTTTTTGGGAAATCTGAAAAGGGGTATTTTCAATCGCATTGAAGCTTAAGGTGACAAAGGGAATATCCTCAGATAAAAGCTAGAAATAAGATTTCTGAGAAAGTTTTGGTGATGTGTCAATTCACCTCACAGTGCTACAACTTTCTTTTCATGGAGCAGCTTGCTAACACTATTTACATGGAAACTGCAAAGGGATATTTAGGAGTGCATTGAGGCATATAGTGAAAAGTTAAATATCCTGATAAAAAAATAGAAAGAAGCTTTCTGAGAAACTACTTTGTGATGTGTGAGTACATCTCACAGAGTTACACTGTTCTTTTCATTGAGCAGTTTACTAACACTGTTTTCCTGGAATCTGCAATGGGATATTTTGGAGCACCTTGAAGCTTATGGTGACAAATGAAACATCCTCATATAAAAACTAAAAAGAAGCATTCTGAGAAACTGTTTTGTGATGTATTAATTCATTTCAGTCTTACACGATTCTTTAAATCGAGCATTTTGGTAGCACTGTTTCTGGGGATCTGAGAAGGGTATTTTGGATCGCATTGAAGCCTATGGCTACTATGGAAATATCTCAGATGAAAACGAGAAAGGTTTCTGAGAAACTGCTTTGTGATGTGTGATTTCAACTCACAGAGTTTTACTTTCCTTTCCATGGAGCAGTTTGCTAACACTGTTTTCGTGAAATATGCAAAGAGCTATTTGGTAGAGCATTGAGGCCTATAGTGAAAAAGGAAATATCCTCAGACAAAAACTAGAAAGAAGTTTTCTGAGAAACTGCTTTGTGATGTGTTAATTCATCCCACAGAGTCACACAGTTCTTTTCATGGATCAGTTTGCTAGCAGTGTTTTTGGGGAATCTGAGAAGAGATATTTTTTATCGCTTTTACAAAGGTAATATCCTCATATAAAAATGCAGTTTGTTTACAATCTTTTCTTGGAATCTGTGAAGGGATATTTAGAAGGTCATTGTGGCCTATGGTGAAAAGGAAATATCCTCGGATAAAAACAAGAAAGAAGTTTTCTGAGAAACTGCTTTGTGGTGTGTTAATTCATCTCACGATTTTCATGATTCTTTTCATGGATCAGTTTGGTAGCACTGTTTTTGAGTAATCTGAGAAGGGATATCTTAGATTACATTGAAGAATATGGTGAGAAAGGAAATATCCTCAGATAAAAGCTAGAAAGAAGCTTCCTGAGACAGTTCTTTATTATGTGTGAATTCATCTCACAGAGTAACAGCTTTCTTTTCATGGAACAGTTTTCTAACACTGTTTTCATGGAATTTGCAAAGTAATATTTGAGAGTGCATTGAAGCCTGTTGTGAGAAATGGAATATCCTCAGATATTAATTAGAAAGAAGATTTCTGAGAAACTGCTTTGTGATATGGGAATTCATCTCACAGAGTTACATCATTCTTTTCATTGAGTAGAGTGCTAACACTGTTTTCTTGGACTCTGCAATAAGATATTTCTGAGAAACTTCTTTGTGATGTGTGAATACATCTCACCGAATTACACGACTCTTCTTGCTGTAGTTCAGAGAGCATTGAAGCTTAGGGAGACAAAGGAATTATCCTCAGCCAAAAACTAGAAAGAATATTTTGAGAAACTGCTTTGTGATTGTGAATTCATCTCACAGAGTTACATGATTCTTTTCATGGATCAGTTTGGTAACACTGTTTATGGTTAATCTGAGAAGGGATACTTGGGATAGCAATTAAGCCTATAGTGTCAAAGTAAATATCCTCAGATAAAACCTTGAAAGAAGCTTTCTGAAAAAGTTCTTTGTGATGTGTGAATTCATCCAACAGAGTTACACTGTTGTTTTCATTGAGCAGTTTGATAACACTGTTTTTGTGGAATCTGCAATGGGATATTGGTAGAGCATTTGAAGCTTATGTTGACAAAGGAAATGTCCACAGACAAAAACTAAAAAGAAGCTTTCTGAGAGACTGCTTTGTCATGGGTGAATTGATCTTACAGAGTTACACTGTTGTTTTCATTGAGCAGTTTGGTGACAGTGTTTTCTTGGAATCTGCAATGGGATATTTTGGAGTGCATTGAAGCTTATGGTGACAAACAAAATATTCTCAGACAAAAGCTAGAAAGAAACTTCCTGAGAAACTACTTTGTGATTTGAGAATTCATCTCACACAATTTTACCTTTCTTTTCATGGAGCAGTTTGGTAGCACAGTTTTTGGGGAATGTGAGAAGGGATATTTTGGATGGCATTAAATCCTATGGTGACAATGGAAATATCCTCAGATAAAAACTAGAAAGAAACTTTTTGAGAAACTTCTTCATGATGTGTGAATTCATCTCACAGACTTACAGCTCTCTTCCATGGAGCAATTTGCTAGCAATGTTTTCGTGGAATCTGCAAAGGGATATTTGGGATTGCCTAGAGGCCTATAGTGAAAAGATAATATTCTCAGATAAAAACTTGAAAGAAGTTTTCTGAGAAACTGCTTTGAGATGTGTGAATTCATATCACAGAGTTACATGGTTCTTTTCATTGAGCAGTTTGCTAACACTGTTTTTATGGAATCTTCAAAGGGATTTTTCGGAGCGCATTAAAGCTTAATGTGACAAAGGACATATCCTCATATAAAAACTAGAAAGAAGATTTCCGAAAAAACGCTTTATGTTAATTCATCTCACAGTGTTACATGATGCTTTTCATGGAGAAGTTTGGTGGCACTGTTTTTGGGAAATCTGAGAAGGGATATTTTGTATCACATTGTAGCCTATGGTGACAAAGGAAATATCCTCAGACTAAAACTGGAAAACATAATTCTGAGAATCTGCTTTGAGACTTTTGAATTCATCTTATGGGTTACATGATTCTTTTAATGGACAGTTTGCTAGCACTGTTTTTGGGGAATCTGAGATGGGATATTTGGGATCACATTTAATCTTACGATGAAAAGGAAATATCCTCAAACAAAAAGTAGAGAGCAGTCTTCTGAGAAAGTTATTTGTGATATTTGAACTCATCTCACAGTGATACACTGTTTTTTTCATTGAGAATTTTGCTAAAACTATTTTTGTGGAGTCTGCAATAGGATATTTGGGAGTGCATTGAAGCCTATGGTGACAAAGAAAATATCTCAGATGAAATCCAAAAAGCAGTTTTTTGAGAAACTGCTCTGTGATATGTGAATTCATCTCATAGAGTTACACCATTCTTTTCAATGAGCAGTTTGTTAACACTGTTTTCTTGGAATCTGCAAAGAGATATATCAGAGCTCATTGAAGCTCAAGATGGCAAAGGAAATACCTGCATATAAAAACCAGAAAGAATCTTTCTGAGGGAATGCTTTCTGATGTGTCAATTTTTCTCACAGAGTTACATGATTCTTTTCATGGAGAAGTTCCATAACACTGTTTTTGTGGAATCTGAGAAGGTACATTATGGATCACATTGAAGCCTATGGTGACAAAGGATATATCCTGAGATAAAAACTAGAAAGAACCTTTCTAAGAAAGTTCTTAGTGACATGTGAATTCATCATACAGAGTTACACCTTTCTTTTCATGGAGAGGCTTGCTCAAACTGTTTCTGTGGAATATGCAAAGGAATATTTGGAAGCACATTGCGGCCTATTGTGAAAAAGGGATTGTCCTCAGATAAAAACTAGAAAGAAGCTTTCTGAGAAACTGCTTTGTGATGTGTGAATTCATCTCACCGAGTAAGACCCTTCTTTTCATTGAGAAGTTTGCTAAACCCTTTTTTCGTTTGATCCTCAATTGGACATTCAGGAGTGCATTGAGGAACATGGTGAAAAAGGAAATATCCTCAGATAAAAACTAGAAATAAGCTTTCTGAGAAACTTCTTTGTGCTGTGTGAATATATCTCACAGAGTTACACCTTTCTTTCCATGAAGCAGTTTGCTAACATTGTTTTCTTGTAATCTGCAAGGGGATTTTAGGGAACACATTGTGGCCTATGGTGAAAAACTAAATATCCTCAAATAAAAACCAAAAAGGAGCTTTCTGAGAAAATGCTTTTTGGTGTGTGAATTCATCTCACAGATTTACACTATTCTATTCTTTGAGTAGATTGATAACACTGTTTTCATGGAATCTGCAATAGGATATTTCAGAGTGCCCAGATGCCTACGGTGATGAAGGAAATATCTGCAGATAGAAACCAAAAGGAAGGTTTCTGTGAAACTGCTTTATGATTTGTGAATTCATCTCACAGAATTACCTGATTCTTTTTATGTATCATTTTGGTAGCACTGTTTTGGGGAAATATCAGAAAGAATATTTTGAATCACGTTGATGCCTATCGTGACAAAGGAAATACCCTCTGATAAAAACTAGAAAGACTATTTCTGAGAAAGATCTTTGTGATGTGTGAATTCATCTCACAGAGTTGCAGCTTTATTTTCATGGAGCATTTGCTAACAGTTTTTTCCTGGAATATGTAAAGGTATATTTGGGAGCGCATTGAGGTCTATGTTGAAAAGATAAATATCCTGAGATGAAAACTAGAAACAAGCTTTCTGAGAAACTCCTTTGTGATATGTGAATTCATCTCTCAGTGTTACATTGTTCTTTTCTTAGAGCAGTGTGATAACATTGTTTACATGGAAACTGCAAAAGGATATTTGAGAGGACATTGAAGCTTAGGGAGACAAAGGAATTATCCTCAGACAAAAACTAGAAAGAACGTTTCTGAGAAACTTCTTTTTGATGTTGAATTCATCCCACAGAGTTACATGATCCTTTCCATGGATCAGTTTGGTAGCATTGCTTTTCGTTAGTTTGAGAAGGGATATTTGTCATGGCATTGAAGCTTATGGTGACCAAGGAAATATTATCAGATAAAAACCAAAAAGAAGCTTTCTGTGAAACTGCTTTGTGATGTGTGAACTTACCTCATAGAATTACACTGTGTTTTTCTTTGAGCAGTTTGATAACACTGTTTTCATTCAATTTGCAACAGGATATTTGGGAGTGCCTTGAAGCTTATATTGAAAAAGGAAATATCCTCAGAAAAAATTAATCTCATAGAGTTACACCTTTCTTTTCATAGAGCAGTTTGGTAGCACTCTTTTTGGGGAACCTGAGAAGGGATATCTTGGATTGCATTGAGCCTATGGTGAGAAAGGAAATATCCTCTGATAAAAACTAGAACGAAGTTTTCTGAGAAACTGCTTTGTGATGTGTGTATTCATCTCACAGTGTTACACCACTCTTTTTATGGGGCACTTTGTTAACACTCTTTTCGTGGAATCTGCGATAGGATATTTCAGAGTACATTGAAACCTATGGTGACAGATGAAATATCCTCAGACAACAACCAAAAGGAATCTTTCCGTGAAACTGCTTTGTAATGAATGAATTCACTGTTTTCTTGGAATAATTAATGGGATATTTTGGAGCACTTTGAAGCTTATAGTGACAAAGAAATATCCTCAAATAAAAACTAGAAAGAAACTTCCTGAGAAATGGCTTTGTGATACGTTAATTTATCTCACAGAGTTACACAATTCGTTTCATGGATCTGTTTGGTAGCACTGTTTTGGGGGAATCTGAGGAGGGATATATTGGATCGCATTGAAACCTATGGTGACAAAGGAAATAACCTCAGATAAAAATTAGAAAGAATCTTTCTGAGAAAGTTCTTTGTGATATTTGAATTCATCTCACAGTCTTACACCTTTCTTTCCATACAGCAGCTTACTTACACTGTTTTCCTGGAATCTGAGAAGAGATATTTGGGAGCACATTGAGGCCTATAGTGAAAAAGGAAATATCCTCAGATAAAAACTAGAAAGAAGCTTTCTGACAACCTGGTTTGTATTTGTGAATTCATCTCACAGAGTTACATGATTGTTTTCATGGAACATTTTGGTAGCACTGTTTTGGGTAATCTGAGAAGGGGTATTTTGGATCACGTTGAAGCCTATGGTGGCAAGGGAAATATCCTCAGATAAAAACTAGAAAGAAGCTTTCTGAGAAACTTCTTTGTGATGTGTGAATTCATCTCAGAGTATTACATCTTTCTTTTCTTGGAGCAGTTTGCTAACACTGTTCTCTTGGTATCTGCAAAGGGATATTTAGGAGTGTATTGAAGCCTACAGTGAATAAGGATGTGTCCTCAGATAAAAACTAGAATGAAGCTTTCAGAGAAACTGCTTTCTGATGTTTGAATTCATCTCACAAATTTACACTGTTCTTTTCATTGAGCAGTTTGATAACACTGTTTTCTTGGAATCTGCAATATTATATTGGGAACGTATTGTCGCTTAGGGTGAGTAAGGAAATATATTCAGACAAAAATTAGAAAAAAGTTTTCTGAGAAATTGCTTTCTGATATGTGAATTCATCTCACCAACTTACACAATTCTTTTTATGGAGCACTATGTTAGCACTATTTTTGTTGTGTCTGGTAAGGGATATTAGGGAGCACATGGAAGCCAATGGTGGAAAAGGAAACATCCTGAGATAAAAACTAGAAAGAAGCTTTCTGCAAAATTTATTTGTGATACATGAATTCATCACACAGACTTAAATCTTTATTTTTTTTTGAGTAGTTGGTAGCATTGTTTTAATGGAATCTGCAAAGGGATATTGGGGAGTTCCTAGAGGCTTTTGGTGAAAAAGGAAATAACTACAGATAAAAACTGTAGAGAAGCTATTGGAGAAATGGTTTTATGATGTGTGTATTTATCTCATAGTGTTTAAAATCTTTATTGATTGAACAATCTGGCATCACTGTTTTCGTATTATCTGAGAGGAGTTATTTTGGGAGCACATTGAAGCCTAGGGTGACAAGGGAAATACCCTTAGATAACAACCAAGACGAAGCTTTCTGTGAAACTGTTTTGTGATGTATGAATTCATTTCACAGAGTTTCACTGTTCTTTTCATTGAGATGTTTGTTAACACTATTTTCGATTAATCTGCAATGGTATTTCAGGAGTGCATTTAGGAATACAGCGAAAAAGGAAATATCCTCAGGAAAAAACTAGAAATATGTTTTCTGAGAAACAGCTTTGTGAAATGTGAATTCATCTCACAGAGTTACACCATTCTATTAATGGAACAGTCTGGTAGCACTGTTTTTGGGGATCTGAGAAGGGATAATTTGGATTGCATTGAAGCCAACGGTGACAAAGGAAATATCCTCAGATAAAATCTAGAAAGAAACTTTCTGAGAAACTGCTTTGTGATGTGTGGATTCATCTCATGGAATTTCACGACTCTTCTCATGGATCACTTTGGTAGCACTGTTTTTGAGGAATCTGAGAAGGGATATTTTGGATCTCATTGAAGCCTGTGGTGGCAAAGGAAATATCCTCAGATAAGAAGCAAAAAACTTTCTGATTATCTGCTTTGTGGTGTGTGAGTTCATTTCACAGAGTAACACTGTTCTTTTCATTGAGAAGTTTGCTAACTATTTTCGTGGCATCTGCAAAGGGATATTCGTGAGCTCATTGAGGCCTCTGGTGAAAAAGGAAATATCTTCAGACAAAAAAAAAGAAAGAAGCTTTCCAAGAAGCTGCTTTGTGATGTGTGAATTCATCTCACAGAGTTATACTGTTCTTTTCATTGAGAAGTTTGCTAACACTCTTTTCTTGGAACCTGCAATGGGATATTTTGGGGCACATTGAAGATTATGGAGACAAAGGAAATATCCTCAGCCAAAAACTAGAAAGAATCTTTCTGAGAAACTTGTTTGTGATGTGAGAATTCATCTTGGAGAGTTACAGTGTTGTTTTCATTGAGCAGTTTGCTAAAACTGTTTTCTTAGGATCTGCAATCAGATATTTTAGAGCCTATTGAAGCTTATGGTGACAAAGAAAATATCATCATATAAAAACTAGAAAGAAGCTTTCTGTTAAACTGCTTTGTGATTTGTGAACTCATCTCACAGATGTACACCATTCTTTTCATGGAGCTGTTTAGTAGCACTGTTTTTGAGGAATCTGAGAAGGGATATTTTGGATCGGATTGAAGCCTATGGGGAAAAAGGAAATATCCTCAGATAAAAACTAGAAAGAAGCTTTCTGATAAACTGCTTTGTGGTGTGTGTATTCATCTCACTGAGTAGCACGATTCTTTTCTTGGAGCAGTTTGGTAAAACTGTTTTCCTGGAATCTGCAATAGGATATCTTGGAGCACATTGAAGCCTGTGGTGACAAAGGAAATAACCTCAGACAAAAAACCAAAAAGAAGCTTTCTGAGAAACTACTTTGTGTTGTGTGAGTTCATCTCACAGATTTACACCTTTCTTTTCATGGATCAATTTCCTAACACTGTTTTCATGGAATCTTCAAAATGTTATTCACGAGCGCAATGAGGCTGGTGGTGAAAAAGTGAATATCCTCAGACAAAAACTAGAAGGAAGGTTTCTATGAAACTGCTTTCTGATTTGTGAATTCATCTCACAGATTTACACAATTCTTTTTATGAAGCATCTTGGTAGCAGTGTTTTTGGATAATTTGAGAAGGGCTATTTTGGATCGTATTGAAGCCTATGGTGACAAAGGGAATATTCTCAGATAAAAACTAGATAGAATCTTTCTGAGAAACTGCTTTGGATGTGAGTATTCATTTCACAGAGTAGCATGATTCTTTTCTTGGGGCAGGTTGCTAAAACTGTTTTCGTGGTGTCTGCAAAGGGATATTCTTGAGTGCATTGAAGAATATGGTGAAATAGGAAATATCCTCAGGTAAAAACTAGAAAAAAAGTCTTCTGAGAAACAGTTTTGTCATGTGAGAATTCATCTCACAGAGTTACACCACAGTTTTCATGAAGCAGATTATGAGTACTGTTTTTGGGGAACTTGAGAAGGAATATTTTGAATTCCATTGAAGTCTGCGGTGACAAAGGAAATATCCTCAGATAAAAACTGGAAAGAAGCATTCTGGGAAACTGCTTTCTAACGTCTGGATTCATCTCAGAGAGGTACAATGTTGTTTTCATTGAGCAGTTTGCGAACACTGTTTTCTTGGAATCTGCAATAGGATAGGATATTTCAGAGTGTATTGAAGCTTACGGTGACAAAGGAGATATTTTCTTATAAAAACTGAAAAGAAGATTTGTGAGAAACCACGTTGTGATGCAATAATTCATCTATCTAACAGAGATACCTGATTGTTTTCATGGAACAGTTTGGTAGCACTGTTTTTCGGGAACTGCAATAGGATATTTGGGAGTGAATAGAAGCCTACGGTAACAAAGGAAATATATTCAGAAAAAAAAGAAACTTTTTGAGAAACTGCTTTGTGATGTGTTAATTTCTCTCAGAGATTTACACCTTTATTTTCATGAAGCTGTTTGCTAAGACTATTTTCGTGGGATCTGCAAAGGGATATTCATGAGCACATTGAGGTCTTTTTTGTAAAACGAAAATATCCTCAGACTAAAACTAGAAAGAAACTTTCTGAGAAACTGCTTTGTAATTTGTGAATTCATCTCACGGTGTTTTACAATTCTTTTCATGGAGCAGTTTGTTAGTACTGTTTTCTTGGAATCCACAATGGGATATTTTGGAGTGCATTGAAGCTTGTGGTGAAAATGGAAATATCCAAATATAAAGAGTAGAAAGAAGATTTCTGAGAAAGTCCTTTGTGATATGTTAATTCATCTCACAGAATTACCCTTTATTTTTTTCCATGGAGCAGTTAGTACTGTTTTTGAGGAATATGAGAAGGGATGTTTTGGATCATAATGAAAATCATGGTGACAAAGGAAATATCCTCAGAGAAAAACTAGAAAGAAGCATTCCGAGAAACTTCTTTGTGATGTGTGAATTCACTTCACAGAGGTACACTGTTCTTTTCATTGAGCAGTCTGCTACACAGTTTTTTTGGAATCTGCAATAGGATATTTGGGAGCACATTGAAGCTTAAGGTGACAAAGGTAATATACTGAGATAAAAACGGAAAAGAAGCTATCTAAGAAACTGCTTTGTGATGTGTCGTTTTGTCTCCCAGAGTAACACTGTTCTTTTCATTGAGCAGTTTGGTAACAGTGTTTTCCTGGAATCTGCAATGGGTTATTTCAGAGTGCATTGAAGCTTATGGTGACAAAGGAAATATCCTCAGACAAAAACTACAAAGAAGCTTTCTGACGAACTACTTTCTAATTTGTGAATTCATCTCACAGAGTTACAATTTCCCTTCTTGGAGTAGTTTGTTAGCAATATTTTTGGCAAACCCGAGAAGGAATATTTTAGATCACCTTGAAATCTATGCTGACAAAGAAAATATCCTCAGATAAAACTAGAAAGAAACTTACTGAGAAATTTCCTCATGATGTGTGAATTCATCTCACAGTGTTACACGTTTTCTTTCCTGGAGCATTTTGCTAACACTGCTTTCTTGGAATCTGTAAAGGGATATTTGGGAGCACATTGGGGTCTGTGTTGAACAAAGGAATATCCTCACATAAAAACTAGAAAGAAGCTTTCTGAGAAAGTGCTTTGTGATGTGTGAATTTATCTCAGAGAGTTACAATGTTGTTTTCATTAAGCAGTTTGCTTACTCTGTTTTCTTGGTATCTGCAATGGGATATTTCAGAGTGCATTGAACCTTGTGGTGACAAAGGAAATACCGTCATATTAAAACAAGGAAGAAGCTTTCTGAGAAACTGCTTTGTGATGTCATAATTCCTCTCACAGAGTTACAAGATTCTTTTCATGGAGCAGTTTGGTAGCACGGTTTTGGGGGAATCTCAGAAAGGATACTTTGGATTGCATTGAAGCCTAGGGTGACAAAGGAAATATCCTCAGGTAAAAACTAGAAAAGAGCTTTCTGAGACACTGCTTTGTGATGTGTGAATTCATCTCACAGTGTTACACTGTTCTTTTCATTGAGCAGTTTGCTAACACTGTTTTGTTGGAATCTGCAATGGGATGTTTCAGAGTGCATTGATGCTTATGTTGACAAAGGATATTTCCTTTTTCACCATAGGATACAGAGCCTATGTTGAAAAGGAAATATACTCAGATAAAAATTTTGAAGAATCTTTCAGAGAAACTGCCTTGTGATGTGTGTATTCATCTCACAGAGTAGCACAATTCTTTTCTTAAAGCAGTTTGCTAACACGGTTTTCACGAAATATGCAATGGAATATATGGGCGTGCATTGAAGCCTATGGTGACAAAGGAAATGTCCTCAGACAAAAGGCAAAAAGAAGCTTTCTGAGATACTGCTTTGTGATGTGTGAATTCATCTCACAGATTTACACCTTTCTTTTCATGGAGCAGTTTATTAACACTGTTTTCGTGGAATCTGCAAAGGAATATTTGGGAGCACCTTGAGGCCTATGGTGTAAAAGGAAGTATCCTCAGATAAAAACTAGAAAGAAGCTTTCTGAGAAACTGCTTTGTTTTATGTGAATTCATCTCACAGAGATAAATCACCCTTTTCATTAAGCATTTTGATAACATTGTTTCTGTGGAATATGTAAAGGGATATTTGAGAGCGGATAGAGGCCAATGTTGAATAAGGAAATATATCTTCAGGTAAAACCTGGAGAGAAAGTTTCTGATAACTCCTTTGTGAGGTGTGCATTCATCTCAGAGAGGTAAAGCTTTTTGTTGAGAGAGAAGTTTGGCATCACTGTTTTTGTGGTGTCTGATAAGGGATATTTGGGAGCGCATGTAATCCGATGGTGGAAAAAGAAATATCCTGAGATAAAATCAGAAAGAAGCTGTCTGAGAAATTTCTTTGGCATGGGTGAATTCATCACAGAATTACACCTTTGCTTTCTTTGAGCAGTTTGGTAGAAGCTGTTTTTATGGAATCTGCAAAGGGATATTCAGGAGCTCCTAGAGGCCTACAGAGAAAAAGGAAATAACTTCACATAAAAACTGGAGAGAAGCTCTTCGAGAAAAGGTTTTGTGTTGTGTGTATTCAGCTCATAGATGTTAACCTTTTTGTTGATTGATCAGTTCATCATCACTGTTTTTGTGGTATCTGAGAAGGGATATTTGGAAGCACATTGAAGCTTATGGTGGAAAAGGAAATATCCTCTGAGAAAAACCAGAAAGAAGCTTCCTGAGAAACAGCTTTGTGATAGGTGAATTTATCTTACAGTATTAAAACTTTCTTTTCATTATGCAGTTTGGTAGCACTGTTTTTGTGCAATCTGCAGAGGGTTTTTTGGGAGCACATAGAATCCAAAGGTGAAAATAGAAAATTCTTCAGGTAAAAACTGGAGAGAAGATTTTGGAGAAACTCCTTAGTGATGTGTGCATTCATCTCATAGACCGAAAACTTTATGTTGAGGAAGCACTTTGGCATCTCTGTTTTTGTGGTGTCTGGGAATGAATATTTGGGAGCACATTGAACCCTGTGGCAGAAAAGGAAACATCCTCATATAAAAACTAGAAAGAAGCTTTCTGAAATACCACTTTGTGTTGTGTTAATTCATCTCACAGAGTAACATGATTCTTTTCATGGATCAGTTTGGTAGCACTGTTTTTGGGGAATCTGAGAAGGGATATTTTATATCCCTTTAAATCCTATGGTGACAAAGGAAATATCCATAGATTTAAACTAGAAAAAAGCTTTCTGAGAAACTTCTTTGTAATGTGTGAATTCATTTTTCAGAAATACACTGGTCTTTTAATAGATCATTGCTAAGACTCTTTTCATGGAATCTGCAAATGTATATATATTGGAGCGCATTGAGGCCTATGATGAAAAAGAAAATGTTCTCAGATAAAAATTAAAATGATCTTTCTGAGAAAGTGCTTTATGATACGTGAATACATCTCACAGTATTACACTATAGTTTTCATTGAGTAGTTTACTAACACTGTTTTCTGGAATCTGCAATGGGATATTTTGCAGTGCATTGAAGCTTTTGGTGACATAGGAAACATCCTCATATAAAAACTAGAGAGAGGTTTTCTGAGAAACTGCTTTGTGATGTGTTAATTCATCTCACAGAGTTACATGATCTTTTCATGGATCAGTTCGGTAGCAGTGTTTTTGGGGAATCTGAGAATTCATATTCTGAATCACATTGAAGCTATGGTGACAAAGGAAATATCCACAGATAAAACAAGAAGGAATCTTCCTGGGAACCTTCTTTGTGATATGTGAACTCATTTCAGAATGTTGCAACTTTCTTTACAATGAGAAGATTGCTAACACTGTTTTCATGGAATCTGCAATGGGATGTTCTGGAGCGCATTGAGGCCTATAGTGTAAAAGTAAATATCCTCATGTAAAAACTAGAAGGAAACTTTCTGAGAAACAGCTTTGTGATGTGTGAATTCATCTTACAGAGTTACGCCACTCTTTTCATTGAGCATATTGTTAACACTGTTTTCCATGTATCAACAATAGGGTATTTGGGAGCACTTTGAAGCCTGTGGTGACATAGGAAATATGCTCAGATAAAAACGAAAAAGAATATTTCTGTAAAACTGCATTGTGATCTGTGAATCCATTTCACTGAATGACACTGTTCTTTTCACTGAAAAGTTTGCTAACACTTTTTTCGTTTGATCTGCAATTGGACATTCGGGAGTGTATTGAGGAATATGGTGAAAAAGGAAATATCCTCAGATAAAAACTAGAAGGAAGCTTTCTGAGACACTGCTTTGTGATGTGTGAATTGATCTCACAGAGTTACGCTGCTCTTTGATTGAGCAGTTTGCTTACACTGTTTTCTTGGAATTTGAAATCTCATATTTCTGAGCGCATTGAAACTTATGGTGACAAAGCAAATATCCTCATATAAAAACCAGAAAGATGCATTGTGAGAGGCCGCTTTCTGATGTGTTAATTCACCTCACAAAGTTACATGATTGCCTTCTTGGAACAGTTTAGTAACACTGTTTTTGGTGCATCTGAGAAGGGGTACTTTGGATTGCACTGAAACCTGTGGTGACAAGGAAGTATCCTCAGATAAAACCTAGAAAGAAGCTTTCTGAGAAACTGCTTTGTGATTTGTGTATTAATCTCACAGAGTTACACTTTTCTTTCCATTGAGCACTTTGCTACACTGTTGTTGTGGAATCTGCAAAGATATATTTCGGAGCACTTTGAGTCCTAGGGTGAAAAAGGAAACACCCTCAGATAAAAACTAGAAAGATGCTTTCTGAGAAACTGCTTTGTGATGTGTGAATTAATCTCACAGAGTTACAATGTACTTTTAATTGAGCAGTTTGTTAACACTGTTTCCTTGGAATCTGCCGTAGGATATTTTGGAGCACATCGAAGCCTATCGTGACAAAGGAAATATCCTTAAATAAAAGTTGGAAAGAATTTTTCTTAGAAACTGCTTTGTGATTTGTGAATTCATCTCATAAAGTTACATGACTATTTTCATGGATCAATTTGGTAGCCCTGTTTTAGGGGAATCTGAGAAGGGATATTTTGGATTGCATTGAAGCCTATGTTGATAGAGGAAATATCCTCAGATAAAAACTAGAAAGAAGCTTTATGAGAAAGTTCTTTGTGATTTGTGAATTCATCTCTCATCTGTAGACCGTTTTTTTCTTTGAGCAGTTTGATAACCCTGTCTTCCTTGAAACTGCAACAGGATATTTGGGAGCTCATTGAAGCCTATGGTGACAAAGGAAATATCCTCAGACAAACACCAAAAAGAAGCTTTCTGAGAGACTGCTTTGTGATGTGTGAATTGATCT
The DNA here is from genome assembly GCF_009764315.1 of Trachypithecus francoisi. Lineage (NCBI taxonomy): Eukaryota > Metazoa > Chordata > Mammalia > Primates > Cercopithecidae > Trachypithecus > Trachypithecus francoisi. The sequence continues at coordinate 86,190,492 of NW_022681455.1, read as the reverse complement.
CACAGAGTTACACTGTGTTTTTCATTGAGCAGTTTGCTAATACTGTTTTCTGGTATCTGCAATGGGATAATTAGGATCGCACTGAATCCTATGGTGACAAAGGAAATATCCTCCGACAAAAATTAGAAAGAAGCCTCCTGAGAATCTGCTATGTGATTTTTGAATTCATCTCACAGAGTTACACCATTCTTTTCATGGAGCAGTTTGGTAGCACTGTTTTTGGGGAATCTGAGAATGGATATTGTGGATGGCATTGAAGTCTACGGTGTAAAAGTAAATATCCTCAGATTAAAACTAGAAAGAAGCTTTCTGAGAAACTGCTTTGTCACATGTGAATTCATCTCACAGAATTACGCCTCACTTTTCATGGAGCAGTTTGCTAACACTATTTTTGTGGAATCTGCAATATGATATTTTGAAGCACATTGAGGCTTATGGTTTCAAAGGAAATATCCTCATACAAAAACTAGAAAGAAGCTTTCTGAGAAACTGCTTTGTGATGTGTTAATTCATCTCACAGAGGTACATGATCCTTTTCATGGATCAGTTTGGTAGCACTGTTTTTTGGGGAATCTCAGAAGGGATATTTAGGATCGCATTAAAGCCTATGGTGTAAAGGAATTATTCCCAGAGAAAAGTAGAAAGAAGGTTTCTGAGAATGTCCTTTCAGATGTGTGAACTCATATCACTGTGTTACACTGTACTTTTCATTGTGCAGTTTGATAAAACTGTTTTCGAGTAATTTGCAACAGGATATTTGGTAGCAGATTGAAGCCTATGGTGAGAAAGGAAATATCGTCAGATAAAAACTTGAAAGAAGCTTTCTGAGAAACTTCTTCATGACGTGTAAATTCATTACAAGGAGTTAAACCTTTCTTTTCATAGAGGAGTTTTCTAACACTGCTTTCATGGAATCTGCACATGGATGTTTGTGCACACATTGAGGCGTATGGTGTAAAAGGAAATATCCTTAGATGAAAACTAGAAAGATGCTTTCTGAGAAACTGCTTTGTGATGTGTGAATTCATCTCAAAGAGATACACCATTCCTTTCATTGAGCAGTTTGCTAACACTGTTTTTGTGGAATCCACAAAGGGATATTTTGGAGAGCATTGAAGTTAAGGTGACAAAGGAAATACCCTCATATAAAAACTAGAAATAATCTCTCTGAGGAAACACTTTCTGATGTGTTAATTCATCTCACCCAGTTACAAGATTCTTTTCATGCATCTGTTTGGTAGCACTGTTTTCGTGGAATCTGCAAAGGGATATTGGGCAGTGCATGGAGGCCTATAATGAAATATTGAATATGCTCAGATAAAAACTAGAAAGATGCTGTCAGAGAAAATTCTTTGTGATATGTGATTTCATCGCACAGAGTACATCTTTCTTTTCATGGAGTAGTTTGCTAACACTGTTTCCATGGAATCTGCAAAGGGATAATTGGGAGCGCATTGAGGACTATGATGAAAAAGGAAATATCCTCAGATAAAAACTAGAAAGGAGGTTTTTGAGAAACTACTGTGTGATTTGCGAATTCATCTGACAAAGTTACACTGTTGTTTTCATTGAGCAGTGTGCTGACAATGTTTTCATATAGTCTGCCAAGGAATATTTCAGAGCACAAAGAATCTTATCATGACAAACACAAAATCCTCATAGAAAAAGTAGAAAGAAGCTTTCCAGAAAAATGCTTTGGGATTTGTGAATTATTCTCACAGAGTTACATGATTCTTTACATGGATCAGTTTGGTAGCACTGTTTTTATGGTATCTGAGAAGGGATATTTTGGATCGCATCAAAGCCTAGTGTGACAAGGGAAATAACCTCAGATAAAAACTAGAAAAAAGCTTTTTGAGAAAGTTCTTTGTGTTGTGTGAATTTATCTTACTGAAGTACCCCTTTCTTATCATGGAACAGTTCACTAACACTGTTATCGTGGAATCTGCAAAGGGATATTTTGTAGGACATTGTGCCCTACAGTGAAAAAGGAAGTATCCTTAGATAGTAACTAGAAACAATCTTTCTGAAAAAATGTTTTGAGATGTGTGAATTCATCTCAGAGTGTTATACCATTCTCCTCATAGAGCAGATTGCGAACACTGTTTTCATGGAATCTGCAAAGGTATATATGGGAGCGCATTGAGGCCTATGGTGAAAAAAGAAATATCCTCAGATAAAAACTAGAAAGAGGCTTTCTGAGAAATGGCCTTGTGGTGCATGAATTCGTCTCACAGAGCTACACTGTCTTTTTCATTGAGCAGTTTGCTAAAATTGTTTTCTTGGACTATGCAATGGGATATTTTGAAGCACTTTGAAACTTATAGTGACAAGGAAATATCCTCAGACAAATACTAGAAAGAAGCTCTCTGAGAAACTGCTTTGTGATTTGTTAATTCGTTTCTCAGAGTTACACGATTCTTTTCATGGAGCAGTTTGGTAGCACTGTTTTTGGGGAAACTGAGAAGATATATTTTGGATCGTAACGAAACCTTCGGTGACTAAGGAAGTATACTCAGATAAAAATTAGAAAGAAGCTTTCTGAGAAACTTCTTTGTGATGTGTGAATTCATCTCACACAGTTACACCTTTCTTTCCATGGAGCAGTTTTCTAACATTCTTTTCATGGAATCTGCAAAGGGATAATTGGGAGTGCATTGAGGCCTATCACGAAAAAGGAAATATCCTCAGATACAAACTATAAAGAAGCCTTCTGAGAAACGGCTTTGTGATGTGTGAATTCATCTCACAGAGTTACACCTTTGTTTTCATGGAGCAGTTTGGTAACACTGCTTTTGTGTAATCTACAAAGGGATATTCAGGAGAGCATAGAGCTCCATGGTGAAAAAGGAAATATTTTCAGGTAAAAACTGGAGAGAAGCTTTCTGAGAAACTCCTTTGTGATATGTGCATTCATCTCACAGTGTTACATTGTTCTTTTCATTCAGCAGTTTTCTAACACTGTTTTTGTGGAACATGCAACAGGATATGTGTGAGCGCATCGAAGCCTATGGTGACAAGGAAAATAGCCTTAGACAAAAATTAGAAAAAACTTTTCTGAGTGACTGCTTTGTGATTTGTTCATTCATCTCACAGAGTTTAATGACCCTATTCATGGAGCAGTTTGGTAACACTGTTTTTGGGGAATCTGAGAAGGAATATTTTGGGTTGCATTGAGCTAATGGTGACAAAGGAAATGTCCTCAGGTAAAAATTAGAAAGAAGCTTTCCAAGAGAGTTCTTTGTGATGTGTGAATTCATCTTACAGAGTTACAACTTCCCTTCCCTGGAGCAGTTTGCTAGCACTGATTTCTAGGAGTCTGCAATGGGGTAATCTGGAGTGCTTTGAGGCTTATATAAAAAAGGAAATATCCTCAGATAAAAACTAGAAAATGTTTTTCTGAGAAACAATTTTGTGATGTGTGAATTCACCTTATAGAGTTGCACCACTGTTTTAACTGAGCGTTTTCATAATATTGATTTCATGGGATCTGCATTAGGATATTTGGGAACACATTGAAGCCTACGTTGACAAACGAAATATCCTCAGATAAAAACCAAAAAGAATCTTACTGTGAAACTGCTTTGTGATGTGTGAATTCATCTCAGAGAGTTACACCATTCTTTTCACTGAGATGTTTACCAACACTTTTTCCGTTTAATTTGCAATGGGATGTTCGGGAATGCCTTGAGGATAATGGTGAAAAAGGAAATATCCTCAGATAAAAACTAGAGAGAAGCTTTCCGTGAAACATCTTTGTGATATGTGAATTCAGCTCACAGAGTTACACCATTCTTTTCATGGAACAGTTTGATAGCAGTGTTTTTGGGGAATTTGAGAAGGGACATTGTGGGTCGCATTGAAACCTACACTGACAAAAGAAATATCCTCAGATAAAAACTAGAAAGAAGCTTGCTGAGACACTACTTTTTGATGTGTGAATTCACCTCACAGAGTTACACTGATGTTTTCATTGAGCAGTTTGATAACACTGTTTTCGTGGAATCTGCAATAGGATATTTGGGAGCACTCTGAAGCCTATGGTGACAACTGAAATATCCTCAGACAAAAACAAAAAGAAACTGTCTGAGAAACTGCTTTGCAATTTGTGAAATCATCTCACAGGTTTACATCTTTCTTTTCATGGACCAGTTTGTAACACTATTTTCCTGGAATCTGTGAAGGGATATTAGCAAGTGCATTGAGGCAAACGATGAAAAAGGAAATATCCTCAGATAAAAATTAGAAAGAAGCTTTCTGACAAACACTTTTGTGACGTGTGAATTCATCTCACTGTGTTACACTATTCTTTTCATGGAGCAGTTTGGTAGCACTGTTTTTGGGGAATCTGAGAAGGGATATTTTGGATCACAAAGAAGCCTAGGGTGACAAAGGAAATATCCCAAGATAAAAAACAGAAAGAAACGTTCTATGAAACTTCTTTATGATGTGTGAATTCATCTCACAGAGATACACGGTTCTTTAAATGGAGCAGCTTGCTAACACTGTCTTCATGAAATCTGTAAAGGGATATTTGGGAGTGCATTGAGGCCTAAATTGAAAAAGGAAATATCCTCACATAAAAACTAGAAAGATGCATTCTGAGAAACTGTGTGTGATGTGTGAATTCATCTCACAGAGTTTCACTGGTCTTTGCATTGAGCAGTTTGCTTACTCTGTTTTCTTGGAATCTGCAATCTGATTTTTCGGAGCGTACTGTACCTTATGGTGATGAAGGAAATATCCTCTGATGAAAACTATAAAGAAGCTTACTGAGAAACTACTTTGTGATGTTTTAATTCATCTAAATCAGTTACACAATTGTGTACATGGAGCACTTTGGTAGCACTGCTTTTGGTGAATCTGAGAAGGGATATTTTGAATGGCATTTAAACCTGTGATGACAAAGAAAATATCCTCAGAAAAAAACTAGAAAGAAGGTTTCTGGGAACGTTATTTGTGATGTGTGAATTCCTCTCACAGAGTTGAACTTTTCTTTTCATGGAGCAGTTTGGAAACACTGTTTTTGTGTAATCTGCAAAGGGATATTTGGGATCGCATTGAGACCTGTAGTGAGTAAGAAAATATCGTGTGATAAAAACTAGTAAGAAGCTTTCTGAGAACCTGCTTTGTGATGTGTGAATTTATCTCACAGAGTTACATTGTTCTTTTCATTCAGCAGATAGCTAACACTGTTTTCGTGGAATCTGCAATAGGATATTGGGAACACATTGAAGCCGATGGTGACAAAGGAAATATCCTCATAGAAAAACCAAAAAGAAGCTTTCTGAAAAACTGCTTTGTGATGTGTGAATTTATCTCCCAGAGTTACACTGTTCTTTTCATTGAGCAGTTTGCTAACAGTGTTTTCTTGGAATCTACAATGGATATTTCAGACTACACTGAAGTCTAAAGAAATATCCTGAGACAAAAACTAGAAAGACGCTCACAGAAAGCATCTGTGAGATGCTTTCTGAGAAACCACTTTGAGATTTGTGAATTCATCTCACAGAGCTACATGATTCTATTCATGGAACAGATTGGTAGCACTGTTTTTTGTGAATCTGAGAAGGGATATTTTGGATCGCATTGAAGCCTACAGTGAAAAGGAAATATACTCAGGTTAAAACTAGAAAGATACTTTCGGAGAAAGTTTTCATGATGTGTGAATTCATCTTACAGAGTAACACCTTTCTCTGCATAAAACAGCTTGGTAACACGGTTTTTGGGGAATCTGAGAATGAATATTTTGGATCACATAGAAGCCTATGGTGAAAAAAGAAATATCCTGAGGTGAAAACTAGAAAGAAGCTTTCTGATAAACTGCTTTGTGATGTGAAAATTCATCTCACAGAATCACACTGTTTATTTCATTGAGCAGTTTGCTAACACTGTATTCTTGGAATCTGCAATGGAATATTTCAGAGCACATTGAGGCCTATAGTGAAAAAGGAATATCCTCAAATAAAAACTACAAAGAAGCTTTCTGTGAAACTGCTTTGTGATGTATAATTCATCTCACAGTGTTACAATATTCTCTTCATTGAGAAGTTTGCTAACACTTTTGTTGTTTCAGCTGCAATGGGATATTTGGGAGCACTTTGAGGAATATGGTGAAAAAAGAAATATCCTCATGTAAAAACTAGAAAGAACTTTTCTGTGAAACATCTTTGTGATATGTGAACTCATCGTACAGAGTTACACCATTCTTTTCAAGGAACAGTTTGGTAGCACTGTTTTTCGGGATTCTGAGAAGCCTATGTTGACAAAGGAAGTATCCTCAGATAAAAACTAGAAGTAAGCTTTCTGAGAAACTACTTTAAGTTGTGTGAGTTCATCTCACAGAGTTACACTGTTGTTTTCATTCAGCAGTTTTATAATACTGTTATCATGGAATCTGCAACAGGATATTTTGGAGTGCATTGAGGCCTAAATTGAAAAAGGAAATATCCTCACATAAAAACTAGAAAGATGCATTCTGAGAAACTGTTTTGTGATTTGTGAATTCATCTCACAGAGTTTCACTGGTCTTTGCATTGAGCAGTTTGCTTACTCTGTTTTCTTGGAATCTGCAATCTGATTTTTCGGAGCGTACTGTACCTTATGGTGATGAAGGAAATATCCTCTGATGAAAACTATAAAGAAGCTTACTGAGAAACTACTTTGTGATGTTTTAATTCATCTAAATCAGTTACACAATTGTGTACATGGAGCACTTTGGTAGCACTGCTTTTGGTGAATCTGAGAAGGATATTTTGAATGGCATTTAAACCTGTGATGACAAAGAAAATATCCTCAGAAAAAAACTAGAAAGAAGGTTTCTGGGAACGTTATTTGTGATGTGTGAATTCCTCTCACAGAGTTGAACTTTTCTTTTCATGGAGCAGTTTGGAAACACTGTTTTTGTGTAATCTGCAAAGGGATATTTGGGATCGCATTGAGACCTGTAGTGAGTAAGAAAATATCGTGTGATAAAAACTAGTAAGAAGCTTTCTGAGAACCTGCTTTGTGATGTGTGAATTTATCTCACAGAGTTACATTGTTCTTTTCATTCAGCAGATAGCTAACACTGTTTTCGTGGAATCTGCAATAGGATATTTGGGAACACATTGAAGCCGATGGTGACAAAGGAAATATCCTCATAGAAAAACCAAAAAGAAGCTTTCTGAAAAACTGCTTTGTGATGTGTGAATTTATCTCCCAGAGTTACACTGTTCTTTTCATTGAGCAGTTTGCTAACAGTGTTTTCTTGGAATCTACAATGGGATATTTCAGACTACACTGAAGTCTAAAGAAATATCCTGAGACAAAAACTAGAAAGACGCTCACAGAAAGCATCTGTGAGATGCTTCTGAGAAACCACTTTGAGATTTGTGAATTCATCTCACAGAGCTACATGATTCTATTCATGGAACAGATTGGTAGCACTGTTTTTTGTGAATCTGAGAAGGGATATTTTGGATCGCATTGAAGCCTACAGTGAAAAGGAAATATACTCAGGTTAAAACTAGAAAGATACTTTCGGAGAAAGTTTTCATGATGTGTGAATTCATCTTACAGAGTAACACCTTTCTCTGCATAAAACAGCTTGGTAACACGGTTTTTGGGGAATCTGAGAATGAATATTTTGGATCACATAGAAGCCTATGGTGAAAAAAGAAATATCCTGAGGTGAAAACTAGAAAGAAGCTTTCTGATAAACTGCTTTGTGATGTGAAAATTCATCTCACAGAATCACACTGTTTATTTCATTGAGCAGTTTGCTAACACTGTATTCTTGGAATCTGCAATGGAATATTTCAGAGCACATTGAGGCCTATAGTGAAAAAGGAAATATCCTCAAATAAAAACTACAAAGAAGCTTTCTGTGAAACTGCTTTGTGATGTATAAATTCATCTCACAGTGTTACAATATTCTCTTCATTGAGAAGTTTGCTAACACTTTTGTTGTTTCAGCTGCAATGGGATATTTGGGAGCACTTTGAGGAATATGGTGAAAAAAGAAATATCCTCATGTAAAAACTAGAAAGAACTTTTCTGTGAAACATCTTTGTGATATGTGAACTCATCGTACAGAGTTACACCATTCTTTTCAAGGAACAGTTTGGTAGCACTGTTTTTCGGGATTCTGAGAAGCCTATGTTGACAAAGGAAGTATCCTCAGATAAAAACTAGAAGTAAGCTTTCTGAGAAACTACTTTAAGTTGTGTGAGTTCATCTCACAGAGTTACACTGTTGTTTTCATTCAGCAGTTTTATAATACTGTTATCATGGAATCTGCAACAGGATATTTTGGAGTGCATTGAAGCCTATGGTGACAAAGGAAATATCTTCAGACAAAAACCAAAAAGAATCAATCTCAGAAACTGCTTCGTGATGTGTGAATTCATATCACCGATTTACACCTTTCTTTTCATGGAGCAGTTTGATAACACTAAATTCGTGATATCTGCAAAGGGATTTCACGAGTGCCTTCTGGCTAATGGTGAAAAAGGAAACATTCTACAACAAAAACAAAAAAGAAGCTTTCTGAAAAACTGCTTTGTGATTTGTGAATTCATCTCACAGAGTTACACGATCTTTTCATGGAGTAGTTTGATAACACTGTTTTCATGGAATCTGAGAAGGGATATATTGGATTGCATTGGAATCTATGATGACAAAGGAAATGTACTTAGTTAAAATCTAGAAAAAAACTTTCTGATAAAGTTCTTTGTGATGTGTGAATTCGCCCCACATAGGTGGACCTTTCTTTTCCTGGAGCAGCTTGCTAACATTGTATTCATGGAATCTGCAATGGGATATTCCACACTGCATTAATGCCTATAGTGAAAAAGGGAATAGCCTCAGAAAAAACTAGAAAGAAGCTTTCTGAGAAAGCTCTTTGTGATGTGAGAATTCATCTCACAGAGTTACACTGTTCTTTGCAATGAGCAGTTTGCTTACACTGTTTTCTTGGAATGTGCAATCTAATATTTCAGAACACATTGAAGCTTATGCTGACAACAGAAATATCCTCAGATAAAAACTAGAAAGAAGATTTCTGACAAAGTGCTTTGTGATGTTTCAATTCATCTCACACAGTTACATGATTCTTTTCATGTAGCAGTTTGGTAGCACTGTTTTTGGTGAATCTGAGAAGGGATAATTTGGATGCCATTTAAACCTATGTTGACAAAGAAATATTCTCAGATAAAAACTAGAAAGAAGGTTTTTGAGAAAGTTCTTTGTAATGTGTGAATTCAACTCAAAGAGTTACAGCTCCCTTTTCATGGAGGAGCTTGGAAGCACTGTTTTTGTGGAATCTGCAAAGTGATATTTGGGAGTGCTTTGAGGCCAATGGTGAAAAATGAAATATCCTCAGATAAGAAGTAGAAAGAAGAATTCTGAAAAAATGTTTTATGAAGTCTGCATTTATTGCACAGAGTTACACCCTTCTTTTCATTAAGAAGTTTGTTAACATTGTTTTCTTGGATGATACAATGGGATATTTCAGAGCTCATTGAAGCTTATGGTGAAAGAGTCAATACCCTTAGACAAAAAGTAGAAAGAAACATTCTGAGAAACTGTTTTGTGATTTGTGAATTCATCACACAGAGTTACACGATTTTCTTGTGGATCAGTTTGACAGCTCTGTTTTTGGGGAATCTGAGAAGGGATATTTTGGATCAAATTGAAGCCTATGTTGACAAAGGAAATATCCTCTGTTAAAAACTAGAGATGGAGGCAGAGCAAGATGGCCAAATCGGAACACCTCCACTCTCCAACTCCCAGTGCGAGTGACACAGAACACTGGTGATTTCTGCATTTTCAACTGAGGTACTGGGGTCATCTCACTAGGGAGTGCCGGACAATTGGTGCTGGTCAGTTGCTGCAGCCCGACCAGCGAGAGCTGAAGCAGGGCGAGGCATCGCCTCACCTGGGAAGCACAAGGGGGAAGGGAATTCCTTTTCTTAGCCAGGGGAACTGAGACACACAACATCTGGAAAATCAGGTAATTCCCACCCCAATACTGCGCTTTAAGCAAACGGGCACACCAGGAGAATATATCCCACACCTGGCCGGGAGGGTCCCACACCCACGGAGCCTCCCTCATTGCTAACACAGCAGTCTGCGATCTAACTGCAAGGCAGCAGCAAGGCTGGGGGAGGGGCGCCTGCCATTGCTGAGGCTTAAGGAGGTAAACAAAGCTGTTGGGAAGCTCGAACTGGGTGGAGCTCACAGTAGCTCAAGGAAACGTGCCTGTCTCTGTAGACTCCACCTCTGGGGACAGGGCACAGTTAACAACAAAAACAACAAAAGCAGCAGAAACCTTTGCAGACACAAACGACTCTGTCTGACAGCTTTGGAGAGAGCAGTGGATCTCTGAACACCGAGGTTGAGATCTGAGAAGGGACAGACTGCCTGCTCAAGTGGGTCCCTCACCCCTGAGTAGCCTAACTGGGAGACATCCCCCACTAGGGGCAGTCTGACACCCCACACCTCACAGGATGGAGTACACCCCTGAGAGGAAGCTTCCAAAGTAAGAATCAGACAGGTACACTCGCTGTTCAGCAATATTCTATCTTCTGCAACCTCTGCTGCTGATACCCAGGCAAACAGGGTCTGGAGTGGACCTCAAGCAATCTCCAACAGACAAACAGCTGAGGGTCCTGACTGTTAGAAGGAAAACTATCAAACAGGAAGGACACTTATACCAATACCCCATTAGTACGTCACCATCATCAAAGACCAGAGGCAGATAAAACCACAAAGATGGGGAACAAGCAGGGCAGAAAAGCTGGAAATTCAAAAAATAAGAGCGCCTCTCCCCCTGCAAAGGAGCGCAGCCCATCGCCAGCAATGGATCCAAGCTGGTCAGAGAATGACTTTGACGAGATGAGAGAAGAAGGCTTCAGTCCATCAAACTTCTCAGAGCTAAAGGAGGAATTACGTACCCAGCGCAAAGAAACTAAAAATCTTGAAAAAAGAGTGGAAGAATTGACAGCTAGACTAATTAATGCAGAGAAGATCATAAACGAAATGACAGAGATGAAAACCGTGACACGAGAAATACGTGACAAATGCACAAGCTTCAGTAACCGACTCGATCAACTGGAAGAAAGAGTATCAGCGATTGAGGATCAAATGAATGAAATGAAGCGAGAAGAGAAACCAAAAGAAAAAAGAAGAAAAAGAAATGAACAAAACCTGCAAGAAGTATGGGATTATGTAAAAAGACCAAATCGACGTCTGATTGGGGTGCCTGAAAGTGAGGGGGGAAAATGGAACCAAGTTGGAAAACACTCTACAGGATACCATCCAGAAGAACTTCCCCAACCTAGTAGGGCAGGCCAACATTCAAATTCAGGAAATGCAGAGAATGCCACAAAGATACTCCTCGAGAAGTGCAACTCCAAGACACATAATTGCCAGATTCACCAAAGTTGAAATGAAGGAAAGAATTTTAAGGGAAGCCAGAGAGAAAGGTCGAGTTACCCACAAAGGGAAGCCCATGAGACTAACAGCAGATCTCTCATCTCTGCAGCAAGCGGACCTAATAGACATCTATAGAACTCTCCACCCCAAAGCAACAGAATATACATTCTTCTCAGCACCACATCACACTTATTCCAAAATTGACCACATAATTGGAAGTAAAGCATTCCTCAGCAAATGTAAAAGAACAGAAATTATAACAAACTGTCTCTCCGACCACAGTGCAATCAAACTAGAACTCAGGGCTAAGACACATCGCACTTATTCCAAAATTGACCACATAATTGGAAGTAAAACACTCATCAGCAAATGTAAAAGAACAGAAATTATAACAAACTCTCTCTCAGACCACAGTGCAATCAAACTAGAACTCAGGACTAAGAAACTCAATGAAAACCGCTCAACTACATGGAAACTGAACAACCTGCTCCTGAATGACTACTGGGTACATAACGAAATGAAGGCAGAAATAAAGATGTTCTTTGAAACCAAGGAGAACAAAGATACAACATACCAGAATCTCTGGGACACATTTAAAGCAGTGTGTAGAGGGAAATTTATAGCACTAAATGCCCACAAGAGAAAGCAGGAAAGATCTAAAATTGACACTCTAACATCACAATTAAAAGAACTAGGGAGGCAAGAACAAAGACATTCAAAAGCTAGCAGAAGGCAAGAAATAACTAAGATCAGAGCAGAACTGAAGGAGATAGAGACTCAAAAAACCCTCCAAAAAATCAATGAATCCAGGAGTTGGTTTTTTGAAAAGATCAACAAAATTGACAGACCGCTAGCAAGACTAATGAAGAAAAGAGAGAGGAATCAAATAGCTGCAATAAAAAATGATAAAGGGGACATCACCACGGACCCCACAGAAATACAAACTACTATCAGAGAATACTATAAACACCAGTACGCAAATCAGCTAGAAAACCTAGAAGAAATGGATAATTTCCTGGACACTTACACTCTTCCAAGACTAAACCAGGAAGAAGTTGAATCCCTGAATAGACCAATAGCAGGCTCTGAAATTGAGGCAATAATTAATAGCCTACCAACCAAAAAAAGCCCAGGACCAGATGGATTCACAGCTGAATTCTACCAGAGGTACAAGGAGGAGCTGGTACCATTCCTTCTGAAACTATTCCAATCAATAGAAAAAGAGGGAATCCTCCCTAACTCATTTTATGAGACCAACATCATCCTGATACCAAAGCCTGGCAGAGACACAACAAAAAAAGAGAATTTTAGACCAATATCCCTGATGAACATCGATGCAAAAATCCTCAATAAAATACTGGCAAACCGGATTCAGCAGCACATCAAAAAGCTTATGCACCATGATCAAGTGGGCTTCATCCCTGGGATGCAAGGCTGGTTCAACATTTGCAAATCAATAAACGTAATCCAGCATATAACAGAACCAAAGACAAGAACCACATGATTATCTCAATAGATGCAGAAAAGGCTTTTGACAAAATTCAACAGCCCTTCATGCTAAAAACGCTCAATAAATTCGGTATTGAGGGAATGTACCTCAAAATAATAAGAGCTATTTATGACAAACCCACAGCCAATATCATACTGAATGGGCAAAAACTGGAAAAATTCCCTTTGAAATCTGGCACAAGACAGGGATGCCCTCTCTCACCACTCCTATTCAACATAGTGTTGGAAGTTCTGGCTAGGGCAATCAGGCAAGAGAAAGAAATCAAGGGTATTCAGTTAGGAAAAGAAGAAGTTAAATTGTCCCTGTTTGCAGATGACATGATTGTAGATTTAGAAAACCCTATCGTCTCAGCCCAAAATCTCCTTAAGCTGATAAGCAACTTCAGCAAAGTCTCAGGATACAAAATTAATGTGCAAAAATCACAAGCATTCTTATACACCAGTAACAGACAAGCAGAGAGCCAAATCAGGAATCAACTTCCATTCACAATTGCTTCAAAGAGAATAAAATACCTAGGAATCCAACTTACAAGGGATATAAAGGACCTCTTCAAGGAGAACTACAAACCACTGCTCAGTGAAATCAAAGAGGACACAAACAAATGGAAGAACATACCATGCTCATGGATAGGAAGAATCAATATCGTGAAAATGGCCATACTGCCCAAGGTGATTTATAGATTCAATGCCATCCCCATCAAGCTACCAATGACTTTCTTCACAGAACTGGAAAAAACTGCTTTAAAGTTCATATGGAACCAAAAAAGAGCCCGCATTGCCAAGACAATCCTAAGTCAAAAGGACAAAGCTGGAGGCGTCACGCTACCTGACTTCAAACTATACTACAAGGCTACAGTAACCAAAACAGCATGGTACTGGTACCACAACAGAGATATAGACCAATGGAACAGAACAGAGTCCTCAGAAATAATACCACACATCTACAGCCATCTGATCTTTGACAAACCTGACAAAAACAAGAAATGGGGAAAGGATTCCCTATTTAATAAATGGTGCTGGGAAAATTGGCTAGCCATAAGTAGAAAGCTGAAACTGGATCCTTTCCTTACTCCTTATATGAAGATGAATTCAAGATGGATTAGAGACTTAAATGTTAGACCTAATACCATAAAAACCCTAGAAGAAAACCTAGGTAGTACCATTCAGGACATAGGCATGGGCAAGGACTTCATGTCTAAAACACCAGAAGCAAAGGCAGCAAAAGTCAAAATTGACAAATGGGATATGATTAAACTAAAGAGCTTCTGCACGGCAAAAGAAGCTACCATCAGAGTGAACAGGCAACCTACAGAATGGGAGAAAATTTTTGCAATCTACTCATCTGGCAAAGGGCTATTATCCAGAATCTACAAAGAACTCAAACAAATATACAAGAAAAAAACAGACAACCGCATCAAAAAGTGGGGAAAGGATATGAACAGACATTTCTCAAAAGAAGACATTCATACAGCCAACAGACACATGAAAAAATGCTTATCATCACTCGCCATCAGAGAAATGCAAATCAAAACCACAATGAGATACCATCTCACACCAGTTAGAGTGGCAATCATTAAGAAGTCAGGAAACAACAGGTGCTGGAGAGGATTGGAGAAATAGGAACACTTTTACACTGTTGGTGGGATTGTAAACTAGTTCAACCATTATGGAAAACAGTATGGCAATTCCTCAAGGATCTAGAACTAAATGTACCCAGCCATCCCACTACTGGGTATATACCCAAAGGATTATAAATTATTCTACTACAAAGACACATGCACACGTATGTTTATTGCAGCACTATTCACAATAGCAAAGACTTGGAGTCAACCCAAGTGTCCATCTGTGACAGACTGGATTAAGAAAATGTGGCACATATACACCATGGAATACTATGCAGCCATAAAAAAGGATGAGTTTGCGTCCTTTGTAGGGACATGGATGCAGCTGGAAACCATCATTCTTAGCCAACTATCACAAGAACAGAAAACCAAACACCGCATGTTCTCACTCATAGGTGAGAACTGAACAATGAGATCACTTGGACTCGGGAAGGGGAACATCACACACTGGGGCCTATCATGGGGAGGGGGGAGGAGGGAGGGATTGCACTGGGGAGTTATACATGATATAAATGATGAATTGATGAGTGCTGACGAGTTGATGGTTGCAACACACCAACATGGCATAAGTATACATGTGTAACAAACCTGCACGTTATGCACATGTACCCTAGAACTTAAAGTATAATAAAAAAATAAAAATAAAAAAATAAAAAATAAAAAAATACTAGAAGTAAGATTTCTGAAAACTGCTTTGTGATGTGTTAATTCAGCTCACAGGGTTACACAATTCTTTTCATGGATCAGTTTGGAGCACTGTTTTTGAGGAATCTGTGAAGGAATATTTTTAATCATATTGAAGTCTAGGGTGACAAATTAAATATCTTAATGTAATAAGTATAAAGAATCTTTCTGAGAAACTTCCTTGTGATGTGGGAATTCATCTCACAGTATTACACGTTTCTTTCCAGGGATCTGCTTGCTAGCACTGTTTTCGTGGAATCCACAAAAGGATATTTTGGACTGCATTGTAAAATAGTGAAAAAGGAAATGTCCTCAGATGAAAAACAAAAAGAAGTTTTCTGAGAAACTGCTTTGTGTTGTGTCAATTCATCTCACAGAGTGACACTGTTCTTTTCACTGAGGAGTTTGCTAACATTGTTTTCTTGGAATCTGCAATGGAATATATTGGAGCACATTGAATCTTATGGTGACAAGTGAAATATCCTAAGACAAAAACGAGAAACAAGGTTTCTGAGAAACTGCTTTTTGATTTGTGAATTCATCTCAGAGTTACATGATTTTTTTCATGTGGCAGTTTGATTGCTTTGTCTTTGGGGAATCTGAGAAGGGATGTTTTGGATCGCATTGAAGCCTATGATGACAAATGAAATATCCTCATGTGAAAACGAAAAGGAAGCTTTCTGAGAAATCACTCTGAGATGTGTTAATTCATCTCACAGCAAAAGACGAAACTTTTCATGGATCAGTGTGTTAGCACTGTTTTCATGGAATCTGAGAAAGGATACTTTGGATTGCATTGAAGTCCATGGTGAAAAGGAAAATATTCTCAGATAAAAACTAGAAAGAAGCTTTCTGAGAAAGTTCTCTGTGCTGTGTGAATTCATGTCATAGAGTTACAACTTTCTTTTCATGGAACAGTTTGCTTAGAGAGTTTTAGTGGAATCTGCAAAGAGACATTTGGGAGCACATTGAGGCCTACAGTGAAAAAAGAAATATCCTCAGATAAAATCAAGAAGAAAGCTTTCTGAAAAACGGTTTTGTGATTTGTGAATTCATCTCACAGAGTTACAGCATTCTTTTCATTGACCAGTTTGATTACACTGTTATCGTAGAAACGGCAAAAATATATTTGGGAATACATTGAAGTCTATGGTGACAGAGGAAATATCCTCAGATAAAAACCAAAAAGAATCTTTTTGAGAAACTGCTTTGAGATATGTGAATTCAGCTTACTGAGTTACACTGTCCTTTTCATTGAGCCGTTTGTTAACACTGTTTTCGTGGAATCTACAATGGCATATTTGAAAGTGCATTGAAGCTTATTATGAAAAAGGAAATATTCTCAGACGAAAGTTAGAAAGAAGATTTCTGAGAAACTGCTTTGTGATGTGTGAATTTATATCAGAATGTTACACTGTTCTTTTCACTGAGAAGTTTGCTAACACTGTGTTCTTGGAATCTGCAATGGGATAATTCGGAGTGCATTGAAGCTTATGGTGACAAAGGAAATATCCTCAGACAAAAATTAAAAGAAGCTTTCTGAGAAACCACTTTGTGATGTGTTAATTCTTCTCAGAGAGTTACATGGTTCTTTTCATGGATCAGTTTGGTAGCACTGTTTTTTGACAATCCTAGAGGGGATACTTTAGATTGTATTTAAGCCTATAGTGACTAAGTCAATATTCTCAGATAAAAACTAGGAAGAATCTTTCTGAGACAGTTCTTTGTGTTGTGTGAAATTATCTTAGAGAGATAAATCTTTCTTTTCATGGAGCAGTTTGCTAACAGAGTTTTCGTGGAATATACAAAGGGATATTTGGGAGCGCTTTGAGGCCTATTGTGAAAAAGGAAATATCCTCAGATAAAAACTATAAAGATGCTTTCTGAGAAACTGCTTTGTGATGTGTGAATTCATCTCACAGAGTTGCACCATTCTTTTCATTGTACAGGTTGATAGCACTGTTTTCATGGAATCTGCAGCAGGATGTTTGGGAGTGCATTGAAGCCTATACTGACAAAGTAAATATCCTCATAGAAAAACCAAAAAGAAGCTTTCTGAGAAATGGCTTTATGTTGCATAAATTCAAGTCACAGAGTTACAGTGTTCATTTCACTGAGCAGTTTGCTAACACTGTTTACTTGGCATCTGAAATGGTGTATTTCAGAGAACATTGAGGCTTATTGTAAAAAAGGAAATATGCTCAGACAAACCTAGAAATAAGCTTTATAAGTCTTCTTTGTGATGTGTAATATGTCAGAGAGTTACATTGGTTTTATTCATTGAGCAGTTTTCTAACACTGCCTTCTTGGAATCTGCAATGGGATATTTCAGAGTGTATTGAAGCTTATGATGACAAAGGAAATATCCTCATATAAAAACTAGAAACAAACTTTCTCAGAAACCACTCTGTGATGTATTAATTATTCTCACAGAGTTACATGATTCTTTTCATGGATGAGTTTGGTAGCACAGTTTTTGGAGGATCCGAGAAGGGATATTTTGGATTGCATTGAAAAGTATGGTGACCAAGGAAGTATCCTCAGATAAAAACTAGAAAGAAGCTTGCTGAGAAAGTTCTTCATGATGTGTGAATTCAACTCACAGAGATACAACTTTCTTTACATGGAGCAGTTTGCTAATACTCTTTTTGTGGTATCTGCAAAGGCAAATTTGGGAGCGCATTGAGGCCTATGTTGAAAAAGGGCATATTCTCGGTTAAAAACTAGAAACAATTTTCTGAGAAACTGGTTTGTTATGTGTGAATTAATCTCTTAGAGTTACACAGTTTGTTTTTATTGAGCAGTTTGTTAACACTGTTTTCTTGGAATATGCAATGGGATAATTCAGAGTGCATTGAAGCCTATGGTGACAAAGGAAATATAATCAAATGAAAATCAAAAAGAAGCCTATTGAGAAACTGCTTTGTGTTGTGTCAATTCATCTCACAGAATTACACTGTACTTTTCATTGAGCAGTTTGCAAATACTGTTTTCTTGGAACCTGCAATGGGATATTTTGGGGTGCATTGAGCTTATGGTGACAAAGGAAATATCCTCAGAAAAAACAAGAAAGAAACTTTCTGAGTAACTGCTTTGTGATTTGTGAATTCATCTCAGATTTACACGATTTTTTTCATGGAGCAGTTTGGTAGCACTGTTTTTGGGGAATCTGAGAAGGGATATTTTGCATCGCATTGAAGCCTATGGTGAAAAAGGAATTATCCTCAGATAAAAAGTGGAAAGAAGCTTTCTGAGAAAGCTCTTTGTGATGTGTGAATTTGCCTAACTGACTTACACCGTTCTTTTCATATAGCAGTTTGGTAACACTGTTTTTGTGAAATCTGCAAAGGGATATTTGGGAGTGCATTGAGACCTATGGTGAAAAAGGAAATATCTTCTGATAAAAACTAGAAAGAAACTTTCTGAGAAACTGATTTGTGATGTGTGAATTCATCTGACAGTGTTACACTGTTCTTTTCATTGAGAAGTTTACTAAAACTGTTTTCTTGTAGTCTGCAATGGGACATTTCAGAGCGCATTGAAGCTTATGGTGACAAAGGAAATATCCTCAGACACAAACTAGAAAGAAGCTTTCTGAGAAACTGCTTTGTGATGTGTGAATTCATTACACAGAGATACATGATTCTTTTAATAGAGCAGTTTGGTGGCACTCTTTTCCGGGAATCTGAGAAGTAATATTTTGGATTGCATTGAAGCCAATGGTGACAAAGGAAATATCCTCATATAAAAATTAGAAAGAAGCTTTCTGAGAAACCGCTTTGTGATGTGTTAATTCATCTCACAGTGTTACACTATTATTTTCATGGATCAGTCTGTTAGCATGTTTTCGTGGAATCTGAGATAGGATATTTTGGATCACTTTGAAGCCTATGGTGACAAATGAAATATCCTAAGAGAAAAACTAGAAAGAAAGTTTCTGAGAAAGTTCTCTGTAATGTGTGAATACATCTCACAGAGTTACACATTCCTTTTCATGGAGCAGTTTGTTAACACTGCTTTCATGGAGTCTGCAAAGGGATATTTGGGAGTGCCTTGATGACTATAGCAAAAACAAAAAAGAAATATCCTCAGATAAACACTAGAAAGAAACATCCTGAGAAAATGCTTGGTGATGTGTGAATTTGTCTGACAGAGTTACACTGTTCTTTTCACTGAGAAGTTTACTAACACGGTTTTCTTGGAATCTGCAATCAGATATTTCAGAGTGCATAGAAGTTGATGTTGACAAAGGAAATATCCACATATAAAAACTAGAAAGAATGATTCTGAGAAACCGATTCATGATGTGTTAATTCATCTTACAGTGTTACATGATTCTTTTCATGGATCAGTTTTTAGCACTCTTTTTGGGGAATCTGAAAAGGCACATTTTGGATTGCATTGAAGCCTATGGTGTCTAAGGAAATATCCTCAGAGAAATACTAGAAAGAAGTTGTCTGAGAAAGTTCTTTGGAATGTGTGAATTCCTCTCAAAGAGTTACACTTTTCGTTTCATGGAGCACTTTGCTAACACAATTTTTGTGGAATCTGGAAAGGGATATTTGGGAGTGCATTGAGGCCTATAGTGAAAAAGAAAATATCCTCATAAAAAACCTAAAAAGAAGATTTCTGAGAAACCACTTTTTGTTATGTGAATTCAACTCACTTGTTACACTGTTCTTTTCATTGAGCAGATTTCTAACACTGTTTTCTTGGAAGCTGCAATGGGATATTTCAGAGCACATTGAAGCTTATTGTGAAAAAAGAAATACCCTCAGACTAAAACTGGAAAGAAACTTTCTGAGAAACTGCTTTGTGATTTGCAATTTCATCTCACAGTGTTACACGATTCTTTTCATAGATTAGTTTGATATTGCTGTTTTTGAGAAATCTGAGAAGGGATATTTTGGATGGCATTGAAGGTTAAGGTGAAAAAGTATATATCCTCAGATACAAACTAGAAACAAGTTTTCTGAGAAAGTTCTTTGTGATATGTGAAAACATCTTACACAGTTACATCTTTCTCCTCATGGAGCTGTTGATAACACTGTTTTTGTGGAATCTGCAAAAGGATACTTGGGAGCGCATTGAGGCCTATGATGAAAAAGAAAATATCATCATAGAAAAACTAGACAGAAGGTTTCTGAGAAAATGCTTTGCGATGTGTAAAATCAAGTCACAGAGTGACACTGTTCTTTTCATTGAGTAGTTCGCTAAGACTGTTTTCTTGGAATCTGCAGTGGCATGTTTAGGAGCACATTGAAGCTTATTGTAAATAAGGAAATATCATCACACAAAAACTAGAAAGAAGCTTTCTGAGAATGCTTTGTGATGTGTGATTTCATGTCAGACTGTTACGCTGTTGTTTTCTTTTTCTTTTTTTTTAGAATCTCAACTTGTATCATTTTATTTATATCTGTATTCATCTACATAGCTATCTACACAAAATCAGACAGATATCAACACAGTTCTGAAAAAGATATTCACCAATATATGAAGCATCATTATCTTTGTGTGTTAGGATTTTATACAATTTTCATTGTCTTCAATATATTTTTATATTGTTAAATCTTTATTTTATAGTATATTTTCTCTTTATCTTTAGGAAAAACAATAACTCTGCATTTTAAATATTTACTGTTATCCAGGTGAATCATTCACAGTCTTTGCTGGACACAGGTCACAATAATTTTGCATTGTTTTCAAGAAATGAAATACACTCACAAATGAAGTGAACTTCCCATATCTGAAGACATTCTTTTGTCATGTGAAAGATTAGTCACAAAAGAGAATTAGCAAAAATGTTTCATAGCATTATGGAAATAAGAGTCTGCAAATGATGATGGCACTTCAATTCTCAACATTTATTTGGAGGTATATTTCTGGACTATTTGTTAACAAGATCATCTCGCTGCTTTTATTATTGTACCTCATTTGCTCTGTTTATTCATATCAGCTTTCATAAAAAATTTGAGAGCTGAGGCCTAAAGAAATTCTCTCACCTGGTAGATGAAGAAGCTGTAATTTTTTTTTCTTTTTTTTTATTATTATACTTTAAATTCTAGGGTACATGTGCATAACGTGCAGGTTTGTTACATATGTATAGTTATGCCATGTTGGTGTGCTGCACCCATCAACTCGTCAGCAACCATCAATTCATCATTTATATAATGTATAACTCCCTAATGCAATCCCTCCCTCCTCCCCCCTCCCCATGATAGGCCCCAGTGTGTGATGTTCCCCTTCCCGAGTCCAAGTGATCTCATTGTTCAGTTCCCCCCTATGAGTGAGAACATGCAGTGTTTGGTTTTCTCTTCTTGTGATAGTTTGCTAAGAATGATGGTTTCCAGCTGCATCCATGTCCCTACAAAGAACGCAAACTCATCGTTTTTTATGGCTGCATAGTATTCCATGGTGTATATGTGCCACATTTTCTTAATCCAGTCTGTCACAGATGGACATTTGGGTTGATTCCAAGTCTTTGCTATTGTGAATAGTGCCACAATAAACATACGTGTGCATGTGTCTTTGTAGTAGAGTAATTTATAATCCTTTGGGTATATACCCAGTAGTGGGATGGCTGGGTCATATGGTACATCTAGTTCTAGATCCTTGAGGAATAGCCATACTGTTTTCCATAATGGTTGAACTAGTTTACAATCCCACCAACAGTGTAAAAGTGATCCTATTTCTCCACATCCTCTCCAACAACTGTTGTTTCCTGACTTCTTAATGATTGCCATTCTAACTGGTGTGAGATGGTATCTCATTGTGGTTTTGATTTGCATTTCTCTGATGGCGAGTGATGATGAGCATTTTTTCATGTGTCTGTTGGCTGTATGAATGTCTTCTTTTGAGAAATGTCTGTTCATATCCTTTGCCCACTTTTTGATGGGGTTGTTTGTTTTTTTCTTGTATATTTGTTTGAGTTCTTTGTAGATTCTGGATATTAGCCCTTTGTCAGATGAGTAGGTTGCAAAAATTTTCTCCCATTCTGTAGGTTGCCTGCTCACTCTGATGGTAGTTTCTTTAGCTGTGCAAAAGCTCTTTAGTTTAATTAGATCCCATGTGTCAATTTTGGCTTTTGCTGCCGTTGCTTTTGTGTTTTAGACATGAAGTCCTTGCCCATGCCTATGTCCTGAATGGTACTACCTAGATTTTCTTCTAGGGTTTTTATGGTATTAGGTCTAACATTTAAGTCTCTAATCCATCTTGAATTAATCTTCGTATAAGGGGTAAGGAAAGGATCCAGTTTCAGCTTTCTACTTATGGCTAGCCAATTTTCCCAGCACCATTTATTAAATAGGGAATCCTTCCCCCATTTCTTGTTTCTCTCAGGTTTGTCAAAGATCAGATGGCTGTAGATGTGTGGTATCATTTCTGAGGACTCTGTTCTGTTCCATTGGTCTATATCTCTGTTTTGGTACCAGTACCATGCTGTTTTGGTTACTGTAGCCTTGTAGTATAGCTTGAAGTCAGGTAGCATGACGCCTCCAGCTTTGTCCTTTTGACTTAGGATTGTCTTGGCAATGCGGGCTCTTTTTTGGTTCCATATGAACTTGAAAGCAGTTTTTTCCAATTCTGTGAAGAAAGTCATTGGTAGCTTGATGGGGATGGCATTGAATCTATAAATCACCTTGGGCAGTATGGCCATTTTCACGATATTGAGTCTTCCTATCCATGAGCATGGTATGTTCTTCCATTTGTTTGTGTCCTCTTTGATTTCACTGAGCAGTGGTTTGTAGTTCTCCTTGAAGAGGTCCTTTGCATCTCTTGTAAGCTGGATTCCTAGGTATTTTATTCTCTTTGAAGCAATTGTGAATGGAAGTTGATTTCTGATTTGGCTCTCTGCTTGTCTGTTACTGGTGTATAAGAATGCTTGTGATTTTTGCACATTAATTTTGTATCCTGAGACTTTGCTGAAGTTGCTTATCAGCTTAAGGAGATTTTGGGCTGAGACAATGGGGTTTTCTAAATCTACAATCATGTCATCTGCAAACAGGGACAATTTGACTTCTTCTTTTCCTAACTGAATACCCTTGATTTCTTTCTCTTGCCTGATTGCCCTAGCCAGAACTTCCAAGACTATGTTGAATAGGAGTGTGAGAGAGGGCATCCCTGTCTTGTGCCAGTTTTCAAAGGGAATTTTTCCAGTTTTTGCCCATTCAGTATGATATTAGCTGTGGGTTTGTCATAAATAGGTCTTATTACTTTGAGGTACGTTCCATCAATACCGAATTTCTTGAGCGTTTTTAGCATAAAGGGCTGTTGAATTTTGTCAAAAGCCTTTTCTGCATCTATTGAGATAATCATGTGGTTCTTGTCTTTGGTTCTGTTTGTATACTGGATTACGTTTATTGATTTGTGAATGTTGAACCAGCCTTGCATCCCAGGGATGAAGCCCACTTGATCATGGTGGATAAGCTTTTTGATGTGCTGCTGAATCCAGTTTGCCAGTATTTTATTGAGAATTTTTGCATCGATGTTCATCAGGGATATTGGTCTAAAATTCTCTTTTTTTGTTGTGTCTCTGCCAGGCTTTGGTATCAGGACGATGTTGTCCTCATAAAATGAGTTAGGGAGGATTCCCTCTTTTTCTATTGATTGGAATAGTTTCAGAAGGAATGGTACCAGCTCCTCCTTGTACCTCTGGTAGATTTCAGCTGTGAATCCATCTGGTCCTGGACTTTTTTTGGTTGGTAGGCTATTAATTGTTGCCTCAATTTCAGAGCCTGCTATTGGTCTATTCAGGGATTCAACTTCTTCCTGGTTTAGTCTTGGGAGAGTGTAAGTGTCCAGGAATTTATCCATTTCTTCCAGATTTTCTAGTTGATTTGCATAGAGGCATTTATAGTATTCTCTGATGGTTGTTTGTATTTCTGTGGGGTCAGTGGTGATATCCCCTTTATCATTTTTTATTGCATCTATTTGATTCCTCTCTCTTTTCTTCTTTATTAGTCTAGCTAGCGGTCTGTCAATTTTGTTGATCTTTTCAAAAAACCAACTCCTGGATTCATTGATTTTTTGGAGGGTTTTTTGTGTCTTTATCTCCTTCAGTTCTGCTCTGATCTTAGTTATTTCTTGCCTTCTGCTAGCTTTTGAATGTGTTTGCTCTTGCCTCTTTAGTTCTTTTAATTGTGATGTTTGAGTGTCCATTTTAGATCTTTCCTGCTTTCTCTTGTGGGTATTTAGTGCTATAAATTTCCCTCTACACACTGCTTTAAATGTGTCCCAGAGATTCTGGTATGTTGTATCTTTGTTCTCCTTGGTTTCAAAGAACATCTTTATTTCTGTTTTCATTTCGTTATGTACCCAGTAGTCATTCAGGAGCAGGTTGTTCAGTTTCCATGTAGTTGAGCGGTTTTCATTGAGTTTCTTAGTCCTGAGTTCTAGTTTGATTGCACTGTGGTCTGAGAGACAGTTTGTTATAATTTCTGTTCTTGTACATTTGCTGAGGAGTGCTTTACTTCCAATTATGTGGTCAATTTTGGAGTAAGTGCGATGTGGTGCTGAGAAGAATGTATATTCTGTTGATTTGGGGTGGAGAGTTCTATAGATGTCTATTAGGTCCGCTTGGTGCAGAGATGAGTTCAATTCCTGGTTATCCTTGTTAACTTTCTGTCTCATTGATCTGTCTAATGTTGACAGTGGAGTGGTGAAGTCTCCCATTGTCATTGTATTGGAGTCTAAGTCTCTTTGTAAGTCTCTAAGGACTTGCTTTATGAATCTGGGTGCTCCTGTATTGGGTGCGTATATATTTAGGAGAGTTAGCTCTTCCTGTTGAATTGATCCCTTTAACATTATGTAATGGCCTTCTTTGTCTCTTTTGATCTTTGATGGTTTAAAGTCTGTTTTATCAGAGACTAGGATTGCAACCCCTGCTTTTTTTTGTTCTCCATTTGCTTGGTAGATCTTCCTCCATCCCTTTATTTTGAGTCTCTGCATGTGAGATGGGTCTCCTGAATACAGCAGACTGATGGGTCTTGACTCTTTATCCAGTTTGCCAGTCTGTGTCTTTTAATTGGAGCATTTAGTCCATTGACATTTAAGGTTAATATTGTTATGTGTGAACTTGATGCTGTCATTATGATATTAACTGGTTATTTTGCTCGTTAGTTGATGCAGTTTCTTCCTATGCTCGATGGTCTTTACATTTTGGCATGTTTTTGCAATGGCTGGTACCGGTTGTTCCTTTCCATGTTTAGGGCTTCCTTCAGGGTCTCTTGTAAGGCAGGCCTGGTGGTGACAAAATCTCTAAGCATTTGCTTATCTGTAAAAGATTTTATTTCTCCTTCACTGATGAAATTTAGTTTGGCTGGATATGAAATTCTGGGTTTAAAATTCTTTTCTTTAAGAACGTTGAATATTGGCCCCCACTCTCTTCTGGCTTGTAGAGTTTCTGCCGAGAGATCTGCTGTTAGTCTGATGGGCTTCCCTTTGTGGGTAACCCGACCTTTCTCTCTGGCTGCCCTTAAGATTTTTTCCTTCATTTCAACTTTGATGAATCTGGCAATTGTGTGTCTTGGAGTTGCTCTTCTGGAGGAGTATCTTTGTGGCGTTCTCTGTATTTCCTGAATTTGAATGTTGGCCTGCCCTACTAGGTTGGGGAAGTTCTCCTGGATGATATCCTGAAGAGTGTTTTTCAACTTGGTTCCATTTTCCCCCTCACTTTGAGGCACCCCAATCAGACGTAGATTGGGTCTTTTTACATAATCCCATACTTCTTGCAGGCTTTGTTCATTCCTTTTTCTTCTTTTTTCTTTTGGTTTCTCTTCTCGCTTCATTTCATTCATTTGATCCTCAATGGCTGATACTCTTTCTTCCAGTTGATCGAGTCGGTTACTGAAGCTTGTGCATTTGTCACGTATTTCTCGTGTCATGGTTTTCATCTCTGTCATTTCGTTTATGATCTTCTCTGCATTAATTAGTCTAGCTGTCAATTCTTCCACTCTTTTTTCAAGATTTTTAGTTTCTTTGTGCTGAGTACGTAATTCCTCCTTTAGCTCTGAGAGGGTTGATGGACTGAAGGCTTCTTCTCTCATCTCGTCAAAGTCATTCTCTGACCAGCTTTGCTCCGTTGCTGGCGATGGGCTGCACTTCTTTACAGGGGGAGATGCACTCTTATTTTTTGAATTTCCAGCTTTTCTGCCCTGCTTCTTCCCCATCTTTGTGGTTTTATCTGTCTCTGGTCTTTGATGATGGTGACGTACTGATGGGGTTTTGGTATAGGTGTCCTTCCTGTTTGATAGTTTTCCGTCTGACAGTCAGAAGGACTGTCTGCTGGTCTGTTGGAGATTGCTTGAGGTCCACTCCAGACCCTGTTTGCCTGGGTATCAGCAGCAGAGATTGCCGAAGATAGAATATTGCTGAACAGCGAGTGTACCTGTCTGATTCTTCCTTTGGAAGTTTCCTCTCAGGAGTGACTCCACCCTGTGAAGTGTGGGGTGTCAGAGTGCCCCTAGTGGGGGATGTCTCCCAGCTAGGCTACTCAGTGGTCAGGGACCCACCTGAGCAGGCAGTCTGTCCGTTCTTGGATCTCAACCTCCGCGTTAGGAGATCCACGGCTCTCCCCAAAGCTGTCAGACAGAGTCGTTCGCGTCTGCACCGGCCCCCGCTGCCTCCCCTATTGGACTTCAGCTGTGGGCTGTCCGCAGAGGTTTAGTCTACAGAGACAGGCAGACTTCCTTGGGCTGCTGTGAGCTCCACCCAGTTCGAGCTTCCCAGCGGCTTTGTTTATCTACTTAAGCCTCAGCAATGGCGGGCGCCCCTCCCCCAGCCTCACTGCTGCCTTGCGGATAGATCGCCGCAGACTGCTGAGTTAGCAGTGAGGGAGGCTCCGTGGGCGTGGGACCCTCCCGGCCAGGTGTGGGATATATTATCCTGTTGTGCCTGTTTCCTTAAAGCGCAGTATTGGGGTGGGAGTTACCCGATTTTCCAGGTGTTGTGTGTCTCAGTTCCCCTGGCTAGGAAAACGGATTTCCTTCCCCCTTGCGCTTCCAGGTGAGGCGATGCCTCGCCCTGCTTCAACTCTCGCTGGTCAGGCTGCAGCAGCTGACCAGCACCGATCGTCCGGCACTCCCTAGTGAGATGACCCCAGTACCTCAGTTGAAGATGCAGAAATCACCGGTCTTCTGTGTCGCTCGCGCTGGGAGTTGGAGACTGGAACTGTTCCTATTTGGCCATCTTGCTCCGCCCACACCTATGCTGTTGTTTTCTTTGAGCAGTTTGCTAACACTGCTTTCTTGGAATCTGCAATGGAGTATTTTGGAGCACACTGAAGCTTAAGGTGACAAAGCAAATATCCTCATGTAAAAAGTAGAAAGAAACTTCCTGGGAAACTGCTCTGTGAAGTGTTACTTCCTCTCACAGAGTTACATGATCCTTTCCCTGGATCAGTTTGGTAGCACGGTTTTTGGAGAATCTGAGAAGGGATACTTTGGATGCCATTGAAGACTATGGTGACTAAGGAAATATCCTCAGATAAAAACTACAAAGAATGTTTCTCAGAAAGTTCTTTGTGATGTGTGAACTCATATCACATCGTTAAACCATTCTTTTCATGGAGAAGTTTGCTAACGCTGTTTTCATGGAATCTGAAAAGGGATATTTGGGAGCTCATAGACGCCTATGGTGAAATAGGAAATAACCTCCAATAAAAACTGGAAAGAAGCTTTCTGAGAAACTGCTTTTGGATGTGAATTCATCTCACAGAGGAACACTGTTCTTTTCATTTAGTAGTCTGCTAATACTGTTTTCTTGGACTCTGAAATGGGATATTTCAGAGCAGATTGAAACTTATAGTGACAAAAAAAGTATCTTCATATAAAAACTAGTAAGAAACTTTCTGAGAAACTGCTATGAGATGTGTTAATTCATTTCACAGAGTTACATGACTGTTTTCATGGATCAGTTTGGTAGCACTAT
Organism: Trachypithecus francoisi; assembly: GCF_009764315.1. NCBI lineage: Eukaryota > Metazoa > Chordata > Mammalia > Primates > Cercopithecidae > Trachypithecus > Trachypithecus francoisi. The sequence goes on along the minus strand of NW_022681455.1, from coordinate 86,162,335 downwards.
TTTTGGGTAAACTGAGAAGTGATTTTTTTTATCACATTGAAGAATAGGGTGACAAAGGGAATATTCCCAGGTTAAAAGTAGAAAGAAGCTTTCTGAGAAAGTTCTTCATGATGTGAGAAATCATCTCACAGAGTTACAAGTTTCTTTTCATGGAGGAGTTTGCTAACACTCTTTTCGTGGAATCTGGAAAGGGATATTTGGGAGTGCATTGAGGCCTATGTTGAAAAAGGGCATATTCTCAGTTAAAAATTGCAAAGAATGTTTCTGAGAAACTGCTTTGTGATGTGTGAATTCATCTCACAGAGTTACACTGTTGTTTTCATTGAGCAGTTTGTTCACACTGTTTTCTTTGAATCTGCAATGGGATATTTTGGAGTGCATTGAAGCCTACGGTGATAAAGTAAATATAATCAGATGAAAACCAAAAAGAAGTCTTCTGAAAAACTGCTTTGTGCTGTGTCAATTTATCTCAGAGTTACACTGTTCTTTTCCTTCAGCAGTATGCTAACACTGTTTTCCTGGAATCTGCAATGCGATATTTCAGAGTGCATTGAAGCTTATGGTGACAAAGGAAATACCCTCAGAAAAAAACAGGAAAGAAACTTTTACAATAGTTTGCTATAAGCGTTTTCATGGAATCTGCAAAGGGATATTTGTGAGTGCATTGAGGGCTATGTGTAAAAGGAAACATTCCAAGATAAAAACTAGAAAGAAGCTTTCTGAGAAACTTTTTTGTGATGTGTGAATTCACCTCACAGAGTTACACTGTTCTTTTCATGGAGCAGTTTGCTAACACTGTTTTCTTGGAATCTGCAATCTGATATTTTGGAGCACATTGAAGCTTAGGTTGAAAAAGGAAATATCCTCAAATTAAAACTAGATGGAAGCTTTCTGAGAAACCGCTTTGTGATGTGTTAATTCATCTAACAGAGTTACACAATTCTTTTCGTGGATCTGTTTGATAGCACTGTTTTTGGGGAATCTGAGAATGGATATTTTGCATTGCACTGAAGCCTGTGGTGAAAAAGGAAATATCCTCAGATAAAAACTTGAAAGAAGTTTTCTGAGAAACTGCTTTGTAATTTGTGAATTCATCTCACAGAGTTAAACAATTCTTTTCTTGGAGCAATTTGCTAACACTGTTGTCAAGGAATCTGTAATAGGATATTTGGGAGTGCATTGAAACCTATGTTGACAAAGGAAATAACCTCAGACATAAACCAAAAAACGTTTTCTGAGAAACTGCTTTGTTATGTGTGAATTCATCTCACAGATTTACACGTTTCTTTTCATGGAGCAGTTTGCTAACACTGTTTTCATGAAATCTGCCAGGGGATATTTGCGAGTGTATTGAGGCCTATAGTGAAAACAGAAATATCCTCATAAAAAGACTGGAAAGAAGCTTTCTGAGAAACTGTTTTTGATTTGTTAATTCATATCTCAGAGTTACATTATTCCTTTCACGGAGCACTTTGGTTGCACTGTTTTTGGGGAATCTGAGAAGGGATATATTGGATTGCATTGAAGCCTATATTGATGAAGGAAATACACCTTTCTTTTCATGGAGCAGCTTCCTAACACCTGCTTAAAGGACGGTATTGGGTATTTTGGAGTGCCTTGAGGCCGATGGTGAAAAAGGAAATATCCCCAGATAAAAACTATAAAGCAACTTTCTAAGAAACTTCTTTTTGACGTGTGAATTCATCTCACAGAGGTATACCTCTCTTTTCATTGAGAAGAGTGTTAACACCTTTCTTTGTGGAACCTGCAATTTGATATTTGGGAGCAATTTGAGGAATATGGTGAAAAAGGAAATATTCTCAGTTAAAAACTGGAAAGAAGATTTCTGATGAACAGCTTTGTGGTGTGCGAATTCATCTCACAGATTTACACCATTCTATTTATGGAGCAGATTGGTAGCACTGTTTTTGGGGAATCTGAGAAGGGATGTTTTGGATTGCATTGAGGCCTATGGTGAAAAAGCATGTATCCTCAGATAAAAACTAGAAAGAAGATTTCTGCGAAACTGCTTTGTGATGTGTAAATTCATCTCACAGAGTTACACTGTTCTTTTCATTGAGTAATTTGCTAACAGTGTTTTCTTGTAATCTGCAATGGGATATTTCAGAGTGCATTGAAGCTTATGGTGACAAAGGAAATATCCTCATAGAAAAACCAGAAAGATGTATCTGAGAAACAGTTTTGTGACGTGTTAATTCATCTAACAGAGTTACACCATGCTTTTCATTTAGCAGTTTGGTAGCACTGTTTTTGGTTAATCTGATAGGGGATATTTGGATCACATTAAAGCCTATGGTGACAAAGTAAATATCCTCAGATAAAAACTAGAAAGAAACTTTTAGAGACGTCTTTGTAATGTGCAAATTCATCTCACAGAGTTACACTGTTCTGTTCATTAAGCAGTTTGCTAACACTTTTTGTTGTAATCTGCAATGGGATATTTCAGAATGCATTGGAGTTTATGGTGACAAAGGATATATCCTCAGACAAAAACTAGAAAGAAGCTTTCTGAGAAACTACTTTGTGATTCGTGAATTCATCTCATTGATTTACACAAAACTTTTCATGGAGCAGTTTGGTAGCACTGTTTTTGGGGAATTTGAGAAGGGATATTTTGGATCGCATTGCAGCCTATGGTGACAAAGGGAATATCATCAGATAAAAACTAGAAAGAGGCTTTCTTAGAAAGCTTTTGTGATTTCTGAATTCATATCACAGAGCTACACCTTTCTTTTCATGGGGCAGTTTTCTGACACTGTTTTCGTGGAATCTGCAAAGTGATATTTCAGAGCCCATTGAGGCTTATATTGAAAAAGTAAATATCCTGAGATAGAAACTTGAAGGAGGCTTTATGAGAAACTGGTTTCTGATGTGTGAATTTATCCCACAGAGTCACACTGTCCTATTCATAGTCCAGTTTGTAACAGTGATTTCTTTTAATCTGCAATATAATATTTTGGAGCACTTTGAGGCTTATTGTGACAAAGGAAATATTCTCATATAAAAACTACAAAGATGTCATCTGAGAAACAGCTTTGAGATGTGTTAATTCATCTTACAGAGTTACACTGTTGTTTTCATGGAGCAGTTGGTAGCACTGTTATTAGGTAATTTTAGAAGGGATATTTTGGATCTCATTGAAGCCTACAGTCACTAAGGAAATATCCTCAGATAAAAACTAGAAAGAAGCTTTCTGAGAAAGTCCTTTGTGATGTGTGAATTCATCTCACAGAGTTACGTCTTTCTTTTCATAGAGAAGTCTGCTAACACTGTTTTTGTGGAATCTGAAAATGGATATTTGGGAGGGCCCTGAGGCCTATAGTGAAAAAAAGTATATGCAGATAAATACTAGAAAGAAGTTTTCGGAGAAACTGGTTTGTGATGTGTGAATTCATCTCACAGACGTACACTGTTCCTCTCATTAAGCAGTTTGTTAATACTACTTTCTTGGGATCTGCAATGGGATATTTTGGAGTGTGTTGAAGCTTACCTTGACAAAGGAAATATCCTCATGTAAAACCTAGAAAGAAGCTTTCTGAGAAACCACTTTGAGATAGATTAATTCATCTAACAGAGTTACACTGTTCTTTTCATTGGGCAGTTTGCTAAACTGTTTTCTTCGAATCTGAAATCTGATATTTCAGAGTGCATTTAAACTTATGGCAACAAAGGAAATATCCTCATATAAAAGCTAAAAGAAGCTTTCTGAGAAACCACGTAGTGATGTCCTAGTTCCATACACATAGTTACAGGATTCTTTTCATGGTTCAGTTTGTTAGCACTGTTTTTGGGGAACCTGAGAAAAGATATTTTGGATCACACAGAAGCCCATGGTGACAAAGATAATATCATCAGATAAAAACTAGAAAGAATCTTTCTTAGAAATTTTTTGTGATGTGTGAATTCCTCTCACAGAGCTACACTTTTCTTTTCATGGAACAGTTTTCTGACACTGTTTTCATGGAATCTGCAAAGAGATATTTCGGAGCTCATTGAGGTCTATAGTGAAAAAGTAAATATCCTGAGATAGAAACTAGAAGCAGGCTTTCTGAGAAACTGCTTTGTGATGTGTGAATTCATGTCACAGAGTTACACCATTCTTTTCATTGAGCAGTTTCACAACATTGTTTTCATGGAATCTGCTGTAGGACATTTGGGAATGCATTGAAGCCTATGGTGACAAACAGAATATAATCAGATAAAAAACAAATAGACGCTTCCTGAGAGACTGTTTTGAAAGGTGTAAATTCATCTCACAGAGTTACACTGTTCCTTTCATTGAGGAATTTGCTAAGACTGTTTCCTTGGAATCTGCAATCTGATATTTTGGAGTGCATTGAAGATTATGGTGACAAAGAAAATATCCTCATATGAAAACTAGAAAGAACCTTTCTGAGAAACTTCTTTGCATTGTGTTAATTCATCTCACAGAGATACACGATTCATTTCATTGATAACTTTGGTAGCAATGCTTTTGTGATGTCTGAGAAGGGATATTTGGGAGTGCATGGAAGCTGATGGAGAAAAGGAAATATCTCAAAATAAAAACTAGAAAGCTTTCTGTGAGATTTCTTTGTGATGGGTGAATTCATCACACAGTGTTATACCTTTATTTTCTTTGAGCTGTTTGGTAGCACTGTTTTTATGGAATCTGCAAAGGGATATTCCTGACCTCCTGGGGGCCTATGGTGAAAAAGTAAATAACTTCAGATAAAAACTGGAGAGAAGCTTTTTGAGAAATGGTTTTGTGATGTGTGTATTCATCTCATAGAGTTTAAACTTATTGTTGGTTGAGCAGTCCGTCATCTCTGTGTGGTACCAGAGAAGAGTTATTTAGGAGCACATCAAAGCCTATGGTGACCAAGGAAATATAATCAGACAAAAAACAAAAACACTTTCTGAGAAACTGCTTTGTGATGTGTGAATTCATCTCACAGAGACACACTTTTCTTTTCATGGAGCAGTTTGCTAATACTGTCTTTGTGGAATCTGCAGAGGGATATTCAAGAGCTCATTGAGGCCTATGGTGAAAAAGGAAATATACTCAAAAAAAAAAAAACTAGAAAGAAGCTTTCTGAGAAACTGCTTTGTGATTTGTGAATTCATCTCACAGTTTTACATGATTCCTTTCATGGAGCAGTTTGGTAGCACTGTTTTTGGGGAATTTGAGAAGGAATATTTTGGGTTGTATTGAAGCCTATGGTGACAAAGGAAATATACTTAGATAAAAACTAGAGAAAACTTTCTGAGAAACTGCTTTCTGAAGCATTAACTCATCTCACAGAGTTACACAATTCTTTTTATAGATCGGTTTGGTAGGATTCTTTTTGGACAATCTGAGAAGGGATAGATAATTTGGATCTCATTAAAGCCTATGGTGACGAAGGAAATATCCTCAGATAAAAACAGGAAAGAAGCTTTATGAGAAAATTCTTTGCGACGTAGGAATTCATCTCACAGAGTTACATCTTTCTTTTCATGGAGCAGTTTGTTAACACTGTTTTTGTGGAATCTGCAAAGGGATATTTGGGAGCGAGTTCAGGCTGATCGTAAAATAGGAAATATCCTTAGACAAAAACCAAAAAGAAGCTTAATGAGAAACCTCTTTGTGATGTGTGAATTCATCTCACAGAGTTACACAGTAATTTTCATTAAGCAGTTTGCTACCCCTGTTTCTTGCGATCTGCAATCTGATATTTTGCAGCTCATTGAAGCTTAGGGTGACAAAGGAAATATCCTTATATAAAAACTAGAAAGAAGCTTTCTGAGAAACAGTTTTGTGATGTGTTAATTCATATCACAGAGTTACAGGATTCTTTCCATGAATCAGTTTGGTAGCACGTTTTTGGGGAATCTGCGAAGGGATATTTTTGATTGCTTTGATGAACATGATGACAAACAAAATATTCTCAGATAAGAACTAGAAGGAAACTTTCTGACAAAATTCTTTGTGATGTATGAATTAATCCCACAGAGTTACAGCTTTATTTTGATGGAGCAGTTTGCTAATACTTTTTTCTTGGAATCTGCAAAGGGATAATGGGAGCACATTGAGGCCTATAGTGGAAAAAAATATATACTCATATGAAAATTAGAAAGTAGCTTTCTGAGAAACTGCTTTATAATGTGTGAATTCATCTCACAGAGTTACACCTATCTTTTCATGGAGCAGTTTGCAAATCCTGTTTTTGTGGAATCTGCAAAGTGATATATGGGAGCACATTGAGGCCTATGGTGAAAAAGGAAATATCCTCAGATAAAAACTATAAATTAGATTTCTGAGAAACTGCTTTTGGATGTGTGAATTCAGCTCACAGAGAAACACTGTTGTTTTCATTGGCAAGATTGATAACACTGTTTTCATTGGAATCTGCAATAGGATATTTTGGAGCGCTTTCAAGAATATGGTGACAAAGGAAACCAGAAAGAAACTTTCTGAGAAACTGTTCTCTGAAATGTGCATTCACCTTACAGAGCTGCATCATTCTTTTCATGGAGCAGTTTGATAACACTGTTTTTGTGGAATCTGCAAAGGGATATTCACGAGCGCATTGAGGCCTATGGTGGAAAAGGAACTATCCTCAGACAAAAACTAGAAAGAAGCTTTTTGAGGAACCGCTTTGTGATGTGTTAATTCAGCTCACCGAGTTACACGATTCTTTACATGGATTCGTTTGATAGCACAATTTTTGGGGAATCTGAGAAGGAATATTTTGAATCACATTTAAACCTAAGATGACAAAAGAAATATCCAGGTAAGAACTAGAAAGAAGGTTTCTGGAAAGTCCTTTCTGATGTGTGAATTCATCTCACAGAGTTATACCATTCTTTTCATGGAGCGGTTTGCTAACACTGTTTTTGTGGAATCTGCAAAGGGATATTTGGGATCACATTGAGGACTACAGTGAAAAAAATATATCCTCAGATAAAAACTAAAAAGAAGCGTTCTGAGAAACTGCTTTGTGATGTGTGAATTCATCTCACAGAGATACATCATTCTTTTCATTGAGTAGTTTGATAACACTGTTTTCGTGGAATCTGCAATGGGATATTTGGCAGCGAATTGAAGCCAATGATAACAAAGGAAATATCCAGAGATAAAAAACAAAAAGAAGCTTTCTGAAAAACTGCTTTCTGATGTGTGAATTCATCTCACAGAGTTACATTGTTCTTTTCATTGAGAAGTTTGCTTACGCTGTTTTATCAGAATCTGCAATGGGATATTTCAGAGCGCATTGAAGCTTATGGTGACAAAGGAAATATTCTCAGACGTAAACTAGAAAGAACCTTTCTGAGAAACTGCTTTGTGATTTATGAATTCATCTCACAGAGCTACATAATTCTTTTCGTGATCAGTCTGTTAGGAATTTTTTTGGGGAATCTGAGAAAGAATATTTGGATCACATTGAAGCCTATAGTAACAAAGGGTATATAATCATATAAATACTGGAAAGAAGCTTTATGAAAAACTACTTTTTGATGTGTTAATTCATCTTACTGAGTTACACCTGTATTTTCACAGAGTAGATTGCTAACACTGTTTTTGTGGAATCTGCACAGGGATATTGGGGAGCACATTGACCATATAGTAATAAAGGAAATATCCTGAGATAAAAACTAGAAGAAAGCATTCTGAGAAACTGTTTGTGATGCGTGATTTCATCTCACAGATATACAACATTCTTTTCATTAAGCAGTTTGATAACACTGTTTTTGTGGAATCTGCAATAGGGTATTTGGGAGCACTTTGGAGCCTATGGTGATAAAGAAAATATCTGCAGATAAAAACCATAAAGAAGCCTTCTGAGAAACTTCCTTATGTTGTGTGAATTCATTTCACGGATATACACTGTTGTTCTCATGGAGCAGTTTGGTAGCATTGTTTTGGGGGAATCTTAGAAGGGATATTTAGGATCACATTGAAGCCTATTGTGGCAAAGGAAATATCCTGAGATTAAAACTAGAGAGAAACTTTCTGAGAAACTGCTTTGTGATGTATGAATTTATCTCACAGTGTTACACCTTTCTTTTCAGGGAGCAGTTTGCTAACAGTTTTCGTGGAATATGCAAAGGGATATATGGGAGTGCACTGAGTTCTCTGGTGAAAATGAAAATATCCCCAGATAAAAACCAGAAATAATCTTTCAGACAAAGTTCTTTGTGATGTGTGAATTCATCTCACAGAGTTATGCCTTACTTTGATGGAGCAGTTTGCTAACACTGTTTTCGTGGAATCTGCAAAGGGATATTTCAGAGTGCATTGAGGTCTATGTTGATAAAGGAAATATTCTCATATAAAAACTAGAAAGAAGCTTTCTGTGAAACTGCTTTTGGATGTGTTAAATCATCTCACAGAGTTAATTGATTCTTTTCATGGATCAGTTTGCTAGCACTGTTTTTGGAGAATCTGAGAAGGGATATTTTGGATGGCATTGAAACCTGTGGTTACTTAGGAAATATACTTAGATAAAAAGTAACAAGAAGCTTTCTGAGAAAGTTCTTTGTATTGTGTGAATTCATCTCACAGAGTTACAACTTAGTTTTCATGGAGCAGTTTGTTAACACAGTTTTCGTGGAATCTGCAAAGAGATATTTGGGAGTGCATTGAGGCCTGTAGTGAAAAAGGAAACATCCTCATAGGAAAACCAAAAAGAAGCTTTCTGAGAAACTGCTTTGTGATGTGTGAATTCACCTCACAGAGTTACACCATACTTTTCATTGAGCAGTTTGATAACACTGTTTTCGTGGTATCTGCAACAGGATATTTGGGAGCGCTTTGAAGCCTATGGTGACAAAGAAAATATCCTCAGAGAAACACCAAGAGGAAGCTTTCTGAGAAACTAACTGCTTTGTGATGTGAGAATTCAATTCACATAGATATGCTGTTCTTCTCATGGAGCAGTTTGTTAACACTGTTTTCTTGGAATCTGCAACATCACAAAGCGTTTTCTCAGATAAAAACTGGAGAGCAGCCTTCTCAGAAACTGCTTTGTGGTGTGTGAATTATTCTCACTGAGTTACACCATTACTTTCATTGAGAAGTTTGCTATCACTGTTTTCACAGACTCTGCAATGAGATATATGGGAGTGCAGTGAGACCTGAAATATCCTCAGATAAAGACAAGAAAAAAGCTTTCTGAGAAACTGCTTTGTGGTGTGTGAATTTATCTCACATTGTTACACCACTCTTTCATGGAGCCATTTGCTAACACCGTTTTTGTGGAATCTGAGAAATGACATTTTTTTATCACTTTGAAGCCTGTGGTGACAAAGGAAAGATCTTCAGAATAAACCAGAAAGAAGATTTCTGAGAAACTGCTTTGTGATATGTGATTTCATCTCACAGAGTTACATCACTCTTTCAAGGAGGAGTTTGCTAGCACTGTTTTTGTGGAATCTGAGAAGGAATATTTTGTATCGCTTTGAAGCCTATTGTGAGAAAAGAAATAACCTAAGATTAAAACTGTAGAGAAGCCTTCTCAGAAACTGCTTTGTGATGTGTGAATTCATCTCACAGTGTTACACCACTGCTTTCATTGAAAAGTTTGCTATCACTGTTTTCACAGAATCTGCAATGAGATATTAGGGAGTGCATTAAGACCTGAAATATCCTCAGATAAAAAGAAGAAAGAAACTTTCTGAGAAATTACTTTGTGATGAGTGAATTGATCTCCCAGAGTTACACCATTATTTCATGGAGCTGTTTGAGAGCACTGTTTTTGTGGAATCTGAGAAGTGATAATTTGGATTGCTATGAAGACTATACGGAAAGGGAAATATTCTTAGATGAAAACCAGAAAGAAGATTTCTGAGAAACTGTTTTGTGATGTGTGAATTCATCTCACAGAGTTACACCACTCTTTCTTGGTGCCATTTGCTAGCACTGTTTTTGTGGAATCTGAGAACTGATATTGTGGATTGCTTTGAAGCCTATGTTGAAAAAAGAAACATCCTCAGATAAAAACTGGAGAGATACCTTCTCAGAACTGCTTTGTGGCGTGTGAATTCACTTCACAGATTTACACCGTTGCTTTCATTGAGAAGTTCGCTATCACTGTTTTCACAGAATCTGCAATGAGATACACGGGAGTGCATTGAGACCTGAAATATCCTCAGATAAAAACTAGAAAGAAGTTTTCTGAGAAATTGCTTTGTGATATGTGAATTCACCTCACAGTGTTACACCACTCTTTCTTGGAGCTCTTTGTGAGCACTCTGTTTGTGGAATCTGAGAAGTGATATTTTGGATTGCTATAAAGACTATACGGACAAAGGAAATAATATCAGATAAAAACCAGAAAGAATCTTTCTGAGAAAGTGATTTGTGATGTGTGAATTCATCTCACAGAGTTATACCACTCTTTCTTGGTGTCGTTTGCTAGCACTACTTTTGTGGAATCTGAGAACTGATATTTTGAATTGCTTTGAAGACTACAGGAACAAAGGAAATCTGCAATGAGACACACGGGGGCGCTTTGAGACCTGAAATATCCTCAGATAAAACAAGAAAGAAGCTTTCTGAGAAACTACTTTCTGATGTGTGAATTCATCTCACATTGTTACACCACTCTTTCATGAGCCGTTTGCTAGCACCGTATTTGTGGAATCTCAGAAGTGATATATTTTATCTCTTTGAAGCCTATGGTGACAAGGAATGATCCTCAGAATAAAACAGAAAGAAACTTTCTGACAAACTGCTTTGTGATGTGTGAATTCATCTCACACAGTTGCACCATTCTTTCATGCAGCCATTTGCTGGCACTGTTTCTTTGAAATATGAGAAGTGATATTTTGGATCGCTGTGAAGACTATATGGATAAAGGAATATCCTCAGATAAAACCCAGAAAGAACCTTTGTGAGAAACTGCTTTGTGATGTGTGAATTCATCTCATAGAGTTACACCACACTTCATGGAGCCACTTGCTACCACTGTTTTTCTGGAACCCGAGAACTGATATTTTGAATCGCTTTGAAGACTATATGGACAAAGAAAATATCCTCAGATAAAAACCAGAATGAAGCTTTTTGAGAAACTGCTTTGTGATGGGTCAATTCAATTCACAGGGTTACACCACTCATTCATGGAGGAGATTGCTAGCACTGATTTTGTGGAATCTCAGAGGCAATATTTTGGATATCATTGAATCCCATGGTGAAAAATGAAATAACCTCAGATAAAAACTAGAGAGAAGCCTTCTCAGAAACTGCTTTGTTGTGGGTGAAATCAGCTCACAGAGTTACACTATTACTTTCATTGAGAAGTTTGCTAACAGTGTTTTCGCAGAATCTGCAATGAGACATAGGGGGGGTGCTTTGAGACCTGAAATATCCTCAGATAAAAACCAGAAAGAAGCTTTCTGAAAAACTGCTTTGTGATGTGTGAATTCATCTCACAGAGTTACACCACTGTTTCTCGCAGCCGTTTGCTAGCAGAGGTTTTGTGGAATCTGAGAACTGATATTTCGGATCACTTCAAGACTAAAGGGACAAAGGAAATATCCTCAGATAAAAAGCAGAATTAAGCTTTCTGAAAAACTGCGTTGTGATGTGTGAATTCATTTCACAGAGTTGCACCACTGTTTCATGGAGGAGTTGCTAACACTGTTTTTGTGGAATCTCAGAAGTGATATATTTTATCTCTTTGAAGCCTATGGTGACAAAGAAAATATCCTCAGATAAAAACTGGAGAGAAGCCCTCTCAGAAACTGTTTTTTTGTGGATGAATTCAGCTCACAGAGTTACACCATTACTTTCATTGAGAAGCTTGCTAACAGTGTTTTTGCAGAATCTGCAATGAGACAAAGGGGGGGTGGTTTGAGACCTGAAATATCCTCAGATAAAACCAGAAGGAAGCTTTCTGAGAAACTACTTTGTGATGTGTGAATTCATCTCACAGAGTTACACCACTATTTCGTGGAGCCATTCACTAGTATGGTATTTGTGGAATCTCAGAAGTGATATTTTGGATCTCTATGAAGATTATATGGACAAAGGAAATATCCTCAGATAAAAATCAGAATGAAGTTTTCTGAGAAACTGCTTTGCAATGTGTGAATTTATCTCACAGAAATAAACCACTCTTTCATGGAGGAGTTTACTAGCCCTGTTTTTTCTGGAATCTGAGAATTAATATTTTGGATGTCTTAGAAGCCTATGGTGACAAACGAAATATCCTCATGTAAGAACCAGAAAGAAGCTTTCTGATGTGTGAATTAATCTCACATTGTTACACCATCCCTTCATGGAGCCGTTTGCTAGCACTGTTTTTGTGGAATATGAGAAGTGATAGTTTGGATAGCTATAAAGACTATACAGACAAAATAAATATCCTCAGATAAAAACCAGAAGGAAGCTTTCTGAGAAACTGCTTTGTGATGTGTGAATTCATCTCACAGAGTTACACCTTTCTCTTCATGAAGCAGTTTGCTAACACAGTTTGGTGGAATCTGCAAATTGATATTTGGGAGCACATTGAGGCCTATGGTGAAAAAGGATATATCCTCAGATGAAAACTAGGAAGAATCTTTCTGACAAACTGCATTGTGATGTGTGAACACATCTAACAGTGTTACACTTTTCATTGAGCAGTTTGCTAACACTACTTTCCTGGAATCTGCAATGGAATATTTCTTAGCACAATGAAGATTATGGTGACAAGGAAATAGCATCAGATAAAATCTAGAAAGAAGTTTTCTGAGAAACTTCTTTGTGATGAGTTCATTCATCTAACAGAGTTACACTGTTCTTTTCATTGAGCAGACTGCTAACATTGTTTTACTGGAATCTGCGTTAGGATATTTGGGAGCTCATTGAAGCCTAGGGGAAAAGGGAAACGTCCTCAGATAAAAACCAAAAAGAAGCTTTCTGAGAAACTGCTTTGTGATGTGTGATTCATCTCACAGAGATACATGACTCTTTTCATGGATCACTTCGTTAGCACTCTTTTAGGGGAATCCGAGAAGGAATACTTTGGATAGCATTGAAGCCTATGGTGACAAGGACATATCTTCAGATAAAAACTGGAAAGAAACTTCCTGAGAAAGTTCTTTCTGATGTGTGAATTATTCTCAGAGTTACACCGTTATTTTCATACAGTAGTTTGCTAACACTGTTTTCATGGAAAATGCAAGAGGATGTTTGGGAGCACATTGAAGCCTATGGTGACAAAGAAAATATCCTCAGATAAAAACCGAAAAGAAGCCTTCTGAGAAACTGCTTTGTGATGTGTAAATACATTTCAGAGAGTTACAATGTTATTTTCATTGAGCAGTCTGCTAACACTGTTTTCTTGGAATCTGCAACATCACAAAGCGTTTTCTCAGATAAAAACTGGAGAGCAGCCTTCTCAGAAACTGCTTTGTGGTGTGTGAATTATTCTCACTGAGTTACACCATTACTTTCATTGAGAAGTTTGCTATCACTGTTTTCACAGACTCTGCAATGAGATATATGGGAGTGCAGTGAGACCTGAAATATCCTCAGATAAAGACAAGAAAAAAGCTTTCTGAGAAACTGCTTTGTGGTGTGTGAATTTATCTCACATTGTTACACCACTCTTTCATGGAGCCATTTGCTAACACCGTTTTTGTGGAATCTGAGAAATGACATTTTTTTATCACTTTGAAGCCTGTGGTGACAAAGGAAAGATCTTCAGAATAAACCAGAAAGAAGATTTCTGAGAAACTGCTTTGTGATATGTGATTTCATCTCACAGAGTTACATCACTCTTTCAAGGAGGAGTTTGCTAGCACTGTTTTTGTGGAATCTGAGAAGGAATATTTTGTATCGCTTTGAAGCCTATTGTGAGAAAAGAAATAACCTAAGATTAAAACTGTAGAGAAGCCTTCTCAGAAACTGCTTTGTGATGTGTGAATTCATCTCACAGTGTTACACCACTGCTTTCATTGAAAAGTTTGCTATCACTGTTTTCACAGAATCTGCAATGAGATATTAGGGAGTGCATTAAGACCTGAAATATCCTCAGATAAAAAGAAGAAAGAAACTTTCTGAGAAATTACTTTGTGATGAGTGAATTGATCTCCCAGAGTTACACCATTATTCATGGAGCTGTTTGAGAGCACTGTTTTTGTGGAATCTGAGAAGTGATAATTTGGATTGCTATGAAGACTATACGGAAAGGGAAATATTCTTAGATGAAAACCAGAAAGAAGATTTCTGAGAAACTGTTTTGTGATGTGTGAATTCATCTCACAGAGTTACACCACTCTTTCTTGGTGCCATTTGCTAGCACTGTTTTTGTGGAATCTGAGAACTGATATTGTGGATTGCTTTGAAGCCTATGTTGAAAAAAGAAACATCCTCAGATAAAAACTGGAGAGATACCTTCTCAGAAACTGCTTTGTGGCGTGTGAATTCACTTCACAGATTTACACCGTTGCTTTCATTGAGAAGTTCGCTATCACTGTTTTCACAGAATCTGCAATGAGATACACGGGAGTGCATTGAGACCTGAAATATCCTCAGATAAAAACTAGAAAGAAGTTTTCTGAGAAATTGCTTTGTGATATGTGAATTCACCTCACAGTGTTACACCACTCTTTCTTGGAGCTCTTTGTGAGCACTCTGTTTGTGGAATCTGAGAAGTGATATTTTGGATTGCTATAAAGACTATACGGACAAAGGAAATAATATCAGATAAAAACCAGAAAGAATCTTTCTGAGAAAGTGATTTGTGATGTGTGAATTCATCTCACAGAGTTATACCACTCTTTCTTGGTGTCGTTTGCTAGCACTACTTTTGTGGAATCTGAGAACTGATATTTTGAATTGCTTTGAAGACTACAGGAACAAAGGAAATCTGCAATGAGACACACGGGGGCGCTTTGAGACCTGAAATATCCTCAGATAAAACAAGAAAGAAGCTTTCTGAGAAACTACTTTCTGATGTGTGAATTCATCTCACATTGTTACACCACTCTTTCATGGAGCCGTTTGCTAGCACCGTATTTGTGGAATCTCAGAAGTGATATATTTTATCTCTTTGAAGCCTATGGTGACAAAGGAATGATCCTCAGAATAAAACAGAAAGAAACTTTCTGACAAACTGCTTTGTGATGTGTGAATTCATCTCACACAGTTGCACCATTCTTTCATGCAGCCATTTGCTGGCACTGTTTCTTTGAAATATGAGAAGTGATATTTTGGATCGCTGTGAAGACTATATGGATAAAGGAAATATCCTCAGATAAAACCCAGAAAGAACCTTTGTGAGAAACTGCTTTGTGATGTGTGAATTCATCTCATAGAGTTACACCACACTTCATGGAGCCACTTGCTACCACTGTTTTTCTGGAACCCGAGAACTGATATTTTGAATCGCTTTGAAGACTATATGGACAAAGGAAATATCCTCAGATAAAAACCAGAATGAAGCTTTTTGAGAAACTGCTTTGTGATGGGTCAATTCAATTCACAGGGTTACACCACTCATTCATGGAGGAGATTGCTAGCACTGATTTTGTGGAATCTCAGAGGCAATATTTTGGATATCATTGAATCCCATGGTGAAAAATGAAATAACCTCAGATAAAAACTAGAGAGAAGCCTTCTCAGAAACCGCTTTGTTGTGGGTGAAATCAGCTCACAGAGTTACCCTATTACTTTCATTGAGAAGTTTGCTAACAGTGTTTTCGCAGAATCTGCAATGAGACAAATGGGGGGTTCTTTGAGACCTGAAATATCCTCAGATAAAAACCAGAAAGAAGCTTTCTGAAAAACTGCTTTGTGATGTGTGAATTCATCTCACAGAGTTACACCACTGTTTCTCGCAGCCGTTTGCTAGCAGAGGTTTTGTGGAATCTGAGAACTGATATTTCGGATCACTTTCAAGACTAAAGGGACAAAGGAAATATCCTCAGATAAAAAGCAGAATTAAGCTTTCTGAAAAACTGCGTTGTGATGTGTGAATTCATTTCACAGAGTTGCACCACTGTTTCATGGAGGAGTTTGCTAACACTGTTTTTGTGGAATCTCAGAAGTGATATTTTGGATATTGTTGAATCCCATGGTGAAAAATGAAATATCCTCAGATAAAAACTGGAGAGAAGCCCTCTCAGAAACTGTTTTTTTGTGGATGAATTCAGCTCACAGAGTTACACCATTACTTTCATTGAGAAGCTTGCTAACAGTGTTTTTGCAGAATCTGCAATGAGACAAAGGGGGGTGCTTTGAGACCTGAAATATCCTCAGATAAAACCAGAAGGAAGCTTTCTGAGAAACTACTTTGTGATGTGTGAATTCACCTCACAGAGTTACACCACTATTTCGTGGAGCCATTCACTAGTATGGTATTTGTGGAATATCAGAAGTGATATTTTGGATCTCTATGAAGATTATATGGACAAAGGAAATATCCTCAGATAAAAATCAGAATGAAGTTTTCTGAGAAACTGCTTTGCAATGTGTGAATTTATCTCAAAGAATTAAACCACTCTTTCATGGAGGAGTTTGCTAGCACTGTTTTTTTGGAATCTGAGAATTAATATTTTGGATGTCTTAGAAGCCTATGGTGACAAACGAAATATCCTCATGTAAGAACCAGAAAGAAGCTTTCTGAGAAACTGCTTTGTGATGTGTGAATTAATCTTACATTGTTACACCATTCCTTCATGGAGCCGTTTGCTAGCACTGTTTTTGTGGAATATGAGAAGTGATAGTTTGGATAGCTATAAAGACTATATGGACAAAAAAGATCCTCAGATAAAAACCAGAAGGAAGCTTTCTGAGAAACTGCTTTGTGATGTGTGAATTCATCTCACAGAGTTACACCTTTCTCTTCATGAAGCAGTTTGCTAACACAGTTTTGGTGGAATCTGCAAATTGATATTTGGGAGCACATTGAGGCCTATGGTGAAAAAGGATATATCCTCAGATGAAAACTAGGAAGAATCTTTCTGACAAACTGCATTGTGATGTGTGAACACATCTAACAGTGTTACACTTTTCATTGAGCAGTTTGCTAACACTACTTTCCTGGAATCTGCAATGGAATATTTCTTAGCACAATGAAGATTATGGTGACAAGGAAATAGCATCAGATAAAATCTAGAAAGAAGTTTTCTGAGAAACTTCTTTGTGATGAGTTCATTCATCTAACAGAGTTACACTGTTCTTTTCATTGAGCAGACTGCTAACATTGTTTTACTGGAATCTGCGTTAGGATATTGGGAGCTCATTGAAGCCTAGGGGAAAAGGGAAACGTCCTCAGATAAAAACCAAAAAGAAGCTTTCTGAGAAACTGCTTTGTATGTGTGAATTCATCTCACAGAGATACATGACTCTTTTCATGGATCACTTCGTTAGCACTCTTTTAGGGGAATCCGAGAAGGAATACTTTGGATAGCATTGAAGCCTATGGTGACAAGGACATATCTTCAGATAAAAACTGGAAAGAAACTTCCTGAGAAAGTTCTTTCTGATGTGTGAATTATTCTCAGAGTTACACCGTTATTTTCATACAGTAGTTTGCTAACACTGTTTTCATGGAAAATGCAAGAGGATGTTTGGGAGCACATTGAAGCCTATGGTAACAAAGAAAATATCCTCAGATAAAAACCAAAAAGAAGCCTTCTGAGAAACTGCTTTGTGATGTATAAATACATCTCAGAGAGTTACAATGTTATTTTCATTGAGCAGTCTGCTAACACTGTTTTCTTGGAATCTAAAAATGGATACTTCCCAGAGCTTTGAAGCTTATGGTGAGAAAGGAAATATCCTCAGAGAAAAACTGGAAAGAAAGATTCTGAGAAACTGTTCTCTGATGTGTGAATTCATCTCACAGAGTTACACTTTTATTTCATGGAACAGTCTGTACTACTGTTTTTGTGGAATCTGAGAAGGGATATTTTGGATCGCATTGAAGCCTACACTGACAAAGCAACTATCCTCAAACAAAAACTAGAAGGAAGCTTTCTGAGAAACTTATTTGTGATGTGTGAATTTATTTCACAGAGTTACACATTTCTCTTCATGAAGCAGTTTGCTAACACTGTTTTCGTGTAATCTGCAAAGTGATATTTGGGAGCACATTGAGGCCTGTAGTGCAAATGGAAACATCGTCAGATAAAAGCTAGAAAGAAGCTTTCTGAGAAACTGAATTGTGATATGTGAATGCATCTCACAGAGTTACACTTTTCATTTCGTTGAGCAGGTTGCTAACACTGTTTACATCCTATCTGCAGTGGGATATTTCTTAGCACAATGAAGCTTATGGTGACAAAGGAAATATCATCAGAGAAAACCTAGAAAGATGCTTTCTGAGAAACTGCTTTGTGATAGGTGAATTCATCTTGCACAGTTACATCGTTCTTTTCATTGAGCAGTCTGCTAATACTGTTTTCCTGGAATCTGCATTAGGATAGTTGGGAGTGCATTGAAGCCTCTGGGGATAAAAATAATCCTCAGATAAAAACCAAAAAGAAGCTTTCTGAGAAACCTTCTTACCACCGAATTGCATGATTCTTTTCATGGATCTCTTTGATATCACTCTTTTTGGGGAATCTGAGATGGGATATTTTGGATAGCATTGAATCCTATGATGACAAGTACATTATCTTCAGATAAAAACTGGAAAGAAGCTTTCAGAGAAAGTTCTTTGTGATATGTGTATTCATATCACAGAGTTACACCATTCTTTTCATACAGCAGTTTGCTATCACTGTTTTCGTGGAAAATGCAATAGGATGTTTGGGAGTGCTTTGAAGCCTATGGTGACAAAGGAAATATCCTCAGATAAAACCAAAAGGAAGCCTTCTGATATACTCCTTTGTGATGTGTGAATACGTCTCACAGAGTTACAATGTTATTTTCATTGAGCAGTCTGCTAACACTGTTTTCTTGGAATCCATAAAGTGATATTTCACAGCGCATTCAAGCTTATGGTGACAAAGGTTATATACTCAGACAATAACTAGAAAGAAGCTTTCTGAGAAACTGCTTTCTGATGTGTGAATTCATCTCACAGAGTTACACGTACCTTTCATGGCGCAGTCAGCTACCACTCTTTTAGGGGAATCTGAGAAGGGATATTTTGGATCGCATTGAAGCCTATGACAAAAGAAATATCCTCAAATAAAAACTAGAAAGAAGCTTTCTGAGAAACTTCTTTGTTATGTGTGAATTCACCTCACAGTGTTACACCTTTCTCTTCGTGAAGCAGTTTGCTCACACTGTTTTCGTGGAATCTGCAAAGTGATATTTCAGAGCTCATTGAGGCCTATGGTGATAAAGGAAGAATCCTCAGCTAATAGCTAGAAAGGAGCTTTCTGAGTAACTGCACTGTGATGTGTGAATGCATCTCAGAGAGTTACACTTTTCATTGAGCAGATTGCTAACACAGTTTTCTTGGAATCTGCAATGGCACATTTGTTAGCACAATGAAGCTTATGGTGCAAAGAAAATATGCTTAGCTAAAAACTAGAAATAAGCTTTCCGAGAAACTGGTTTGTGATGTATTAATTCATCTCACAGACTTACACCGTTTTTTTCACTGAGCAGTCTGCTAACACTGTTTTCGTGGAATCTGTGTCAGGATATTTGGGAATGCATTTGAAGCCTATGGGGACAAAAGAAATATCCCAGATAAAAACCAAAAAGAAGCTTTCTGAGAGACTGCTTTGGATGTGTGAATTCATCTCACAGAGTTACACTTTTCTTTTCATGGATCACCTTGTTAGCACTCCTTTCGTGGAACCTACAAAGGGACTTTTTGGAGCACTTTGAAGCCTATAGTGAAAAAGGAAAGTGCCTCAGATAAAAACTAGAAAGAAGCTTTCTGAGAAACAGCTTTGTGATGTATCAATTCTTCACATAGAGTTACACCGTTCTTTTCATACAGCAGTTTCCTAACACTGTTTTCATAGCAAATGCAATAAGATGTTTGGGAGCACATTGAACCCTAAGGTGAAAAAGGAAATATCCTTAGACGAAAACCAAAAGGAAGCCTTCTGAGAAACTGCTTTCTGATGTGTGAATACATCTCACAGAGGTACAATGTTATTTTCACTGAGCCATCTGCTAACACTGTTTTCTTGGAATCCATAAAGGGATATTTCACAGCACATTGAAACTTATGGTGCCAAAGGAAATAGCCTCAGAGAAAAACTAGAAAGGTTTCTGAGAAACTGCTTCCTGAGGTGTGATTTCATTTCAGAGAGTTACACTTTCCTTTCATGGAGCAGTTACCACTATTTTTAGACAATCTTAGAAGGGATATTTTGGATCATATTGAAGCCTATGCTGACAAATGAAATATCCTCAAATAAAAACTAGAAAGAAGTTTTCTGAGGAACTTTTGTGATGTGTGAATTGGTCTCACACAGTTACACCTGTCTCTTCAGGAAGCAGTTTCCTAACATTGTTTTCATGAAATCTGCAAAGTGATATTTGGCAGCGCTTTGAGGCCTATGGTGCAAAAGGAAATATCCTCAGATGAAAGCTAGGAAAAAGCTTTCTGAGAAACTGCATTGTTTTGTTTGAATGCATCTCACAGAGTTACACTTTCCTTTTCTTTGAGCATTTTGCTAACACCATTTTCTTGGAATCTGCAGTGCGATATTTCCTAGCTCAATGAAGCTTATGGGGACAAAGGAGGTATCCTCAGACAAAAAGTGGACAGAAGCTTTCTGAGAAACTGCGTGGTAATAGGTTAATTCCTCTCACAGAGTTACACCGTTCTTTCAATGAGCAGTCTGGTAACACTGTCTTCATGAAATCTGCATTATTATATTTGGGAGTGCATTGAAGCCTATGGTGACAAGGAAATATCCTCAGATAAAAACCAAAAAGAAGCTTTCAGAGAATCTGCTTCAGATGTGTAAATTCATCTAATGGAGGTACACCTTTTTTTCATGGAGCAGTTTGCTAACACTGTGTTCGTGGAATCTGCAAAGGGATATTTGGGAGCGCATTGAGGCTTATGGTAAAACCCCAAAAGAAGCTTTCTGAGAAACTGCTTTGGATGTGTCAGTTCATTTCACTGAGTTACACGATTCTTTTCATAGATCACTTTGTTAGCACCTTTTTGGGGAATCTGAGAAGGGATAGTTTGGATCACATTGAAGCCTATGGTGACAAAGGAAATCTCCTCAGATAAATATCAAAAATAAGCTTTCTGAGAGACAGCTCTGGATATGTGAATTCATCTCACAGAGTTCCACGATTCTTTTCATGGATGACTTCGTTAGCACTGTTTTTGGTGAATCTGAGACGGGTTGTTTTGGATCGCATTGAAGACTATGGTGGTGACAAGGAATATCCTCAGAATAAAACTGGAAAGAAGCTTTCTGAGAAAGTTCTTTGTGATATGTGAATTCGTCTCACAGAGTTGCACCTTTCTTTTCATGGAGCAGTATGCTAACACTCTTTTCGTGGAATCTGCAAAGGGATATTTGGGAACACCTTGAGGCCTATAGTGAAAAAGGAAATATGCTTAGATAAAAACTGTAAAGAAGCTTTCTGAGAAACTGCTTTGTGATGTGAGAAATCTTCACACAGAGTTACACCATTCTTTTTGTACAGCAGTATGCCAGCACTGTTTTTGTGGAAAATGCAAGAAGATGTTTGCGAGCGCATTGAAGCCTACAGTGAGATAGGAAATATCCTAAGGAAAAATCCAAAAAGAAGCTTTCTGAGAAAATGCTTTCGATGTGAGTTCATCTCACAGAGTTACACGATTCTTTTCATGGACCACTTTGTTAGCACTGTGTTTGGGGAATCTGAGAAAGGATATTTTGGATCACTTTGCAGAAGAATATAGTGACAATGGAAATATCCTCAGAGAAACAGTGAAAAGAAGCTTTCTGAGAAATTGCTTTGGATGTGTGAATTTATCTCACAGAGTTACATGATACTTTTCATGGATCACTTTGTTAGCACTGTTTTTGGGGAATCTGAGAAGGGATATTATGGATCACATTGAAGTCTATGGTGACAAGGAAATACCCTCCGATAAAAACTGGAAAGAAGCTCTCTGAAAAAGTTCTTTGTGATGTGTAAATTCATCTCATAGAGTTGCACCTTTCTCTTCCTGGAGCAGTTTGCTAACACTCATTGTGCTATCTGCAAAGGGATATTTCGGAGCACCTTGAGGCCTATAGTGAAAAAGGAAATATCTTCAGATAAAACCTATAAAGAAGCTTTATGAGAAACTGCTTTGTGATGCGAGAATTCATCACACAGTGTTACACCGTTCTTTTGATACAGCAGTATGCTAACACTGTTTTCGTGGAAAATGCGAGAGGATGTTTGCAAGCACATTGAAGCCTACAGTGAGATAGGGAGTATCCTCAGGAAAAATCCAAAAAGAAGCTTTCTGAGAAAATGCTTTGGATGTGTGAATTCATCTCACAGAGTTACATGATTCTTTTCATGGATCACTTTGTTAGCACTGTTTTTGGGACAGCTGAGAAGGGATATTTTGGATCGCTTTGCAGAATATGGTGACTTTGGAAATATCCTCAGATAAATAGTGAAAAGAAGCTTTCTGAGAAACTACTTCGGATGTGTGAATTCATTCACAGAGTTAAACACTAATTATCATGGATCACTTTGTTAGCGCTGTTTCTGGGAAATCTGAAAAGGGATATTATGGATCACATTGAAGTATATGGTGACAAAGGAAATACCCTCAGTTAAATAGCGAAAAGAAGCTTTCTGAGAAACTGCTTTGGATGTGTGAATTCACCTCAAAGAGTTGCACGATTCTTTTCAAGGATCACTTTGTTAGCACTCTTTTTGGGGAATCTGAGAAGGAATATTTTGGATCACATTGAAGACTATGGTGACAACAAAATGTCCTCAGATAAAACCTGGAAAGGAGCCTTCTGAGAAAGTTGTTTGTGATGTGTGAATTCATCTCACAGACTTGTGCCTTTCTTTTCATGGAGCAGTTTGATAGGACTCTTTTCATGCAATCTGCAAAGGGATATTTGGGAGCAGTTTGAGGCCTATAGTGAAAAAGGAAATATCCTCAGAAAAAAACTAGAAAGAAGGTTTCTGCGAAACTACTTTGCGATGTGTGAATTCATCTCACAGAGTTACATGATTCTTTTTATGGATCACATTGTCAGCACTGTTTTTGGGGAATCTGAGAAGGGATATTTTGGATCACATTGAAGCCCATAGTGACAAAGGAAATATCCTCAGATAAATAGCCAAAAGAAACCTTCTGAGAAACTGCTTTCAATGTGTGAATTCATCTCATAGAGTTACATGATTCTTTTCATTTATCACTTTGGTAGCACTGCTTTTGGGGAATCTGAGGAGGGATACTTTGGATCACATTGAAGTCTATGGTGACAAGGAAATATTCCCAGATAAAAAATGGAAAGAAGCTTTCTGAGAAAGTTCTTTGTGATGTGTGAATTCATCTCACAAAGTTGCACTTTTCTTTTCATGGAGCAATTGGCTAACGCTCTATTCATGGAATCTGCAAAAGGATATTTGGGAGCACTCTGGGCCCTATATTGAAAAAGGAAATATCTTCAGTTAAAAACTAGAAAGAAGCTTTCTGAGAAACTGCATTGTGATATGTGAATGTGTTTGACAGAGTTACACTTTCACTTTCATGGATCCGTTTGCTAACACTCTTTTCATGGAATCTGCAAAGTAATATTTGGGAGGAGTTTGAGGCCTATAGTGAAAAACAAACTTTCCTTAGATAACAACTAGAAAAAAGGTTTCTGAGAAACTGCTTTGTGATGTGTGAATACATCACAGAGTCACACCTTTCTTTTCATGGAACAGCTTACTAACACTGTTTATGTGGAATCCGCAATGGGTTATTTGGGAGTGCACTGAGACCTGTAGTAACAAAGAAAATATTCTCATATTAAAACTAGAAAGAAACCTTCAGGGAAACTGCTTTGTGATGTGTGAATTCATCTCACAGAGTTACAGAGATCTTTTCATTGAGCAGTTTGCTAACACTGTTTCTTTGGAATCTGCAATAGGATATATCGGAGCTCATTGAAGCTTAAGTTGACGAAGGAAATATCCTCATATCAAAACTAGAAAGCAGCTATCTGAGAAACCCCTTTGTGATTTGTTAATTCATCTCACAGGGTTACATGATACTTTTTATGGATCAGTAGTTTGGTAGCACTGTTTTTGTGCTGTCTTAAAAGGGATATTTAGGAGCACATGAAGCTGATGGTGGATAAGGAAATATCCTGAGACAAAAACTAGGTAGAAGCTTTCTGAGAAATTTCTTTTTGATGGGTGATTTCATCACACCGAGTTAAACCTTTGTTTTCTTTGAGCGCATTTGTAGCACTGTTTTTGTTGAATCTGCAAAGTGATATTCGGGAGCTCCTAGAGCCCTACGGTGAAAAAGGAAATAACTTCAGATAAAAACTGGAGAGAAGCTTTTCAAGAACGGTTTTATGATGTGTGTATTCATCTCATAGTGTTTAAACTTTTTGTTGAATGAGCAGTCTGGCATCACTGTTTTTGTGGTATGCAAGAAGAGATACTTGGGAGCACAATGAAGATTATGGTGAACAGGAAGTATCCTTAGATTTTCACACGAAAGAAGCTTTCTGAGAAACTGCTTTGTTATGGGTGAAATCATCTCACAGAAAAGAAGCTTTCTGAGAAACTGCTTGTTATGGGTGAAATCATCTCACAGAGTTACACCTTTCTTTTCATTGAGCAGTTTGGTAATCTGCAAAGGGATATTCAGGAGCACAAAGTGTCCAATGGCGATAAAGGAAATAACTTCAGGTAAAAACAGGGGAGAAGCTTTCTGAGAAACCCCTTTGTGATACGGGTATTCATCTCATAGAGCTAAATGTTTCTGTTGAAGGAGCACTTTGGCATCACTGCTTTTGTGGTCTTTGAGAAGGGATACTTTGGAGCGCATTGAAGCCTATGGTTGTAAAGGAAAGAGGCTCATATAACAACTAGAAAGAAGCTTTCTGAGAAACTGCTTTGTGATGTGTTAACTCATCTCACGGAGTTACACGAGTCATTTTATGGAACAGTTTGGTAGCAATGTTTTTGGGGAATCCGAAAGGAATATTTTGGATCTCATTCAAGCCAATGGTGACAAAGGAAATATCCTCTGATAAAAACTAGAAAGAAGCTTTCTGAGAAAGTTCTTTGTGATGTGTGAATTCATCTCATGGAGTTACACCTTTCTATTCATGGAGTGGTTTGCTATCATTGAATTCCTGGATTCTTCAAGGGGATATTTGGGAACACATAGAGCCTATAGTGAAAAAGGAATATCCTCAGATAAAAACTAGAAAGAAGCGTTCTGAGAAACTGCTTTGTGATGTGTGAATTCACCTCACAGAGTTACACCATTCCTATCATTGAGCAGTTGGCTAACACTGTTTTCTTGGAATATGCAATAGGATATTTCAGAGATCATTGAAAATTAGGGTGACAAAGGAAATATCCTCAGACAAAAACTAGAAAGAAGGTTTCTGAGAAACTGCTTTGTGATCTGTGAATTCATCTCATAGAGTTACACGATCCCTTTCAAGGAGCAGTTTTGTAGCACTGTTTGTGGGGAATCTGAGAAGGGATATTTTCGATCACATTGAAGCCTATTGTGACAAAGGAATTATCCTCAGATAAAAAGTAGAAAACAGCTTTCTGAGAAGACTTTCTTTTTGATGTATGCATTCGTCTCACAGAGTAACACCTTTCTTTTCATGGAGCAGTTTGCTAACACTGTTTTTGTGGAATCTGCAAAGGCATATTTGTGAGTGCTTTGAGGCCTATAATGAAAAAGGAAATATCCTCAGATTAAAACGAGAAAGAAGATTTCTGAGAAACTGCTTTGTAATACGTGAATTCACCTCACAGAGCTACACTGTTGTTATCTTTGAGCAGGTTGATAACACTGTTTCCTTGGAATCAGCAATAGAATATTTGGGATCACCTTGATATCTATTGTGATAAAGTAAATATCCTTAGATAAAAACCGAAAGGAATCTTTCTGTGAAACTGCTTTGTAATGTGTCAATTCACCTCACAGTGTTACACCATTGTCTTCCTTGAGAACTTTGCTAACACATTTTTCCTGGAATCTGCAATGGGATATTCCACAGCTCATGGAGGAATATGGTGAAAAAGGAAATATCTCAGTTAAAAATTAGAAAAAAGATTTCTGAGAAACTACTTTGTTATGTGTCAATTCATCTCACAGAATTACACCATTATTTCCATGGAGCTGTTGGGTAGCACTGTTTTCGTGGAATCTGAGAGAGGATATTTTGGATCACATTGAAGCAAATGATGACAAAGAAAATATCCTCAGATAAAAACTAGAAAGAAGCGTTCTGAGAAACTGCTTTGTGATGTGTGAATTCACCTCACAGAGTTACACCATTCCTATCATTGAGCAGTTGGCTAACACTGTTTTCTTGGAATATGCAATAGGATATTTCAGAGATCATTGAAAATTAGGGTGACAAAGGAAATATCCTCAGACAAAAACTAGAAAGAAGGTTTCTGAGAAACTGCTTTGTGATTTGTGAATTCATCTCATAGAGTTACACAATCCCTTTCAAGGAGCAG
This sequence comes from Trachypithecus francoisi, assembly GCF_009764315.1. NCBI lineage: Eukaryota > Metazoa > Chordata > Mammalia > Primates > Cercopithecidae > Trachypithecus > Trachypithecus francoisi. The sequence continues at coordinate 86,135,766 of NW_022681455.1, read as the reverse complement.
TTTTGTAGCACTGTTTGTGGGGAATCTGAGAAGGGATATTTTTGATCGCATTGAAGCCTACGGTGACAAAGGAATTATCCTCAGATAAAAAGTAGAAAACAGCTTTCTGAGAAGATTTTCTTTTTGATGTATGCATTCATCTCTCAGAGTAACACCTTTCTTTTCATGGAGCAGCTTGCTAACACTGTTTTTGTGGAATCTGCAAAGGGATATTTGTGAGTGCTTTGAGGCCTATAATGAAAAAGGAAATATCCTCAGATTAAAATGAGAAAGAAGATTTCTGAGAAACTGTTTTGTAATACGTGAATTCATCTCACAGAGCTACACTGCTGTTATCTTTGAGCAGGTTGATAACACTGTTCCCTTGGAATCAGCAATAGGATATTTGGGAGCATCTTGATATCTATTGTGCTAAAGTTAATATCCTTAGATAAAAACCGAAAGGAATCTTTCTGTGAAACTGCTTTGTAATGTGTCAATTCACCTCACAGTGTTACACTATTGCCTTCCTTAAGAACTTTGCTAACACATTTTTCCTGGAATCTGCAATGGGATATTCCAGAGCTCATGGAGGAATATGGTGAAAAAGGAAATATCTGTTAAAAATTAGAAAAAAATATTTCTGAGAAACTACTTTGTTATGTGTCAATTCATCTCAAAGAATTACACCATTATTTCCATGGAGCTGTTGGGTAGCACTGTTTTCGTGGAATCTGAGAGAAAGTATTTTGGATCACATTGAAGCAAATGATGACAAAGAAAATATCCTCAGATAAAAACTAGAAAGAAGCTTTCTGAGAAAGTTCTTTGTGATATGTGAATTTATCTCACAGAGTTAAACTTTTCTTATCACGTATCAGTTTGGTAACACTGTTTTCATGGAATCTGCAATAGGATATTAGGGAGTGCACTGCAGCCTATGGTGACAAAGGAAATATCTTCATAAAAAAACCAAAAAGAATATTTCTGAGATACTGCTTTGTGATGTGTGAATTCAACTCACAGAGTTACACTATTCTTTTCATTCATCAGTTTGCTAACACTGCTCTCTTGGAACCTGTAATGGGATATTTCAGAGAACATTGAAGGTTATTGTGACAAAGAAAATATCCTGAGACATAAAACAGAAAGAAGCTTTCTGAGAAACTGCTTTCCAATTTGTGAATTCATCTCACAATCTTACACGGTTCATTTAATGCAGCAGTTTGGTAGCAGTTTTTCTGGGGAATCAGAGAAGGATATTTTGGATCACATTGAAGCCTAAAGTGACAAAGGAAATATCCTCAGATAAAAACTAGAAATAAATTTTCTGGGAAAGTTATTTGTGATGTGTGAATTCATTTCACAGAGTTACACCTTTCTTGCTTTGGAGCAGTTTGCTTACACTGTTTTCGTGGAATCCTAAAAGGGATATTTGGGAGCGCATTGAGGCCTATGGTGAAAAGGGAAATATCCTCAGATAAAAACTAGAAAGAAGCTTTCTAAGAAATGGCTTTCTGATGTGTTAATTCATCTTAACAAGTTACACAGTACTTCTAATTCAGCAGTTTGGGAACCCAGTTATCATGGAATCTGCAAAAGACTATTTCAGAGCACATTGAAGCTTATGGTGACAAAGGAAATATCCTCAGACAAAAAGAAGAAAGAAGCCTTCTGAGACTCTGCTTTGTGATGTGTGAATTCTTCTCACACAGTTACACGATTCCTTTCATGTGTTAGTTCTATATCACTGTTTTTGTGGTAACTGGAAGGGATATTTTGGATTGCATGAAGCCTATGGTGACAAAGGAAATACCCTCAGAAAAACACTAGAAAGAAGCTTTCTGAGAAACTTCTTTGGATGGGTGAATTCATCCCACACAGTTACACCTTACTTTTCATGGAGCAGATTACTTACACTGTTTTCTTGGAATCTGCAAAGGGATATTTGGAGCATATTGAGGTCTATGGTGAAAAAGGAAATATCCTCAGATACAAACTAGAAACAACGTTTCTGAGAAAGTTCTTTGTGATGTGTGAAGTCTTCTCAAAGAGTTACACCTTTCTTTCCATGGAGCAGTTTGCTATCTTTGTGATATCTGCAAAGCAATATTTGGGAGCGTATTTAGGCCTATGGTGAAATAGGAAGTATCCTCAGATAAAAACTAGAAAAAAGCTTTCAGAAAACCTGCTTTGTGATGTGTGAATTCATCTCACAGTTTCACACTGTCCTTTTCATTGAATAGTTTGCTTAAACGGTTTTCTTTGAATGTGCAGTTTGATACGTCGGAGAGAAATGAAGCTTATGGTGGCATAGGAAATATCCTCATAGAAAAAGTAGAAAGAAGCTCTCTGAGATACCATTTTTGATGTGCTAGTTCATCTCACAGAGTTACAGGATTCTTCTCATAGAGCAGTTTGGTAGTACTGTTTTTGGGGAATCTGAGAAGGGATATTTTGGATGGCATTGAAGACTATTGTGACAAAGTAAACAATCTCAGGTAAAAACCAGAAAGAAAGTTTCTGAAAAACTTCTTTGTGATGTGTGAATTCACTTAAAGATATACACTATTATTTTCATGGATCAGTTTGGTAACACTTCTTATTTGGAATCTGGGAAGAGATAGTTTGGATTGCATTGAAGCCTACGGTGACAAAGGAAATATCACCAGATCAATACTAGAAAGAAATTTTCTGAGAAAGTTCTTTGTGTTTCTAGTTATTTCTAGTTTTTATCTGAGGATATTTCCTTTGTCACCATAAGCTTAAATGCGCTCCAAAATATCCCATTGCAGATTCCAAGAAAACTCTGTGAATTCATCTCACAGAGTTACACTTTTCTTTTCATGGAGTAGTATGCTAACACTCTTATCGCGTAATCTGCAAAAGGATATTTGGGAGTGCATTGAGACTTATAGTGACAAAGAAAATATCCTCAGGTAAAAATTAGAAAGAAACTTTCTTTTTTTTTATTTTTATTTTTTATTTTTGAGACGTAGTCTTGCTCTGCCACCCAGGCTGGAGTGCAGTGGCCGGATCTCAGCTCACTGCAAGCTCCGCCTCCCAGGTTTACTCCATTCTCCTGCCTAAGCCTCCCGAGTAGCTGGGACTACAGGCGCCCGCCTCGTCGCCCGGCTAGTTTTTTGTATTTTTAAGTAGAGACAGGGTTTCACCGTATTAGCCAGGATGGTCTCGATCTCCTGACCTCGTGATCCGCCCATCTTGGCCTCCCAAAGTGCTGGGATTACAGGCTTGAGCCACCGCGCCCGGCCTAGAAAGAAACTTTCTAGGAAACTGCTTTGCGATGTCTGAATTCATCTCATAGAGTTATCCCATTCTTTTAATTAACTGTTAGATAACACTGTTTTCGTGAAATCTGCAAAAGGATATTTAGGAGCACACTGAAGTCTTTGGTGACAAAAGAAATATCCTAAGATAAAAAACCAGAAAGAACCTTTCTGAGAAGCTGCTTTGTGACGTATGAATGCATCTCACAGAATTACAATGTTCTTTTTGTTGAGCAGTTTGCTAACACTGTTTTCGTGGAATTTTCAAAGGGATATATGGGAGCACATTGGGGTCTATGAGGAAAAAGGAAATATGCTCAGATAAAAACTAGAAAGAATCTTTTGAGAAACTGCTTTGTGGAATATGAATTCGTCTCAGTGTTACACTGTTCCTTTCATTGAGCAGGTTGATAAAACTGTTTTCTTGGAATCTGCAATGGGATATTTTGGAGCACATTTAAGCTTATGGTGACAAAGGAAATATCCTCAGATAAAAACTAGAAATAAGATTTCTGAGAACGTTCTCTGTGATGTGTGAGTTCATCTCACAGAATAACACCGTTCTTTCCATGGCGCAGTTTGCTAACTCTCTTTTTGTGGAATCTGCAAAGGGATATTTGGGAGCGCATTGAGGCCTTTGGTAAAAAAACAAATATCCTCAGATAAAACTAGAAAGAAGCTTTCTGAAAAACTGCTTTGTCATGTGTGAATTCATATCTCAGAGTTACAGATTTCTTTTCATGCAGTAATTTGCTAACCCTGTATTTGTGGAATCTGCAAAGGAATATTTGGGAACACATTGAGGCCTATGGTGAAAACTGGAGTATCCTCTAAAAAAAAGACTAGAAAGAAGCTTGATGAGAAACTGCTTTGTGGTGTGTGAATTCATCTCACAGAGTTACACCTTTCTTTCTATTGAGCAGTCTTCTAACACTGTTGTCATGGAATCTGCAAAGAGGTATTTGGAAGAGCTTTGAGGCCTAGGGTGAAAAAGGAAATGCCCTCAGATAAAAACTAGAAAAATACTTTCTGAGAAACTGCTTTGTGATATGTTAATTTCTCACAGAATTACACTGTACCTTTCATTGAGCAGTTTGATAACACTGTTACATGGAACCTGCAATAGGATATTTGGGAGCACATTGAAGCCCATGGTGAAAAAGGGAATATCCTCAGATAAAACCTAGCAAAAATCTTCCTTAGAAACTGTTTGGATATATGGGGGCGGAGCAAGATGGCCGAATAGGAACAGGTCCAGTCTCCAACTCCCAGCGCGAGCGACACAGAAGACTGGTGATTTCTGCATTTTCAACTGAGGTACTGGGGTCATCTCTCTAGGGAGTGCCGGACAATCGGTGCGGGGCAGCTGCTGCAGCCTGACCAGCGTGAGCTGAAGCAGGGCGAGGCATCGCCTAACCTGGCGGCACAAGGGGGAAGGGAATCCCTTTTCCTAGCCAGGGGAACTGAGACACACAACACCTGGAAAATCGGGTAACTCCCACCCCAATACTGCACTTTAAGGAAACAGGCACACCAGGAGAATATATCCCACACCTGGCCGGGAGGGTCCCACGCCCACGGAGCCTCCCTCACTGCTAACACAGCCGTCTGCGGCGATCTATCCGCAAGGCAGCAGCGAGGCTGGGGGAGGGGCGCCCGCCATTGCTGAGGCTTAAGTAGGTAAACAAAGCCGCTGGGAAGCTCGAACTGGGTGGAGCTCACAGCAGCTCAAGGAAGCCTGCCTGTCTCTGTAGACTCTACCTCTGCGGACAGCGCACAGCTGCAGTCCATTAGGGGAAGAGCGGGGCCGCTGCAGACCCGAACGACTCTGTCTGACAGCTTTGGGGAGAGCCGTGGATCTCCTAACGCGGAGGTTGAGATCTGAGAACGGACAGACTGCCTGCTCAGGTGGGTCCCTGACCCCTGAGTAGCCTAGCTGGGAGACATCCCCCACTAGGGGCAGTCTGATACCCCACACGTCACAGGGTGGCATCACCCCTGAGAGGAAACTTCCAAAGAAAGAATCAGACAGGTACACTCGCTGTTCAGCAATATTCTGTCTTCGGCAACCTCTGCTGCTGATACCCAGGCAAACAGGGTCTGGAGTGGACCTCAAGCAATCTCTAACAGACCAACAGACAGTCCTTCTGACTGTCAGACGGAAAACTATCAAACAGGAAGGACACCTATACCAAAACCCCATCAGTACGTCACCATCATCAAAGTCCAGAGACAGATAAAACACAAAGATGGGGAAGAAGCAGGGCAGAAAAGCTGGAAATTCAAAAATAAAGCGCATCTCCCCCTGCAAAGGAGCGCAGCCCATCGCGAGCAACGGATCAAAGCTGGTCAGAGAATGACTTTGACGAGATGAGAGAAAAAGGCTTCAGTCCATCAAACCTCTCAGAGCTAAAGGAGGAATTACGTACCCAGCACAAAGAAACTAAAAATCTTGAAAAAAAGTGGAAGAATTGACAGCTAGACTAATTAATGCAGAGAAGATCATAAACGAAATGACAGAGATGAAACCATGACACGAGAAATACGTGACAAATGCACAAGCTTCGGTAACCGACTCGATCAACTGGAAGAAAGAGTATCAGCGATTGAGGATCAAATGAATGAAATGAAGCGAGAAGAGAAACCAAAAGAAAATAGAAGAAAAAGAAATGAACAAAGCCTGCAAGAAGTATGGGATTATGTAAAAAGACCAAATCTACGTCTGATTGGGGTGCCTGAAAGTGAGGGGGAAAATGGAACCAAGTTGGAAAACACTCTTCAGGATATCATCCAGGAGAACTTCCCCAACCTAGTAGGGCAGGCCAACATTCAAATTCAGGAAATACAGAGAACGCCACAAAGATACTCCTCCAGAAGAGCAACTCCAAGACACATAATTGCCAGATTCACCAAAGTTGAAATGAAGGAAAAAATCTTAAGGGCAGCCAGAGAGAAAGGTCGGGTTACCCACAAAGGGAAGCCCATCAGAATAACAGCAGACCTCTCGGCAGAAACTCTACAAGCCAGAAGAGAGTGGGGGCCAATATTCAACGTTCTTAAAGAAAAGAATTTTCAACCCAGAATTTCATATCCAGCCAAACTAAGCTTCATCAGTGAAGGAGAAATAAAATCCTTTACAGATAAGCAAATGCTTAGAGATTTTGTCACCACCAGGCCTGCCTTACAAGAGACCCTGAAGGAAGCCCTAAACATGGAAAGGAACAACGGTACCAGCCATTGCAAAAACATGCCAAAATGTAAAGACCATCGAGGCTAGGAAGAAACTGCATCAACTAACGAGCAAAATAACCAGTTACTATCATAATGACAGGATCAAGTTTACACATAACAATATATAACCTTAAATGTCAATGGACTAAATGCTCCAATTAAAAGACACAGACTGGCAAACTGGATAAAGTCAAGACCCATCAGTCTGCTGTATTCAGGAGACCCATCTCACATGCAGAGACATACATAGGCTCAAAATAAAGGGATGCAGGAAGATCTACCAAGCAAATGGAGAACAAAAAAAAGCAGGGGTTGCAATCCTAGTCTCTGATAAAACAGACTTTAAACCATCAAAGATCAAAAGAGACAAAGAAGGCCATTACATAATGGTAAAGGGATCAATTCAACAGGAAGAGCTAACTCTCCTAAATATATATGCACCCAATACAGGAGCACCCAGATTCATAAAGCAAGTCCTTAGAGACCTACAAAGAGACTTAGACTCTCATACAATAATAATGGGAGACTTCAACACTCCACTGTCAACATTAGACAGATCAACGAGACAGAAAGTTAACAAGGATATCCAGGAATTGAACTCATCTCTGCACCAAGCGGACCTAATAGACATCTATAGAACTCTCCACCCCAAATCAACAGAATATACATTCTTCTCAGCACCACATCGCACTTATTCCAAAAGTGACCACATAATTGGAAGTAAAGCACTCCTCAGCAAATGTACAAGAACAGAAATTATAACAAACTGTCTCTCAGACCACAGTGCAATCAAACTAGAACTCAGGACTAAGAAACTCAATCCAAACCGCTCAACTACATGGAAACTGAACAACCTGCTCCTGAATGACTACTGGGTACATAACGAAATGAAAGCAGAAATAAAGATGTTCTTTGAAACCAATGAGAACAAAGATACAACATACCAGAATCTCTGGGACACATTTAAAGCAGTGTGTAGAGGGAAATTTATAGCACTAAATGCCCACAAGAAAAGCAGGAGAGATCTAAAATTGACACTCTAACATCACAATTAAAAGAACTAGAGAGGCAAGAGCAACACATTCAAAAGCTAGCAGAAGGCAAGAAATAACTAAGATCAGAGCAGAACTGAAGGAGATTGAGACACAAAAAACCCTCCAAAAATCAATGAATCCAGTAGTTGATTTTTGAAAAGATAACAAAATTGACAGACCGCTAGCTAGACTAATAAAGAAGAAAAGAGAGAAGAATCAAATAGACGCAATAAAAAATGATAAAGGGGATATCACCACCGACCCCACAGAAATACAAACAACCATCAGAGAATACTATAAATGCCTCTACGCAAATCAACTAGAAAATCTAGAAGAAATGGATAATTTCCTGGACACTTACACTCTCCCAAGACTAAACCAGGAAGAAGTTGAATCCCTGAATAGACCAATAGCAGGCTCTGAAATTGAGGCAACAATTAATAGCCTACCCACCAAAAAAAGTCCAGGACCAGATGGATTCACAGCTGAATTCTACCAGAGGTACAAGGAGGAGCTGGTACCATTCCTTCTGAAACTATTTCAATCAATAGAAAAAGAGGGAATCCTCCCTAACTCTTTTTATGTGGCCAACATCATCCTGATACCAAAGCCTGGCAGAGACACAACAAAAAAAGAGAATTTTAGACCAATATCCCTGATGAACATCGATGCAAAAATCCTCAATAAAATACTGGCAAACCGGATCAGCAGCACATCAAAAAGCTTATCCACCATGATCAAGTGGGCTTCATCCCTGGGATGCAAGGCTGGTTCAACATTCGCAAATCAATAAACGTAATCCAGCATATAAACAGAACCAAAGACAAGAATCATAATTATCTCAATAGATGCAGAAAAGGCTTTTGACAAAATTCAACAGCCCTTATGCTAAAAACGCTCAATAAATTCGGTATTGATGGAACGTACCTCAAAATAATAAGAGCTATTTATGACAAACCCACAGCTAATATCATACTGAATGGGCAAAAACTGGAAAAATTCCCTTTGAAAACTGGCACAAGACAGGGATGCCCTCTCTCACCACTCCTATTCAACATAGTGTTGGAAGTTCTGGCTAGGGCAATCAGGCAAGAGAAAGAAATCAAGGGTATCCAGTTAGGAAAAGAAGAAGTCAAATTGTCCCTGTTTGCAGATGACATGATTGTATATTTAGAAACCCCATCGTCTCAGCCCAAAATCTCCTTAAGCTGATAAGCAACTTCAGCAAAGTCTCAGGATACAAAATTAATGTGCAAAAATCACAAGCATTCTTATACACCAGTAACAGACAAGCAGAGAGCCAAATCAGGAATGAACTTCCATTCACAATTGCTTCAAAGAGAATAAAATACCTAGGAATCCAGCTTACAAGGGATGTAAAGGACCTCTTCAAGGAGAACTACAAACCACTGCTCAGTGAAATCAAAGAGGACACAAACAATGGAAGAACATACCATGCTCATGGATAGGAAGAATCAATATCGTGAAAATGGCCATACTGCCCAAGGTGATTTATAGATTCAATGCCATCCCCATCAAGCTACCAATGACTTTCTTCACAGAATTGGAAAAAACTGCTTTAAAGTTCATATGGAACCAAAAAGAGCCCGCATTGCCAAGACAATCCTAAGTCAAAAGGACAAAGCTGGAGGCGTCACGCTACCTGACTTCAAACTATACTACAAGGCTACAGTAACCAAAACAGCATGGTACTGGTACCACAACAGAGATATAGACCAATGGAACAGAACAGAGTCCTCAGAAATAATACCACACATCTACAGCCATCTGATCTTTGACAAACCTGAGAGAAACAAGAAATGGGGAAAGGATTCCCTATTTAATAAATGGTGCTGGGAAATTGGCTAGCCATAAGTAGAAAGCTGAAACTGGATCCTTTCCTTACCCCTTATACGAAAATTAATTCAAGATGGATTAGAGACTTAAATGTTAGACCTAATACCATAAGAACCCTAGAAGAAAATCTAGGTAGTACCATTCAGGACATAGGCATGGGCAAGGACTTCATGTCTAAAACACCAAAAGCAACGGCAGCAAAAGCAAAAATTGACACATGGGATCTAATTAAACTGAAGAGCTTTTGCACAGCTAAAGAAACTACCATCAGAGTGAACAGGCAACCTACAGAATGGGAAAAAATTTTTGCAACCTACTCATCTGACAAAGGGCTAATATCCAGAATCTACAAAGAACTCAAACAAATATACAAAAAAACAAACAACCCCATCAAAAAGTGGGGAAAGGATATGAACAGACATTTCTCAAAAGAAGACATCCATACAGCCAACAGACACATGAAAAAATGCTCATCATCACTCGCCATCAGAGAAATGCAAATCAAAACTACAATGAGATACCATCTCACACCAGTTAGAATGGCAATCATTAAGAAGTCAGGAAACAACAGGTGTTGGAGAGGATGTGGAGAAATAGGAACACTTTTACACTGTTGGTGGGATTGTAAACTAGTTCAACCATTATGGAAAACAGTATGGCGATTCCTCAAGGATCTAGAACTAGATGTACCATATGACCCAGCCATCCCACTTCTGGGTATATACCCAAAGGATTATAATTACTCTACTACAAAGACACATGCACACGTTTGTTTATTGTGGCACTATTCACAATAGCAAAGACTTGGAATCAACCCAAATGTCCATCTGTGACAGACTGGATTAAGAAATGTGGCACATATACACCATGGAATACTATGCAGCCATCAAAAAGGATGAGTTTGCATCCTTTGTAGGGACATGGATGCAGCTGGAAACCATTATTCTTAGCAAACTATCACAAGAAGAGAAAACCAAACACCGCATGTTCTCACTCATAGGTGGGAACGGAACAATGTGATCACTTTGACTCGGGAAGGGGAACATCACACACTGGGGCCTATCATGGGGAGGGGGGAGGAGGGAGGGATTGCATTGGGGAGTTATACATGATATAAACGTCATGCACATGTACCCTAGAACTTAAAGTATAATAAAAAATAAAAAATAAAAAAAAAAAGAAACTGTTTGGTGATTTGTCAACTGATCTCATAGAGTTACACAATTGTTTTCATGGATCAGTTGCGTAGCCCTATTTTTCAGGAATCTGAGAAGGGATTTTTTGGATTGCATTGAAGTCTATGGTGACAAAGGAAATATCCTGAGACCAAAACTACAAAGAAACTCTCTGAGAAAGATCTTTATGATTTGTGAATTCATCCCACAGATGTAGGCTGTTTTTTTTCATTGAGCAGTTTAATAACGCTGTCTTCCTCAAGCTGTAACAGGATAATTCGGAGCTCATTGAAGCCTATGGTGACAAAGGAAATATCCTCAGAAAAAAACCAAAAAGAAGCTTTCTGAGAGACTGTTTTGTGATGTGTGAAATCATCTCACAGAGTTTCAACGTGCTTTTCATTGAACGGTATGATAACACTGTTTCCTTGGAATCTACAATAGGATATTTGGGAGCACATTGAAGTTTATGGTGACAAAGAAAATATCCTAATAGAAAAACCAAACAGAATCTTTCTGAGAAACGCTTTGTGATGTGTGAATTCAACTCACAGAGTTACGCCATTCTTTTCATTGAGCAGTTTGCTGACAGTTTTCTTGGAATGTGCAATGGGATATTTAGGAGCACATTGAAGCTTATTGTGACTAAGGAAATATCCTCAGTCAAATAAAGAATGAAATTTTCTGAGAAACTACTTTGTGATTTGTGAATTCATCTCCCAGAGTAACAGAATCCCTTTCATGTATCAGTTTGATAGCACTGTTTCAGGGGAGACTGAAAAGGGACATTTTGGATCACATTGAAGCCTATGGTGGTTGAGGAAATATTCTCAGATAAAAACTGAAAAGAAGCTTTGTGAGAAACTGCTTTGTGATTTGTGAATTCATCTCACAGAGTCACACAATTCTTTTCATGGAGTAGTTTGGTAGCATGGTTTATGTGGAATCAGAGAAGGGATATTTTGGATTGCATTGAAGACTAAGGTGACTAAGGAAATATCCTCAGATAAAAACTAGATGGAAGCTTTCTGAGAAATTTCTTTATGATGCATGAATTCACATCATAGAGATACATCTTTCTTATCATGGAGCATTTTGCTAACACGGTTTTCGTGGAATCTGCAAAGGGATATTTGCGAACCCATTGAGGACCATAGTGAAAAAGCAGATATCCTTATAGAAAAGTGAGAAAGAAGTTTTCTGAGAAAATGCGTAGTGATGTCTGAATTCATCTAACAGAGTTACACTATTCTGCTCATTGAGCAGTTTGCAAATACTGTTTTCTTGGAATCTGCTTGGCATATTTCGGAGCGCATTGAAACCTACTGTTAAAAATTAAGCCGGGTGTGGTGGCTCAAGCCTGTAATCCCAGCACTTTGGGAGGCCGAGATGGGCGGATCACGAGGTCAGGAGATGGACACCATCCTGGCTAACATGGTGAAACCCCGTCTCTACTAAAAAATACAAAAAACTAGCCAGGCGAGGTGGCGAGCACCTGTGGTCCCAGCTACCTGAAAGGCTGAGGCAGAAAAATGGCATAAACCCAGGAGGTGGAGCTTGCAGTGAGCTGAAATCCTGCCACTGCACTCCAGCCTGGGCGACAGAGCCAGACTCCGTCTCAAAAAAAAAAAAAAAAAAAATTAAATATGTGCAGACCAAAACAGGAAAGAGGCTTTTTAGAAACTCCTTTGTGATTTGTGAATTCATCTCACAGTGTTACACGATGTTTTCAATGGATCAGTTTGATAGCACTGTTTTTGAGGGAATCTGAGGAGGGATATTTTGGATTGCATTGAAGCCTATGATGTCAAAGGAAATATCCTCAGAAAAAAAATTGAAGCAAGCTTTGTGAGAAACTGCTCTGTGATGTGAAAATTCATCTCACAGAGTTACACCTTTCTTTTCATGGAGCAGTTTGCTAACACTGTTTTCGTGGAATCTGCAAAGGGATATCTGAGAGTGTTTTGAGGCCTATGGTGAAAAAGGAAATATGCTCAGATTAAATCTAGAAAGAAGCTTTCTGAGAAACTGCTTTGTAATGAGTGAATTCATCTCACAGAGTTACACTGTTTTTTTCTTTGAGCCTTTTGAAAACAGTGTTTTCATGGAGTCTGCAAAAGGATATTTCTGAGTGCATTGAAGCCTATGATGACAAACGAAATATCCCCATAGAAAAACCAAAAAGAAGCTTTCTGAGAAAGTTCTTTGTGATATTTGAATTCAACTCCAGAGGTACTGACTTCTTTTCATTGAATTGTTTCCTAACACTGTTTTCTTGGAATATATGATCAGATACTTTGGAAAGCATTGAAGCTTATTGCTAAAAAGTAAATATCCTCAGACAAAAACCAGAAAGAAACATTCTGAGAAACTGCTGTGTGATTTGTGAATTCATCACACAGGGTTACACGATTCTTTTCATGGATCAGTTTGATGTCTCTGTTTTTGGGGAATCTGGGAAGGGATATTTTGGATCACATTGACGCATATGGTGATAAAGGTAATATCCTCAGATAAAATCAAGAAAGAAGCTTCCTGAGAAAGTTCTTTGTGATGTGTGAATTCATCTCACATAGTTACACCTTTCCTTTCATGGAGCAGTTTACCAACACTGTTTTCATAGAATCTGCATAGTGATATTTGTGAGCACATTGAGGCCTATGTTGAAAAAGGAAATATTGTCAGATAAAAACTAGAAAGAAGCTTTCTGAGAAACTGCTTTGTGATGTTGAATTCATTTCACAGAGCTACATTGTTCTTTTCTTTGAGCCATTTGATAACACAGTTTTTGTGGAGTCTGCTGTAGGATATTTGAGAGTGCATTGAGCCTATTTTGACAAAGAACATATCCTTATAGATAAACCAAATGGAAACTTTCTGAGAAACTGCTTTGTGATGTGGGAATTCAATTCACAGTGTTACCAAGTTATTTTCATTGAGCAGTGCGCTAGCACCATATTCCTGGATCCACAATAGGATATTTTGAAGTGCAGTGTAGCTTATTGTCAAAAAGTAAATATCCACACACAAAAGTAAAAAAGAAACATTTTGAGAAACTGCATTGTGAATTAATCTCACAGAGTTACACGATTCTTTTCATGGATCAGTTTGATAGCACTTTTTCTGGGGAAACTTTGAAGGGATATTTTGGATCTCATTGAAGTCTATGGTGACAGCTGAAATATCCTCAGATAAAAAGTAGAGAGAAGCTTTCTGAGAAAGTCCTTCATGACATGTGAATACATCTCAGCGAGTTACACCTCTTTCTTCATGGAGCTGATTGCTAATACACTTTTCATGGAATCTTCAAAGTGATATTTGGGAACACATTGAGGACTATGGTGGAAAAAGAAATATCCACAGATAAAAACAGGAAAGAAGCTTTCTGAGAAGTTTCTTTGTGATTTGTGAATTCATCTCACAGAGACACATTTCTTTACAAGGTGCAGCTTGTTAACACTGTTTTTGTGTTCCAACATAGTCTTCATGAAGCAGTTTGTTAACACTGTTTTCATGGAATCTTCAAAGTGATATTTGGGAACACATTGAGGACTATGGTGGAAAAAGAATATCCACAGATAAAAACTGCGAAAAGCGTTCTGAGAAACTACACTATGATGAGTGAATGTAACTCACAGAGTTACGCTTTCCTCTTCATTGATCAGTTTTCTAACACAGTTTTCTTGAAATCTACAATGGGATATTTCTTAGCGCAATGAAGCTTACGGTGACAAAGGAAATATCCCCAGATAAAAACGTGAAAGAAGCTGTCTGAGAAATTGCTTTCTGATATGTGACTTCAAATCACAGACTTACATCACTATTGCGTCCAACTGTTCGCTAGCGCTGATTTTTTTGGAGTGTGAGAACTGATATTTCGGATGGGTTTGAAGAGTATAAGGACAAAGGAAATATCCTCAGAGAAAAATCAGAGTGAACCTTTCTCAGAAACTGCTGTGTGATATGTAAATTCTTCTCACAGATTTACACTTACGTTTCATGCAGCAGTCTAGTACCACTATCTTTGGGGAGTCTGACAAGAGAATTTATGGTTTGCATTGAGGCCACCTTGAGGACTATGGTGGAAAAGAAATATCCACAGATAAAAACAGGAAAGAAGCTTTCTGAGAAGTTTCTTTGTGATTTGTGAATTCATCTCACAGAGACACATTTCTTTACAAGGTGCAGCTTGTTAACACTGTTTTTGTGTTCCAACATAGTCTTCATGAAGCAGTTTGTTAACACTGTTTTCATGGAATCTGTAAATTGATATTTCGGAGCGCTTTGAGGCCTATGGTGAAAAAGGAAATATCCACAGATAAAAACTGCGAAAAGCGTTCTGAGAAACTACACTATGATGAGTGAATGTAACTCACAGAGTTACGCTTTCCTCTTCATTGATCAGTTTTCTAACACAGTTTTCTTGAAATCTACAATGGGATATTTCTTAGCGCAATGAAGCTTACGGTGACAAAGGAAATATCCCCAGATAAAAACGTGAAAGAAGCTGTCTGAGAAATTGCTTTCTGATATGTGACTTCAAATCACAGACTTACATCACTATTGCGTCCAACTGTTCGCTAGCGCTGATTTTTTTGGAGTGTGAGAACTGATATTTCGGATGGGTTTGAAGAGTATAAGGACAAAGGAAATATCCTCAGAGAAAAATCAGAGTGAACCTTTCTCAGAAACTGCTGTGTGATATGTAAATTCTTCTCACAGATTTACACTTACGTTTCATGCAGCAGTCTAGTACCACTATCTTTGGGGAGTCTGACAAGAGAATTTATGGTTTGCATTGAGGCCCACCTTGAGGACTATGGTGGAAAAGAAATATCCACAGATAAAAACAGGAAAGAAGCTTTCTGAGAAGTTTCTTTGTGATTTGTGAATTCATCTCACAGAGACACATTTCTTTACAACGTGCAGCTTGTTAACACTGTTTTTGTGTTCCAACATAGTCTTCATGAAGCAGTTTGCTAATACAGTTTTCGTGGAATCTGTAAAGTGATAATTCAGAGCGCTTTGAGGCCTATGGTGAAAAAGGAAATATCCAGAGATAAAAACTGTGAAAAAGTTTTCTGAGAAACTGTATTGTGATGTGTGAATGCAACTCAGAGAGTTACACTTTTCTCTTCATTGATCAGTTTGTAAACACAGTTTTCTTGAAATCTGCAAAGGGATATTTCTAAGTGCAATGAAGCTTATGGTGACAAAGGAAATATCCTGATATAAAATCGTGAAGGAAGCTTTCTGAGAAATTGCTTTGTGATAGGTGAATTCTTCTTACAGTGTTACACTTACGTTTCATGGACAGTCTATTACCACTGTCTTTGGGGTGTCTGAAATGGGATACGTTTGTTCGCATTGAGGTCCATGCTGAAAAAGGAAATATCCTCAATTAAAAACGTGAAAGAAGCTTTCTGAGAAACTGCTTTGGGATTTGTGAATTCATCTCACAGAGTTACAACTTAGTCTTCATCAAGCAGTTTGCTAACACAGTTTTCGTGTAATCTATAAAGTGATATTTCGGAGCACTTTGACGCCTATGGTGAAAAAGGAAATATCCACAGGTAAAAACTATTAAGAAGCGTTCTGAGAACCTGCAGTGTGATGTGTGAATGCAACTCACAGAGTGACACTTTTCTCTTCATTGATCAGTTTGCTAACACAGTTTCCTTAAAATCTGCAAAGGGATATTTCTTAGTGCAAGGAAGCTTACGGTGACAAGGGAAATATCCTCAGAAAAAAAAGGTGAAAGAATCTTTCTGAGAAATTGCTTGAGATGTGTGAATTCATCTCACAGAGATCTACCGTTCTCTTCAAGAAGCCGTTCGCGAGGTCTGTTCTCGTGGCATCTGCATTGTGATATTTGAGAGGGCATAAAGGGCTATGGTGAAAAGGGAAATATCATCAAATAAGAAATGAAAAGAAGCGCTCTGACAAACTGCATTGTGATGTGTTAATGCAATTCACAGAGTTCCACTTTTCTCTTTCTTGATCAGTTTGCTAACACAGTTTTCTTGAAATCTGCAATGGGATATTTCTTAGCACAAAGAAGCTTATGGTGACAAAGGAAATATCCTCAGATAAAAACCTGAAAGTAGCTGTATGAGAAACTGTCTTGTGATGTGTGAATTATTCTAACAGAGATACACTTAACTTTCATGGAGCAGTGTAGTACCACTATCTTTGGGGAGTCTGACAGAGATATTATAGTTCACATTGAGGCCCACGATGAAAAAGGAAATATCCACAAATAAAAACGTGAAAGAAGTTTTCTGAGTAACTTCTTTGTGATATGTGAATTCACCTCACAGAGTTCCAACTTAGTCTTCATGAAGCAGTTTGCTAACACAGTTTTCGTGGAATCTGTAAAGTGATATTTCAGAGCACTTTGAAACCTTTGGTGAAAAAGGAAATATCCACAGATAAAAATTGCGAAGAAGCATTCTGAGAAACTGCACTGTGATCAGAGAATGCAACTCACAGAGTTAGGCTTTCCTGTTCCTTGATCGGTTTGCTAACACAGTTTTCTTGAAATCTGCAAAGGAGTATTTCTTAGCGCAATGAAGCTTATGGTGACAAAGGAAATATCCTCAGATAAAAACGTGAAAGAAGCTGTCTGAGAAATTGCTTTCTGATATGTGACTTCATCTCACAGACTTACACCACTAATTTGTCCAGCTGTTTGCTAGCCCTGATATTGTGGACCCTGAGAACTGATATTTCAGATGGGTTTGAAGAGTATAAGGACAAAGGAAATATCCTCAGAGAAAAACCAGAGTGAACCTTTCTCAGAAACTGCTTTGTGATGTGTGAATTCTTCGCACAGATTTACACTTACGTTTCATGCAGCAGTCTAGTACCACTATCTTTGGGGAGTCTGACAAAGGATATTATGGTTTGCATTGAGGCCTACACTGAAAAAGGAAATATCTTAAACATGAAAGAAGCTTTCTAAGAAACATCTTTGTGATATGTGAATTCATCTCACAGAGTTCCAACTTAGTCTTCATGAAGCAGTTTGCTAACACAGTTTTCGTGGAATCTGTAAAGTTATATTTTGGAGCGCTTTGAGGCCTATGTTGAAAAAGGAAATATCCAGAGATAAAAACTGCGAAGATGTGTTCTGGGAAAGTGCATTGTGATGTGGGAATGCAACTCAGAGAGTTACACTTTTCTCTTCATTGATCAGTTTGTAAACACAGTCATCTAGAAATCTGCAAAGGGATGTTCTAAGCACAATGAAGCTTACGGTGACAAAGGAAATATCCTGAGAAAAACCGTGAAGAAAGCTTTCTGAGAAATTGCTTTGTGATAGGTGAATTCTTCTCACAGATTTGCACTTACGTTTCATGGAGCAGTCTATTACCACTGGAGAGTCTGAAAAGGGATAATTTTGTTCGCATTGAGATCCATAGTGAAAAAGGAAATATCCTCAATTAAAAACATGAAAGAAGCTTTCTGAGAAACTGCTTTGTGATATGTGAATTCACCTCACAGAGTTACAACTTAGTCTTCATCAAGTAGTTTGCTAACACAGTTTTCCTGGAATTTATAAAGTTATATTTTGGAGCGCTTTGAGGTCTATGGTGAAAAAGGAAATACCACAGATAAAAACTGCGAAGAAGCATTCTGAGAAACTGCATTGTGATGTGTGAATGCAACTCACGGAGTGACACTTTTCTCTTCATTGATTAGTTTGCTAACACAGTTTTCTTGAAATCTGCAATGGGATATTTCTTAGCACAAAGAAGCTTATGCTGACAAAGGAAATATCCTCAGATAAAAACCTGAAAGAAGCTTTCTGAGAAACTGTTTTATGATGTGTGAATTCTTCTCACAGAGATACACTTACGTTTCATGGAGCAGTCTAGTCCCACTATCTTTGGGGAGTCTGACACGGGATATTATGGTTGGCACTGAGACCTATGCAGAAAAAGGACATATCCTCAGTTAAAAAAGTAAAAGAAGCTTTCTGAGAAACTTCTTTGTGATATGTGAGTTCATCTCACGGAGTTCCAACATAGTCTTCATGAAGCAGTTTGCTAACACTGTATTCGTGGAATATGTAAAGTGATATGTTGGAGCTCTTTGAGGCCTATAGTGAAAAAAGAAATATCCACAGATAGAAACTGCGAAGAAGCGTTCCGACAGACTGCATTGTATTGTGTGAATGCAATTCACAGAGTGACACTTTTCTCTTCATTGATCAGTTTGCTAACACAGTTTTCCTGGATTTTATAAAGTGATATTTCGGAGCGCATTGAGGCCTATGGTGAAAAAGGAAATATCCACAGATAAAAACTGCGAAGAAGCGTTCTGACAAACTTCACTGTGATGGATGAATACAACTCACAGAGTGACGCTCTTCTCCTCATTGATCAGTTTGCTAACACAGTTTTCGTGAAATCTGCAAAGGGATATTTCTTAGCGTAAGGAAGCTTATGGTGGCAAGGGAAATATCCTCAGAAAAAAAGGTGAAAGAATCTTTCTGAGAAACTTCCTTGAGAAATGTGAATTCATCTCATGGAGATCCACCTTTCTCTTCATGAAGCCGTTCGCTAAGTCTGTACTCGTGTAATCTGCATTGTGATATTTGGGAGGGCATAAAGGGCTATGGTGAAAAGGGAAATATCGTCAAATAAGAAATGAAAAGAAGCGCTCTGACAAACTGCATTGTGATGTGCTAATGCAATTCACAGAGTTCCTCTTTTCTCTTTCTTGATCAGTTTGCTAACACAGTTTTCTTGATATCTGCAATGGGATATTTCTCAGCGCAATGAAGCTTATGCTGACCAAGGAAATATCCTCAGATAAAAACATGAAAGAAGCTTTCTGAGAAACTGTTTTGTGATGTGTGACTTCTTCTCACAGAGATACACTTACCTTTCATGGAACAGTCTAGTCCCACTATTGTTGGGAAGTCTGACACGAGATAATATGGTTCGCATTGAGGCCCATGATGAAAAAGGAAATATCTTTAATTAAAAACATGAAAGGAGCTTTCTAAGAAACATCTTTGTGATATGTGAATTCATCTCACAGAGTTCCAACTTAGTCTTCATGAAGCAGTTGGCTAACACAGTTATCGTGGAATCTGTAAAGTGATATTTTGGAGTGCTTTGAGGCCTATGCTGAAAAGGGAAATATCCAAAGATAAAAACGGTGAAGAAGTGTTTTGAGAAACTGCATTGTGCTGTGTGAATGCAACTCAGAGAGTTACACTTTTCTCTTCATTGATCAGTTTGTAAACACAGGTTTCTTGAAAGATGCAAAGGGATATTTCTAAGCGCAATGAAGCTTACAGTGACAAAGGAAATATCCTGAGATAAAAATGACAAGGAAGCTTTCTGAGAAATTGCTTTCTGATATGTGAGTTCATCTTACAATGTTACACCACTATTTCGTGCAGCCGTTTGCTAGCCCTGATTTTGTGGATTCTGAGAACTTATATTTCGGATGGTTTTGAAAAGTATAAGGACAAAGGAAATATCCTCAGAGAGATTCCGGAATGAAGCTTTCTGAAAAAATGGTTTGTGCCGTCTTAATTCATCTCACAGAGTTACAACCACTCTTTCATAGATGAGTTTGCTAGTGCTGATACTGTATAACTCTGAAGTGATGCCTTGGATTTCTTTGAATCCCATGGTGAATGCAGGGTGAATACAGGGTGAATAATGCAATATTCTCAGACTAAAACTGCAGAGAAAACTTCTCAGAAACTGCTTTGTTGTGCGTGAATTCAGCTCACTGAGTTCCATCATTGTTTTCATTGAGATGCTTGCTCACAGTGTTTTGGCAGGATCTGCAATGAGACACACGGGGGCGCGCTAAGACCACAAATAGCCTCATCTCTAAAGAGAAAGAAGCTTTCTGAGAAACTGCCTTGTGATGTGTGAATTCAATCCTCTGAGTTCCACGTGTATTTCTTGGAGCCATTTGCTATCGCTGTTTTTGTGGAATCTGAGAACTGATATTTCGGATTGCTTTGAAGGCTATACGGCCAAAGGAAATGTCCTCAAATAAAAACGAGAAAAAAGCCTTCTGAGAAACTTCCTTGAGATGTGTGAATTCATCTAACAGAGTTCAACACTTCCCTTCATGAAGCCGTTCGTTAAGATTGCTCTCGTGCTTTCTGGAAAGTGATATCTGGGAGGGCGTAGAGGGCTATGGTGACAAAGGAAATATGGTCAGATAAGAACGGAAAAGAAGCGTTCTGAGAAACTGAACTGTGATAAGTGAATGCAGCTCAGAGAGTTGCACTTTCCTCTTCATTAATCAGTTTGCTAACACAGTTTTCTTGAAATCTGCAATGGGCTATTTCTTAGAGCAATGAAGCTTACGGTGACAAAAGAAATATTCTGAGACAAAACGTGAAAGACATTTTCTGAGAAAGTGTTTTGTGATATGTGAATTCACCTCACAGAGTTCCAACTTAGTCTTCATGAAGCAGTTGGTTAACACAGTTTTCGTGGAATCTGTAATGTGATATTTTGGAGCGCTTTGAGGCCTATGGTGAAAAAGGAAATATCCACAGGTAAAAACTGTGAAGAAGTGTTCTGAGACACTGCATTGTGATGTGTGAATGCAACTGAGAGAGTTACACTTTTCTCTTCATTGATCAGTTTGTAAACACAGTTTTCTTGAAATCTACAAAGGGATATTTCTAAGTGCAATGAAGCTTACAGGGACAAAGGAAATATCCTGAGACAAAAACATGAAGGAAGCTTTCTGAGAAATTGCTTTGTGATAGGTGAATTCTTCTCACAGACTTACACTTACGTTTCATGGAGCAGTCTATTATCACTCTCTTTGGGGAGTCTGAAACGGGATAATTTTGTTCTCATTGACATCCATGCTGAAAAGGGAAATATCCTCAATTAAAAAAGTGAAAGAAGCTTACTGAGAAACTGCTTTGTGATATGTGAATTCACCTCACAGAGTTACAACTTAGTCTTCATCAAGCAGTTTGCTAATACATTTTTCGTGGAATCTATAAAGAGATATTTCGGAGCGCTTTGAGGTCTATGTTGAAAAAGGAAACATCAACAGATAAAAACTGCGAAGAAGCATTCTCAGAAACTGCATTGTGATATGTGAATGCAACTCACAGAGTAACACTTTTCTCTTCATTGATCAGTTTGCCAACACAGTTTCCTTGAAATCTGCAATGGGATATTTCTTAGCACAAAGAAGCTTATGCTGACAAACGAAATATCCTCAGATAAAAACCTGAAAGAAAATTTCTGAGAAACTGTTTTGTGATGTGTGAATTCTTCTCACAGAGATACAGTTACGTTTCATGGAGCAGTCTAGTCCCACTATCTTTGGGAACTCTGACACGGGATATTATGGTTTGCACTGAGACCTATGCAGAAAACGGACATATTCTCAAGTAAAAACGTGAAAGAAGCTTTCTGAGTAACTTCTCTGTGGTATGTGAATTCATCTCACAGAGTTCCAACGTAGTCTTCATGAAGCAGTTTGCTAACATTGTTTTCGTGGAATCTGTAAGGTGATATTTCAGAGCCCTTTGAGGCCAATGGTGAAAAAAGAAAAAGCCACAGATAGAAACTGCGAGGAAGCGTTCTGAGAAACTGCATTGTGATGTGTGAATGCAGCTCACACACTGACACTTTTCTCTTCATTGATCAGTTTGTTAACACAGTTTTCTTGAAATCTGCAAAGGGATATTTCTTAGCGTAAGGAAGCTTACGGTGACAACGGAAATATCCACAGAAGAAAAGGGGAAAGAAACTTTCTGAGAAACTTCCTTGAGATGTGTGAACTCATCTCATGGAGATCCACCTTTCTCTTCATGAAGCCATTCGCTCAGACTCTTCTCGTGGAATCTGCATTGTGATACTTGGGAGGGCATAAAGGGCCATGGTGAAAAGGTAAATATGGTCAGATAAAAAATGGAAAGAAGCATTTTTACAAACTGCATTGTGATGTGTCAATGCAACTCACAGATTTCCACTTTTCTCTTCATTGATCAGTTTGCTAACACAGTTTTCTTGAAATCTGCAATGGGATACTTCTTAGCGCAATGAAGCTAATGGTGACAAAGGAAATATCCTCAGATAAAAACCTGAAAGAAGCTTTCTGAGAAACTCTTTTGTGATGTGGGAATTCTTCTCACAGAGATACACTTACCTTTCCTGGAGCAGTCCAGTACCACTATCTTTGGGGAGTCTGACACGGGATATTATGGTTCGAATTGAGGCCCATGATGAAAAAGGAAATATCCTCAAATAAAAAGGTGAAAGAAGTTTTCTGAGTAACTTCTTTGTGATATGTGAATTCACCTCACAGAGTTCCAATTTAGTCTTTATGAAGAAGTTTGCTAACACAGTATTTGTGGAATCTGTAAAGTGATATTTTGGAGCACTTTGAGGCCTATGGTGAAAAAGGAAATATCCACAGATAAAAACGCGAAGAAGCACTGTGAGAAACTGCACTCTGATGAGTGAATGCAACTCACAGTGTTATGCTTTCCTTTTCATTGATCAGTTTGCTAACAGTTTTCTTGAAATCTGCACTGAGATATTTCTTAGTGCAATGAAGCTTACGTTGACAAAAGAAATATTCTGAGATAAAAACTAGAAAGAAGTTTTCTGAGAAATTGTTTTCTGATATGTGATTTCATCTCACAGCCTTACACCACTATTTCCTCCAACTGTTTGCTAGCGCTGATTTTGTGGAGTGTGAGAACTGATATTTCGGATGTGTTTGAAGAGTATAGAGACAAAGGAAATATCCTCAGAGAAAAACTGAAGTGAATCTTTCTCGGAAAATGCTTTGTGATATGTGAATTCTTCTCACAGATTTACACTTACGTTTCATGGAGCAGTCTAGTACCACTATCTTTGGGCAGTCTGACAAGGGAATTTATGGTTCTCATTGAGGCCCACCCTGAAAAAGGAAATATCTTTAATTAAAAACATAAAAGAAGCTTTCTAAGAAACATCTTTGTGATATGTGAATTAATCTCACAGAGTTCCAACTTAGTCTTCATGAAGCAGTTTGCTAACACAGTTTTCGTGGAATCTGTAAAGTTATAGTTTGGAGCGCTTTGAGGCCTATTCAGATAAAGGAAGTATCCAGAGATAAAAACTGCAAAGAAATGTCATGAGAAACTGCATTGTGATGTGTGAATGCAACTCAGAGACTTACATTTTTCTCTTCATTGATCAGTTTGTAAACACAGTTTTCTTGAAATCTACAAAGGGATATTTCTAACCGCAATGAAGCTTACGGTGACAAAGGAAATATCCTGAGATTAAAACATGAAGGAAGCTTTCTGAGAAATTGCTTTGTGATAGGTGAATTCTTCTCACAGACTTACACTTACGTTTCATGGAGCAGTGCATTACCACTGCCTTTGGGAAATCTCAAATGGGATACTTTTGTTCACTTTGAAGTCCATGCTGAAAAATGAAATGTCCGCAATTAAAAACGTGAAAGAAGCTTTCTGAGAAACTGCTTTGTGATATGTGAATTCACCTCACAGAGTTACAGCTTAGTCTTCATCAAGCAGTTTGCTAGCACAGTTTTCGTGTAATCTATAAAGTTATATTTCAGATCGCTTTGAGGTCTATGGTGAAAAGGAAATATCCACAGATAAACACTGTGAAGAAGCGTTCTGAGAAACTGCATTGTGGTGTGTGAATGCAACTCACAGAGTGACACTTTTCTATTCATTGATCAGTTTGCCAACACATTTTCCTTAAAATCTGCAATGGGATATTTCTTAGCACAAAGAAGCTTATGCTGACAAAGGAAATATCCTCAGTTAAAAACCTGAAAGAAGCTTTCTGAGAAACTGTTTTGTGATGTGTGAATTCTTCTCACAGAGATACACTTACGTCTCATGGAGCAGTCTAGTACCATTATCTTTGGGGAGTCTCACACAGGATATTATGGTTTGCACTGAGACCTATACAGAAAACGGACATATTCTCAAGTAAAAACGTGAAAGAAGCTTTCTGAGTAACTTCTTTGTGATATGTGAATTCATCTCACAGAGTTCCAACATAGTCTTCAGGAAGCAGTTTGCTAACACTTTTTTCGTGGAATCTCTAAGGTGATATTTTGGAGCGATTTGAGGCCTATGGTGAAAAAAGAAATATCCACAGATAGAAACTGCAAAGAAGCGTTCTGAGGAATTGCATTGTGATGTGTGAATGCAACTCACAGAGTGACACATTTCTCTTCATTGATCAGTTTGCTAACATAGTTTTCTTGAAATCTGCAAAGGCATATTTCTTAGCGCAAGGAAGCTTATGGTGACAAGGAAATATCCTCAGAAAAAAAGGTGAAAGAATCTATCTGAGAAACTTCCTTTAGACGTGTGAATTCATCTCACGGAGATCCACCTTTCTCTTCATGAAGCCGTTCGCTAAGTCTGTTCTCATGGACTCTGCATTGTGATATATGGGAGGGTATAAAGGGATATGGTGCAAAAGGAAATATCGTCAGATAAAAAATGAAAAGATGCTTTCTAACAAACTGCATTGTGATGTGTTAATGCAATTCACAGAGTTCCACTTTTATCTTCATTGATCAGTTTGTAAACACAGTTTTCTTCATATGTGCAAAGGGATATTTCTGAGCGCAATCAAGCTTATGGGGACAAAGTAAATATCCTGAGATAAAAATGTGAAGAAAGCCTTCTGAGAAATGGCTTTCTGATATGTTACTTCATCTCACAAAGTTATACCACTATTTCATGCAGCCGTTTACTAGCCATGATTTTGTGGATTCTGAGAACCGATATTTCGGATGGTTTTGAAAAGTATAAGGACAAAGGAAATATCCTCAGAGTGAATCCGGAATGAAGATTTCTGAGAAACTGGTTTGTGCTGTGTTAATTCGTCTCACAGAGTTACAACCACTCTTTCACAGATGAGTTTGCTAGTGCTGATATAGTATAACTCAAAAGTGATGCCTGGATTTCGTTGAATCCCAGGGTGAATACAGGGTGAATAATGTAATATTCTCAGACTAAAACTGCAGAGAAGCCTTCTCAGAAACTGCTTTGTTGAGGTTGAATTCAGCTCACTGAGTTCCATCATTGTTTTCATTGAGATGCTTGCTCACAGTGTTTTGGCAGGATCTGCAATGAGACACAAGGCAACGCTCTAAGACCACAAATAGCCTCATCTCTAAAGAGAAAGAAGCTTTCTGAGAAACTGCCTTGTGATGTGTGAATTCAAACCTCTGAGTTACAAGTGTATTTCGTGGAGCCGTATGCTATCGCTAATTTTGTGGAATCTGAGAACAGATATATAGGATCGCTTTGAAGACTATATGGCCAAAGGAAATGTCCTCAGATAAAAACGAGAGAAAAACCTTCTGAGAAACTTCCTTGAGATATGTGAATCCATCTAACAGAGTTCCACATTTCTCTTCCTGAAGCTGTTCGTTAAGACTGCTCTCGTCGTGTCTGCAAAGTGATACTCGGGAGGGCGTAGAGGGCTATGGTGACAAAGGAAATATGGTCAGATAAAAACTGAAAAGAAGCGTTCTGAGAAACCGAATTGTGATAAGTGAATGCAACTCACAGAGTTACTCTTTCTTCTTCATTGATCAGTTTGCTAACACGGTTTTCTTGAAATCTGCAAAGGGATATTTCTTAGCGCAAGGAAGCTTACAGTGACAATGGAAATATCCTCAGAAAAAAAGATGAGAGAGGGTTTCTGAGAAACTTCATTGAGATATGTGAATTCATCTCACAGAGATCCACCTTTATCCTCATGAAGCCATTCGCTAAGACTGTTCTCGTGGAATCTGCATTTTGATATTTGTTAGGGCATAAAGAGCTATGGTGAAAAAGGAAATATCGTAAGAAAAAAATGAAAAGAAGCATTCTGACAAACTGCATTGTGTTGTGTTAATGAAATTCACAGAGTTCCACTTTTCTCTTCATTGATCAGTTTGCTAACACAGTTTTCTTGAAATCTGCAATGAGATATTTCTTGGTGCAATGAAACTTATGGTGACAAAGGAAATATCCTCAGATAAAAACCTGAAAGAAGCTTTCTGAGAAACTGTTTTGTGATGTGTGAATTCTTCTCACAGAGATACACTTACCTTTCAACCTCCTCAGATCTTTGGGGAGTCTGAGAAAGGGATATTTTGGTTCGCGTTGAGGCTTTCGCTGAAAAAGAAAATATCTTTAATTAAAAACATGAAAGAAGCTTTCTAAGAAACATCTTTGGGATATGTGAATTAATCTCACAGACTTCCAACTTAGTCTTCATCAAGCAGTTTGCTAACACAGTTTTTGTGGAATCTATAAACTGATATTTTGGAGCGCTTTGATGTCTATTGTGAAACAGGACATATCCACAGATAAAAACTGCGAAGAAGCGTTCTGAGAAACTGCATTGCAATGTGTGAATGCAACTCACAGAGTGACCCTTATCTCTTCATTGATCAGTTAGCCAACAAAGTATTCTTGAAATCTGCAATGTGATATTTCATAGCGCAAAGAAGCTTATGATGAGAAAGTGTATATCCTCAGATAACCACCTGAAAGATTTCTGTGGGGGGCGGAGCAAGATGGCCGAATAGGAACAGCTCCAGTCTCCAACTCCCAGCACGAGCGACACAGAAGACTGGCGATTTCTGCATTTTGAGGGGGGGGCGGAGCAACATGGCCGAATAGGAACAGCTCCAGTCTCCAACTCCCAGTGCGAGCGACACAGAAGACCGGCGATTTCTGCATTTACAACTGAGGTACTGGGGTCATCTCTCTAGGGAGTGTCGGACAATCGGTGCTGGTCAGCTGCTGCAGCCTGACCAGTGAGAGCTGAAGCAGGGCGAGGCATCGCCTCACCTGAAAGCGCAAGGGGGAAGGAAATCCGTTTTCCTAGCCAGGGGAACTGAGACACACAACACCTGGAAAATCGGGTAACTCCCACCCCAATACTGTGCTTTAAGGAAACAGGCACACCAGGAGAATATATCCCACACCTGGCCGGGAGGGTCCCACGCCCACGGAGCCTCCCTCACTGCTAACACAGCAGTCTGCAGTCTGCGGCGATCGATCCGCAAGGCAGCAGCGAGGCTGGGGGAGGGGTGCCCACCATTGCTGAGGCTTAAGTAGGTAAACAAAGCCGCTGGGAAGCTCGAACTGGGTGGAGCTCACAGCAGCTCAAGGAAGCCTGACTGTCTCTGTAGACTCCACCTCTGGGGACAGCCCACAGCTGAGGTCCAATAGGGGAAGCAGCGGAGAACGGTGCAGACG
Organism: Trachypithecus francoisi; assembly: GCF_009764315.1. Lineage (NCBI taxonomy): Eukaryota > Metazoa > Chordata > Mammalia > Primates > Cercopithecidae > Trachypithecus > Trachypithecus francoisi. Next base: position 86,107,943 of record NW_022681455.1, on the reverse strand, counting down.
CAAACGACTCTGTCTGACAGCTTTGGGGAGAGCCGTGGATCTCCCAACATGGAGGTTGAGATCTGAGAACGGACAGACTGCCTGCTCAGGTGGGTCCCTGACCCCTGAGTAGCCTAGCTGGGAGACATCCCCCACTAGGGGCACTCTGACACCCCACACCTCACAGGGTGGAGTCACCCCTGAGAGGAATCTTCCGAAGGAAGAATCAGACAGGTACACTCGCTGTTCAGCAATATTCTATCTTCGGCAACCTCTGCTGCTGATACCCAGGCAAATAGGGTCTGGAGTGGATATCAAGCAATCTCTGACAGACCAACAGACAGTCCTTCTGACTGTCAGACGGAAAACTATCAAACAGGAAGGACACCTATACCAAAACCCCATCAGTACGTCACCATCATCAAAGACGGGGAAGAAGCAGGGCAGAAAAGCTGGAAATTCAAAAAATAAGAGCGCATCTCCCCCTGCAAAGGAGCGAGCCCATCGCCAGCAACGGATCAAAGCTGGTCAGAGAATGACTTTGATGAGATGAGAGAAGAAGGATTCAGTCCATCAAACTTCTCAGAGCTAAAGGAGGAATTACGTACCCAGCACAAAGAAACTAAAAATCTTGAAAAAAGAGTGGAAGAATTGACAGCTAGACTAATTAATGCAGAGAAGATCATAAACGAAATGACAGAGATGAAAACCATGACACGAGAAATACGTGACAAATGCAAAAGCTTCAGTAACCGACTTGATCAACTGGAAGAAAGAGTATCAGCGATTGAGGATCAAATGAATGAAATGAAGCGAGAAGAGAAACCAAAAGAAAAAAGAAGAAAAAGAAATGAACAAAGCCTGCAAGAAGTATGGGATTATGTAAAAAGACCAAATCTACGTCTGATAGGGGTGCCTGAAAGTGAGGGCGAAAATAGAACCAAGTTGGAAAACACTCTTTAGGATATCATCCAGGAGAACTTCCCCAACCTAGTAGGGCAGGCCAACATTCAAATTCAGGAAATACAGAGAACACCATAAAGATACTCCTCCAGAAGAGCAACTCCAAGACACATAATTGCCAGATTCACCAAAGTTGAAATGAAGGAAAGAACCTTAAGGGCAGCCAGAGAGAAAGGTCGGGTTACCCACAAAGGGAAGCCCATGAGACTAACAGCAGATCTCTCGGCAGAAACTCTACAAGCCAGAAGAGAGTGGGGGCCAATATTCAACATTCTTAAAGAAAAGAATTTTCAACCCAGAATTTCATATCCAGCCAAACTAAGTTTCATCAGTGAAGGAGAAATAAAATCCTTTACAGATAAGCAAATGCTTAGAGATTTTGTCACCACCAGGCCTGCCTTACAAGAGACCCTGAAGGAAGCCCTAAACATGGAAAGGAACAACCGGTACCAGCCACTGCAAAAACATGCCAAAATGTAAAGACCATCGAGGCTAGGAAGAAACTGCATCAACTAACGAGCAAAATAACCAGTTAATATCATAATGACAGGATCAAGTTTACACATAACAATATTAACCTTAAATGTAAATGGCCTAAATGCGCCAATTAAAAGACACAGACTGGCAAACTGGATAAAGAGTCAGGACCCATCAGTCTGCTGTATTCAGGAGACCCATCTCACATGCAGAGACATACATAGGCTCAAAATAAAGGGATGGAGGAAGATCTACCAAGCAAATGGAGAACAAAAAAAAGCAGGGGTTGCAATCCTAGTCTCTGATAAAACAGACTTTAAACCATCAAAGATCAAAAGAGACAAAGAAGGCCATTACATAATGGTAAAGGGATCAATTCAACAGGAAGAGCTAACTCTCCTAAATATATATGCACCCAATACAGGAGCACCCAGATTCATAAAGCAAGTCCTTAGAGACCTACAAAGAGACTTAGACTCCCATACAATAATAATGGGAGACTTCAACACTCCACTGTCAACATTAGACAGATCAACGAGACAGAAAGTTAACAAGGATATCCAGGAATTGAACTCATCTCTGCACCAAGCGGACCTAATAGACATCTATAGAACTCTCCACCCCAAATCAACAGAATATACATTCTTCTCAGCACTACATCGCACTTATTCCAAAATTGACCACATAATTGGAAGTAAAGCACTCCTCAGCAAATGTACAAGAACAGAAATTATAACAAACTGTCTCTCAGACCACAGTGCAATCAAACTAGAACTCAGGACTAAGAAACTCAATCAAAACCGCTCAACTACATGGAAACTGAACACCTGCTCCTGAATGACTACTGGGTACATAACGAAATGAAAGCAGAAATAAAGATGTTCTTTGAAACCAATGAGAACAAAGATACAACATACCAGAATCTCTGGGACACATTTAAAGCAGTGTGTAGAGGGAAATTTATAGCACTAAATGCCCACAAGAGAAAGCAGGAGAGATCTAAAATTGACACTCTAACATCACAATTAAAAGAACTAGAGAGGCAAGAGCAAACACATTCAAAAGCTAGCAGAAGGCAAGAAATAACTAAGATCAGAGCAGAACTGAAGGAGATTGAGACACAAAAAACCCTCCAAAAAATCAATGAATCCAGGAGTTGGTTTTTTGAAAAGATCAACAAAATTGACAGACCGCTTGCAAGACTAATAAAGAAGAAAAGAGAGGAATCAACTAGACGCAATAAAAAATGATAAAGGGGATGTCACCACCGACCCCACAGAAATACAAACAACCGTCAGAGAATACTATAAATGCCTCTACGCAAATCAACTAGAAAATCTAGAAGAAATGGATAATTTCCTGGACACTTACACTCTCCCAAAACTAAACGAGGAAGAAGTTGAATCCCTGAATAGACCAATAGCAGGCTCTGAAATTGAGGCAATAGTTAATAGCCTACCCACCAAAAAAAGTCCAGAACCAGATGGATTCACAGCTGAATTCTACCAGAGGTACAAGGAGGAGCTGGTACCACTCCTTCTGAAACTATTCCAATCAATAGAAAAAGAGGGAATCCTCCCTAACTCATTTTATGAGGCCAACATCATCCTGATACCAAAGCCTGGCAGAGACACAACAAAAAAAGAGAATTTTAGACCAATATCCCTGATGAACATCGATGCAAAAATCCTCAATAAAATACTGGCAAACCAGATTCAGCAGCACATCAAAAAGCTTATCCACCATGATCAAGTGGGCTTCATCCCTGGGATGCAAGGCTGGTTCAACATTCGCAAATCAATAAACGTAATCCAGCATAGAAACAGAACCAAAGACAAGAACCACATGATTATCTCAATAGATGCAGAAAAGGCTTTTGACAAAATTCAACAGCCCTTTATGCTAAAAACGTTCAATAAATTCGGTATTGATGGAACGTACCTCAAAATAATAGGAGCTATTTATGACAAACCCACAGCTAATATCATACTGAATGGGCAAAAACTGGAAAAATTCCCTTTGAAAACTGGCACAAGACAGGGATGCCCTCTCTCACCACTCCTATTCAACATAGTGTTGGAAGTTCTGGCTAGGGCAATCAGGCAAGAGAAAGAAATCAAGGGTATCCAGTTAGGAAAAGAAGAAGTCAAATTGTCCCTGTTTGCAGATGACATGATTGTATATTTAGAAAACCCCATCGTCTCAGCCCAAAATCTCCTTAAGCTGATAAGCAACTTCAGCAAAGTCTCAGGATACAAAATTAATGTGCAAAAATCACAAGCATTCTTATACACCAGTAACAGAGAAGCAGAGAGCCAAATCAGGAATGAACTTCCATTCACAATTGCTTCAAAGGGAATAAAATAACTAGGAATCCAACTTACAAGGGATGTAGAGGACCTCTTCAAGGAGAACTACAAACCACTGCTCAGTGAAATAAAAGAGGACACAAACAAATGGAAGAACATACCATGCTCATGGATAGGAAGAATCAATATCGTGAAAATGGCCATACTGCCCAAGGTGATTTATAGATTCAATGCCATCCCCATCAAGCTGCCAATGAGTTTCTTCACAGAATTGGAAAAAACTGCTTTCAAGTTCATATGGAACCAAAAAAGAGCCCACATTGCCAAGACAATCCTAAGTCAAAAGGACAAAGCTGGAGGCGTCACGCTACCTGACTTCAAACTATACTACAAGGCTACAGTAACCAAAACAGCATTGTACTGGTACCACAACAGAGAAATAGACCAATGGAACAGAACAGAGTCCTCAGAAATAATACCACACATCTACAGCCATCTGATCTTTGACAAACCTGAGAGAAACAAGAAATGCGGAAAGGATTCCCTATTTAACAAATGGTGTTGGGAAAATTGGCTAGCCATAAGTAGAAAGCTGAAACTGGATCCTTTCCTTACCCCGTATACGAAAATTAATTCAAGATGGATTAGAGACTTAAATGTTAGACCTAATACCATGAAAACCCTAGAAGAAAATCTAGGTAGTACCATTCAGGACATAGGCATGGGCAAGGACTTCATGTCTAAAACACCAAAAGCAACGGCAGCAAAAGCCAAAATTGACACATGGGATCTAATTAAACTAAAGAGCTTTTGCACAGCAAAAGAAACTACCATCAGAGTGAACAGGCAACCTTGAGAATGGGATAAAATTTTTGCAACCTACTCATCTGACAAAGGGCTAATATCCAGAATCTACAAAGAACTCAAACAAATATACAAGAAAAAAACAAACAACCCCATCAAAAAGTGGGCAAAGGATATGAACAGGCATTTCTCAAAAGAAGACATTCATGCAGCCAACAGACACATGAAAAAATGCTCATCATCACTCGCCATCAGAGAAATGCAAATCAAAACCACAATGAGATACCACCTCACACCAGTTAGAATGGCAATCATTAAAAAGTCAGGAAACAACAGGTGCTGGAGAGGATGTGGAGAAATAGGAACACTTTGACACTGTTGGTGGGATTGTAAACTAGTTCAACCATTATGGAAACAGTATGGCGATTCCTCAAGGATCTAGAACTAGATGTACCATATGACCCAGCCATCCCACTACTGGGTATATACCCAAAGCATTATAAATTACTCTACTACAAAGACACATGCACACGTATGTTTATTGCGGCACTATTCACAGTAGCAAAGACTTGGAATCAACCCAAATGTCCATCTGTGACAGACTGGATTAAGAAAATGTGGCACATATACACCATGGAATACTATGCAGCCATCAAAAAGGATGAGTTTGCGTCCTTTGTAGGGACATGGATGCAGCTGGAAACCATCATTCTTAGCAAACTATCACAAGAAGAGAAAACGAAACACTGCATGTTCTCACTCATAGGTGGGAACTGAACAATGAGATCACTTGGACTCAGGAAGGGGAACATCACACACTGGGGCCTATCATGAGGAGGGTGGAGGAGGGAGGGATTGCATTGGGGAGTTATACATGATATAAACGTTATGCACATGTACCCTAGAACTTAAAGTATAATAAAAATAAAAAATAAAAAAAATAAATTTGCAACGCAAAGAAAAAAAAAAGGATTTCTGAGAAACTTTTTTTGTGATGTGTGAATTCTTCTCACAGTGATCCACTTACGTTTCACGGAGCAGTCTAGTCCCGCTATCTTTGGGGATTCTGACACGAGCTATTATGGTTCGCACTGAGACTTATGCTGAAAAAGGACATATCCTCAGGTAAAAACGTGAAAGAAGCTTTCTGAGTAACTTCTTTGTGATATGTGAATTCATCTCACACAGTTCCAACGTAGTCTTCAGGAAGCAGTTTGCTAACACTCTTTTCATGGAATCTTTAAACTGATATTTCAGAGCACTTTGAGGCCTATGGGAAAAAAGAAATATCCACAGATAAAAACTGCGAAGAAGCGAAGAAGAGTTCTGAGAAACTGCACTGTGTTGTGTGAATGCAACTCACAGAGTGACACTTTTCTCTTCATTGATCAGTTTGCTAACGCAGTTTTCTTCAAATCTGCAAAGGAATATTTCTTAGTGCAAGAAGCTTACAGTGACAAGGGAAATATCCTCAGAAAAAAGGTGAAAGAAGCTTTCTGAGAAACTTAATTGAGATGTTTGAATTCATCTCACAGGGATCCACCTTTGTCTTCATGAAGCCGTTCACTAAGTCTGTTCTTGGGTAATCTGCATTGTGGTATTTGGGAGGGCATAATGGGCTATGATGAAAAAGAAAATATCGTCAGATAAAAAATGTAAAGAAGCGTTCTGACAAACTGCATTGTGATGTGTTAATGCAATTCACAAAGTTCCACTTTTCTCTTCATTGATCAGTTTGCTAACACAGTTTTCTTGAAATCTGCAATGGGATATTTCTTAGTGCAACGAAGCCTATGCTGACAAAGGAAATATCCTAAGATAAAAACCTGAAAGAAGCTTTCTGAGAAACTTCCTTGAGATCTGGGAATTCATCTTACAGATATCCACCTTTCTCTTCATGAAGCTGTTCGCTAAGTGTGTTCTCGTGGAAACTGCAATATGATATTTGGGAGGGCACAAAGGGCTATGCTGAAATAGGAAACATCCTCAGATAAAAAATGAAAAAGCATCACTGCATTGTGATGTGTTAATGCAATTCACAGAGTTCGACTTTTCTCTTCATTGATCAGTTTGTTAGCACAGTTTTCTTGAAATCTGCAATGGAATATTTCTTAGCGCAATAAAGCTTACGGTGACAAAGGAAATATCCTGAGATAAAAACGTGAAAGAAATTTTCTGAGAAATTTCTTTCTGATATGTGACTTTATCAAACAGAGTTACACCACTATTTCGTCCAGCTCTTTGCTAGCCCTGATTTTGTGGAGTCTGAGAACTGATATTTCGGATGGGTTTGAAGAATATAAGGACATAGGAAATATCCTCAGAGAAAAACCGGAGTGAACCTTCCTGAGAAACCTCTTAGTGATGTGTGAATTCTTCTCACAGAGTTACAATTACGTTTCATGGAGAAGTCTAGTACCACTATCTTTTGGGAGTCTGACACGGGATATTATGGTTCGCTTTGAGGTCTACGCTGAAAAAGGAAATATCCACAATTAAAAACGTAAAAGAAGCTGTCTAAGAAACTTCTCTGTGATATGTGAATTCATCTCACAGAGTTCCAACTTAGTCTTCATGAAGCAGTTTGCTAACAGTTTTCGTGGAATCTTTAAAGTGATATTTTGGAGCGCTTTGAGGCCTATGGTGAAAAAGGAAATATCCAGAGACCAAAACTGCGAAGATGCTTTCTGAGAAACTGAATTGTGACGTGTGCATTCAACTCCCAGAGTTACACCTTTCTCTTCATTGATCAGTTTGCTAACAAAGTTTTCTTGAAATCTGCAATGGGATATTTCTTAATGCAATGAAGCTTACAGTGACAAAGGAAATATTCCCAGATAAAACATGAAAGAAGCTTTCTGAGAAATTGCTTTCTGATGTGTGACTTCATCTCACAAAGTTACACCACTATTTCGTGCAGCCGTTTGCTAACACTGTGTTCATGGATTCTGAGAACTGATATTTCGGATGGTTTTGAAAAGTATAAGGACAAAGGAAATATCCTCAGAGAATTCGGAATGAAGCTTTCTGAGAAACTGGTTTGTGATGTGTTAATTCATCTCACGGAGTTACATCCACTCTTTCATGAAGGAGTTTGCTAACGCTGATATTGTATAATCTCAGAAGTGATGCCTTCGATTTCGTTGAATCCCAGGGTGAATATAGGGTGAATAATGCAATATTCTCAGAATAACACTGCAGAGAAGCCTTCTCAGAAACTGGTTTGTTGTGGGTGCATTCAGCTCACTGAGTTCCATCATTGTTTTCATTGAGATGCTTGCTCACAGTGTTTTGGCAGTATCTGCAATGAGACACACGGGGGCGGTCTAAGACCACAAATAGCCTCATCTCTAACGGGAAAGAAGCTTTCTGAGAAACTGCCTTGTGATGTGTGAATTCAACTCTCTGAGTTCCACGTGTATTTCGTGGAGCCGCTTTCTATCGCTGTTTTTGTGGAATCTGAAAACTGATATTTCGGATCCCTTTGAAGACTATAGGGCCAAAGGAAATATCCTCAGATAAAAATGAGAAAAAAGCCTTCTGAAGAACTTCCTTGAGATGTGTGAATTCATCTCACAGAGTTCCCCGTTTCTCTTCAGGAAGCAGTTCATTAAGACTGCTCTCGTGGTTTCTGCACAGTGATATTGGGGAGGGCGTAGAGGGCTATGGTGACAAAGGAAATATGGTCAGATAAGAACTGAAAAGAAGCATTCTGAGAAACTGAATTGTGATGAGTGAATGCAACTCACAGAATTATGCTTTCCTCTTCATTGAGCAGTTTGCTAACAGTTTTCTTGAAATCTGCAATGGGATATTTCTTAGCGTAATGAAGCTTATGGTGACAAAACAAATATCCTCAGACAAAAACGTGAAAGAAGTTTTCTGATAAATTACTTTCTGATATGTGTCTTCACCTCACAGAGTTACACCACTATTTCGTCCAGCTGTTTGCTAGCCCTGATTTTGTGGGTTCTGAGAACCGATATTTTGGATGGGTTGAAGAGTATAGGGACAAAGGAGATACCCTAGGAGAAAATTCGGAATGAATCTTTCTCAAAAACTACTTCGTGATGTGTGAATTCTTCTCACAGAATTCCAGTTACGTTTCATGGAGCAGTGTAGTACCACTATCTTTGGGAAATCTGACACGGGATATTATTGTTCGCATTGAGGCCTATGCTGAAAAAGGAAATATCCTCAACTAAAAACGTGGAGGACTCTTTATAAGAAACTTCTTTCTCACATGTGAATTCATCTCACAGAGTTCCAACTCACTCTTTGTGAAGCAGTTTGCTAACACTGTTTTCGTGGAATCTGTAAAGTGATATTTTGGAGTGCTTTGAAGTCTATGGTGACAAAGGAAATATCCACAGATAAAAACTGCCAAGAAGCGTTCTGAGAAACTGAATTGTGATGTGTTAATGCAACTCAGAGGGTTACACTTTTCTCTTAATTGACCAGTTTTTAAACACAGTTTTCTTGCAATCTGCAAAGGGATATTTCTTAGCACAATGAAGCTTATGGAGACAAAGGAAATATCCTCAGATAAAAACGTCAAAGACACTTTCTGAGAAATTGTTTTCTGATATGTGACTTCATCTCACAGAGTTACACCACTATGTCGTCCAGCTGTTTGCCAGCCCTGATTTTGTGGATTCTGAGAACTGATGTTTCGGATGGGTTAGAAGTATATAACGAATAAGGAAATATCCTCAGAGAAAAACCGGAATGAACCTTTCTGAGAAAGTGCTTTGTGATGTGTGAATTCTTCTCACAGGGTTACACTTACATTTCACGGAGCAGTCTACTACCACAATCTTTGGGGAGTCTGACACTGGATATTATGGTTCGCATGGAGGCCTACACTGTAAAAGGAAATATCCTCAATTATGAACGTGATAGAAGCTTTCTGAGAAACTTCTTTTTTATACGTGACTTCATCTCACAGAGTTCCAACTTAGTCTTCATGAAGTAGTTTGCTTACATAGTTTTCGTGGAATCTGTACAGTGATATTTAAAAGCGCTCTGAGGCCTATGGTGAAAAAGGAAATATCCACAGATAAAAACTGCGAAGAAGCTTCTGAGAACCTGCATTGTGAAGTGTGCATGCAACTTCCAGAGTTACACTTTTCTCTTCATTGATCAGTTTGCTAACACAGTCTTTTTGAAATCTGCAATGGGATATTTCTTAGCGCAATGAAGCTTACCGTGACAAAGCAATATCCTTAGATAAAAACGTGAAAGAAACTTTCTGATAAATTGCTTTCTGATACGTGACTTCATCTCACAAAGTTATACCACTATTTCGTGCAGCCGTTTGCTAGCCCTGTGTTGGTGGATTCTGAGAAGTGATATTTCGGATGGTTTTGAAAGTAAAAGGACAAAGGAAATACCCTCAGAGAGAACCCAGAATGAAGCTTTCTGAGAAACTGGTTAGTGCTGTGTTAATTCATCTCACAGAGTTACAACCACTCTTTCATAGATGAGTTTGCTAGTGCTGATATTTTATAACTCGAAAGTGATGCCTAGATTTCATTGAATCCCAGGGTGAATATCGGGTGAATAATGCAATATTCTCAGAATAACACTGCAGAGAAGCCTTCTCAGAAACTGGTTTATTGTGGGTGAATTCAGCTCACTGAGTTCCATCATTGCTTTCATTGAAATGCTTGCTCACAGTGTTTTGGCGGAATCTGCAATGAGACACATGGGGGCGCTCTAAGACCACAAATAGCCTCATCTCTAATGGGAAAGAAGCTTTCTGAGAAACTGCCTTGTGATGTGTGAATTCAACTCTCTGAGTTCCACGTTTATTTCTTGGAGCCGTTTGCTATCGCTGTTTTTGTGGAATCTGAGAACTGATATTTCAGATCCCCTTGAAGACTATATAGCCAAAGGAAATATCCTCAGATAAAAAATGAGAAAAAAGCCTTCTGAGGAACCTCCTTGAGATGTGTGAATTCATCTCAGAGAGTTCTACATTTCTCTTCATGAAGCCGTTCATTAAGACTTCTCTTGGGGTTTCTGCAAAGCGATATTGGGGAGGGCGTTGAGGGCTATGGTGACAAAGAAAATATGGTCAGATAAAAACAGAAAAGATGCGTTCTGAGAAACCGAATTTTGATGTGTGAATGCAACTCACAGCGTTACGCTTTCCTCTTCGTTGATCAGTTTGTTAACAGTTTTCTTGAAATCTCCAATGGGATATTTCTTAGCGCAATGAAGCTTACAGTGACAAAAGAAATATCTTCAGACAAAAACATGAAAGAAGTTTTCTGAGAAATTACTTTCTGATCTGTGACTTCATCTCACAGAGTTACACCACCATTTCATCCAGCTGTTTGCTAGCCCAGATTTTGAGAATTCTGAGAACTGATATTTCGGACGGGTTTGAAGTGTATAAGGAGGAAGGAAATATCCTTAAAAAAAAACCGGAATGCACCTTTCTGAGAAACTGCTTTGGGATGTGTGAATTCTTCTCACAGATTTACACTTACATTTCATGAAGCAGTGTAGTACCACTATCTTTGGGGAGTCTGACACGGGATCTTATGGTTCACATTGAGGCCTACGCTGAAAAAGGAAATATCCACAATTAAAAACGTAAAAGAAGCTTTCTGAGAAACTTCTTTGTGATGCGTGAATTCATCTCACCGAGTTCCAACTTAGTGTTCATGAAGTAGTTTGCTTACACAGTTTTCGTGAAATCTCTACAGTGATAATTCGAAGCGCTTTGAGGCCTATGGTGAAAAAGGAAATATCGAGAGATAAAAACTGCAAAGAAGCTTCTGAGAATCTGCAATGTGATGTGTGCATTCAACTCCCAGAGTTACACTTTTCTCTTCATTGATCAGTTTGCTAACACAGTCTTCTTGAAATCTGCAATGGGATATTTCTTAGCGCAATGAAGCTTACAGTGACAAAGGAAATATCCTCAGATAAAAACGTGAAAGAAGCTTTATGAGAAATTACTTTCTGGTATGTGACTTCATCTCACAAAGTTACACCACTATTTCATGCAGCCGTTTGCTAGCCCTGTGTTGGTGGATTCTGAGAACTGATGTTTCAGATGGTTTTGAAAAGTATAAGGACAAACGAAATAACCTCAGAGAGAATCCAGAGTGAAGCTTTCTGAGAAACTGGTTTGTGATGTGTTAATTCATCTCACAGTGTTACAACCACTCTTTTAGGAAGGAGTTTACTAGCGCTGATATTGTATAATCTTGGAAGTGAAGCCTTGGATTTCGTTGAATCCCAGGATAAATACAGGGTGAATAATGCAATATTCTCAGACTAACACTGCAGAGAAGCCTTTTCAGAAACTTCTTTGTTGTGGGTGAGTTCAGCTCACTGAGTTCTATCATTGTTTTCATTGAGATGCTTGCTCACAGTGTTTTGGCAAGATCTGAAATGAGACACACGGGGGTGATCTAAGACCACAAATATCCTCATTTCTAAAGAGAAAAAAGCTTTCTGGGAAACTGCCTTGTGATGTGTGAATTCAACTCTCTGAGTTCCACGTGTATTTCATGGAGCCGTTTGCTATCGCTGTTTTTGTGGAATCTGAGAACTGATATTTCGAATTGCTTTGAAGACTATACGGCCAAAGGAAATATTCTCAGATAAAAACGAGAGAAAAGCCTTCTGAGAAACTTCCTTGAGATGTGTGAATTCATCTCACAGAGTTCCCCATTTCTCTTCATGAAGCCGTTCGTTAAGACTGCTTTCGTGGAATCTGTAAAGTGATATTTTGGAGGGCTTTGAGGCCTATGATGAAAAAGGAAATATCCAGAGATAAAAACTGCAAAGGAGCGTTCTGAGAACCTGCACTGTGTTTAGTGAATGCAATACACAGAGTTACGCTTTCCTCTTCATTGATCAGTTTGCTAACACAGTTTTCTTGAAATCTGCAATGGGATACTTTTTAGCACAATGAAGCTTATAGTGATAAAGGAAATATTCTCAGATTAAAACGTGAAAGAAACTTTCTGAGGAATTGCTTTCTGATTTGTGACTTCATCTCACAGAGTTACACCATTATTTCGTCTGGCTGTTTGTTAACTTTGATTTTGTGGATTCTGAGAACTGATATTTTGGATGGGTTTGAAATGTATAAGGAGAAAAGAAATATCCTCAGAGAAAAACTGGAATGAACCTTTCTCAGAAATGGCTTTGTGATGTGTCAATTCTTCTCACAGAGTTACACTTACGTTTCATGGAGCAGTCTAGTACCACTATCTTTGGGGAGTCTGACACGGGATAATTTTGTTAGCATTGGGGCCTATGCTGAAGAAGGAAATATCCTCAATTGAAAACGTGAAAAAAGCTTTCTGAGAAACTTCTTCAGAATACGTGAATTCATCTCACAAAGTTTCAACTCAGTCTTCATGAAGTAGTTTGCTTACACAGTTTTCGTGGAATCTGTACAGTGATATTTCGAAGCACTTTGAGGCCTATGATGAAAAAGGAGATATCCACAGATAAAAACTGCAAAGAAGCGTTCTGAGAAACTCCATTGTGATGTGTGAATGCAACTCACAGAATTATACTTTTCTATTCATTGATCAGTTTGCTAACACAGTTTTCTTGAAATCTGCAATGGGATATTTCTTAGTGCAATGAAGCTTACAGTAACAAAGGAAATATTTTCGGATAAGAACGTGAAAGAAGATTTCTGAGAAACTACTTTGTGATTTGTGAATTCTTCTCACAGGATTACACATACTTTTCATGAAACAGCGTATTACCACTGTCTCTGGGAGTCTGAGATGGGATAATTAGGTTTGCAATGAGGCCTACACTGAAAAAGGATATATCCTCAATTAAAAACATGAAAGAAGCTTTCTGAGAAACTTCTTTGTGATATGTGAATTCATCTCACAGAGTTACAACTTAGTCTTCATGAAGTAATTTGCTAACACTATTTTCGTGGAATCTGTACAGTGATATTTCCGACAGCTTTGAGGCCTATGGTCAAAAAGAAAATATCCACAGATAAAAATTTCAAAGAAGCATTCTGAGAAACTGCATTTTGATGTATGAATGCAACTCATGGAGTTACACTTTTCTCTTCTTTGATCAGTTTGCCAACACAGTTTTCTTGAAATCTGCAATGGGATATTTCTTAGCGCAATGAAGCTTATGGTGACAAAGGAAATATCCTCAGATAAAAACGTGTAAGAAGCTTTCTGAGAAATTGCTTTTTGATATGTGACTTCATCTCACAGAGTTACACCATTATTTCGTGCAGCTGTTTGCTAGCCCTGTTTTTGTGGATTCTGAGAACTGATATTTCGGATGTGTTTGAAGAGTATAAGGACAAAGGAAATATCCTCAGAGAAAATCCGTGATGAACCTTTCTGAGAAACTGCTTTGTGATGTGTGAATTCAGCTCTCTGAGTTACACCTGTTTTTCGTTGAGTCATTTGCTATCACTGTTTTTTTGTAATCTGAGAACTGATATTTTGGATCACTTTGAATACTATGCAGCCTAAGGAAAAATCCTCAGATAAAAACTTGAAAAAAGCTTTCTGAGAAACTGCTTTATGATGTGTGAATTCTTCTCACAGAGTTACACTTTCGTTTCCTGGAGCAGTCTATTACCACTGTCTTTGTGGAGTCTGAAACGGGATAATTTTGTTCGCAAAGAGGCCTACGCTGAAAAAGGAAATATTCTCATTTTAAAAACGCGAAAAAGCTTTCTGAGAAACTTCTTTGTGTTATATGAATTCATCTCACAGTGTTACAGCTTAAGCTTCAAGAAGCAGTTTGCTAACACTATTTTCGTGGAATCTGTAAAGTGATATTTTGGATAGCTTTGTGGCCTGTGGTGTTAAAGGAAACATCCACAGATAAAAACTGTGAAGAAGCGTTCTTAGAAATTGCACTGTGGTGTGTGAATGCAACGTAGAATGTTACACTTTCTTCTTCATTGATCAGTTTGCTAACACAGTTTTCTTGAAATCTACAATAGGATATTTCTTAGCACAATTAAGCTTTCGGTGATAAAGGAAATATCCTCAGATAAAAACGTGAAAGAAGCTTTCTCAGAAACTGCTTGGTGATGTGTGAATTCAACTATCTGAGTTACACCTGCATTTCCTGGAGCCATTTGCTATCGTTCTTTTTGTGGAATCTGAGAACTCATATTTCGGATCGCTTTGAAATCTATGAGACCGAAGGAAATATCCTAAGATAAAAACGAGAAAGAAGCTTTCTGAGAAACTTCTTTGAGATATGTGAATTCATCTCACTGAGTTCCACGTTTCTCTTCGTGAAGCCTCTCGCTAAGAGTGTTCTTGTAGAATCTGCAAAGTGATATTTGGGATGACACAGAGGTCTATGGTGAAAAAGTAAATATCATCAAAAAAAACCTGAAAAGAAACGTTCTGAGAAACTGCATTGTGATGTGTGAATGCAATTCAGAGTTTCACTTTTCTCTTCATTGATCAGTTTGCTAACACAGCTTTCTTGAAATTTTCATTGGGATATTTCTTAGTGCAATGAAGCTTATGGTGACAAAGGGAATACCCTCAGATAAAAAGGTGAAAGAAACTTTCTGAGAAACTGCTTTGTGATATGTGAATTCATCTGACAATGTTACACTTACGTTTCATGGAGCAGTCTAGTACCACTGTCTTTGGGGAGTCTGAGATGGGATACTTTATTTCGCATTGAGGTGTATGCTGAAAAAGGTAATATCCTCAATTGAAAACGTGAAAGAAGCTTTCTGAGAAACTCTCTATGATATGTAAATTCATCTCACAGAGTTCCAACTTAGTCTTCATGAAGCAGTTTGCTAACACTGTTTTCGTGGAAACAGTAAGGTGATCTTTCGGAGCACTTTGAGGCCTATGGTAAAAAAGGAAATATCCACAGATAAAAACTGTGAAGCAGCGTTCTGAGAAACTGCATTGTGATGTGTGAATGCAACTCACAGTGTTACACTTTTCTCTTCGTTGATCAGTTTGCTAACACAGTTTTCTTGAAATCTGCAATGGGATATTTCTTAACGCAATGAAGCTTACTGTGACGAAATATTATCAGATAAAAACGTGAAAGAATCTGTCTGGAAATTGCTTTCTGATATGTGACTTCATCTCAAAGAGTTACACCAGTGTTTCATGCAGCCGTTTGCTAACACTGTTTTTGTGGATTCTGAGAACTGATATTTCAGATGGCTTTGAAGAGTATAAGGACAAAAAAGATATCCTCAGAGAAAAACTGATATGAAGCTTTTGGAGAAACTGCTTTGTGATATGTGAATTCATCTCACAGAGTTACACATTTCTCTTCATGAAGCCATTTGCTCACTCTGTTTTTGTGGAATCTGGAAATTAATATTTTGGAGCACTTTGAGGGCTATGGTGAAAAAGGAAATATTCTCAGATAAAAACTGGAAAGAAGCATTCTGAGAAAGTGCATTGTGACCTGTGAATGCAATTCATAGAGTTACACTTTTGTATACATCGATAAGTTTGCTAACACTGTTTTCTTAAAATCTGCAATGGGATATCCCTTAGCACAATGATCCTTCCTGTGGCAAAGGAAATATCAGCAGATAAAAACTAGAAAAAAGCTTTCTGAGAAACTGCTTTGTAATATTTGAATTCATCTCACAGAGTTACACTTACGTTTCTTAGAGCAGTGTAGTACCACTGTCTTTGAGGAATCTGAAAAGGGATACTTTGGTTCGCATTGAAGCCTACACTTATAAAGGAAATATCCTCAATGAAAAACGTGAAAGAAGCTTTCTGAGAAACTTCTTTGTAATATGTGAATTCATCTCACAGAGTTCCAACTTAGTCTTCATGAAGCAGTTTGCTAGCGCTGCGTTAGCAAACCTGTGTTAGCAAACTGATCAATGAAGAGAAAAGTGGAACTCGGTGATTTGCATTCACTCATCAAAATGCAGTTTCTCAGAACGCTTCTTTTCAATTTTTATCTGTGGATATTTCCTTTTTCAGCATAAGCTTCATTGTGCTAAGAAATATCCCATTGCAGATTTCAAGAGAACAGTGTTAGCAAACTCATCAATGAAAGGAAAAGTGTAACTCTGTGAGTTTCGTTCACACATTACAATGCAGTTTCTCAGATGACTTCTTTCCAGTTTTTATCTGAGGTTATTTCGTTTCTCAACATAGGACTCAATGTGCTCCCAGATATCACTTTGCAGATTCCACGACAACAGTGTCAGCAAACTGCTTCATGAAGGGAAAGATGGATCTCTGTCTGATGAATTCACACATTATGAAAAAGTTTCTCAGAAATATTCTATGTCGTTTTATTTGAGGATATTTCCTTTGTCAGCATAGGCTTCAATGCGATCCAAAATATCAATTCTCAGATTGCCAGAAAGGAGTTTTAACAGACTGCTCCATGAAAAGGAAGTGTAAGTCTGTGAGACGAATTCACACATCAGAAAGCCTTTTCTCAGAACGCTTCTGTCTACTTTTTATCTGAGGATATTTCCTTCCTCACCATGGGCCTCAATGGGCTCCCAAATATCACTTTGCAGATTCTACAAAGACAGTGTTATCAGCCTGCTTCATGGAGAGTCACGTATAACTCTGTGAGATGAATTCACATATCACAAAGCAGTTTCTCAGAATGCTTCTTTCTAGTTTTTATCTGAGGATATTTCCTTTGTCACCACAAGCTTCATTTGGCTAAGAAATATCCCAATGCAGACTTAAAGAAAACAGTGTTAACAAACTGATCAATGAAAAGAATAGTGTAACTCTGTGAGTTGCATTCACACATCACAATGCAGTTTCTAAGAAAGCTTCTTTCTAGTTTTTATCTGAGCCTATTTCCTTGTCATCGTAGGCTCAATGTGATCCAAAATATCCCTTCACAGATTCCCCAAAAAGAGTGATAACAAAATGATCCATTAAAAGAACCATGTTACTCTGTGAGATGAATTCACATATCCAAAGCACTTTCTTGGATCGCTTTTTTTTTTGCTTTTTATCTGAGGATATTTCCTTTGTCCCCAATAGCTTCAAAGCACTCCCAAATATCCTATCGCAGATTCCAGGAAAGCAGTGTAAGCAAACTGCTGAATGAAGAGAACAGTGTAACTCTGTGAGATGAATTAACCCATTACAAAGAAGTTTCTCAGAAAGCTTCTTTCTAGTTTTCATCTGAGGATACTTCCTTTTTCACCATAGGCTTCAAGGTGCTCCCAGATATCACTTTGCAGATTCCATGAAAACAGTGTTAGGAAACTGCTTCATGAAGTGAAAAGTGTAACTCTGTGAGATGATTTCACACATCACAAAGACGTTTGTCAGAAAGCTTCTTTCTCGTTTTTATTTGAGGATATTTCCTTTGTTAGAGTGGGCTTCTATGTGATACAAAATATCCCTTGTCAGATTATCCAAAATCAATTGTAACAGACTGCTCCATGAAATGAAGTTGTAACTCTGTGAGATGAATTCACATATCCCAACGCAGTTTCTCGGTAAGATTCCTTGTAGTTTTTATCTGAAAATATTTCCTTTTTCAACATGAGCTTCTTTGTGCTGAGGAATATCCCATTGCAGGTTTCAAGAAAACAGTGTTAGCAAACTGCTTCTGGAGGAGAAAGGTGTAACTCTGTGAGATGAATTCACACATGACAAAGAAGTTTCTCAGAGAGCTTCTTTCTAGTTTTTATTTGAAGATATTTCCTTTTTCAGCAAAAGCTTCAATGGGATCCATAATATCCCTTCTCAGATACCGCAGAAACGGTGGTAACAGACTGCTTCATGAAATGAAAGTGTAACTCTGTGAAATGAATTCACACATCAGATAGCAGTTTCTCAGAAAGCTTCTTTCCAGTTTTTATCTGAGCATATTTCCTTTTTCACAATAGGCCTCAACGTGCTCCCACATATCACTTTGCGAATTCTACGAAAACAGTGTTCGCAAACTGTTTCACGAAAAGAAATGTATAATTCTGTGAGATGACTTATACGTCACAAAGAACTTTTCCAGAAAGCTTCTTCCTAATTTTTATCTGTGGATAATTGCTTTGTCACCATAAGCTTCAATGCGCTCTGAAATATCCCATTGCACATTCCAAGAAAATACTGTTAGCATCCTGTTCCATAAAAAGAAAGGTATAAATCTGTGAGATGAATTCACACTTCACAAAGCATTTTCTCAGATAGCTTCTATTTGGTTTTTGTGTGAGGATATTTCCTTTGTCACAGTAGACTTCAATGCAATTCAACTGATCCCTTCTCAGATAACCCAAAAACAGTGCCACCAAACTGGTCCATGAAAAGAATGATGTAACTATGTGAGATGAATTCACAAATCACAAAGCTGTTTCTCAGAAAGCTTCTTTCTAATTTTTTTCTCAGGATGTTTCCTTTTACACCGTATTCCTCACAGCACTCCGTAATATCCCATTGCAGATTCCACGAAAATAGTGTTAGCAAACTTCTCAATGAAAATAACGGTGTAACTCTGTAGGATAAATTCACACATCACAAGGCAGTTTCACAGAAAGTTTCTTTTTGGTTTTCATCTGAGGATACATCCTTTGTCACCTTAAGCGTCAATGCACTCTAAAATATCCCATTGAAGATTCCAAGAAAAGAGTGTTAACAAACTTCTCAATGAAAAGAACAGTGTAACTCTGTAGATTGAATTCACACATCACAATGTAGTTTCTCAGAAAGCTTCCTTTTGGTTTTTATCTGAGGATTTTCCTTTGTCACCATAGGTTTCAATGTGCTACCAAATATCCTATTGCAGATACCGTGAAAACATTGCTAGCAAATTGCTCAATGTTAAGAACGTTGGAATTCTGTGAGATGAATTCACCCATCACAAGACAATCTCTTGGAAGGATTTCTTCTACTTTTTATTTGAGGATATTTCCTTTTCCACTATAGGCTTTAATGCATTGGCAAATATCCCTTCTCAGATTCCCCAAAAACAGTGCTGCCAAACCGCTCCATGAAAAGAAAGGTGTAACTCTGTGAGATGAATTCACATATCACAAAGCTGTTTCTCACAATACTTCTTTCTAGTTTTTATCTGAGGATATTTCCATTTTCACCATATTCCTCAAGGTGCTCTCAAATATCCCATTGTAGAATAAACGAAAAAATTGTTAGCAAACTTCTCAATGAAAAGAACGGTGTAACTCTATGAGGTTAATTCACACATCACAAAGCCGTTTCAAAGAAATCTTCTTTTGTTTTTATCTGACGATAGATCCTTTGTCTTCATAGGCTTCAATGCCCTCCCAAATATCCTACTGCAGATTACATGAAAACAGTGTTATCAAACTGCTTAATGAAAAGATTGGTGAAATTCTGTAAGATAAATTCACACTTCACAAAGCCGTTTCTCAGAAAGCTTCCTTCTAGTTTTTATTTGAAGATATTTCCTATTTCACCATAGGCCCCAATGGGCTCTCAAATATCCCCTTGCAGATTCCACGAAAACACAGTTATCAACTGCTCCATGAAAAGAAATGTGTACCTCTGTGAGATTAATTCACACATCTCAAATAACTTTCTCAGAGAGTTTCTTTCTAGTTTTTATCTGAGGGTATTTCCTATGTCACCATTCACTCTTAATATCCCCTCTCAGATTCCCCAAAAACAGTGTAACCAAACTCCTCCATGGAAAGAATCGTGTAACTCTGTGAGATGAATTCAAAAATCACAAAGCAGTTTCTCAGAAATCTTCTTTCCAGTTTTTGTCTGAGGTTATTTCCTTTGTCAGAATAGGCTTCAATGCAGTCCAAAATATCCCATTGTGGTTTCAACAAAAACAGTGTTACCAAACTGCTACACAAAAAGAAAGTTGTATCTCTGTTAGGTGAATTCACACATCACAAAGATCTCCCTCAGAAAGCTTCTTTCTAGTTTTTTTTTCTGAGGATATTTCCTTAGTCACCATAGGCTTCAATGCAATCCAAAATGTCCCTTCTAAGATTTCCAAAAACAGTGCTACCAAACCGATACTTGAAAAGAATCGTGAAACTCCATGAGATGAATTAACACATCACAAAGCTGTTTCTCAGAAAACTTCTTTTTGATTCTTATGATTATATTTTCTTTGTCACAATAGATTTCAAAGAGCTCGTGAATATCCTATTGCAGAATCCATGGAAACAGAGTTATCAAACTGCTTAATGAGAATAATGGTCTAACTCTGTGATATGAATTCACACATCACAATGCAGTTTCACAGAAAGTTTCTTTCCAGTTTTTATCTGAGGATATTTCCTTTTTCACTATAGGCTTCAATGTGCTCCAAAACGTCTCCTCTCGGATACCACCAAAACAGTGATGTCAAACTGCTCAATCAACGAAAAGGTTAAACTCTATGAGATGAATACACACATCAAAAACCGTTTCTCGAAAACCGTCTGTCCAGTTTTTATCTGGTTATTTCCTTTTTCACTGTAGGCCTCTAGGAGCTCCCGAATATCCCCTTTCAGATTCCATAAGAACAGTGCTACTAAACTGCTTCATGTAAAGAAT
Organism: Trachypithecus francoisi; assembly: GCF_009764315.1. NCBI lineage: Eukaryota > Metazoa > Chordata > Mammalia > Primates > Cercopithecidae > Trachypithecus > Trachypithecus francoisi. The sequence goes on along the minus strand of NW_022681455.1, from coordinate 86,086,918 downwards.
TGTGTAACTGTGAGATGAATTCCAAATCAAAGAAGTTTTTCAGAACGCTTCTTTCTAGTTTTTGTCTGAGGATATTTTCTTTGTCACCCTAAACTTGAATGCGTTCCAACATATCCCATTGCAGATTCCAAGATAACAGTGTTAGCCAACTGATCAATGAAAAGAACAGTGTACCTCTGTGAGATGAATTCGCACATCACAGAGCAGTTTCTCAGAAAACTTCTTTCTAGTTCTAATCTAAGAATATTTCCTTTTTCACCACAGGTCTCAAAGCACTCCCAAATATCCCTTTGCATATTCCACAAAAACAGTGTTAGCAAATGTCTCCATGAAAGGAAAGGTGTAACTATATGAGATGAATATGAACATCACAAAGAAGTTTCTCAGAAAGATTCTTTTTGGTTTTTGTCTGGGGATATTACCTTTGTCACCGTAGGCTTCAACGCGATCCAAAACATCCCTTCTCAGATTCCCCAAAAACAGTGCTACCAAACTGCTTGAAGAAAAGAATGGTGTAACTCTGTGAGATGAATTCACACATCACACAGCTGTTTCTCAGAAAGCTTCTTTCTAGTTTTTATCTGAGGATATTTCCTTTTTCACCATGGGCCTCAATGCACTCCAGAATATCCCATCACAGATTCCAAGAAAACAGTGTTACCCATCTTCTCACTGAAAAGAATGGTGTAACTCTGTGAGATGAATTCCCACATCACAAAGAAGTTTCTCAGGAAGATTCTTTCTAGATTTTATGACGATATTTCCTTTGTCATGGTTGGCTTCAATGCGATCCAAATTATCCCTTCTTAGATTCCCCAAAAGCAGTACTATCGAATTGCTCCATGAAGAGAATCATGTAACACTGTGAGATGTATTCACAAATCACAAAGAAGTGTGTCATACAGCTTCTCTCTAGTTTTTGTATGTTAATATTTCCTTTTTCACCGTTTGCCTCAATGCACTTCTGAATATCCCTTTGTAGATTCCATGAATACAGTGTTAGCAAACTGCTCCATGAAAAGCAGGGTGTGAATCTGTGAGATAAATTCAAACATCAGAAAGAAGTTTCTCAGAAAGATTCCTTTTGTTTTTGCCTGAGGATATTTCCTTTGCCACTATAGGCTTCAATGTGCCCTCAGATATCCCTTCTCAGACACCACAAACACAGTGATGCAAAAGTGTCCCCTCAACAGAAACTTTTACCTCTATGAGATGAATGTGCACATCACAAAGGAGTTTCTCTGAAAGCTTCTTTCTCGTTTTTATCTGAGGGTATTCCCTTTTTCACCATATTCCTCAATGAGCTTCCCAATATCCCATTGCAGATTAAACTAAAAATGTGTTAACATTCTTCTCAATGAAAAGAACAGTGTTACTTGGTGAGCCAGATTCACACATCACAAAGCAGTTTCACAGAAAGTTTCTTTTTGGTTTTTATCTGAGGATATTTCCTTTGTCACCTTAGGCTTCAATTCAGTCCACAATATCCTTTCTGAGATTCCCCAAAAACAGTGTTACTGAACTGCTCCATGAAAAGAAAGGTGCAACTCTGTGATATGAATTCACACATCACAAAGTTGTTTCTGAGAAAGCTTCTTTCTAATTTCTATCTGAGGATATTTCTTTATTCACCATATTCCTCAATGCACTCTGGAATAACACATCCCAGATTCCAGGAAAAAAGTGTTTGCAAACTTCTCAATGAACAAAATGGTGTAACTCTGTGAGATGAATTCACACATCACAAAGAAACATTTAAGAAATCTTCTGTCTAGATTTTTTCAGAGGATATTTCCTTTTTCATCATTTGCCTCAATGCACCCATGAACAGCCCTTTGCAGATTCCACGAAAATAGTGTTAGCAAACTGCTCCATCAAAAGAAATGTGTAAGTCTGTGAGATGATTTCTCACATCACAAGGCAGTTTCTCAGAAAGCTTCCTTTTGGTTTTAGTCTGAGGACATTTAATTTGTCACCATAGGCTTCAATTCACTCCCAAGTATCTTATTGCATAGTCCACGAAAATAGTGTTATCAAACCGGTCAATGAAAACAACAATGTAACTATGTGAGATGCATTCACAACAACCTTCTTTCTCAGAAAGCTTCTTTCTAGTTTTTATCTGAGGATATTACTGAGGCCTCAATGCACTCCCAAATATCCCTTTATAGATTCCACAAAAACAGTATTAGCAAACTCCTCCATGAAAAGAAAGGTGTAACTCTGTGAGATGAACTCACACACCACAAAAAACTTTCTCACAAAGCCTCTTTTTAGTTTTTATCTGAGGATGCTTCCTTTGTCACCCTAGGCTTCAATGTGATCAAAAATATCCCTTCTCAGATTCCCCAAAAACAGTGCTACCAAACTGATCCATGAAAGCAATTGTGTAACACTGTGAACTGAATTAACATATCAAAAAGCAGTTTCTCAGTATGCGTCTTTCTAGTTTTTATATGAGGACATTTCCTTTGTCACCCTAAGCTTCAATATGCTCAGAAATATCCCGTTGCAGAATCCAAGAAAAGAGTGTTAGCAAACTGGGAAATGAAAAGAACAGTCTACATCTGCGAGACAAATTCACGCATCACAAAGCAGTTTCTCAGAAAGCTTCTTTCTAGTTTTTATCTGAGGATATTTCCTCATTCACCATAGGCCTCAGAGTGCTCAGATATATCCCTTTGCTGATTCCATGAAAATAGTGTTTGCAAACTGCTCGATGAAAAGAAAAGTGTAACTCTGTGAGATGAATTCACACATCACAAAAGACTTTCTCAGAAAGCGTCTTTCAAGTTTTTATCTTAGGATATTTCCTTTGTCACCATAGATTTAAATGCGATCCAAAATATCCCTTCTCTGATGCACCAAAAAGAGTGCTACCAAGCTGCTCCATGAAAAGAATTGTGTAAATTTATGAGATGAATTAACGCATGAAAATGTATCTTCTCAGAAAGCTTCTTTCTAGTTTTTCTATGAAGACATTTACTTTGTCACCGTAAGCTTCAATGTGCTCAGAACTATCAAATGGCAGATTCCAAGAAAACAATGTAAGGAAACTGCTCAAGGCAAAGAACAGTGTAACTCTGTGAGATGAATTCACCAATCACAAAGCAGTTCCTCAGAAAGTTTCTTTCTAGTTTTATCTGAGGATATTTCCTTTTCCACCATATTCCTCAATGTGCTCCCAAATATCCCACTGAAGATTAAACAAAAAAAAGTTAGCAAACTTCTCAATGAGAAGAATGGTGTTACTCAGTGAGATGAATTCACACATCAAAAAGCAGTTTCACCAAAAGCTCCTTTTTAGGTTTTTATCTGAGGTTATATCCTTTGCCAATATAGGCTTCAGTGCGTTCCTAAATACCCTATTACAGATTCCATGACAACAGTCATCAATTTGCTCATTGAAAAGAATGGCATAACTCTGTAAGATGAATTTACACATCACAAAGCTGTTTCTCAGAAAGCTTCCTTCTAGTTTTTACATGGGGATATTTACTTTTTCACTAGAGACCTCAATGCCCTCCCAAATGTCCCACTGCATATCCCATGAAAACAGTGTTAGCACACTCCTCCATGAAAAGAAAGGTGTAACTTTCTGAGACGAACTCACACATCACAAAGAATTTTCTCAGAAACTTTCTTTCTCATTTTTATCTGAGGATATGTCCTTTGTCACCTTAAGCTTCAATGCAAATCAAAAAATCCCCTCCCACATACCCAAAAAACAGTGCTACCAAACTGCTCCACGAAAAGAGTGTTGTAATTCTGTGAGCTGAATTCACACATTAAAAGGTGTTTCTCAGAAACCTTCTTTCTAGTTTTTATCTGAGTCTATTTCCTTTTTCACCATATTCCTCAATGTGTGCCTGAATATCCCATTGCAGATTAAACGAAAAAAGTGATATCAAACTTCTCAGTGAAAAGAATGGTGTAACTCTGTGATATGAATTCACACATCACAAAGCAGATACTCAGAAACCTTCCTTATGGTTTTTATCTGAGGATATTTCCTTTGTCAACATAGGCTACAATGTAATCCCAAATATCCTTTTCCAGGTTCCATGAAACCAGTGTTATGAGACTGCTCAAGGAAAGAATGGTGTAACTCTTTGAGATGAATTCACACATCACAAAGAAGTTTCTCAGTAGGCTTCTTTCTAGTCCTTTCTGAGGATATTTGCTTTTTCAGTGTAGGTCTCAATGTTCTCCCAAATATCACTTTGCAGATTCCACAAAAACAGGTTTAGCAAACTGCTCCATGAAAAAAATGACATAACTCTGTGAGATGAAATCACACATCACAAAGAAGCTCCTCAGAAAGATTCTTTCTCGTTTTTATCTGAGGGTATTTCCTTTTTCAGCATAGGCCTGAATGCCTACCCAAATATCCCTATACAGATTCCACAAAAACAGTGTTACCAATCTGCTCAAGGAAAAGAACAGCGCACCTCTGTAAGATAAATTCACACATCAGAAAGCAGTTTCTGAGAGAGATTCTTTCTAGTTTTTATCTGAAGATAGTTCCTTTTTCACCTTAGTTCTCAAGGCATGAGCAAATATCCCATTGCAGATTAAACGAAAAAGGTGTTAGCAAACTTCTCAATGAAAAGAATGGTGTAACACAGGCCTCAATGTGCTCCAAAATATCCCTTTGCAGATTCCACAAAAACAGTGTTACCAAACTGCTCCATGAAAGAAAGGTGTAACTCTGTGTGATGAATTCACACATCACAAAGAAGTTTCTCAGAAACATCTCTTTAGTTTTTGTCTGAAGATATTTCCTTTGTCACCATAAGCTTCAGTGGGATCCAACGTATCCCTTCTCAGATTCCTCAAAAACAGTGCTACCAAACTGATCCATGAAAAGAATCGTGAAACTCTGTGAGACGTATTAACACACTACAAAGCTGTTTCACACAAAGCTTCCTTCTAATTTTTGCCTGAGGATATTTCATTTATCAAAATAAGCTTCAATTCGCTCCAAAATATCCCATTGCAGATTTCAGGAAAACAGTGGTTGCAAACTGCTCAATGAAAAGAACAGTGTAACTCTGTGAGATGAATTAACACATCACAAAGCAGTTTCTCACGAAGTTTCTTTCTAGTTAATATCTGAGGATATTTCCTTTTTCACTACGAGCCTCAATGCTCTCCCAAATATTCCTTTGCAGATTCCATGAAAACAGTGTTAGTAAACTGTTCCATGGAAAGAAAGGAATAACTCTGTGAGATGAAATCACACATCACAAAGCAGTTTCTCAGAAAGCATCTTTCTCTTTTTTATCCTTTATATTTCCTTTGTCACCTATGTCGCAGTGCATAGAAGCATAAGCTTCTATGCTCTCTGACATATCCCATTGCAGATTCCATGAAAATGGTGTTAGCAAACTGCTCAATGAAAAGAACAGTGTAACTCAGTGAGATGAATTCACACATCACAAAGCAGTTTTTCAGAGACCTTCTTTCTCATTTTTATTTGAGGATATTTCCTTTTTCAAAATAGCCCTCAATGATTTCCAAAATATCACTTTGCAGATTCCACAAATACTGTGTTTGCAAACTGCTCCAGGAAAAGTATGGTGTAACTCTATGAGATGAATTCACATTTCACAAAGAACTTTCTCAGAAAGCTTCTTTCTTGATTTATCTGAGGATATTTCCTTTGTCACTATATCCCTGAATGTGCACCCGAATATCAGAGTGCTTATTAAATCAGAAAAGTGTTAGCAAGCTTCTCAATGAAAAGAACGGTGTAACTGTGTGATATGAATTCACAGATCACAAAGCAGTTTCTCAGAAAGCTTAGTTTTGGTTTTTATTGGAGGATATTTTCTTTGTCACCATAATTTGCATTGTGCTCCGATATATCCCACTGCAGATTCCAAGAATCAGCAATGTTAGCAAACTGCTGAGTGAAAAGTACAGTGTAACTCTGTGATACGAATTTACACATCACAAAGCAGTTTCTCAGAAAGCTTCTTTCTAGGTTTTATCTGAGGATAATTCCTTTTACAACATAGGCCTCAATTTGCTTGAAAATATCCCTTTGCAGATTCCACAAAAAGAGTGTTAGGAAACTGCTCAATGAACAAAGCAGTGTAACTCTGTGAGATGAATTCACACAACACAAATCAGCTTCTCAGAAAGCTTCTTTTGGGTTTTCATCTGAGGATATTTCCTATGTCACCATAGGCTTTAATGCACTCCCAAATATCCTATTGCAGATTCCACAAGAAAATGTTATCAAACTGATAAATGAAAAGGACCATGTAACTCTGTGAGAAGAATTCACACATCAGGAACTACTTTCTCAGAAAAAAACTTTCTAGTTGTATTCTGATGATATTTCCTTTGTCAACATATGCTTCAATGAGATCGAAAATATGCCTTCTCAGATTCCCCAAAAAGAGTGTTACCAAATGATCCATGAAAAGAATGATGTAACTCTTTGAGATGAATTACCACATCACAGAGTTGTTTCTCAGAATGATTTTTTCTCATTTTTATCTGAAGATATTTCCTTTTTCACCTTAAGCCTTAATGCACTCACAAATATCCCTTTGTAGATTCCACATAAACAGTGTTAGAAAAGTGCTCCATGAAGAGAAAGGTGTAACTCTGTGAGATTAATTCACACATCACCAAGGAGTTTCTCAGAAAGCTTTTTTCTACTTTTTGTCTGAGGGTATTTCCTTTGTCACCACAGGCTTCCATGCAACTCAAAATATCCCTTCTCTGATTCCCCAAAAATAGTGCTACCACACTGCTCCATAAAAGGAACTGTGTAACTCTGTGACATGACTTCACAAATAAGAAAGCCGTTTCTCAGAAAGATTCTTTCTAGTCTTTGTCTGAGGATATCCTAGAATATACAACAATATTAATATACAACAATATTAATAATAGTTGTAATAAAGTTAATAGCTCCTAGAATAGAGGAGATGCCTGCTAGATGAAGTGAAAAAATAGTTAAGTCTACAGAAGCTCCTGGGTGAGATAAGTTTCCCGCTAAAGGAGGATAAACTGTTCAACCTGTCCCTGCACTGGCTTCTACTATGGCTGATGCGAGAAGAAGTAGGAAGGATGGTGGAAGAAGTCAGAAGCTTATGTTGTTTAGACGGGGAAATGCTATATCAGGAGCTCCAATTATTAAAGGCACCAATCAGTTTCCGAATCCTCCAATTATGATGGGTATAACTATAAAGAAAATTATGACAAATGCATGGGCTGTAACGATAACATTGTAGATATGATCGTTGCCTAATAGGTTACCGGGTTGGCCTAATTCGGCTCGGATAAGAAGGCTTATAGCTATGCCTGCAGTTCCAGCTCATGCGCCAAATAATAAATATAAGGTTCCAATATCTTTGTGATTTGTGGAGAATAGTCAGCGGTTAATGAGCATAGGTGAAAAGGGTAAAATGGCTGAGTAAGCATTAGGCTGTAAATCTAAGGACAGAGGTAGAGCCCTCTTTTTACCAGCCCCGAGGTGATTTTCATGTTGAATTGCAAATTCAAAGGAGCAGTCTAAGATCTCTGCCGGGGCTTCTCCCGCCTTTTTTCCCTGCGGCGGGAGAAGTAGATTAAAGCCAGTTGATTAGGGTGCTTAGCTGTTAACTAAGTTTTTGTGGGTTTGAGTCCCATTGATCTAGTAGGGGCTTAGCTTAATTAAAGTGGCTGATTTGCGTTCAGTTGATGCAGAGTAGAGTTTTGCAGTCCTTAATATATTTCAGAAATTAAGTATACTTAACTTACTTAGAGCTTTGAAGGCTTTCGGTCTTATTTAACCTAAATTTCTAGGAAATAGTTAGAGTTGTTGGGGATAATGGTAAAAGGAATGTGGTGAGAATAATGAGTGGGGGGATGAGGGGCATGGGTTTTGTATTTTCGAATTGTCATTTTATTTTTGTATTATTGGATGTAGGGAGTAGTGTTATAGAAGTGATATAAATTAGGCATAGGTAAAAATATAAATTGAGTAGAGCTATAATAATTATAATAGTGGGTATAATAAAGTTGTTGTTTTTTGTAAGTTCTTGGATGGTAATTCATTTGGGTAGAAAGCCGGTTAGTGGGGGTAGGCCTCCTATGGATAGAAGAGTGGATGATATTAGTGGTATTAATCAGGTTAATTTATTTCATGTGCGTGATAATATCAGGGTTGTGGTGTTTGAATTCAGGCTTAGGGCTAGGAATGCGGTGGTTGTTAGAATAATATATGTAAATAGATAAAAAATTGTAATATTTGGATTATATGTTAGTGTTATTATCATTCAGCCTATATGTGTAATTGAAGAGTATGCTAGAATTTTACGTAGTTGTGTTTGATTGAGGCCTCCTCAGCTGCCTGCTATGATGGATAGGGTTGATAGGGCTAGAAGAGTGCTTGTATTAATTGATGGGTGTATTTGGTATATAATTGAAATAGGAGCTAGTTTTTGTCATGTAAGGAGAAGTAAACCAGGGATTAAGGGTGTTCCTTGGGTGACTTCTGGAATTCAAAAGTGAAAGGGGGCTATTCCTAGTTTTATAGCAACGGCTACTATTATGATTAGGGCTGAGAGTTGGTTAGGATTATTTATTATGGCCCATTGTCCGGGGAATAAATTATTGTATATAATTGCTATTATGAGAATTATAGATGCGGTGGATTGTACAAGGAAATACTTAGTGGCAGCTTCTGTGGAGCGAGAATTTGCTTTTTTAATTAGGATTGAGGTAAAAGCTAATATATTTATTTCCAGGCCCGCTCAGGCAAGAAACCAGTGGGAGCTAAGTGATGTAATGAAAGTACCTATGATTATGGTAAAATAAATAACAAGTTGGGCTAGTGGGTTAATTAGTATGGGAAGGATATAACCAACATTTTTGGGGTATGGGCCCGATAGCTTATTTAGCTGACCTTACTTAGAATGGGGTGTAATAGGTAGCACAGAGGAATTTGAATTCTCAGGAGTAGGTTCAATGCCTATAGTTCTAGTTCCTTTGTCACCATAAGGTTCAATGTGCTCCAAGTTATCCATTTGCAGATTCCACGAAAACAGTGTTAGCATACTTTTCAATGAAAAGAACAGTGTAACTCTGTGAGATGAATTCATACATCAGAAAGCAGTTTCTCAGAAACCTTCTTTCTAGTTTTTATCTGAGGATATTTCCTTATTCAACATAGGCCTCAATGCACTCACAAATATCCCTTTGCAGACTGCACAAAAACGGTGTTAGCAAACTGCTCCATGGAAAGAAAGGTGTAAGTCTGTGAGATGAAATCCCACATGACAAAGCAGGTTCTCAGAAAGCTTCTTTCTCCTTTTTATCTGAGGATATTTCCTTTGTCACCATAGGCTTCAATGCAATCCAAAATATCACTTCTCAGATGTCCCAAAAACAGTGCTCCCAAGCTGACCCATGAAAAGAATCATGTCACTCTGTGAAGTGAATTAACACATCACTAAGCAATTTCTCAGAAAGCTTCTTTCTGGTTTTTGTGTGAGGATATTTCCTTTGTCTCCATTAGCTTCTATGGACTCTGACATATTCCATTGCAGATTCCAAGAAAACAGTGTTAGCAAACTGATCAATGAAAAGAACAGAGTAATTCAGTGAGATGAATTCACACACCACAAAGCAGTTTCTCAGAAACCTTCTTTCTCATTTTTATCTGAGGATATTTCCTTTTTCACAAGAGGCCTCAATGCTCTCCCAAATATCCCTTTGCAGGTTCCACAAAAACTGTATTAGCAAAGTGATCCATTAAAAGAATGGTGTAACTCTATGAGATGAATTCACACATCAGAAAGAACTTTCTCAGAAAGCTTCTATCTAGTTTTTCTCAGAGGATATTTTCTTTGTCACCATAGGCTTCGAAGCAATTCAAAATATCCTTTCTCATATTCTCCAAAAACAGTGCTACCAAACTGCTCCATGAAAAGAATCGATTACCTCTATGAAATGAATTCACAAATCAAAAAGCTGCAACTCGGTGAGATGAATTCACACATCACAAAGCAATTTCTCAGAAAACTTCATTTTGGTTTTTATCTGAGTATATTTCCTTTTTCAACATATGCTTCAATGTGCTCCCAAATATCCCTTTGCAGATTTGATTCCATTTAAACAGTGTTAGCAAACTACTCAGTGAAATGAACAGTTTAACTCTGTGAGATGAAGTCAGACATCATAATTCAGTTACTCAGAAAGCTTCTTTGTACTTTTTATCTGTGGATACTTCCTTTTTCAAGATAGCCCTCAATGCACTCCCCAATATCCCTTTGGAGATTCCACAAAAAAAGTGTTATCAAATTGCTCCATGAAAAGAAAATTGTAGCCCTGTGAGATGAATTAACACATGCAAAGGACTTTCTCAGAAGACTTCTTTCTAGTTTTTATGTGAGGAAATTTCCTTTTTCACTATATTCCTGAATGTGCCCCCGAATATCCCATTGTAGATTTAATGAGAAAAGTGTTAGAAAACTTCGCAATGAAAAGAAAACCACTTTCTCAGAAAGCCTATTTTTGGTTTTTATCTGAGGATAATTCCTTTGTCACCACAATCTTCAATGAGCTCTGATATATCCCACTGCAGATTTCAAGAATCAGCAGTGTTAGAAAACTGCTGAGTGAAAAGTACAGTGTAACTCTGTGAGATGGATTCATACATCGCAAAGCAGTTTCTCAGAAAGCCTCTTTCTTGGTTTTATCTGAGGATAATTTGTTTTTCAACATAGGCCTCAATTAGCTCTAAAATATCCCTTTGCAGATTCTACAAAAAGAGTGTTGGGAAACTGCTCAATGAAAAGAGCAGTGTAACTCTGTGAGATGAATTCACATATCAGAAAGAAGTTACTCAGAACGCTTCTTTCTAGGTTTTATCTGATGATATTTCCTTTGTCACTCATGGCCTTAATGAGATCCAAAATATCCCTTCTCAGATTCCAAAAAAACAGTGTTACCAAACTGTTCCATGAAAAGAATCATGTAACTGTGTGGATGAATTCACAAACCACAAAGAAGTTTTTCAGAAGGCTTCTTTCTAGTTTTTGCCTGAGGATATTTCCTTTGTCACCCTAAGATTCAATGCACTCCAAAATATCTCATTGCAGATTCCAAAAAAACAGTGTTAACATACTCCTCAATGAAAAGAACAGTGTACTCTGTGAGTTCAATTCACACTTTGACAAATGGTCTAACATAAAGCTTCTTTTTGTTTTTTTTCCTGAGGATATTTTCGTTGTCACCTTTGTCTTCAATGCACTCCCAAATATCCTGTTGCAGATCCCATGTTATGAGTGTTATCAGTCTGCTCAATGAAAAGAATGGTGTAACTCTGTGAGATGAATTCACACATCACAAGAAACTTTCTCAGAATGATCCTTCCCAGTTTTTATCTGAAACATCTTTCTACTTATTGTCTGAGGATTTTTCCTTTCTCACCATAAACTTCAATGCCCTCTGAAATATCCTACTGCAGATTCCATGAAAACAGTGTTAGGAAACTCCTCCTTGAAAGAAAGGTGTAGCTCTGTGAGATGAATTCAAACAACACAAAGAACTTTCTCAGAAAGCTTCTCTCTAGTTTTTATCTGAGAATATTTCATTTTTCACTATAGGCATGAAGGCATTTGCAAATATCCCTTTGCAGTTTCCACAAAAACAGTGATAACAAACGCTAAATGAAAAGAAAGGCATAACTCTGTGATGAATTGACACATCAAAAAGCAGTTTCTCAGAAAGTTTCTATTTAATATCTGAGGATATTTCCTTTTTCACTATAGGCTTCAATGTGCTCCCAAATATCAATTTGCAGGTTCCAAGAAAACAGTGTTAGCACTGCTCCATGAAAAGAAAGGTGCATCCCTCTGAGTCGAATTCACTCATCACAAAGAAGTTTCTTCAAAAACTTCTTTCTACTTTTTATCTGATGATAATTCCTTTGTCACACCATAGGCTTCAATGCGATCCAAAATGTCCCGTCTCAGATTCCTCAAAAACGGTGCTACCCGATTGATCCATGAGAAGAATCGTGTAACACTGTGAGGTGAATTAGCACATCACAAAGCGGTTTCTGAGAAAGCTTATTTTTCGTTTTTATCTGAGGATATTTGTTTTGTGAACATAGGCTTCAATGTGCTCCCAAAAATCCCTTTTCAGATTCCACGAAAACAGTGTGAACAAACTGCTCGTTGAAAAGAACAGTGTAACACTGTAAAATGAATTCACACATCACCAAACAGTTTCTCAGAAAGGTTCTTCCTAGTTTTAATCTCAGGGTATTTCCTTTTCTACTATAGGCCTTAATGTGCTCCCAAATATCCCTTTGCAGATTAAATGAAAACAGTTTTAACAAACTGCCACATGAAAAGAAAGATGTAAATCTGTAAGATGAATTCACACATCACAAATAACTTTCTCAGAGCTTCTTTCTAGTTTTTATCTGAGGATATTTCTTTAGTGACCTTGGACTTCAATGCAATCCAAAATATTCCTTCTCAGATTCCCCAAAAACAGTGCTACCAAACTGTTCAATTAAAATGATGGTGTAACTCTGTGAGATGAACTCAGACATCACAAAGCAGTTTCTCAGAAAGATTCTTTCTAGTTTTTATCTGAGGATATTTCCTTTTTCATTGTAGACCTCAATGCACTCAAAAATATCGCTTTGCAGATTCCAGTGATACTGTGCTTGCAAACTGCTCCATGAAAATAAAGGTGTTACTCTGTGGGATGAATTAACACATCAGAAAGTACTTTCTCAGAAAGCTTCTTTCTAGTTTTTATATGAGAATATTTCCTTTGTCACCATAAGCTTCAAAGTGCTCCAAAGTATCCCATTGTAGCTTCCAAGAAAAGAGTGTTCAGAAACTGCTCAATGAAAAGAATAATGAAACTCGGTGAGGAGAATTCACACATCACAACGCAGTTTCTCAGAAAGCTTCTTTCTGGTTTTTATCTGAGGATATTTCCTTTTTCACCTTAGGTCTCAATGTGCTCCCACATATCCCTTTGCAGAACCCAGTTAAGCAGTTTTACCAAACTTCTCTATGCAAATAAATGTGTCACTATTTGAGATAAATTAATACATCAGAAAGAACTTTTTCAGAAACGTTCTTTCTAGTTTTTACCTGAGGTTATTTCCTTTGTCACCATAGGCTTCAATGTGATCCAACATATTCCTTCTCAGATTACCCAAAAACAGTGCTACCAAACTGATCCAGGAAAAGGATCGTGTAACCCTGTTAGATGAATTAACACATCACAAATTCGTTTCTCGAAAGCTTTTTTCTAGTTTTTGTATGATGCAAAACATCCCATTGAAGATTCCAAGAAAACTGTGTTATCAAACTGCTCAATGAAATCAACAGTGTAATTCTGTGAGACTGATTCACTCATCACAAAGCAGTTTTCAGAAAACTTCTTTTTGGTTTGTTATCCGAGGATATTTAATTTGTCTTCATAGGCTTCAATATGCTCCCAAATATCCTATTGCTGATTCCATGAAAACAGTGTTAGCAAACGTTGCAATGAAAAGAATGGTGTAACTCTGGGTGATGAATTCACACATCACAAAGCAATTTCTCAGAATACTTCTTTCTAGTTTTTATCTGAAGATATTTCTTTTTTCAGTATAGGCCTCAAAGTGCAACAAAATATCCCTTTGCAGATTTCATGAAAAGAGTGTTAGCAAACAGTTCCATGAAAAGAAAGGTGTAACATTGTGGGATGAATTCACACATCACAAAGAACTTTCGCAGACAGCTACTTTCTCGTTTTTATCTGAGGATATTTCCTTTGTCACCATAGGTTTCAATGTGATCCAAAATATCGCTTCTCAGATGTGCCAAAAACAGTGCTACCAATCTGCTCCATGAAAGTAATTATGTAAATTTGTGAGATAAATTAACACATCAGAGAACGGATTCGCAGAAAGCTTTTCTATTTTTTATATGAGGATATATCCTCTGTTACCATAAGTTTCAATGCACTCCAAAATATCAGATTGCAGATTCCAAGACAACAGTGTAAGCAAATTGCTCAATGCAAAGGACAGTGTAACTCTGTGAGCTGAATTCACACATCACAAAGCAGTTTCTCTGAAATCGTCTGTCTAGTTTTTATCTGAGAATATTTCTGTTTTCACCATTGACCTCAATGCACTCCCGAATATCCCTTTACAAAATCTATGAAAACAACGTCAGCAAACTCCTCCATTTAAAGAATCATGTAACTCTGTAAGTTGAATTCCCACAAAACAAAGAAGTTTCTCAGAAAGATTACTTCTGGTATTTCTCTGAGGATATTTCCTTTGTTAAACTAGGCTTCAATACAATCCAAAATATGCCTTCTCAGATTCCCCAAAAACAGTGATAACAAACTGCTCCATGGAATGAATCATGTAACTCTGTGAGATCAATTAACACATCACAAAACGGTTTTTCAGAAGGCTTCTTTCTTGTTTTGTTTTGTTTTGTTTTAGTCTATATTGCCAGATTAAATTTTCTTCCAGAAATATTTTAATAAAAATTTAATAAAAAAATTAAAAAATACATTTCCAAGTAACACCCACTGCATGCCAATCAATAAAAGAGAACCATAACAAAATAGAAAATTTACCATATGGCTATGATTTTAAGAAAAAAAATGCGGACATGAGCACATGAGCAAAGTCCAATATTAAAGTAACATTCCTTCTTACGGGCTATGATTAGGAATCTGATTAGATACCAGAATAAAAACACAAATGCTTAACTCTTTAGGTCAAAGAACCTCTATAGAATCATCTGTCTTAGAAGGCATTCCAGTTTGAGACTCAATTTTAGAATAAGGCATAACAAACAAGTTAACAAAAGACATACACAAAGTGATGAAAGAGGGATTCTGTAATTCCCCACATACTCTGGACCTAATAAAACAAATCTAGATTTTTTAAAAATTATTTTTGTTTAAACAATTGCCAAGACTGAAATCAAAGATAAATAGAATGCACAACAGTTTTGCTCTGGTTGTTATCTGAGTCTTGGGAATTTTTTTGCTTTTTGTTTTTTTACAAATACAAATTAAACATGAAAAAACTACTTTAAAAAACAACAGTTCAAGAAAAGTCTGTCAGTTGCATTCTAGACATTTAAAACCTATTATCACAATTTAAATTTCAATGGTAAAAACAGTAGGTTTTAGAATTGTTTTGTGATCCTTTTTCAAAAGAAAATTTCTATTCCTTTTATTCAGTTTTTAAACATACCAGTGAGAATCAAAATTGTCAAATTTTCCTATGGCAATTTCTCCACACTAGAAGGTAGTCATGACTCTCAAAGAAGAAACAATTTGGGTTTTTCCTGCCTTCAAAATATTATCAAATCCTGTATTTCTTACAGGCTTTTGAAACACGTAGAAAATAAGAAATATTCCAATGAATGAAACATACCAAATGTCAGTATTGCACAAGACATTCCTTTGGGGAAATGCCTGTTAAAAAAAAATCCAGTCTGTATATGCAAAGTAAGCAAGGAAATTCAGTCTTTTTTTTTTCTTCTTTAAAATTCCATTATTCCTAAAATATCATTCCACAAAATTGGAAGTGAAAGACTAAAGGTCAGGAAAGGGAAGAGAGGGAGAGGGAGCACACACCATTAACACACAAGAAAAGTAAAATTATACAAACTTAAGCAGTTTATAGCAGACTGGTGTCATACTCCGATACCAAAGGCTGGTAGAAGAAATTCACCATTCTGCTGGAACTAGGGTTTGTATGGCTGCGTGAAGATCCATGAAGATTCACTGCCATGGTGCAAGCCCCCTTCCCACTCCAAATCCTGGTTTCTGCACCATGCCTCCACGGGGAAGGCCTCTCATTCCACCACCGAGCCCACCTTGAAGGCCTCCAGGTCCCTGAAGGCGATTATTTCATTGATCACCTTCCCTGGCAGCTCGAGTCTTCTTCTCTTCGACATTCAGACGGACCTCACCTCTGAACATGATGGGCCTGTTGCTAAGGACCTTCTGAACAGGCTCAGAATCATCAAACACAACAAAACCAAAATTGGGTAATTTCCCACCACTGTTAATGTGCAACTCCACCACGTTCCCATAATTTTGAAAGAAATCTTTAAGCTCTGATTTGTCCACTTCATGAGGCAGGTTGCCAATGAAGAGCTGGTGACTGTCAGGGTGTCTCACCATTCTTCAGGGTTCAATGTCACCTTGCTCTCCAGCCTCAAGGATTGGTCTGGGTCCCCTTTGGGGAGGAATATTTATTCACTGTTCTCACACTCTTTGATCCCTTTGAGGTCTCTGTGGTGGAATCTGAGATTCAGGCTTAGACTCTGGACAGGGCTGTGAAGCTGGTACTTTAACAACATGAGGTGGTATCCCAGTAACTGGAACAGCTCCACTGGGTGGAAGGTTCTTATTGGTCACAGATGCCCAAGAAAATGTCCCCAAGTCTTCCTGTACTGTCTGAGCTATGTCTGCAGGTGCTGGAGAAGAACTCTTCTGAGTATCCTCAGGAGCAGCTTCTTCTAATACTGGCTCAGGCTTTTCCTCTTGGATTTCAGATACAGGTTCTTGTTCTGGTTCTGGTTCAGGATCAGGCTCTGGTTCAGCAACAGGCTCCTCTAAATGTTCTTGCATGTCATTACTGACAACTGCCTGATCATAGAAAGTTCCAGAATCATCAGGTACCACCTCAGGTGTTTGCTGTCTTTCTTCAGGTTCCTCTACTTCTTCTCCAGACTCCTCCTTAGGCTCAGTGACAAACCCACCAAAGACATCATCTTGGTATCTGAAGATATCATTGTGAACATAGAACTTATTTGCAACAGATCCCTCAGGAGCAAGGACAAACGTTTGCATGAATCTCCTCAAAGCCTGGTTGTTGTTAGAGAGAAGCCCCATCACCTGGACTACCACACCATCATTTAGTGTGGCATGAGCGTCAACATGGCGAATCTTGGTTTGGCAATTGGTGAAGTTTTGTGACATTACTTTCCTGTGGATTTCTTTCTGTCCATAGACTGCATCTGCTGGCTTTCCATTTGAATCCAATCCCCCATGGACATAAGAAGAGTTCTTTCCATAAAATCTATGCAGCATGTCTGGGGCCTGGTTCAGCAGTGGGTAATATTGTCTCACAAATTCCTGCCCCACCAGCAGGGGACTAGGCTTCTCCATCACCATTGCTTTGGTCAATTCAACCTGGGGGGAAAGAGTCAAATATGTCCAAACCTGGTTGAGCTAGAGAGGAACTAGCTCTGCCCCACAGCACCAAGGATAGCAGGAACCCTTCACGCAACTGTGTCTGCCCTTTCTTGTTTTTATATAAGGATATTTCCTTTTTCACCATAGGCTTCAATGAGCTCCCAAATACCCCTTCTCAGACACCACCAAAACTGTGATGCCAAGTGCTCCCTCATCAGAATCAGTTAGCTCTATGAGATGAATGCACACATCACAATGGAGTTTCTCAGAAAGCTTCTCTCCAGTTTTTACCTGAAGATATTTCCTTTTTTGCCTTTGGACTCTTTGCACTCCCGAATATCCTTTTGCAGATTTAACAAACACAGTGTCACTGAACTGCTGAATAAAAAGAAAGGTGTAAGTCTGTGAGATGAATTCACCCACCACAAAGCAGTTTCTCAGAAAGCTTCTTTTGAGTTCAAATCTGAGGATATTTCCTTTTTCAACATAGTCTTTAATGTGCTCCCAAATATCTCCTCTCAGATACCACAAAAACAGTGGTGCCAAAGTGTTCAATCAAAGAAAAGGTTAAACTCTTTCAGATGAATACACACCTCACAAAAACGTTTCTGGACAAGTTTCTCTTCAGTTATTATCTGAAGTTATTTCTGTTTTCACTGTAGGCTGCAAGGAGCTCCCGAATAACCCATTGCAAAATCCATAAAAACCGTGCTAGCAAACTGCTCCATGAAAAGAAACCTGTAAGTCTGTGAGATGAATTCACAAATCACAAAGCAGTTTCTCAAAAAGCTTCTTTCCAGTTTTTGTCTGAGGATATTTCCTTTGTCACCATAGGATTCAATGTGCTCCAAAATATCCTATTACAAATTGCGTGACAACATTGTTAAAAAAAACTGCTCAATAAAAAGAGTGGTGTAAATCTGTGAGATGAATTCACATATCACAAAGCAGTTTGTCAGAGAGCTTCTTTCTGGTTTTTATCTGAGGATATTTCCTTTTTCACCACAGGCTTCAATGTTGTCCCAAATATCCCTTTGCAGATTCCACGAAAACAGTGTTAGCAAACTGCTCCATGAAAATAAAGGTGTAACTGTGTGAGATGAATTCACACATCACATAGAACTTTCTCAGACAGCTTCTTTCTAGGGTTTATCTGAGGATATTTCCTTTGTCACTATAGGTTTCAATGCAATTCAAAATATCCCCTCTCAGAATCCCCAAAAACAGTGCTACCAAACTGCTCCATGGAAATAATTGTGTAATTCTGTGAGATGAATTAACACATAACAAAGCAGTTTCTCAGAAGGCTTCTTTCTAATTTTTATATGAAGACATTTCCGTTTCCAACATAGTCTTCAATGGGCTCCCAAATATCCCTTCTCAGACACCACAAAAAGAGTGATGCCAAAGTGCTCCCTCAACAGAAACGTTTACCTCTATGATATGAATGCACACTTCACAAAGGAGTTTCTCAGAAAGCTTCTCTCAAGCTTTTACCTGAAGGCACTTCCTTTTCGCCTTTGGACTCTAGGTGATCTTGAATATCCCTTTGCAGATTTCATAAAAACAGTGTTACCAAACTGCTCAAAAAAACTAAAGGTGTAACTCTGTGAGATGAATTCACACATCATGAAGAACCTTCTCAGAAAGCTTCTTTCTAGTTGTCTTCTGAGGGTATTTCATTTGTCAACACAGGTTTCAATGCGTTCCAAAATATGCCTTCTCAGATTCGCCAAAAAGAGTGCTACTAAATGATCCACGAAAAGATTGTGTAACTCTGTGAGATGAATTAACACATCACAAAGTGTTTTCTCATAATGCTTCTTTCTCTTTTTTATCTTAGGGTATTTCCATCCAAAATATTCCTCCTCAGATTCCCCAAAAACGGTGCTACCAAACTGCTCCATGAAAACAGTGGTGTAACTCTGTGAGAGGAATTCACACACCACAAAGCTGTTTCTCAGAAAGCTTCTCTCTAGTTTTTATCTGAAGATACTTCCTTTGATATCCTAGACTTCAATGTGCTCCCAAGTACCCTATAACAGATTCTACAAAACCAGTTTTATCAGACTGCTCAATGAAAACAATCATGTAACTCTGTGAGATGAATTCACACATCGAAAAGCAGTGTATTAGAAACCTTCTTTCTAGTTTTTATTTGAGGATATGAAATTTTTCACCATAGGCCTCAATGTGCTCCCAATCATCCCTTTGCAGATTCCATGAAAACAGAGTTATAAAACTGCTCAATGAAAACAGTGGTGTAACTCTGTGAGATGAATTCACACATCACAAAGAACTTTCTTAGAAAGTTTCTTTGTTTCGGCCGGGTGCGGTGGCTCAAGCCTGTAATCCCAGCACTTTGGGAGGCCGAGACAGGCGGATCACGAGGTCAGGAGATCGAGACCATCCTGGCGAACACAGTGAAACCCCGTCTCTACTAAAAAATACAAAAAACTAGCCGGGCGAGGTGGCGGGCGTCTGTAGTCCCAGCTACTCGGGAGGCTGAGGCAGGAGAATGGCGTGAACCCGGGAGGCGGAGCTTGCAGTGAGCTGAGATCCGGCCACTGCACTCCAGCCCCGGCGACAGAGCAAGACTCCGTCTCAAAAAAAAAAAAAAAAAAAAAAGAAAGTTTCTTTGTTTCTTTCTAGTTTTTATCTGAGGATATTTCCTGTGTCACCACAGGTTTCAATGTGATCCAAAATATCCCTTCTCAGATTCCAGAAAAACAGTGCCACCAAACTGATCCACGAAAAGAATCATGTAACTCTAAGAGATGAATTAACACATCAGATATCAGTTTATCCAAAAACTTCATTCTCGTTTATATCTGAGGATATTTGCTTTTTCACTACAGGTCTCAATGTTCTCCGAAATATACCTTTGCAGATTCCACGAAAACTGTTAGCAACCTGCTCCACGAAAAGAATGGTGTACCTCTGAGATGAAATGACACTTCACAAAGAACTTTCTCAGGAAGCTTATTTCTAGTTTTTATCTGTGGATTTTCCCTTTGACACCATAGGCTTCAATGCCATTCAAAATATTCCCCTCAGATTCCCCAAAAACAGTGCTATCAACGTGCTCCATGAAAACAGTGATGGTACTCTGTGAGTACAAAGCTGTATCTCAAAAATCTTCCTTCCAGTTGTTTTCTGAGGATATTTCCTTTTTCACCATATTCCTCAATACCCTCCCAAATATCCCATGGAAGATTAAATGAAAAAAGTTTTAATAAACTTCTCAATGAAAAAAGCGGTGTAACTCTGTGAGATGAATTCACACATCACAAAGCAGTTTCTCAGAAAGTTTCTTTCTAGCATTTATCTGAAGATATTTCCTTTTTCACTATAGGCCTCAATGAGCTCCCAAATATCCCTTGCAGATTCCATGAAAACTGTGTAATCAAACTGCTCAATGAAAAGAACAGTGTACCTCTCTGAGATGAAATGACACTTCACAAAGAACTTTGTCGGAAAGTTTCTTTCTAGTTTTTATCTGTGGATATTTCCTTTGTCACCATAGGCTTCAATACCATCCAAAATATCCCTTCTCAGATTCCCCAAAAACAATGCTACCAATCTGATCCATGAAAAGAATCATGTAACTCTGTGAGATGAATTAACACAGCTCTAAGTGGTTTCTCAGAAAGCTTCTTTCTAGTTTTTGTCTGAGGATATTTCCTTTGTCACCATAAGCTTCATTATGCTCCGAAATATCTCATTGCAGATTCCAACAAAACAGTGGTAGCAACTGTTTAATGCAAAGAACAGCATAAATTGGTGAGATGAATTCACACATCACAAAGGAGTTTCTCAGAAAGGATACTTTTGGTTTTTATATGAGGATATTTCCTTTATCACCTTAGGCTTCAATGTGCTCCCAAGTACAACATTGCAAATTCTATGAAAACCATGTTATCAAACTGCTCAATGGAAAGAATGGTGTTACTCTGTGAGATGAATTCAAAAGTCACAAAGCAGTTTCTCAGAAACCTTCTTTCTAGTTTTTATATGAGGATATTTCCCTTTTCACTGTATGCCTCAATGTGCTCCCAAATATCCCTTGGCAGATTCCACAAAAACAGTGTTAGCAAACTGATCCATGAAAAGAAAGGTATAACTCTGTGAGGTGAATTCACACATCACAAAGAACTTTCTCAGAAAACTTCCTAGTTTTTATGTGAGGATATTTCCTTTGTCACCATAGGCTTCAATCAGATCCAAAATATCCTTTCTCAGATTCCCCAAAAACAGTGATAACAAACTGATCCATGAGAAGAATCATGTAACTCTGAGAGATGAATTAGCACATCACAAAGCAGTTCCTCAGAAAACTTCTTTCTCATTATATCTGAGGATATTTCCTTTTTCACTATAGGCCTCAATGGGCTCCCAAGTATCACATTGCAGATGCCACGAAAACAGTGTTATCAAACTACTCCAAGGAAAGAAAAGTGTAACTGTGTAAGATGAATTCACACATGAAAGAAGTAGTTTCTCAGAAAACTTCTTTCTAATTTTTATCTAAGAATATTTCCTTTTTCACTATAGGCCTCAATGTGATTCGTATTATAACATTGCAGAATCTATGATAACAGTGTTATGGAACTGCTCCATGAAAAGAAAGGGGTTACTCTGTGATATGAGTTTACACATCACAAGGAACTTTCTTATTTAGCTTCTTTCTAGTTTTTAACTGAGGATATTTCCTTTTCTACCATTGGCTTCCATGCAATCCCAAATATCCCTTCTCAGACACCACAAAAACAGGGATGCCAAATTGCTCTCTCAACAGAAAGCTTTACCTCTATGAGATGAAAGATCACACCACAAAGTAGTTTTCTGAAAGTTTTTGTCCTGTTTTTACCTGAGGATATTTCCTCTTTCAACATTGGCCTCTATCTGCTCCTGATTATCCCTTGCATATTCCACAATAAGATTGATAAAAAACTGCTCAATGAAAATGAAGATTTAACTCAGTGCGATGAATTCTCCCATCACAAAACAGTCTCTCATGTAAATTCGTTTGAGTTCTTTCCAGATTCTGTATATTAGCCCTTGGTCAGATGAGTAGATTGCAAAAAATTTCTCCCATTCTGTAGGTTGCCTGTTCACTCTGATGGTAGTTTCTTTTGCTGTGCAGAAGCTCTTTAGTTTAATCATATCCCATTTGTCAGTATTGGCTTTTGCTGCCATTGCTTTTGGTGTTTTAGACATGAAGTCCTTGCCCATGCCTATGTCCTGAATGGTACTACCTAGGTTTTCTTCTAGGGTTTTTATGGTATTAGGTCTAACATTTAAGTCTCTAATCCATCTTGAATTAATTTTCATATGAGGAGTAAGGAAAGGATCCAGTTTCAGCTTTCTACTTACAGCTAGCCAATTTTCCCAGCACCATTTATTAAATAGGGAATCCTTTCCCCATTTCTTGTTTCTCTCAGGTTTGTCAAAGATC
This sequence comes from Trachypithecus francoisi, assembly GCF_009764315.1. Lineage (NCBI taxonomy): Eukaryota > Metazoa > Chordata > Mammalia > Primates > Cercopithecidae > Trachypithecus > Trachypithecus francoisi. The sequence goes on along the minus strand of NW_022681455.1, from coordinate 86,064,267 downwards.
AGATGTCTGTAGATGTGTGGTATTATTTCTGAGGACTCTGTTCTGTTCCATTGGTCTATATCTCTGTTTTGGTACCAGTACCATGCTGTTTTGGTTACTGTAGCCTTGTAATATAGTTTGAAGTAAACAACCCCATCAAAAAGTGGGCAAAGGATATGAACAGACATTTCTCAAAAGAAGACATTCATAATGACAATAGACACATGAAAAAATGCTCATCATCACTGGCCATCAGAGAAATGCAAATCAAAACCACAATGAGATACCACCTCACACCAGTTAGAATGGCAATCATTAAAAAGTCAGGAAACAACAGGTGCTGGAGAGGATGTGGAGAAATAGGAACACTTTTACCCTGTTGGTGGGATTGTAAACTAGTTCAACCATTATGGAAAACAGTATGGTGATTCCTCAAGGACCTAGAACTAGATGTACCATATGACCCAGCCATCCCACTACTGGGTATATACCCAAAGGATTATAAATCATGCTGCTGTAAAGACATATGCATACGTATGTTTATTGCGGCACTATTCACAATAGCAAAGACTTGGAATCAATCCAAATGTCCATCTGTGACAGACTGGATTAAGAAAATGTGGCACATATACACCATGGAATACTATGCAGCCATAAAAAAGGATGAGTTTGCGTCCTTTGTAGGGACATGGATGCAGCTGAAAACCATCATTCTTAGCAAACTATCACAAGAACAGAAAACCAAACACTGCATGTTCTCACTCGTAAGTGGGAACTGAACAATGAGATCACTTGGACTCGGGAAGGGGAACATCACACACTGGGGCCTATCATGGGGAGGGGGGAGGGGCGAGGGATTGCATTGGGAGTTATACCTGATATAAATGACGAATTGATGGGTGCTGACGAGTTGATGGGTGCAGCACACCAACATGGCACAAGTATACATATGTAACAAACCTGCACGTTATGCACATGTACCCTAGAACTTAAAGTATAATAAAAAATTTTTTTTTAAAACCGTCTCTCAGAAAGCTTCATTCTAGTTTTATCTGAAGATATTTCCTTTTTTGCCATAATCTTCTCTGCGCTCCAAATGTAGATTTGTACATAACACAAAACCAGGGTTACCAAACTGCTCAATGAAAAGAATGATTTACCTCTGGGAGATGAGTTCACCCAGTACAAATAAATCTCTCAGAAAGCTCCTTTCTATTTTTTATCTTTGCCTATTTACTTTTCCACCATCAGCCTCAATGTACTCTCAAATATTGCTTCCCAGACACCACAAAAACAGTGATGAAGAACTGCTCAATCAACAAAATAGTTTATCTCTATGTGATGAATGCACACCTCCCCAAAATAGTTTCTCAAAAACCTTCTCTCCAGTTTTTATCTGAAGATGTTTCCCTTTTCACCATAGGCCTCTATGACTTCCAGAATTTCCTTTTGGAGATTCCCCAAAAAGAGTGCTACCAAACTGCTCAATGAAAAGAAAGGTATAACTCTGTGAAATGAATTCACCCATCACGAAGCAGATTCTCTAAAGCTTTTTTTCTAGTTTTTATCTGAGGATATTTCCTTTTTCACCATAGGTCTCAAAGCGTTCCCAAATATCCCTTTGCAGATTCCACGAAAACCATGTTAGCTAACTGCTCCATGAAAAGAAAGGTGTATCTCAGTGAGATGAATTCACATATCACAAAGAGTTTTCTCAGAAGCTTTCTTTCTAGTTCTTATCTGAGAATATTTCCTTTGTTATCATAGGTTTCAATGTTATCCAAAATATCCCTTTTCATCAGATGCCCCAAAAACAGGGCTGCCAATCTGCTCTATGAAAGTAATTATGTAACTTTGTGAGATGAATTAACACATCAGAAAGCGGATTCTCAGAGAGCTTCTTTCTAGTTGTTATATGAGGATATTAACTTTGTCACCATAAGTTTCAATGCACTCAGAAATATCAGATTTTAGATTACAAAGAGAGTCTAAGTAAACTGCTCAATGCAAAGAACAGTGTAACTCTGTGAGATCAATTCACACATCACAAAGTAGGTTCTCAGAAAGCTTCTTTCTAGTTTTGAGGATATTTAGTTTTTCACCTTATTCCTCAATGCACTCCTGAATATCCAATTTCAGATTAAACGAAAATAGTGTCAGCAAGCTTCTCAATGAAAAGAGGGGTGTTACTCGGTGAGATGAATTCACACATCATGAAGGAGTTTCACAGAAGGCTTCTTTTTGGTTTTTATCTGAGGATATTTCTTTGTCACCATAGGCTTCAATGCTCTCTCAAATACCCTATTGCAGATAGCATGAAATCTTTCTCAGATTCTGAGAAAGCTTTCTGAGAAACTGCGTTGTTATGTGTGATTTCACTTCACAGAGACACACCGTTCTTTTCATTGAGAAGTTTGCTAACACTTTTCTCGTTTAATCTGCAGTGGGATATTCGGATGTACATTCAGGAATATAGTGTAAAAGGAAATATCCTCAGATAAAAACTAAAAAGAAGCTTTCTGAGAAAGTTCTTTGTGATGTGTGAATTCATCTCACAGAGCTTCAGCTTTCTTTTCACGGAGCAATTTGCTAACGCTGTTTTTGTGGAACCTCCAAAGGGAAATTGGGGAGTGCATCGAGGCCTATCTTGAAAAAGGAAGTATCCACAGATAAAAATTTGAAAGAAGCTTTTTAGAAACAGATTTGTGATGTACGAATTCAACTCACAGAGTTACACTGTTCATTTCATTGAGTAGTTTGCTAACACTGTTTTTGTGGAATCTGCAAAGGGATATTAGGGAGCACACTGAAGTCTATGTTGACAAAGGTAATATCCTCAGATAAAATCCAAAAATAAGCTTTCTGAGAGACTGCTTCACCATGTGTGAATTGAATTCACAGAGTTGCACTGTTCTTTTTTTGGGCAGTTTGCTAACACTATTTTCTTGGAATCTGCAATGAGATATTTCAGAGCGTATTGAAGCTTATGGTGACAAAGGAAATATCCTGAGACAAAAAGTAGAAAGAAGCTTCCGGAGAAACTGCTTCATGACTTGGGAATTCATCTAAGAGAGTTACACCTTTCTTTTCATGGATTAGTTTGGTATCACTGTTTTTGGGGAATTTGAGAAGGGATATTTTGCATTACAAGGAAGCCTATATTGACAAAATGTCCTCAGATAAAAAGTAGAAAGAAATTTTTTGGGAAACTCCTTCATTATGTGTGAATTCGTCTCACCAAGTTACACATTTCTTTTCATGGAGCAGTTTGCTAACACTGTTTTCGTGGAACGTGCAAAGGGATATTTGGGAGCGTATTGAGGCCTAAGGTGAAAAAGGAAATATTATGAGATAAAAACTAGAAAGCTGCTTTCTGAGAAACTGCTTTGCAATGTGTGAATTCATCTCACAGCATTACACTGTTCTTTTCATCAAGCAGTTTACTAACACTGTTTTCACTGAATCTGCAATGGTATATTTCAGAGCCTACCGAAGATTATGGTGACAAAGAAAATATCCTCAGACAAAAACTAGAAAGAAGCTGTCTGAGAAAGTGCTTTCTGATTTGTGAATTCATCACTGAGTTACATGATTCTTTTCATGGAGCAGTTTGGTAGCACTGTTTTTGAGGAATCTCAGAAGGGATATTTTGGATCGCATTGAAGCCATGGGTGACAATGGAAATATCCTCACATAAAAACTAGAAAGAAGCATTCTGAGAAATTTCTTTGTGATGTGTGAATTCATCTCACAGAGTGACAGCTCGCTTTTCTTGGAGTAGTTTGCTAACACTGTTTTCGTGGAATTTGCAAAGTGATATTGGGAGAGCATTGAAGCCTATAGTGACAAAGGAAATATCCTCAGATAAAAACAAAAAAGAACCTTTCTGAGAGACTCCTTAGTGATGTGTGAATTGATCTCACAGAGTTACACTGTTCTTTTCATTGAGCAGTTTAATAACACTGTTTTCTTGGAATCTGCAATGAGATATTTCAGAGTGTATTGAAGCTTAGGGTGACAAAGGAAATATCCTCAGGCAAAAACTAGAAAGAAACTTTCTGAGAAACAGCTTTGTGACTCGTAAATTAATCTCACAGAGCTACACTATAGTTTTCATGTAGCAACTTGGTAGCATTGTTTTTTTGGAATCTGAAAAGGGATATTTTGGATTGCATTGAAGCCAAGGGTGCAAAGGAAATATCCTCAGATAAAAACTAGAAAGAAGCCTTCTGACTAACTTCTTTGTTTGTGAAAATTCATCTCATGGAGTTGTAACGCTCTTTTCATTTAACAGTTTCCTAACACTCTTTTTGTGGAATCTGCAAAGGGATATTTTGGAGCAACTTGAGGACTATCTTGAAAAAGGAGTTATCCTCAGATAGAAACTACATAGAAGCTTTCTAAGAAACTGCTTTGTGATTTGTGAATTCATCTCACGGAGTTACACTGTACTTTTCACTCAGCAGTTTGCTAACACTGTTTTCTTGGAATCTGCATTGGGATACTTCAAAGTGCATTGAAGATTATGGTGACAAAGGAAATATCCTCAGATAAAATCCAAAAGTAAGCTCTCTGAGAAACTGCTTTGTTATGTTTGAATTCATCTCACAGAGTTACACCATTCTTTTCATTGGGAAGTTTGCTTACACTTTTCTCTTATAGTCTGCAATCTGATGTAAGGGCACACATTCAGAAATATAGTGACAAAGGAAATATCCTCAGACAAAAACTAGAAAAAAGCTGTCTGAGAAAGAGCTTTGTGATGTATGAATTAATCTCACAGAGTTACACCACTGTTTCCATGGAGCAGTTTGGTAGCACTGTTTTTGTGTAATCTGAGAAATGATATTTTGAATTGCATTCAAGCCTATGGTGACAAAGGAAATATCCTCAGATAAAAATTAGAAAGAAGCTTTTTGAGAAAGTTCTTTGTAATGCATGAATTCATCTTACAGAGTTACACCTTTCTTTTCATGGAGCAGTTTTCTAACACTGTTTACGTGGAATCTGCAAAGGGATATTTGTGAGTGTATTGAGACCTATAGTGAAAAATGAAATATCCTCAGATAAAAACGAGAAAGAAGCATTCTGGGAAACCACTTTTTGATGTGTTAGTTCATCTCACAGAGGTGCATGATTCTTTTCATGGATCATTTTGTAACACTGTTTTTAGGGAATCTGAGAAGGCATAATTTGGATCGCATTGAAGCCTGTGTTGACAAAGGAAATCTCCTCATAATTAAACTAGAAAGAAGTTTTCTGAGAAAGTAGTTTGTCATGTGTGAATTATTTCAAAGAGTTACACAGTTTTTTTCATTGATCAGTTTGATAACACTGTTTTTGTGGAATGTACAATAGGATTTTTTGATCTCATTAAAGCCTATGGTGACATAGTAAATATTCTTAGATAAAAACCCAAAGGAAACTTTCTGAGAAACTGCTTTGTGATGGGTGAATTCATCTCACAGGGTTACACTGTTCTTTTCATTGAGTGGTCTCCTAACACTACTTTTGGGATATATTGGAGCAAATTGAGGCCTATGTTGAAAAAGGAATTATCTTCAGATAAAAACTAGAAGGAAGCTTTCTGAGAAACTGCTTTGTGATGTGTGAAATCATCTTATGGGGTTACACTGTAGTTTTCACTCAGCAGTTTCCTAACACTGTTTTCTTGGAATCTGCAGTGGGATATATGAGAGCTCATTGAATATTATGGTGACAAAGGAAATATCCTCAGATAAAAACCAAAAATAATCTTTCTGAGAAAATGGTTTGTGATGTGTGAATTCATCTCACAAAGTTGCACAATTCTTTTCATGGGACAATGGTAACACTGTTTTGGGGGGATCTGAGAAGGCTTATTTTAATCGCATTGAAACCTGTGTTGAGAAAGGAAATATCGTCAGAAAAAAACTAGAAGGAAATTTACTGAGAAAGTAGTTTGTGATGTGTGAATTCATCTCACACAATTACATGGTTCTTTTCATTGAGCAATTTGGTAACACTGTTTTTGTGGAATCTGCAATAGGATATTTTGGAGTGCATTAAAGCCTATGATGACATAGGTAATATCCTCAGGGAAAAACCCAACAGAAGCTTTCTGAGAAACCGCTTTGTGATGTGTGAATTCATCTCACTGAGTTGCACAATTCTTTTCATGGATCATTGGTAACACTTTTTTAGGGAATCTGAGAAGGCATGCTTGGATCCCACTAAAGCCTGTGTTGACAAAGGAAATATCATCAGATAAAAACTAAAAGGAGCTTTCTGAGAAAGTTATTTGTGATGTGTGAATTCATCTCATAGAGTTTCACATTCCTTTTCATGAATCAGTTTCCTAACATTGTTTTCATAATATCTTCAAAGGGATATTTGGGAATGCTTTGAGGCCTATAGTGAAAAAAGAAATATCATCACAAAAAAACGAGAAAAAAGTTTTTTGAGAAACTGCTTTGCGATGTATGAATTCATCTCACAGAGTTACAAGGTTCTGTACATTGGGTAGTTTGATAACACTCTTTTTATGGAATCTGCAACAGGATATTTGGGAGTGCTTTGAAGCCTATGGTGACAAAGGAAATATCCTCTGATAAAAACCAAAAATACGCTTTCTGAGAAACTGCTTTGTGATGTGTGAATTCACCTCACAGTGTTACACTGTTCTTTTCATTGAGCAGCTTGCTAACACTGTTTTCTTGAAATCTGCAATGGTAGATTTCAGAGGGCATTGAAGCCTATGTTGAAAAACTAAATATCCTGAGATAAAAACAAGAAAGAAGCTTTCTGAGAAACTGCTTTATGATGCGTGAATTCACCTCACAGAGTCACACCATTCTTTTAATTGAGCTGTTTGAAAACACTGTTTTTGTGGAATTTGGAAAGGAGTATTTCGGAGGGCTTTGTGGCCAATGGTGAAAAAAAAAATCCTCACATAAAAACTAGACAGAAGTATTCTGAGAAATTGCTTTTTGATGTGTGAATTCATTTCACAGGGTTACACTTTTCATTGAGCTGTTTGCTAACAATGTTTTCTGGGCATCTGCAATGGGATATTTCAAAGGACATTGAAGTTCATGGTGAAAAAGGAAATATCCTCAGGCAAAAACTAGAAAGAAGCTTTTTGAGAAACTGCTATGTGATTTCTGAATTCACCTCACAGAGTTACATGAGTCTTTTCATGGAGCAGATTGGGAGTACTCTTTTTGGGGAATCTGAGATGGGATATTTTGGATCGCATTGATGCCCATGTTGACATAGGAAATACCTTCAGATAAAAACTAGAAAGAAGCGTTCTGAGAAAGTTTTTTGTGATGTGTGTTTTCATCTCACAGAGTTACAGCTTACTGTTCATGGGACTGTTTGCTAACACTGTTTTCATGGAATCTGCAAAGATATATTTGGGAGCACATTGAGGCCTATGGTGAAAAACTAAATATCCTCAGGTAAAAATTAGAAGGAAGCCTTCTGAGAAACTGCTTTCTGCTGTGTAAATTCATCTCACAGTATTACACTGTTCTTTTCCTTGAGCAGTTTGCTAACACTGTTTTGTTGGAACATCCAAAGGGATATTTGGGAGGAAATTGAGGCCTAGAGTGAAAAAGGAAATATCCTCACATAAAAACTAGGATGAAGCTCTCTGAGAAGCTGCTTTGTGATGTGTGAATTTATCTCCCAGTGTTACACTGTTATTTTCATTAAGCAGTTTCCTAACAGTTTTCTTGGAATCTACAATAGGATATGTTGGAGTGCATAGGAGCTTATGGTGACAAAGGATATATCCTCAGACAAAAACCAGAAAGAAGGTTTCTGAGAAACCATCTTGTGATATCTAATTTCATCTCACAGAGTTACACGATTATTTTCATGGATCAATTTGGGAACACTGTTTTTGGGGAATGGGAGAAGAAATATTTTGGATTACATTGAAGGCTCTGGTGACAAAGGAAATATCCTCAGATAAAAGCTAGAAAGAAGCTTTCTGAGAAAGTTCTTTGTGACCTGTGAATTCCTCTCACAGAGTTACATCGATCTTTTCATGGCCTAGTTTGCTAACACTGCTTTCCTGTAATCTGTATAGGGAGATTTGGGAGCGCCTTGAGGCCTATGGTGAAAAAGGAAATTTCCTAAGGTAAACAATTCATTCATTTCCATTGAACCTTTCTGTTAATTGAGGAGTTTGGCATCTCTGCTTTTGTGGTATGTGAGAGGAGTTATTTGGGAGCACATTGAAGCCTATGGTGTCAAAGAAAATATCCCTGATAAAAATTGGAAAGACACTTTCTGGGAAACAGCTTTGTGATGGGTGAATTCTACTCAGAGAATTACAGTTTTCTTTTCATGGAGTAGTTTGCTAACACTATTTTTGTAGAATCTGCAAAGGGATATTCCCGAGCACCTTCAGGCAAATGGTTAAAAAGGAATTATCCTCAGAAAAAACGAGAAAGAAGCTTTCTGAGAAACTCCTTTGTGATTTGTGAATTCATTTCACAGAGTTACATGATTATTTTCATGGAGCACTTTGGTAGCACTATTTTTGGGGAATCTGAGAAGGGATATTTTGGATCATATTGAAGCTTTGGTGACAAAGGAAATATCCTGAGATAAAATCTAGAAAGAAACTTTCTGAAAAAGTTCTTTGTGATGTGTAAATTCATCTCACAAAGTTACACCGTTCTTTTCATTGAGACATTTTCTAACACATTTTTTTGGAATCCGCTATGGGATATTCACGAGTGCACTGAGGAATAAGGTGAAAAAGGAAATATCCTCAGATAAAAACTAGAAAGAAGCTTTCTGAAAAACAGTTTTGTGATGTGTGAATTCATTTCACAGAGTTACACAATTCTTTTCATTGAGCAGTTTGATAACACTGTTTTTGGGGAATGGGAGAAGGGATATTTTGGATCGCATTGAAGCCTATGGTGACAAAGGAAATATCCTCAGATAAAAACTGGAAAGCAGCTTTCTGAGAAAGTTCTTTGTGATGTGTGAATTCATCTCACAGAGGTATACCCTTCTATTCATGGAGCCGTTTCTAACATTGTTTTCTTGGAGTCTGTAAAGGGATATTGGGGAGCTTATTGAGGCCTATGGTGAAAAACTAAATATCCTCAGGTAAAAACTGGAAAGCAGCTTTCTGAAAAACTGCTTTGTGATGTGTGAATTCATCTCACAGAGTTACACTGTTCTTTTCATTGAGTAGTTTACTAACACTTTTTTCGTGGAATCTCCAAAATGTTATTTGTTAATCTCCATAGTGCATTGAGAACTATAGTGAAAAGGGAAATACCCTCAGTTAAAAGGAGAAAGAAGCTTGATGAGAAACTGTCTTGTGATGTGTGAATTCATCTCACAGAGTTACACTATTCTTTTCATTGAGCTGTTTGATAACACGGCTTTCGTGGCATCTGCATTGGGATATTTGGGAGCACATTGAAGCTTTTGGTGACAAAGAAAATATCCCCAAATAAAAACCAAAAACAAATTTCTGAGAAACTACTTTGCAATCTGGGAATTCATCTCACAGAGTTATACATTTATTTTCATGGAACAGTCTGCCTACACTGATTTTGTGGAATATCTAAAGGCATATATTGGGAGCACATTGAGGCCTATGGTGAAAAAGAAAATATCCTCAGTTAAAAACTAGAAAGAAGCTATCTGAGAAACTGCTTTGTCATGTGTGAATTCATGTCACAGTGTTACACTGTACTTTTCATTGAGCAGTTTGCTAACACTGTTTTCTTCCAGGCAGTAATGGGATATTTTGGAGTACACAGAAGCTTATGGTGACAATGGAAATATCCTCATATAAAGTAGAAAGATGCTTTCTGAGAAACCGCTTTGTGATGTGTTAACTCATCTCACAGAGTTACATGATTCTTTTCATTTAATCATTTGGTTGCACTGTCTTGGGGGAATCTGTAAGATGAATTCACACATCAGAAAGCTGTTTCTCAGAAAGCTTCCTTCTAGTTTTTACATGAGGATATTTAGTTTTTCACTATAGGCCTCAATGCACTCCAGAATATTCCATTGCATATTATATGAAAACAGTGTTAACAAACTGCTCCATGAAAAGAAACGTGTAACTTTCTGAGATGAATTCATGCATCACAAAGAACTTTCTCAGAAAGCTTCTTTCTGGTTTTTATCTGAGGATATTTCCTTTGTCACCATAGGCTTCAATGTGATTGAAATATCGCTTCCTAGATTCCCCAAAAACACTGTTACCAAACTGATCCATAAAAAGGATCATGTAACACTGTGAGATGAATTAACATATCATGAAGTGGTTTCTCAGAAAGCTTCTTTCTAGTTTTTATATGAGGATATTTCCTATGTCACCATAAGCTTCAATGCACTCCAAAATATCCCATTGCAGATTCCAAGAAAACAGTGTTAGCAAACTGCTCAATGAAAACTTCAGTGTAATACAGTGAGATGAATTCACACATCACAAAGCAGTTTCTCATAAAGATTCTTTCTACTTTTTATCTGAGATTATTTTCTTTTTCACCATAGGTCTCAATGCACTCCAATGTATACCTTTGCAGATTCCATGAAAAGAGTGTTAGCAAACTGATCAATTAAAAAAATGGTGTAACTCGGCCGGGCGTGGTGGCTCAAGCCTGTAATCTCAGCACTTTGGGAGGCCGAGATGGGTGGATCACGAGGTCAGGAGATCAAGACCATCCTGGCTAACATGGTGAAACCCCATCTCTACTAAATAATACAAAAAACTAAGCCGGGCGAGGTGGTGAGTGCCTGTAGTCCCAGCCACTCGGGAGGCTGAGGCAGGAGAATGGTGTAAACCCAAGAGGCAGAGCTTGCAGTGAGCTGAGATCTGGCCACTGCTCTCCAGCCTTGGTGACAGAGCGAGACTCCGTCTCAAAAAAAAAAAAAAAAGAATGGTGTAACTCTGTACGATGAATTCATACACTACAAAGAAGTTTCTCAGAAAGCGTGTTTCTAGTATATATCTGAGGATGTTTCCTTTGTCACAATAGGCTTCAACGTGTTCCAAAATATCCCATCACAGATTCCCCAAAAACAGTGCTCCCAAACTGATCCATGAAAAGAATTGTGTGATTCTGGAAGATGAATTCACATATCACAAAGATGTTTCTCAGAAAATATCTTTCTTGTTTTTATCGGAGGATATTTCCTTTTTCACCATAGGCCTCAATGCACTCCCAAATATCCTCAATACACTCTCGAATATCCCATTGCAGATTAATCGAAAAAATTATTAGCTAACTTCTCAATGAAAGGAATGGTAAAACTCGGTGAGATGAATTCACACATCACAAAGCAGTTTCACAGAAAGCTTCTTCTTGGTTGTTTTCTGACGATATTTCCTTTGTCATTAAAGGCTTCAATGTACTCCTAAATAACACCTCTCAGGTACCACAAAAACAGTGTTGCTGAATTGCTCCATCAAAAAAAGGTTAAACAGTTAAACTCTATGAGATGAACACACACATCACAAAATCATTTCTCGAAAAGATTCTCTCCAGTTTTTACCTGAAGTTATTTACTTTTTAACCATAAACCTCTAGGAGCTCCCAAATATAACTTTGCAGATTCCATTAAAATAGTGCTACCAAGCTGCTCAAAGAAAACAAAGGTGTAACTCTGTGTGATGAATTCACCCAAAACAAAGAAATTTCTCAGAAAGATTGTTTCTAGTTTCTATCTCAGGGTATTTCCTTTTCCATCATTGGCTTCCATGCTCTCCCAAATATCCCTTTGCAGATTCCACGAAAACAGTGTTAGCAAACTGCTCCATGAAAGGAAATGTGTAACCCTTTAGATGAACTCACACATCACAAAGAATTTTCTCAGAAAGCTTCTATGTAGTTTTTAATCTGAGGATATTTCCCTTGTCACCATAGACTTCAATGTAATTCAAAATATCCCTTCTCAGATTCCCCAAATACAGTGCTACCAAACTGATCCATGAAAAGAATCATGTAACTCAGTGAGATGAATTCACACATCACACAGCAGTTCCTGAGAAAGCTTCTTTCTAGTAAATGTAAGAGGATATTTACTTTTTAACTATAATACTCAATGTGCTCCCAAATATCCCTTTACAGATTCCACCAAAGCAGTGTTAGCAAACTCCTGCATGAAAAGAAAGGTGTAACTCTGTGAGATGAATTAACACATCACAGAGAACTTTCTCAGAAAGCTGCTTTCTAGTTTTTGTTTTTTAATTTTTTTATTATACTTTAAGTTCTAGGGTACATGTGCATAACGTGCAGGTTTGTTACATATGTATACTTGTGCCTTGTTGGTGTGCTGCACCCATCAACTCGTCAGCACCCATCAATTCATCATTTATATCAGGTATAACTCCCAATGCAATTCCTCCCTCTCCCCCCTCCCCATGATAGGCCCCGGTGTGTGATGTTCCCCTTCCGGGGTCCAAGTGATCTCACTGTTCAGTTCCCACCTATGAGGGAGAACATGCGGTGTTTGGTTTTCTCTTCTTGTGATAGTTTGCTATGAATGATGGTTTCCAGCTCCATCCATGTCCCTACAAAGGACGCAAACTCATCCTTTTTTATGGCTGCATAGTATTCCATGGTGTATATGTGCCACATTTTCTTAATCCAGTCTGTCACAGATGGACATTTGGGTTGATTCCAAGTCTTTGCTATTGTGAATAGTGCCGCAATAAACATATGTGTGCATGTGTCTTTATAGCAGCATGATTTATAATCCTTTGGGTATATACCCAGTAGTGGGATGGCTGGGTCATATGGTACATCTAGTTCTAGATCCTTGAGGAATCGCCATACTGTTTTCCATAATGGTTGAACTAGTTTACAATCCCACCAACAGGGTAAAAGTGTTCCTATTTCTCCACATCCTCTCCAGCATCTGTTGTTTCCTGACTTTTTAATGATTGCCATTCTAACTGGTGTGAGGTGGTATCTCATTGTGGTTTTGATTTGCATTTCTCTGATGGCCAGTGATGATGAGCATTTTTTCATGTGTCTGTTGGCTGTATGAATGTCTTCTTTTGAGAAATGTCTGTTTATATCCTTTGCCCACTTTTTGATGGGATTGTTTTTTTTTTTCTTGTAAATTTGTTTGAGTTCTTTGTATATTCTGGATATTAGCCCTTTGTCAGATGAGTATTGCAAAAATTTTATCCCATTCTCTAGGTTGCCTGTTCACTCTGATGGTAGTTTCTTTCGCTGTGCAGAAGCTCCTTAGTTTAATTAGATCCCATTTGCCAATTTTTGCTTTTCCTGTCATTGCTTTTGGTGTTTTTGAATGGTATTACCTAGGTTTTCTTCTAAGGTTTTTGTGGTATTCCTCTCAGAGATTTACATTATTATTTTCATGGAGCTCTTTGCTAACACTATTTTTGTGGGATCTGCAAAGAGATATTCATGAATGCACTGAGGCCTTTTTTGAAAAGCAAAAATATCCTCAGACTAAAACTAGAAAGAAGTTTTATGAGAAACTTTTTTGTGATGTGTGAATTCATCTCAGAGAGTTAAAATTTTTTTTCCCTGAGCAGAATCTACAATCAGATCGGATATTTTCTTGGAATCTACAATCAGATCGGATATTTCAGAGTGCATTTAAGCTTATGGAGACAAAGGAAATATCCTCGTATAAAAATAAGAAAGAAGCTTTCTGAGAAACCACTTTGTGGTGTGTTAATTTATCTCACAGAGTTACATGAGTCTTTTCGTGGATCAGTTTTGTAGCACTGTTTTTGGGAATGTGCAATATGATATTTGGGAGTGCATTGAAGCATATGGTGACAAAGGAATTATCCTCAGAAAAAAAACAAAAAGAAACTTTCTGAGAAACTACTTTGTGATGTGTGAATTCATCTCAGAGATTTAAACCTTTCTTTCCATGGAGCAGTTTGCTAAAACTAATTTTGTGGAATCTGTAAAGGGATATTTGCAAGCACATTGAGACCTATTTTGAAAAAGGAAATATCCTCACACAAAATCTAGAAAGAAGCTTTCCAAGAAATTGCAGTGTGATGTGTCAATTTATCTCACAGAGTGACACAGTTCTTTTAATTGAGCAGTTTGCTAACACTGTTTTCTCAGAATCTGTAATGAGATATTTCAGATCACATTGAAGCATATGGTGAGAAAAGAAATATCCTCTGACAAAAATCAGGAAGAAGATTTCTGAGAGACTGCTTTCTAATTTGTGAATTCATTTCATAGAGTCACATGATTCTTTTCATGGAGAAGTTTTTTTTTTTTTTTCAGATTCAAACCGTCTTTATTTCTACAGCAACATCTGAAAATAGAGAGCAGCCACCTCACCCGCAACAGGGGGAGCCCCTCCTGCCACCAAGGGACCGTCACCGCCCCTGGCGAAAAGCTGCAGGCGTGGGAGAGGCGTGGCAGGATGGCTCGGTGGGCGGTGCCCGGTGCGGGGTCGGGCCCTGCCTGGGCGGGGCCGGGTGGGAGGAGCAGTGCATAAGGCCGGGATGCGGGGCAGGGCCTGGCGGTCGGAGGACTGACTAAGGGGAGGTCCCCGTCCTGGGGCACGGGGCGATGGCGGGGTAGGACGCATCCCTCAGAGGCCAGGAGGAGCACGAGAAGGTCCTGGGAGCCACCTGGGAGGCGCCACTCCGATAATGTGGAGCCTGGGAGATACCACTGCACGGAATGGGGGTGATTAAGGCCTGGGCGGTACCACTAGAGGAGGGACGAGGGGAGGCCCGGGTAGTACCGTGGACTGAAGGGTGGGGTGCGGCCAATAACTTATTTCTCTATATACAGAAGCAACGGCAGGGTTCAGTCGGGAGGGAGGGCGAGGGTGTTGAAGGGCCGGCGAGTGCTTAGTGTTCTTGGCTCTAGGGTCTGGGGAGGCCAGGCCACTGAGTCTATGGTGGAGACTCCAGCTGGCACCTCCTGCTGGCCCTGAACCTAAGGAAGAGGGCCCTGCTGGAAGGAATAAATAAGGGATCGAGCTGGAGTGGGCAGGCCCAGCCTCCAGGGCTCAGGCTGAGATGACAAGGGAGAATGTTACTCTGAGATTGAACAGAAAAGACAGGGGCTGTGGGAGAGACAGGCGGGACAAGCAGCAGGCCCATGAGCAGGGCTGAGGTGAGGGGGGTGTGCCAGGTGGGCGCTCTGGTGACTGGCTGCCCCTTCAGCATTAGCCCACCAGGGAGCTTCGTTGGGAGAGGTCCATGGAGCTGGAGCTGAGAGTGCAGCTGTCAGAGAGACCTGTGCCTCCAGGCTGGGTCGGCTCTTCCACGCTCTTGTTGAGGAAGTTGAGGGAACTGGCCCGCTTCATCCTGATATTAGGGGGTTCCTGAGGGCTGCCCCCCTGCAGCTTCTTTACCAGCATCTCACTGCTGCGCCTCAGGGCATCTCGTAGCTTCCCAAAGGAGCCGCTGCGCCACAAGGAACCACTGCCATCCCCACTCCACTCAGCTGTAGGTCCTGCATCCTCGAGGTCAGACTCAGACCGGGGCCCGGCACCCCCGGCCACATCTCGGCTGCCACGGCAGTCTCCCCGCCCGCCACTGCCATCTTTCAGCAGTTCCACCACCTTGGTCTGGCTTGCGGGGTCCAAAACCTGCTTGCGGTTGCGGCCGGCACAGTCCTCCAGTGTGTGTGCGGCTTCCAGCTTGCCCTGGAGCCGATATAGGGCCCCCAAGCTGCGCAGGGTGGTGTTGACTGTGGGGCTGTCTCCTTTACAGGCCTTGTACCAGCTGCCATATTCTCCATAGGGGGCGCTGTCCCGGCACTTATCCTTGCTTTCCTCCCGTTCCTCTGCATGCATCCAGATGGGCTTGTTGTCCCCATTGACAGAACCAAACTCTTTCTCATGAGCACGGGTGAGGATCTCCTTGTACAGGGTCTCTGCATCCTGGTACTTGCCCTGCTTCAGGTAGCAGGAAGCCAGATTGTTCTTGGTCTTGGCTACATTGGGGTCATCGGGCCCAAGGCGTGTAGCATAGATCTCCAGTGCCCGCCAATAGTAGTATTCCACCTCCTCGGCTTTGCCCTGGTTCTGGCACAGCAGGGCCAGGTTGCTGAGCTGCTTGGCCACATCTGGGTGAAACTTGCCTAGGACCTTCTCTCGGATCTCCAGTGCCCGCTTGCACAACGGCTCAGCCTCCTTGTACTTGCCCCTCTTGCCATACAGGACCGCCAGGTTGTTTAGTGTCGCAGCCACAGCTGGGTGGTCCTTGCCCAGTGTTTTCTCCCGGATGGCCAGAGCATCATTGAGTAGGTGGGCAGCCTCCTTATACTTGTTCTGATCCCGATATACCAGTGCCAGGATGTTCAGCATGGTGGCAACGTCAGGGTGGTCGTGGCCTGACGTCTTCTCCAGGTCTTCGAGTGCCTGCTTGCAGAGTGGCACAGCTACCTCGTAGCGGCCCTGTGAGGCGTATTGGATCACCAAGTTGTGCAGGGTGCGGAGCCGGGCCGGGATCTCGTAGCCCCCATGCTGACCAGACACATCCCCTCCTCCTGGGCTAGGGGCTGGGCTCTGCTCATCCTCATTAGGGAACAGGTCATCCAGTGTGTCTTTGGGGACGTCCCCCTTCTCCTCGTTAGGGGAAGTGTCTTCATCCAACTTGCGGATCTGGCTCATGAACAGCAGGTGCTGCTTCTCCTCCTCCAGCTGGGCCACGGCCTGCTCACTGCACTGCAGCTTCTGCTGCATTCCCACCAGCTCCTCACGCAGCCACTGGTTCTCCTGCACCAGGCGCTGCACCTGCGCCCGCAGCTTCTGCTTCTCTGATTCTACAGCCCCCAGGTGGCTCGACAGTGCCAAGATCACCTGGGCCTCCCCCAGCCCAAGCTCAATGGCTTCCAGGGAGCGATGCAGGAGGATGCAGCGCTCCTGCAAGCCAGGCTCGGCTTCGCCGGCCTCAGGTGCAACCAGAGGAGCCAGCAGGGCACGATGCTCCCCACGCAGAGTCTCCAGTCCCTGGATGATGGCCTTGGTGCCCAGCACGATCTCATCCTGGCTCAGCTTATCCTCCCGTGGAAGCACCATCATGGCCACTGTTGTGGCGTCTGTGGGACGAGGGTGTGGGGAGGCAGGCGCCGGGCCTCGGTGGCGTCGGAGGGGGCGAAACCGGAGAAGTTTGTTAAAACTGTTCTTGGGGAATCTGAAAAGGGATATTTTGGATTGGGTTGAAGCCCATGCTGACAAAGGAAATATCCTTGGTAGAAACCAGAAAGAAGCTTTCTGAGAAAGTTCTTTGTGATGTGTGAATTCATCTCACAGTGTTATAACTTTCTTTTCATGGGGAAGTATGCTAACACTGTTTTTGTGGAATCTGCAAAGGGGTATTTGTGAGCATATTTAGGCCTATAGAGAAAAAGGAAATATCCTCATCTGAATAATAAAAAGAAGCTTTCGGAGAAACTACTTTGTGATGTGTGAATTCATCTCGCCGAGTTACACCATTCTTGTCATAGAGCAGTTGCTAACACTGTTTTGTGAAATCTGCAGTAGGATGTTTGGGAGAACATTGAAGACTATGGGGATATATTCCCAGTTAAAAACCATAAAGAAGCCTTCAGAAGGACCGCTTTGTGATGTGTGAATTCACCTCACAGATTTACACTGTTCTTTTCATTGAGCAGTTTGCTAACACTGTTTACTTATAATCCGCAATGAGATATTTCGGAGCACATTGAACCTTATGGTGAGAAAGGAAGTATACACATATAAAAACTAGAAAGAAGCTTTCTGAGAAGCCGCTTTGTTCTGTGTTAATCTTGCTCACAGAATTACACAGTTATTTTCATGGATCAGTCTGGTAGCACGGTTTTTGGGGAATCTGAGAAGAAATATTTTAGAACTCAGTGAAGCCTATGGTGACAAAGAAAGTATCCTCAGATAAAAAGCAAAAATAACTTTCTGAGAAACTGCTTTGTGATTTGTGAATTTATCTCACAGAGTTACACTGTTCTTTTCATTAAGCAGTTTGTTAACACTGTTTTCTTGGAATCTGCATTGGGATATTATGGAGTGCACTGAGTCCTATGGTGAAAAAGGAACTATCCTTTGTCAACATAAGCTTCAATGCACTCATGAATATCCCTTTGCAGATCCCACGAAAATAGTGTTAGCAAACAGCTCCATGAAAATAAAGGTGTAAATCTCTGAGAGAAATTCACATATCACAAAGCAGTTTCTCAAAAAATTTTTTGTCTGAGTATATTTTCTTTGTCATCATAGGCTTCAATTCACTCCTGAATATCCTATTGCAGATTCCCCAAAAACAATGCTTCCAAACTGATTCATGAAAACAATCGTGTAACTCGGCTAGATGAATTATCACATCACAAAGTGGTTTCTCAGAAAGCTTCTTTCTAGCTTTTATAAGAGAATATTTACTTTGTCACCATAAGCTTCAATGCACTCTGAAATATCTGATCCAATTATAGATTCCAAGAAAACAGTGTTCACAAACTGTGCAATGAAAATAACATTGTACCTCTCTGAGATGAATTCAGACATTAGAAAGCACTTTCTCAGAAAGCTTCTTTCTAGTTTTTATCTGAGAATATTTCCTTTGTCACCACAGGCTTCAATGAAATTCAAAATATTCCTTCTTGAGTTCCCCAAAAACAGTACTCCCACACTGCTTCATGAAAATTGTGGTGTAATTCTGTGAAATGAATTCTCACATCACAAAACTGTTTCTCAGAAGGCTTCTTTCTAGTTTTTATCTGAGGACCTTTCCTATTTCACCATATTGCTCATTGCACTACTGAATATCCCTTTGCAGAAGCCATGAAAACAATTTTAGCAACCTGCTCCAAGAAAAGAATTGTGCTACTCCGTGAGATGAATATGCACATCACAAAGCAGTTTCTCAGAAAAGTTCTATCTAGTTTTTAACTGAGAATGTTCCCTTTGTCACCATAGGCTACAATGCGACCCGAAATAGCCCTTCTCAGATTCTAGAAAAAGAGTGCTACCAAGATGCTCCATAAAAAGAATAGTGTACATCTGTGAGATGAATTCACACATCACAAAGCAGATTCTCAGAAAATTTTTTGTTTCTTATCTGAGGATATGTCCTTTGCCACCACAGGCTTCAATGTGATCCAAAATATCCCTTCTCAGATTCCCTAAAAACAGTGCTACAAAAGCAATCCATGAAAAGAGTCGTGAAACCCCGTGAGATGAATTCACACATGACAAAGAAGTTTCTCACAGAGTTTTTTTCTAGATTTTATCAGAATATTTCCTTTGTCACCATAGGCTTCAATGCGATCCATAATATTCCTTCTCAGATCCCAAAAACAGTGCTACCAAAGTATTCTATTAATAGAATGGTATAATTCTGTGAGATGAATTCACATATCAAAAAGCTGTTTCTCAGAAAACGTATCAAAGCTATTTATCCAATAGCTTCTCTACAGTTTTTGTCTGACGTTATTTCCTTTTTTACTGAAAGCCTGTAGGAACTCCCCAATATCCCTTTGCAAATTACATTAAAACAATGCTACCAAACTACTCAAGAAAAACAATGGTTTAATTCTATGTGATGAATACATGCATCACAAATAAATTTCTCAGAAAGCTTCTTTCTAGTTTTTATCCCAGGATATTTCCTTTTCCACCATCAGCTTCCATTTGCTTGCAAATATCCCTTATCAGACACGACAAGAATAGTGCTAACAAAGGGCTCCATGAAAAGAATCGTGTAAATCAGTGCGATGAATTGACATATCACAAAGCGATTTCTCAGAAAGCTTCTTTCTAAGTTTTGTCTGAATATATTTCCTTACTCACCCTAAGCTTCAATGCATTCCCAAATATAATATTAAGATTGCAGATTCCACGAAAACAGTGTTATCAAACTGTTCAATGAAAAGAATGGTGTAAATCTGTGAGATGAATTCAAACATCAGAAAGCAGTTTCCTTGAAAGCTTCTTTCTAGTTTTTATCTGAGAATACTTCCTATTCACTGTAGGCTTCAATGTACTCCCAAATATCCCTTTGCAGATTCCATGAGAACAGTTTTAACAAACTGCTCCAAGAAAAGAAAGGTGTAACACTCTGAGATGAAGTCATACATCACAAAGCAGTTTCTCAGAAATCTTCTTCTGAGGATATTCCCTTTCTCACAACAGGCTTCAATGCACTCCCGAATATTACTTTTCAAATTCCAACAAAACAGTGTTAGAAAACTGTTCCATGAAAAGAAAGGTGTAACTCTGTGAGTTGAATTCACACAAAATAAAGAACTTTCTCAGAAAGCTTCTTTCTAGTTTTTATCTGAGGATATTTGATTTTTCACCATAGGATTCAATGCCCTCCCAAATATCCCATTGCAGATTACATGAAAAGAGTATTATCAAACTGCCCCTTGAAAAGAAATGTCTAACTCTGTGATATGAATTTGCACATCGTGAAGAAGTTTTTCAGAAAGTTTCTTTCTATTTTTTATCTGAGGATATTTCCTTTGTCACCATAGGCTTAAATGCCATCCAAATATCCCTTCTCAGAGTCCTCAAAAACAGTGCTACCACACTGTTCCATGAAAAGAATCATGTAAATCAATGAGATGACTTCACAAATCACAAAGCAGTTTCTCAGGAGTTTTCTTTCTAGTTTTTGTCTGAGGATATATTATTTGTCTCCCTAACCTTTAATGCACTCTGAAATATCCCATTGCAGATTCCAAGAAAATAGTGTTAGAAAACTGCTCAATGAAAAGAAGAACGTAACTCTGTGAGATGAATTCATACATCACAAAGCAGCTCTCAGAAAGCTTGTTTTGTTTATTTTCTGAGGATATTTCCTTGGTCACCTAGGCTTTAATGTGCTCCAAAATATCCTATTACAGATTCCATGAAAACAGTGCTATCAAACTGCTCAATGGAAAAATCGGTGTTACTCTGCAAGATGAATTCACACATCACAAAGTACTTTCTCAGAAAGTTTCTTTCTAATTCTTATCTGAGGATGCTTCCTTTGTCACCCTAGGCTTCAATGTGATCCAAAATATCCCTTCTCAGACTCCCCAAAAACAGGCCTACCAAACTGCTCCATGAGAAGCATCATGTAACTCTGTGAGATGAATTATCACATCAGAAAGCATTTTCTCAGAAAGTTTCTTTCTAGTTTTTATATGAGGGAATTCCCTTGGTCACTTTAAGCTTCAATGCACTCTCAGTTATCCCTTTTGAGAATCCAAGATAATGGTGTTAGCTAACTGCTAAATGAAAAGAATGGCATAACTCTGTGAGATGAATTCACACATCAGAAAGAAGTTTCTCAGAAAGATTCTTTCTAGTTTTTATCTGATGATATTTCTTTTTTCACTGTAGGTCTCATTGCGCTCCCAAATATCCCTTTGCAGATTCCACCAAAACAGTGTTAGCAAACTGCTCCATGAAAAGAAAAATGTAACTCTGTGAGTTGAATTCAAAAATCACAACGAACTTTCTCAGAAAGCTTCTTTCTAGTTTTTATCTGAAGCTATTTCCTTTGTCACCATAGGCCTCAATGCAATCCAAAATATCCCTTCTCAGATTCCCCAAAAACAGTGCTACCAAACTGTTCCATGAAACAAATCATGCAACTCCATGAGATCAATTCACAAATCACAAAGCAGTTTCTCAGAAATCATCTTTCTAGCTTTTGTCTGAGGATATTTCCTTTTGCACCATAGGTCTCAATAAGCTCTCGAATATCCCTTTGCAGATTCCACAAAAACAGTGTCACAAAACTGCTCAATGAAAATATTGGTGTAAATCTGTGAGATGAATTAACACATCACAAAGTAGTTTCTCGAATGTTTCTTTTTGGTTTTCTGTCTGAGGATATTTCCTTTGACACCATAGGCTTCAATGTGCTAAAAAATATCCTACTGCAGATTCCACGAGAACAGTGTTAACAAACTGCTCCATGAAAAGAATCGTGTGACTCTGTGAGATAAATTCACACATCACAAATAAGTTTTTTAGAAAGTTTCTTTCTAGTTTTTATCTGCCGATATTTGCTTTGTCTACCTAGGTTTCAATGCGATCCAAATTATCCCTTCTCAGATACCAATAAAACAGTGCTACCCAACAGCTCCATGAAAAGAATGGTGTAACCCTGTGAGATGCATTTACACATCCCAAAACTGTTTCTCAGAAAACTTCTTTCTAGTTTTCATCTGAGGATATTTCCATTTTCACCATATTCCTCAATGTGCTCCTGAATATCGAATTGCAGATTGAATGAAAAACGTGTTAGCAAATTTCTCAATGAAAAGAAGTTAGAAACTCTGTGAGATAATTTCACACATGACAAAGGAGTTTCACAGTAAGCTTCCTTTTGGTTTTTATCTGAGGATATTTCATTTGTCAACCCAGACTTCAATGTGCTCCCAAATACCCGATTGCAGATTCCATGAAAACAATGTTAGCAAACTGCTGAATGAAAAGAACAATGTAACTCTGTTAGATAAATTCACACATTATATAGCAGTTTCTCAGAAATCTTCTTTCTCGTTTTTATCTGAGGATATTTCCTTATTTGCTATAGACCTCAATACGCTCCCAAATATTCCTTTGCAGATTCCATGAAAACAGTGTTAGCAAACTACTCCATGAAAAGAAAGGTGTACGTCTGTGAGATGAATTCACACATCACAAACAACATCCTCAGAAACTTTCTTTCTAGTTGTTATCTGAGGATATTTCCTTTCTCACCATAGATTTCATGAGCTCCCAAATATCCCTTCTCAGGCACCACAAAAACAGTGATGTCAAAGTGCTCCCTCAATAGAAGTATATAGATCTATGACGTGAATGCACATTTTACAAAGGAGTTTCTCACAAAGCTTCTCTCCAGTTTTTACCTGAAGATATTTCCTTTTTCACCATTGGACTCTATGCACTCCCAGATATCCCTTTGCAGATTCCGCAAAAACAGTGTTGCCAAACTGCTCCATGAAAAGAAAGGGGTAACTCTGCGAGATGAATTCACACATCATGAAGAAGTTTCTCAGAAAGCTTCTTTCTAGTTTTTATCTGAGGATGTTTCCTTTGTCGCCATAGGCTTCAATTCTCTCTGAAATATCAGATTGCAGAATCCAAGAAAACAATGTAAGCAAACTGCTCAATGAAAAGAACAGTGTACCTCTCTGAGATGAATTCACCCATTACAAAGCAGGTTTTCAGAAAGCTTCTGTCTAAGTTTTATCTGAGGATACTTTCTTTTTCTATTTAGGCCTCAATGTGCTCCTAAATACCCATTCCAGATTCCAGGAAATCAGTGTTAGAAAACTTCTCCATGAAAAGAAAAGTGTAACTCTGTGAGATGAATTCACACATCACAAAGAAGTTTCTCAGACATATTCTTTCTATTTTTTAGCTGAGGATATTTCCTTTGTCACCTGAGACTTCAATGTGATAAAATATATCCCTTCTCAGAGTCCCCAAAAACAGTGCTACCAAACTGCTCCATGAAAAGAGAGGTGTAACTCCGTGACATCAATTCACAAATCTCAGAGGAGTTTCTCAGACATCTTCTTTATAGCTTTTATCAGAAGATATTTCCTTTGTCACCATAGTCTTCAATGTGATCAAAAATATCCCTTCTCAGATTCCCCAAAAACAGTGCTAACAAACTGCTCCATGAAAAGTATTGTATAACTCTATGAGATGAATACACAAATCACAAAGCAGTTTCTCAGAAAGTTTCTTTTTAGTTTTTGTCTCAGGATATTTCTTTTATCACCATAGGCCTCAATGCACTCGTGAATATCCCTTTGCAGTTTCCCCAACAACAGTGTTAGCAAACTGCTCCATGAAAACAATGGTGTAAATCTGTGAGATAAATTAACACATCACAAAGCAGTTTCTCAGAAAGTTTCTTTTTGATTTTTTCTGAGGATATTTCATTTTTCACCATAGTCTTCAATGTGCTCCGAAATATCCTGCTGCAGATTCCATGAAAACAGTGTTAGAAAACTACTCCAAGAAAAGAATCATGTAACTCTGTGAGATGAGTTCACACATTACAAAGAACTTTCTCTGAAAGCTTCTTTCTAGTGTTAATGTGAGGTTATTTCCTTTGTCACCAAAGGCTTCAATCCAACCCAAAGTATTCCTTCTCAGACTCCCTAGAAACAGTGTTACCAAGCTGTTCCATGAAAAGAATGGTGTAACTCTGTGAGATGAATTCACATATCACAAAGATGTTTCTCAGAATATTTCTTTCTAATTTTTATCTGAGGATATTTCCTTTCTCACAATAGGCCTCCATGCACTCCCAAATATCCTTTTGAAAATTCCACGAAAGTGGTGTTAGCAAACTCTTCTGTGAAAAAAAATCGTGTACCTCTGTGAAATAAATTCAGGCGTCACAAGGAAGTTTCTCAGAAAGCATCTTTCTATTTTATATCTGAGGATAATTCGTTTGCCATGCTAGGCTTCAATGTGATCATAAATGTTCCTTCTGACATTAACCAAAAACGGTGTTACCAAACTTCTCCATGAAAAGAAAGATTAAATCTGTTGGATGAATTCCCACATCACAAAGCAGTTTCTCAGAAAGATTCTTTTTGGTTTTTGTCTGAGGATATTTCCTTCATCACCATAAACTTCAATGTGCTCCAAAATATCCCGATGCACATTCCAAGAGAATAGTGTTAGCCAACTTGTCAATCAAGTAACACTGTGAGATGAATTCACATGTCACAAAGCAGTTTGTCAGAAGGCTTCTTTCTAGTTTTTATCTGAGACTATTTCCTTTGTCACCATTGTCTTCAATGTAATCCAAAATATTCCCTCTCAGATTCCCCAAAAACAGCTACCAAACTGCTCCATGGATAGAATCATACAACTCTGTGAGATGAATTCACAAATCACAAAGCAGTTTCTCAGAAAGCTTCTTTCCAATTTTTATCTCAGGATATTTCCTTTGTCACCATATGCTTCAATGCAATCTGAAGTATCCATTCTCAGATCCCCCCAAAACAGTGCTACCTAACTGTTCCATGAAAAGAATGGTGTTACACTGTGAGAGGAATTTACACATCATGAAGAACGTTCACAGAAAGCATCTTTCTAGTTTCTTTCTGAGGATATTTCCTTTGTCACCATAGGCTTCAATGCAATCCAAAATATCCCTCTCAGATTCCCCCAAAACAGTGCTATCAAACTGTGCCATGAATAGAATCGTGTAACTCTGTGAGATAAATTCAGAAATCACAAAGCACTTTCCCAGAAAGCTTCTTTCTAGTTTTTGTCTGAGGATATTTCCTTTGTCACCCTAAGTTTCACTACACTCTGACATATCCCATTGCAGATTCCAAGAAAACAGTGTAAGCAAACTGGTCATTGAAAAGTACAGTATATCTCTGTGTGATGAATTCACACAACACAAGGCAGTTTCTCAGAAAGCTTCTTTCTAATTTTTATCTGAGGTTATTTCCTTTTAAACTATAGGCCTCAATGCACTCCAGAATATCCTATTGCAGATTACAGGAAAACAGTGTTAGCAAACTGCTCCATGAAAAGAAAGGTGTAACCTGTTAGTCGAATTTACTCATCACAAAGAAGTTTCTCCGAAAGCTTCTTTCTAGTTTTTATCTAAGGATATTTCCTTTGTCACCATAGTATTCAATGCAATACAAAGTATACCCTCTCAGATTCCAAAAAAATACTGCTACCAAACTGATCTATGAAAAGAATCATGTAACTATGAGATGAATTCACAAATCACAAAGTGGTTTCTCAGAAATCTTCTTTCTAGTTTTTATATGAGGATATTTCCTTTGTCACCCTAAGCTTCAATCGGCTTTGAAATAATCTATTGCAAATTCCAAGAAAACAGTGTTAGCAAACTTCTCAATGAAAAGAATGGGGTAACTCTGTAAGTTGAATTCACACATCACAAAGCAGTTTATCAGAATGCTTCGTTCTAGTTTTTATCTGAGGATACTTCCTTTCTCACCATAGGCCTCATGTCCTCCCAAATATCCCTTTGCAGACTGCACAGAAAAAGTTTAACCAAACTGCTACATAAACAGAAAGGTATAACTCTGTAAGACAAATTCCCACATCACCAGCAAGTTTCTCGGAAAGCTTCCTTCTTGTTTTTAATCTGAGGATACTTCATTTGTCGCCATAGGTTTCAATGTGATCCAAGATATCCATTCTCAGATTCCCCAAAAACACTGCTACCAAATTGATACACGAAAAGAATAGTGTAACTCTGCGAAATGAATTCCCAAATCACAAAGCAGTTCTTCAGAAAGCTTCTTTGTAGTTTTTTTCTGAGGATATTTCCTTTGTCAATGTAAGCTTTGACATGCTCTGAAGTATCCCACTGCAGATTCCAAGAAAACAGTGTTAACAAACTGCACCATGAAAAGGAGGGTGTATCTCTGTGAGACGAATTCACACTTTACAAAGAAATTTCTCAGAAAACTTTTTTCTAGTTTTTATCAGGATATTTGCTTTGTCACCATAACCTTCAATGTGATCCAAAATACTCCCTCTCAGATTCGCCATAAACAGTGCTACCGAACTGCTCCATGAAAAGAATGTTGTAATGCTGTGAGAAGAATTAACACATCACAGTGTTGTCTCAGAATGCTTCTTTCTGGATTTCATATCAGGCTATTTCCTTTTCCACCACAGGCTTCAATGCGCTCCCAAATATTCCTTCCCAGACACCACAAAAACAGTGATGCCAAAGTGCTCCCTCAACAGAAAAGTTTGTCTCTATGAGATGAATGCACACATCACAAAAGAGTTTCTGAGAAAACTTCTCTCCAGTTTTTACCTGAAGAATTTTCTTTTTTCACCTTATACCTCTATGTGCTCCCAAATATCCCTCTGCATATTCCACAAAAACAGTGCTACCACACTTTACAATGAATAGAAAGGTTTATCTCTGTGAGACAAATTCACACTTAACAAAGCAGTTTCTCACGAAGCTTCTTTCTAGTTTTTATCTGAGGATATTTCCTATTCTGCCTTAGGTTTCAATGTGCTGCATAGTATCCTTTCTCAGACACCACAAAAGCAGTGATGTGAAAGTGCTCCCTCAGCAGAAAAGTTTATCTCTATGAAATGAATGCACAAGTCACAAAGGAATTCCTCAGAAAGCTTCTCTCCAGTTTTTACTTGAAGATATTTCCTTTTTTGCCATTGGACTCTATGGGCTCCCGAATATCCCTTTGCAGATTCCACAAAAACAGTGTTACCAATCTGCTCAATGAAAAGAAAGGTTTAACTCTGTGAGATGAATTCACACATCACAAAACCATTTCGCAAAAGCCATCTCTCCAGTTTTTATCTGAAGTGGTTTCTTTTTTCACCATAGGTCTCTAGGAGTTCCCAGATATCCCTTTGCAGATTCCACTAAAACAGTGCTACCATACTGATCCATGAAAAGAATCATATAACTCCTTGAGATGAAATAACACATCACAAACCGTTTCTCAGGAAACTTCTTTCTAGTTTTCATCTGAGGGTAATTCCTTTTTCATTATAGGCCTCAATGCATGCTGAAATATCTGAGGATATTTTCTTTGTCACTTTAAGCTTCAATGAGCTCCAAAATATCCCATTTCAGATATCAAGAAAACAGTGTTAGCAAACAGCTCAATGAAAAAACAGTTTAACTCTGTAGTTAAATTCAAACATCATAAAGTAGTTTCTCAGAAAGTTTCTTTCTACTTAATATCTGAGGACTTTTTTATAATAGAGGTCTCACTGCACTCCCAAACATCACTTTGGAGTTTCCATGAAAGCAGTGTTAGTAAACGGCTCCATGAAAACAAAGGCGTATCTCTGTGAGATAAATTCCCACATCACAAATAAGTTCCTCAGAAAGCTTCTTTCTAGTTTATATCTGAGGATATTTTCTTTGTCACCATAGGCTTCAAGACGATCCAAAATTTCTATTCTCAGATGACCCAAAAAGTGCTACCAAATTGCTCCATGATAAGAAAGGTGTTAGTGTGTGAGATGAATTCAGAAATCAGAAAGCAGTTTGCCGGAAAACTTCTTTCTAGTTTTTGTCTGAGGATATTTCCTTTGTCACTATAAGCTTCAATGCACTCCAAAACATCCCATTGTGGATTACAAGAAAACAGCAATAGCAAATTGCTCAAAGAAATGAACAGTTTAACTGTGTGAGGTGAATGCTCAGATCACTAAGCAGTGACTTGGTAGGCTTCCTTCTGTTTTTTATCTGAGGATATATACGTTTTCACTATAGAACTCAATGTGCTCCAAAATACCCCATTACCGATTCTGCAAAAACTGCATTAGCAAACTGCTTCATGAAAGAAAGCTGTTGCTCTGTGAGATGAAAACACATAACACAAATAACTTCTCAGAAAGCTTCTTTCTTGTATTGATCTGAGGATATATCCTTGGTTACTATAGGCTTGATAGCGATCCAAAATATCCCTTCTTAGATTCCCCAAAAACAGTGCTACCAAACTGCTCAATGAAAAGCATATTTTGAAGAATTAGACCAGACTGGGGGCGGAGCAAGATGGCCTAATAGGAACAGCTCCAGTCTCCAACTCCCAGCGTGAGCGACATAGAGGACCGGTGATTTCTGCATTTTCGACTGACATACTGGGGTCATCTCAATGGGGAGTGCTGGACAATTGGTGCTGGTCAGCTGCTGTAGCCCGACCAGCGAGAGCTGAAGCAGGGCGAGACATTGCCTCAGCTGGGAAGCACAAGGGGAAGGGAATCCCTTTTCCTAGCCAGAGGAACTGAGACACACAACACCTGGAAAATCGGATAACTCCCACCCCAATACTGTGCTTCAAGCAAACGGGCACACCAGGAGATTATACCCACACCGGGCTGGGAGGGTCCCACGGCCACGGAGCCTCCCTCATTGCTAGCACAGCAGTCTGCGATTTAACCACAAGGCAGCAGTGAGGCTGGGGGAGGGGCGCCCACCACTGCTGAGGCTTAAGTAGGTAAACAAAGCTGCTGGGGAGCTCACAGCAGCTCAAGGAATCCTGCCTGTCTCTGTAGACTCCACCTCTGGGGACTGGGCACAGCTAAACAACAAAAGGGGAAGCAGCAGAGGCCTGTGCAGACGTGAACGACTCTGTCTGACAGCTTTGAAGAGAGCAGTGGATCTCCCAACATGGAGGTTGAGAACTAAGAACGGACAGACTGCCTGCTCAAGTGGGTCCCTGACCCCTGAGTAGCCTAACTGGGAGACATCCCCCACTAGGGACAGTCTGACACCCCACACCTCACAGGGTGGAGTACACCCCTGAGAGGAAGCTTCCAAAGGAAGAATCAGACAGGTACCCTCGCTGTTCAGCAATATTCTGTCTTCTGCAACCTCTGCTGCTGATACCCAGGCAAACAGGGTCTGGAGTGGACCTCCAGCAATCTCTAACAGACCAACAGACAGTCCTTCTGATGGTCAGACGGAAAACTATCAAACAGGAAGGACACCTAGACAAAACCCCATCAGTACGTAACCATCATCAAAGACCAGAGGCAGATAAAACCACAAAGATGGGGAAGAAGCAGGGCAGAAAAGCTGGAAATTCAAAAATAAGAGAACATCTCCCCCTGCAAAGGAGTGCAGCTCATCGCCAGCAACGGATCAAAGCTGGTCAGAGAATGACTTTGACGAAATGAGAGAAGAAGGCTTCAGTCCATCAAACTTCTCAGAGCTAAAGGAGGAATTATGTACCCAGCGCAAAGAAACCAAAAATCTTGAAAAAAGAGTGGAAGAATTGATAGCTAGAATAATTAATGCAGAGAAGGTCATAAATGAAATGACAGAGATGAAAACCATGACACGAGAAATACGTGTCAAATCCACAAGCTTCAGTAACCGACTCGATCAACTGGAAGTAAGAGTATCAGTGATTGAGGATCAAATGAATGAAATGAAGTGAGAAGAGAAACCAAAAGAAAAAGAAGAAAAAGAAATGAACAAAGCCTGCAAGAAGTATGGGATTATGTAAAAAGACCAAATCTACGTCTGATAGGGGTGCCTGAAAGTGAGGGGAAAAATGGAATCAAGTTGGAAGACACACTTCAGGATATCATCCAGGAGAACTTCCCCAACCTAGTAGGGCAGGCCAACATTCAAATTCAGGAAATACAGAGAATGCCACAAAGATACTCCTCAAGAAGGGCAACTCCAAGATAAATAATTGCTAGATTCACCAAAGTTGAAATGAAGGAAAGAACCTTAAGGGCAGCCAGAGAGAAAGGTCGGGTTACCCACAAAGGGAAGCCCATCAGACTAACAGCAGATCTCTCTGCAGAAACTCTACAAGCCAGGAGAGAGTGGGGGCCAATATCACCATTCTTAGAGAAAAGAATTTTCAACCCAGAATTTCATATCCAGCCAAACTAAGTTTCATCAGTGAAGGAGAAATAAAATCCTTTACAGATAAGCAAATGCTTAGAGATTTTGTCATCACCAGGACTGCCTTACAAGAAACCCTGAAGGAAGCCCTAAACATGGAAAGGAACAACCAGTACCAACCATTGCAAAAACACGCCAAAATGTAAAGACCATTGAGGCTAGGAAGAAACTGCATCAACTAACGAGCAAAATAAGCAGCCAATATCATAATGGCAGGATTGAGTTCACACATAACAATCTTAACCTTAAATGTAAATGGGCTAAATGCTCCAATTAAAAGACACAGACTGGCAAACTGGATAAAGAGTCAAGACCCATCAGTCTGCTGTATTCAGGAGACCCATCTCACATGCAGAGACATACATAGGCTCAAAATAAAGGGATGGAGGAAGATCTACCAAGCAAATGGAGAACAAAAAAAAAAGCAGGGGTTGCAATCCCAGTCTCTGATGAAATAGACTTTAAACCATCAAAGATCAAAAGAGACAAACAAGGTCATTACATAATGGTAAAGGGATCAATTCAACAGGAAGAGCTAACTATCCTAAATATATATGCACCCAATACAAGAGCACCCAAATTCCTAAAGCAAGTCCTTAGAGACTTACAAAGACACTTAGATTCCCAAACAATAATAATGGGAGACTTCAACACTCCACTGTCAACATTAGACAGATCAACGAGACAGAAAGTTAACAAGGATATCCAGGAATTGAACTCATCTCTGCACCAAGCGAACCTAATAGACATCTATAGAACTCTCCACTCCAAATCAACAGAATATACATTCTTCTCAGCACCACATCGCACTTATTCCAAAATTGACAACATAATTGGAGGTAAAGTACTCCTTAGCAAATGTAAAAGAACAGAAATTATAACAAACTGTCTCTCAGATCACAGTGCAATCAAACTAGAACTCAGGACCAAGAAACTCAATCAAAACCCACTCAACTACATGGAAAATGAATAACCTGCTCCTAAATGACTACTGGGTACATAACGAAATGAAGGCAGAAATAAAGATGTTCTTTGAAACCAATGAGAACAAAGATACAACATACCAGAATCTCTGGGACACATTTAAAGCAGTGTGTAGAGCGAAATTTATAGCATTAAATGCCTACAAGAGAAAGCTGGAAAGATCTAAAATTGACACTCTAACATCACAATGAAAAGAACTAGAGAGGCAAGAGCAAACACATTCAAAAGCTAGCAGAAGGCAAGAAATAACTAAGATCAGAGCAGAACTGAAGGAGATAGAGACATAAAAAACCCTCCAAAAAATCAATGAATCCAGGAGTTGGTTTTTTGAAAAAATCAACAAAATTGACAGACCACTAGCAACACTAATAAAGAAGAAAAGAGAGAGGAATCAAACAGATGCAATAAAAAATGATAAAGGGGATATCACCACCGACCCCACAGAAATACAAACTACCATCAGAGAATACTATAAATGCCTCTACGCAAATCAACTAGAAAATCTAGAAGAAATGGATAATTTCCTGGACACTTACACTCTTCCAAGACTAAACCAGGAAGAAGTTGAATCCCTGAATAGACCAATAGCAGGTTCTGAAATTGAGGCAATAATTAATAGCCTACCAAACAAAAAAGTCCAGGACCAGATGGATTCACAGCTGAATTCTACCAGAGGTACAAGGAGGAGCTGGTACCATTCCTTCTGAAATTATTCCAATCAATAGAAAAAGAGAGAATCCTCCCTAACTCATTTTATGAGACCAACATCATCCTGATAACAAAGCCTGGCAGAGACACAACAAAAAAAGAGAATTTTAGAAGAATATCCCTGATGAACATCGATGCAAAAATCCTCCATAAAATAATGGCAAACCAGATGCAGCAGCACATCAAAAAGCTTATCCACCATGATCAAGTGGGCTTCATCCCTGGGATGCAAGGATGGTTCAACATTCACAAATCAATAAACGTAATCCAGCATAGAAACAGAACCAAGACAAGAACCACATGATTATCTCAATAGATGCAGAAAAGGCTTTTGACAATTTCAGCAGCCCTTCATGCTAAAGAAGCTGAATAAATTTGGTATTGATGGAACGTACCTCAAAATAATAAGAGCTATTTATGGCAAAACCACAGCCAATATCATACTGAAAGGGCAAAAATTGGAAAAATTCCCTTTGAAAACTGGCACAAGACAGGGATGCCCTCTCTCAACACTCCTATTCAATATAGTGTTGGAAGTTCTGGCTAGGGCAATCGGGCAAGAGAAAGAAATCAAGGGTATCCAGTTAGGAAAAGAATAAGTCAAATTGTCCCTGTTTGCAGATGACATGATTGTATATTTAGAAAATCCCATCATATCAGCCCAAAATCTCCTTAAGCTGATAAGCATCTTCAGCAAAGTCTCAGGATACAAAATTAATGTGCAAAAATCACAAGCATTCTTATACAGCACTAACAGACAAACACAGAACCAAATCATGAATGAATTTCCATTCACAATTGCTTGAAGAGAATAAAATAACTAGGAATCCAACTTACAAGGGATGTAGAGGACCTCTTCAAGGAGAACTACAAACCACTGCTCAGTGAAATAAAAGAGGACACAAACAAATGGAAGAACATACCATGCTCATGGATAGGAAGAATCAATATCGTGATAATGGCCATACTGCCAAAGGTTATTATAGATTCAATGCCATCCCCATCAAGCTACCAATGAGTTTCTTCACAGAATTGGAAAAAACAGCTTTAAAGTTCATATGGAACCAAAAAAGAGCCCGCATTGCCAAGACAATCCTAAGTCTAAAGAACAAAGCTGGAGGCATCACGCTACCTGACTTCAAACTATACTACAAGGCTACAGTAACCAAAACAGCATGGTACTGGTACCAAAACAGAGAAATAGACCAATGGAATAGAACAGAGTCCTCAGAAATAATACCACACATCTACAGCCATCTGATCTTTGACAAACCTGAGAGAAACAAGAAATGGAGAAAGGATTCCCTATTTAATAAATGGTGCTGGGAAAATTGGCTAGCCATAAGTAGAAAGCTGAAACTGGATCCTTTCCTTACTCCTTATACGAAAATTAATTCAAGATGGAATAGAGACTTAAATGTTAGATCTAATGCCATAAAAACCCTAGAAAAAACCTAGGTAGTACCATTCACGACATAGGCATGGGCAAGGACTTCATGTCTAAAACACCAAAAGCAATGGCAGCAAAAGCCAATATTGACAAATGGATCTAGTTAAACTAAAGAGCTTTGGCACAGCAAAGGAAACTACCATCAGATAGAACAGGCAACCTACAGAATGGGAGAAAATTTTTGCAATCTACTCATCTGTCAAAGGGCTAATATCCAGAATCTACAAAGAACTCAAACAATATACAAGAAAAAAACAAACAACCCCATCAAAAAGTGGGCAAAGATATGAACAGGCATTTCTCAAAAGAAGACATTCATACAGACAACAGACACATGAAAAAATGCTCATCATCACTGGCCATCAGAGAAATGTAAATCAAAACCACAATGAGATACCATCTCACACCAGTTAGAATGGCAATCATTAAAAAGTCAGGAAACAACAGGTGCTGGAGAGGATGTGGAGAAATAGGAACACTTTTACACTGTTGGTGAGATTGTAAACTAGTTCAACCATTATGGAAAACAGTATGGCGATTCCTCAAGGATCTAGAACTAGATGTACCATATGACCCAGCCATCCCACTACTGGGTATATACCCAAAGGAGTATAAATCATGCTGCTATAAAGACACATGCATACGTATGTTTATTGCGGCACTATTCACAATAGCAAAGACTTGGAATCAACCCAAATGTCCATCTGTGACAGACTGGATTAAGAAAATGTGGCACATATACACCATGGAATACTATGCAGCCATAAAAAAGGATGAGTTTGCGTCCTTGTAGGGACATGGATGGAGCTGGAAACCATCATTCTTAGCAAACTATCACAAGAACAGAAAACCAAGCACTGCATGTTCTCCCTCATAAGTGGGAACTGAACAATGACATCCCTTGGACTCAGGAAGGGGAACATCACACATGGGGGCCTATCATGGGGAGGGGGAAGGGGGGAGGGATTGCACTGGGAGTTATACCTGATATAAATGACGAATTGATGGGTGCTGACGAGTTGATGGGTGCAGCACACCAACATAGCACAAGCATACGTATGTAACAAACCTGCACGTTATGCACATGTACCCTAGAACTTAACGTATAATAAAAAAAAGATAAGCATATTTTATCTTTGTGATATGAATTAGCACATCACAAGTGGTTTCTCTGGAAGCTTTTTCTACTTTTTATCTGAGGATATTTTCTTTTTCACTATAGGCCTCAATGCATTCCGAAATATCCCTATGCAGATTCCACAAAAACAGTGTTAGCAAACTGCTCCATGAAAAGGAAGCTGTAAGTCCATGGGATGAATTCACACATCACAAAGAGTTTCTTAGAAAGCTTCTTTCTTGTTTTATCTGAGGATATTTCTTTTGTCACCATAATCTTCAATGCGATCCAAAGTATCCCTTTTCAGATTCCCCAAAAACAGTGCTAGCAACTTGCTGCATGAAAGGTAAGGTGTTACTCTGTGAGATGAATTCACAAATCAGAAAACAGTTTCTCAGAAAGCTCTTTTT
This sequence comes from Trachypithecus francoisi, assembly GCF_009764315.1. Taxonomy (NCBI): domain Eukaryota; kingdom Metazoa; phylum Chordata; class Mammalia; order Primates; family Cercopithecidae; genus Trachypithecus; species Trachypithecus francoisi. Next base: position 86,029,255 of record NW_022681455.1, on the reverse strand, counting down.
GTTTTTTATCTGAGTATATTTCCTCTGTCACCATAGGCCTCAATGCAATTAAATATACCCCTACTCAGATACCCGCAAAGCAGTGCTGAAAACTGATCCATGAAAAGTATCATATAACTCTGTGAAATAAGTTAATATATCACAAAATGGTTTCTCAGAAAGCTTCTTTCTAGTTTTTCTATGAGGGTATTTCCTTTGTCACCATCAGTTTAAATGCTTTGTGAACATCCCATTGCAGATTCCCAGAAAAGAGTGTTGACAAACTGCTCAATGAATGGAACAGTGTAACTCTGTGAGGTGAATTCACACATCAAAAAGCAGTTTCTCAGAAAGTTCTTCATGTTTTTTTTTCTGAGGATATTCCTTTGTCACCATAGGCTTCAAGCGATCCAAAATATCCTTCTCAGATTCCCCATAAACAGTTGTACAAAACTGACACAGATGAATTAACACATCAAAAATTCTTTCTCAGAAAGCTTCTTTCTAGTTTTTATATGAGGGCATTTCCTTTGCCACCATCAGCTTAAAATGCACTCTGAAATATCCCTTTGCAGATTCCAAGAAAAAGGGTTAGTAAACTGCTCAAAGAACAGAGCAGAGTAACTCTGTGTGATGAATTCACACATCACAAGTGGTTTCTCAGATAACCTCTTTCTTTTTTTTTTTTTTTTTTTTTTTTTTTTGAGACGGAGTCTTGCTCTGTCGCCCGGGCTGGAGTGCAGTGGCCGGATCTCAGCTCACTGCAAGCTCTGCCTCCCGGGTTTACACCATTCTCCTGCCTCAGCCTCCGCAGTAGCTGGGACTACAGGCGCCCGCCACCTCGCCCGGCTAGATTTTTGTATTTTTTTTTTTTTAGTAGAGACGGGGTTTCACCGTGTTAGCCAGGATGGTCTCGATCTCCTGACCTTGTGATCCGCCCGTCTCGGCCTCCCAAAGTGCTGGGATTACAGGCTTGAGCCACCGCGCCCGGCCAGATAACCTCTTTCTAGTTTTTATCTGAGGATATTTCCTTTTCCACCATAGGCCTCAATGCACTCCCAAATATCCCTTTGGATTTTCCATGAAAAGAATGCTAGCAAAGTGCTCCATGAAAAGAAAGATGTAACTCCGTTAGATGAATTCACTAACCACAAAGAAGTTTCTAAGATATCTTCTTTCTAGTATTTATCTGAGGATATTCCTTTGTCACTATAAGCTTCAATGCACTCCAAAACATCCCATTGTGGATTACAAGAAAACAGCAATAGCAAATTGCTCAAAGAAATGAACAGTTTAACTGTGTGAGGTGAATGCTCAGATCACTAAGCAGTGACTTGGTAGGCTTCCTTCTGTTTTTTATCTGAGGATATATACGTTTTCACTATAGAACTCAATGTGCTCCAAAATACCCCATTACCGATTCTGCAAAAACTGCATTAGCAAACTGCTTCATGAAAGAAAGCTGTTGCTCTGTGAGATGAAAACACATAACACAAATAACTTCTCAGAAAGCTTCTTTCTTGTATTGATCTGAGGATATATCCTTGGTTACTATAGGCTTGATAGCGATCCAAAATATCCCTTCTTAGATTCCCCAAAAACAGTGCTACCAAACTGCTCAATGAAAAGCATATTTTGAAGAATTAGACCAGACTGGGGGCGGAGCAAGATGGCCTAATAGGAACAGCTCCAGTCTCCAACTCCCAGCGTGAGCGACATAGAGGACCGGTGATTTCTGCATTTTCGACTGACATACTGGGGTCATCTCAATGGGGAGTGCTGGACAATTGGTGCTGGTCAGCTGCTGTAGCCCGACCAGCGAGAGCTGAAGCAGGGCGAGACATTGCCTCAGCTGGGAAGCACAAGGGGGAAGGGAATCCCTTTTCCTAGCCAGAGGAACTGAGACACACAACACCTGGAAAATCGGATAACTCCCACCCCAATACTGTGCTTCAAGCAAACGGGCACACCAGGAGATTATACCCACACGGGCTGGGAGGGTCCCACGGCCACGGAGCCTCCCTCATTGCTAGCACAGCAGTCTGCGATTTAACCACAAGGCAGCAGTGAGGCTGGGGGAGGGGCGCCCACCACTGCTGAGGCTTAAGTAGGTAAACAAAGCTGCTGGGGAGCTCACAGCAGCTCAAGGAATCCTGCCTGTCTCTGTAGACTCCACCTCTGGGGACTGGGCACAGCTAAACAACAAAAGGGGAAGCAGCAGAGGCCTGTGCAGACGTGAACGACTCTGTCTGACAGCTTTGAAGAGAGCAGTGGATCTCCCAACATGGAGGTTGAGAACTAAGAACGGACAGACTGCCTGCTCAAGTGGGTCCCTGACCCCTGAGTAGCCTAACTGGGAGACATCCCCCACTAGGGACAGTCTGACACCCCACACCTCACAGGGTGGAGTACACCCCTGAGAGGAAGCTTCCAAAGGAAGAATCAGACAGGTACCCTCGCTGTTCAGCAATATTCTGTCTTCTGCAACCTCTGCTGCTGATACCCAGGCAAACAGGGTCTGGAGTGGACCTCCAGCAATCTCTAACAGACCAACAGACAGTCCTTCTGATGGTCAGACGGAAAACTATCAAACAGGAAGGACACCTAGACAAAAACCCCATCAGTACGTAACCATCATCAAAGACCAGAGGCAGATAAAACCACAAAGATGGGGAAGAAGCAGGGCAGAAAAGCTGGAAATTCAAAAATAAGAGAACATCTCCCCCTGCAAAGGAGTGCAGCTCATCGCCAGCAACGGATCAAAGCTGGTCAGAGAATGACTTTGACGAAATGAGAGAAGAAGGCTTCAGTCCATCAAACTTCTCAGAGCTAAAGGAGGAATTATGTACCCAGCGCAAAGAAACCAAAAATCTTGAAAAAAGAGTGGAAGAATTGATAGCTAGAATAATTAATGCAGAGAAGGTCATAAATGAAATGACAGAGATGAAAACCATGACACGAGAAATACGTGTCAAATCCACAAGCTTCAGTAACTGACTCGATCAACTGGAAGTAAGAGTATCAGTGATTGAGGATCAAATGAATGAAATGAAGTGAGAAGAGAAACCAAAAGAAAAAAGAAGAAAAAGAAATGAACAAAGCCTGCAAGAAGTATGGGATTATGTAAAAAGACCAAATCTACGTCTGATAGGGGTGCCTGAAAGTGAGGGGAAAAATGGAATCAAGTTGGAAGACACACTTCAGGATATCATCCAGGAGAACTTCCCCAACCTAGTAGGGCAGGCCAACATTCAAATTCAGGAAATACAGAGAATGCCACAAAGATACTCCTCAAGAAGGGCAACTCCAAGATAAATAATTGCTAGATTCACCAAAGTTGAAATGAAGGAAAGAACCTTAAGGGCAGCCAGAGAGAAAGGTCGGGTTACCCACAAAGGGAAGCCCATCAGACTAACAGCAGATCTCTCTGCAGAAACTCTACAAGCCAGGAGAGAGTGGGGGCCAATATTCACCATTCTTAGAGAAAAGAATTTTCAACCCAGAATTTCATATCCAGCCAAACTAAGTTTCATCAGTGAAGGAGAAATAAAATCCTTTACAGATAAGCAAATGCTTAGAGATTTTGTCATCACCAGGACTGCCTTACAAGAAACCCTGAAGGAAGCCCTAAACATGGAAAGGAACAACCAGTACCAACCATTGCAAAAACACGCCAAAATGTAAAGACCATTGAGGCTAGGAAGAAACTGCATCAACTAACGAGCAAAATAAGCAGTCAATATCATAATGGCAGGATTGAGTTCACACATAACAATCTTAACCTTAAATGTAAATGGGCTAAATGCTCCAATTAAAAGACACAGACTGGCAAACTGGATAAAGAGTCAAGACCCATCAGTCTGCTGTATTCAGGAGACCCATCTCACATGCAGAGACATACATAGGCTCAAAATAAAGGGATGGAGGAAGATCTACCAAGCAAATGGAGAACAAAAAAAAAAGCAGGGGTTGCAATCCCAGTCTCTGATGAAATAGACTTTAAACCATCAAAGATCAAAAGAGACAAACAAGGTCATTACATAATGGTAAAGGGATCAATTCAACAGGAAGAGCTAACTATCCTAAATATATATGCACCCAATACAAGAGCACCCAAATTCCTAAAGCAAGTCCTTAGAGACTTACAAAGACACTTAGATCCCAAACAATAATAATGGGAGACTTCAACACTCCACTGTCAACATTAGACAGATCAACGAGACAGAAAGTTAACAAGGATATCCAGGAATTGAACTCATCTCTGCACCAAGCGAACCTAATAGACATCTATAGAACTCTCCACTCCAAATCAACAGAATATACATTCTTCTCAGCACCACATCGCACTTATTCCAAAATTGACAACATAATTGGAGGTAAAGTACTCCTTAGCAAATGTAAAAGAACAGAAATTATAACAAACTGTCTCTCAGATCACAGTGCAATCAAACTAGAACTCAGGACCAAGAAACTCAATCAAAACCCACTCAACTACATGGAAAATGAATAACCTGCTCCTAAATGACTACTGGGTACATAACGAAATGAAGGCAGAAATAAAGATGTTCTTTGAAACCAATGAGAACAAAGATACAACATACCAGAATCTCTGGGACACATTTAAAGCAGTGTGTAGAGCGAAATTTATAGCATTAAATGCCTACAAGAGAAAGCTGGAAAGATCTAAAATTGACACTCTAACATCACAATGAAAAGAACTAGAGAGGCAAGAGCAAACACATTCAAAAGCTAGCAGAAGGCAAGAAATAACTAAGATCAGAGCAGAACTGAAGGAGATAGAGACATAAAAAACCCTCCAAAAAATCAATGAATCCAGGAGTTGGTTTTTTGAAAAAATCAACAAAATTGACAGACCACTAGCAACACTAATAAAGAAGAAAAGAGAGAGGAATCAAACAGATGCAATAAAAAATGATAAAGGGGATATCACCACCGACCCCACAGAAATACAAACTACCATCAGAGAATACTATAAATGCCTCTACGCAAATCAACTAGAAAATCTAGAAGAAATGGATAATTTCCTGGACACTTACACTCTTCCAAGACTAAACCAGGAAGAAGTTGAATCCCTGAATAGACCAATAGCAGGTTCTGAAATTGAGGCAATAATTAATAGCCTACCAAACAAAAAAGTCCAGGACCAGATGGATTCACAGCTGAATTCTACCAGAGGTACAAGGAGGAGCTGGTACCATTCCTTCTGAAATTATTCCAATCAATAGAAAAAGAGAGAATCCTCCCTAACTCATTTTATGAGACCAACATCATCCTGATAACAAAGCCTGGCAGAGACACAACAAAAAAAGAGAATTTTAGAAGAATATCCCTGATGAACATCGATGCAAAAATCCTCCATAAAATAATGGCAAACCAGATGCAGCAGCACATCAAAAAGCTTATCCACCATGATCAAGTGGGCTTCATCCCTGGGATGCAAGGATGGTTCAACATTCACAAATCAATAAACGTAATCCAGCATAGAAACAGAACCAAAGACAAGAACCACATGATTATCTCAATAGATGCAGAAAAGGCTTTTGACAATTTCAGCAGCCCTTCATGCTAAAGAAGCTGAATAAATTTGGTATTGATGGAACGTACCTCAAAATAATAAGAGCTATTTATGGCAAAACCACAGCCAATATCATACTGAAAGGGCAAAAATTGGAAAAATTCCCTTTGAAAACTGGCACGAGACAGGGATGCCCTCTCTCAACACTCCTATTCAATATAGTGTTGGAAGTTCTGGCTAGGGCAATCGGGCAAGAGAAAGAAATCAAGGGTATCCAGTTAGGAAAAGAATAAGTCAAATTGTCCCTGTTTGCAGATGACATGATTGTATATTTAGAAAATCCCATCATATCAGCCCAAAATCTCCTTAAGCTGATAAGCATCTTCAGCAAAGTCTCAGGATACAAAATTAATGTGCAAAAATCACAAGCATTCTTATACAGCACTAACAGACAAACACAGAACCAAATCATGAATGAATTTCCATTCACAATTGCTTGAAAGAGAATAAAATAACTAGGAATCCAACTTACAAGGGATGTAGAGGACCTCTTCAAGGAGAACTACAAACCACTGCTCAGTGAAATAAAAGAGGACACAAACAAATGGAAGAACATACCATGCTCATGGATAGGAAGAATCAATATCGTGATAATGGCCATACTGCCAAAGGTTATTTATAGATTCAATGCCATCCCCATCAAGCTACCAATGAGTTTCTTCACAGAATTGGAAAAAACAGCTTTAAAGTTCATATGGAACCAAAAAAGAGCCCGCATTGCCAAGACAATCCTAAGTCTAAGAACAAAGCTGGAGGCATCACGCTACCTGACTTCAAACTATACTACAAGGCTACAGTAACCAAAACAGCATGGTACTGGTACCAAAACAGAGAAATAGACCAATGGAATAGAACAGAGTCCTCAGAAATAATACCACACATCTACAGCCATCTGATCTTTGACAAACCTGAGAGAAACAAGAAATGGAGAAAGGATTCCCTATTTAATAAATGGTGCTGGGAAAATTGGCTAGCCATAAGTAGAAAGCTGAAACTGGATCCTTTCCTTACTCCTTATACGAAAATTAATTCAAGATGGAATAGAGACTTAAATGTTAGATCTAATGCCATAAAAACCCTAGAAAAAAACCTAGGTAGTACCATTCACGACATAGGCATGGGCAAGGACTTCATGTCTAAAACACCAAAAGCAATGGCAGCAAAAGCCAATATTGACAAATGGGATCTAGTTAAACTAAAGAGCTTTGGCACAGCAAAGGAAACTACCATCAGATAGAACAGGCAACCTACAGAATGGGAGAAAATTTTTGCAATCTACTCATCTGTCAAAGGGCTAATATCCAGAATCTACAAAGAACTCAAACAAATATACAAGAAAAAAACAAACAACCCCATCAAAAAGTGGGCAAAGATATGAACAGGCATTTCTCAAAAGAAGACATTCATACAGACAACAGACACATGAAAAAATGCTCATCATCACTGGCCATCAGAGAAATGTAAATCAAAACCACAATGAGATACCATCTCACACCAGTTAGAATGGCAATCATTAAAAAGTCAGGAAACAACAGGTGCTGGAGAGGATGTGGAGAAATAGGAACACTTTTACACTGTTGGTGAGATTGTAAACTAGTTCAACCATTATGGAAAACAGTATGGCGATTCCTCAAGGATCTAGAACTAGATGTACCATATGACCCAGCCATCCCACTACTGGGTATATACCCAAAGGAGTATAAATCATGCTGCTATAAAGACACATGCATACGTATGTTTATTGCGGCACTATTCACAATAGCAAAGACTTGGAATCAACCCAAATGTCCATCTGTGACAGACTGGATTAAGAAAATGTGGCACATATACACCATGGAATACTATGCAGCCATAAAAAAGGATGAGTTTGCGTCCTTTGTAGGGACATGGATGGAGCTGGAAACCATCATTCTTAGCAAACTATCACAAGAACAGAAAACCAAGCACTGCATGTTCTCCCTCATAAGTGGGAACTGAACAATGACATCCCTTGGACTCAGGAAGGGGAACATCACACATGGGGGCCTATCATGGGGGGGGGAAGGGGGGAGGGATTGCACTGGGAGTTATACCTGATATAAATGACGAATTGATGGGTGCTGACGAGTTGATGGGTGCAGCACACCAACATAGCACAAGCATACGTATGTAACAAACCTGCACGTTATGCACATGTACCCTAGAACTTAACGTATAATAAAAAAAAGATAAGCATATTTTATCTTTGTGATATGAATTAGCACATCACAAGTGGTTTCTCTGGAAGCTTTTTCTACTTTTTATCTGAGGATATTTCTTTTTCACTATAGGCCTCAATGCATTCCGAAATATCCCTATGCAGATTCCACAAAAACAGTGTTAGCAAACTGCTCCATGAAAAGGAAGCTGTAAGTCCATGGGATGAATTCACACATCACAAAGAGTTTCTTAGAAAGCTTCTTTCTTGTTTTATCTGAGGATATTTCTTTTGTCACCATAATCTTCAATGCGATCCAAAGTATCCCTTTTCAGATTCCCCAAAAACAGTGCTAGCAACTTGCTGCATGAAAGGTAAGGTGTTACTCTGTGAGATGAATTCACAAATCAGAAAACAGTTTCTCAGAAAGCTCTTTTTGTTTTTTATCTGAGTATATTTCCTCTGTCACCATAGGCCTCAATGCAATTAAATATACCCCTACTCAGATACCCGCAAAGCAGTGCTGAAAACTGATCCATGAAAAGTATCATATAACTCTGTGAAATAAGTTAATATATCACAAAATGGTTTCTCAGAAAGCTTCTTTCTAGTTTTTCTATGAGGGTATTTCCTTTGTCACCATCAGTTTAAATGCTTTGTGAAACATCCCATTGCAGATTCCCAGAAAAGAGTGTTGACAAACTGCTCAATGAATGGAACAGTGTAACTCTGTGAGGTGAATTCACACATCAAAAAGCAGTTTCTCAGAAAGTTCTTCATGTTTTTTTTTCTGAGGATATTTCCTTTGTCACCATAGGCTTCAAGCGATCCAAAATATCCCTTCTCAGATTCCCCATAAACAGTTGTACAAAACTGACACAGATGAATTAACACATCAAAAAATTCTTTCTCAGAAAGCTTCTTTCTAGTTTTTATATGAGGGCATTTCCTTTGCCACCATCAGCTTAAAATGCACTCTGAAATATCCCTTTGCAGATTCAAGAAAAAGGGTTAGTAAACTGCTCAAAGAACAGAGCAGAGTAACTCTGTGTGATGAATTCACACATCACAAGTGGTTTCTCAGATAACCTCTTTCTTTTTTTTTTTTTTTTTTTTTTTTTTTGAGACGGAGTCTTGCTCTGTCGCCCGGGCTGGAGTGCAGTGGCCGGATCTCAGCTCACTGCAAGCTCTGCCTCCCGGGTTTACACCATTCTCCTGCCTCAGCCTCCGCAGTAGCTGGGACTACAGGCGCCGCCACCTCGCCCGGCTAGATTTTTGTATTTTTTTTTTTTAGTAGAGACGGGTTTCACCGTGTTAGCCAGGATGGTCTCGATCTCCTGACCTTGTGATCCGCCCGTCTCGGCCTCCCAAAGTGCTGGGATTACAGGCTTGAGCCACCGCGCCCGGCCAGATAACCTCTTTCTAGTTTTTATCTGAGGATATTTCCTTTTCCACCATAGGCCTCAATGCACTCCCAAATATCCCTTTGGATTTTCCATGAAAAGAATGCTAGCAAAGTGCTCCATGAAAAGAAAGATGTAACTCCGTTAGATGAATTCACTAACCACAAAGAAGTTTCTAAGATATCTTCTTTCTAGTATTTATCTGAGGATATTTCCTTTGTCACCATAGACTTCAATGCGATCCAAAATATCCCTTCTCAGATTCCCCAAAAACAGTACTACCAAATTACTCCATTAAAAGAAAGGTGTTACTCTGTGAAATGAATTCACAAATCAGAAAACAATTTCTCAGAACGTTCTTTTAGCTTTTTATCTGAGGATATTTCCTCTGTCACTGTAGACCTCAATGTGACTAAAAATATCCCTTCTCAGATTCCTCAAACACAGTGCTACCATATCGACCCATGAAAAGAATCGTGTAACTCTGCGAGATGAATTTACACTTCACAAAATGGTTTCTCAGAAAGCTTCTTTCTAGTTTTTATATGAGCTGATTTTCTTTGTCACCCTAAGCTTAAAATGCACTCGAAAATATCCGATTGCAGATTCCAAGAAAACAGTGTTAGCAAATTACTCAATGAAAGAACAGTGTAACTCTGTGAGATGAATTCACACAGCTCAAAGCAGTTTCTCAGAGAGCTTCTTTCTGATGATGTTTCCTTTGTCACCATCAGTTTCAAGGCATTTGGAAATATGTAATTGCAGATTCCAAGAGAACAGTGTTGGCAAACTGCTCAATGAAAGAACAGTGTAACTCTGTGAGATGAATTCACACATCACAAAGCAGTTTCTCAAAAGTTCTTTTTTTTTTTTTTTGTTCTGAGAATACTTCCTTTGTCACCATAGGCTTCAATGCTATCGAAAATATCCCTATTCAGATTCCCAAAAAACAGTGCTATAAAGCTGATCCATGAAAAGAGTTGTGTAACTCTATGAGATGAATTAACACATTACAAAATGATTTTTCAGAAATCTTCTTTCTAGTTTTTATATGAGGGCATTTCCTTTGCCACCATAAGCATAAAATGCGCTCTGAAATATCCCATTTGCAGATTCCAAAAAAAAGGATTTATAAACTGCTGAATGAAAAGGGTAGAATAACCATGTGAGATGAATACACACATCACAAATTGGTTTCTGAGATAGCTTCTTTCTAGTTTTTATCTGAGGATATTTCCTTTTTCACTGTAGGCCGCATTGTGCTCCCATTATCCCTTTGGAGATTCCACGAAAACAGTGTTAGCAAAACTGCTCCATGAAGAGAAGGGGTAACTCTGTCAGTTGAATTCACACATCATAAAGCAGTTTCTCAGAAAGATTCTTTTTGGTTTTTGTCTGAAGATATATCCTTTGTCACCATAGGCTTAAATGTGTTCCAAAATTTCCTATTGCAGATTCCATGAAAACAGTGTTATCAAACTCTTCATGAAAAGAACAGTGTACCTCTGTGAGATTAACTTCCACATCACAAAACAGTTTCTCAGAAAGCTTCTTTCTTGTTTTTATCCCAGGATATTTCCTTTTACACTATAGGCCTCAATGTTCTCCCAAATATACCTTTGCAGATTCCAGGAAAATAGTGTTAGCTAACTGCTCCATGAAAGAAAAGCTTAAGTCTGTGTGATGAATTCACACCATAGAAAGAACTTTCTCTAAAAGCTGCTTTCTAGTTTTTCTTTGAGTATATATCCTTTGTCACCATAGCTTTTATTTTTTTTCTTTTTATTTATTTTCTTTTTTTATTATATTTTAAGTTCTAGGGTACATGTGCATAACGTGCAGGTTTGTTACATATGTATACTTGTGCCATGTTGGTGTGCTGCACCCATCAACTCGTCAGCACCCATCAATTCGTCATTTATATCAGGTATAACTCCCAGTGCAATCCCTCCCCCCTTCCCCCTCCCCATGATAGGCCCCGATGTGTTATGTTCCCCTTCCTGAGTCCAAGTGATGTCATTGTTCAGTTCCCACCTATGAGTGAGAACATGCGGTGTTTGGTTTTCTGTTCTTGCGATAGTTTGCTGAGAATGATGGTTTCCGGCTGTATCCATGTCCCTACAAAGGATACAAACTCATCCTTTTTTATGGCTGCATAGTATTCCATGGTGTATGTGTGCCACATTTTCTTAATCCAGTCTGTCACTGATGGACATTTGGGTTGATTCCAAGTCTTTGCTATTGTGACTAGTGCAATATAAAGTATCCCTTCACAGATTCCCCAAAAACAGTGCTACAAAACTGCTCCATGAAAAGAAAGTTGTAACTCTATGAGATGAGTTGAAAAACCATAAAGAAGTTTCTCAGAAAGCTTCTTTCTGGTTTTTGTCTGAGGATATTTCCATTGTCACCATAAGTTTCAATGCACTTCAAAATATCCCATTGCAGATTCCAAGAAAACAGTGTTAGCTAACTGCTCAATGAAAAGAACAGTGTAAATCTATGAGATGAATTCACACATCACAAAGCAGTTTCTCAGAAAGTTATTTTTGGTTTTTATCTGAGGATATATCTTTGACCCGTAGGCTTCACTGTACTCCTAAATATCCTCTCTCAGATTCCACAAAAACCGTGTTATGAAACAGCTCAATAATAAGAAAAGTGTAACTGTGTGAGTTGAATTCACACATCACAAAACATTTTTCTGAAAGCTTCTTTATAGTTTTTATCTGAAGATACTTCCTTTTTCACTGTGGGCATGAATGTGCATGCAAGTATCCTTTGCAGTTTCCACAAAAATAGTGTTAGCAAACTTCTCCATGAAAAGAAAGGTGTGACACTGTGAGATGAATTCACACATCACAAAGAACTTTCTCAGAAAGCTGCTTTCTAGTTCGTATCTGAGAATATATTCTTTGTCAACATAGGCCTCAAAGTGATCAAAAATATCCCTTCTGAGGTTCCCCAAAAACAGTGCTACAATATTGCTCCATGAAAGGCATTGTCTAACTCTGTGAGATGAATTAACACATCCCAAAGCGGTTTCTCAGAAATCGTCTTTCTAGTTTTTATATGAGGGTATTTCCTTTGTCACTACAAGCTTAAAATGTGCTCTGAAATATCCCACTGCAGATTTCAAGCAAACAATGTTAGCAAATTGCTCAATGAAAAGAACAGTGTAACTCTGTGAGATGAATTCACACACCACAAAGAATTTTCTTAGAAAGCTTCCATCTATTTTTTATCTGAGGATATTTCTTTTGTCACCATAGACTTCAATACCATCCAACATATCCCTTCTGAGATTCCTCAAAAGCAGTGCTACCAAACTGCTCCATGAAAAGAAAGGTGCAACGCTTGAGATGAATTCACAAATCAGAAACCAGTTTCCCAGAAAGCTTCTTTATAGTTTTTGTCAACATATTTCCTTTGTCAGTATAAACTTCAAAGAGCACTGAAACATCCCATTGCGGATTCCAAGAAAACAGTGTTAACAAACTAGACAATGAAAGGAAGAGTGTAACTCTGTGAGATGAATTCATACATCACAAAGCAGTTTCTCAGAATGTTTCTTTTTAGTTTTTATCTGAGGATATGTCCTTTGTCACCATCGGTTTCAATATGCTCCCAAACTATTGAAGATTCCATGAAGACAGTGTTATCAAATGCTCAATGAAAAGAATGGTGTAACTATGTGAGATGAATTTACAGATTGCAAACCAGTTTCTCAGAAAGATTCTTTCTGGTTTTTATCTTAGGATATTTCCTTTTGCATTATAGGCCTCAATGTGCTTCCAAATATCCCTTTGCAGATTCCAAGAAAACAGTGTCAGCAAAATGCTCCATGAAAGAAAAGTGTAGCTCCGTTAGATGAATTGACACAACACAAAGAACTTTCTCAGAAATCTTCTTTCTAGTATTTATCTGAGAATATTTACTTTTTCAGTATAGGCCTGAAGGCACTCGCAAATATCGCTTTGTTGTTTCCACGAAAACAGTATTAGCAGTCTGCTCCATGAAAAGAAAAGTTTAATTCTGTGAGATGAATTCACACATCATAAAGAACTTTCTCAGAAATCTGCTTCGAAGTTTTTATCTGAGGATATACCTTTTGTCACCATAGGCTTCAATGCAATCAAAAATATAAATTCTGAGATTCCACAAAAACAATGCTACCAACCTACTTCATAAAACTGTCGTGTAACTCTGTGAGATGAATTATCACATCACAAAGTGGTTTCTCAGAAATCTTCTTTCTAGTATTTTCATCAGGGCATTTCCTTTGTCATTATAAGCTTCAATGCACTCCGAAATATCCCTTTGTGGATTCCAAGAAAACAGTGTTAGGAAACTGCTCACAAAAAGTAGAGTGTAGCACTGTGAGTTGAATTCACAAATCACAAAGCAGTTTCTCAGAAAGTTCTTTTTGGTTTTTATTTGAGGATGTTTCCTTTTTGACCATAAGCTCCAATGCACTCCAAAATATCCCTTCTCAGTTTCTGACAAAACAGTACTCCAAAACTGATCCATGAAAAGAATAGTGTAACCCTCTGAGGTGTATAACTCATCACAAAATGGTTTCTCAGAAACAGTTTTTCTAGTTTTTATATGGGGGTATTTCCACAGTCAGCATGAGCTAAAATTGTGCTCTGAAATATCCCATTACGGATTCCAAGAAAACAGTGTTAGCAAACTGCTCAATGAAAAAAACAGTGTAACCCTGTTCTTTAGCGCGTATAGGCTTCAACAGGTTCCCAAATACCCTATTACAGATTCCACGAAAACAGAGTTGTCAAACTGCTCAAGGAAAAGAACGGTGCAACTCTGTGAGATGAATTGACACATGGCAAAGCAGTTTCTCAGAAAGCTTCTTTCTAGTTTTTATCTGGGGATATTTCCTTTTTCACTGCAGGCCTCAATGTGCTTCCAAATATCCCATTGCAGATTCCACTAACACAGTGTTAGCACACTGCTCCATGAAAGAAAGGTGTAGCTCTCTGAGATGAATTCACACAACACGAAGAACTTTTGCAGAAAATGTCTTTCTAGTTTTTATATGAGGATATTTCTGTTTTCACTATAGACCTCAATGCACTCCCAAATATCCCTTTGCAGTCTCCACAAAAACAGTATTACCAAACTGCTCCATTAAAAGACAGGTGTAACTCTGTGAGATGAATTTACACATCACAAAGTAGTTTCTCAGAAAGTTCTCTTTGGTTTTTATCTGTGGATATTTCTCTTGTCACCATAGTCTTCAATGCTATCCAAAATATCCCTTCTGAGATTCCCCAAAAGCAGTGCTACCAAACTGATCCATGAAAGGACTCGTGTAACTCTGTGAGATGAATTAACACATCACAAAATGGTTTCTCAGAAAGCTTCTTTATGGTTTTCCTATGAGGGTATTTCCATTGCCACTATAACCTTAAAGAGCACTCTGAAATATCACAATGCAGATTCGAAGAAAACAGTGATAGTAAACTGCTCAATGAAAAGAACAGTGTAACTCTGTGAGACGAATTCACACATAACAAAGAATTTTCTTAGAAAGTTTCCTTCTAGTTTTTATCTGAGGATATTTCCTTTGTCAGAATATGCTTCAATGCGATCCAAATTATCACTTCTCAGCTTCCCCACAAACAATCCTATCAAATTGCACCATGAAAAGAAATGTTTAATTCTGTGAAACGAATTCACAAATCAGAAAGCAGTTTCTCAGAAAGCTTCTTTCTGGTTTTTGTCTCAGGATATTTCCTTTGTCACCATAAACTTCAATGCTCTCTGAAACATCCCATTGCGGATTCCAGGAAAACAGTGTTAGCAAACTGCTCAATGAAAAGAGCAGTGTAACACTGTGAGATGAATTCACACATCACCAAACAGTTTCTCAGAAGGCTTCTTTTTGGTTTTTATCTGAGTATACATCCTTTGTCACCATAGAGTTCAATACGTTCCCATATATCCTATTGCAGATTCCATGAAAAGAGTGTTATCAAACTGCTCAATGAAAAGAACAGTGTAAGTCTGTGAAATTAGTTTAAATATCACAAGGCAGTTTCTCAGAAACCTTCTTTCTAGTTTTTATCTGAGGATATTCCCTTTTTCACTATAAGGCCCAATATGCTTTGAAATATCCCTTTGTAGATTCCACGAAAACAGTGTTAGCAAACTGCTCTGTGAAAGACAGGTGTAGCTCTGTGAGGTGAGTTCACACAGCACAAGGAACTTTATCACAAAACTTCTTTCTAGTTTTTAACTGAGGATATTTCCTTTTTCACTATAGGCCTGAAGGCGCTCAAAAATACCCCTTTCCAGTTTCCACCAAAACAGTGTTAGCAAACTGCTCAATGAAAAGTACAGTGTAACTCTGTGAGATGAATTCTCACATCACAAAGCAGTTTCTCAGAGAGATGTTTTTGGTTTTTAACCTGAGGATATTTCCTTTGTTACCACAGGTTTCCATGCAATCTAAAATAACCCTTCACATATACCCCCAAAACAGTGCTACCAAACTGACCCATGAAAAGAATCATGTCACTCTATGAGATGAACTCACACATCAGAAAGCAGTTTCTCAGAAATCTTCTTTCTAGCTTTTTCTGAGGATATTTCCTTTGTCACAATAAGCTTCAATGCACACCAAAATATCCCATTGCAGATTCCAAAAAAACAGTGTTTGCAAACTGTTCAATGAAAAGAACAGTGTAATTCTGTGTGATGAATTCACACATCACAAGGAAGTTTCTCTGAAAACTTCTTTCTAGTTTTTATCTGAAGATATTTCCTTTTTCAATATAGGCCTCAATGTACTCCCAAATATTCCTTTTCAGATTCCACAGAAAGAGTGTTAGAAAACTGCTTCATGAAAAGAATTGTGCAACTCTGTGAGATGAAATCAGAAATCACAAAGCAGTTTCTCAGAAAGCTTCTTTGCAATGTTTGTCTGAGGATATTCCTTTGTCACCATAAGCTTCAGTGTGAACCAAAATATCCATCTCATATACCCCAAAAACAGTGCTCCCAAACTGAACCATGAAAAGAATCATGTAACTCTGTGAGAAAATTTGACAACACAAAGATTCTCAGAAAGCTTCTTTCTAGTTTTTGTCTGAGGATATTTACTTTTTCACTATAAGTTTCAGTGCGCTCCGAAATATCCCATTGCAGATTCCAAGAAAACAGTGTTAGTAAACTGTTCAATGAAATGAACAGCATAACTGTGGTTTTTATCTGAGGATAATTCTTTTGTCACCATAAGCTTCAATGCACTCCCAAATATCCTAATGCAGATTCCATGAAAAAAGTCTTACTAAACAGCTCAATGAAAAGAGCAGTGTAACTCTGTGAGATGAATTCACACAACACAAGGAACTTTCTCAGAGGGCTTCTTTCTTGTTTTTATCTGAGGATATTTCCTTTGTCATCATAGACTTTAATGTGATCCAAAATATACCTTCTCAGATTCCCCAGAAAGAGTGCTACCAAACTGCTCCAAGAAAAGAATCATGTAACTCTGTGAGATGAATTCACAAATCACAAAGGAGTTTCTCAGAAAGCTTCTTTCTAGTTTTTGTCTGAGGATATAGCCTTTTTTACTGTTTGCCTCAATGCTCTCATGAATATCCTTTTGAACATTCCAGGAAAATAGTGTTAGCAAACTGTTCCATGAAAAAAAGGTGTAAATCTGTGATATGAAGACACATATCACAAAGAAGTTTCTCAGAAAGCTTCTTTTTGGTTTTTGTCTGAGGATATTACCTTTGTTACCATAGGCTTCAATATGACCCAGAGTATCCCTACTTAGATTCTGCGAAAACCATGCTACAACACTGTTCTATGAAAAGAATGGTGTAACTCTGTGAGATGGATTCACATATCACAAATATGTTTCTCAGATTACTTCTTTCTAGTTTTTATCTAAGAATATTTAATTTTTCACCATATTCCTCAGTTCGCTCCTGAATATTCCTTTGCAGATTAAATGAAAAAAGTGTTAGCAAACTTCTCAATGAAAAGAACAGTGGAACTCTGTGACATGGATTCACACATCACAAAACAGATACTCAGAAAGCTTCATTTTGTTTTTTATCTGAGTATCTTTCCTTTGTCACCATAAGCTTCAATGCACTCCCAAGTATCCTATTACAGGTACTACGAAACCAGTGTTATCAGACTGCTCAAGGAAAGAATGCTGTAACTCTGTGAGATGAATTCACACATCACAAAGAAGATTCTGAGAAGTCTTCTTTCTAGTATTTTTCTGAGGTTACTTGCTTAATCACTATAGGCCTCAATATATTCCCAAATATCACTTTGCAGATTCAACGAAAACAGTGTTAGGACACTTCTCCATGAAAAAAAAAAGTAAAACTCTGTGAGTTGAAATCACACATCACAAAGAAGTTTCTCAGAAAGCTTCTTTCTCATTTTTATCTGAGGGTATTTCCTTTTTCACCATAGGCCTGAAAGTGCTACAAAATATCCCTTTGCATATTCCATGAAAACAGTGTTATCCAACTGCTCAAAGAAAAGAGCAGTGCAACTCTGTAAGATGAATTCACACATCACAAAGCAGTTTCTGAGAGAGCTTCTTTCTAGCTTTTATCTGGGGATATTTCCTTTTTCACCATAGTTCTCAATGCGTTCCAAAATATCCCATTGCAGATTAAACGAAAAAAGTGCAAGCAAACTTCTCAGTGAAAAGAATGGTGTAACTCTGTGACATGGATTCACACACCACAAAGCAGTTTCCGAGAAAGCTTCCTTTTGGTTTTTATCTGAGGATATTTCCTTTGTCACCTTAGCCATCATTGCGCTCACAATTATTATATTACAGATTCCATGAAACCAGTGTTATCAGACTCCTCCAGGAAAGAGTGGTGAAACTCTGTGGGATGAATTCACACATCATAAAGCAGTTTCTCATAAAGATTCTTTATAGTTATTATCTGAGGATATTTCCTATTTCACTAAATGAATCAATGTGCTCCCAAATATCCCTCTGCAGATTCCACAAAAACAGTGTTAGCAAACTTCTCCTTTAAAAAAATGGTGTAACTCTGTGAGATCAAATCACATATCACAAAGAACTTTCTCAGAAACCTTTTTTTTTATAGTTTTTATCTGAGGATATTTCTTATGTCACCTTAGGCTTTAATGCAATCCAAAATATCCTATTGTAGATTCCATGAAAACAGTGTTACTAAACTTCTCAATGAAAGGAACGGTGTAACTTTGTGAGATGAATTCACACATCACAAAACTGTTTCTCAGAAAGCTTCTTTCTAGTTTTTAACTGAGGACATTTCCTTTGTCACCACATGCTTCAATGCAGTTCAAAATATTCCTTCTCAGATTCCCCGAAAACAGTGACAGAAAACCGCTCCATGAAAGGAAATGTGTAACAATGTGAGATGAATTCACACATAACAAACAAGTTTCGCAGATATCTTCTTTCTAGTCTTATCTGGGAGTATTTCCTTAATCACCATAGAATTCAATATGATCCGAATATCCATTCTCGATTCTGCAATAACAGTGCTACCAAACAGCTTGATGAAAAGAATCTTGAACTCTGTGAGATGAATTAACACATTACAAAGCAGTTTCTCAGAATGCTTCTTTCTAGTTTTTACATGAGGATAGTTCCTTTGTCACCATAAGCTTCAAGGAGGTTTGAAATATCGCATTGCAGATTCCAAGAAAACAGTCTTAACAAACTGCTCAATGAAATGAACAGTGTAATTTTGAGATGAATTCTCACATCACAAAACATTTTCTCAGAAAGCTTCTTTCTAGTTTTTATTTGAGGATGTTTCCCTTTTCACTGTACACCTCAATGTGCTCCCAAATATCCCTTTGTAGATTCCAAGAAAATAGTGTTAACAAACTGCTCCATGAAACGAACAGTGTAAGTTTGTGAGATGAATTCACACATCACACAGATTATTCTCAGAAAGCTTTTTTCTAGTTTTAACTGAGGATATTTCCTTTGTCACCATGTTCTTCAATGCAATTCAAAGTGTCCCTTCTCAGATTACCCAAAAACAGTGCTACCAAGCTGATCTATGAAAAGAATCGTGAAAATCCGTGAGATGAATTAACATATTATGAAGCAGTTTCTCAGAGAACTTCTTTCCCGTTTTTATGTGAGCATATTTCCTTTATCACCATAGGCCACAATGCTCTCCCAAATATCCCTTCGCAGATTCCATGAAAAGATTGTAAGCAAACTGTTCCATGAATAGAAAGGTGTAACCTTGTGAGGTGAATTCACACTTCACAAAGACGTCTCTCAGAAAGCTTCTTTCTGATTTTTATCAGAGGATAATTTCTTTGTCACCATAGACTTCAATGAAATCCAAAATATGCCTTCTCAGATCCCCAAAAAGAGTGCTACCAACTGCTCCATGAAAAGTATGGTCTAACTCTGTGAGATGAATTCACACATTACAAAGTAGTTTGTTAGAAAGCTTCTTTCTCGTTTTTATATGAGGATAATTATTTTCTCACCATAGACCATAATGTGCTCCCAAATAAACCTCTGCAGATTCCCAGAAAACAGTACTGTGATAGCAAAGTGCTCCAAGAAAAGAAACCCGTAACTCCATGAGATGAATTAACATATCACAAAGCGGTTCCTCTGAAAGTTTCTTTCCAGTTTTTATATGAGGATATTTCCTTTGTCACCAAAGGCTTCAATGTGATCCAAAATATCCCTTCTCAGATTCCCCCAAAACACTGCCAGCAAACGGATTCATGAAAAGAATTGTGTAGCTGTGTGGCATGAATTAACACATCACACAATGATTTCACAGAAAGCTTCTTCTAGTGTTTATATGATATTATTTAATTTGTCACCATAAGCATGAATGCACTCCGAAATATCCCATTGCAGATTCCAAGAAAACAGTGTTGGCAAAGTGCTTAATGAAAAGAACAGTGTAACTCTGTGAGATGAATTCACACATCACAAAGGAGTTTCTCAGAAAGCTTCTTTCTGGTTTTTATCTGAAGATTTTTCCTTTATCACTGTAGACCTCAATGCACTCCAAAATATCCCTTTGTAGATTCCACGAAAACAGAGTTAAGAAACTCCTCCATGAAAAGAAAGTTGAAACTCTGTGAGATGAATTCACACACTGCAAGAAATTTCTCAGAAAGCTTCTTTTTGATTTTTGTGTGAGGATATTTCCTTTGTCACCATAGGCTTCAATGCCATCCAAAATATACCTTCTCAGATTCCTCAAAAATAGTACTATGAAACTGATCCATGAAAAGAATCGTGCAATTCTGTGAGATGATTTAACACACCACAAAGCGGTTTCACACAAAACTTCTTTTTAGTGTTTTTCTGTGGATATTTCCTTTTTCAAAATAAGCTTAAATACTCTCTGAAATATCCCATTGCAGATTCCAAGAAAACAGTGGTTGCAAACTGCTCAATGAAAGCGACAGTGTACCTCTGTAAGTTGAATTCACACATCACGAAGCAGTTTCTCAGAGAGCTTCTTTGTAGTTTCTGTCTGAGGATATTTCCTTTTTCACTGTAGACCTCAATGCTCTCCCAAATATCCCTTTGCAGACTTTGTGAAAACAGGTTACCAAACCTCTACAAGGAAAGAAAATTGTAATTCTGTGAGATGAAATCACACATCACAAATTAGTTTCTCAGAAAGCTTCTTTCTCGTTTTTATCTGAGGATATTTTCTTTGTCACCATATTCTTCTATGCGATGCAAAGTATTCCTTCTCAGACTTCCCAAAAACAGTGCTACCAAACGGATCAGCAAAAAGAATCATGTAACTCTGAGGGTTGAATTAACACATTATAAAGCAGTGTCTCAGAAAACTTCTTTCTCGTTTTTATCTGAGGATATTTCATTTTTCATCATAGGCCTCATTGTGCTCCCAAATATGCCTTTGCAGTTTCTTTGAAGAGTGTTAGCAAGCTGCTCCATGAAAAGAAAGGTGTAACTCTATGAGATGAATTCACACATCACCAAAACTTTCTCAGAAATCTTCTTTCTAGTTTTTATCTGAGGATATTTCGTTTGTCATCATAGGCTTCAATGCAATCCAAAATATCCCTTCTCAGATTCCCCAAAAACACTGCTAGCAAACTGATCCATGAATAGAATTGTGTAACTGTGTGGGATGAATTGACACATCACAAAACGGTTTCTCAGAAACCTTCTTTCTAGTTAGTGTTTGAAATTATTTCATTTGACACCATAAGCTTCAATGTACTCTGAAGTATCCCATAGCAGATTCCAAGAAAACAGTGTTAGCAAACTGCTCAATGAAAAGAACAGTGTGACTCAGTGAGATGAATTCACACATCACAAAGGAGTTTCTCAGAAAGCTTCTTTCTAGTTTTTATCTGAACGTTTTTCCTTTATCACTGTAGGCCTCAATGTGCTCCAAAATATCCCTTTGCAGATTCCACGAAAACAGTGTTAAGAAACTCCTCTATGAAAAGAAGTTGAAACTCTGTGAGATGAATTTATCACACAAGAAGTTTCTCAGAAAACTTCTTTTTCGTTTTTGTGTGAGGATATTTCCTTTGTCACCATAGGCTCCAATGCCATCCAAAATATACCTTCTCAGATTCCTCAGAAATAGTGCTATGAAACTGATCCATGAAAATAATCATGCAATTCTGTGAGATGATTTAACGCACCACAAAGCGGTTTCACACAAAGCTTCTTTTTAGTGTTTTTCTGTGGAAATTTCCTTTTTCAAAATACGCTTAAATGCCCTCTGAAATATCCCATTGCAGATTCTAAGGAAACAGTGGTTGCAAACTGCTCAATGAAAAGGACAGTGTACCTCTGTGAGTTGAATTCACACATTACAAAGTAGTTTCTCAGAAAGCTTCTTTGTAGTTTTTGTCTGAGGATATTTCTTTTTTCACTATAGGCCTCAATACTCTCCCAAATATCCCTTTGTAGATTTTACAAAAAGAGATTACCAAACCTCTACAAGGAAAGAAAATTATAACTCTGTGAGATGAAATCACACATCACAAAGCAGTTTCTCAGGAAGCTTCTTTCTCGTTTTTATCTGAGGATATTTCCTTTGTCACCATATTCTTCTATGCGATGCAAAGTATCCCTTCTCATACTTCCCAAAAACAGTGCTACCAAATGGATCCATGAAAACAATCGTGTAACTCTGTGAGTCGAATTAATACATCATAAAGCAGTGTCTCAGAAAACTTCTTTCTCGTTTTTATCTGAGGATATTTCCTTTTCCACCATAGGCCTCATTGCACTCCCAAATATGCCTTTGTAGTTTCTATGAAAAGAGTGCTAGCAAGCTGCTCCATGAAAAGAATGGTGTAACACTGTGAGATGAATTCACACATCACCAAATCTTTCTCAGAAATCTTCTTTCTGGTTTTTATTTGAAGATATTTCCTTTGTCATTATAGGCTTCAATGTGATCCAAATATCCCTTCTCAGATTCCCCGGAAACACTGTTACCAAACTACTAAATGAAAGGAATTGTGGAAGTCTGTCAGAGGAAATCACAAAGCCCAAAGCAGTTTCCCAGAAAGCTTCTTTCTGGTTTTTGTCTCAGGATATTTTCTATATGTAACTCTGTTAGATGAATTCATACATCACAAAACTGTTTCTCAGAAAGCTTCTTTTTGTTTTTTCCATGAAGATATTTCCTTTAACAAAAGGATCAAAGAAAAGAACATTGTAACACTTTGAAGTGAATTCACACATCACAAAGCAGTTTCTCTGAAAACTTCTCTGAGGATATTTTCTTTGTCATCATAGTCTTCAATGCACTAGCAAATACCCTATTGCAGATTCCACGAAAACAGTGTTATCAAACTGTTCAATGAAAATTACAGTGTAACTCTGAGATGAATTCACACATCACAAAGCAGTTTCTCAGAAAGCTTCTTTTCGGTTTTCCTATGAGGATATTTCCTTTTTCACTACAGGCCTCAATGTACTCCCAAATATCCCTTTGAAGATTCCATGAAAACTATGATAGAAAACTGCTCCATGAAAAGTAAGTTGTAACTCTGTGAGATGAATGCACACAATACAAAGAACTTTCTCAGAAAGTTTCTTTCTAGT
The DNA here is from genome assembly GCF_009764315.1 of Trachypithecus francoisi. Classification (NCBI taxonomy): domain Eukaryota; kingdom Metazoa; phylum Chordata; class Mammalia; order Primates; family Cercopithecidae; genus Trachypithecus; species Trachypithecus francoisi. The sequence continues at coordinate 86,006,000 of NW_022681455.1, read as the reverse complement.
TTTTATCTGAGGATAATTCCTTTTTCCCCATAGGCCTCAATGTGCTTCCAAATATACCTTTGCAGATTCAATGAAAACAGTGTTAACAAACTGCTCCATGAAAAGACAGATGTAGCTCTCTGAGATGAATTCACACATCACAAAATAGTTTCTCAGAAAGCTTCTTTCTAGTTATTATCTGAGGATATTTCCTTTGTCAGCCTAGACTTCAGTGCGATCCAAAATATCCTTTCCCACATTCCACAAAAGCAGTGCTAACAAATGGCACCATGAAAGGAAACTGGAATTCTATGAGATGAATTCACACAATAGAAAACAGTTTCTCAGAAAGCTTCTTTGTAGTTTTTGTCTGAAGTTATTTCCTTTGACACCATAAGCTTCAATGCACTCTGAAGTATCTCATTGCAGATTCCAAGAAAACAGTGTTAGCAAACTGCTCAATGAAAAGAACAGTGTAATTCTGTGAGATGAATTCACACATCACAAAGAAGTTTCTCAGAAAGCTTCTTTCTATTTTTTATCTAAAGATATTTCCTTTGTTACCATAGGCTTCAATGCGCTCCCAAATATCCTGTTGCAGATTCCATGAAAACAGTGTTCTCAAAGTTCTCAATTAAAAGAATGGTTAAACTCTGTATGATGGACTCACACATCACATAGTAGTTTCTCTGAATGTTTCTTTCTGGTTTTTGTCTGAGGATAGTTTCTTTTTCACCATACACGTCAATGTGCTTGTGATTATGCCTTTGCAGATTCCACAAAAACAGTGTTAGCAAACTATTCCATGAAAAGGAAGGTGTATTTCTGTGAGATGAATTCACAAATCTCAAAAAAGTTTCTCAGAAAGCTTCTTTCTGGTTTTTGTCTGGGGATATTTCCTTTCTCTTCATATTCTTCAATGCACTCCCAAATATGCTATTGTAGACTCCACGAAAACAGTATTATCAACCTCCTCAATGAAAACAACTGTGGACCTCTGTGAGATGAATTCACACATCACAAATAACTTTCTTTTTTTTTTTTTTTGAGACGGAATCTCACTCTGTCACCCAGGCTGGAGTGCAGTGACCGGATCTCAGCTCACTGCAAGCTCCTCCTCCCGGGTTTATGCCATTCTCCTGCCTCAGCTTCCCGAGTAGCTGGAAATACAGGCATCCACCACCTCGCCTGGCTAGTTTTTTGTATTTTTTAGTAGAGACGGGGTTTCGCCGTGTTAGCCAGGATGGTCTTGATCTCCTGACCTTGTGATCTGCCTGTTTCGACCTCCCAAAGTGCTGGGATTACAAGCTTGAGCCACTGCACCTGGCCACACAAATAACTTTTTAAGAAAGATTCTTTCTAGTTTTCATCTGAGGGTATTTCCTTTGTCAACATAGACATCTATGCAATCCAAAGTATTCCTTCTCAATTTCCCCAAAAACAGTGCTCCCCATCTTCTCCATGAAAAGTATAGTGTAGCACTATGAGATGAGTACAAACATCACAAAGCTGTGTCTCAGAAATCTTTCCAGTTTCTGTCTGAGAATATTTCCTTTTTCACCATTTGTCTCAATGCACTTGCAAATATACCTTTGCAGTTTCCATGAAAATAGTGTTTGCAAAGTGCTCCATGAAAAGAAAGGCGTAAACCTGTCAGTTGAATTCACACATCAAAAAGAAATTTCTCAGAAAGCTTCTTTTTTTTTTTTTAAGGATATTTCCTTTGTCACCATAGGCTTCAATGTGCTCCCATATATCCTACTGCAGATTCAATGAAAACAGTGTTATCAAACTGTTCAATGAAAAGAATGGTGTAACTCTCTGAGATGAATTCACACATCACAAAGCAGTTTCTCAGAACCTTCCTTCTAATTTTTAATGTGAGGATATTTTCTTTTTCACTATAGGCCTCAATACACTCCCAAATACCCCTTTGCAGATTCCACAAAAAGAGTGTAGCAAACTACTACATGAAAAGAGATGTTTAAGTCTGTGAGGTGAATTCACACATCACTAAGAACTTTCTCAGAAAACTTATTTTTAGTTTTTATCTGAGTTTATTTCCTTTGTTACCGGAGGCTTCAATGTGATCCAAAATATCCTTATCAGATTCCCCTAAAACAGTGCTATGAAACTGATCCATGAAAAGAATCGTGTAGTGCTGTGAGATGAATTGAACACATCACAAAGCATGTTTTCAGAAAGCTTCTCTCTAATTTCTATGTGAGGCTATTTCCTTTGTCACCATAAGCCTCAATGTGCTCCAAAATCCTCATTGAAGATTGCAACAAAACAGAGTTATCAAACAGCCAAACGAAAAGAACAGTGTAACTCTGTGAGATGAATTCACACATCATAGTGCAGTTTCTCAGAAATCTTCTTTCTAGTTTTTATCTGAGCATATTTCCTTTCTCACCACAGGACTCAATGTGCTCCAGAATATCCCCTCGCAGATTCCACAAAAATAGTTTGAGCAAGCTTCTCCATGAAAAGAATGATGTAACTCATAGAGATGAATTCACAAATCACAAAGCTGTTTCTCAGAAAGCTTTTCTAGTTTTTGACTAAGGACATTTCTTTTGTCACCATAAGTTTCAATGCGCTCCACAATATTCCATTGTAGATTCCAAGAAAACAGTGTTAGCAAACTGCTCAATGAAAAGAACACTGTAACTCTGTGAGGCGAATTCACACACCACAAGCCAGTTTCTCAGAAAGCTTCTATTTGGTTTTTAAGTATGGATATTTCCTTTGTCACCACAGTCCTCAAAGTGATTCCAAATATACCACTGCAGATTCCACGAAAACAGTGTTAGCAAACTGTTCCATGAAAAGAAAGGTGTAACACTGTGAGATGAATTCACACATCCTGAAGAAAATTCTTCAGAAAACTTCTTTCTGGTTTTTATCTAAGGATGTTTCCTTTTTCACCATAGGCTTCAATGTGATCCAAAATATCCTCTCTCAGATTCCTGAAAAACAGTGCTAGCAGAATGATCCATGAAAAGAATTATGTAACGCTGTGAGATGAATTAGCACATCTCAAAGAAGTTTCTCAGAAAGCTTCTTTCTAGTGTTATAGGAGGATTTTTCCTTTGTCACCATAGGCTTCAATGTGATCCAAAATATCCTTTCTCAAATTCCCGATAAACAGTGCTACTAACTGCTACATGAAAAGAATAGTGTAACTCATTGAGATGAATTCAAAAGTCACAAAGCTGTTTCTCAGAAAGCTTCATTCGGTTTTTTTCTTAGGATATTTGCTTTGTCATCATAAGCTTCAAAGTGCTCTGAAATATCCCATTCAGACTCCAAGATAACAGTTTTAGCAAACTGCTTAATGAAAAGAACAGTGTAACTCTGTTAGATGAATTCACACATCACAAAGCAGTTTCTCAGAAAGATTCTTTTTGGTTTTTATCTAAGGATATTTTCTTTGTCACCATAGGCTTCAATGCATTCCCAAATATCCTATTGTAGATTCCACAAAAACAGTGTTAGGAAACTGTTAAATTAAAAGAAAGGTGTAACACTGTGAGATGAATTCACACATCACAAAGAACCTTCTCAGAAAGCTTCTTTCTAGCTTTTATCTGAGGATATTTCCTTTGTCTCCATAGGCTTCAATGCGATTCAAAATATCTTTTCTCAGATACCCCAAAAACAATGCTAACAGACTGATCCATGAAAATAATCATGTAACACTGCGAGATGAATTAACACATTTCAAAGCAGTTTCTCAGAAAGCTTCTTTTGAGTATTTATATGAGGATATTTCCTCTGTCACCAAAATATTCAATGCGATCCAAAATATCCCTTCTCAGATTCCTGAAAGACAGTGTAACCAAACTACTCCATGAAAAGAATCATGTATCTCTGTGAGATGAATTCAAAAATCGCAAAGCAGTGTCTCAGAAAACTTCATTCTAGTTTTTGTCTGAGGATATTTCCTTTGTCACCGTAAGCTTAAATGTGCTCCGAAATATCCCATTGCAGATTCTGGGAAAACAGTGTTATCAAACTGCTCAATGAATACAATGGTGTATCTCTGTGAGATGAATTCACACATGAAAAAGCAGTTTCTCAGAAAGCTTCTTTCTAGTTTTTATCTGAGGATATTTGCTTTTTCATGATAGGCCTCAATGAGCTCCCAAATATCCCTTTGCAGACTCCACAAAAACAGTGTTAGCAAACTGCTCTATGAAAAGAAAAGTGTAATTCTGTGAGATGAATTCACACATCACAAAGAACTTCCTCAGAAAGCTTCTTTCTAATTTGTATCTGAGGATATTTTCTTTTTCACTATAAGCCTCAATGCGCTCTGAAATGTCCCTGTGCTCATTTCATGAAAACAGTGTTAGCAAACTACTCAATGAAAAGTTCAGAGTATCACTGTGAGAAGAATTCACACATCATAAAGCAGTTTCTCAGAAAGCTTCTTTCTAGTTTCTTTCTGAGGATGTTTCCTTTGTCACCATAAGCTTCAAGGAAGTCCCAAATATCCTATTGCAGGCTCCACAAAAACAGTGTTATCAAATGGTTCAAAGAAAAAAAAGTGTAACTCTGTGATATAAATTCAAATATCACAAAGAACTTTCTCTGAAAGCTTCTTTCTAGTTTTTATCTGAGGATATTCCCTTCGTAACCATAGGCTTTGATACGATCCAAAGTATGCCATCTCAGATTCCCCCAAACCAGTGCTACCAAACTGATCCATGAAAACAATCCTGTAACACTGTAGGATTAATTAACATATCACAAAGCAGTTTCTGTGAACGTATCTTTCCAGTTTTTATATGAGGATATTTCCTTTGTCACCATAAGCTTCATGTGCTCCGAAATATACCATTGCAGATTCCAAGAAAAGAGTGTTAGCAAACTGCTCAATGAAAAGAACAGTGTATCTCTCTGATATGAATTCACACATCACAAGGCAGTTTCTCCAAAAGCTTGTTTCTTGTTTTTCTCTGAGGATATTTCCTTTTTCACACTAAGTTTCAATGAACTCCGAAATATGCCATTGTAGATTCCAGGTAAACAGGGCTAGCAAATTTCTCCATGAAAATAATAGTGTAACACTGTGCCTTGAATCCAAACATCACAAAAAAGATTCTCAGAATGCTTCTTTCTAGTATTTCTATGAGGATATTTCCTTAGTAAGCATAAGCTCCAATGTGATGAAAATATCCCTTCTCAGATTCCCCAATAAAATTCCTAGCAAACTGATTCATGAAACCAATGGTGTAACTCTGTGAGATCATTTCAAATATCACAAAGCAGTTTCTCAGAAGGCTTCTTTCTAGTTTTTATCTGCAGATAATTCCTTTTTCAACATAGGCCTCAATTCACTACCAATTATCCCTTTGCAGATTCCACAAAAACAGTGTTAGCAAACTGCTCCATGAAGAGGAAGGTGAAAATCTCTAAGATGAATTCACACATCACAAGGAACTTTCTCAGACGCTTCTTTCTAGTTTTCATCTGAAGATATTTCCATTGTCAGCATAGGCTTCCATGTGATCCATAACTTCCCTTGTCAGATTTCCCAAAAACAGTGCTATCAAAATGATTCATGAAAAGAATCGTGAACTCTGTGTGATGAATTCACAAATTCCAAAGCAGTTTATCATGATATTTCCTTCCAGTTTTTCTCTGAGGATATTTACTTTTTCACAATAAGCTTGAATGTGCTCCAAAACATCCCATTGTAGATTCCAAGAAAACAGTGTTAGCAAACTGCACAAAGAAAAGAACAGTGTAACTCTGGGAGTTGAATTCACACATTACAAAGCAGTTTCCCAGAAAGATTCTTTTTGGTTTTTCTATGAGGATATTTCCCTTCTCACCGTAGAGTTCAATGCGCTCCCAAATATCCTATTGCAGATTTCATGAAACAGTGTTAGCAAACTACTCAATGAAAAGAACAGTGTAATTCTGTGAGATGAATTCACAAGTCACAAAGCAGTTTCTCAGAAAGCTTTTTTCTAGTTTTATTCTGAGGATATTAACTTTAAAACCATAGGCTCCATAGCACTCCTAAAAATCCCATTGTAGATTCCACAAAAACACTGTTAGCACAGTTCTCCATGAAAAGAAAGGTGTAACTCGGTGAGTTGAATTAACACATCACAAACAACTTTCTCCAAAAGCTTCTTTCTAGTTTCTATCTGAGGATATTTCCTTTGACACCATAGGCTTCAATGTGATCCAAAATATCCCTTCCCAGATTCCACAAAAAGAGTGCTACAAAACTCCTCTATGAAAAGAATCATGTACCTCTGTGAAATAAATTCACAAATAACAAAGCAGTTTCTATGAAACCTTCTTTTTGGTTTTTGTCCGACAATGTTTCTTTGTCACCATAGAGTTCAATGCACTCCCAAATATCCTATTGCGGATTCCATGAAAACAGTGTTAGCCAACTGATCAATGAAAAGAATGGTGTCACTCTGTGAGATGAATTCACACATCATAAAGCATTTTCTCAGAAAACTTCTTTTTAGTTATTATCTGAGGATATTTGTTTTTTCACTATAGGACTCAAGGCACTCGCAAATATCCCTTTGCAGATTCCATGAAAACAGGGTTTCTAAACTGCTCCATGAAAAGAAAGGTGTAACTCTGTGAGATGAATTCACACATCAGAAAGAACTTACTCAGAAACCTTCTTTCTAGTTCTTAACTGAGGGTGCTTTCTTTGTCACCATAGGTTTCAATGCAATGTAAAATATCCCTTCTCAGATTCCCCAAAAACAGTGCTATCAAATGGCTCCAATAAAAGAATCATGTAACTCTGTGAGAAGAATTCAAAAATCACAAAGCAGTTTCTCAGAATGTTTCTTTTTAGCTTTTGTCTGAGGATATTTACTTTTTCACAAAAAATTTCAATGCACTCCAAAATATCCCACAGCAGATTCCAGGTAAAAAGTGTTAGCAAATTGCTCAATGAAAAGAATAGTGTAACTCAGTGTGATGAATTGAGACATCACAAAGCAGTTTCTCAGAAAGATTCTTTTTGGTTTTTATTTGAGGATATTTCCTTTGTCACCATAGGCTTCAAAGTGCTCCCAAATATCCTATTGCAGATTCCACGAAAACAGTGTTATCAAACTGCTCAATGAAAAGAATGGTGTAACTCTGTGAGATGGATTCACACATCACAAAGTAGTTTCCCAGAAAGCTTCTTTTTAATATTTATCTGAGGATATTTCCTTTTTGACTATAAGTCTCAATGTATCCCAAATATTCCTTTGCAGATTCCACCAGAACAGTGTTCGCAAACTGCTCCAGGAAAACAAAGGTGTAATTCTCTGAGATTAATTCACACATAACAAAGAACTGTCTCAGAATGCTTCATTTTGTTTTTAATCTAAGGATAATTCCTTAGTCTCCATAGTCTTCAATGCGATCCAAAGTATCCCTTCTCATATTCCCAAAAACAGTGCTATCAAACTGATCCATGAAAAGAATCGTGTAATTCTGTGAGATGAATTAACACATCACAAAGTGGTTTCTCAGAAAGCTTCTTTCTGGTTTTTATCTGCAGATATTTCCTTTGTCAGTCTAGGCTTCCAAGTGCTCCCAAACATCATATTGCAGAATCCACGAAACCAGAGCTATCAAACTGCTCAATGAAAAGAATGGTGTAACTCTGTGAGATGAATTCATACATCACAAAACAGTTTCACAGAAAGTCTCTTTTTTGATTCCAAGAAAACAGTGTTAGTAAACTGGTCAATGAAAGGAACAGTGTAATTCTTTGAGCTGAATTCACACATCAGGAATCAGATTCTCAGAAAGCTTCTTTTTGGTTTCTCCATGGAGATATTTCCTTTGTCACCATATGCTTCAATGTGCTCCCTGATATCCCTTTGCAGATTCCACAAATCAGTGGTATCAAACTGCTCCATTAAAGGAAAGGTCTCACTCTGTGAGATAAATTCACACATCACAAAGAACTTTCTCTGAAAGCTTCTTTCCAGTTTTTATCTGAGCATATTTCCTTAGTCACCTTAGGCTTCAATGTGGTCCAAAATATCCCTTCTCATATTCCCCAAAAAGAGTGCTGCAAAACAACTCCTTGAAAAGTGTGTAACTCTGCAAGATGAATTCACAAATCACAAAGCGGTCTCTCAGAAAACATTTTTCTAGTTATTTTATGAGGATATATCATTTGCAACCATGAGCCTCAATGTACTCTGAAATATCCCATTGCAGATTCCAAGAAAACAGTGTTAGCAAACTGCTCAATGAAAAGAACAGTGTAACTCTCTGACATGAATTCACACATTACAAAGCAGTTTCTCTGAAAGCTTCTTTTTAGTTTTTGTCTGAGGATATTTCCTTTTTCACAATAAGCTTCAATTCACTCTGAAATATGCCATTGCAGATTCCAAGAAAACAGTATTATGCAACTGCTCAATGAAAAGAACATTGTAACTCAGTGAGTTAAATTCATACATCACAAAACAATTTCTCAGAAAGCTTCTTTCTAATTTTTCTATGAGTGTTTTTCCTTTTTCACTATAGGCCTCTATGCTTTCCCAAATATCCCATTGCAGATTCCAAGAAATCAGTGTTAGCAAACTGCTCAGTGAAAAGTACAGTGTAACACTTTGAGATGAATTAACACATCACAAAGAACTTTCTGAGAAAGATTCTTTCTGGTTTTTATCTGAAAGTATTTCCTTTGTCATCATATGCTTCGTGTGATTCAAAATATACCTTCTCAGATTGCCCAAAAAGAGTGCACCAAACTGCTCCATGAAAAGAATCATGTAACTCTGTGAGATGAATTCACATATCACAAAGCAGTTTCTCAGAAAGCTTCTTTTTGCTTTTTCTGTGAGCATATTTCTTTTGTCACCATAGACTTCAATGCGCTCCCTAATATCCTATTGCAGATTCCAGGAAAACAGTGTCAGCAAACTCGGCAATGAAAAGAACGGTGTACCACTGTGAGTTGAATTCACACATCACAAAGCAGGTTCTCAGGAAGCTTCTTTCTAGTTTTTATCTGAGGATATTTCCTTTTTCCCTATAGACAACATTGTGCTCCTAAATATCCCAGTGCAGATTCCATGAAAACAGTGTTAGCAAACTGCTCCATGAAAAGAACGTTTTAACTCAGTGAGATGAATTAACACATCACGAAGCAGTTTCTCAGAAAGCTTGTTTCCAGGTTTTATCTGAGGATATTTCCTTAATCACCTTAGGCTTTTATGCGATCCATACTATCCATCCTCAGATTCCCCAAAACACTGCTATCAAAATGATCCATAAAAAGAACGTGTAACTCTGTGTGAAGTAAAACATCACAAAGTCGTTTCTCAGAAAGCTTCTTTCTTGTTTTTATATATTTCTTTTGTCACCATAAACTTCAATAGGCTCTGAAATATAACATTGGAGATTCCAAGAAAACAGTGTAAGCAAACTGCAGAATGAAAAGAACCATACATCTCTGTGAGATCAATTCACAAATCATAAAGCAGTTTCTCAGACAGTTTCTTTTTGATTTCAACATAGGCCTCAAAGCACTCCAAAATATCCCTTTGCAGATTACATGAAAACAGTGTTGCAAACTGCTCCATAAAAAGAAAGATGTAACTCTCTGAGATGCATTCACACATCACAAAACAGTTTCTCAGAAGGCTTCCTTTTGGTTTTTATCTGTCACCATAGGGTTCAGTGCACTCCAAAATATCCCATTGCAGATTTCAAAAAAACAGTGGGACCAAACTACTCAATGAAAACAGCAGTGTGACTCAGTGAGATAAATTCACATGCCACAAATCAGTTTCTCAGAAAGCTTCTTTCTAGTTTTTATCTGAGGATATTTCCTTTTTCACTATAGGCCTCAATGTGGTGCCAAATAACACTTCCAAAACAGTGTTAGCAAACTGCTCCATGAAAAGAATGTTGTAACTCTGTGAGTTGAATTCTCATATGATGAAGAATTTTCTCAGAAAGCTTCTATCTAGTCTTCGTCTGAGGACTTGTCCTTAATCACCACATTCTTCAATGCGATCGAAAATATCCCTTCTCAGTTTACCCAAAAACAGTGCTACCAAACACATCAATGAAAAGACTCATGAAAGTCAATGAGATGAATTAACACATCACAAAGCAGTTGCTCAGAAAACTTCTTGCTAGTTTTTATATGAAGATATTTCCTTTGTCACCATAAGTTTCAATGTGCTCTGAAATATCACATTGCAGATACCAAGAAAACAGTGTTAGAAGGCTGCTAAACGAAAAGGACAGTGCAACTCTGTGAGATGAATTCACACATCACAAAGCAGTTTCTCAAAAAGGTTCTTTCTAGTTATTATCTGAGGATATTTCCTTTTTCACCATAGGCCTCTATGAGCTCCCATAAATACCTTTTCAGATTTCCCACAAACAGCTTCAACCAAACTGCTCAATGAAACAAAAGGTGTGATTCTGTGAGATGAATTTACACATCAGAAAGACTTTTCTCAGAAACCTTCTTTCTAGTTTTTATCCGAGGACATTTCTTTGTAACCATAGGTTTCAATATGATCCAAAATATCCCTTCTCAGATTACACAGAAACAGTGCTAACAGACTGATCCATGGAAAGAATCGTGTAACTCTGTGAGATGAATTCACATATCACAAAGTAGTTTCTGAGAAAGCTTCTTTCTAGTTTTTATATAAGGATATTTCCTTTGTCACCTTAGGTTTCAATGCCATCCAAAATATACCTTCTCAGATTCCCCTAAAATGGTGTTAACAAACTGCCCCATGAAAAGTATTCTGAAACTCTGAGATGAATTCACAAATCGCAAAGCGGTGTCTCAGAAAGCTTCTTTATAGTTTTTGTCTGAGGATATTTCCTTTGTCACCATAAGCTTCAATTCATTCCGAAATATGCCATTACAGATTCCAAGAAAACAGTGTTAGGAAACTGTGCAATGAAAAGAGCGGTATATCTCTGTGAGGTGAATTGACACAACACAAAGTCGTTTCTCAGGAAGCTTCTTTTTGGTTTTCATCTGAAGATATTTCCTTTGTCACCATAGGCTTCAATGTATTCCCAAATATCCTACTGCAGATTCCATGAAAAAAGTTTTATCAAGCTGCTCAATGAATGGAATGGCGTAGTTCTGTGAGATGAATTCACACATCTCAAAGCATTTTCTCAGAAAGTTTCTTTCTAGTTTTTCAATGATAATATTTCATTTTTCACTATAGGCCTCAAAGCGCTCCCAAACATCCCTTTGCAGATTCCATGAAAACAGTGTTAGCAAACTGCACCATGAAAAGAATGGTGTGTCTCTGTGAGATGAATTCACACATCCCAGTTAACTTTCTCAGAAAGCTTCTTTCTAGTTTTTATCTGAGGATATTTCCTTTGTCACTATAGGCTTCAATATGATACAAAGTATCCTTTCTCAGATTCCTCAGAACAGTGCTAACAGACTGATCCTTGAAAATAATCATGTAATGCTGTGAGATGAATTAAAACATCTCAAAGTGGTTTCTCAGAAAGCTTCTTTCTAGTATTTATATGAAGTTATTTCCTTTGTCACCACAGACTTCAATGCAATCCACAATGTCCCTCATCAGATTCTGAAAAAATGGTGCTAACAAACTGCTCCATGAAAATAATCATGAAACTCTGAGATGAAATCACAAATAACAAAGCAGTTTATCAGAAAGCTTCTTTCTAATTTTTGTCTGAGGATATTTCCTTTGTCACCATAAGCTTCAATGTGCTCCAAAATATCCCATTGCAGATTCCAAGAAAACAGTGTTAGCAAACTGTGCAATGAAAATAACAGTGTAACTTGGTGACATGAATTCACACAACAGAAAGTAGTGTCTCAGAAAGTTTCTTTTTGGTTTTCATCTGAGGATATTTCCTTTGTCACCATAGACTTCAATGCACTCCCAAATATCCTTTTGTAGATTCCACGAGAAAGTGTTATCAAACGGCTCAATGAAAAGAATGGTGTAGTTCTGTCAGATGAATACACACATCACAAAGCAGTTTCTCTGAAAGTTTCCTGCTAATTTTTATCTTAGGATATTTCCTTTTTCACTCTAGGCCACAATATACTCCCAAATTTCCCTTTGCAGATTCCACGAAAACAGTGTTAAGAAACAGCTCCATGAAAAAAGGTGTAAACCTGTAAGATGAAATCACACATTTAAAGGGAACTTTCTCAGAAAGCTTCTTGGTAGTTTTTATGTGAGGATATTTCCTTAGTCACCAAGAGCTTCAATGTGACACAAATATCCCTTCTTGGTTTCCCCAAAAACAGTGCTACCAAACTTATCCATGAAAGAATTATGTAACTCTGTGAGATGAATTAACACATCACAAAGTGGTTTCTCAGAAAGCTTCTTTTTATTTTTATGTGAAGATATTTCCTTTGATACCATAAACTTCAAGTCACTCCCAAATATCCCTTGTGGATTCCACAAAAACAGTGTTATTCAACTGCCCCATGAAAAGAAAGGTGTAACTCTGTCAGATGAATTCATACATCACAAAGAAGTTTCTCAGATAGCTTCTTTCTAGTTTGCATCTGAGAATATATCCTTTGTTAAACTAGGCTTCTATGTGATCCAAAATATCCCTTCACAGATACCCCAATAACAGTGCTACCAAACTGGTCCATGAAAATAATTGGGTAAGTCTGTGAGAAGAATTCACAAACCACAAAGGAGTTTCTCAGAAAGCTTCTTTCTCATTTTTATCTGAGGATATTTAAACTATCACCATAGTCTTCAATGCGATCCAAAATATCCCTTCTCAGATTGCCCAAATACAGTGCTATCAAACTGCTCCAAGAAAAGAATCATGTAATTCTGTGAAATTAATTCACACATCACAAGGAAGTTTCTCAGAAAGCTTGTTTCTGGTTTTTGTCTGAGGATATTTCCTTTGTCACCATGGACTTCAATGAGAACCAAAATATCACTTCTCAGATTACCCAAAAACAGTGCTACCCAATTGCTCCATGAAAAGAATCGTGTAACTCTGTGAGATGTTTTCAAGAATCACATAACAGTTTCTCAGAAAGCGTCTTTCTAGTTTTGGTCTGAGGATATTTCCTTTGTCAACATAAGCTTCAATGCGTTCTGAAATATCACATTGCAATTTCCAAGAAAACAGTGTTGGCAACCTGCTCATTGAAGAGATAAGTGTAACTGTCAGATGAATTTACACATCACAAAGCAGTTTCTCAGAAAGCTTCTTTCTAGTTTTTATCTGAGAATATTTCCTTTGTCATCATAGGCTTCAATGCACTCCCAAATATTCTACTGCAGACTCGACAAATACAGTGTTTTCAAATGCTCAATGAAAAGAATGGTGTAACTCTGTGAGATGAATTCACAAATCACAAACCAGTTTCTCAGAAAACTTCTTTCTAGTTTTTATCTGAGTTTATTTTCTTTGTCACCATGGGCTCCAATGCACTCCAAAATCTCTGATTGCAGATTCCAAGAAAACAGTGTCAGCAAACTGCTCAATGAAAACAACGTTGTAACTCTCTGAGATGAATTCACACATCACAAAGCAGTTTCTCAGAAAGATTATTTCTAATTTTTATGTGAGCATATTTTCTTTTTCTTCCTAGGACCCAATGCCCTCCAAATATGCCTTTACAGATTCCACGAAAGCACTGTTAGCAATCTGATCCATGAAAAAAGTGTACCTCTGTGAAATGAATTCACACATCATGAATAAGTTGCTGAGAAATCTTCATTCTAGTTTTGATCTGAGGATATTTCCTTTGTTACCATAGGCTTGAAAGCAATCGAGAATATCCCGACTCAGATTACCCCAAACCAGTGCTAACAAACTGATCCCTGAATAGAATCTTGTAACTCTGTGATATGAATTAACTCACCACAACTCAAATTCTCAGAAAGAATTTTCTAGTTTTTATATTATGATAGTTCCTTTTAAGCATAAGCTCCAATGCACTCCAAAATATGTAACTGCAGTTTCCAAGACAACTGTGTTAGCAAACTCCTCAATGATAAAACAGTGTAACTCTGTGAGATGAATTCACACATCACAAAGCAATTTCTCACAAAGCTTCTTACCAGTTTTTGTCTTAGGATGTTTCCTTTTTCATCGTGGGCCTCAATGTGCTCGTGAATGTCCCTTTGCAGATTAAGCAAAAATAGTGTTAGCATAGTGTTCCATGAAAAAAAATGTGTACATCTGTGAGATTAATTCACACATCAAAAACTGGCTTCTCAGAAAGCTTCTTTTTGGTTTTTGTCTGAGGATATTTCCTTTGTCACCATATTCTTCTGTGCACTACCAAGTATCCTATTGCAGATTAATGAAAACAGTTTCAACAAACTGCTCCAAGAAAACAGTCATGCTACTCTGTGAGGTGAATACACACATCACAAAGCACTATCTCAGAAAGCTTCTTTCCAGTTTTTATCTGAGGATATTTCCTTTTTCAAAATACTGTTCAATGTGATCCAAAATATCCCTTCTCAGATTCCCCAAAAACAGTGCTACCGAACTGCTCCATGAAAAGAATGGTGTAACTCTGTGAGATGAATTCACAAACCTCAAAGCAGTTTCTCAGAATATTTCTTTCTAGCTTTTATGTGAGGATATTTCCTTTTTCACCATAGGACACAATGCACTCTCAAATATACCTTTGCATATTAGATGAAAACAGTGTGAACACACTGCTCCATGAAGAGAAACGTGTAAATCTTTGACATGAATTCACACACCACAAAGCAGTTTCTCAGAGATTTTCTATCTAGTTTTTGTCTGAGGATATTTCGTTTATCACTATAGACTTCAATGTGCTCTGGAATATTCCCTTAGAGATTACAAGAAAACAGTGTTTCTTTTAGAGATTACAAGAAAACAGCCACTCCATGAAAAGAAAGGTGTAGCTCTGTGAGATTAATTCACACATCACAAAGAACTTTCTCAGAAATCTTCTTTCTAGTTTTTATCTGAGGATATTTCCTTTGTCACCATAGGTTTCAATGTGATCCAAAATATCCCTTCTCAGATTCCCCAAAAACACTGCTCACAAAATGATCCATGAAAATTTTCATGTAACTCTTTGAGATGAATTAACACATCACAAAACGGTTTCTCAGAAAGCTTCTTTTTAGTGTTTATACGAGGCTGTTTCCTTTGTCACTCTAAACTTCAATGTGCTCCAAAATATCCCATTGCAGATTCCAGGAAAACAGTGTTAGCTAGCTACTCAATGAAAAGAACAGTGTAACTCTGTGAGAGGAATTGACCCATCACAAAGCAGTTTCTCAAAAAGTTTCTTTTGGTTTTTATCTGAAGGTATTTCCTTTGTCACCATAGGCTTCAATGTGCTCCAAAATATCCTATTGTAGATCCCATGAAAACAGTGTTATCAAACTGCTCGATGAAAACACCAGTGTACCTCTGAGATGGATTCACAAATCCAAAAGTAGTTCCTCAGACAACTTCTTTCTAGTTTAAACATGAGAATATTTCCTTTTCCAACATGGACTTCAATGTGCTCCAAAATAACTCCTCTCAGATACCACAAAAACAGTGATGCTGAACTTCTCAAGCAATAAAAACGTTAAACTCTGAGATGAATATACACATCACAACACCGTTTCTCAAAAAGCTTCTCCAAAATTTTAATCTGAAGTTATTTCCGTTTTAACCCTAGGCTGCTACTAGCTCCCAAATATCCCTTTGCAGACTCCTGGAAACAGTGCTATGAAACTGCTCAAAGAAAAGAAAGTTGCAACTGTGTCTGATGAATTCAATTGTCACAAAGAAATTTCCTTGAAAGCTCCTTTCTAGTTTTCATCTGTGCATATTTACTTTTCCACTATCAGCCTCAATGCGCTCCTAAATATCACTTCTCAGACACCACAAATACAGTGATGCCAAACTGCTCAATCAACAAAATGGTATATCTCTATGAGGTGAATACACATATCACAAAACAGTTGTTCAAAAAGCTTCTCTCCAGTTTTGATCTGCAGATATTTACTTTTTCACCATGGGGCCCTATGAGTTCCCAAAAATCCTTTTGCAGATTCCCCAAAAACAGTGCTTTGAAACTGCTCAATGGAAAGAAAGGTGTAATTCTGTGAGTTGAATTCACCCATAACAAAGCAGTTTCTCATAAAGCTTTTTTCTAGTTTTTATGTGAGGATATTTCCTTTGTCACCATAAACTTCCATGCACTCCGAAATATCAGATTTCAGATTCCAAGAAAACAGTATAAGCAAATTGCTCAGTGAAAAGAACAGTGTAACTCTGTGAGTTGAATTCACACATCACAATGCAGTTTCTCAGAAAGCTTCTTTCTGATTTTAATCTGAGGATACTTCCTTTTTCACAATAGGCCTCAAAGTGCTCCCAAATAACCCTTTGCAGATTCCATGAAAACAGTGTTATCAAACTGCTCAATGGAAACAGCATTGTATCTCTGTGAGATGAATTCACACATCCAAAAGTAGTTTCTCAGAAAGCTTCTTTCTAGTTTTTATCTGACGATATTTCCTATTTCACCATAGGCCTCAATGCTCTCCCATGTATCGCTTTTCTGATTCCACCAAAACAGTGTCTACACACTGCTCCATGAAAAGATAGGTGTAACTCTGTGAAGTGAATTCACGCATTGCAAATAACTTTCAGAAACCTTCTTTCTAGTTTTTATCTGAGGATATTTCCTTTGTCATCATTGGCTTCAAAGCTATCCAAAATACCTCCCCTCAGATTCTCCAAAAACAGTGCTACCAAACTGTTCAATGAAAAGAAAGGTGTAACTCTGTGTGATGAATTCACACATCACATGGCTGTTTCTCAGAAAGCTTTTTGCTAGTTTTTATCTGAGGATATTTCCTTTTTCACCCATATTTCTCAATGCACTCAGGAATATCCCACCGCAGATTCCACAAAAGTAGTGTTAACAAACTTTTCAATGAAAAGAACAGTGTAACTCTGTGAGATGAACTCACACATCACAAAGAGGTTTCTCAGGATGTTTCTTTCTAGATTTTATCTGAGGATATTTCCTTTGTCACCATAGGCTTCAATGCTTTCCAAAATATCCCTTCTCAGATTTCACAAAAGCAGCACTACCAAACTGCTCCATGAAAAGAATGGTGTAACTCTGTGAGATGAATTCATAAACCACAAAGTGATTTCTCAGAAAGCATCTTTCTAGTTTTTGTCTTAGGCTATTTCCTTTTCCACCATTTGCCTCAATGCAGTCGCAAATATCCCTTTGCAGATTCCACGAAAATAGTGTTAGCAAACTGCTCCATGAAAAGAAAGGTGTAAATTGGTGAGATAAATTCACACATCACAAAGCAGTTTATCAGAAAGCTTCTTTTTGGTTTTTGTCTGACGATATTTCCTTTGTCACCATAGACTTCAAACACACCCAAATATCCCTTCTCAGACAACACAAAAACAGTGATGCCAAAGTCCTCCCTCAATAGAAACTTTTAGCAATATGAGATGAATGCAGACATCAGGAAGGATTTTCTCCAAAAGCTTTCTCCAGTTTTTACTTTGAGAAATTTCTTATTTCACTTTACATCTAAATGTGCTCCCAAATATCCCTTTGCAGATTCCATAAAATCAAATGCTATCAAACTGCTCAAAGAAAACAAAGGTGTAATTCTGTGTGATGAATTCACCCATCACAAAGAAATTTCTTAGAAAGCTTCTTTCTAGTGTTTATCTCACGATATTTCCTTTTACACCATTGACTTCCATGCACTCCCAAATATCCCTTCTCAGACACTACAAAAACAATGATGCCAAACTGCTCTCTCAACAGAAAGCTTTACCTCTATGAGATGAATGCACACATCACAAAGGACTTTTCAGAAACTCTCTCTCCAGTTTTTACCTGAAGATATTTCCTTTTTCAACCTTGGCCTCTGTCTGCTCCTTAATATCCCGTTGCATATTCCACAAATACAGTGTTACCAAACTGCTCAATGAAAAGGAAGATTTAACTTTGTTAGGTGAATTCATTCATTACAAAACAGTTCCTCAGAAAGCTTCTTTGTAGTTTTTATCTATGGGTATTTCCTTTTTAACCATAGGCTTCTGTGTTCTTTGAATATCCCTTTATAGAATAAACAAAAACAGGGTTACCAACTTGTTCAATGAAAAGAATGGTTTACTTGTGGGAGGTGAAAACACCCATCACAAAAAAATTTCCCAGAAGACTTCTTTCTAGTTTTTATCTGTGCATATTTACTTTTCCACAATCAATTTCAATGAGCTTGCAAATATCCCTTCTCAGACACAACAAAAGCAGTAATGCCAGACTGCTCCATCAACAGAGTGGTTCACCTCTATGAGGTGAATACACATATCATGAAACAGCTTCTCAAAAACCTTCTCTCCAGTTTTTATCTGAAGATAATTCCTTTTTCACCAAAGGCCTCTATGAGCTCCCAGAAATGCCTTTGCAGATCGCCAAAAACAGGGCTACCAAACTGCTCAATGAGCAGAAAGGTGTAACTCTGTGAGATCACAAAGCAGTTTCTCAGAAACCTTCTTTCTAGTTTTTGTCTGAGGATATTTCCTTATTCACTGTAGGCCTCAAAGCACTCATGAATATCCCTTTGCAGATTACATGAAAAAACTGTTACCAAACTGCCCCATGAAAGGAAAAGTGTAAAACTGAAATGAATTCACACATCACAAAGCAGTTTCTCAGAAAGTTTCTTTTGGTTGTGCTCTGAAGATATTTCGTTTGGCACCATAGAATTCAATGCACTCCCAAGTATCCTATTTCAGAATCCACGAAAACAGTGTTATCAAACAGCTCAATGAAAACAACTGTGTATCTCTGTGAGATGAATTCACACATCCAAAAGTAGTTTCACAGAAAGCTTCTTTCTGCTTTTTACCTGAGGATATTTCCTTTTTCACCATAGGCCTCAGTGCACTCCAGAATATCCCATCGCAGATTCAATGAAAAAGGTGTTAGCAAACCTCTCAATGAAAAGAATGGAGTAACTCTGTGAGATGAATTCACACATCACAAAGAAGTATCTCAGAAAGTTTCTTCTAGATTTTACCTGAGGATATTTC
Organism: Trachypithecus francoisi; assembly: GCF_009764315.1. Taxonomy (NCBI): domain Eukaryota; kingdom Metazoa; phylum Chordata; class Mammalia; order Primates; family Cercopithecidae; genus Trachypithecus; species Trachypithecus francoisi. The sequence continues at coordinate 85,986,935 of NW_022681455.1, read as the reverse complement.
CTTTGTCACCCTAGGCTTCAAGTGATGCAAAATATCCTTTCTCAGATTCCCCAAAAACAGTACTACCAATCTGGACAATGAAAAGAATCATGTAGCTCTGTGAGATGAATTAGCACATAACAAAGTGGTTTCTCAGAATGTTTCTTTCTCGTTTTAGTCTCAGGATATTTCGTTTTTCACTATTGGTCCTAAGGCACTCCCCAGTATCCCTTTGCAGATTCCACAGAAAGTGTTAGCAAAACACTCCCTGAAAAGAAAGGTGTAACTCTGTGAGATGAATTCACACATCACAAGGAAGTTTCTCAGAAAGCTTCTTTCTAGTTTTTATCTGAGGATATTTCCTTTGTCACCTTAGGCTTCATAGTGATCAAAAATATCTCCTCAGATTCCCCACAAACAGTGCCACAAAACTGATCCATGAAAAGAATCATGTAGCTCTGTGAGATGAATTCACAAATCACATAGCAGTTTCTCAGAAAGTTCTTTCTAGTTTTTGTTTGAGGATATTACTTTGTCATCATAATCGTCAATGTGCTCTGAAATATCCCCTTGCAGATTGCAAGAAAACAGTGGTAGCAAACTGCTCAACGAAATGCACAGTGTAACTCTACGAGGTGAATTCACACATCACAAAGCAGTTTCTCAGAAAGCTTCTTTTAGGTTTTTATCTGAGGATATTTCCTATGTCACCAAAGGATTTAATGTGCTCCCAAACATCCTATTGCAGATTCCACAAAAACGGTGTTATCAAACCGATCAATGAAAAGAACCATGTAACTCTGTGAGATGAATTCACACATCTCAGTCTACTTTCTCAGAAAACTTCTTTCTTGTTTTATTCTGAGGATATTTCCTTTGTCAACACAGGCTTCAATGCGATCCAAAATATGCCTTCTCAGATTCCCCAAAAACAGTGTTACCAAATGATCCATGAAAAGAATCATGCAACTCTCTGACATGGATTAACGCATCACAAAGCAGTTGCTCAGAATGCTTCTTTCTCGTTTTTATCTGAGGATATTTCCTGTTTTCACTGTAAGCCTCAATGCACTCACAAATATCCCTTTGCAGACTCCACGAAAACAGTATTAGAAAACTGCTCCATGAAAATAAGGTGTAACTGTGTGAGATGAATTCACACATCACAAAGAACTTTCTCAGAAAGTTTCCTTCTACTTTTTGTCTGAGGATATTTCCTTTGTCATCATATACTTCAATGTCATTCAAAATACCCTTTCTTAGATTCCCCAAAAACACTGCTACCAAACTGCTCCATGAAAACAGTGGTGCAACTCTGTGAGATGAATTCTTACATCACAAAGTTGTTTCTCAGAAAGCTTCTCTTCAGTTTTTATCTGAGGATATTTCCATTTTCACTATATTCCTGAAGGTGGGCCCAAATATTCCATTGCAGATTAAACGAGAAAAGTGTAAGCAAACTTCTGAATTCAAGGAACAGTGTAACACTGTGATATGAATTCACATATTACAAAGCAGTTTCTCAGAGAGCTTATTTTTGGTTTATTATTGGTTTATTATTTCCTTTGTCATCATAATCTTCAATGTGCTCCAAAGTATCCCACTGCAGATTCCAACAAAACAGTGTGAGCAAACTGCTGAGTGACATGTACATTGTAACTCCATGGGATGAATTCACGCATCACAAAGCAGTTTCTCAGAAAGCTTCTTTCTAGTTTTTATCTGAGGATATTTCCTTTTTCACCATCAGCCTAAATGCGCTCCCAAATATCCCTTTGCAGATTCCACAAAAAGAGTGTTAGGAAACTGTTCAATGAAAAGAGCAGTGTAGTTCTGTGAGATGAATTCACACATACAAAGAAGTTACTCAGAAGGCTTCTTTCCAGTTTTTATCTGAGGATATTTCCTTTGACACCATAGGCTTCAATGCGATCCAAAATGTCCCTTTTCAGATGCCCCAAAAACAGTGCTACCGAATTGATCCATGAAAAGAATGGTGGTACTCTGTGATATGAATTCAGAAATCCGAAAGCAGTTTCTCAGAAAGCTTCTTTCTAGTTTTTCTCTGACGTTATTTCCTTTTACACCATAGGCCTCAATGCAGTCATGAATATCACTTTGATGATTCCAAGAAAATAGTGTTAGCAAACTACTCAATGAAAAGAAAGGTGTAAATCTGTGAGAGGCTTTCACACATCACAAAGCAGTTTCTCAGAAAGATTCTTTCTAGTTTTTATTTGAGGATATTTCCTTTTTCACAATAGGCTTCAACTTGCTCCCAAATATCCTTTTGTAGATAACATGAAAACAGTGTTATCAAACGAGTCCATGAAAAGAAAGGTGCACCTCTATGAGATGAATTCACACATCACAAAGTGCTTTCTCAGAAAGCTTCTTTTAAACTTTTATCTGAGGATATTTCCTTTGTCACCATAGGCTGCAATGCTAATCACAATATCCCTTCTCATATTCCCCAAAAACAGTGCTACCTAACTGCTCCATGAAAAGTATAGAGTAACTCTGTGAGATGAATTCACAAATCTCAAAGCAGTTTCTCAGAAAGCTTCTTTCTGGTTTTTGTCTGAGGATATTTCCTTTGTCACCATAAGATTCAATTTGCTCAGAAATATCCCATTGTGGATTGCAAGAAAAGAGTGTTAGAAAATTGTTCAATGAAAAGAACCGTGTAACTGTGTGAGGTAAATTCACACATCATAAAACAGCTTCTCAGAAAGCTTCTTTTTGGTGTATCTGAGGATATTTTCTTTGTCACCGTAGGCTTCATCGCACTCCCAAATATCGTATTGCAGATTCCCAAAAACAGTGTAATCAAATTTCTCAATGCAAAGAAAAGTGTAACTGCTTGAGATAAATTCACACATCACAAGGCAATTTCTCAGAATGCATCTTTGTATTTTTTATCTGAGTATATTTCCTTTTTCAATATAGGTCTCAATGTGCTCCCAAATGTCATTTTGAAAAATCCATGAAAACAGAGTTAGCAAACTGCTCCATGAAAAGAAAATTGTAACTCTGTGAGATGAATTCCCACATCACAAAGCAGTTTCTTAGAAAGCTTTTTTCTAGTTTTTATCTGAGGATATTTCCTTTGTCACCATAGGCTTCAGTATGATCCAAAATATCCCTTCTCAGATTTCCCAAAAACAGTGCTACCAAACTGATCCATGAAAAGAATTGTGTAACTCTGTGAGATGAATTCCAAATCACAGAAAAGTTTCTCAGAATGCTTCTTTCTAGTTTTTCTCTGAGGATATTTCCTTTTTCACCATAGGCCTCAATGCGCTCACAAATATCTCTTTGAAGATTTCACGAAAATAGTATTAGCAAACTGCTCCGTGAAAACAAAGATGTAAATCTGTGAGATGCATTGACTCATCACAAAGCAGTTTCTCAGAAAGATTCTTTCTAGTTTTTATCTGAGAATATTTCCTTTTTCACCATAGGCTTCAACTCGCTACCAAATATCCTTTTGTAGATATCATGAAAACAGTGTTATCAAACTGCTCCATGAAAATAAAGGTGTACCTCTGTGAGATGAATTCACTGATTACAAAGTACTTTCTCAGAAAGCTTCTTTTCAGTTTTTATCTGAGGACCTTTCCTTTGTCAGCATAGGCTTTAATGCTATCCAAAATATCACTTCTCATACTCCCCAAAAACAGTGTTACCTAACTGCTCCATGAAAAGTATTGTGTAACTCTGTGAGATGAATTCACAAACCACAAAGTAGTTTCTCAGACAACTTCTTTATATTTTTTGTCGGGGGTTATTTCCTTTTTTCACCCTAGGCCTCAATAGCTCACAAATATCCCTTTGCAGATTCCACAAAAAATAGTGTTAGCAAACTTGTCCATGAAAAGAAAGGTGTAAATTTGTGAAATAAATTCACACATCTCAAAGCAGTTTCTCAGAAAGCTTCTTTTAGTTTTTTGTCTGAGGATATATCCATTGTCACCATAATCTTCAATGCGCATCCAAATATCCTATTGCAGATTCCCCAACAACTGGGCTACCATACTGTTGCATGAAAAACATAGTGTAAATCTGTGAAACGAATTCACACATCACAAAGCTGTTTCTCAGTAATGTTTTTACCAGTTCTTATTTGAAAATATTTCCTTTTTCACCGTATTTCTCTATGTGCTCCCTGATATCCCTATGCAGATTCCTTGAAAAATGTGTTAGCAAACTTCTCAATCAAAAGAACAGTGTAACATTGTGAGACGACTTCACACATCACAAAACAGGTTCACAGAAGTTTGTTTTTGATTTTTGTCTGAGGATATTTCCTTTGTCACCAGAGGGTTCAATGCACTCCAAAATATACTGTTGCAGATTCCTCGAAAATAGTGTTATGAAACTGCTCAATGAAAAGTACTGTGTTTTCTCTGTAAGATGAATTCACACAACACAAAACAGTTTCTCAGAAAGTTACTTTCTAGTTTTTTGTCTGAGGATATTTCCTATTTCACCATAGGCTGAATGTGCTCCCAAATATCCCTTTGCAGATTCCACAAAAACAGTTTTAGAAAACTGCTCCATGAAAAGAAAGGGGTAACTCTGTGAGATGAATTCACACATCACAAAGAACTTTATCAGAAAAATTCTTTCTAGTTTTTATCTGAGGATATTTCCTTTGTCACCATAGGCTTCAATGTGCACCCAAATATTGTATTGCAGATTCCATGCAATCCGTGTTAAAAAACTGCTGCAAGAAAAGAATCGTGTAACTCTGTGAGACGAATTCACACATCACAAAACAGTTTCTAAGAAATATTCTTCTAATTTTTATCTGAGGATGTTTCACTTGTCACCATAGGCTTCCATGCAATTCAATATATCACTTCTCAGGTTCCCCAAAAACAGTGCTACCAAACTGTTCCATGAAAAGAGTGCTGTAACTCTGTGAGATGAGTTAATGCTTCACAAAGCAATTTCTCAAAAAGATTCTTTCTAGCTTGTGTTTCACGATATTTCTTCTTTCACCGTAGGCCTTAATTCATTCCCAAATATCCCTTTGTAGATTCTGTGAAAACAACGTTAGTAAACTTCTCAATGAAATGGTGTAACTCTGAGAAATGAATTCACACATCACAAATCAGTTTCACATAAAGCTTCTTTTTGGTTTTTATCTGAGGATATTTCCTTTGTCACCATTGGCTTCAATGTGCTCCCAAATATCTTATTGCAGATTCCACGAAACCAGTGTTACCAATAGGTTCAATGAAAAGAATGGTGTAACTCCGTAAGATGAATTCACACATCACAAAGCAGTTTCTCAGAAAGCTTTTTTCTAGTTTTTATCTGAGGATATTTCCATTTTCACCATAGGCCTAAATGCGCTCCCAAATATCTCTTCGCTGATTCCATGAAAACAGTGTTAGCAAACTGCTCTATGAAGAGAAAAGTGTAAAGCTGTCAGATGAATTCAAACGTTACAAAGGACTTTCTCAGAAAGCATCTTTCTAGTTTATATCTGAGGATATTTCCTTTGTCACCATAGGCTTCATTGCAAACAAATATATCCCTCCTCAGATTCCCCAAAAACCGTTTTACCAAACTGTTCCATGAAAAGAATCATGTAACATTGTAAGTTGAATTAACACATCACAGAGCAATTTCTCAGAAAGCTTCTTTCTAGTTTTTATATGAGGATATTTCCTTTGTCACCATAAACTTCAAAGTGCTCTAACTATCCCATTGCAGATTCCAAGAAAACAGTGTTTGCAAACTGCTCAATTAAAAGAAAAATGTAACACTGTAAGATGAATTCACACACCACAAAACCACAAAGCAGTTTCTCAGAAACCTTCTTCTGGTTTTTATCTGTTGATATATCCTTTTCACTATAAGCCTCAATGTGCTCCCGAATAAACCTTTGCAGATTCCATGAAAACAGTGTCAGCAAACTGCTCCATAAAAAGAAAGATGTAACTGTGGGAGATGAATTCACACATTACAAAGCAGTTTCACAGAATGTTTCTTTTCAGTTTTTGTCTGAGGATATTTCGTATGTCACCACAGGCTTCAGCTCTCCAAAATATTACAGATACAAAGAAAGCAGTATTGGCAAACTGCTCCATGAAACTAGTGGTGTAATTCCATGAGATGAATTCACACATCACAGAGCAGTTTCTCAAAAAGCTTCTTTCTAGTTTTTCTCTGAGGATATTTCCTTTTACACCATAGGTGGCAACTTGCTCCCTAATATCACTTTGTAGATAGCATGCAAACATTGTTAGCAAACTGTTCCATGAAAAGAAAGGTGTTGCTCTGTGAGATGAATACACACATCATAAAGAAGTTTCTCAGTAAACTTCTTTCCAGTTTTTATCTATTTATATTTCTTTGTCAACATACGCTTCAAGGCAATCCAAAATATCCCTTCTCAGATTCCCCAAAAACAGTGTAACCAAACTACTCCATTAAAAGAATTGTGTAACTCTGTGAGATAAATTCACAAATCATAAAGCAGTTTCTCAGAAAGCTTCTTTCTAGTTTTTGTCTGAGGACATTTCCTTTTTCACCATAGGCCTCAATGCACTCACGAATATTCCTTTGAGGATTCCATAAAATAGTGTTAGCAAACTCCTACATGAAAAGAAAGGTAGAAATTTTTGATATGAATTGACACATCACAAAGAAGTTTCTCAGAAAGCTTCTTTCTAGTTTTTATCTGAGGATATTTCCTTTGCCACCATAGACTTCAATGCAATCAAAAATATCCCTTCTCAGATTCCCCAAAAACAGGGCTACCAAACACCTCCATCAAAATAATCAAGGAACCCTGTAAGATGAATTCACAAATCACAAAGCTGTTTCTGAGAACCTTCTTTTTGGTTTTTGTCTGAGTATATTTCCATTGTCAATATTGTTTTCATGCGCTCCCAAATAGCTTTTCTCAGAGCAAACTGCTCCAAGAAAAGAATCATGTAATTCTGTGAGAAGAATTCACACATCACAAGCAGTTTCTTAGAAAGTTTTTTGTAGTTTTTAACTGAGGATATCTCCTCTGTCAACATATTCCTCAATGTGCTCCAGAATATCCCATTGCAGATACCATGAAAAAGGTGTTAGCAAACTTCTCAATGAAAAGAATGCTGTAACTAGCTAAGATGAATTTACACACCACAAAGGAGTTACATAGTAAGCTTCTTTTTGGTTTTTGTCTGAGGATATTTCCTTTGTCACCATTGGCTTCAATGAACTCTGAAATAACCTATTGCAGATTCCATGAAAACAGTGTCATCAAACTGCTCAATTAAATGAGCAATGTAAATTCTGTATGATGAATTCACACCTCACAGAGCTTTTTCTCAGTAAGATTCTTTCCAGTTTTTATCTAAGGATATTTTCTTTTTCACTATTGGTCTCAATGCATTCCCAAATATCCATTTGCAGAATCCAAGAAAACAGTGTTATTATACTGCTCCATGAAAGGAAACGTGTAACACTGTGAGATGTATTCACACGTCTCAAAGAACTTTCTTAGAACGTTCTTTCTAGTATTTATCTGAGGATATTTACTTTGTCACCATAGACTTCAATATGATCCCAAATATCCCTTCTCAGTTTCCCCAAAAATAGTGCAACCAAACTGCTACATAAAAAGAATCATGAACTTCTTAGAGATAAATTAACACAACACAAAGCGGTTTCTCAGAAAGCTTCTTTCTACTTTTTTTTTTTTTTTGAGACGGAGTCTCGCTCTGTCACCCAGGCTGGAGTGCAGTGGCCGGATCTCAGCTCACTGCAAGCTCTGCCTCCCAGGTTCATGCCATTCTCCTGCCTCAGCCTCCCAGGTAGCTGGGACTACAGGCGCCGCCGCCACCTCGCCTGGCTAGTTTTTGTAGTTTTTAGTAGAGACGGGGTTTCACCGTGTTAGCCAGGATGGTCTTGATCTCCTGACCTTGCGATCTGCCTGTCTCGGCCTCCCAAAGTGCTAGGATTACAGGCTTGAGCCACCGCACCCAGCCCCTTTCTACTTTTTATATGAGGATGTTTCCTTTGTCACTGTAAGCTTCTGTGCTCTCCAAAGTATCCTATTGCAGATTCCAAGAAAACAGTGTTAGCTTCTCATTGGTTTTTTATCACCATAGGCTTTAATGCCCTCCCAAATATCCTATTGCAGTTTCCACGAAAACAGTGTTATCAAACAGCTCAATGAAAAGAACACTACAACTATGTGAGATGAATTCACATATCACAAGCAGTTTTTCAGAAAGCTTCTTTTTATTTTATCTCAGAATATTTCTTTTTCTATAAGGCCTCATGTGCTCCAAATATCCCCTTTTAGATTCCACAGAAACAGTGTAAGCAAACCGCTCAATGAAAAGAACAGTGTAACTCTGTGACATGAACTCACACATCACAAGGCAGTTTCTCAGAAAGCTTCTTTCTAGTTTCAATCTGACGATAGTATGTTTTTCACCCTAGGACTCAGGCGCTCCCAAATCCCTTTGCAGATAACACGAAAACAAGGTTACCAAACACCTCAATGAAAGAACGGTGTAACTCTGTGAGATGAATTCACACATCACAAAGAACTTTTTCAGAAAGTTCTTTCTTCTTTTTATCTGAGACATATTTCCATGTCATCATAGGCTTTATGCTATACAAAGTATCCCTTCTCAGATCCACAAATATAGTGCTACCAACTGATCCATGAAAGGAATCGTGTAACTCTGTGATATGAATTAACACGTCATGAAGCTGCTTCTCAGAAAGCATCTTTCTGTTTTTTGTATGAGGATATTTAATATGTCACCATAAGCTTCAATGTGCTCCGAAATATCCCATTGCAGATTGCCAGAAGACAGCGTTAGCAAACTGCTCAAAGAAAAGAACAGTGTAACACTGTGAGATGAATTCACTATTGGTCTCAATGCACTCCCAAATATCCCTTTGCAGAATCCAAGAAAACAGTGTTATTAAACTGCTCCATGAAACTGCACAAAGCAGTATCACAGAAAGCTTTTTTCTAGTTTCTGAGTATATTTCCTTTGCCACCATAGGCTTCAACATGATCCAAAATATCCCTTCTCAGATTCCCTAGAAACAGTGCTAAAAAACTATTCCATGGAATGAATCATGTAACTTTGTGAGATGAATTAACACATCACAAAGCATTTTCTCAGATGACTTCTTTCTAGTTTTTATATGAGGATATTTCCTTTTCCATGACAGGCTTCAATGTGCTCCCAAATATCCCTTCTCAGACACCATCAATACTGTGATGCCAAAGTGCTCCATCAACAGAAACATTTAGCTCTATGAGATGAATGCACTCATCACAAAGGAGTTTCTCAGAAAGCTTCTGTACAGTTTTACTTGAAGATATTTCCTTTTTCACCATTGGACTCTGCGCTCCCCAATATCCCTTTGCAGATTCAACAAAATAGTGTTACCAAACTGCTAAATAAAAAGAAAAGTGTAAATCTGTGAGATGAATGAACCCAGTACAAAGCAGTTTCTCAGAAAGCTTATTTCTAGTTCAAATCTGAGGATATTTCCTTTTTCACCCTAGGCTTCAAAGTGCTCCCAAATATCTCCTCTCAGATACCACAAAAACAGTGATGCTGAAGTGTTCAGTCAAAGAAAAGGTTAAAAACCTTCAGAGGAGTACACACATCACAAAACAGTTTCTGGAAAAGTTTCTCTCCAGTTTTTATCTGAAGTTATTTCCTTTTTCACTCTAGACCACCAGGAGCTCCCGAATATCCCATTGCAGAATCCATGAAAACAGTGCTAGCAAACTGCTCCATGAAAAGAAACGTGTAACTCTGTGACGTGAATTCACAAATCACAAAGCAGTTTCTCAGAATGTTTCTTTCTAGTTTTTATCTGAGGATATTTCCTTTGTCACCATAGGCTTCAATGCACTCCAAAATATCGTATTGCAAATTACATGAAAACAATGTTAGCAAACTGCTCAATGAAAGGAGTGGTGTGAATCTGTGATATGAATTCATACATCACAAAGCAGTTTTTCAGAGAGCTTCTTTCTGGTTTCTATCTGAGAATATTTCCATTGTCACCATAGGTTTCATTGAGATCCCAAATATCCTACTGCAGATTCCACGAAACAGTTTTATCAAACTGCTCAATGAAAAGAACAGTGTAAATCTACGATATGAATTCACACATCACAAAGCAGTTCCTCAGACAGCTTCATTCTAGTTTTTATCTTAGGATAATTCCTTTGTCACTATAGACTTCAATGCGATCAAAAATATCCCTTCTCAGATTCCCCAAAAACAGTGCTACCAATCTGCTCCATAGAAGGAATCATGTAATTCTGTGAGATGAATTAACACATCACAAAGTGGTTTCTCAGAAAGCTTCTTTCTAGTTTTTATATGTGGATATTTTCCTTTCCACCATAGGCTTCAATGTGCTCCCAAGTATCCTTCTCAGACACCACAAAAACAGTGAGGCCAAAGTGCTCCCTCAACAGAAACCTTTAACTCTATTAGATGAATGTGCACTTCACAAAGGTGTTTCTCAGAAAGCTTCTCTCAACTTTGTACCTGAAGATATTTCCTTTTTCACCATTGGACTCTATGCACTCCCGAATATCCCTTTGCAGATTCCACAAAAACAGTGTTAAAAAACTGCTCAGTGGACAGAAAGGTGTAACTCTGTGAGATGAATTCACCCATCACAAAGCAGTTTCTCAGAAAGCTTCTTTCTAGTTTACATCTGAGGATATTTCCTTTTTCAACACTGGCTTCAAGGCTCTCCAAGTATCTCCTCTCAGATACCACAAAAACAGTGAGGCTGAACTGCTCAATGAACAAAATTTTAAACTCTATGAGATGAATGCACATCACAAAACCACTTCTCGAATAGCTTCACTGAAGTTTTTATCTGAAGTTATTTCCTTTTTCACCATAGGCCTCTACAATCTCCTGAATATCCCTTTGCAGATTCCATATAAACAGTGCTACCAAACTGCTGAAAAAAAGCAAATGTGTAAATCTGTGTAATGAATTCATCCCTTGCAAAAAATTTATCGGAAAGATTCTCTCTATTTTTTATCTGAGGCTATTTCCTTTGTCACCACAGGCTTCAATGTGCTCCCAAACATAATATGGCAAATTCCATGAAAACAGTGCTATCAAACTGCTCAATGAAAATGACAGTGTAACTTTGTGAGATGAATTCACACATTACAAAGCAGTTTCAGAAAACTTCTTTCTCATTTTTATATGCAGATATTTCTGATTTCACTACACACATAAAAGCACCCCCAAATATCCTTTTGCACATTCCACAAAAATAGTTTTAGAAAACTGCTTCATGAAAAGAAAGGTGTAACTCCATGAGATGAAATCACGTATCACAAAGAAATTTCTCAGACAGCTTCTTTCTAGTTTTTATCTGAGGATATTACCTTTGTCACCCTAGGCTTCAATGCGATTCAAAATATCCTTTTTCAGATTACTGAAAAACGGTGTTATGAAACTGATACATGAAAAGAACCCTGTAACTCTGTGAGATTAATTAACACATCACAAATCAGTTTCTCAGAGCATCTTTCTAGTTTTATATTAGGATATTTCCTTTTCATTATAAGATTCAATGTGCTCTGAAATATCCCATTGCAGATTCCAAGAAAAGAGTGTTAGCAAACTGCTCTATGAAGTGGAGTGGATTCACACATCACAAAGCAGTTTCTAAGAAAGCATCTTTTTGATTTTTTTGATTTATTTTTTTATTTTACTTTAAGTTCCAGGGTACATGTGCATAACGTGCAGGTTTGTTACATATGTATACCTGTGCAATGTTGGTGTGCTGCACCCATCAACTCGTCAGCACGCATCAATTCGTCATTTATATCAGGTATAACTCCCAATGCAATCCCTACCCCCTCACCCCTCCCCATGATAGGCCCTGATGTGTGATGTTCCTCTTCCGGAGTCCAAGTGATCTTATTGTTCCGTTCCCACCTGTGAGTGAGAACGTGCAGTGTTTGGTTTTCTGTTCTTCTGATAGTTTACTAAGAATGATGGTTTCCAGCTGCATCCATGTCCCTACAAAGGATGCAAACTCATCCGTTTTTATGGCTGCATAATATTCCATGGTGTATATGTGCCACATTTTCTTAATCCAGTCTGTCACAGATGGACATTTGGGTTGATTCCAAGTCTTTGCTATTGCGAATAGTGCCGCAATAAACATACCTGTGCATGTGTCTTTAAAGTAGCATGATTTATAATCCTTTGGGTATATACCCAGTAGTGGGATGGCTGGGTCATATGGTACATTTAGTTCTAGATCCTTGAGGAATTGCCATACTGTTTCCCATAATGGTTGAACTAGTTTACAATCCCACCAACAGTGTAAAAGTGTTCCTATTTCTCCACATCCTCTCCAACATCTGTTGTTTCCTGACTTTTTAACGATTGCCATTCTAACTGGTATGAGAAGGTATCTCATTGTGGTTTTGATTTGCATTTCTCTGATGGCGAGTGAGGATGAGCATTTTTTCATGTGTCTGTTGGCTGTATGAATGTCTTCTTTTGAGAAATGTCTGTTCATATCCTTTGCCCACTTTTTGATGGGGTTGTTTGTTTTTTTCTTGTAAATTTGTTTGAGTTCTTTGTAGATTCTGGATATTAGCCCCTTATCAGATAAGTAGATTGCAAAAATTTTCTCCCATTCTGTAGGTTGCCTGTTCTATCTGATGGTAGTTTCTTTTGCTGTGCAGAAGCTCTTTAGTTTAATTAGATCCCATTTGTCAATTTTGGCTTTTGCTTTTGGTGTTTTAGACATGAAGTCCTTACCCATGCCTATGTCCTGAATGGTACTACCTAGGTTTTCTTCTAGGGTTTTTATGGTTTTAGGTCTAACATTTAAGTCTCTAATCCATCTTGTATTAATTTTCATATAAGGAGTAAGGAAAGGATCCAGATTCAGCTTTCTACTTATGGCTAGCCAATTTTCCCAGCACCATTTATTAAATAGGGAATCCTTTCTCCATTTCTTGTTTCTCTCAGGTTTTCAAAGATCAGATGGCTGTAGATGTGTGGTATTATTTCTGAGGACTCTGTTCTGTTCCATTGGTCTATATCTCTGTTTTGGAACCAGTACCATGCTGTTTTGGTTACTGTAGCCTTGTAGTATAGTTTGAAGTCAGGTAGCATGATGCCTCCAGCTTTGTTCTTTTGACTTAGGATTGTCTTGGTAATGCGGGCTCTTTTTTGGCTCCATATGAACTTTAAAGCAGTTTTTTCCAATTCTGTGAAGAAAGTCATTGGTAGCTTGATGGGGATGGCATTGAATCTATAAATAACCTTGGGCAGTATGGCCATTATCATGATATTGATTCTTCCTATCCATGAGCATGGTATGTTCTTCCATTTGTTAGTGTCCTCTTATTTCACTGAGCAGTGGTTTGTAGTTCTCCTTGAAGAGGTTCTTTACATCCCTTGTAAGTTGGATTCCTAGTTATTTTATTCTCTTTGAAGCAAATGTAAATGGAAGTTCATTCCTGATTTGCCTCTCTGCTTGTCTGTTACTGGTGTATAAGAATGCTTGTGATTTTTGCACATTAATTTTGTATCCTGAGACTTTGCTGAAGTTGCTTATCAACTAAGGAGATTTTGGGCTGAGACGATGGGGTTTTCTAAATATACAATCATGTCATCTGCAAATACGGACAATTTGACTTCTTCTTTTCCTAGCTGGATACCCTTGATTTCTTTCTCTTGCCTGATTGCCCTAGCCAGAACTTCCAACACTATGTTGAATAGGAGTGGTGAGAGAGGGCATCCCTGTCTTGTGCCAATTTTCAAAGGGAATTTTTCCAGTTTTTGCCCATTCAGTATGTCATAAATAGCTCTTATTATTTTGAGGTACGTTCCATCAATACCGAATTTATTGAGCGTTTTTAGCATGAAAGACTCTTGAATTTTGTCAAAAGCCTTTTCTGCATCTATTGAGATAAACATGTAGTTCTGGTCTTTGGTTCTGTTTAGATGCTGGATTACGTTTATTGATTTGCGAATGTTGAACCAGCCTTGCATCCCAGGGATGAAGCCCACTTGATCATGATGGATAAGCTTTTTGATGTGCTGCTGAATCTGGTTTGCCAGTATTTTATGGAGGATTTTTGCATCGATGTTCATCAGGGATATTGATCTAAAATTCTCTTTTTTTGTTGTGTCTCTGCCAGGCTTTGGTATCAGGATGATGTTGGCCTCATAAAATGAGTTATGGAGGATTCCCTCTTTTTCTATTGATTGGAATAGTTTCAGAAGGAAAGGTACCAGCTCCTTCTTGTACCTCTGGTAGAATTGAGCTGTGAATCCATCTGGTCCTGGACTTTTTTTGGTGGGTAGGCTATTAACTATTGCCTCAATTTCAGAGCCTGCTATTAGTCTATTCAGGGATTCAACTTCTTCCTGGTTTAGTCTTGGCAGAGTGTAAGTGTCCAGGAAATTATCCATTTCCTCTAGATTTTCTAGTTGATTTGTGTAGAGGTGTTTATAGTATTCTCTGATGGTAGTTTGTATTTCTGTGGGGTCCTTGATGATATCCCCTTTATCATTTTTTATTGTGTCTATTTGATTCTTCTCTCTTATCTTCTGTATTAGTCTTGCTAGCGGTTTGTCAATTTTGTTGATTTTTTCAAACAACTAACTCCTGGATTCATTGATTTTTTGGAGGGTTTTTTGTGTCTCTATCTCCTTCAGTTTTGCTCTGATCTTAGCTATTTCTTCCTTTCTGCTTGCTTTTGAACGTGTTTGCTCTTGCTTCTCCAGTTCTTTTAATTGTGATGTTAGATTGTCAAATTTGGATCTTTCCATCTTTCTCTTGTGGGCATTTAGTGCTATAAATTTCCCTCTACACACTGCTTTAAATGTGTCCCAGAGATTCTGGTATGTTGTATCTTTGTTCTCATTGGTTTCAAAGAACATTTTTATTTCTGCCTTCATTTCGTTATGTACTTCATTTCGTTCGTACAGTAGTCATTCAGGAGCAAGTTGTTCAGTTTCCATGTAGTTGAGCGGTTCTGATTGAGTTTCTTAGTCCTGAGTTCTAGTTTGATTGCACTGTGGTCTGAGAGACAGATGTTATAATGTCTGTTCTTTGACATTTGCTGAGGAGTACTTTACTTCCAATTATGTGGTCAGTTTTGGAATAAGTGTGATGTGGTGCTGAGAAGAATGTATATTCTGTTGATTTGGGGTGGAGAGTTCTATAGATGTCTATTAGGTCTACTTGCTGCAGAGATGAGTTCAATTCCTAGATATCCTTGTTAACTTTCTGTCTCGTTGATCTGTGTAATGTTGACAGTGGAGTGTTGAAGTCTCCCATTAATATTTTATGGGAGTCTAAGTCTCTTTGTAAGTCTCTAAGGACTTGCTTTATGAATTTGGGTCCTCCTGTATTGGGCGCATATATATTTAGGATGATTAGCTCTTCCTGTTGAATTGATCCCTTTACCATTATGTAATGGCCTTCTTTGTCTCTTTTGATGTTTGATGGTCTAAAGTCTATTTTATCAGAGACTAAGATTGCAACCCATGCTTTTTTTTTGCTCTCCATTTGCTTGGTAGGTCTTCCTCCATCCCATTATTTTGAGTCTATGTATGTCTCTGCATGTGAGATGTGTCTCCTGAATACAGCAGACTGATGGGTCTTGACTCTTTATCCAGCTTGCCAGTCTGTGTCTTTTATTTGGAGCATTTAGTCCATTTACATTTAAGGTTAATATTGTTGTGTGTGAATTTCATCCTGCCATTATGATATTAACTGGTTATTTTGCTCGTTAGTTGATGCAGTTTCTTCTTAGCCTCGATGGTCTTTACATTTTGGCATGTTTTTGCAATGGCTGGTACCGGTTGTTCCTTTCTATGTTTAGTGCTTCCTTCAGGGTCTCTTGTAAGGCAGACCTGGTGGTGACAAAATCTCTAAGCATTTGCTTATCTGTAAAGGATTTTATTTCTCCTTCACTGATGAAACTTAGTTTGGCTGGATATAAAAAACTGGGTTTAAAATTCTTTTCTTTAAGAATGTTGAATATTGGCCCCCACTCTCTTCTGGCTTGTAGAGTTTCTGCCGATAGGTCTGCTGTTAGTCTGATGGGCTTCCCTTTGTGGGTAATCCGACCTTTCTCTCTGGCTGCCCTTAAGATTTTCTCCTTCATTTCAACTTTGGTGAATTTGGCAATTATGTGTCTTGGAGTTGCTCTTCTCGAGGAGTATCTTTGTGGTGTTCTCTGTATTTCCTGAATTTGAATGTTGGCCTGCCCTAGTAGGTTGGAGAAGTTCTCCTGGGTGATATCCTGAAGAGTATTTTCCAACTTGGTTCCATTTTCCCCCTCACTTTCAGGCACCCCTATCAGACGTAGATTTGGTCTTTTTACATAATCCCATACTTCTTGCAGGCTTTGTTCATTTCTTTTTCTTCTTTTTTCTTTAGGCTTCTCTTCTCGCTTCATTTCATTCATTTGATCCTCAATCGCTGATACTCTTTCTTCCAGTTGATCGAGTCAGTTATAGAAGCTTGTGGATTTGTCACGTATTTCTCGTGTCATGGTTTTCATCTCTGTCATTTCATTTATGACCTTCTCTGCATTAATTATTCTAGCTCTCAATTCTTCCACTCTTTTTTCAAGATTTTTCATTTCTTTGCGCTGCGTACGTAATTCCTTGTTTAGCTCTGAGAAGTTTGATGGACTGAAACCTTCTTCTCTCATCTCGTCAAAGTCATTCTCTGACCAGCTTTGATCTGTTGCTGGCAATGAGATGCGCTCCTTTGCAGGGGGAGATGTGCTCTTATTTTTGAATTTCCAGCTTTTCTGTCCCGCTTCTTCCCCATCTTTGTGGTTTTATCTGCCTCTGGTCTTTGATGATGGTGACGTACTGATGGGGTTTTGGTATAGGTGTTCTTCCTGTTTGATAGTTTTCCTTCTAATAGTCAGGACCCTCAGCTGTAGGTCTGTTGGAGATTGCTTGAGTTCCACTCCAGACCCTGTTTGCCTGGGTATCAGCAGCAGAGGTTGCAGAATATAGAATATTGCTGAACAGTGAGTGCACCTGTCTGATTCTTCCTTTGGAAGCTTCCTCTCAGGGGTGTACTCCACCCTGTGAGGTGTGGGGTGTCAGACTGTCCCTAGTGGGGGATGTCTCCCAGTTAGGCTACTCAGGGGTCAGGGACCCACTTGAGCAGGCAGTCTGTCCGTTCTCAGACCTCAATCTCCATGTTGGGAGATCCACTGCTCTCTTCAAAGCTGTCAGACAGAGTCGTTTGAGTCTGCACAGGCCTCTGCTGCTTCCCCTGTTGTTGTTTAGTGTGCCCTGTCACCAGAGGTGGAGTCTACAGAGGCAGGCAGGTTTCCTTGAGCTGCTGTGAGGTCCACCAAGTTCGAGCTTCCCAGCAGCTTTGTTTACCTACTTAAGCCTCAGCAATGGCGGGCACCCCTCCCCCAGCCTCGCTGCTGCCTTGTGGTTAGATCGCAGACTGCTGTGCTAGCAATGAGGGAGGCTCTGTGGCCGTGGGACCCTCCTGGTCTGGTGTTGGTATAATCTCCTGGTGTGCCCATTTGCTTAAAGCACAGTATTGGGGTGAGAATTACCTGATTTTCCAGGTTTTGTGTGTCTCAGTTCCCCTGGCTAGGAAAAGGGATTCCCTTCCCCCTTGCATATCCCAGGTGAGGCAATGCCTCGCCCTGCTTCAGCTCTGACTGGTCGGGCTGCAGCAGCTGACCAGCACCAGTTGGCACTCCCCAGTGAGATGACCCCAGTAACTCCTCTTATGGATTTTTATCTGCGAATATTTCCCTTGTCACCACAGGCTTCAATGTGATCCCAAATATCCTATTGCAGATTCCATGAAAATGTTCTATCAAATTGCTCACTGTAAAGAACACTGTAACTCTGTGAGATGAATTCACACATCACAAAACAGTTTCTCAGAAAGCTTCTTTCTAGTTTTTATCTGAGGATATTTCCTTGTCTCCATAGGACTCAATGCACTCCCAAATATCCCATTGCAGACTACACGAAAAGAGTGGGAGGAAACTCCTCCATGAAAAGAAGGTTGTAACTCAGTAAGATTAATTCACACATCACAACGAAGTTTCTCAGAAAGCTTCTTTCTAGTTTTTATATTTGGATATTTCCCTTTCACCATAAGATTCAATGCAGTCTGAAATATCCCATTGCAGATTCCAAGAAAAGAGTGTTAGCAATCTGCTCCATGAAATGAATACTGTAACACTGTGCGATGAATTTACACATCACAAAGCAGTTTTGCAGAAAGCTTCTTTCTAGTTTTAATCTGAGGATATTTCCTTTTTCACCAAAGGACTCAATGCCTTCCCAAAAATCCCATTGCAAATTCCCTGAAACGTGTGCTAGGATATTGTTCCATGAACAGAAACGTGTAACTCTGTTAGGTAATTCACAAATCACAAAGCAGTTTCTTAGAAAGCTTCTTTCTTGTTTCTGTCTGAGGAAATTTCCTTTGTCACCATAAGCTTCAATGGGCTCTGAAATATCCCATTATAGATTCCAAGAAAACACTGTTAGTGAACTGCTCAATAAACACAACAGTGTAACTCTCTGAGATGAATTCAACATCAAAAAGCAGTTACTAAGAAAGCATCTTTTTGGTTTTTAATCTCAGAATATTTCCATTGTCACCATAGGCTTCAATGCGATCCCAAATATCCTATTGCAGATTCCACGAAAAAGTTTTATCAAACTGCTCAATGAAAAGAACAGTGTAGCCGGGCGTGGTGGCTCAAGCCTGTAATCCCAGCACTTTTGGAGTCCAAGACAGGTGGATCACGAGGTCAGGAGATTGAGACCATCCTGGCAAACATGGTGAAACCCCGTCTCTACTAAAAATCACACACAAAAAAACTATCCGGGCGAGGTGGTGGGCACCTATAGTCTCAGCTACTTGGGAGGCTGAGGCAGAAGAATGGCATAAACCCGGGAGGCAGAGCTTACATTGAGCTGAGATCTGGCCACTGCACTCTAGCCTGGGTGACAGAGCGAGACTCCATCTCAAAAAAAAAAAAAAAAAAGACAAAAGAAAAGAACAGTGTATCTTGGTGAGATGAATTCACACATCACAAAGCAGTTTCTCAGAAAGCTTCTTTCTAGTTTTTATCTGAGGATATTTCCTTTGTCTCCATAGGCCTCAATGCACTCCCAAATATCCCACTACAGATTACACGAAAAGAGTGGCAGGAAACTCCTCCATGAAAAGAAAGGTGTAACTCGATGAGATGAATTCACACATCACAACGAAGTTTCTCAGAAAGCTTCTTTCTAGTTTTTATCTGATTATATATCCTTTGTCACCATAGGCTTGTATACGATCCAAAATATTCCTTCTCATATTACAGAAAAACAGTGCTACCAAACTGATCCATGAAAAATATCATGTAACTCTGTGAGATGAATTCACAAGTCACAAAGCAGTTTCCCATAAAGCTTCTTTTTGGTTTTGTCTGAGGATATTTCCTTTGTCACCTTAGGCTTCAATGCGATCCAAAATATCCCTTATCAGATTCCCCAAAAACAGTGCTATGAAATTCTTCCATTAAAGGAATCGTGTATCTGTGTGAGATGAATTAACCCATCACAAAGTGATTATCAGAAAGGTTCTTTCCGGTTTTGGTATGAGGATATTTTCTTTGTCATTATAGGCTTGTATGCGATCCAAAATATCCCTTCTCAGATTCCAGAAAAACAGTGCTACCAAACTGATCCATGAAAAGTATCATGTAACTCTGTGAGATGAATTCACAGGTCACAAAGCAGTTTCTCATAAAGCTTCTTTTTGGTTTTGTCTGCGGATATTTCCTTTGTCACCTTAGTCTTCAATGCAATCCAAAATATCCCTTATCAGATTCCCCAAAAGCAGTACTACAAAACTGCTCCATTAAAGGAATTGTGTATCTCTGTGAGATGAATTAACCCATCACAAAGCGATTACCAGAAAGCTTCTTTCTGGTTTTGGTATGAGGATATTGCCTTTGTCACCATAAGCTTCAATGCACTCTGACATATCCCATTGCAGATTCCAAGAAAACCCTTTTCACAAACAGCTCAGTGAAAGAACTGTGTAACTCTGTGAGATGAATTCACACATCACCAAGCAGTTTCTCAGAAGGCTTCTTTTTGTTGTATATCTGAGGATATATCCTTTGTCACAATAGGCTTCAATGTGTTCCCAAATATAATATGGCACATTCCATGAAAACAGTGTCATCAAACTGCTCAATGAAAAGAACAGTGTAAACCTGTGAGATGAATTGACACCACAATGCAGTTTCCCAGAAAACTTCTTTCTCATTTTTAAATGAGGATTTTCCCCGTTTCACTATATGCCTTAATATGCTCCCAAATATGCCTTTGCAGATTACACGAAAATAGTGTTACAATGCTGCTCCATGAAAAGAAAGGTGTAACTCTGTGCGATGAATTCACAAATAACAGATAAATTTCTCAGACAGCTCCTTTCTAGTTTTTATCTGAGAATATTTCCTTTCTCAACATAGGCTTCAATGTAATCCAAAATATCCCCTCTCAGATACCTGAAAAACAGAGATACAAAACTGATCCATGAAAAGCATCATGTAACTCTGTTGGTTGAATCAACACATCACAAAACAGTTTCTCAGAAAGTTTCTTTCTGGTTTTTGTCTAAGGATATTTCCTTTGTCACCATAAGCTTCAATGTGCTCTGAAATATCCCGATGCATATTCAAATGAAATAGTGTTAACAAACGTCTCCATGAAAAGAACAATGTATCTCTGTGAGATGAATTCACACATCACAGAACAGTTTCTCAGAAAGTTACTTTCTAGTTTTTATCTGAGGATATTTCTTTTATCACCATAGGGCCTCAATGTGCTCCAAAATATCCCTTGGCGGATTTCACGAAAACATTGTTAACAAACTCCTCCACTGAAAGAAAGGCATAATTCTGTGAGACAAATTCAAACATCACAAAGAAGGTCCTCAGAAATCTTCTTTCTAGTTTTTACCTGAAGATATTTCCTTGGTCACCATAGGCTTCAAAGTGATCCAAGATATTCCTTCTCAGATTCTCCAAAAACAATGCTATAAAACTCCTTCATGAAAAGTATCATGTAATTCTCTTAGATGAATTAACACATCACAAAGTAGTTTCTCAGAAAGCTTTTTTCTAGTTATTATATGAGGACATTTCCGATGTCACCATGAGCTTCAATGTACTCTGAAATATTCCTTTGCAGATTCCAAGATGACAGTGTTAACCTACTGCTCAAAGGAAAGAACAGTGTAACTCTGGGGTATGACTTCACACATCACTAAGCAGTTTCTCAGAAAGCTATGTTCTAGTTACTATTTGAGGATATTTCCTTTTTCAGCATTGGCTTCAATGCACTCCAAAATATCCTATTGCAGATTCCATGAAAACAGTGTCAGCATACTGCTCAATGAAAAGAACGGTGTAACTCTGTGAGATGAATTCACACATCAAAAAGAAGTTTCTCAGAAAGCTTCTTTTCAATTTTTATCTGAGGACATTTCCTTTGTCACCATAGGCTTCAATGTGCTCCCAAGTGTCCTATCACAGATTCCACGAAACTAGTGTTATCAGGCTGCACAGTGAAAAGTACAGTGTAACTCTGTGAGATGAATTCACATATCACAAAGCAGTTTCTCAGACAATTACTTTCTAGTTATTATCTGAGGATAATTCCTTTTTCTCTGTAGTCCTCAATGTGCTCCTAAATATCCATTTGCAGATTCCATGAAAACATTATTAGCAAACTGCTACATGAAGAGAAAGGTGTAGCTCTGTGAGATGAATTTGCACATCCAAAGAAGTTTCTCAGAAAGCTTCTTTCTAGTTTTTATCTGAGGATATTCCCTTTGTCACCATAGGCTTCAAAGTGACTCAAAATATCCCTTTGCAGATTCCATGAAGACAGCATTAACCTAGTGCTCAATGAATAGAACAGTGTAACTCTGTGAGATGAATTGACACATCACTAAGCAGCTTCTCAGAAAGCTATTTTCTAGTTATTATTTGAAGATATTTCATTTTTCACCTAAGGCTTCCATGCGCTCCAAAATATCCTATTGCAGATTCCACGAACACAGGGTTCGCATACTGCTCAATGAAAAGAATGGTGTATCTCTGTGAGATGAAGTCCTGCATCCAAAGGAGTTTCTTAGAAACTTATTTCTAGTTTTTATCCGAGGATATTTCCTTTGTCACCATAGGCTTCAATGCAATCCCAAGTATCCTATTACAGATTCCTTGAAACCAGGGTTAACAAACTGCCCAATGAAAAGTACGATGTAACTCTGTGAGATGAATTTACACATCACAAAGCAATTTCTCAGACAATTTCTTTCTAGTTTTTATCTGAGGATATTTCCTTTTTCACTATAGTTCTCAATGCTCTCCCAAATATTCCCTTGTAAATTCCACGAAAAGAGTGTTAACAAACTGCTACATGAAGAGAAAGGTGTACCTCTGTGAGCTGAATTCACACATCACAAACAAGTTTCTCAGAAAGCTTCTTTCTAGTTTTTATTTGAATATATTTCCCTTGTCACCATAGGCTTCAAGGTGATTCATAATATCCCTTCTCAGATTCCCCAAAAACACTGCTACCAAACTGCTCCATGAAAACTGTTATGTAACTCTGTGAGATGACCTCACACATCACAAAGGTGTTTCTCAGAAGCTTTCTAGTTTTTGTCTGAGGATATTTCCTTTGCGAAAATAAGCTTCAATACGATCTGAAATATCACATTCCAGATTCCAAGAAAACAGTGGTACCAAACTGCTCAATGAAAAGAACAGTATAACCCCTAAGATGAATTCAAACATCACTAAGCAATTTCTCAGAAAGCAATTTTCTAGTTATTATTTGAAGATACTTCATTTTTCACCATAGGTTTCAATGCATTCCAAAATATCCTTTTGTAGATTCCACGAAAACAGTGTTAGCATACTGCTCAATGCAAAGAACAGTGTACCTCTGTGAGATAAATTCACACATCATGAAGCAGTTTCTCAGAAAGCTTCTTTTCATTTTTTATCTGAGGATATTCCTTTTTCACCGTAGGCTTTAGTGCGCTCCCAAGTGTCCTATTACAGATTTCATGAAACCAGTGTTATCAGACTGCCCAATAAAAAGTATGGTGTAACTCTGTGAGATGAATTCACACATCACAAAGCAGTTTCTCAGACAATTTCTTTTTAGTTTATACGTGAGGATATTTCCTTTTTCACTATAGTTCTCAATGCACTCCCAAATATTCCTTTGCAGATTCCATGCAAACATTGTTAGCACACTGGTATATGAAAAGATGGTGTATATCAGTTATATGAATTCACACATCACAAACAAGGTTCTTAGGAAGCTTCTTTCTAGTTTTTATCTGAGGATATTCCTTTATCACCATAGGCTTCACGGTGATTCAAAATATCCCTTCTCAGATTCTCCAAAAACAGTGCGACCAAACTGTTCCATGAAAACCGTGGTGTACTTCTGTGAAATGAATTCACACATCGCAAACGTGTTTCTGAGAAACTTTCTTTCTAGTTTTTGTCTGACGATATTTCCTTTGTGAAAATAAGCTTCAATGTGCTCTGAAATATCCCAGTGCAGATTCCAAGAAAACAGTGGTGCCAAAATGCTCAATGAAAACAACAGTGTAACTTTGAAAGATGAATTAACACATCACAAAACAGTTTCTCAGAAACCTTCTTTCTAGTTTTTATCTGAAGATATTTCCTTTACACCTTAGGCCTCAATGTGCTCCCAAATATCCCTTTGCAGATTTTATGAAAACGGTGTTAGCAAACTGCTCCATGGAAAGAAAGTTGTAACTCAGTGAGATGAAATCACATACCACAAAGAACTTTCTTAGAAAGCATCTTTCTTATTTTTATCTGAGGATTTTTCCTTAGTAACCATAGACTTCTATGCGATCCAAAGATATCCCTTCTCAGAGTCCCCAAAAACAGTGCCACCAAACGGCTCCATGAAAAGAATCATGTAACCGTGTGAGATGAATTAGCACATCACAAAGTCATTTCTCAGAATGCTTCTTTCTGGTTTTACATGAGAATATTTCCTTTGCCACAATAAGCTTCAAGGCGTTCCAAAATATTCCATTGCAGATTCCAAGTAAACAGTGTTAGCAAACTGCTTGATGAAAAGAACAGTGTAACTGTGTGAAATGTATTCACACATCAGAAAGCAGTTACTCAGAAAGCTTCTTTCTAGTTATTATCTGATGATATTTCCTTTGTCACCATAGACTTTGATGTGTTCCAAATTATAATATGGCAGATTCCATGAAAACAGTGTTACAAACTGCTCAATGAAAACAACAGTGTAACTCTGTGAAATGAATCCACACATCACAACGCAGTTTCCCAGAAAACTTCTTTCTTTCTTTCTCGTTTTTAAATGAGGATGTTTCCCTTTTCACTGTATGCTTCAATGTTCTCCAAAATATGCCTTGCAGATTCCAGGAAAACAGTGATACAAAACTGCTTCGTGAAAAGAAAGTTGTGACTCTGTGAGATGAAATCACAAATACCAAAGAAATTTCTCAGACAGCTTCTTTCTAGTTATTATCTGAAGATATTTCCTTTGTCACCATACGCTTCAATGCGATTCAAAATATCCCTTCTCAAATTCCCCAAAATCAGTGCTGGAAAACTGATCCATGAAAAGCAAGTTGTATCTCTGTGAGACGTATTCACATATCAGAAACAAGTTTCTCAGAAGCTTCTTTCTAGTTTTTATTTGAATATATTTCCCTTGTCTCCATAGGCTTCAAGGTGATTCATAATATCCCTTCTCAGATTCCCCAAAAACACTGCTACCAAACTGCTCCATGAAAACTGTTGTGTAACTCTGTGAGATGACCTCACACATCACAAAGCAGTTTCTCAGACAATTTCTTTTTAGTTATATGTGAGGATATTTCCTTTGCCAAATTAAGCTTCAATACGCTCTGAAATATCACATTCCAGATTCCAAGAAAACAGTGGTACCAAATTGCTCAATGAAAAGAACAGTATACCCCCTGAGATGAATTCAAACATCACTGAGCAATTTCTCAGAAAGCAATTTTCTAGTTATTATTTGAAGATATTTCATTTTTCACCATAGGTTTCAATGCATTCCAAAATATCCTTTTGTAGATTCCACGAAAACAGTGTTAGCATACTGCTCAATGCAAAGAACAGTGTACCTCTGTGAGATGAATTCACACATCATGAAGCAGTTTCTCAGAAAGCTTCTTTTCATTTTTTATCTGAGGATATTTCCTTTTTCACCATAAGCTTTAGTGTGCTCACAAGTGTCCTATTACAGATTCCATGAAACCAGTGTTATCAGACTGCCCAATAAAA
The DNA here is from genome assembly GCF_009764315.1 of Trachypithecus francoisi. Lineage (NCBI taxonomy): Eukaryota > Metazoa > Chordata > Mammalia > Primates > Cercopithecidae > Trachypithecus > Trachypithecus francoisi. The sequence goes on along the minus strand of NW_022681455.1, from coordinate 85,961,530 downwards.
AGTATGGTGTAACTCTGTGAGATGAATTCACACATCACAAAGCAGTTTCTCAGACAATTTCTTTTTAGTTATATGTGAGGATATTTCCTTTTTCACTATAGTTCTCTATGCACTCCCAAATATCCCTTGCAGATTCCATGCAAACATTGTTAGCACACTGGTATATGAAAAGATGGTGTATATCAGTTATATGAATTCACACATCACAAACAAGGTTCTTAGAAAGCTTCTTTCTAGTTATCTGAGGATATTCCTTTATCACCATAGGCTTCAAGGTGATTCAAAATATCCCTTCTCAGATTCTCCAAAAACAGTGCTACCAAACTGCTCCATGAAAACCGTGGTGTACTTCTGTGAAATGAATTCACACATCACTAACGTGCTTCTCAGAAACTTTCTTTCTAGTTTTTGTCTGACGATATTTCCTTGTGAAAATAAGCTTCAATGTGCTCTGAAATATCCCAATGCAGATTCCAAGAAAACAGTGGTAGCAAAATGCTCAATGAAAACAACAGTATAACTTTGAAAGATGAATTCACACATCACAAAACAGTTTCTCAGAAATCTTTTTTCTAGCTTTTATCTGACGATATTTCCTTTTACACCTTAGGCCTCAATGCGCTCCCAAATATCCCTTTGCAGATTTCATGAAAACAGTGTTAGCAAACTGCTCCATGGAAAGAAAGTTGTAACTCAGTGAGATGAAATCACATACCACAAAGAACTTTCTTAGGAAGCATCTTTCTTATTTTTATCTGAGGATTTTTCTTTAGTAACCATAGACTTCTATGCGATCCAAAATATCCCTTCTCAGATTCCCCAAAAACTGTGCCACCAAACGGCTCCATGAAAAGAATCATGTAACCGAGTGAGATGAATTAGCACATCACAAAGTCATTTCTCATAATGCTTCTTTCTAGTTTTTACATAAGAATATTTCCTTTGCCACAATAAGCTTCAAGGCATTCCAAAATATTCCATTGCAGATTCCAAGAAAACAGTGTTAGCAAACTGCTGGATGAAAAGAACAGTGTAACTGTGTGAAATGCATTCACACATCAGAAAGCAGTTACTCAGAAAGCTTCTTTCTAGTTATTATCTGATGATATTTCCTTTGTCACCATGGACTTCGATGTGTTCCAAATTATAATATGGCAGAGTCCATGAAAACAATGTTACAAACTGGTCAATGAAAACGACAGAGTAACTCTGTGAAGTGAATTCACACATCACAATGCAGTTTCCCAGAAAACTTCTTTCTCGTTTTTAAATGAGGATGTTTCCCTTTTCACTGTATGCTTCAATGTTCTCCCAAATATGCCTTGCAGATTCCAGGAAAACAGTGATACAAAACTGCTTCATGAAAAGAAAGTTGTGACTCTGTGAGATGAAATTGCAAATACCAAAGAAATTTCTCAGACAGCTTCTTTCTAGTTATTATCTGAAGATATTTCCTTTGTCACCATATGCTTCAATGCGATTCAAAATATCCCTTCTCAAATTCCCCAAAATCAGTGCTGGAAAACTGATCCATGAAAAGCAAGTTGTATCTCTGTGAGGCGTATTCACATATCAGAAACAAGTTTCTCAGAAAGCTTCTTTCCAGTTTTTTTATCTGAGGATATTTCCTAGTCATCATTGACTTCAATGCTATCCAAAATATCTCTTCTCAGATTCCCCAAAAACAGTGCTACCAAACTGCTCCATGAACAGAATTGTCAACTCTCTGAGATGAGTTAGCACATCACAAAGCAGTTTCTCAGAATGCTTCTTTCTGTTTTTTTTTTATGAGGATATTTCCTTTGTCATCATAAGCTACAATGTGCTCTGAAATATCCCATTGCGGATTCCAAGAAAATACTGTTAGCAAACTGTTCAATGAAAAGAACAGTGTAATTCTGTGAGATGAATTTACGCATAACAATGCAGTTTCTCAGAAAGTTTCTTTCTAGTTTTTATCTGAGGCTATTTCCCTTTACACTATAGGCTTCAATACACTCCCAAATATCCCTTTGCAGATTCGATGAAAATAATGTTAGTAAGGTGCTGCATGAAAGGAAAGGTGTAACTCCATGAGATGGATTCACACATCACAAAGAACTTTCTCAGAAAGCCTCTTTCTAGTTTTTATCTGAGAATATTTCCTTTGTCACCATAGGTTTCTATGCGATCCTTCTCAGATTCTTCAAAAACACTGTTACCAAACTGGTCCTTGAAAATAATCATTTAACTCTGTGAGATGAATTAAGACATCACAAAGCAGTTTCCCAGAAAGCTTCTTTCTAGTTTTTGTCTGAGGATATATCCTTTGTCGCCATAAGCTTCAAAGCACTCTGAAATATTCCATTATGTATTCCACAGAAACGGCATTGGCAAACTGCTACGTGAAAAGAAAGGTGCAAATCTGTGAAACGAATTCACACATCACAAGGAACTTTCTCAGAAAGCTTCTTTCTCATTTTTGTCTTAGGATATATACTTTGTCACCATAAGTTTCAAAGCACTCCAAAATATTCCATTGTGTATTCCACAAAAACAGTGTTGGCAAGCTGCCACATGAAAAGAAAGGTGCAACCCTGTGAAATAAATTCACACATCACAAAGAACTTTCACAGAAAGCTTCTTTCTAGTTTTTATCAGAGGATATTTCCTTTTTCACCATTTGCCTCAATGTGCTCATGAATATCCCTTTGCAGATTCCACAAAAATAGTGTTAGCACACTGCTCCATATAAAGAAAGGTGTATATCTGTGAGATGAATTCACACATCTCAAAGTAGTTTATGAGAAAGCTTATGTTTGGTTTTTGTCAGAGGATATTTCCTTTTTCACCATAGGCTTCAATGCTCTCCCCAATATCCTATTGCAGATTCCACGAAAACAGTGTTATCAAACTGCTCATTGAAAACCACAGTGTCACTCTGTGAGGTGAGTTCACACATGCTGAAGTAGTTTCTCAGAAACCCTCTTTCTAGTTTTTAATTGAGGATATTTCCTTTGTCACCATAGGCTTCAATGTGACCCAAAAGATCTCTTCTCAGATTCCCCAAAAACAGTGCTACCAAACTGATCCATGAAATGAATCGTCTAACTCTGTGAGATGAATTAACTCTTCAGAAAGCTGTTTCTCAGAAAGCTTTTTTCTAGTTTTTATCTGAGGATCTTTACTTTGTCACCATAAGCTTCAATGAGATCCAAAGATCCCTTCTCAGATTCCCCAAAAACAGTGCTACTAAACTGCTCCATGAAAAGAATCGTGTAATTCATCTCTGTGAATTCATCTCTGTGAGATGAATTCACAAATCACAAAGCAGTTTCTCTGAAAGTTTCTTTCTGGTTGTTGTCTGAGGATAGTTCCTTTTTCACCATAGAGCTGAATGCACTCATGATTATCCCTTTGCAGATTCCATGAAAACAGTGTTAGGAAACTACTCCATGAAAAGGAAGGTGTATCTCTGTGAGATGAATTCACAAATCTCAAAAAAGTTTCTTAGAAAGCTTCTTTCTGGTTTTTGTCTGGGGGTATTTCCTTTATCTTCATATTCTTCAATGTACTCCCAAATATGCTATTACAGTCTCCACGAAAACAGTATTATCAAACTCCTCAATGAAGTTAACTGTGGATCTCTGTGAGATGAATTCACACTTCACAAATAACTTTTCAAGAAAACTTCTTTCTAGTATTTATCTGAGGGTATTTCCTTTGTCACCATAGGCATCAATGTTATCCAAAGTATTCCTTCTCAATTTCCCTTAAAGCAGTGCTACCAATCTTCTCCTTGAAAAGTATGGTGTAACACTGTGAGATGAGTTCAAACATCACACAGCTGTTTCTCAGAAATCTTTCCAGTTTCTGTCTGAGAGTATTTTCTTTTTCACCATTTGCTTCAATGCACTTGCAAATATACCTTTGCAGTTTCCACGAATATAGTGTTTGCAAAGTGCTCCATGAAAAGAAAGGTGTAAATCCGTCAGTTGAATTCACACATCACAAAGAAGTTTCACAGAAAGCTTCTTTTTGGTTTTTTTCTTAGTATATTTCCTTTGTCACCATAGGCTTCAATGTGCTCCAAAATATCCTATTGCAGATTCCACAAAAACAGTGTTATCATACTGCTCAATGAAAGTAACAGTGTATCTCTGTGAGGTGAATTCACACATCCAAAAGTTGCTTCTCCAAAAGCTTCTTTCTAGATTTTATCTGAGGATATTTACTTTTTGACCACAGCCCTCAATGTGATCTGGAATGTCCCATCACAGATTCCATGAAAAAAGTGTCAGCACCCTTCTCAATGAAAAGAACACTGTAACGCTCTGAAGTTAATTAACACATCACAAAGAAGTTTCTCCGAAAGTTTCTTTCTAGATTTTATCTGAGGATATTTCCTTTGTCACCATAGGCTTCAATGCGATCCACGATATTCCTTCTCATATTCCCCAAAAGCAGTGCTACCAAACTGCTCCATGAAAAGAATTGTGTAACTCTGTGAGATGAATTAACACATCACGAAGCAGTTTCTCATAAAGCTTCTTTCTACTTTTTGTCTGAGGATATGTCCTTTTCATCATTTGCCTCAATGTGCTTGCAAATATCCCTTTGCAGATTCCACGAATATAGTATTAGCAAACCGTTTCATGAAAATAAAGGTATAAATCCATGAGATGAATTCACACATCACAAAATAGGTTCTCAGAAATTTTTTTTTTTCTTTTTTGTCTGATTGTATTTCCTTTGTCATCATAGGCTTCAATGTGCTCTTAAATAAATCTTCTCAGGTACCACAAAAACAGTGATGACGGACTGCTCAATCAACAGAAAGGTTAAACTCTATGAGATGAATACACACATCACAAAACTATTCCTCGAAAAGCTTCTGTCCAGTTTTTATCTAAAGTTGTTTGCTTTTTCACAATAGGCCCCAGGAGCTCCTGAATATCCCTGTGCAGATTCCATAAAAACAGTGCTAAGAAACTGCTCAAAGAAAATAAAGGTGTAACTCTGTGTGACCAATTCACCCGTTACAAAGAAGTTTCACAGAAAGTTTCTTTCCCGTTTTTATCTCAGGATATTTCCATAAACATCTATGTGCTCCCAAATATCCCTTCTCAGACATCACAAAAGCAGTTCTACCAAATTGATCCATGAAATCAATCATGTATCTCTGTGTGATGAATTAACACAAGAGAAAGCAGTTTCTCAGAAAGATTCTTTCTAGTTTTAATCTGAGGATATATCCTTTGTCACCATAATTTTTAACTCACTCCACAATATCCCATTGCAGATTCCAAGGAAACTGTCTAACCAAACCGCTTAATGAAAGAACAGTGTAACTCTGTGAGATGAATTCACACTTTACAAAGCAGTCTCTCAGAAAGTGTCTTTTTGTTTTTTTCCTGAGGATATTCCCTTTGTCACCATAGGCTTCAATGAATTCCCAAATATCCTAATGCAGATTCCATGAAAACAGTGTTATCAAACTGCTGAATGAAAAGAGTGGTGTAACTCTGTGAGATGAATTCACAAATCACAAAGCAGTTTATCAGAAATCTTCCTTCAAGTTTTTATCTCTGGATATTTACTTTTTCACTATAAGCCTCAATGGACTCTGAAATATATTCTTGCAGATTCTATGAAAACAGTGTCAGCAAACTACTCCATGAAAAGAAAAGTGTAGCTCTGTGAGATGAATTCACACATGACAAAAACTTTCGAAGAAAGATTCTTTCTAGTTTTTATCTGAGTATATTTACTTTGTCACCATAGGCTTCAATGCAATCCAAAATATCCCCTATCAGATTAACCAAAAACAGTGCTACCAAACTGCTCCATGAAAAGCATGGTGTAAATCTGTGAGATGATTGAACACACCACAAAGCTATTTCTCACATAGCATCTTTCTGGTTTTTGTATGAGGATATTTCCCTTGTCAGCATAAGCTTCAAAGCACTCTGAAATATCATATTGCAGATTAAAAGAAAACAGTGTTAGCAAACTGCTCAATGAAAAGAACAGTGTAACTCTGTGAGATGAATTTACATATCACAAAGTAGTTTCTCAGAAAGCTTCTCTCTAGTTTTTATCTGAGGATATTTGCGTTTTCACCATAGGCCTCAATGTAATCTACAAAATCCCTTGTCAGATTCCCCAAAAACGGTGCTGCCAAACTGCTCCATAATTAGAATGATGTAAATCTGTGAGATGAATTCACACATCACAAAGCTGTTTCTCAGAAATCATCTTTCCATTTTTTTAACTGAGGGTATTTCCTTACTCACTATATTACTCAATGCGTTCCCAATATCCCATGGCAGATTCCATGAAAAAAATGTTAGCAATCTTCTCAATGAAATGAGGGGTGTATCTCTGTGAGATGAATTCACACATCAAAAAGAAGTTTCTCAGAAAGTTTCTTTCTACTTTTTATCGGGATATTTCCTTTTCCACCATAGGCTTCAAGGTGCTCCCAAATATCCCTTTGCAGATTCCACGAAAACAGTGTTAGCAAACTGCTCAATGAAAAGAACAGTGTAACTCTGTGAGATGAATTTACATATCACAAAGTAGTTTCTCAGAAAGCTTCTCTCTAGTTTTTATCTGAGGATATTGCATTTTCACCATAGGCCTCAATGCAATCTACAATATCCCTTGTCAGATTCCCCAAAAACGGTGCTGCCAAACTGCTCCATAATTAGAATGATGTAAATCTGTGAGATGAATTCACACATCACAAAGCTGTTTCTCAGAAATCATCTTTCCATTTTTTTAACTGAGGGTATTTCCTTACTCACTATATTACTCAATGCGTTCCCAAATATCCCATGGCAGATTCCATGAAAAAAATGTTAGCAATCTTCTCAATGAAATGAGGGGTGTATCTCTGTGAGATGAATTCACACATCAAAAAGAAGTTTCTCAGAAAGTTTCTTTCTACTTTTTATCGGGATATTTCCTTTTCCACCATAGGCTTCAAGGTGCTCCCAAATATCCCTTTGCAGATTCCACGAAAACAGTGTTAGCAAGCTGCTCCATTAAAAGAAAAGTGTATGTGCCTCATCATTATAGGCGTCCATGTGATCCAATAAACCCCTTCTCAGATTCCCCAAAAAGAGTGCAACCAAACTGCTCCATGAAAAGTATGGTGTAACTCTGAAGGATGAATTCAAAAATTACAAAACAGTTTCTCAGAAAGCTTCTTTCTAGTTTTTGTATGAGTTTATTTCCATTTTCACTGTAGGCCTGAATGCACTCGCAAACATCCCCTGACAGATTACACGAAAACAGTGTTAACAAACTGCTCCATGAAAAGAAACGTGTAAATCTGTGAGATGAATTCACACATTACAAGGCAGTATCTCAGAAAGCTATCACTGGTTTTTATCTGAGGATATTTCATTTGTCACCATAAGTTTCAATGCACTCCCAAGTATCCTATTGCAGATTCCCCGACAACAGTGTTAGCAAACTGCTCCAAGATAGAATCATTTAACTCTGTGAGATGAATTCACAAATCACAAAACAGTTTTTCAGAAACTTCCTTCAGTTTTTATCTGAGGATATTTCCTTTTTCACCATAGGCTTCAATGTGATCCACAATATCTGTTCTCAGATTCCCCAAAAAGAGTGCTACCATACTGATGCATGAAAAGAATTGTGTAAGTCTGTGAGATGAATTAATACATCACAAAGCACTTTCTCAGAAAGCTTCTTTCTACTTTTTATTTGAGGATAATTCATTTTTCACCCTAAGTTTCAATGCACTCTGAAATATCAGATTGCAGATTCAAGAAAACGGTGGTAACAAACTGTCAATGAAAAAAACAGTGTAACTCTGTGAGGTGAATTCACACATACAAAGTTGCTTCTCAGAAATCATCTTTCTATTTTTTTAACTGAGGGTATTTCCTTATTCACTATATTCCTCAATGCTTTCCCAAATATCCCATGGCAGATTCCATGAAAAAAATGTTAGCAATCTTCTCAATGAAAAGAGGCATGTACCTCTGTGAGATGAATCACACATCAAAAAGAAGTTTCTCAGAAAGTTTCTTTCTAGTTTTTATCGGGATATTTCCTTTTCCACCATAGGCTTCAAGGTGCTCCCAAATATCCCTTTGCAGATTCCAGGAAAACAGTGTCAGCAAGCTGCTCCATTAAAAGAAAAGTGTATGTGCCTCATCATTATATGTGTCAATGTGATCCAATAAATCCCTTCTCAGATTCCCCAAAAGCAGTGCAACCAAATTGCTCCATGAAAAGAATGGTGTAACTCTGAAGGATGAATTCAAAAATCACAAAGCATTTTCTCAGAAAGCTTCTTTCTAGTTTTTGTATGAGTATATTTCCATTTTCACTGTAGGCCTAAATTCACTTGCAAAGATCCCCTGGGAGATTCCACAAAAACAGTGTTAGCAACTGCTCCAAGAATAGAATCATTTAACTCTGTGAGATGAATTCACAAATCACAAAACAGTTTTTCAGAAACTTCCTTCCAGTTTTTATCTGAGGATATTTCCTTTTTCACCATAGGCTTCAATGTGATCCACAATATCTGTTCTCAGATTCCCCAAAAAGAGTGCTACCATACTGATGCATGAAAAGAATTGTGTAAGTCTGTGAGATGAATTAATACATCACAAAGCACTTTCTCAGAAAGCTTCTTTCTACTTTTTATTTGAGGATAATTCATTTTTCACCCTAAGTTTCAATGCACTCTGAAATATCAGATTGCAGATTTCAAGAAAACGGTGGTAACAAACTGTCAATGAAAAAAAACAGTGTAACTCTGTGAGGTGAATTCACACATAACAAAGTTGCTTCTCAGAAATCATCTTTCTATTTTTTTAACTGAGGGTATTTCCTTATTCACTATATTCCTCAATGCTTTCCCAAATATCCCATGGCAGATTCCATGAAAAAAATGTTAGCAATCTTCTCAATGAAAAGAGGCATGTACCTCTGTGAGATGAATTCACACATCAAAAAGAAGTTTCTCAGAAAGTTTCTTTCTAGTTTTTATCGGGATATTTCCTTTTCCACCATAGGCTTCAAGGTGCTCCCAAATATCCCTTTGCAGATTCCAGGAAAACAGTGTCAGCAAGCTGCTCCATTAAAAGAAAAGTGTATGTGCCTCATCATTATATGTGTCAATGTGATCCAATAATCCCTTCTCAGATTCCCCAAAAGCAGTGCAACCAAATTGCTCCATGAAAAGAATGGTGTAACTCTGAAGGATGAATTCAAAAATCACAAAGCATTTTCTCAGAAAGCTTCTTTCTAGTTTTTGTATGAGTATATTTCCATTTTCACTGTAGGCCTAAATTCACTTGCAAAGATCCCCTGGGAGATTCCACAAAAACAGTGTTAGCAACTGCTCCATGAAAAGAAACGTGTAAATCTGTGAGATGAATTCACACATTGCAAAACAGTATCTCAGAAAGGTTTCGTTGGTTTTTATCTGAGGATATTTCATTTGTCATCATATGTTTCAATGCACTCCCAAGTATCCTATTGCAGATTCCCCAACAACAGTGTTAGCAAACTGCTCCAAGAACAGAATCATTTAACTCTGTCAGATGAATTCGCAAATCACAAAACAATTCTTCAGAAACTTCCTTCCAGTTTTTGTCTGAGGCTATTTCCTTTTTCATCACAGGCTTCAATGCGATCCACAATATCTGTTCTCAGATTCCCCAGAAACAGTGCTACCAAATTGATGCATGGAAAGAATTGTGTAAGTCTGTGAGATGAATTAATATATCACAAAGCACTTTCTCAGAAAGCTTCTATCTAGTTTTTATTTGAGGACATTTCCTTTTTCACTCTAAGTTTCAATGCGCTCTGAAATATCAGATTGCAGATTCCAACAAAACAGTGTTAGCAAACTGTCAATGAAAAAAAACAGTGTAACTCTATGAAGTGAATTCACACATTACAAACAGTTTATCAGAAAACTTCTTTCTAAGTTTTGTCCGAGGATATTTCCTTTTTCACCATAGCCCTCAATGTGTGCACAAATATCCCTTTGCAGATTCCATGAAAATACTTATAGCAAACTAATCCATGAAAAGAAAGGTGTCAATCTCTGAGATCAATTCACACATCATTAATCAGTTTCTCAGAAATCTTATTTTTGGTTTTTGTCTGAGTATATTTCCTTTATTACGATCGGCCTCACCCCCTCCCACATATCCCTTTGCAGATTCCACGCAAGCAGTGCTAGCAAACTGCTCCATAAAAAGAAAAGTGCAACTCTGTGAAATGTATTCACACATGACAAAACAGTTTCTCAGAAAGCTTGTTTTGTTTTACATCTGGGGTTATTTCCTTTTTCACCATATTCTTCAATATGCTCCCAAATATCCTATCGCAGATTCTACGAGAACAGTGTTATCAAACTTTTCAATGAGAAAAACATTGTATTTCTGTGAGATGAACTCACACATCCAAAAGTAGTTTCTCTGAAATCTTCATTCTAGTTTTTATCTGAGGATATTTCCTTTTTCACCATAGTCCTGAATGTACTCCCGAATATTCCATCGTAGATTCCATGAAAAAAGTGTTAGCACTCTTCTCAATGAAAAGAATGCTGTAACTCCATGAGATGAATTCACACATCACAAAGAACTTTCTCAGAAAGCTTCTTTCTAGTTTCTGTCGGAGGATATTTCCTTTGTAACCCTAGGCTTCAATGCGATCCTAAATATCCCTTCTCAGATTCTCCAAAAGCAGGCCTGCCAAACTGCTCCATGAAAAGAATTATGTAACTCTGTGAGATGAATTAACACATCAGAAAGAAATCTGCTCCAAGAAAAGAATCGTGTAGCTCTGTAAGATGAATTCACAAATCACAAAGCATTTTTCTCAGAAACCTTCTTTCTAGTTTCTATATGAGGAAATTTCCTTGGACACTGTAAGCTTCAATGCGCTCTGAAATATCCCTTTTCAGATTCCATGATAATGGTGTTAGCAAGCTGCTCAATGAAAAAAACAGTGTAACTATGTGAGATGAATTCACACATCACAAAAAAGTTTCTCAGAATGCTTCTTTCTAGTTTTTATCTGGTGATATTTCCTTTTTCACCATAGGTCTCAATGCGCTCCCAAATATCTGTTTGCAGATCCCACCAAAACAGTGTTAGCAAACTGCTCCATGGAAAGAAAGGTGTCACTCTGTGAGATGAATTCACACATCACAAAGCGGTTTCTCAGAATGCTTCTTTCTAGTTTTAATCTTAGGATATTTCCTTTGTCACCACAGTATTCAATGTGATCCAAAATATCCCTTCTCAGGTTCCCCGAAAACAGCACTACCACACTGTTCCAAGAAAATAATCGTGTAGCTCTGTGAGATGAATTCACAAATCACAAAGTAGTTTATCAGAAAGCTTCTTTTTGGTATTTGTCTGAGGATATTTCATTTGTTACCATAGGTTTCATTGCACTCCAAAATCTCCTATTGCATATTCGAGGAAAATAGTGTTAATAAACTGCTCCATGAAAAGATTGGTGTAACTCTGTGAGATGAATTCACATATCAAAAAGCAGTTTCTCAGAAAGCTTCTTTCTAGTTTTATCTGAGCATATTTCCTTTTGCACCATAGGTCTCAACTCACTCCCAAATATCACTTCACAGATTCCACAGAAACAGTTAGCAAACTGCTCCATTAAAAGAAAAGTTTTACTCTTTGAGATGAATACACATATCACAAAGAAGATTTTCAGAAAGCTTCTTCCTAGTTTTCATCTGATTATATTTCCTTTGTCATCACAGGCTTCAAGGAGATCGAAAATATCCCTTCTCAGATTCCCCAAAAACAGTGCTACCAAACTGCTCCATGAAAAGAATCATGCAACTGTGTGAGATGAATTCGCAAATCACAAAGCAGTTTCACAGAAAGCTTCTTTCTAGTTTTTGTCAGAGGATATTTTCTTTTTCACCCTAGGCCTCAACGCGATCTCAAATATTCCTTCCTTTGCAGATTCCACGAAAATAGTGATAGCAAACTCCTCCATGAAAAGAAAGGTGTAAATTTGTGAGGTGAATTCACACATCACAAAGCACTTTCTCAGAAATATCTCTCTAGTTCTCATCTGGGGGTATTTCCTTTGTCATCATAGACTTCAATGTGATCCAAAATATCTCTTCTCAGATTCCCCATAAAAAGTGCTACCAAACTGATTCATAAAAAGAATAGTGTATATCTGTGAGTTGAATTCGGACATCACAAAGAGGTTTCTCAGAAACTTTCTTTCTAGTTTTTATCTGAGAAGGTTTCCTTTGTCCCAATAGGCTTCAATACCATTAAAAATATCCCTTCTCAGATTCCCCAAAAACAGTACTACAAAATTGCTCCATGAAAAGAATTGTGTAACTCAGTGAGATGAATTAACACACCAAAAAGTGGTTTCTCAGAAAGCTTCTTTCTACTTTTTCTGTTATGATATTTCCTATGTCTCCGTAAGCTTCAATTCGCTCTGAAACATCAAAATGCAGATTCAAAGAAATCAGTGTTAGGAAACTGCTCAATGAAAAGGACAGTGTAAAACTGTGAGATGAATTCACACGTCACAAGGAAGTTTTCAGAGAACTTCTTTCTACATTTTTTCTGAGGATATTTCCTTTTTCACCAAAGGCCTGAATGTGCTCCAACATATCCCTTTGTAGATTCCACGAAAACAATTTTAGCAAGCTGCTCAATTAAAAGAGCAGTGTAACTCTGTGAGATAAATTCAAACCTCACAAAGCAGTTTTTCAGCAACGTTCTTCCTAGATTTAATCGGAGGATACTCCCCTTTTCACCATGAGCCTCAATGCGTTCCAAAATATCCCTTTGCAGATTCCACGAATACAGTGTTAGCAAACTGCTGCGTGAAAAGAAAGCTGTAACTCTGTGAGATGAATTCACACATCACAAAGAATTTTCTCTGATGGCTGCTTTCTAGTTTTTATCTGAGGATATTTCCTTTGTCACCATAGGCTTCAATGCGATCCAGAATATCCCTTCTCTGATTCCCCAAAAACAATGCTGCCCAACTGATCCATGGAAAGAATCGTGCAACTCTGCGAGATGAATTCACAAATCACAAACTATTTTCTCAGAAGGCTTCTTTCTAGTTTGTGTCTGAGGATATTTCCATTGTCACCACAAGCTTCAAAGGGCTCTGAAATATCACATTGCTGTTTCCACAACAAAAGTTTTAGCAAACTGTTCAATGAAAAGAAGAGTGCAACACAGTGACATGAATTCACACATCACAAAGCAGTTTCTCAAAAAATTTCTTTGTAGTCTTTATCTGGGAGTATTTTGTTTTTCACCATAGGCTGCCATGCGCTCCCAAATATGCCTTTGCAGATTACACAAAAAACAGTGTTACCAAACTGCTACATCAAAAAAAGGTGTAAATATGTGAGCTGAATTCACACATTGAAAAGAGCTTTCTCAGAAAATGTCTTTATAGTTTTTTTCTGAGGATATTTCCTTTTTCACCATAGGCTTCAATGCAAACCAAAATATACCTTCTCACATACCCCAAAAACTGTGCTACCAAACTGATCCAAGAAAATATTCATGTAACTCTGTGAGAATAATAAACATATCACAAAATCATTTCTCAGAAAGCTTCTTACGACTTTTTCTATCAGAAAATTTCCTCTGTTACCATGAGCTTCAGTTTGCTCTGAAATATGTCATTGCAGATTCCAAGATAGTAGTGTTAGTAAACTGGAAACTAAGAAAATCAGTGTAATACAGTGAGATGAATTCACCCACCACAAAGCAGTTTCTCAGAAAGCTTCTATCTGAGGATATTTCCATTTTCAACATATGCTTCAATGCAATCCAAAATATACCTTCTCAGATTCCCAAAAAACAGTGCTATGAAACTGCTCCATGAAAAGAATTATGTAACTCTGTGAGATGAATTCACACATCACAAACCAGTCTCTCAGAAAGCTTCTTTCTAGTTTTTATCTGAGGACACTTGCTTTTTCACCATAGGTTTCAATGTACTCCCAAATATCCCTTTTTAGATTCCATGAAAACAGTCTTAGCAAATTCTTCCATGTAAAGAAAGCTGTAACTCCTTGAGATGAATTCACACATCACAAAGAAATTTCTCAGAAAGCCTCTCTCTAGCTTTTTCTGAGGATATTTCCTTTGTCACCATAGGCTTCAATGAAATCCAAAATATCCCTTCTCAGATTCCCCAAAAACAGTGCTACCAAACTGTTCCATGAAAAGATTTGTGTAAATCTGTGAGATGAATTCACTATTTACAAAGTAGTTTCTTAGAAAGCTTCTTTCTAATTTTTGTCAGAGGATATTTCCTTTGTCACCAGAAGCTTCAATGTGCTCTGAAATATCCCATGGCCGATTGCATGAAAACAGTTTTGGCAAACTGCTCAATGAATAAAACAGTGTAATTCTGTGAGTTGAGCTCACACATCACAAAGCAGTTTCTCAAAAAACTTCTCTATAGTTTTTATCTGAGGATATTTCCTTCTTCAACACAGGCCTCAATGCACTCCAATTTATCAATTGTATATTCCACTAAAACAATTTTATCAGACAGCTCAACGAAAAGAAAGTTGTAACTCTGTGAGATGAATTCAAAAGTCTCAAAGCGGATTCTCAGAATGCTGCTTTCCAGTTTTTGTCTGAAGATATTTCCTTTGTCACCATAAGCTTCAATGCACTCCAAAATATCCCATTGCAGATTCCATGAAATCATTGCTAGCAAATTGCTCAATGAGTAGAACAGTGTAACTCTGTGAGGTGAATTCACATATAGCAAGGAGGTTTCTCAGAAAGCTTCTTTCTAGTTTTTTTTTTTTTTTTTTGAGGCGGAGTCTCGCTCTGTCGCCTGGACTGGAGTGCAGTGGCCGGATCTCAGCTCACTGCAAGCTCCGCCTCCCGGGTTTATGCCATTCTCCTGCCTCAGCCTCCCGAGTAGCTGGACTACAGGCGCCCGCCACCTCGCCTGGCTAGTTTTTGTATTTTTAGTAGAGACGGGGTTTCACTGTGTTAGCCAGGATGGTCTCGATCTCCTGACCTCGTGATCCGCCCGTCTCGGCCTCCCAAGTGCTGGGATTACAGGCTGGAGCCACCGCGCCTGGCCTCTTTCTAGTTTTTATCTGAGAATAATTCCTGTGTCACCATAGTTTTCAATGCAAACCAATGTATCCCTTCTCTGATACCTCAAAAACAATGTTGCCAAACGGATCCATGCAAAGAATAGTGAAACTCAGTGAGAAGAATTCGCAAATCAAAAAGCAGTTTCTCAACAACTTCTTCCTAAGTTTTATCTGAGGATATTTCCTTTGTCACTATAAGTTTCAATGAGCTCCAAAATATCCCAGTGCAGAGTACAAGAAAATGGCGTTAGCAAACTGTTCAATAAATTGAATGGTGTAACTGTGAGATGAATTCTCACGTCACAAAGCAATTTCTCAGAAAGCTTCTTTCTAGCTTATATCTGAAGATGTTTTCTTTATAACTATAGGTCTCAATGAACTCTGAAATATCCCTTTGTGGAATCCACGAAAACAGTGTCAGCAAAATGCTCAATGAAAGAACAGTGTAACTCTGTGAGATAAATTCACACATCACAAAGTAGTTTCTCAGAAAGATTCTTTCTAGTTTTAATCTTAGCATATTTCCTTTGTCATCAAATACCACAACGCACTCCCAAATATTCCTTTGCAGAGTCCATGAAAACAGTGTGAGTAAACTTCTCCAAGAAAAGAAAGGTTTAACTCTGTGAGATGAAATCACACATCATGAGGAACTTTCTCAGAAAGCTTCTTTCTAGTTTCTTTCTGAGGCTATTTATTTTGTCACCATAGACTTCAATGTGAACCAAAATATCCCTTGTCAGATTCCCCAAAAACAGTGCTACCAAACTGTTCCATGAAAAGAATCGTGAAACTCTGTGTGAAGAATTCACAAATCACAATGCAGTTTCTCAGAAAGCTTCTTCCTAGTTTTTATCTAAGGATATTTCCTTTGTCACCATAGGCTACAATGCGCTCCAAAATATCCTAGAGCAGATTCCTAGAAAACAGTGTTAGCAAACTTCTCAATGAAAAGAACAGTGTAAATCTGTGAGATGAATTCACAAATCAGAAAGCAGTTTCCCGGAATGGTTCTTTCTGGTTTTTATCTGAGGATATTTCGTTTTTCAACATAGGCCTCAATATGCTCCAAAATATCCCTTTGCAGATTTCATGAAAACAGTGTTAGTAAAACAATTCCATGGAAAGAAAAGTGTAACTATGTGAGGTGAATTGACACATCACAAAGAAGTTTCTCAGAAAACTTCTTTCTAGTTTTTATCTCAGGATATTTCCTTTGTCACCATAGGCTTCAATGCAATCCAAAATATCCCATTTGAAATTCCCCAGAAACAGTGCCACCAAACTAGTCCGTGAAAGGTAAGGTGTAACGCTGTGAGATGAATTCACAAATCACAAAGCTGTTTCTCAGATAACTTCTTTCTAGTTTTTGTTTGAGGATATTTCCTTTGTCAGGATGAGCTCCAATGCACTCCATATTATCCCACTGCAGATTCCAAGAAAACAGTGTTAGCAAACTCTTCAATGAAAAGAACAGTGTAACTCTGTGAAGTGACTTCACACATCACAAAAAAGTTTGTCAGAAAGCTCCCTTTTCATTTTGATCTGAGGATATTTCCTGTTCACCATAGACTTCCAAGGCATCAAAGTATCCCTTTTCAGATTCCTCAAAAACACGGCTACTAAACTGATTCATGAAAACAATCCTGTAACTCTACGAGATTAATTCACAAATCACAAAGCAGTTTCTAAGAAAGATTATTTCCAGCTTTTAGCTGAGAATATTTCCTTTGTCACCATAGGCTTCACTGCGCCCCCAAATGTCCTATTGCAGACTCCACCAAAACTGTGTTATCAAACTGCACAATGAAAAGTACAGCATAACACTGTGCAATGAATTCACACATCACAAAGCATTTCTTCACATAGCTTCTTTCTAGTTTTCATCTGAGGGTATTTCCTTTTCCACCATAGCTCTCAAAGCGCTCCAAATATCCATTTGCAGATTACACGACAACAGTGTTAGCCAATGCTCCATGAAAAGAGAGGTGTAACTCTGTGAGATGAATTTACATATCACAAAGTAGTTTCTCAGAAAGCTTCTTGCTAGTTTTTATCTGAGGATATTTCCTCTATCACCATAAGGTTCAATGCACTCTGAAGTATCCGATTGCAGTTTCCAAGAAAACAGTGTTAGCAAACTGATCAATGAAAACTACATTGTAAGTCTCTGAGATGAATTCATACATCACAAAGCAGTTTCTCAGAAAGCTTCGTTCTTGTTTTTTTTGTGAGGATATTTCCTTTTTCACCATGAGATCAAATGTGCTTCAAAATTTACCTTTGCATATTCCATGAAAGCAGTGTTAGCAAACTACTCTATTAAGGAAACCTGTAACTCTGTGAGATGAATTCACACAACATGAAGAAGTTTCTCAGAAACATTCTTTCTAGTTTTGATCTGAGGATATTTTCTTTTACACCATAGGCTTCAAAATGATTAAAAATATCCATTCTCAGATTCCCCAAAAAAGGTGCTACCAAACAGATCCACGAAAAGAACCTTGTAACTCTGCAAGATGAATTAACCCATCATAAAGCAGTTTCCCAGAAAGAATTCTTCTAGTTTTTATATAAAGATATTTCCTTAGTCACCATAAGCTCCAATGTACTCCAAAATATCCCATTGCAGATTCCAAGAAAACAGTGTTACAGAAAGCTTCTTTTTGGTTACTGTCTGAGAATATTTTCCTTGTCACCATATTCTTCAATGTGCCTCCAAATATCCTATTGCAGGTTCCACGAAAACAGTTTCAGCAAACTGCTCCAAGAAAAGAATTATGCTACTCTGTGAGATGAATACACACATCAAAAAGCAGTTTCTCAGAAAGCTTCTTTCTAGTTTATATCTGAGGATATTTCCTTTTTTACCACAGGCCTCAAAGCGCTCTCAATTATCCCTTTGTAGATTCGATGAAAACAGTGTTAGCAAACTTCTCATTGAAAATATACTTGTAACTAACTCTCTGAGATGAAATCACATATCACAAAGCCGTTTCACAGAAGGCTTCTTTTTGGTTTTTATCTGGGAATATTTCATTTGTCACCATAAGATTAAAATGCACTCTGAAATATACCATTGTGGATTCCAAGAAAACAGTGTTAGCAAACTGATCAATGAAAAGAACAGTGTAACTCTGTGACATGAATTCACACATCACAAAGAATTTTCTAGAAAACTTCTTTCGAGTTTTTATCTGATGTTATTTCCTTTGTCACCATAGGCTTCAATGGGATCCAAAATATCCATTCTCAGATTCCCCAAAAACAGTGCTAACAAACTCCTCCGTGAAAAGAAAGGTGTAACTCTATGAGATGAATTCACGGATCCCAGTTTCTCAGAAAGCTTCTTTCTAGCTTTTCTCTGAGCATTTTTCCTTTGTCAATATAAGTTTCAATGCGCTCTGAAACATCCCATTGCAGATTCCAAGAAAACAGTGTTAACAAACTGTTCAATGAAAAGAACAGTGTAACTCTGTCAGATGAATTAACACATCACAAAGCAGTTTCTCAGAAGGCTTCTTTTTCGTTTTTATCTGAGGATATACCCCTTGTCATCAAAGCTTCAATACACTTCCAAATATTGTTTTGCAGATTCCACCAATACATGGTTATCAAACTGCTCAATGAAAAGGATGGTGTAACTCTGTGAGATGAATTTACACCTCACAAAACAGTGTCTCAGAAAGCTTCTTCCTAGTTTTTATCTGGGGATATTTCCTTTTTCACTCTAGGCCTCAATGTTCTTCCAAATATCCCTTTGCAAATTCCACGAAAACAGTGTTAGCAAACTCCTCCATGAAAGAAAGGTGTAGCTCTGTGAGATGAAATCACACAATACAGAGAACTTTCTCAAAGTTTCTTTCTAGTTTTTATCTGAGGATGTTTTCTTTTTCACTATAGGCTTGAAGGCGTTTGCAAATATCCATTTGCAGTTTCCACAAAAACAGTGTTAACAAACTGCTGAATGAAAAGAAAGAAAGGTGTAACTCTGTGAGATGAATTCACATATCACAGAGAACTTTTTCAGAAATCCGCTTTCTAGTTTTTATCTGAGGATATTGACTTTGTCACCCTATGCTTCAATGCGATCCAAAATATCCCTTCTGAGATACCCCAAAAACAATACCAGCAAATTGCTCCATGAAAAGTATTCTGCAACTCTGTAAGATTAATTAATACATCACAAAGTGATTTCTCAGGAAGAGTCCTTCTAGTTTTCATCTGAGGATATTTCCTTTTTCACTATAAGCTTCAATATGCTCCGAAATATCTCTTTACAGATTCAACGAAAACAGTGTTGGCAAAGTGCTCCATGAAAAGAAATGTGTAAATCAGTGAGATGAAGTCACACATCACTATGAACTTTCTCAGAAAGTTCTTTCTAGACTTTAACTGAGGATATTCCCCTTTTCACTGTAGACATCAACGTGATCCAAAATATCCCTTCTCAGATTCCCCAAAAACAGTGCTCCAAAACTGATCCATGAGATGAATCATGTAACCGTGTGAGATGAATTCACGGATCCCAAAGTAGTTTCTCACAAAGCTTCCTTCTAGTTTTTGTCTAAGCATATTTCCTTTCTTACCGTAAGCTTCAATGCGCTCAAAGTATCTACTTTCAGATACCAAGAAAAGAATAGTGAATAGCTCAATGAAAAGAATAGTGAATCTTTGTGAGATGAATGGACACATCACAAAGAAAGTTTCTTTCTACTTATATCTGAGGATATTTCCTTTTTCACTGTAGGCCTCAATGCACTCCCAAATATCACTTTTCAGATTCCACAAAAACAGTGTTAGCACTGCTCCATGAAAAGACATGTGTGACTCTGTGAGATGAATTCACACATCACAAAAAAGTTTCTTAGAAAGCTTCTTTCTAGTATTTATCTGAGGATTTTTCCTTTGTCACCATAGGCATGAAGGTGATCCAAAATGTCCCTTCTCAGATACCCCAAAAACAGTGCTACCAAATTTCTCCATGAAAAGGAAGTTGTTACTCTGTGTGATGAATTCAGAAAGCAGAAAGCAGTTTCTCAGAAAACTTCTTTCTAGTTTTTGTCTGAGGATATTTCCTTTGTCACCATAAGATTCAATGCGTTCCGAAATATCCCAATGCAGATTACAAGAAAACAGTTTTAGCAAACTGCTCAATGAAAACAACATCTTAACACTGTGAGATAAATTCACAGATCACAAAACAGTTTCTCAGAAGGCTTCTTTTAGTTTTTTATATGAGGATATATCCTTTGTCACCATAGGCTTCAATGCGCTCCCAAATATCCTATTGCAGATTCCACGAAAACAATGTTATCAAATTGCTCAATGAAAAGAAATGTGTAACTCTGTTAGTTGAATTTACACATCACAAAGCAGTTTCTCAGAAAAATTCTTTCAAGTTTTTATCTGAGGATATTTCCTTTTTCACTATAGGCCTCAATGTGCTCAAAAACATCACATTGCACATTCCAGCAAAAGTGTGTTAGCAAGCTGTTCCATGAAAGAAAGGTGTCGCTCTGTGAGATGAATTCTCATAACACAAAGAAATTCCGCAGAAAGGTTCTTTCTGGTATTGATCTGAGGATATATCCTTTGTCACCATAGGGTTCAATGTGATCCAAAATATCCCTTCTTAGATTTCCCAAAAACAGTGCTACCAAACTGCTTCATGAAAATAATCTTTTATCTCTGTGAGATGAATTCACGAATCACAAAGTGGTTTCTCAGAAAGCTTCTTTCTAGATTTTGTCTGGGAATATTTTAATTGTCACCGTAAGCTTCAATGTGCCCCAAAATATCTCAATGCTGAATCCAAGTATGCAGTGTTATCAAACCTTCAATGAAAGAACAGTGTAACTCTGTGAGGTGAATTAACACATCACAAAGCAGTTTCTCAGAAAGCTTCTTTTTTGTTTATCTGAGAATATTTTATTTGTCACCATTGGATTCAATGCACTCACAAATATCCAATTGCAGATTTCTCGAAAAGTGTTGCCAAACTGCTCAAGGCAAAGAAAGGTGTAGCTCTTTGAGATGAATTCACACATCACAAAGCAGTTTCTCGGAAGCTTCTTTGTAGTTTTTATCTGAGTATATTTATTTTATCACTATAGGCATCAATGCGCTCCCAAATATCTCTTTGCAAATTCAACGAAAGAAGCATTAGCAAACTGTTCAATGAAAAGAAAGCTGTAACTCTGTGAGATGAATTCACACAATACAAAGAAGTTTCTCAGAAACTTTTCTCTACTGGTTATTTCAGAATATTTCTTTTATCACCTCAGGCTTCATGCGATCCAAAATATCCCTCCACAGATTCCCCAAAGACAATGCTACCAATCTGCTCCATGAAAACGATCTTGTGACTCGGTGAGATGAATTCACAAATCAGGAAGGGATTTCTCACAGAGCTTCTTTATAGTTTTTCTCTGAGGATATTTCGTTTTTCACCATAGGCCTCAATACACTCGTGAATATCCCTTTGAAGATTCCACGAAAATAGTGTTAGCAAACTGGACAATGAAAAGAACAGTGTAACTCTGTGAGATGAATTCACACATCACAAAGCAGTTTCTCAGAATTCTTCTTTTTGGTTTTATCTGAGGATATTTCCTTTTCCACCAGAAGCTTCAATGTACTCTGAAATATCCCTTCTCGGACACCATAAAAGCAGTGATGCCAAAGACTCCCTCAACAGAAATGTATAGCTCTATGAGTTGAATGCACATATCACAAAGGAGTTTCTATGAAAGTTTCTCTCCAGTTGTTACCTGAAGAATTTTCTTTTTTCACCTCACGCCCCTATGCACTCTGAAATATCCCTCTGCAGATTCCACAAAAACAGTGCTAACAAAGTGCTCAAAGAAAAGAATGATGTAACTCTGTGAGATAAATTGACCCATCACAGAGCAGTTTCTCAGGAAGCTTCTGTATAGTTTTTATCTGAGGATATTTCCTTTTCCACCATAGGCTTCAACGTGATCCCAAATATCCCTTCTCTGACACCACCAAAAGAGTGATGCCAAAGTGCTCCTCAACAGAAATGTTTAGCTCTATGAGACGAATGCACACATCACAAATGAGTTTCTCTGAAAGCTTCTCTCCAATTTTTACCTGAAGAATTTTCTTTTTTCTTCTTAGACCTCTGCGTGCTCCCAAATATCACACTGCAGATTCCACAAAAACAGAGATAACAAACTGTGCAATGAAAAGAATGGTTAACTCTGTGAGAAAAATTCACCCATCACAAAGTAGTTTCTCTGAGAGCTTCTTTCTAATTTTTATCTGAGGATATTTCCTTTTCCACCATAGGCTTCATTGCATTCCCAAATATCCTTCTAAGACACCACAAAACTGTGATGCTAAAGTGCTCCCTTAACAGAAACATTTAGCTCTATGAGATGAATGCACATCACCAAGGAGTTTCTCAGAAAGCTTCTCTCCAGTTTTCACCTGAAGATATTTCCTTTTTTGCAATTGAACTCTATGTGCTCCAGAATATCCCTTGGAGTTTCCAACAAAACAGTGTTACCAAACTGCTGAATTAAAAGAAGATGTAACTCTGTGAGATGAATTCACCCACCACAAAGCAGTTTCTCAGAAGGCTTCTTTCTAGTTTAAATTTGAGGATATTTCCTTTTTCACTATAGGCTTCAATTTGATCCCAAATATCTCTTCTCAGATACCACAAAAACTTGTGATGTCAAACTGCTCAATAAACAAAAATGTTAAACTCTATGATATGAATAGATCCATCAAAAAACGTTTCTCACAAACCTTCTCTTCAGTTTTTATAGGAAATTATTTCCTTTTTCACTGTAGGCCTCTAGGAGCTCCCGAATATCACTTTGTAGATTCCATAAAACAGTGCTACCAAACTTCTCAAAGAAAACAAAGGTGTAACTCTGTGATGAATTCACCCATCACAAAGAAATTTCTTGGAAAACTTCTTTCTTGTTTTTCTCTGAGGATATTTTCTTTCCCACCATCCACTTTTTTCTAGTTTAAATCTGAGGATATTTCCATTTTCAACATTATAGATTACATAAAAACAGTGTGATCACTCTGCTGCATGAAAAAAATCGTGTCATTCTGTGAGATGACCTCAAAAATCACAAAGCAGTTTCTCAGAAAGTTTCTTTTTAGTTTTCGCCTGAGGATAGTTCCTTTGTCACCATAGGCTCCATGCGCTCCAAAATATCCTATCGCATATTGCATGAAAACACTGTTACCAACTGCTCAAGGAAAAGAATGGTTTAACTCTGTGAAATGAATTCACACATCACAAAGCAGTTTCTCAGAAAGCTTCTTTCTGGTTTTTATCTGAGGATATTTCCTGTTTCACTGTAGGCCTCAATGTGCTCCCAAATATCCCTTTGCAGTTTCCATGAAAACAGTATTAGCAAACTGCTCCGTGAAAAGAAGGTGTAACTCTGTGAGATTAATTCACACATCACAAAGAACTTTCTCAGAAAGCTTCTTTCTAGTTTTTATCTGAGGATATTCCTTTTCCACCATAGGCTTCAACGTGATCCCAAATATCCCTTCTCTGACACCACCAAAAGAGTGATGCCAAAGTGCTCCCTCAACAGAAATGTTTAGCTCTATGAGACGAATGCACACATCACAAATGAGTTTCTCTGAAAGCTTCTCTCCAATTTTTACCTGAAGAATTTTCTTTTTTCTTCTTAGACCTCTGCGTGCTCCCAAATATCACACTGCAGATTCCACAAAAACAGAGATAACAAACTGTGCAATGAAAAGAATGGTTTAACTCTGTGAGAAAAATTCACCCATCACAAAGTAGTTTCTCTGAGAGCTTCTTTCTAATTTTTATCTGAGGATATTTCCTTTTCCACCATAGGCTTCATTGCATTCCCAAATATCCCTTCTAAGACACCACAAAACTGTGATGCTAAAGTGCTCCCTTAACAGAAACATTTAGCTCTATGAGATGAATGCACATCACCAAGGAGTTTCTCAGAAAGCTTCTCTCCAGTTTTCACCTGAAGATATTTCCTTTTTTGCAATTGAACTCTATGTGCTCCAGAATATCCCTTGGGAGTTTCCAACAAAACAGTGTTACCAAACTGCTGAATTAAAAGAAAGATGTAACTCTGTGAGATGAATTCACCCACCACAAAGCAGTTTCTCAGAAGGCTTCTTTCTAGTTTAAATTTGAAGATATTTCCTTTTTCACTATAGGCTTCAGTTTGATCCCAAATATCTCTTCTCACATACCACAAAAACTTGTGATGTCAAACTGCTCAATAAACAAAAATGTTAAACTCTATGAGATGAATAGATCCATCAAAAAACGTTTCTCACAAACCTTCTCTACAGTTTTTATAGGAAATTATTTCCTTTTTCACTGTAGGCCTCTAAGAGCTCCCAATATCACTTTGTAGATTCCATAAAACAGTGCTACCAAACTTCTCAAAGAAAACAAAGGTGTAACTCTGTGATGAATTCACCCATCACAAAGAAATTTCTTGGAAAACTTCTTTCTTGTTTTTCTCTGAGGATATTTTCTTTCCCACCATCCACTTTTTTCTAGTTTAAATCTGAGGATATTTCCATTTTCAACATTATAGATTACATAAAAACAGTGTGATCACTCTGCTGCATGAAAAAAATCGTGTCATTCTGTGAGATGACCTCAAAAATCACAAAGCAGTTTCTCAGAAAGTTTCTTTTTAGTTTTCGCCTGAGGATAGTTCCTTTGTCACCATAGGCTCCATGCGCTCCAAAATATCCTATCGCATATTGCATGAAAACACTGTTACCAAACTGCTCAAGGAAAAGAATGGTTTAACTCTGTGAAATGAATTCACACATCACAAAGCAGTTTCTCAGAAAGCTTCTTTCTGGTTTTTATCTGAGGATATTTCCTGTTTCACTGTAGGCCTCAATGTGCTCCCAAATATCCCTTTGCAGTTTCCATGAAAACAGTATTAGCAAACTGCTCCGTGAAAAGAAAGGTGTAACTCTGTGAGATTAATTCACACATCACAAAGAACTTTCTCAGAAAGCTTCTTTCTAATTTTTATCTGAGGATATTTCCTTTGTCACCAAAGTCTTCAATGCTATCCAAAACTTCCCTTCTCAGATTCAACAAAAATTGTGCGACCAAACTGCTCCTTGAAAAGGATTGTGCAACTCTATGAGATCAATTAACACATCGCTTGGCGGTTTCTCAGAAATCTTCTTTCTAGTTTTTATATGAGGATATTTCCTTTTTCACCATAGGCCTCCATTCACTCCCAAATATCCCTTTGCAGATTCCACAAAAACAATGTTAGCAAACTGCTCCATGAAAAGAAAGGTCTAACTCATGAGATGAATTCACACATCACAAAGAAGTTTCTCAGAAAGGTTCTTTCTAGTTATTGTCTGAGGATATTTCCTTTGTCACCATAGACTTCAATGCAATGCGAAATATCTCATCTCCAATTTCCCAAAAACAATGCTAAAAAACCGTTGCATGGAAAGAATCGTGTAACTCTGTGAGATGAATTAACACATAACAAACAGTTCCTCTGAATCCTTCTTTCTAGTTGTTATATGAGGTTATTTCCTTTTCCACCATAGTCTTCGATGCACTCCCAAATATCCCTTCTCAGACACCATAAAAACAGTGATGCCGAAGTATTCCCTCAACAGAAACGTTTAAATCTATGAGATGAATGCACACTTCACAAAAGAGTTTCTCAGAAAGCTTCTCTCAAGTTTTTACCTGAAGATATTTAATATTTCACCATTGGACTCCATGCACTCCAAAATATCCTGTTGCAGTCTTCACAAAAACGGTGTTTGCAAAATGCTAACGAAAAGAAAGGTGTAACTCTGTGAGATGAATTCACCTATCACAAAGTTTCTCAGGAAGCTTCTTTCTAGTCTTTTTCTGAGGATATTTCCTTTGTCAACATAAGTTTCAATACACTCCGAATTAACCCATTGCAGATTCCAATAAAACAGTGTTAGCAAACTTGTCAATGAAAAGAAGATTGTAACACTGTGAGATGAATTCACACATCACAAAGAAGTTTCTCAGAAAGTTTCTTTCTACTTTTTAACTGAGGATATTTCTTTTTTCACAATAGGCCTAAATGTGCTCCCATATGTCCCTTTGCCAATTCCATGAAAACAGTGTTAACAGACTGCTACATGAAAAGAAATGTCTAACTCTGTGAGATGAATTCGCAAATCACAAAGCAGTTTCTCAGCAAGCTTCTGTCTGTTTTTTTTCTGAGGATATTTCCTTAGTCACCATAGGCTTCAATGCGATTTGAAATATCACTTCTGAGATTCCCCAAAAACACTGCTACCAAGTTGCTCCATGAAAAGAATTGTGTAACTCTGTGAGATAAATTCACACATCATAAAGCAGTTTCTTAGAAAGCTTCTTTTCGGTTTTTACCTGAGGATTTTCCTTTGTCACCATAGGCTTCAATGTGCTCCCAGGTATCCTATTACAGATTCCACGAAAACAGTGTTATCAGACTGCCCACTGAAAAGTATGACGTAACTCTGTGAGATGAATTCACATATCACAAAGCAGTTTCCAAACAATTTCTTTTTAGTTTTTGTCAGAGGATATTACCTTTTTCACTATTTTCCTCAATGTGCTCCAAAGTATCCCATTGCAGATTCCACAAAAACAGTGTACACAAACTGCTTCATGAAAAGAAAGATATATCTCTGTGAGATGAATTCACACATCCCAAAGAACTTTCTCAGAAAGCTTCTTTCTAGTTTTTATCAGAGGATATTTCCTTTGTCACCATAGGCTTCATTGCGATCCAAACAATCCCTTCTCAGATTCCCCAAAAACAGGGCTAACAACTCCTCTATGAAAAGAATCATGTAACTCTGTGAGATGAACTCACACATCACAAAGCAGTTTCTCAGAAAGTTTCTTTCTAATTTTATATGCGAATAATTCCTTTAAACCATAGATTTCAATGTGCTCCCAATATCCCTCCTCAGACACCATAAAAACAGTGACGTCACAGTGCTCCCTCAGCAGAAACATTTAGCTCTATGAGGTGAATGCACAGATCACAAACGATTTTCTCTGAAAGCTTCTCTCCAATTTTTACTTTTAGACTTCCCTTTTTTCATCTTGGTCCTCTATGTGCTCCAAAATATCCCATTACAGATTCAATAAAAACAATGTTACCAAACTGCTCAATGAGAAGAAAGATTTAACTCTGTGAGATGAACACACCCAACTCAAAACAGTCTCTCCAAAAGCTTCTTTCTAGTTTTCATCTGAGGGTTTTTCCTTTTTCACCATAGTCTTCTCTGTGCTCTGAATATCCCTTTGTAGATTCCACAAAATCAGGGTTAACAAACTGCTCAATGAAAAGAGTAGTTTACCTCTGCAAGACGAATTCACCCATCACAAAGAAGTTTCTCGGAAAGCTCCTTTCTAGCTTTCATCTGTGCAGCATATTTATTTTTCCACCATCAGCCTCAATGCGTTACCAAATATCCCTTCTCAGACACCACAAAAACATTGATGCCAAACTGCTCAATCAAAAAAATGGTTTATCTCTCTGAGGTGAATACACACATCACAAAACAGTTTTTCAAAGTCCTTCTCTCCAGTTTTTATCTGAAGATACTTCCTTTTTCACAATTATTCTCTATGAGCTCCCGAATATCCCTGTGCAGATTCCCCAAATACAGGGCTACCAAACTGATCCATGAAAAGGATCATGTAACTCTGTTAGTTGAATTAACCCACCACAAAGCAGTTTTTCAGAGAGCTTCTTTCTAGTTTTTCATTGATCACCATAAACTTCAATGCGCTCCTAAATATCCCATTGCAGATTCCAAGAAAACTGTATTAGCAAACTTCTCAATGAAAAGAACAGTGTAAATCTGTGAGATGAATTTACACATCAGAAGGCAGTTTCTGAGAAATCTTCTTCTAGATTTTATGTGAGGATATTTCCTTTTTCACCATAGGCCTCAAGGCACTCACAAATATCCCTTTCTGGATTCCAAAAGAACAGTGTTAGTAAGCTGCTACATGAAAAGAAAGGTGCAAATTTGTGAGATGAATTCACAAATCACAAATCAGTTTCTCATAAAGCTTCTTTTTGTTTTTTGTCTGTGGATATTTCCTTTGTCACCGTAGGCTTCAATGCACTCGAAAATATCCTATTGCAGATTCCACGAAAACAGTGTTATCAAACTGCTCAATGAAAACAACAGTGTAACTCTGTGAGCTAAATTCACACATGGTGAAGTAGTTTCACAGAAATCTTCTTTCTAGTTTTTACTTGAGGATATTTCCTTTGTCACCATAGGCTACAATGTGCTGCCAAATATCCCTTCTCAGACAGCACAAAAACAGTGATGTCAAAGTACTCTCCAAACAGAAAGCTTTAGCTCTATGAGAGGATTGCACACATTACAAAAGAGTTATCAGAAACTTTCTCTCCAGTTTTTCCCTGAGGATAATTCCTTTTTCAACATTGAACTCTATCCGCTCCTGAATATCCCTTTGCATATTCCACAAAAACAGTGTTAACAAACTGCTAAATGAAAAGAAAGATTTAACTCTTTGAGATGAATTCACACATCACAAAACAGTCTCTCAGAAATCTTCTTTCTAGTTTTTATCTGTGCATATTTACTAATCCACCATCAGTCTCAATGCATTCCCAAATATCCCTTCTCAGACACCACAAAAACAGTGATGCCAAACTGCTCAATCAACAAAATATTTTATCTCTATGAGGTGAATGCACGCATCACAAAACAGTTTATCAAAAACCTACTCTCCAGTATTTATCTGAAGATAATTCCTTTTACACCATATTCCTCTATGAACTCCTGAAAATCCCTTTGCAGATTGCCCAACAACAGTGCTACCAAACTGCACAATGAAAAGAAAGATGTAAATCTGTGACATGATTTCACATGTCAGAAAGCAGTTTCTCAGAAAGCTTTTTTATTGTTTTTATCTGAGGATATTTCCTTTTTCAGCATAGGCCTCAAATAGCTCCCAAACATCCCTTTGCAGACACCAGGAAAGCAGTGTTAGCAAACTGCTCCATGAAAAGAATATTGTAACTGTATGAGATAAATTCACACATCACAAAGAACTTTCTCAGAAAGCTTCTTTCTAGTTTTTATCTGAGGATATTTCCTTTGTCACCATAGGCTTCAATGTGATCCAAAATATCCCTTCTCAGTTTCCCCAAAAACTGTGCTACCAAACTGATCCATGAAAAGAATCTAGTAACTGTGTGAGACGAATTAACACATCACAAAGCAGTTTCTATGAAAAATTCTTTCTAGCTTTAATAGGAGGATATTTCCTTTGTCACCATAAGCTTCAAAGCATCCCAAAATAGCCCATTGTGGATTCCAAGAAAACAGTGTTAGCAAACTGCTGAATAAAAAGAGGGGTGTAAATATGTGTGATGAGTTCACACATCACAAAGCAATTTCTCAGAAAGATTCTTTCCCGTTTTTATCTGACGATATTTTGTTTTTCACTCTAGGCCTAAACGCACTCAAAATGTCCCTTTGCAGATGCCACGAGGACAGTGTTTGCCAACTGCTCCATGAAAAGAAAGGTGTAACTCTGTGAATTGAATGCACACATCACAAATAACTTTCTCAGAAAGCTTCTTTCTAGGTTTTATCTGAGAATCTTTCCTTTGTCTCCATAGGCTTCAGTGTGATCCAAAATATCACTTCTCTGATTCCCTGAAAACTGTGCTACCAAACTGCTCCATGAAAGGAATGGTATAACTCTGTGAGATGAATTCACCCATGATAAAACTGTTTGTCAGAAAAACTTCTTTCTAGTATTTATCTGAGGATATTTGCTTTGTCACCATACTCTTCAGTGTGCTCCCAAATATGCTATTGCATATTCCACAAAAACAGTGTTAGCAAAATGCTGAATGAAATGAACAATGTAATTCTGTGAGATGAATTCACACATTGCCAAGCAGTTTCTCAGAAAGAGTCTTTCTAATATTTATCTGAGGATATTTATTTATTCACTATAGACCTCAATGTGCTCCCAAATACTCCTTTGCAGATCCCATGAAAACAGTGGTAGCAAACTGCATGATGAAAAGCAAGGTGTAACTCCATGAGATAAATTCACACATCACAAACCACTTCCTCAGAAAGCTTCTTTCTACTTTTCATTTGAGGATATTTCCTTTTCCACCATAGGCTTCATGCAATCCCAAAAATCCCTTCTCAGATACCACAAAAACAGTGATGCCAAAGTGCTCCCTCAAGAAATGTTTAGCTCTATGAGATGAATGCATACATCACAAAGAAGTTCCTCAGAAAGCTTCTCTCCAGTTTTTGCCTGAAGATATTTCCTTTTTCACCATTGGACTCTATGCGCTCTCGAATATCCCTTTGCAGTTTCCACAAAAACAGCTTTACCACACTGCTCAATGAAAAGAAAGGTGTAACTCTGTGAGATGAATTCACCCATGACAAAGCAGTTTCTCAAAAAGCTTCTTTCCAGCTTAAATCTGAGGATAGTTCCTTTTTCATCATAGGCTTCAATGTGCTCAAAAATAACTCCTCTCAGATACCACAAAAACAGTGATACCAAACTGCTTAATCAACAAAAACATTAAACTCTTTGAGATGAATACACACATCATAAAACCGTTTCTCAAAAAGCTTCTCCCTAGTTTTTATCTGAATTTATTTCCATTTTCACCATAGGCCTCTAGGAGCTCCAAAACATCCCTTTGCAGATTCCATAGAAATAGTGCTACCAAACTAATAAAAGAAAACAAAGGTGTAATTCTGTGTGATGAATTGACCCATCACAAAGAAATTTCTTAGAAAGCTCCTTTCTAGTTTTTTCCTCAGGATATGTACTTTTGCACCATTGGTTTCCATGCGCTCCCAAATATCCGTTTTGAGACACCAGAAAAATAGTGATGCCAAACTGCTCTCTCAACAGAAAATTTTACCTCTATGAGATGAATGCACACATCACAATAGTTATCAGAAACATCCTCTATAGTTTTTACCTGAGGATATTTTCTTTTTCAATATTGGACTCTATCCTCTACCGAATATCCCTTTGCATATTCCACAAATACAGTGTTACCAAATTGCTCAATGAAATGGATGATTTATCTCTGTGAGATGAATAGTAACATCAGAAACCAGTTTCTCAGAAAGCTGCTTCCAAGTTTTTATCTGAAGATATTACCTTTTCCACCATAGGCCTCAATATGCTCCCAAATATCCCTTTGCGGATTCCACAAAAGCAGTGTTAGCAAACTGTGCGATGAAAAGAAAGGTGTAACTCTGTGAGATGAATGCAAAGATCGCAAAGAACTTTCTCCGAAAGCTTCTTTCTAGTTTTTATCTGAGGATTTTTCCTTTGTCACCATAGGCTTCACTGTGGTCCAAATATCCCTTCTCAGATTCCCCATAACAGTGCTACCAAACTGTTACATGAAAAGAAAGGTGTAACTCTGTGAGATGAATTCATATATCACAATGTTCTTTCTCACAAAATTTCTTTCTATTTTTTTTTTTTTTTGAGATGGGGTCTTGCTTTGTTGCACAGGCTGGAATGCAGTGGCCAGATCTCAGCTCACTGCAAGCTATGCCTCCCGGGTTTACACCATACTCCTGTCTCAGTCTCCCAAGTAGCTGGGACTAGAGATGCCCAACACCATGCTGAGATAGTTTTTTGTAATTTTTAGTAGAGATGGGGTTTCACCAGGTTCTTTCTAATTTTTATCTCAGGATATTTCATTTTTCACCATATTCTTCAATGTGATCTTGAATACCCCATTGAAGAATAAATGAAAAAAGTGTTAGCAAACCTCTCAATGAAAAGAATGGTGTAACTCTGTGAGGTCAATTCACACATCACAAAGTCATTTCACAGAAAGTTTCTTTTTGTTTTTTATCTGAAGACAGTTCCTTCATCACCATAGGATTCCATGCACTCCCAAATATCCTATTGCAGATTCCTTGAAAACAGTATGATCAAACTGCTCCATGAAAAGAAAGGTGTAACACTGTGAGATGAATTAACACATCTCAAAGAAATTTCTCAGAAAACTTCTTTCTAGTTTTTATCTGAGGATATTTCCTTTGTCACCATATGCCCCAGTGCTATCCAAAGTATCCCTACCCAGATTCCCCAAAAACAGTGCTACCAAACTGCTCCATGAAAAGGATCATGTAACTCAGTAAGATGAATTCACAAAACACAAATAAGTTTATCAGAAAGCTTCTTTCTAGTTTCTGTCTGAGGATATTTCCTTTGTCACCCTAAAGTTCAATTCTCTCCACAAAATCCCATTGCAGAGTCCGAGAAACCAATGTTAGCAAACTGATCAAATGAAAAGTACAGTGTAACTCTGTGAGTTGAATTCACACATCACAAAGCAGTTTCTCCAAAAGCTTCTTTTTTGTCTTTCTATGAGGATATTTCCTTTGTCATCATAGACATCAATGTGCTCCCAAATATCCTCTTGCAAATTCCAGGAAAACAGTGTTAACCAATGCTCCATGAAAAGAACGGTGTCATTCTGTGAAATGAATTCACACATCACAGGGAAGTTTCTCAGAAAGCTTCTTTCAACTTTTCATCTGAGGACTTTAAATGTGTCATCATAGTCATGAATGCAATGGAAAATATCCCTTGTCAGATTCCCCAAAAGCAGTGTTACCAAGCACTACATTGGAAAAATCCTGGAACTCTATGAGATGAATTAACACATCACGAAGCAATTCCTCAGAAAATTTCTTTCTAGTTTTTACATGAGGTTATTTCCTTGTCACCATAAGCTTCAACGTGCTCTGAAATATCAGATTGCAGATTCCAAAAAAAAGTGTAAGCAAACTACTCAATGAAAAGAACAGTGTAACTCTTTGAGATGAATTCACGCATCACAAAGCAGTTTCTCAGAACACATCTTTCAAGTTTTATCAGAGGATATTTCCTTTTTCAAAATAGGCCTCAATGTGCTCCCAAATATCCCTTAGCATATTCCAGGAAAACAGTGTTAGCAAACTGCTCCATGAAAACAAAAGTGTAACTCTGCAAGGCGAATTCACACATCACAAAGAACTCCCTCAGAAAGCTTCTTTCTAGATTTTATCTGAAGATATTTCCTTTGTCACCATAGGTCTCAATGCGATCAAAAATATCCCATCTCAGATTCCTGAAAAACAGTGCTACCAAACCGATCTATGAAAAGAATCGTGTAACACTGTGAGATGAATTAACACATCACAAATCTGTTTCTCAGAAAGCTTCTTTCTGTTTTTTTGTCTGAGGATATTTCCTTTGACACCATTGGCTTCAATGTGCTCAAAATACCATATTGTAGATTTCACGAGAAGAGTTTCAACAATATGCTCCATGAAAATAATCGTGTAACTCTGTGAGATGAATTCACACATCACAAAGAAGTTTTTTCAAAAGCTTCTTTCTAGTTTTTATCTGAACATATTTTCTCTGTCAGCCTAGGCTTCAATGTGATCCAAAATATCCCTTCTCAGATACCAAAAAAATAGTGCTAAAAAACTGCTCCATGAAAAGTATGGTGTCACACTATGAGATGAATTTACACATCCCAAAACTGTTTCTCAGAAAGCTTCTTTCTAGTTCTCATCTGAGGACATTTCCATTTTCACCATGTTCCTCAATGAGCTCCTGAATATCCAATTGCAGATTAAATGGAAAAAATGTTAGCAAATTTCTCAATGAAAAGTCCTTTTTACTCTGTGAGATGATTTCACACATCACAAAGCAGTTCACAATAAGCTTCTTTTTGTTTTTTTTCCTGAGGATATTTCCTTTGTCAATATAGACTTCAATGTGCTCCCAAGTATCCTATTGCAGATTTCACGAAAACAGTGTTAGCAAACTGCTGAATGAAAAGAACAATGTAACTCTGTTAGACGAATTTTCACATTACAAAGTGGTTTTTCAGAAAGCTTCTTTTTAGTTTTCAACTGAAGATATTTCCTTATTCGATATAGACCTCGATGTGCTCCCAAGTATTCCTTTGCGTATTCCATGAAAACTGTTAGCAATCTGCTCCATGAAAAGAAAGGTGAAACTCTGTGACATCAATTAACAAATCATAAAGGAGTTTCTCAGAAATCTTCTTTATAGCTTTTATCTGAAAATATTTCCTTTGTCACCACAGGCTTCAATTCGAACGAAAATATCCCTTCTTAGATCCACTCAAAACAGGGCTACCAAACTGCTCCATGAAAAGAATTGTATAACTCTATGAGATGAATACACAAATCACAAAGCAGTTTCTCAGAAAGGTTCTTTTTAGTTTTTGTCTCAGGATATTTCCTTTACCACCGTAGGCATCAATACACTCGTGAATATCCCTTTGCAGATTCAACAAAAACAGCATTAGCAAACTGCTTCATGAAAACAACAGTGTAAATCTGTGAGATGAATTGACACATCACAAAGCAGTTTCTCAGAAAGTTTCTTTTTGGTTTGTCTGAGGGTATTTCCTTTTTCACCATAGTCTTCAATGCACTCCAAATATCCTATTGCAGATTTCATGAAAACAGTGTTAGCAAATGGCTCCAAGAAAAGAATCGTGTAACTCTGTGAGATGAATTCACACATCACAAAGAAGTTTCTCAGAAAGCTTATTTCTAGTTTATTTCTGAGGATATTTCCTTTGTCTCCATAAGCTTTGATGTGCTCTGAAGTGTCCCATTACAGATTCCAAGAAAACAGTGTTAGCACACTGCTCCATGAAAAGAAATGTGTAACCCTGTGAGACGAATTCATGCTTCACAAAGAAATCTCTCAGAAAACTTCTTTCTAGTTTTTATCTGAGTATATTTGCTTTGCACCATAGGCTTCAATGTGATCCAAAGTATTTCTTCTCAGAATACCCAAAAAGAGTTCTACCAAACTGCTCCATGAAAAGAAAGGTATAAATCTGTTGAATGAATTCACACATAACAAAGCAGTTTCTCAGAAAGGTTCTTTTTGGTGTTTCCTGAGGATATTTTCTTTGTAACCATAAGCTTCAATGCACTCCAAAATATCACATTGCAGACTTCAAGAAAACAGTGTTAACAAACTGGCAAATCAAAAGAACCATGTAATTCCGTGAGATGAATTCACACATCACAAAGCAGTTTCTCAGAAAGCTTCTTTCCAGTTTTTATCTGAGGATATTTCCTTTGTCACCATATGCATCAATGCAATCCAAAATATCCATTCTCAGATCCCCCCAAAACAGTGCTACCTAAACATTCCATGAAAAAAAGGTGTAACTCTGTGAGATGAATTCACCAATCACAAAGCAGTTTCTCAGAAAACTTCTTTCTAATTTTTATATGAGGATAATTTCTTTGTCACCTTAAGCTTCAATTGGCTATGACATAAACTATTGCTAATTCCAAGAAAACAGTGTTAGCAAACTTGTCTATGATAAGAATGGTTTAACTCTGTAAGATAAATTCACACATTACAAAGCAGTTTGTCAGAATGCTTCTTTCTAATTTTTATCTGAGGATATTTCTTTTCTCACCATAGGCCTCATTGTCCTCCCAAATATCCCTTTGCAGACTCCACAAAAAGAGTTTCAGCAAACTACTACATGAATAGAAAGGTGTAACTCTGTGAGACGAATTCACACATCAAAACAAGTTTCTCAGAAAGCTTCCTTCTGGTTTTATCTGAGGATATTTCCTTTGTCACCATAGGTTTCAATGCAATCCAAAATATCCCTACTAAAATTCCCCAAAAACACTGCTACCAAATTGTTTCAAGAAAACAATGGTGTAACTCCATGAGATGAATTCACAAATCACAAAGAAGTTTCTCAAAAAACTTCTTTCTAGCTTTTATCTGAGGATCTTTCCTTTGTCACCATAAACTTCGATATGCTCTGAAGTATCCCATTGCAGATTCCAAGAAAACAGGGTTACTACACTGCTCCATGAAAAGAAAGGTGTAACTCTGTGAGACAAATTCACACTTCACAAAGAAATTTCCCAGAAAACTTCTTTCTAGTTTTTATCTGAGGATGTTTGCTTTGTCACCGTAGGCTTCAATGTGTTCTAAAATATTCCCTCTCAGATTCGCCGAGAACAGTGCTACCAAAATGCTCCATGAAAAGAATTGTTTAACACATCACAGTGTTGTCTCAGAATGCTTCTCTCTGGTTTTTATACAAGTCTATTTTCCTTTTCCACCATAGGCTTTAATGTGCTCCCAAATATTCCTTCTCAGATGTCACAAAAACCGTGATACCAAAGTGCTCCCTCAACAGAAAAGTTTATCTCTATGAGATGAATGCACACATCACAAAGCAGTTTCTCAGAAAGCTTCTCTCCAGTTTTTACCAGAAGAATTTTCTTTTTACACCTTATGCCTCTATTTGTTCCCAAATATCCCACTGCAGATTCCACATAAACAGTGCTACCACACTGGACAATGAATAGAAAGGTTCAACACTGTGAGATAAATTCACACATCACAAAGCAGTTTCTCAGGAAGCTTCTTTCTAGTTTTTATCTGAGGATATTTCCTTTTCCACCTTCAGCTTCAATGCACTCTGAAATATTCCTTCTCAGACACCATAAAAACAGTGTTGTCAAAATGCTCCCTCAGGAGAAACGTTTAACTCTATGAGATGAATGCACACATCAAAAAGGAATTTCTAAGAATGTCTCTCTCCAGTTTTCACCTGGAGATATTTCCTTTTTGCCATTGGACTCTATGGGCTCCCGAATATCCCTTTGCAGATTCCAGAAAAACAGATTTAACAAACTGCTCAATGAAACAAAATGTGTAAGTCTGTGAGATGAATTCATACATCAGAAGGCAGTTTCTCAGAAAGTTTCTTTCTAGTTTAAAACTGAGGATATTTCCTATGTCATCATAAGCTTCAATTCAATAAAAAAAATCCATTGCAGATTCCAAGAAAACAGTGTTAGCAATCTGCTCAATGAACAGAACAGTGTATCCCTGTAAGATGAATTTACACGACACAAAGCGGTGTCTTACAAACAATTCTTCTAGTTTTTATATGAGGATATTTCCTTTGTCACCATTATCTCCAATGTGCTCCAAAATATCCCATTGCAGATTCCAGGAAAACAGTGTCAGCAAACTCCTCAATGAAAAGAACAGTGTAAACACTTTGAGATGAATTCACACATCACAAAGTAGTTCCTCAGAAAACTTCTTTCTAGTATTTGTCTGAGGATATTTCCTTTTCACCATAGGCCTCACTGTGCTCGCAATATCCCTTTGCAGATTCCACGAAAATAGTTTTAGGAAACAGCTCCGTGAGAAGAAAGGTGTAAACTTGTGAGATGCATTCACACATCACAAAGCAGTTTCTTAGAAAGCTTCTTTTTGGATTTTGTCTGAGGATATTTTCTTTGTTACCATATTCTTCAATGCTCTCCCATATATCCTATTGCAGATTCCATGAAAAGAATTTCAGCAAACTCCTCCAAGAAAAGAATCGTGATACTCTGTGAGATGAATGTACACATCAAAAAGCAGTTTCTCAGAAAGTTCTTTTTGGTTTTTAACTGTGGATATTAACTTTGTCACCATAGGCTTCAAAGAGATTTAAAATATCCCTTCTCAGATTCCCCCAAAACAGGGCTACCAAACTGATTCATGAAAAGAGTTGTGTAACTCTGTGAGATGAATTAACGCATCACAAAATGGTTTCTCTGAAAGCTTCTGTCTAGTTTTTATATGAGGGTATTTGCCTTATCACCATAAGTTCAAAATGCCCTCCAAAATATCTGATTGTGGATTCCAAGAAAACAGTGTTATCAAACTGATCAATGAAAAGAACAGTATAACTCTTTGAGATGAATTCACACATCACAAAAATTTTCTTAGAAAATTCTTTCTAGTTTTTATCTGAGGACATTTCCTGTGTCACCATAGTCTTCAAAGGGATCCAAAATGTCCCTTCTCAGACTTCCGAAAAATGGTGGTACCAAACTGCTCCATGAAAAGGATCTTGTAAACCTCTGAAATCAAAAAGCAGTTTCTCAGAAAGCTTCTTTTTCTTTTGTCTGAGGATATTCCATTGTCACCCTTAGCTTCAACCCGCTGTGAAATAACCCATTGCAGATTCCATGACAACAGTATTAGCCAACTGCTCAATGAAAAGAACAGCGTAACTCTGAGATGAATTCACATATCACAAAGCAATTTCTCAGAAAGCTTCTTTATAGTTTTTATCTGATGATATTTCCTTTTTCACCATAGGCCTCATTGCACTCCCAAATGTTCCTTTGCAGATCCCATGAAAACAGTGTTAGCAAACTTCTTCATAAAAAGAAAGGTGCCACTCTGTGATATGAATTCACACATCAGAAAGAAGTTTCTCAGAAAGCTTCTTCCTAGTTTTTATCTAAGGATGTTTCCGTTGTCACCATTGGCTTCAATGAGTTTCAAAATATCCTTTCTCAGATTCCCCAAAAACAGTGCTAGCAAACTGATCCATGAAGGGAATCGTGAAACCCTGTGAGGTGAATTTACAAATCACAAAGCAGTTTCTCAGGGCTTCTTTCCATTTTTTATACGAGGCTATTTTCTTTGTCACCATAAGCTTCAAAGCACTCTAAATTATCCCTTTGCAGATTCCCAGAAAACAGTGTTAGCAAACTACTCAATGAAAAGAACAGTGTACCTCTGTGAGACGAATTAACAAATCAGAAAGCAGTCTCTCAGAATGCTTCTTTCTAGTTTTTATGTGGGGATATTTCATTTGCTCTAAGAAAAGAATCGTGTAACTCTCTGACATGAATTCACAAATCACAAAGCAGTTCCTCAGAAAGCTTCTTTTTAGTTTTTGTCTGAGGATATATCCTTTTTCACTCTTTGCCTCAATGCTCTCGTGAATATCACTTTGAACATTCCAGGAAAACAGTGTTAGCAAACTGCTCCATGAAAAGAAAGGTGTAAATCTGTGAGATGAATTCACATATCACAAAGCAGTTTCTCAGAAAGCTTCTTTTTCGTTTTTGTCTGAGGACATTATCTTTGTCACCATAGGCTTCAATGTGACCCAAAATATCTCTATTCAGATTCCCCAAGAACAGTCCTATGACCCTGTTCTATGAAAAGAATGGTGTAACTCTGTGAGATGAATGCACATGTCACAAAGGTGTTTCTCAGATAACTTTCTTCTAGTTTTTATCTGAGGATATTTCCTTGTTCACCATATTCCTCAATTTGCTCTGGAATATCCCTTTACAGATTAAACGAAAAAAGTGTTAGCAAGCTTCTCAATGAAAAGAATGGTGTAACTCTGTGAGATGGGTTCACATATCACAAAGCAGATACTCAGAAAGCTTCGTTTTGCTTTTTATCTGGGGATAGTTCCTTTGTCACCAGCGGCTTCAATGCACTCTCAACTATTCTATTACAGATTCTATGAAACCACTGTTATCACACTGCTCAAGGAAACAATGGTATAAGTCTGTGAGAGGAATTCACACATCACAAAAAAGTTTCTCAGGAGGCTTCTTTCTAGTTTTTTTCTGAGGATATTTTCTGTAACAACATAGGCCTTAATGTACTCCCAAATATCACTTTGCAGATTCCTCGAAAAGAGTGTTAGCAAACTGCTCCATGAAAAAATAGTATAACTCTGTGAGTTGAAATCACACATCACAAAGAAGTTTCTTAGAAAGTTTCTTTCTCGTTTTTATCTGAGGGTATTTCCTTTTTCACCATCAGCCTGAATGCACTCCCAAATACTCCTTTGCAGATTCCAAAAAAATAGTGTTATCAAACTGCTCAATGAAAAGAACAGTGCAACTCTGTAAGATGAATTCACGCATCACAAAGCAATTTCTGAGATAGCTTCTTTCTGGATTTTTTCTGAGGATATTTCCTTTTCACCTTAGTCCTCAATGTGCTCCTAAATATGCCATTGCAGATTACACGAGAAAAGTGTTAGTAAACTTCTCAATGAAAAGAACTGTAACTCGGTGACATGAATTCACATATCACAAAGCAGCTTCTCAGAATGTATCTTTCTCCTTATTATCTGAGGGTATTTCATTTTTCACTAAATGAATCAATGTGCTCCCAAATATCCCTTTACAGATTCCATGAAAACAGTATTAGCAAACTGCTCCTTGCAAAAAAAATGGTGTAACTCTGTGAGATGAAATCACGCATCACAAAGAACTTTCTCAGAAAAATGCTTTCTAGTTTTTATCTGAGGATATTTCCTATGTCACCATAGGCTTCAATGTGATTGAAAATATCCTATTGTAGATTCCATGAAAACAGTGTTATTAAACTGCTAAATGAAAGGAACAGTATAACTGTACGAGATGAATTCACACATCAAAAGCAGTTTCTCAGAAAGCTTCTTTCTAGTTTTTAACTGATGATAGTTCTTTTGCCACAATACACTTCAAGGCAGTTCAAAATATCCCTTCTCAGATTCCCCAAAAACAGTGCCACAAAACAGCTCCATGAAAAGGAAGGTGTAACAATGCGAGATGAATTCACACATCACAAAGAAGTTTCTCAGAAATATTCTTTCTAGTTGTGTCTGAGGATATTACTTTAGCCACCATGGACTTCAATACGATCCAAAATATTGCTTCCTGATTCCGCAAAACAGTGCTACCAAACTGCTTGATGAAAAGAATCGTGAACTCTGTGAGATGAATTAACATATCACAAAGTGAATTCTCAGAATGGTTCTTTCTTGTTTTTATATGAGGATGTTTCCATTTTCACCAGAGGCCACAGTGCCCTCCCAATTATCATTCGAATATTCCATGAAAAGATTGTAAGCAAACTTCTCCATGAAAAGAAAGGTGTAACCTTGTGAGGTGAATTCACACATCACAAAAAGTCTCTCAGAAATCTTCTTTCTATTTTTTATCTGAAGATATTTACTTTTTCACCATAGACCAAAATAACCTTTGTCACCGTAAGCTTCAATGAGCTCCAAAATATCCCATTGCAGATTCCAAGAAAAGAGTGTTAGCAAACTGCTCAATGAAAAGAACAGAGTAACTCTTTGAGATGAATTCTCATATCACAAAACAGTTGATCAGAAAGCTTCTTTCTAGTTTTAATCTGAGGATATTTTCCTTTTCACTGTACACCTCAATACTCTCCCAAATCTCCCTTTGCAGATTCCATGAAAACACTGTTAGCAAAGTGTTCCATGAAAAGAATGGTGTAACTCTGTGAGATGAGTTCACACATCAAAAAGCAGTTTCTCAGAAAGCTTCTTTCTAATTTTTATCTGAGGATATTTTCTTTGTCATCATATTCCTCAATGCGATCCAAAATATCCCTTCTCAGATTCCCCAAAAACAGTGCTACCAAACTGCACCATGAAAAGAATCATGTTTTTCTGTGAATTGAATTAACACATCACAACCGAGTTTGTCAGAAAGCTTCTTTCTAGTTTTTATCTGAGGATAATTCCTTTGTTACTGTAAGTTTCAGTGCAGTCCAAAATATCTCACTGCAGTTTCCAAGAAAATAGTGTTAACAAACTGCTCAATGAAAAGAACAGTGTAACTCTGTAAGATGAATTCACACATCACAAGGCAGTTTCTCAGAAAGTTTCTTTCAAGTTTTTATCTGAGGATATTTCCTTTTTCAACAAAGGCCTCAATGCTCTCCTAAATATCCCTTCACAGATTCTGTGAAAACAATGTTAGCAAACTGCTCCATGAAAAGAAAGGTGTAATTCCGTGAGATGAATTCACACATCCCAAATAACTTGCTCAGAAAAGTTCTTTCTACTGTTAATATGAGGATATTTCATTTGTCAAGATATCTTCAATACGATCTTAAGTATCCCTGCTCTGATTCCCCAAAAACAGTGCTACCAAACTGATCCATGAAAACAATCATGTAACTCTGTGAGACGAATTCACACATCACAAAGAAGTTTATCAGGAAGCTTCTTTCCACTTTTTATGTGAGGGTATTTCCTTTTGCACCATAGGCATCAATGCAATTCAAAATATCATTTCTCAGATTCCCCCAAAACAGTGCTACTAACCTGCTGCATGAAAAGTGTGGTGTAACTCTCTGAGATGAATTCACACATCACAAAGCTGTTTCTCAAAAAGGTTCTTTTTAGTTCTTACCTGAGGATATTTCTTTTTTCATCATATTCCTTAATGCACTCCAGAATATCCCATTGCAGATTCCATGAGTAAAGTGTCAGCAAACTTTTCAATGAAAAGAATGGTGTAACTCAGTGAGATGAATTCACATATCACAAACAGCTTTCTCAGAAAGCTTCTTTTTGGCTTTTATCTGAGCATAGTAACTTTGTCACCATAGGTTTCAACGTGCTCCCAAATATCCTATTGCAGATTCCATGAAAGCAGTGTTATCAAACTGTTCAATGAAAAGTACAATGTAACTCTGGAAGATGAATTCACACATCACAAAGCAGTTTCTCAGAAAGCTTCTTTCTAGTTTTTATCTGAGGATATTACCTTTTTCACTATAGGTCTAAATTCACTCCCAAATATTCCTTTGTAGATCCCATGAAAATAGTGTTAGCAAACAGCTCCAAGAAAACAAAGGAATAAATCATTGAGTTGAATTCAAACATCACAAAGAGTTTTCTCAAAAAGCTTCTTTCTGATTTTTATCTGAGGATACTTCCTTTGTCACCATATGCCTCAATGTGATCCGAAATATCCCTTCTCAGATTCCCCAACAACAGTGCTACCAAACTGCGCCATGAATAGAAACGTGTAACTCTGTGAGATGAATTTAAACATCACAAAGCGGTTTCTCAGAAAACTTCTTTCTTGTTTTTATATGAGGATATTTCCTTTGT
Organism: Trachypithecus francoisi; assembly: GCF_009764315.1. NCBI lineage: Eukaryota > Metazoa > Chordata > Mammalia > Primates > Cercopithecidae > Trachypithecus > Trachypithecus francoisi. The sequence goes on along the minus strand of NW_022681455.1, from coordinate 85,918,546 downwards.
CACAATAAGCTTTAATACCCTCCAAAATATCAGATTGCAGATTCCAAGAATACAGTTTAGACAACTGTTCAACAAATCGAGCAGTGTCACTCTGTGAGATGAATTCACGAATCACAAAGGAGTTTCTCATAAAGCTTCTTTTTAGTTTATATATGAGGATATTTCCATTTTCACCATAGGCCTCAATGCACTCTCAAATATCCCTTTGTATATTCCATGAAAACTGTGTTAGCAAACTATTCCATGAAAAGAAACGTGCAATTCTGTGATATTAATTCACACATCACAAGGAAATTTCTCAGATAGCTTCCCTTTCATTTGTATCTCAGGATATTTCCTTTGCCACCATAGGCTTCAATGTGATCCAAAATATGCCTTCTCAGATTCCCCATAAACAATGCTAGCAAATTGTTCCATGAAAAGAAAAGTGTAACTCTGTGAGATAATTTAACACATCACAATGAAGTTTCTCAGAATGCTTCTTTCTCGTTCTTATCTGACGATACTTTATTTTCCACCATAGGCTTACACTCGCTCCAAAATATCCCTTTGTAGATTCCACGAAAACATTGTTAGCAAACTCCTCCATTAAAAGAAACTTGTTACTCTGTGAGATGAAAACACACATCAGAAAGAAGTTTCTCAGAAAACTTCTTTCTAATTATTATCTGAGGATATTTCCTTTGTCACCATATTCTTCATGCCATCAAAATATCCCTTCTCAGATTCCCCAAAAACAGAGTTACCAAATTGCTCCATGAAAAGAATGGTGTAACATTGTGAGATATATTCATACATCACAAAGCTGTTTCTCAGAAAGCTTCTTTCTACTTTTTATCTGAGGATATTTCCTTTGTCACCATAGGCTTCAATGCGATCCAAAATATCCATTCTCAGATTCCCCAAAAACAGTGCTACCAAACTGCTCAATGAAAAGAATCGTGTAACTCAGTGAGATGAATTCACAGATCACAAAGGAGTTTCTCAGAAGGCGTCTTTCTAGTATTTGTCTGAGGATATTTCCTTTTCCCCATCAGCTTCAATGGGCTCATGAATATCTCTTTACAGATTCCACAAAAATAGTGTTAGCAAACTGCTGCATGAAAAGAAAAGTGTAAATTTGTGAGGTAAATTCACACATCACAAAGCAGTTTCTCAGAAAGCTTCTGTTTGTTTTTTGTCTGAGGATATATCCTTTGTCACCATAGGGTTCAATGCACTCCCAAATATCCTATTGCAGATTTCCCAAAAGCAATGCTACCATACTGCTCCATGAAAATAATGGTGTAACTCTGTGAAGTGAATTCACACATCACAAAGCAGTTTCTCAGTAAGCTTCTTCCTAGTTTTTATGTGAGAATATTTCCCTTTTCACCATATTCCTCTATGCGCTCCCAAATATCCCATTGCAGATTCCACGAAATAAAGTGTTAGCAAACTTCTCAAAGAAAAGAATGATGTAACTTTGTAAGATGAATTCACACATCACAAAGTAGTTTCACAGAAAGCTTCCTTTTTTTTTTTTTTTGGTATTTGTCTGAGACTATTTCCTTTGTCAATCTATGCTTCAATGTGCTCCAAAATATCTCATTGCACATTCCAAGAAAACAGTGTTAGTAAACTGCTCAATGAAAATAAAAGTGAAATTCTGTGAGATCAATTCACACATCCCAAAGCAGTTTCTCAGAAACTTTCGTTTTGATTTTCATCTGTGGATATTTCCTTTTTCACGTTAGGCTTCAATGCACTCCCAAATATCCCTTTGCAGGTTCTATGAAAACAGTGTTAGCAAACTGCTCCAAGGAAAGAAAGGTGTAACTCTGTGAGATGAATTCACACAACACAGAGAAATTTCTCAGAAAGCTTCTTTCTAGTTTTTCTCTGAGGATATTTCCTCAGAGAAGGATATTTCAACTCACCTCAACTCGCCTCAACTCACTCTAAAATATCCCTTTGTAGGTTGCACTAAAACAGTGTTAGCAAAGTATTCCCTGAAGAGAAGGCTGTTACTCTGTGAGATGCATACACACATCACAAAAGCAACTTCTCAGAAAGCTTCTTTCCAGTTTTTATCTGAGGATATTTCCTTTGTCACCATATGCTTCAATGCGATCCAAAATATCCCTTCTTAGATACCCCCAAAACAGGGCTACCAAACTGCTCCGTGAAAAGAATGGTGTAACTCTGTGAGATGAATTCACACAACACAAAGCTGTTTCTCAGAAAGATTCTTTCTCGTTTTTATCTGAGGACATTTCCTTTTTCACCATATTTCTCAAAGCGCTACTGAATATCCCATTGCAGATTGCATGAAAAAAGTGTTAGCAAACTTCTCAATGAAGAAAACAGTTTAATGCTGTGAGAGAATTCACACATCACTAAGCAGATTGTCAGAAAGGATATTTCTAGTTTTTATCTGAAGATATTTCCTTTTTCTCCACAGGCCTCAGAGTGCTCCCAAGTATTCCTTGACAGATTCCAAGAAAACAGCATTAGCAAAGTGCTCCATGAAAAGAAAGGTGTAACTCTGTGAGATGATCTCACACATGAAAAAGAACTTTCTCAGAAATCTTCTTTCTAGTTTTTATCTGAGGATATTTCCTTTGTCACCCTAGGCTTCATTGCGATTGAAAGTAACTCTTCTCAGATTTCCCAAAAACAGTGCTACAAAACTGATCCATGAAAAGAATCATGTAACTCTCTGAGATGAATTAACACATAGCAAAGCAGTTTCTCAGAAAGCATCTTTCTAGTTTTTAGATGAGGATATTTCCTTTGTCACCCTAAGCTTCAATGTGGTCCAACATATCAGATTGCAGATTCCAAGAAAACAGTGTTAGCAAATTGCACAATGAAGACCACTGTGTAAAGCTGTGAGATGAATTTACACATCACTTTCAGTTTCTCAGAAAGGTTCTTTCTAGTTTTTGTCTGAGAATATTTCCTTTGTCATCATAGGCTTCAGTGTCATAAAAAAAATCCCTTCTCAGATTCCACAAATTAGTGCTACCAAACTATGCCATGAAAACAAAAGTGTAACTCTGTCAGATGAATCCACACATCACTAAGCACTTTCACAGAAAGCTTCTTTTTGGTTTTTGTCTGAGGATATCTCGTTTGTCACCAAAGGCTTCAATGCACTCGGAAATATCCTACTGCAGATTCCACGAAAACATTCTTAGCAAATTGCTCCATGAAAAGAATGGTGTAACTCTGTGAGATGAATTCACACATCACAAAGCAGTTTCTCAGAAAGCTTCCTTCTACTTTTTATCTGAGGATATTTTTCTTATCACCATAGGTCTCACCTTGCTCCGAAATATCACTTTGTAGATTTCACAAAAAGAGTGTTAGCAAACTTCTCCATGAAAAGCAATGTGTTACTCTGAGAGATGAATGCACACATCACAAAGAAGTTTCTAAGAAAGCTTCTTGTGAGTTTTTCTCTGATTATATTTCCAGATGTCATGCATAAGTTTCAATGCTGTCCAAAATATCCACTCTCACATCCCAAAAAAAGTGCTACCAACCTGCTCCATGAACAGAATGGTGTAACTCTGTGAGATGAATTCACAAATCACAGAGTCGTTTATCAGACCGCTTCTTTCTAGATTTTATCTGAGGATATTTCCTTTTTCTCCATAATCCTCAGTGCTCTCCAGGATATTCCATTGCAGATTCCAAGAAAAAAGTGTTAGCAAACTTCTCAATGAAAGGAACGGGTAACTTGGTGAAATGATTTCACATCTCACAAAGCAGTTTCACAGAAAGCTTGTTTTGGTTTTTATCTGAGGATAGTTCCTCTTTCACCACAGGCATCAATGCACTCCCAATTATCACTTTACAGATTCCATGAAAACAATGTGTGCAAATGATTCCATGGACGCAAAGTTGTAAATCTGTGAGATGAATTCACACATCACAAAGCAATTTCTCAGAAAGCTTCTTTCTAGTTTTTATCTGAGGACATTTCATTTTTCAACATAGGACTCACCTCGCTCCCAAATATCCCTTTGTTTATTCTGTGAAAACAGTGTCAGCAAACTGCTCCATGAAAAGAAAGGTGATACTCTAAGATACGAATACATACATCACAAAGAAGTTCCTCAGAAAGGCTTATGAAGTTTTATCTGAGGATATTTCCTTTGTCAGCATAGGCTTCAATGCAATCCAAAATATCCCTTCTCAGACTCTACAAACAGTGCTACAAAACTGTTCCATGAAAATAATGGTATAACTCTGTGAGATGAATTGACACATAGCAGAGCAGTTTCTCAGAAAGCTTCTTTCTAGTTTTTATCTGAGGACATTTCCTTTTTCACCATATTCTTCAATGAGCTTGGAATATCCCATTGCAGATTCCAGGAAAAAAGTGTTAGCAAAAGTCTCAATGAAAGGAACGGTGTATCTCTATGAGGTGAATTGACAAGTCACAAAGAAGTTTCTTTTTCTTTTTTATTATACTTTAAGTTCTAGGATACATGTGCATAACGTGCAAGTTTGTGACATATGTATACTTGTGCCATGTTGGTGTGCTGCACCCATCAACTCGTCAGCACCCATCAATTCATCATTTATATCATGTATAACTCCCCAATGCAATCTCTCCCTCCTCCCCCTTCCCCATGATAGGCCTCAGTGTGTGATGTTCCCCTTTCCGAGTCCAAGTGATCTCATTGTTCAGTTCCCACCTATGAGTGAGAACATGCGGTGTTTGGTTTTCTGTTCTTGTGATAGTTTGCTAAGAATGATGGCTTCCAGCTGCATCCATGTCCCTACAAAGGATGCAAACTCATCCTTTTTGATGGCTGCATAGTATTCCATGGTGTATATGTGCCACATTTTCTTAATCCAGTCTGTCACAGATGGACATTTGGGTTGATTCCAAGTCTTTGCTATTGTGAATAGTGCCGCAATAAACATACGTGTGCATGTGTCTTTGTAGTAGAATAATTTATAATCCTTGGGTATATACCCAGTAGTGGGATGGCTGGGTCATATGGTACATCTAGTTCTAGATCCTTGAGGAATTGCCATACTGTTTTCCATAATGGTTGAACTAGTTTACAATCCCACCAACAGTGTCAAAGTGTTCCTATTTCTCCACATCCTCTCCAACACCTGTTGTTTCCTGACTTCTTAATGATTGCCATTCTAACTGGTGTGAGATGGTATCTCATTGTGGTTTTGATTTGCATTTCTCTGATGGCGAGTGATGATGAACATTTCTTCATGTGTCTGTTGGCTGTATGGATGTCTTCTTTTGAGAAATGCCTGTTCATATCTTTGCCCATTTTTTGATGGGGTTGTTTGTTTTTTTCTTGTATATTTGTTTGAGTTCTTTGTAGATTCTGGATATTAGCCCTTTGTCAGATGAGTAGGTTGCAAAAATTTTCTCCCATTCTGTAGGTTGCCTGTTGACTCTGAAGGTAGTTTCTTTTGCTTTGCAAAAGCTCTTTAGTTTAATTAGATCCCATTTGTCAATGTTGGCTTTTGCTGCCATTGCTTTTGGTGTTTTAGACATGAAGTCCTTGCCCATGCCTATGTCCTCAATGGTACTACCTAGATTTTCTTCTAGGGTTTTTATAGTATTAGGACTAACATTTAAGTCTCTAATCCATCTTGAATTAATCTTCGTATAAGGGGTAAGGAAAGGATCCAGTTTCAGCTTTCTACTTATGGCTAGCCAATTTTCCCAGCACCATTTATTAAATAGGGAATCCTTTCCCCATTTCTTGTTTCTCTCAGGTTTGTCAAAGATCAGATGGCTGTAGATGTGTGGTATTATTTCTGAGGACTCTGTTCTGTTCCATTGGTCTATATCTCAGTTTTGGTACCAGTACCATGCTGTTTTGGTTACTGTAGCCTTGTAGTATAGTGGAAGTCAGGTAGCGTGACGCCTCCAGCTTTGTCCTTTTGACTTAGGATTGTCTTGGCAATGCGGGCTCTTTTTGGTTCCATATGAACTTGAAAGCAGTTTTTTCCATTCTGTGAAGAAACTCATTGGTAGCTTGATGGGGATGGCATTGAATCTATAAATCACCTTGGGCAGTATGGCCATTTTCACGATATTGAGTCTTCCTATCCATGAGCATGGTATGTTCATCCATTTGTTTGTGTCCTCTTTGATTTCACTGAGCAGGGTTTGTAGTTCTCCTTGAAGAGGTCCTTGACATCCCTTGTAAGTTGGATTCCTAGGTATTTTATTCTCTTTGAAGCATTGTGAATGAAAGTTCATTCCTGATTTGGCTCTCTGCTTGTCTGTTACTGGTATATAAGAATGCTTGTGATTTTTGCACATTAATTTTGTATCCTGAGACTTTGCTGAAGTTGCTTATCAGTTTAAGGAGATTTTGGGCTGAGACAGTGGGGTTTTCTAAATCTACAATCATGTCATCTGCAAACAGGGACAATTTGACTTCTTCTTTTCCTAACTGGATACCCTTGATTTCTTTCTCTTGCCTGATTGCCCTAGCCAGAACTTCCAACACTATGTTGAATAGGAGTGGTGAGAGAGGGCATCCCTGTCTTGTGCCAGTTTTCAAAGGGAATTTTTCCAGTTTTTGCCCATTCAGTATGATATTAGCTGTGGGTTTGTCATAAATAGCTCTTATTATTTTGAGGTACGTTCCCTCAATACCGAATTTATTGAGCGTTTTTAGCATAAAGGCTGTTGAATTTTGTCAAAAGCCTTTTCTGCATCTATTGAGATAATCATGTGGTTGTTGTCTTTGGTTCTGTTTATGCTGGATTACATTTATTGATTTGCGAATGTTGAACCAGCCTTGCATCCCAGGGATGAAGCCCACTTGATCATGGTGGATAAGCTTTTTGATGTGCTGCTGAATCCGGTTTGCCAGTATTTTATTGAGGATTTTTGCATCGATGTTCATCAGGGATATTGGTCTAAAATTCTCTTTTTTTGTTGTGTCTCTGCCAGGCTTTGGTATCAGGATGATGTTGGCCTCATAAATGAGTTAGGGAGGATTCCCTCTTTTTCTATTGATTGGAATAGTTTCAGAAGGAATGGTACCAGCTCCTCCTTGTACCTCTGGTAGAATTCAGCTGTGAATCCATCTGGTTTTGGACTTTTTTTGGTAGGTAGGCTATTAATTGTTGCCTCAATTTCAGAGGCTACTATTGGTCTATTCAGGGATTCAACTTCTTCCTGGTTTAGTCTTGGGAGAGTGTGAGTGTCCAGGAAATTATCCATTTCTTCTAGATTTTCTAGTTGATTTGCGTAGAGGCATTTATAGTATTCTCTGATAGTGTGTTTGTATTTCTGTGGGGTCAGTGGTGATATCCCCTTTATCATTTTTTATTGCATCTATTGATTCCTCTCTCTTTTCTTCTTTATTAGTCTTGCTAGAGGTCTGTCAATTTTGTTGATCTTTTCAAAAAACCAACTCCTGGATTCATTGATTTTTCGGGAGTGTTTTTTGTGTCTCTATCTCCTTCAGTTCTGCTCTGATCTTAGTTATTTCTTGCCTTCTGCTAGCTTTGGAATGTGTTTGCTCTTGCCTCTCTAGTTCTTTTATTGTGATGTTAGAGTGTCCATTTTAGATCTTTCCTGCTTTCTCTTGTGGGCATTTAGTGCTATAAATTTCCCTCTACACACTGCTTTAAATGTGTCCAGAAATTCTGGTATGTTGTATCTTTGTTCTCATTGGTTTCAAAGAACATCTTTATTTCTGCTTTCATTTTGTTATGTACCCAGTAGTCATTCAGGAGCAGGTTGTTCAGTTTCCATGTAGTTGAGCGGTTTTGATTGAGTTTCTTAGTCCTGAGTTCTAGTGTGATTGCACTGTGGTCTGAGAGACAGTTTGTTATAATTTCAGTTCTTGTACATTTGCTGAGGAGTGCTTTACTTCCAATTATGTGGTCAATTTTGGAATAAGTGCGATGTGGTGCTGAGAAGAATGTATATTCTGTTGATTTGGGGTGGAGAGTTCTATAGATGTCTATTAGGTCCGCTTGGTGCAGAGATGAGTTCAATTCCTGGATATCCTTGTTAACTTTCTGTCTCGTTGATCTGTCTAATGTTGACAGTGGAGTGTTGAAGTCTCCCATTATTATTGTATGGGAGTCTAAGTCACTGTGTAGGTCTCTAAGGACTTGCTTTATGATGTGGGTGCTCCTATGTTGCATATATATTTAGGATAGTTAGCTCTTCCTGTTGAATTGATCCCTTTACCATTATGTAATGGCCCTCTTTGTCTCTTTTGATCTTTGATGGTTTAAAGTCTGTTTTATCAGAGACTAGGATTGCAACCCCTGCTGTTTTTTGTTCTCCATTTGCTTGGTAGATCTTCTTCCATCCCTTTATTTTGAGCCTATGTATGTCTCTGCATGTGAGATGGGTCTCCTGAATACAGCAGACTGATGGGTCTTGACTCTTGATCCAGTTTGCCAGTCTGTGTCTTTTAATTGGAGCATTTAGTCCATTTACATTGAAGGTTAATATTGTTATGTGTGAACTTGATGCTGTCATTATGATATTAACTGGTTATTTTGCTCGTTAGTTGATACAGTTTCTTCCTAGCCTCAATGGTCTTTACATTTTGGCATGTTTTTGCAATGGCTGGTACCGGTTGTTCCTTTCCATGTTTAGGGCTTCCTTCAGGGTCTCTTGTAAGGCAGGCCTGGTGGTGACAAAATCTCTAAGCATTTGCTTATCTGTAAAGGATTTTATTTCTCCTTCATTGCTGAAGCTTAGTCTGGCTGGATATGAAATTTTGGGTTGAAAATTCTTTTCTTTAAGAACGTTGAATATTGGCCCCCACTCTCTTCTGGCTTGTAGAGTTTCTGCCGAGAGGTCTGCTGTTAGTCTGATGGGCTTCCCTTTGTGGGTAACCCGACCTTTCTCTCTGGCTGCCCTTAAGATTTTTCCTTCATTTCAACTTTGGTGAATCTGGCAATTATATGTCTTGGAGTTGCTCTTCTGGAGGAGAATCTTTGTGGCGTTCTCTGTATTTCCTGAATTTGAATGTTGGCCTGCCCTACTAGGTTGGGGAAGTTCTCCTGGATGATCTCCTGAAGAGTGTTTTCCAACTTGGTTCCATTTTCCCCCTCACTTTCAGGCACCCCAATCAGACGTAGATTTGGTCTTTTTACATAATCCCATACTTCTTGCAGGCTTTGTTCATTTCTTTTTCTTCTTTTTTCTTTTGGTTTCTCTTCTCGCTTCATTTCATTCATTTGATCCTCAATCGCTGATTCTCTTTCTTCCAGTTGATCGAGTCGGTTACTAAAGCTTTTGCATTTGTCACGTATTTCTTGTGTCATGGTTTTCATCTCTGTCATTTCGTTTATGATCTTCTCTGCATTAATTAGTCTAGCTGTCAATTCTTCCACTCTTTTTTCAAGATTTTTAGTTTCTTTGTGCTGGGTATGTAATTCCTCCTTTAGCTCTGAGAAGTTTGATGGACAGAAGCCTACTTCTCTCATCTCGTCAAAGTCATTCTCTGAGCAGCTTTGATCCGTTGCTGGCGATGGGCTGCGCTCCTTTGCAGGGGGAGATGCGCTCTTATTTTTTGAATTTCCAGCTTTTTTGCCCTGCTTCTTCCCCATCTTTGTGGTTTTATCTGTCTCTGGTCTTTGATGATGGTGACGTGCTGATGGGGTTTTGGTATAGGTGTCCTTCCTGTTTGATAGTTTTCCGTCTGACAATCAGAAGGGCTGTCTGTTGGTCTGTTGGAGATTGCTTGAGGTCCACTCCAGACCCTGTTTGCCTGGGTATCAGCAGCAGAGTTTGCAGAAGATAGAATATTGCTGAACAGCGAGTGTACCTGTCTGATTCTTCCTTTAGAAGCTTCCTCTCAGAGGTGTACTCCACCCTGTGAGGTGTGGGGTGTCAGACTGCCCCTAGTGGGGGATGTCTCCCAGCTAGGCTACTCAGTGGTCAGGGACCCACCTGAGCAGGCAGTCTGTCCATTCTCAGATCTCAACCTCCGCGTTGGGAGATCCACGGCTGTCCCCAAAGCTGTCAGACAGAGTCGTTCGCATCTGCACCGGCCCCCGCTGCTTCCCCTACTGGACTTCAGCTGTGCGCTGTCCGCAGAGGTAGAGTCTACAGAGACAGGCAGGCTTCCTTGAACTGCTGTGAGCTCCACCCAGTTCGAGCTTCCCAGCGGCTTTGTTTATCTACTTAAGCCTCAGCAATGGCGGGCGCCCCTCCCCCAGCCTCGCTGCTGCCTTGCGGATAGATCGCCGCAGACGGCTGTGTTAGCAGTGAGGGAGGCTCCGTGGGTGTGGGACCCTCCCGGCGAGGTGTGGGATATATTCTCCTGATGTGCCTGTTTCCTTACAGCGCAGTATTGAGGTGGGAGTTATCCGATTTTCCAGGTGTTGTGTGTCTCAGTTCCCCTGGCTAGGAAAACGGATTTCCTTCCCCCTTGTGCTTCCAGGTGAGGTGATGCCTTGCCCTGCTTCAACTCTCGCTGGTCAGGCTGCAGCAGCTGACCAGCACCAATTGTCCGGCACTCCCTACTGAGATGACCTCAGTACCTCAGTTGAAAATGCAGAAATCACCGGTCTTCTGTGTGGCTCGCGCTGGGAGTTGGAGACTGGAGCTGTTCCTATTCGGCCATCTTGCTCCGCCCCCCCCCCACAAAGAAGTTTCACAGAATGATTCTCTTTGGTTTTTACCTGAGGATATTTCCTTTGTTACAATAGACTTCAATGAGCTCCCAAGTATCCTAATGCAGATTCCAAGAAATCAGTGTTATCAAACTGCTCAATTTAAATAACATTGTAACTCTGTGAGATGAATTCACACATTACAAAGCAGTTTCTCAGAAATCTTCTTTCTTTTTTTTATCTGAGGATATTTCTTTTTCACTATAGATCTCTAAGTGATCACAAATATCTCTTTGCAGATTCCATGAAAACAGTGTTAGGAAACTCCTCTATGAAAAGAAATGTGTAACCCTGTTGGATGAATAAATATATCACAGGGAAGCTTCTCCAAAAGCTGGTTTCTACTTTTTATCGGTGGATATTTCCTTTGTCACCATAGGCTTCAATGCGATTAAAAATATCCCTTCTCCGATTCCCAAAAAGCAATGCTATAATACTGCTCCTTGAAAAGAATTGTGCAACTCTGTGAGATGAATTCACAAATCACAAAGCAGTTTCTCGAAAACCTTCTCTTTAGTTTTTGTCTGAGGATATTTCCTTTGTCACTCTAAACTTCAATGATCTCTGAAATATCCCATAGCAGATTCTAAGACCACAGTGTTAGCCAACTGCTCAATGATAGGAATGGTGTAACTCTGTGAGATGAATTCACACATCACAAAGCAGGTTCTCAGAAAGCTTCTATCTAGTTTTTATGTGAGGATATTTCCATTTTCACTACAGGCTCAAAGCATTCCCAAATATCCCATTGCAGATTCCAGGAATACAGTGATAGCAAACTACTCCAAGAAAAGAAATGTGTAAATCTGTGAGATGAATTCAAACATCACAAAGAAGTTTCTCAGAAACCTTCTTTCTAGTTTTTCTCTGAGGATATTTCATTTGCCACCATAGGCTTGAATGAGATCCAAAATATCCCTTCTCAGATTCTCAAAAAAACAGTACTACCAATCTGCTCCATGAAAAGAATCAGGTAACACTGTGAGATAAATTCACAAATATCAAAGCAGTTTCTCACAAAGAAACTGTCCTAGTTTTGACTGAGTATATTTCCTTTTTCACCATAAGCTACAATGAGCTCCAAATATCCCATTGCAGATTCTAAGAAAACAGTGTTAGCAAACTGCTCAAAAAAAGGACAGTGTAACTCTGTGAGATGAACTAACACATCACAAAGCAGTTTCTCAGAAAGCTTTTTTCTAGTTTTTATGTGATGATATTTCCTTTGTCACCACAAGCTTCAATGTGCTCTGAAATATTCCATTGCAGATTCCAAGAAAACGGTGTTAACAAACTGCACAATGAGAAGAACATTGTAACTCTGTGAGATGAATTCACATATCACAAATAAATCTGTCCAAATGCTTCTTTCAATTTTTTATCTGGTGATATTTCCTTTTTCAACAGAGGCCTCAATGCACTGCAAAATATCCTTTTGCAGATTCCACGAAAATGGAGTTAGCAATCTCCTCCATGAAAAGAAAGGTGTAGCACTGTGAGATAAATTCACAGATCACAAAGAGCTTTCAAGAAAACTTCTTTCTAGTTTCAATCTGAGGATATTTCCTTTGCCGCAAAAGATTTCAATGTGATCCAAAATATCCCTTCTCAGACTCCCCAAAAACAGTGTTACCAAACTGCTCCATGAAAAGAATCATGTAACTCTGTGAGATGAATTCATAAATCACAAAGCAGTTTCTGAGAAAGCTTCTTTCTAGTTTTTCTCTGAGGACAATTCCTTTGTTACCATAAGCTTCAATGTGCTTCAAAATATCACATTGCAGATTGCAGGAAAACAGTGTTAGCAAACTCCTCAATGAAAAGAACAGTGTAACACTGTGAGATTAATTCAGCATCAAAAAGCAGTTTCTCAGAAAGCTTCTCTTTGTTTTTTATGTGAAGACACTTCTTTTTTCACCATCGGCTTCTATGTGCTCCCAAATATCCTATTGCAGATTCCACAAAAACAGTATTGTCAAACTGCTCAATGAAAAGAATTGTGTAACTCTGTGAGATGAATTCACAGATCATAAGGCAGATTCTCAGAAAGCTCCTTTTTAGCTTTTTTATGAGTATTTTTTTTATTCACTATAGGCCCTAATGTGCTCCCAAGTATCCCTTTGCTGATTCCATGAAAACAGTGTTAGCAAACTGCTCCATGAAAAGAAAGGTGTAACTCTGTGAGATGAATTCACACATCACAACGAATTATGTGAGAAAGCTTTTTTCTAGTTCTTATCTGAGAATATTTCATTTGTCACCATATTCTTCAATGCAATCCAAAATATCCCTTCTCAGATTCTCCAAAACAGTGCTAACCAAGTGATCCATGAAAATAATCCTGTAACTCTGTGAGATGAATTAACACATCACAATACTGTTTCTCAAAAAGCTCCTTTGTAGTTTTTATTTGAGGATATTTCCTTTGTCACTCTAAGTTTTAATGCACCTCAAAATATCCCATTGCAGATTACAAGAAAATACTGTAGGCAAACTGCTGAATGAAACGAACAGTATAACTATGTTAGATGAATTCACACATCACAAAGCAGTTTCTCAGAAAGCTTCTTTCTAGTTTTTATCTGAGGACATTTCCATTTCACCATAGGCCTCAATGTACACCCAAATATCACTTTGCAGATTCCAGAAAAAGAGTTTTAGCAAACTGCTCCATAAAACAACAGACGTAACACTGTGTGGTGGATTCACACATCACAAAGAACTTTCTCAGAAAGTTCTTTCTGCTTTTCCTCTGAGGATATTTCCTTTGTCACCATTGGCTTCAATGTGATCCAAAATGTCTTTTCTCAGATTCTCCAAAAGCAGTGCTACCAAACTGCTCCATGAAAAGTATTGTGTAAACCTGTGAGATGACTTCACAAATCATAAAGCCATTTCTCAGAAAGCTTTTTTCTAGTTTTTTCTGAGGTTATTTCTCTTTTTACAATGAGTTTCAAAGTGCTCCAAAATATCCCATTGTAGATTCCAAGAACAGTGCTGGGAAACTGCTCAATGAAAAGAACAGTGTAACTGTGTGAGTTCAATTCACACATCACAAAGTAGTTCTTCAGAAATCTCCTTTCTAATTTTTCTCTGAGGATATTTGTTTTTTCACTATAGGCCTCAAAGCACTCCCACATATCCCTTTGCAGATTCCACTTAGCAAAGTGCTACAAGAAAGAAAGGTGTAACTCTCTGAGATGAACTCTCACATCACAAAGAACTTTCTCTGAAACCTTTGCAGTTCTTATCTGAGGATATTTCCCTTTTCACCATAGACTTCAATTCACTCCCAAATATCCCTGTGCAGATTCCAGGAAAACAGTGTTAGCAAACTGCCAAATGAAAAGAATAGTGTAACTCTGTGAGATGAATTAACACATCACAAAGCGGTTTCTCAGAAAGCTTCTATCAAGTTTTTATATGAGGATATTTCCTTTTTCACCAAAGGCTTCAATGTGATTCAAAGTATCCCTTTTCAGATTACCAAAAGACAGTGCTACCATACTGATCCATGAAAGGATTCGTGTACCTCTGTGATATTAATTAAAATATCACAAGCCAGTTTCTCTGAAATCTTCTTTCTTGTTTATATATTAGGATATTTCCTCTGTAACTGTAAGCTTCAATGCACTCTGAAATATCCCATTGCAGATTCCAAGAAAACAGTGGTAGCAAGCTCCTGAAAGAACGGAATTGTGTAACTTTGTGAGTTTAATTTACACATAATGATGCAGTTTCTCAGAAAGTTTCTTTCTAGTTTTTATCTGAGGATATTTCTTTTTCCACTATTGACATCAATGTGCTTCCAAATATCCCTTTGTAGAATCCACAAAAACTGTTATCAAACTGCCCCATGAAAAGAAAGGTGTAACTCTGTGAGATAATTTCACACATCACAAACGACTCGCTCAGAAAGCTTCTTTCTAGTTTTTATCTGAGGATATTTCCTTAGTCACCATAGGCTTCAATGCAATCCAAAGTGTCCCTTCTGAGGTTCCCCAAAAACGGTGTTACCAAACTGATCCATGAAAAGAATTGTGCAACTCTGTGAGATGACAGATGAATTAACACATCACAAAGTGGTTTCTAAGAAAGCTTCTTTCTAGTTTTTATATGATGATATTTCCTTTGTCACCAGAATATTCAATGCACTCCGAAATCCACCATTGCAGATTTCAAGAAAACAGTATTAAAAAAGTCCACAATGAAAAGAGCATTGTATCTCTGTGACATGAATTCACACGTCACAAAGCAGTTTCTCAGAAAGCTTCTTTCTAGTTTCTCTCTGAGGATAATTCCTTTATCAACATATGCCTCAATGCACTCTCAAATATCCCTTTGCAGATTCCACGAAAACAGTGTTAGCAAACTGGTCCATGAAAACTAAGGTGTAACTCTGTGAGCTGAAATCACACATCACAAAGAACTTTGCCCGGAAGCTTCTTTCTTGTTTTTATCTGGGAATATTTTCATTTTCACCAGAGGCCTCAATGCTCTCCCAAATATACCTTTGCAGATTCCATGAAAACAGCGATAGTAATTGGCTCCATGAGAAGAAAGGTGTAACACTGTGAGACAAATTCACAAGTCACAAACAGCTTTCTCATAAAGCTTCTTTCTAGTTTTAATCTGAGGATATTTACATTGTCAACAAAGACTTCAATGTGATCCAAAATATTCCTTCTCAGATTCCCCAAAAACAGTGCTACCAAACTGCTCTATGAAAAGAACAGTGTATCTCCATGAAATGAATTCACATAACACAAAGAAATTTCTCAGAAAGCTTCTTTATGGTTGTTATGTGAGAATGTTTCCTTTGTCACCACAGGCTTCAATGTGGTCCCAAATATCCTATTGCAGATTCCACGAAAACAGTGTTATCAAGCCGCTCAATGAAAAGAACCTTGTATCTCTGTGAGATGAAATCACACACCACAAAGCAGTTTCTCAAAATGCTTCTTTCTTGTTTTTATCTCAGGATATTTGCTTTTTCACTATAGGTCTCAATGTATTCCCAAATATCCCGTTGCAGATTCCAAAAAAAAAAAACAGTGTTAGCAATCTGCTCCAAGAAAAGAAAGGTGTAACTCAGTGAGATGAATTAACACATCACAAAGCAGATTCTCAGAAAGCTTCTTTTTTGTATTTATATGTATTTATTTCCTTTGTCACCATAAATTACAATGCACTCTGAAATATCCCAGTGCAGATTTCAAGAAAACAGTGTTAGCAAACTGCTCAATGAGAAGAACACTGTAACTCTGTGAGATGAATTCACTAATCACAAATCAGTTTCTCAGAAATCTTCTTTCTAGTTTTTTTCTGAGGATGATACCTTTATCATCATTTTCCCCAAACCACTCCCAAATGTACCTTTGCAGATTCCATGAAAAAAAGTTAGCACACTTCTACATGAAAAGAAAGGTGTAACACTGTGAGATGAATTCACACATCACAATGAAGTTTATCAGAAAGCTTCTTTCTAGTTTTTATTTGAGGATATTTCCTTTGTCTCGAAAGGCTTCAATGCAATCAAAAAATCCCTTCTCAGATTTCCCAAAAACAGTGCTAACAAACTCCTCCATGAAAAGAATCGTGTAACCCTCTGAGATGAATTCACAAATCACAAAAGCAGTTTCTCCGAAACTTTCTACTTTTTGGCTGACGATATTTCCTTTGTCACCATATGCTTCAATGCACTCCAAAATATCCCATTGCAGATTCTAAGAAAACAGTGTTAGCAAACTCTTCAATGAAAAGAACAGTGTAACTCTGTGAGATGAATTCACACATCAGAAAGCAATTTGCCAGTATGCCTCTTTTTTTGTGAGGAAATAGTCTTTGTCACCACAAGCTTCACTGTGATTCAAAGCATACATTCTCAGATTGCCCAAAAACAGTGCCACTGAACTGCTCAATGAAAAGAAACGTGTAACTCTGTGAAATGAATTCACACATAAGAAAGCAGTTTGTCAGAAAGCTTCTTTTTTCTTTCTCTGTGAGTATAGTTCTTTTGTCACCATAGTCTACAGTGTGCTACCAAATATCCTATTGCAGATTCCATGAAAACACTGTCCCCAAATGGGCAATAGAAAGAAGGGTGTACCACTGTGAGATGAATTCACACATCACAAACAGGTTCTCAGAAACCTTCTTTCTAGTTTTTACCTGAGAATATTTCCTTTTACACTATAGGCAACATTTTGCTCCCAAATATCCCCATGCAGATTTTACAAAAACAGTGTTAGCAAGCTACTCCATGAAAAGAAAGTTTTAACTCAGTGAGATGAATTAACACATAATGAAGCAGTTTCACAGAAAGCTTGTCTGCAGTTTTTATATGAGTATATTTCCTTTGTCAAAATGGACTTCAATGCGATCCAAAATAACCCTTCCCAGATTCCCCAAAAACACTGCTACCAAACTGATCCATGAATAGAATCATGTAACTCTGTGAAATGAATTGACACATCACAAAGAACTTTCTCAGAAAGTTTCATTCTACTTTTTATCTGGGGATATTTCCTTTGTCACCATAAGCTTCAATTCGATCCAAATTATTCCTCCTCAGATGTCCAAAACCAGTGCTACCAAACTGCTCCATGAAATTAATCATGTAATCCTGTGAGATGAATTCAGAAATCACTAAGCTGTTTCTCAGAAAGCTTCTTCCTAGTTTTTCTCTGAGGACATTTATTTTATCACCATATGCTTCAATATGCTCCAAAATAGCGTATTGCAGATTCCAAGAAAACAGTGTTAGCAAATTTCTCAATGAAAAAAACAGTGTAACTCTGAGAGATCTATTCACACATTACAAAGTAGTTTCTCAGAAAACTTAGTTTTGTTTTTTATCTGAAGATATTTCGTTTGTCACCATAGGATTCAATGTGCTCCCAAATATCCTATTGCAGATTCCATGAATACAGTTTTATCAAACTGCTCAGTGAAAAGAGCAGTGTATCTCTGTGAGATGAAGTCACACATCATAAAGCAGTTTCTTAGAAAGGTGCTTTCAAGTTTTTATATGAATATATTTGTTTTTTTCACTATAGGCCTAAATGCACTCCAAAATATCTCTTAAAAGATACCACGAAAATAGTGTCAAAAACAGCTCCATGAAAAGAAAGGTGCAATTCTGTGAGATGAATTCATACATCACAAAGAACTTTGTCAGAAAGCTTCTTTCTATTACTTATCTGAGAATATTTCATTTGTCACCATATTCTTCAATGCGATCCAACATATCCCTTTTAAGTTTCCTCAAAACGACGCTAACCAACTGATCCATGAAAGGAATCGTGTATCTCTGTGAGATGAATTAGCATATCACAAAGCAGGTTCTCAGAAAACTTCTTTCTAGTTTTTATATGAGGATATTTCCGTTGTTACTGTAAGCTTCAATGAGCTCTGAAATATCAGATTGCAGATACCAAGAAAACAGTAGTAGCAAATTGCTCAATGAAAATAACAGTGTAGATCTGTGAGGTGAATCCACACATCAGAAAGCCGTTTCTCAGTAAGCTTCCTTTTGGTATTTTCTGGTCATATTTCCTTCTTTATGATTGGCCTCAATTCGTTCCCAAATATCCCTTTGCAGATTCCACAAAAACAGTGTTAGCAAACTGCTCTGTGAATAGAAAGGTGTAACTCTGTGAGATGAATTCACACGTCACAAAGAACTTTCTCAGAAAGCTTCTTTCCAGTTTTTATCTGAGGATATTTCCTTTGTCACCATAGGCTTCAACGAGATCCAAATTATCCCTTCTCAGATTCCCCCAAAACAGTGCTACCAAACTGATCCATGAAAAGAATTGTGTAACTCTGTGAGATGAACTAACTCTTCACAAAGCAGTTTCTCAGAAGATTTTTTTTTTCTAGTTTTTATCTGAGGATATTCCTTTTGTCACCATAGGCTTCAATGCAATCCATAATATCCCTTCTCATATTCCCCAAAAACAGTGCTACCAAAATCTCCATGAAAAGAATCGTGTAACTCTCTGCGATGAATTCGCAAATCACAGATATTTCCTTATTCACCATAGGCCTCACTGCTCTCCCATATACCACTTTGCAAATTCCACAAAAACAGGGTTTGCAAACTGCTCCATGGGAAGAAAGGTGTAACTCTGTGAGATGAATTCCCACATCACAAAGAACTTTCTCAGAAAGCTTCTTTCCAGCTGTTGTGTGAGGATATTTCCTTCGTCACCATAGTCATCAATGCGATGCACAATATCCCATCTCAGATTCTCCAAAAACAGTGCTAACAAACTGCCCCATGATAAGAATCATGTAACTCTGTGAGGTGAATTCACACATCACAAAGAAGTTTCTCAGAAAGCTTCTTTCTAGTTTTTATTTGAGGATATTTTCTTTTTCACTATTGGCCTGAATGTGCTCCGAAATATCTCTTTGCAGTTTCCTCAAAAATAGCATTAGAAATCTGCTCCATGAAAACCAAGGTGGAACTCCCTGAGATGATTTCCCACATCATGAAGAAATTTCTCAGAAAGTTTCCTTCTAGTTTTTATCTGAGGATAATTCCTTTGTCACATAGGCTTCAATGTGATCTAAAATATCACTTTTCAGTCTCTCCTGAAACAGTGCTATCAAACTGATACATGAAAACAATCATGTAACACTGAGAGTTGAATTAACAAATCACAAAGCATTTTCTCTGAAAGGTTCTCTCTTTATTTGTCTGAGGATTTTTCCTTAGTCGCAAAAAGCTTCAATGTGCTCCGAAATATCCCATTGCACATTCCAAGAAAACAGTGTTAGAAAACTGCTCAATGAAAAGAACAGGGTAACTCTGTGAGTTGAATTTGCACATCACAAAAAGTTTCTCAGAAAGCATCTTTCTAGCTTTATCTGAGGATATTTTCTTTTTCACCAAAGACCTCAATCCAACACATAGTATCCCTTTTCAGATTCCCCAAAAGGGTGCTACCAAACTGTTCCATCAATAGAATCGTGTAACTCTGTGGGGTGAACTCAGAAATCACAAAGCAGTTTCTCAGAAACTTTCTACTTTTTGTCTGAGGATATTTCCTTTTTTACCATAAGCTTCCATGAGCTCAGAAATATCCCATTGCAGATTACAAGAAAACAGTGTTAGCAAACTGCTCAATGAAAAGAACACTGTAACTCTGTGAGGTGAATTCACACCTCACAAAGCAGTTTCTTAGAAAGTTGCTTTTTGGTTTTTACCTGAGGATATTTTCTTTGTACCATAGACTTCAATGCACTCCCAAATATTCTATTACAGATTCCACGAAAACAGTGTTAGCAAATAGCTCCATTAAAAGTACAGTGTAACTCTGTGGAATGAATTCACACACCACAAAGCAGTTTCTGAGAAAGGTTCTTTCTAGTTTTTATCTGAGGATATTTCCATTTTCACTATAGGCCTTTAGGTGCTCCCAAATATTCCTTTGCAGATTCCACAAAAATAGTGTTAGCAAACTACTCCAAGAAAGGAAAGGTGTAACTCTGTGAGATGAATTCGCACATCACGAAGAACTTTCTCAGAAAGCCTCTTTCTAGTTTTTATCAGAGGATATTTCCTTAGTCACCATAGGATTCAATGCTATCCAAAATATCCCTTCTCAGTTTCCCCAAAAACGGTGCTACCAAACTGATCTATGAAAAGAATCGTGTAACACTGTGAGATGAATTAAGACTTCACAAAGTGGTTTCTCAGAAAGCTACTTTGTAGTTCTTATATGAAGATGTTTCCTTTGTCACCATAAGCTTCATTGCACTCCGAAATACCCCATTGCAGTTTCCAAGAAAACAGTGTTAGCAGACTCCTCGATGAAAAGAAGAGTGTAACTGTGTGAGATATATTCACGCATCTCAAAGCAGTTTCTCAGAAAGCTTCTTTCTGATTTTTACCTGAATATATTTCTTTTTTCACTATAGACCTCAATGCGCTGCCAAATATCCCTTTGCACATTCCACAAAAACAGTGTAAGCAAACTCCTCCATGAAAAGAAATTTCTAGCTCTGTGAGTTGAATTCACACATCACAAAGGACTTTCTCAGTAACCTTCTATCTGTTTTTTATTTGAGGATATTTCCTTTTTCACAATAGGCTTCTATGAAATCCAAAATATCCTTTCTCAGGTTCCACCAAAACAGTACTAACAGACTGATCCATGAAAAGAATCATGTCATGCTGTGAGGTGAATTAACCCATCTTGAGGATGTTTCTCAGAATGCTTCTTTCTAGTTTTTAAGGAGGATATTTCCTTTGTAACCACAGACTTCAATGTGATCCAAAGTATCACTTTTAAGATTCCCCAAAAACAGTGTTACCAAACTGTTCCATGAAAAGTATCATGTATCTCTGTGAGATGAATTCACAAATCACAAAACAGTTTCTCAGAAAGCTTCATTCTAGTATATATCTGTGGATATTTCTTTTTTAACTATGGACCATCATGCGCTCCCAAATATCCCTTTGCAGGTTCCACGAAAACAATGTTAGCAAGCTGCTCCATAAAAGAAAGGTGTAATTCTATGAGATGAATTCACACATCAGAAAGAACTTTCTCAGAAACTTTCTTTCTAGCTTTTATCTGAGGATATTTCCTATGCCACCATACGCTTCAATGTGATCCAAAATATCCTTTCTCAGATTCCCCAAAAACAGTGTTAACAAATTGATCCCTGGAAAGAATCATGTAACACTGTGTGATGCATTCACCAACACAAAGATATTTCTCAGAATGCTTCCTTCTAGTTTTTGTCTGAGAATATTTCCTTTTCCAACATCAGCTTACATGCGTTCCCAAATATCCCCTCTCAGATACCACAAAAGCAGTGATATCAAACTGTTCTCTCAACAGAAAGCTTGACCTCTATGAGATGAAAGCCTGCATCACAAAGGAGTTATCAGAAAGTTTCACTCCAGTTTTTACCTGAAGATATTTCCTTTTTCAACCTTGGCCTCTATCCACTCCCGAATATACCTTTGCATATTTCACAAAAACAGTGGTACCTAACTGTTCAATGAAAAGAATGATTGAACTCTGTGAGATGAATTCACCCATCACAAAATAGTCTCTCAGAAAACTTCTTTCTAGTTTTTATTTGAGGGTATTTCCTTTTCCACCATAGGCTTCTCTGCAATCAGAGTATCCCTTTGTAGATTCCACAAAACAGAGTTACCAAACTGCTCAATGAAACGAATGGTTTACCTCTGGGTAATGAATTCACCCATTACAAAGAAATTTCTCAGAAAGCTAATTTCTAGATTTCATATGAGCATGTTTACTTTTCCACCGTTAGACTGAATGCGCTCCCAAATATCCATTCTCAGACACCACAAAAACAGTGATGCCAAACTGCTCCATCAAAACAAATGGTTTATCTCTATGAGGTGAATCCACACATCTCAAAAGAGTGTCTCAAAAGCATTCTCTCAAGTTTTTAACTGAAGATTTTTCCTTTTTCACCATAGGCCACTATGAGCTCCCAAAAATCCCTTTTCAGATTCCCCAAAAACAGTGTAAACAAACTGCTCAATGAGAAGAAAAGTGTAATTCTGTGAGATAAATTCACACATCATAAAGAACTTTCACAGAAACTTCTTTGTAGTTTTAATCTGAGGATATTTCCTTTGTCACCATAGGCTTCAGTGCGATCCAAAATATTTCTTGTCAGATTCCACAAAAACAGTGCTACCACACTGCTACATGAAAAGAATAATGTAACTGGGTGAGATGAATTCACAAATCTCAAAGTAGTTTCTCAGAAAGCTTCTTTCTAGTTTTTGTCTTAGGATATTTCCTTTGGCACCATAAGCTTCAATGTGCTATGAAATATTCCATTGCAGATTCCAAGAAAACAGTGTTAGTGAACTGCTCAATGAACAGAAAGGTGTAACTGTGTGAGATATACTCACACATTTCAAAGAATTTTTCAGAAATATTCTTTGTAGTTTTTAGCTGAGGATATTTCCTAGGTTACCAGAGGCTTCAATGTGATCCAAAATATCTCTTCTCAGTTTCCCCCAAAACAGTGCTACCTAAGTGATAAATGACAATAATTGTGTAACTCTATGGGTGAATTAACTCATCTCAAAGCAGGTTCTCAGAAAGCTTCTTTCTAGTTTTTATATGAGGATATATCCTTGGTCACCATAAGCTTCAGTGTGATCCAAAATATCCCTTCTAAGATTCCCCAAACACTGTGCTATGAAACTGATCCATGAAATGAATCATGTAACTCTGTGAGATGAATTAATACATCACAAAGTGGTTCCTCAGAAAGCTTCTTTCTATTTTTTACATGAAGATATTTCCTTTGACACCATAAGCTTCAAGGTGATCCAAAATATCGCTTCTCAGATTCCCCAAAAACAGTGCTACCAAACTGCTCCATGAAAAGATTTGTGTAACTCTTTGAGAAGAATTCACAAATCACAAAGGAGTTTCTCAGAAAGCTTCTTTCTAATTTTTATATGAGGACATTTCCTTTGTCACCCTAAGCTTCAATGTGCTTCAAAATATCCCTTTGCAGATTACAAGAAAGCAGTGTTAGCAATCTTCTCAATGAATAGAACAGTGTACCACTGTGAGATGAATTCACATATCAAAAAGCAGTTTCCTAGAAAGCTTCTTTCTAGTTTTCATCTGAGGATATTTCCTTTTTTACCATAGGCCTCAATGCACTCCATATATCTCTTTGCACATTCCATGAAAACAGTGTAGCAAAGTGCTCAATGAAAAGAATGCTGTAACTCTCTGAGACATTAAGACATCAAAAAGAACTTTTGCAGAAAGCTTCTTTCTAATTTTTATCTGAGGATATTTCCTTTGTCAGCATAGTATTCAATGCGATCCACAATATCCCTTCTCAGATTCCCCAAAAACACTAACAAATGGAAGAACATAGCATGCTCATGGATAGGAAGAATCAATATCGTGAAGATGGTCATACTGCCCAAGGTTATTTATAGATTCAATGCCATCCCCATCAAGCTACCAATGAGTTCCTTCACAGAACTGGAAAAAACGGCTTTAAAGTTCATCTGGAACCAAAAAAGAGCCCGCATTGCCAAGACAATCCTAAGTCAAAAGGACAAAGCTGGAGGCATCACGCTAACTGACTTCAAACTATACTACAAGGCTACAGTAACCAAAACAGCATGGTACTGGTACCAAAACAGAGATATAGACCAATGGAACAGAACGGAGTCCTCAGAAATAATACCACACATCTACAGCCATCTGATCTTTGACAAACCTGAGAGAAACAAGAAATGGGGAAAGGACTCCCTATTTAATGAATGGTGCTGGGAAAATTGGCTAGCCATAAGTAGAAAGCTGAAACTGGATCCTTTCTTCACTCCTTATATGAAGACTAATTCAAAATGGATTAGAGACTTAAATGTTAGACCTAATATCATAAAAACCCTAGAAGAAAACCTAGGTAGTACCATTCAGGACATGGGCATGGGCAAGGACTTCATGTCTAAAATACCAAAAGCAATGGCAGCAAAAGCCAAAATTGACAAATGGGATATGATTAAATTAAAGAGCTTCTGCACAGCAAAAGAAACTACCATCAGAGTGAACAGGCAACCTTCAGAATGGGAGAAAATTTTCGCAATGTACTCATCTGACAAAGGGCTAATATCCAGAATCTACAAAGAACTCAGACAAATATACAAGAAAAAAACAAACAACCCCATCAAAAAGTGTGCAAAGGATATGAACAGACATTTCTCAAAAGAAGACATTCATACAGCCAACAGACACATGAAAAAATGCTCATCATCACTCGCCATCAGAGAAATGCAAATCAAAACCACAATGGGATACCATCTCACACCACTTAGAACGGCAATCAGTAAAAAGTCAGGAAACAACAGGTGTTGGAGAGGATGTGGAGAATTAGGAACACTTTTACACTGTTGGTGGGATTGTAAACTAGTTCAACCATTATGGAAAACAGTATGGCAATTCCTCAAGGATCTAGAACTAGATGTACCATATGACCCAGCCATCCCACTACTGGGTAATACCCAAATGATTATAAATTACTCTACTACAAAGACACATGCACACGTATGTTTATTGTGGCACTATTCACAATAGCAAAGACTTGGAATCAACCCAAATGTCCATCTGTGACAGACTGGATTAAGAAAATGTGGCACATATACACCATGGAATATTATGCAGCCATAAAAAGGATGAGTTTGCGTCCTTTGTAGGGACATGGATGCAGCTGGAAACCATCATTCTTAGCAAACTATCACAAGAAGAGAAAACCAAACACCGCATGTTCTCACTCATAGGTGGGAACTGAACAATGAGATCACTTGGACTCGGGAAGGGGAACATTACACATCGGGGCCTATCATGGGGAGGGGGGACGGGGGAAGGATTGCATTGGGAGTTATACCTGATATAAATGACGAATTGATGGGTGCTGACGAGTTGATAGGTGCAGCACACCAACATGGCACAAGCATACATATGTAACAAACCTGCACGTTATGCACATGTACCCTAGAACTTAAAGTATAATTTAAAAAAAATTAAAAAATAAAAAATGAAAAATAAAACACTTTAACTTAAGAGAAAAAATGTGATAGATTCACTTACAGTGAAAGACAGTGAAATGTCTCTTGTGATGGCAAGCAACAGCAAATAATTAAGAAAAATGCCTCTGACTTCTTTCTGTAATTTGCAACCCTTTCCAGCAAGAGACATTTATTCATTAAAGTTCTCAAGAGGAATTCTCACTGTGAGAAAATGACAATGCTATTTATTTAGCCGAAATGGAAAATATCCATAACATTTTCTTCTCTTTATCTACCACATTCAATTTGACAGTAATGTTTATAAATATAAATGATATGTGCTCCACAGATCTTAGCATACATCTGTAATCTTGAGAACAGTAACACTCTTAGAACCTAGATTGTCCAAAATAGCCACATAATTTAACATTACCTGGTTCATTCAACATGTCCAAAATTGAATGCATTCTTTTCCCAAGTAAAATGGCCACAAAACTTCTCCGTTTTTCTATAGTAGTGACTGCTGGTTATCTATCCAGTATCTGTTTAGTTCTTCTCACATTGAATCAGAACTTTCATTTTATTTTAGGGTGGTCAGAAAGCTGGATAAAGACTGCATTGACCAAACACTCTTGTAGCTAGTTAGGGTAATGTGAATACTTCTAGGTGATGTAATATAAGCCTACGTATGCAGGTGAGGTTGCCAGGGAAGCTCTTGAAATGATGTGCTATTATCCCCTTAGTCCAATTTTTCTTTTATTTCAGCTTTGAATATTGTGATAACTAGAGATCTAGCAGCTATTCTGGAATGTAAGATAAATTCTAAAAATGAGACACCTGAGTTCTTGGTGTCTACAGGAACCACTATTTTAGCTATCGTTCTCCAACATAACAAGCAAGCATCCACTGCTCATTAAGTATTTTCCTTTTGCTCTGATATTCTTAGGCTCAGATGTCATTTCCCCCATTCTCCATCTGCGAAGACCCATGCAGGTGGTAACTTCTCACGAAGTTTGTTCCCACATCCTCCGTGAGAGTGAATCATTCTGACTCCATGTCAGGGAGTACTCCTTGCTTGTAGTTCTCAACTTGCCATCTCCACCTGCTTGAGTGCTCCTCAAGGACAATGACTGTGGCTCTGCTATTGATTAGTCCACCACCCCATGTTTATAGTACCCACCACCTACTTATGTGCATGGAATGAGATCAAAAGTGTTAGTTGAAGGAATGAATGTGTGTTTGAGTGTGCATACATGTGAATGTGTGCGTATGTTTGCTTGTATATGCATGATGTGTGCATATGTATGTCTGTGTGTATGTGTGAAAGGGCTTTGAATTATTCAAGTGTGTGAAACTGAGTTGTAACAAGTTATCAAAAAAATTCACTGAGCTGAAATAATGCAGCAGGCCAAAGCAAAAGCCAAAAGAGAAACATAGTCAACCCAGTTTGAAAATGTAAAGTGTCTGTAACTCCTACACAGGCAGAAACATTTGTGATTATGCTAATATTCGTGTCACTCTCATCAATACTAATAGTGTGCCTATGGGGGGAGGTTGCAGGGTGTGTATGGGGCTGTGTATTTTCTAAGATGTTTTGTAAGATGTCATGTTGAGCTATTTTTCAATTCAATGCTTATTAAACAAAACTACCCATAAAAAAAACAGTGCAACCAATCTACACCATGAAAACAATCATGTAACTCTTTGAGATGAATTCACAATTCACAAAGCAGTTTCTCAGAAATCTTCTATCTAGAATATCTGAGGATATATCCTTTGTCACCATAAGCCCCAATGGACTCTGAAATATCCCATTGCAGATTGCAACAAAACAGGGTTAGCAAGCTGCTCAATGAAAAGAACAGTATTACTTTGTGAGGTGAATTCACCCATCACAAAGCAGTTCCTCAGAAAGCTTCTTTCTAGTTTTTATCTGAGGATATTTCTTTTTTCACTGTAGGCCTCAAAGTGCTTCAAAATATCCCTTTGTGGATTCCATGAAAACAGTGTAATCAAACAGCTCAATGAAAACAATGGTGTAACACTGTGATATGAATTCTCACATAACAAAGCAGTTTCTCATAAAGCTTTTTTCTATTTTTTATCTGAGGATATTTCCTTTGTCATCATAGTCTTCAATGTGATCCATAATATCCCTTCTCAGATTCCCCAAAAACAGTGCTACCAAACTCCTCCATGAAAAGAATCTTCTAATTCTGTGAGATGTATTCACGCATCACAAGGAAGTTTCTCAGAAAGCTTCTTTCTAGTTTTTGTCTGAGGATATTTCCTTTGTCACCATAGGCTTCCATGCAACCCAAAGTATCCCTTCTCAGATTACCCAAAAACAGTGCTACCAAACTGCTCCATGAAAAGAATCATGTAACTATGTGTGATGAATTCACAAATCACAAAACAGTCTCTCGGAAAGCTTCTTTCTAATTTTTCTCTGAGTATATTTCCTTTGTCAATGTAAGCTTCAATGTACTCTGAAATATCACATTGCATTTTCCGGGAACAGTGTTGGCAACCTGCACATTGAAGAGACGAGTGTAACTCTGTGAGATCAATTCAAACATCACAAAGCAGTTTCTCAGAAAGCTTCTTTCTAGTTTTTGTCTGAGGATATATCCTTTGTAAGCACAGACTTCAATGCGCTCCCAAGTAGTCTACTACTACAGATTTGACAAATACAGTGTTTTCAAACTGTTCAATGAAAAGTATGGTGAAACTCTGTTAGTTGACTTCACAAGTCACAAACCAGTTTCTCAGAAAGCGTCTTTCTAGTGTTTATCCGACTGTGTTTCCTTTGTCACCGTAAGCCTGAACGCGCTCCAAAATATCTGATTGTAGATTCCAAGAAAACAGTGTTACCAAACTGCTCTATGAAAACAACATTGTAACTCTCTAAGATGGATTTACACAGCCCAAAGCATTTTTTCAGAAAGATTCTTTCAAGTTTTTATGTGAGGATGTTTCCCTCTACATCCTAGGACCCAATGCTCTCCAAATATCCATTTACTGATTCCATGAATGCAGTTTTAGCAATCTTATCCAGGAAAAGAAACGTGTAATTCTGTGAAATGAATTCACACATCATGAAGAAGTTTCTGAGAAAGCTTCTTTCTAGTTTTGATCTGAAGATATTTCCTTTGTTACCATAGGCTTCAAAGTGATCGAGAATATCCCTTCTCAAATTACCCAAAAACAGTGCTACCAAACTGATGCATGAAGAGAATTCTGTAACTCTCTGAGATGAATTAACCTACCACAACACAGTTTCTCAGAAAGAATTTTCTAGTTTTTATATGAGGATATTTCCTTTGTCAGCATAAGCTCCAATGTGCTCCAAAATATGACATTGCAGATTCCAAGAAAACTGTGTTAGCAGACTCCTCAATGAAAAGAACAGTGTAACTGTTCACACATCACAAAGCACTTTCTCAGAAAGCTTCTTTCTAGTTTTTGTCTGTGGATATTTCCCTTTACACCACAGGCCTCACTGTGCTCTCGAATATCCCTTTGCAGGTTCCATGAAAATAGTGTTAGCAAACTACTCCATGAAAAGAAAGGTGTAAATCTGTCAGATGAATTCACACATCACAAAGCAGTTTCTTAGAATCCTTCTTTTTGTTTTTTCTGAGGATCTTTCCTTTGTCACCATATTCTTCAGTGCACTCTCTTATATCCTATTGCAGATTCCACATAAACAGTTTCAGCAAACTGCTCCAAGGAAAGAACAGTGATACTGTGTGAGTTGAATACACACATCACAAAGTAGTATCTCAGAAAGCTTCTTTCTACTTTTTATCTGAGAATATTTCCTTTTTCAAAATAGGCTTCAATGCGATTAAAATATCCCTTCATAGATTCCACAAAAAACAGTGCTACCAAACTGCTCCATAAACAGAGTGGTGTAACTTTGTGAGATGAATTCAGACATCTCAAAGCAGTTTCTCAGAAAGTTTCTCTCTAGTTTCTATCTAAGGATATTTCCTTTTTCACCATAGGCCTCAATGCGCTCTCAAATATACCTTTTGCAGATTAGAGGAAAAAAGTGTTAGCAAACTGCTCCATGAAAAGAAAGGTGTAGATCTGTGACATGAATTCACACATCACAAAGCAGTTTCTAAGAAATCTTCTATCTAGTTTTTATCTGAGGATATTTCTTTTTCACCATATTCCTCACTGCGCTCCCAAATATCCCATTGCATAGTCCATGAAAAAAGTGGTAGCAAACTTCTCAATGAAAAGAAAGTTGTAACTCTGTGAGCTGAAACCATGCATCACAAAGCAGTTTCACACAAGGCTTCTTTTTGTTTTTTATCTGGGGATATTTCCTTTGTCACCATAAGCTTCAATGTAATCCAAAACATTCTATTGCAGATTCCATGAAAAAAGTCTTAGCAAACTGCTCAGTGACAAGAACACTGTAACTCCGTGAGATAAGTTCACGCATCAGAAAGCAATTTCTCAGAATATCTTTTTGGTTTATATCTGAGGAGAATTCCTTTGTCACCATAGGCTTCAACACGTTCCAAAACATCCCTCCTCAGATTCCCCAAAAAAAGTGCTACCGAAGTGATCCATGAAAATAATTGTGTAACTCTGTGAGATGAATTAACCCATCACAAAGTGGTTTCTCAAAAAGTTTCTTTCTAGTTTTTATATGAGGATATTTCCTTCGTCACCATAGGCTTAAAATGTGCTCCGAAATATCCCATTGTGGATTCCAAGAAAACAGTGTTAGCAAACTGATAAATGAAAAGAACAGTGTACATCTGTGAGTTGAATTCACACATCACAAAGAATTTTCTTGGAAAGTTTCTCTCTAGTTTTTATGTGAGGACTTTTCCTTTGTCACCATAGGCTTCAAGGCAATCCAAAATATCCCTTCTCAGATTCCCCTAAAATAGTGCTACCAAACTGCTCCATGTAAATGTTGTGTAAATCTGTGAAATAAATTCACATATCACAAAGCTGTTTTTCAGAAAGCTTCTTACTAGTTTTTACCTGAGGATATTTCCTTTTTCACCATAGGCATCAATGCGCTCAATAATATACCTTTGCAGATTCCACAAAAATATTGTTAACAAACTGTTCCATGAAAAGAAAGGTGTAATTTGTGAGATGAATTCACGCATCACAAAGCAGTTTCTCAGAAATCTTCTTTTTGATTTTTGTCTGAGGATATTTCTGTTGTCACCAGAGGCTTCAATGTGCTTCCAAATATCCTATTGCAGATCCCCTAACAAAAGTGCTACCATACTGCTGCATGAAAAAATCGGTGTAACTCTGTGAAATGAATTCAGGCATTACAAAGCTGTTTCTCAGTAAGTTTCTTACTAGTTTTTATGTGAGGATATTTCCTTTTTCACCATATTCCTCTATGTGCTTACAAATATCCCATTGCAAATTCCATGAAAAAAGTGTTAGCAAACTTCTCACTGTAAAGAATGGTGTGACATTGTGAGATGATTTCACACATCACAAAATAATTTCTCAGAAACGTTGTTTTTGGATTTTATCTGAGGATATTTACTTTGTCACCAGAGGCTTCAACGCACTTCAAAATATCCTATTGCAGATTCCATGAAAACAGTGTTATCAAACTGCTCAATGAAAAGAATGGTGTAACTCTGTAAGATGAATTCACACTTCACAAAGCAGTTTCTTAGAAAGATGCTTTCTAGTTTTTATCTGATAATATTTCCTGTTTCTCCATAGGCCTCAATGCACTCCCTAACATCCCTTTTCAGATTCCACAAAAACAGTGTTAGGAAACTGGTAAATGAAAATAAAGGGGGTAACTCTGTGAGATGAATTCACACATCACAAAGCAGTTTCTTAGAAATCTTCATTCTAGTTTTTATCTGAAGTTAATTCCTTCGTCACCTTGGGCTTCAATGTGCTCCCAAATATCCTACTACAGATTTCATGAAACCAGTGTTATCAAATACTCAACGAAACGAATGGTGTAACTCTGTAAGATGAATTCACACATCACAGAACTGTTTCTCAGAAAGCTCCTTTCTAGTTTTTATTTTAGAATTTTTCCTTTTTCACTATAGGCATCAATGTACTCTGAAATATCCCTTCATAGATTCCACGTAAACAGTGTTAGCAAACTGCTCTATATAAAGAAAGATGTAAAACTGAGATGAATTCAAACATCACAAACAACTTTCTCATAAAGCTTCTTTCTAGTTTTTATCGGAGGATATTTTCTTTGTCACCAAGGCTTCAATGCGATCCAATATATCCCTCCTCAGATTCCCCAAAAACAGTGCTACCAAACTGATCCATGAAAAGAATCGTGTAACACTGTGAGGTGAATTAACACATCACAAAGCGTTTTCTCAGAAAGCTTCTTTCTAGTTTTTATATTAGGATATTTAATTTGTCACTATAAGTTTCCAAGTGCTTCAAAGTGTCCTTCGCAGATTCCAAGAAAATAGAGTTAGCAAATTGCTCCATGAAAAGAAAGGTGCAACTCTGAGAGGTAAATTCACCCATCACAAAGCAGTTTCTCAGAAAGCTTCTTTCTAGTTTATATCTGATGATATTTCCTTTTTCACCATAGGCTTCTGTGTGCTCCCAAATATACCACCTCAGATACCACAAAAAGACTGATGCTGAACTGCTCAATGAGCAAAAAGGTTAAACTCTATGAGATGAATAAATACATCAAAAACCATTTCTCTTAAAGATTCTCTCCAGTTTTTATCTGAAGTTATTTCCTTTTTCACCATAGGCCTCCTAGAGCTCCTGAATATCCCTTTGTAGATTCCACAAAAACAGTGCTAACAAACTGCTCCATGTAAAGAATCATGTAACTCTGTGAGACAAATTCTCAAATCAGAATGTAGTTTTTCAGAACGCTTCTTTCTAGTTTTTGACTGAGGACATTTTCTTTGTCACCCTAAAGTTCAATGTGCTCCAAAATATCCCACTGCAGTTTCCAAGAAAACGGTGTTAGCAACTTGTTAAATAAAAGGAAAGATGTAAGTCTATGAGATGAATTCACCCATCACAAAGCAGTTTCCCAGAAAGCTTCTTTGTAGTTCAAATCTGAGGATATTTCCTTTTTCACCATATGCCTCAATGCACTCCCAAATATCCCTTTGCAGATTCCACAAAAATCGTGTCTTCTAAATTGCTCAATGGGAAAACATTGAAACCCTTTGAGATGAATTCACTGATTGCAAAGCAATTTCTCAGAAAGCTTCTTTCTAGTTTAAATCTGATGATATTTCCTTTTTCAATGTAGGCTTCAAGATTCTCCCAAATATCTCCTCTCAGATACCACAAAAACTGTGATGCCGAACTGCTCAATATCAGAAAGGTTAAACTCTATGATATGAATACACACATCAGAAAACTGTTTCTCGAAAAGCTTCTCTCCAGTTTTTGTCTGAGATTATTTCCTTTTTCACCGTAGGCCTCTATAAGCTCCCGAATATCCCTTTGAAGATTCCATAAATACAGTGCTACCAAACTGCTCCCTTAAAAGAATCGTGTAACTCTGTGAGATGAATTCACAAATCAGAAAGGAGTGTGTCAGAAAGCTTCTTTCTAGTTTTTGTCTGAGGATATTTTCTTAGTCACCCTAAACTTCAAAGTGCTCCAAAATATCACATTACAGATTCCAAGAAAACAGTTTTAGCAAACTGATCAAAGAAAGAACGGTGTAAATCTGTGAGATGAAATCACACATCACAAAGCAATTTGTCAGAAAGCTTCTTTTTTGTTTTTATCTGATGATATTTCCTTTGTCACCATGGGCTTCAATGCACTCCGAATTATCCTATTGAAGTTTCCATGAAAACATTGTTAGCAAACTGCTAAATGTAAAGAACAGTGTAACTTTGTGAGATGAATTCACAAATCACAAAGCTGTTTCTCAGAAAGCTTCTTTCTAGTTTTTATCTGAGAATATTTTCTTTTTCACCATAGGCCTCAATGCACTCCCAAATATCCCTTTGCAAATTCCATGAAAATAGTGTTAACAAACTATTCCATGAAATAAAGGTGTAACTCTGTAGGATGAATTCACACAACACAAAGAACTTTCTCACAAAGTTTCCTTCTAGTTTTTATATGAGGATAGTGCCTTTGTCACCATAGACTTCAATGCAATCCAAATATCCATTCTCACATTCCCCAAAAATAGTGCTACCAGCCTGCTAATTGTGTAACACTGTGAGATGAATTAAAACATTACAAAGCAGTTTCTCAGAAAGCTTCTTTCTTGTTTTTATATCAGGATATTTCCTTTTCCACCACAGGCTTCAGTGCACTTCCAAATATCCCTTCTCAGACATCACAAAAACAGTGATACCAAAGTGCCCTCTCAACAGAAATGTTTACCTCTATGAGCTGAATGCAAACCTCACAAACGAGTTTCTCAGAAAGCTTCTCTACAGTTTTTACCTGAAGAATTTTCTTTTTTCACCTTAGGCCTCTATGCACTCCCAAAAATCCCACTGCTGATTCCACAAAACAGTGCTACCAAACTGAACGTTGAAAAGAAAGGTTTGACGCTGTGAGATTAATTCACCCATCACAAAGTTGTTTGTCAGGAAGCTTGTTTCTAGTTTTCATCTGAGCATATTTCCTTTGTCAGCATAGGCTTGAAAGTGATCCAAAATGTCCTTTCTCAGATTCCACAAAAATAGTGTTAACAAACTGCTCCATGAAAGGAAATTTTAACTCTGTGAGATGAATTCACAAATTAGAAAGCAGTTTCTCTGAAAATTTCTTTCTAGTTTTTATCTGAGGATATTTCCTTCTCCAACATAGGCTTCAAAGTACTCCCAAATATCCCTTCTCAGAGTCCACAAAAACAGTGAAGCCAAAGTGCATACTCAACAGAAACGTTTAGCTCTATGAGATGAATGCACACATCATAAAGTAGTTTTTCAGAAAGCTTCTCTCCAATGTTTACCTGAAGAATATTCTTTTTTCACCTTAGGCCTCAATATGCTCCAAATATCCCTCTGCAGATTCCACAAAAACAGTACTAACAAACTACTCAATGAAAAGAAAGGTGTAACTCTGTGAGATGAATTCACCCATCACAAAGCAGTTTCTCAGAAAGCTTCTTTCTAGTTTAAATCTGATCATATTTCCTTTTTCACTGTAGGCTTCAATGTGCTCCCAAATATAGCCTCTCAGATACCACAAAAACAGTGATGCAGAACTCCTCAATCAACAAACAGGTAAAAATCTATGAGATAAATAAACACATCAAAAACAATTTCTCGAAAACTTCTCTCCAGTTTATACCTGAAGTTATTTCCTTTTTCACCGTAGGCCTCTAGGAGTTCCTGAATATCCCTTTGCAGATTCCATAAAAAAGGTGCTACCAAACTGCTCCATGTAAAGAATAGTGTAACTCTGTGAGATGAATTCACAAACCACAAAGCAGTTTTTCAGAACACTTCTTTCTGGTTTTTATATGAGGATATTTCCTTTATCACCGTAGGCTTTGATGTGCTCTGATATACCCCATTGCAGATTCCAAGAAAACAGGGATAGTAAACTGCTCAATGAAAAGAGCAGTGTAACTTTGTGAGATGAATTCACACATCACAAAGCAGTCTCTTAGAAAGCTTCTTTTTGTTTTTTATCTGAAAGTATTTCCTTTGTCACCATAGGCTTCAATGCGCTCCCATATATCTTATTGCAGATTCCATGAAAACAGTGCTATCAAACTGCTCAATGAAAACACCAGTGTATCTCTGTGAGATGAACTCACCCATCCAAAAGTAGTTTCTCAGAAACCTTCATTCTAGTTTAAATGTGAGAATATTTCCTTTTTCACCATTGGCTTCAATATACTCCCAAATAACTCCACTCAGATACCACAGAAACAGTGATGCCAAACTTCTCAATCAACAAAAATGTTAAACTCTGAGATGAATATACACATCACTCAACTGTTTCTCAAAAAGCTTCTCGAAAGTTTTAATCTGAAGTTATTTCCTTTTTCACCATAGGCCTCTAAGCTCCTGAATATCTCTTTGCATATTCCATAGAAAAGGTGCTACCAAACTGGTCAAAGAAAAGAAAAGTGTAACTGTGTCTGATGAATTCACCCATCACAAAGAAATTTTTCTGAAAGCTGCTGTCTAGTTTTTATCTGTGCATATTTACTTTTCCACCCTCAGCCTCAATGCAGTCCCAAATATCCCTTCTCAGACACAACAAATACAGCGATGCCAAACTGCTCAATCAACAAAATGGTTTATCTCTATGAGGTGAATA
This sequence comes from Trachypithecus francoisi, assembly GCF_009764315.1. Taxonomy (NCBI): domain Eukaryota; kingdom Metazoa; phylum Chordata; class Mammalia; order Primates; family Cercopithecidae; genus Trachypithecus; species Trachypithecus francoisi. Next base: position 85,883,094 of record NW_022681455.1, on the reverse strand, counting down.
CACATATCACAAAACAGTTATTCAAAAACCTTCTCTCCAATTTTGATCTAAAGTTATTTCCTTTTTCACCATAGACCTCTATGAGTTACCAAAAATCCCTTTGCAGATTCCCTCAAAACGGTGCCACCAAACTGCTCAATGAAAAGAAAGGTGTAACTCTGTATGCTGCATTCGTCCATCACAAAGCAGTTCCTCAGAAAGCTTCTTTCTAGTTTTTATATGAGGATATTTCCCTTTTCACCATAAGCTTAAATGCACTCAAAAATATCAGATTGCAGATTCCAAGAAAACATTGTAAGCAAATTGTTCAATGAAAAGAAAGGTGTACTTCTGTGAGATGAATTCACACATCACAAAGCAGTTTCTCCAAAAGCTTCCTTTCAGTTTTTATCTGAGGATATTTACTCTGTTACCATAGGCTTCAACGCACTCCCAAGCATCCAATTACAGATTCCACGAAGCCAGTGTTATCAGACTGCTCAAAGAAAAGTACAGTGTAACTTGTGAGATGAATTCACCAATCACAAAGAAGTTTCTCAGATGATTTCTTCTAGCTTTTATCTGAGGATATTTCCTTTTTCACTATAGTCCTTATGGTGCTCCTAATTTTATCCCTTTGCAGATTCCATGAAAACAGTGTTAGGAAACTGCTCAATGAAAAGAATACTGTAATTATGTGAATGAATTCACACATTGCAAAGCAGTTTCTCAGAAAGCTTCTTTCTAGTTTTCATCTGAGGATATTTCCGTTGTCAAGATAGGCTTCAATGCGATCCAAAATATCCCTTCTCAGATTTCGGAAAAACAGTGCCACCAAACTGATCCATGAAAGGAATCATTAACTCCTTGAGACGAATTAACACACCGTAAACCAGTTTCTCACAAAACTTCTGTCTCATTTTCATCTGAGGATATTTCCTTTCTCACCATAGGCCTCAATATGCTCTGAAATATCCCTTTGCAGATTCCATGAAAACAGTGTTAGCACACTGCGCCATGATTAGAAAGTTGTAACCATGTGAGCTGAATTAACAAATCACAGAGAAGTTTCTCATACAGTTTCTTTCTAGTTTTTATCTGAGGATAATTCCTTTGTCACCGAATGCTTCAATGTGATCCAAAATATCCCTTCTCAGATTCCCCAAAAACAGTGCTACCAAACTCCTCCATGAAAAGAATAGTGTAAGTCTGTCAGATGATTTCACGATTCACAAAGCAGTTTCTTGGAAAGCTTCTTTCTAGTTTTTGTCTGATGATGTTTCCTTTGTCACTATAAGCTTCAAAGCTCTCTGAAATATACCATTGCAGATTCCATGAAAACAGTGTTAGCAAACTGCTCAATGAAAAGAATAGTATAATTCTGTGAGATGAACTCACACATCACAAAGCAGTTTCTCAAAAATCTTCTCTATAGTTTTTATCTGAGGATATTTCCTTTTTCACCATAGGCATCAAAGCGCTCCCATGTATCACTATGCAGATTCCACTAAAACACTGTTATCAAACAGCTCAATGAAAAGAACAGTGTACCTCTGTGAGATGAATGCAACCAAACTGCTCCATGAAAAGAAAGGTGTAACATTGGGAGATGAATTCTCACATCACAAAGTAGTTTCTCAGGAAGCTTCTTTCCAGTATTTATCAGAGGATATTTCCTTTGTCACCATAGGCTTTAAGGCGAAGCAAAATATCCCTTCTCAGATTTCCCAAAAACAGTGCTACCAAACGTCTCCATAAAAAGAAAGGTGTAACTCTGTGAGATGAAGTCAAAAGTCACAAAGTAGTTTCTCAGAAAGGTTCTTTATAGTTTTTGTCTGAGGACATTTCCTTTGTCACCATAAACTTCAATTTTCTCTGAAATATCCCATTGCGGATTCCAAGAATACAGGTTGAGTAAACTGCTCAGTGAAAAGAACAGCGTAATACTGTGTGATTAATTCACGCGTCACAAAGCAGCTTATTGGAAAGCTTCTTTTTGATTTTTATCTAAGGATATTTTCTTTGTCACCGTAGACTTCAATCCCTCTCTGCATATCCCTTTGCATATTACATGAAAACTGTGTTAGCAAACTGCTCCATGAAAATAATCATGTAACTCTGTGAGATGAATTCACACATTACAAAGCAGTTTCTTAGAAAGCTTATTTCTAGTTTTTATCTGAGGATATTTCCTTTGTCACCATAGGTTTCAATGTGATCCAAAATATCCCTTCTCAGATTCCCCAAAAACATTGCTACCAAACTACTACATGAAAGAATCGTGTAACTCTGTGAGATGAATTCACACATTACAAAGCAGTTTCTTAGAAAGCTTCTTTCTAGTTTTTATCTGAGGATATTTCCTTTGTCACTATAGGCTTCAATGTGATTCAAAATATCCCTTCTCAGATTCTCCAAAAACATTGCTACCAAACTACTACATGAAAGAATTTTGTAGCTCTGTGAGGTGAAGTAACTCATGAGAAAGCTGTTTCTCAGCATCCTTCTTTCTAGTTTTTTTGTGAGGATATTTCCTTCATCACCATAAGCTTCAAAAAGCTATGAAATATACCTTTGCAGATTCCAGGAAAACAGTGTCAGCAAACTGTTCCATGAAAAAGAAGGTATAACTCACTGAGATGAATTCACACATCACAAAGAGCTTTCTCAGAAAGCTTCTTTCTAGTTTTTGTCAGAGGATATTTCCTTTGTCACTGTAGACTCCAATGCAATCCAAAATATCTCTTCTCAGTTTCTCTAGAAACAGTGCTTTAAAAATGATCCATAAAAGGAATTGTGTAACTCTGTGAGATGAACTCACAAATCACAAAACAGTTTCTCAGAATGTTTCTTTTTATTTTATTTCTGAGGATATTTACTTTTACACAATAAGCTTCAGTGTGCTCCAAAATATCCCATCATAGATTCCAAGAAAACAGTGTTTGCACACTACTAAATCAAAATGACAGGGTAACGCTGTGAGTTTAATTCACACTTCATGAAGCAGTTTCTCAGAAAGCTTCTTTTCGTTTTCATGTGAGGATATTTCCTTTGTCAACATAGGCTTCAATTCACACCTGAATATTCTATTGCAGATTCCACAAAAACAGTGTTATCAAAATCCTCAATGAGAAGAAAGGTGTAACTCTGTGAGATGAATTCACACATCACAAAGCAGTTTCTCAGAAAGGTTCTTTCTAGTTTTTATCTGTGGATAGCTCTCTTTCACAATAGGCCTCAATGCACTCCCAAATACACCTTTGCAGATTCCATGAAAAGAGTGTTAGGAAACTGCTCCATGAAAAGGAAGGTGTAACACCTTGAGATAGAAAAACTCATCACAAAGAACTTTTGCAGAAAGATTCTTTCTGGTTTTTATCTGAGGATATTCCCTTTGTCACTATAGGCTTCAATGTGATCCAAAATATCCCTTCTTAAATTCCCAAAAAACAGTGCTACCAAACGGATCCCTGAAAAGAATCATGTCACTCTGTGAGATGAACTTAAAAATCACAAAGCAGTTTCTCAGAATGTTTGTTTCTAGTTTTTACATGATGATGTTTCCATTGTACACCATAAGCTTCAATGAGCTCTGAAATATGCCATTGAAAATTCCAAGAAAACAGTGTTAGCAAACTGATCAATGAAAAGAGGAGTGTAAATCTGTGAGATGAACTCACACATCACAAAGCAATTTCTCAGAAAGCTTCTTTCTAGTTTTTATATGAGGATATTTCCTTTTTAACCATATTCCTCAATGCACTCCCAAATATTTCTTTGCAGTTCCATTGAAAAAGTGTTAGCAAATTGCTCCATGAAAAGAAGGGTGTAACTCTGTGAGATGAATTCACGCATCACAAAGCAGTTTCTCAGAAAGGTTCTTTTTAGTTTTTATCTAAAGATGTTTCTTTTGTCACCATTGACTTTAGTGCGATCCAAAATATTCTTCTTCAGATTCCCCAAAAACAGTGCTACCAAAATGATCCATGAAAAGAATCATGTAACTCTGTGAGATGAATTAACACATCACAGAGTGATTTCTCAGAAAGCGTGTTTCCAGTTTTTGATCAGAGGATATTTCCCTTGTCTTCATAAGCTTCAACATGATTCAAATTATCCCTTCTCAGATTCCTGCAAAACAGTGCTACAACATGTAACATGAAAATTATTGTGTAACTCTGTGAGATGAAGTCACAAATCACAAAGCAGTTTCTCAGATAGTTTCTTTCTGGTTTTTGTCTGAGGATATTTCCTTTGTCACCATAAGCTTCTATGTGCTCTGAAATATCATATTGCACATTCCAAGAAAACAGTATTAGCAAACCAGTCAATGAAGTGAACAGTGTAACTCTGTGAGATGAATTCACACATCCTGAAGCAGTTTCTCAGAAAGCCTCTTGGTAGTTTTTTTCCGGGGATATTTAGTTTTTCAGCATAGTATTAAGGGCGCTCCCAAATATCCCTTTGAAGATTAAATGAAAACAGTGTTAGAAAACGGCCCCATGAAAAGAAAGGTGCAACTTTTTGAGATGAATTCACACTTAACAAAGAACATTCTCACAATGCTTCCATCTAGTTTTTATCTGCGGATATTCCTTTTTTCTCCATAGGCTTCAATGCTATCCACAATATCCCTTCTCAGATTCCCCAAAAACAGTGCTAACTAACGGCCCCATGAAAAGAATTGTGTAACTCTGTGGGATGCGTTCACAAATCACAATGCAGTTTCTCCAAAAGCTTCTTTCTAATTTCTGTCTGACGATATTTCCTTTAACACCATTAGCTTCAATGTACTCCGAAATATTCCATTGCACATTCCAAGAAAACAATGTTAGCAAACTGCTTAATGAAAAGAAAAGTGTAACTCTGTGAGATGAATTGACACATCACAAAGCAGTTTCTCAGAAAGAAAGCTTCTTTCTAGTTTTTATATGAGGACATTTCCTTTCTCACCACAGGCTTCAATGAGATCCAACATATGCCTATGCAGATACCATGAAAACAGTGTTAGCAAACTGATCCATGAAAAGAAAGGTGTAACCCTGTCAGATGGAAAAACACCTCACAAAGAATTTTCTCAGAAAGCTTCTGTCTAGTTTTTATTTGAGGATATTACCTTTGTGACCATAGGCTTCAATGCAATCTAAAATATCCCTTCTCAAATTCCCCAAGAACAGTGCTACCAAACTGTTACATGAAAAGGATCATGTAACTCTGTGAGATGAATTTACGAATCACAAAGAGGTTTCTCAGAAAGCTTCTTTCTAGTTTTTATATGAGGATATTTCCTTTGTCACTATAAGCTTCAATGCCCTCTGAAAGAGCCCATTGAAGATTCCAAGAAAACAGTGTTAGCAAACTGATCAATTAAAAGAAGATGTAAATCTGTGAGATGAATTGACACATCACAAAGCAGTTTCTCAGAAAGCTTCTTTCTATTTTTTATCTGAGGATATTTCCTTTGTCTCCATAGGCCTCAATGTGCTCCCAAAGATCCTTTTGCAGATCCAAAGACAACAGTGTTAGCTAACTGCTCCATGAAAAGAAGGGCGTGACTCTGTGAGATGAATTCACGCATCACAAAGAAGTTTCTCAGAAAGCTTCCTTTTAGTTTTTATCTGAGGATATTTACTTTTTCACTACAGGAATCATTGCACTCCAAAATATCCCATTCCAGATTCCATGAGATAAATTCACACATCACAAAGAACTTTCTCAGACAGTTTCTTTCTGGTCTTTAATCTAAGGATGTTTCCTTTGTCACCACTGATTTCAATGTGATCCAATATATCCTTCCTGAGATTCCCCAAAAACAGTGCTAGAAAACTGATCCATGAAGGGAATCGTGTAACCCTGTGAGGTGAATTTACAAATCACAAAGCAGTTTCTCAGAAAGCTTCTTTCTAGTTTTTGAATGAGGATATTTCCTTTGTGGCTATAAGCTTCAAAGCCCTCTGAAATATCCCTTTGCAGATTCCAAGAAAAGAGTATTAGCCAACTGCTCAATGAAAAGAACAGTGTACCTCTGTGAGATGAATTCACACATCAGAAAGCAGTCTCTCAGAAAGCTTCTTTCTAGTTTGTATCTGAGGATATTTCTTTTGTCACCATATGCTTCAATGCGATCCAAAATATCCCTTCTCAGATACCCCAAAAACAGTGATACCACACTGTTCTATGAAAAGTATCATGCAACTTGATGAAACGAATTAACACATCACAAAGCAGTTTGTCTGAAAGGTTCTTTATGGTTTTTACATGAGGGTATTTCCTTTGTCACCATATACTTCAAAGCACCTATGAAATATCCCATTGCAGATTCCAAGAAAACTGTGTTAGCAAACTACTCAAACTACAGCCTCCCAAAGTGCTGTGATTACAGGCTTGGGCCATGGCATCCGGCCAGGAAAATATTCCTTTTGTGTCCATAAGCTTCAATGCATTCCAAAATATCAGAATGCTGATTCCAAGAAAACAGTGTAAGCAAACTGCTCAATGCAAAGAATAGTGTTACTCTATGAGATGAATTCACACATCACAAAGTTGTTTCTCAGAAAGCTTGTTTCTAGTTTTTATATGAAGATATTTCTCTTTTCACCATATTCTTCAGTGCACTCTGGAGTATCCCATTACAGATTCCAAGAAAATAGTGTTGTGAAACCTCTCAATGTAAATACTGGTGTAACTCTGTGAGATGAATTTACACATCAGAATGAAATTTCCCGGAAATTTTCTTTCTAGTTTCTATCTGAGGATATTTCCTTTGTCACCATAGGCTTTAATGCAATGCAAAATATCCCTTCTTAGATTCCCCAAAACGAGTGCTACCAAATTGCTCCATGAAAATAATCGTGTAACTCTGTGTGATGAATTTATAAATCACAAAGTAGTTTCTCAGATAGTCTCTTTCTAGTTTTTGTTTGAAGATATTTCCTTTTTCACCGTTTCCCTCAATGTGCTCATGAATATCCCTTTGCAGATTCCAGGAATACAGTTTTAGCAAACTGTTCCATGAACAGAAAGGTGTAAATGTGTGAGTTGAATTCACACATCACAAAGCAGTGTCTCAGAAAACTTCTCTTTGTTTTTTGTCTGAGTATATTTCCATTGTCACCATAGGATTCAATGCAACCCAAAATATCCCTACTCAGATTCCCCAAAAACAGTACTATGAAACTGTTCCATGAAAAGAACGGTGTAACTCGGTGAGATAAATTTACATATTACACAGATGTCTCTCAGACAATTTCTTTCTAGTTTTTATTTGAGGATATTTCCTTTTTCACCATATTCCTCAATAATGTGCTCCCGAATATCCCTTTGCATATTAAAAAATAAAGAATGTTAGCAAACTTCTCCATGAAAAGAATGTGAGATGAATTCACACATCACAAAGCAATGTCACAGAAAATTTATTTTTGGTGTTTATCTGAGGATATTTCCTTTGTCACGATAGGCTTCAAAGTGCTCCCAAATATCCTATTGCAGATTCCATGAAAACAGTGTTATCAGACGTCTCCATGAAAAGAACGGTGTAACTCTGTGAGATGAATTCACACATCCCAAAGAACTTTCTCAGAACGCTACTTTCTAGTTTTTATCTGAGGATATTTCCTTTTTCACCATAGGCTTCAATGCAATCCAGAATATCCCTTCTCAGATTCCCCATAAACACTGCTACCAAACTAAACCATAAAACAGATCGTGTAACAGTGTGAGAGGAATTAAAACATCACAAAGCAGTTTCTCAGAAATCTTCCCTCTGTTTTTTATATGTGGATACTTCCTTTCTCTCCATAAGCTTAAATGTGCTCCAAAATATCCCATTGCAGATAACCAGAAAACAGTGATAGAAAATTGTTCAATGAAAAGAACTGTGTAACTGAGGAAGATGAATTTACACATCACAAAGCAGTTTCTCAGAAAGCTTCTCTCTAGTTTTTATCTGAGGATATTTCCTTTTTGACCGTAGGCCTCAAAGTGCACCCAAATATCCCTTTGCAGATTTCATGAAAACAGTGTTAGCAAACTGCTCCATGAAAAGAAAAGTGTAAATTGGTGAGATGAATTCAGTCATCACAAAGCAGTTTCTCAGAGAGCTTCTTTCTAGTATTAGTCTTCAATGTGCTCCCAAATATCCTATTGCACATTCCCCGAAAACATTGTTAGCAAACAGCTCCAAGAAAAGAATCGTGTATCTCTGTTAGATGAATTCACACATCACAAAAAGTATCACATAAAGCTTCATTCTAGTGTTTTCTGGAGATATTTTCTTTGTCACCCCTGGCTTCAATGTGATCCAAAATATCCCTTCTCAGATTCCCAAAAACAGTGCTTCAAAACTTTTCCATGAAAAGAATGGTGTAACTCTGTGAGATGAATTTACACATCACAAAGAAGATTATCAGAATGTAGCTTTATAGATTTTATCTGAGGATATTTCCTTTGTCACTGTAGGCTTCAAAATGATTCAAAATATCCCTTCTCAGATTCCCCAAAAACATTACAACCAATCTGATCCTAGAAAAAGATTGTGGAACTCTGTGAGCTGAATTAATACATCACAAAGGAGTTTCTCAGAAAGCTTCCTTTTGGTTTTTATCTGAGGATATTTCCTTTGTGACCATAGGCTTCAATGCACTCCCAAATAACCTTTGGCAGATTCCACGAAAACAGGGTGAGCAAACTGCTCAATGAAAACAACGATATAACTCTGTGAGCTGAATTCATACATCACAAAGTAGATTCTCAGAACGTAACTTTATAGATTTTATCTGAGGATATTTCCTTTGTCACCATAGGCTTCAATGTGATTCATAATATCCCTTCTCAGATTCCCCAAAAATAGTGCTACCAAACTGATCCATGAAAAAAATGGTGTAACTCTGTGAGATGAACTCAGATATCACAATGCAGTTTCTCCAAAAGATTCTTTCCAGTTTTTATCTGAGGATATTTCCTTTTTCACTGTAGGCCTCAATGCACTCCCAAATATCCCTTTGCAGATTACAGGAAAACAGTGTTAGCAAACTGCTCCATGAAAACGAAGGTGTAACTCTGTGAAACTAATTAACACATCAGAAACAACTTTCTGAGAAAACTTCTTTTTAGTTTTTATCTGAGGATATTTCCTTTTTCACCACAGGCTTCAATGCAATCCAAAATATTCCTTCTCAGATTCCCCAAAAACACTGCTACCAAACTGATCCATGAAAAGGATCGTGTAACACGGTGAGATGAATCAACACATTACAAAGCAGTTTCTCAGAAAGATTCTTTCTAGTTTTAATCTGAGGATATTTACTTTTTCACCATATACCTCAAAGAGCTGTAAATATCCCCTTTCAGATTCCAGGAAAACATGTTAGCATATGTCTCCATGAAAAGAAATGTCTATCTCTGTGAGATGAATTCACATATCACAAAGAACTTTCACAGAAAGCATCTTTCTAGTTTTTATCTGAGGTTACTTCCTTTGTAAACCTATGGTTCAATGCGGTCCAACGTATCCATTCTCAGTTTCAACAGAAACAGTGCTACCCAACTGCTCCATGAAAAGAATCATGTACCTCTATGAGATGAATTCCCAAATCACAAAGAAGTTTCTCAGAAAAATTCTTTCTAGTTTTTGTCTGAGGACATTTCCTTTGTCAATATCAGCTTCAATGCATTCCGAAATATCACAATACAGTTTCCAGGAGCAGTGTTGGCAACCTGCTCATTGAAGAGATGAGTGTAACTCTGTGAGATGAATTCAAACATCATAAAGCAGTTTCTCAGAAAGCTTCTTTCCTTTATCACCACAGACTTCAATGTGCTCCCAAGTATTCTACTGCAGATTCGACAAATACAGTGTTTTCCAGCTTTTTCACCATTTGCCTCAATGCGCTTGCAAATATTGCTTTGCAGATTCCACGAAAATAGGGTTAGCCAAATGTTCCATGAAAAGAAAGGTTTAAATCTGTGAGATGAATTCACACTTTGTAAAGCAGTTTCTCAGAAAGCATCTTTTTGGTTTTCATCTGAGGATATTTCCTATGTCACCATAGGCTTCAATGAGCTCCCAAATATCCCTTCTCAGACACCACAAAAGCAATGATGCCAAAGTCCTCCCTGAACAGAAACGTTTAGCTCATTGAGATGAATGCACACATCACAAAGGAGTTTCTGCGAAAGCTTCTCTCCAGTTTTTCCCTGGAGAAATTTCTTTTCCATTTCTTCTCTATGTGCTCCCAAATATCCCTTTACAGATTCCATAAAAACAGTGCTACCATACTTCTCAAAGAAAGCAAAGGTGTAACTCTTTGTGATGAATTCACCCATCATGAAGAACTTTCTCAGAAACCTTCTTTATAGTTTCTTCTGAGGATATTTCCTTAGTCACCATTGGCTTCATTGCAATCCAAAATATCCCTTCTCAGATTTCCCAAAAACCGTGCCACCAAACTTATCCATGAAAAGAACCTTGTAACTTCGTGAGATGAATTAACACATCATAACGCATTTCTCAAAAAGCTTCTTTCACGTTTTTATATTGGATATTTCCATTGTCACTATAAGCTTCAATGTGCTCTGAAATATCCCTTTGCAGATTCCAAGACAACAGTGTTTGCAAACTGCACAATGAAATGAACAGTGTAACTCTGAGATGAATTCACACATCACAAAGCAGTTTCTCAGAAATCTTTTTCTAGTTTTCATCTGAGGATATTTCATTTATCACCATAGGCCTCAATGCACTCCAAAATATCCCTTTTCAGATTCCACAAAAACAGTGCTAACAAACTGCTTCATGAAAATAAAGGTGTAAATCTGTGAGATGAATTCACACATCTCTAAGAACTTTCTCAGAAAGCTTCATTCGAGCTTTTATCTGAAGATATTTCCTTTGTCACCATAGGCTTCAATGCCATTTAAAATGCCCCTTCTCTGATTCCCCAAAAGCAGTTCTACCAAACTGATCCACGAAAAGAATAGTGTATCTCTGTAACATGAATTCACATATCACAAAGCTGTTTCTCATAAAGTTTCTTTCTAGTTTTTATCTGAGGATATTTCCTTTTTTATCATATTCTTCAAGGCGCTCTTGAATATCCCAAGGCAGATCCCACGAAAAAAGTGTTAGCAAACTTCTCAATGAAAAGAGAAAGCAGTATGACCAAAAGGTTATTTTGGTTTTTGTCAGAGGTTATTTCCTTTGTCATTGGGAGGCTTCAATGCACTCAGAAAATACCCTATTGCAGATTCCATGAAAACTGTGTTAGCAAACTACCCCAAGAATAGAATCCTGTAAGTCTGTGATGTGAATACACACGTCACAAAGCAGTTTCTCAGAAAGCTTCCTTCTAGTTTTTGTTTGAGGATAATTTCTTTGTCATCATTTGCCTCAATGCTCTCATGAATATCTCTTTCCAAATTCCACAAAAACAGTGCAAACAACATGCTTCATGAAAAGGATTGTGTAATTCTATGACATGAATTCACAAATCACAAAGCACTTTCTATGAAAGCTTCTTTCTATTTTTGTCTACAGATATTTTATTTTTCACCATAGGCCTCAATGTGCTCATGAATATCCCATTGCAGATTCCACGCAAAAATGTTAGGAAACGTCTCAATGAAAAGAAGTTCTCGTGAGCACTTTGAGACTTACAGTGAAAACGAAAATATCTTCATACAGATACTGGAGAGAAGATATCTGAAGAGCTGCTTTGTGATGTGTGAATTCCACTCATAGAGTTCTATTTTTCTTCTCATAGAGTATTGTGGAATGCCGTTTGGAGAAAACGCTACCAGGGGACATTGGAGTGTATAAAGACGGCTATGGTGAAAAAAGAAATATACTCAGAGAAAAACTGGAAAGAAGCTTTCTGTGAAACTGCTATGTGATAGATATGTCTATTCATCTCACATAGAGAAAATTTTCTTTATATTATGCAGTTTTGAAACTGAGTCATGGACAGATTCGCAAAGGGACATTTGGGAGCACATTTAGGTGTATGGTGTAAAAGGAGATATCATCAGAATAAAACTGGAGAGGAGCTTTCTGAGAAACAGCTTTGTGGTGTGTGCATTCCACAGAGGGAGTTATACCTCTTTCATCATAAGGCAGTGTTTGAACAAGGTTCTTCTAAAAGTGAAAAAGTGATATTTTGCAGTGTGTTGAAGACTGTGGCTAAAAGTGAAATATCCTGAAATAAAACCCAGAAAGAAGGATTCCAAGAAACTGCGTTCTAAGGTGTGCATTCATTTCAGAGAGGTAAACTTTACACTACATTGCCCAGTTTGAAAACTCTGTCTTTGAAGAATCTGTGAAGGGATATTACGTGGCTCCCGGAGGCTTGTGGTGAGAAAGGAAACTCCTTCTGATGAAAACTGGACAGAATCTTTCTGTGTAACTGCTTTGTAATGTGTGTACACATCTCATAGAATTAAGTCATTCTTTGAATTGAGCAGTTTGAACTCACTGTTTCTGTGGAAACTGAGAAAGGGTTTTTGCTTACCCTCTTAAGAATATGCTGAAAAAGAAGTATCCTCCAATAAAAACGAGAAGGAAACATTCTGTGAAACCACTCTAGGTCATATTAAGTCCATTCGCACAGTTAAGCTTCCTTTTACATTGAGCAGTATCCTAAAACTGTTTTACATTGGTCAGCTAAGGGATAATCGGGAGTCCTTCGAGGATAACAGTAAAAACGGAAATATCTTCAGATAGGTAATAGAGAGGTGATTTATGAAGAAATGCTTTGTGATGTATGTATTTCCCACACAGAGTTAAACTTTTCTTCTCATCGGGGTTTATGGAATCCCATTGGGAGAAATACCTACCAGGGACATTCAGGAGTATATTACTGCTATGGTGGAAAAGGAAATATCCTCAGACAAAAACTGGAAAGAAACTTTCTGTGAAACTGCTTTGTGACAGATATGTGTATTCATTTCACATAGAAGAAACCATCTTTCTCTTATGCATTTTTGAAACTGCATCATGGATGGATTCACGCAGGGACATTCGGGAGCACATACAGGCTGGTGGGGAAGCAGGAGATATCTTCAGGTAAAAATTGGAGAGAAACATTCTGAGAAACTACTTTGTGATGTGTGCATTCCGCTCAGGGAGTTATACCACTTTTCTCACAAAGCAGTGTTCGGACACTGTTCCTGTAAAAGTGAAAAAGAGATATTTTGCAGCATATTGAAGACTATGGAAATATCCGGAAATAAAACACAGGAAAAAGCATTCCAAGAAACTGCTCTCTAAAGTACACATTCATTTGAGAGTGTTAACGCTTACACTAAGTCGCCCAGTTTGGAAACTCAGTCTTTGAGGAAATTGTGAAGGGATATTAACTGACACCTGGGGGTTTGTGGTGAGAAAGGAAACGTCTTCAGATAAAAACTGGAGACAAACTTTTGAGCAACTGCTTTGTGATGTGTGTATTCATCTCATAAAGTTACATCACTCTTTGGATTCAGCAGTTTGAAATCACTGTGTCTGTGGAACCTGAGAAAGAACATTTGGGAACACTCTTAAGAATATGCTGAAAAAGAAATATCCTCCGATAAAAACCAGAGGGAAACATTCTGTGAAATCACTCTAGGTCGTATCAACTCCTCTTGTACAGTTAAGCTTCCATTATCATTGAGCAGTATTCTAACACTGTTTTAAGTGAGTCAGCTAAGGGATAATTGGGAGCGCTTTGAGGCTAATGGTGAAAATGGAAATATCTTCAGATAGATACTTGAGAAGAGATTTATGAAGAAAGGCTTTGTGACATATGCATTTCCCACACAGAGATAAACTTTACTTCTCATAGGGGTTTATGGATTCCCGTTCAGAGAAATAGCTACTGGGGACATTCAGGAGTATATTTACTGCTATGGTGGAAAAGGAAATACCCTGAGTCAAAAACTTGAAAGAAACTTTCTGTGAAACTGCTTGGTGACAGAGATGTCTATTCATCTCACATAGATGAAACCGTCTTTCTATTATGCAGTTATGAAAATGCATCATGGATGGATTCTCGAAGGGATGTTCAGGAGCACATAAAGGCTGATGGGGAAACAGGAGATATCTCCAGATAACAATTGGAGAGAAGCTTTCTGAGAAACTGCTGTGTGACGTCTCCATTCCACTCAGGGAGTTATACTTCTTTCTCACAAGGCAGTATTTGAACATTGATTCTGAACATTGAAAAAGAGATATTTTACAGCCTATTGAAGACTAAGGCGAAAATTGAAATATCCGGAAATAAAACCCAGAAAAAAGCATTCCAAGAAACTGCCCTCTGATGGGTACATTCATTTCAGAGTGTTAAAGCTTACACTAAGTAGCCCAGTTTGGAAACTCTGTCTTTGAGGAAATTGTGAAGGGAAATTAAGTGACAACCGGAGGCTTGTGGTGAGAAAGGAAATGTCTTCCGATGAAAACTGGAGACAAACTTTTGGAGCAACTGCTTTGTGATGTGTGTATTCATCTCATAGAGTTTAATCGTTCTATGGGTTGAGCAGTTTTAAATCGCTGTTTCTGTGATACCTGAGAAAGGACATTTGGGAAAGCTCTTAATAATACGCTGAAAAAGAAATACCATCCGATAAATGCCAGAAGGAAACTGTCTGTGAAACTTCTCTAGGTCGCTTGAATTCCCCTCGCACAGTTAAGCTTCTGTTTTCATTGAGCAGTATTCTAACAATGTTTTAAGTTAATCAGCTAAGGGATACTCGAGAGCGATTTGGGGATTCTGGTGAAAATGGAAATATCGTTACATAGATACTGGAGGAAGATTTCGGGAGTATATGAAAGACTATGGTGAAAAGTGAAATATCCTGAAATAAAACCCAGAAAGAAGGATTTCAAGAAACTGCGTTCTGACGTGTGCATGCATTTCAGAGAGTTAAAGCTTGCACTACATTGCCCAGTTTGGAAAATCAGTCTTTGAGGAATCTTTGAGGTGTTATTAAGAGGCGCCCCTGGGCTTGTGGTGAGCAAGGAAACGGCTTCTGATGAAAACTGAAGAGAAACTTTCAGAGCAACTGCTCTGTGACGTGTGTATTCATCTCGTAGAGTTACATTATTCTTTGAATTTAGCAGATTGAAATCACTCTTTCTGTGGAACGTGAGAAAGACCATTCGGGAACGCTCTTAAGAACGTGCTGAAAAAGAAGTATCCTCCATTAAAATCCAGAAGGAAACATTCTGTGAAACCGCTCTCGGTCATATCAAGTCTGCTCGCACACTTAAGCTTCCGTTTTCATTGAGCAGTATCCTTACACTGTTTTACGTGAGTCAGCTAAAGGATAATCGGGAGCGCTTTGACACTGAGGGTGAAAACGAAAATATATTCAGATAGATGCTTGAGAGGAGATTCATGAAGAAATGCTTTGCGATGTATACATTTCCCACACAGAGTTAAACATTTCTTCTCATAGGGGTTTATGGAATCCCGTTAGGAGAAATACCTACCGGAGACATTCAGGAGTATATTTACTGCTATGGTGGAAAAGGAAATATCCTCAGACAAAAACTGGAAAGAAACTTTCTGTGAAACTGCTTTGTGACAGATAGGTCTTTTCATCTCACATAGATGTAATGGTCTTTCTATTACGCAGTTTTAAAACTGCATCATGGACGGATTCGCGAAGGGACATTCGGGAGCACATACAGGCTGGTGGGGAGACAGGAGATATCTTCAGATAAATATTCTAGAGAAACTTTCTGAGAAACTGCTTTGTGACGTCTGCAATCCACTCAGGGAGTTATACCTCTTTTCTCACAATGCAGTGTTTGAACACTGCTCCTGTAAAAGTGAAAAAGAGATATTTTGCAGTGTATTGAATACTATGGCGAAAATTAAAATATCTGGAAAGAAAACCCAGAAAAAAGCGTTCCAAGAAACTGCTCTCTCACGTGTACATTCACTTCCGAGTGTTAAAGCTTACACTAACCCGCTCAGTTTGGAAACTCTGTCTTTGAGGAAATTGTGAAGTGATATTAAATGATACCTGGACGCATGTTGTGAAAAAGGAAATGTCTCCGATGAAAACTGGAGGGAAACTTTTGGAGCCACTGCTTTGTGATGTGTGTAATCATCTCATCGAGTTAAATCATTCTTTGTATTGAGCTGTTTTAAATCTCTGTTTCTCTGGCACCTGAGAAAGGACATTTAGGGAATGCTCTTAACAATATGCTGAAAAAGAAATACCATCCGATAAATGCCAGAAGGAAACTGTCTGTGAACCTTCTGTAGGTCACGTGAATTCCACTTGCACAGTTAAGCTTCTGTTTTCATTGAGCAGTATTTTAACAATGCTTTAGGTTAATCAGCTAAGGGATACTTGGAAGCGATTTGAGGCTTCCGGTGAAAACGGAAATACCTTTAGATAGATACTGGAGGAAGATTTCCCTAAAAGGCTTAATGACTTGTGCATTCTACTCACAGAGATATACTTTTCTTCTCATAGAAGAATGGGAAATCCCATTTGGAGAAAAAGCGACCAGGGGACATTCGGGAGTATATGAAAGGCTATGATGAAAAAGGAACTATCCTCAGACAAAAACTGGAAAGAAGCTTTCTGTGAAACTGCTTTGTGATAGATATGTCTATTCATCTCACATGGATGAGACTTTCTTCCTATTACACAGTTTTGAAAGTCCACCATGGATGGATTCATGAAGGGACGTTCGGCAGGACGTTCAGGCATACGGTGAAAAGGGAGTTATCTTCAGATAAAAAATGGAAAGAAGCTGTCTGATAAAGTGCTTTGAGATGTGTGCATTGCACTCAGGGATTTTTACCTCTTTTCTCATAAGGCAGTGTTTTAACACTGTTCCTGTAAAACTGAGAAAGTGATATTTTGCAGCGCATTGAAGACTGTGGCGAAAAGTGAAATATCCTGAAATAAACCCCAGAAAGAAGGATTCCAATAAACTGCGTTCTGAGCTGTGCATTCATTTCAGAGATTTAAAGTTTACACTATGTTGCCCCGTTTGGAAATTCTGTCTTTGCAGTATCTGTGAAGGCATGTTAAGTGGCGCCCAGAGGCTTGTGGTGAGAAAGGAAAAGCCTTCCGATGAAAACCAGACAGAATCTTTCAGAGTCACTCCTTTGTAATGTGTGTAAGCATCTCTTAGAATCAAATCATTCTTTGGATTGAGCAGTTTGAACTCACTGTTTCTGTGGAACAAGAGGAAGGACATTTGAGAGCGCTCTTATGAATATGCTGAGAAAGAAATACCCTCCAATAAAAAAAAGAAGACAGCATTCTGTGAAACTGCTTTTTGTCATGTGAAGTCCACTCGCACAGTTAAGGTTCTGTTTTCATTGAACAGTATTCTAACACTGTTTTTGTTTAGTCTGTGAAGTGATATACTGGAGTGTTGTGAGGCTTTCGGTGAAAAAGGAAACATCTTCAGATACATACCGGAGAGAAGATTTCTGAGGAGCTGCTTTGTGACATGTGCAGTCCAATCACAGGGTTATACTTTTTTTCTCCTAGAAGATTGGGGAATCCCGTTTGTAGAAAAAGCTACAAGGGGACATTTGCGAATATACGGACTGCTATGGTGGAAAAGGAAATAATATCAGACAAAGACTGGAAAGAAGCTTTCTGTGAAACTGAGTTGTGGTAGATATGTCTATTCACCTCCCATAGATAAAACTTTTTTCTATTATGCAGTTTTGAAACTGCGTAATGGACGGAAATGCGCAGGTACATTAGGGAGCACATTCAGGCCTGTGGGGAAATAGGAGATATTTTCACATAAAAAGTGGAGAGAAGCTTTCTGAGAAATTGTTTTGTGATATGTGCATTCCACTCAGGGAATTAAACCTCTTTTCTCATAAGGCAGATTTAGAACTCCTTTCTTGTAAAACTGAAAAAGTGATATTTTGCAGCAAATTTAAGACTTTGGCCTAATGTGAAGTATCCTGAATTAAAACCAGGAAAGAAGAGTTCTAAGAAACTCCTCTCTCACGTGTGCATTCATTTCAGAGAGTTAAGACTTGCACTACGTTGCCCAGTTTGGAAGCTCTGTCTTTCAGGAATTTGTGATGGGATATTAAGTGGTTCCCCTCGGCTTATGATGAGAAAGGAAATGTCTTCCGATGAAAACTGCAGAGAAGATTTCAGAGCAACTGCTTTGTGATGTGTGAATCATCTCATAGAGTTAAATAATTCTTTGGATTGAGCAGTTTAATATCTCTGTTTCTGTGGAACCTGAGCAAGGACATTTGGGAATGCTCTCAATAATATGTGAAAAAGAAATAGCCTCCAATAAAAAAGAGAAGGAAACACTCTGTGATACTGCTCTAGGTCAGGTGAATTCCACTCCCACGGTTAAGCTGCTGTTTTCATTGAGCAGTATTCTAACACTCTTTAAGGTGAGTCAGGTAAGGGATACTTGGGAGCACTTTGAGACTTACGATGAAAACGAAAATACTTTCAGACAGATACTGGAGAGAAGATATCTGAGGAGCTGCTTTGTGACGTGTGAAATACCCTATGATAGTTTTCTTCTCAGAGAGTATTGCAGAATTCCGTTTGGAGAAAACACTACCAGGGGACAGTCCAGAGTATATGGACGGCTATGGTCAAAAAAGGAAGTATACTCAGAAAAAACTGGAAAGATGCTTTCTGTGAAACTACTATGTGATAGATATGTCTATTCATCTCACATAGAGAATATTTTCTTTATATTACGCAGTTTTGAAATTGCATCATTTAGATTCCCGAAGGGACATTTGGGAACATATTCAGGCATATGGTGTAAAAGGAGATATCGTCAGAAAAAAACTGAAGAGAAGCTTTCTGAGAAACTGCTTTGTGGTGTGTGCATTCCACGGAGGGAGTTACACCCCTTTCATCCTAAGGCAGTGTTTGAACAAGGTGCTTCTAAAAGTGAAAAAGTGATCTTTTGCAGCGCGTTGAAAACTATCGCAAAAAGTGCAATATCCTGAAATAAAACCCAGAAAGAAGCGTTCCAAGGAAATGCACTCTAACGTGTGCATTCATTTCAGAGAGTTAAAGCTTGAAAGTCTGCCATGGACGGACTCGCTAAGAAACGTTCGGCAATATATTAAGGCATATGGTGAAAAGGGAGTTGTCTTCAGATAAAAACTGGAGACCAGCTGTCTGAGAAAGTGCTTTGAGATGTGTGCATTCCACTCAGGGATTTATACCTCTTTTCTCATAAGGTAGTGTTTGAACACTGTTCCTGTAAAACTGAGAAAGTGATATTTTGCAGTGCATTGAAGACTACGGCAAAAAGTGAAATATCGTGAAATAAAACCCAGAAAGAAGGATTCCAAGAAACTGGGCTCTGATGTGGGCATTCATTTCAGAGAATTAAAGTTGACACTATGTCGCCCCATTTGGAAACTCTTTGAAGAATCTGTGAAGCGATACTAAGTGGCGCCCGAAGGCTTTTGGTGAGAAAGTAAATGCCTTCCCTTGAAACGGGACAGAATCTTTCAGAGTAACTGCTTTGTAATGTGTGTATGCATCTCATAGAATTAAATCATTCTTTGGATTGAGCAGTTTGAACTCACTGTTTCTGTGGAACCTGAGAAAGGACATTTGGGAATGCTCTGAAGAATATGCTGAAAAAGAAATACCCTATGATAAAAAAACAGAAGAAAACTGTCTGTGAAACTGCTCTTTGTCACGTGAAGTCCACTCGCACAGTTAACCTTCTGTTTTCATTGAGCAGTATTCTAACACTGTTTTTGTTTAGTCTGTGAAGTGATATACTAGAGTGCAGTGAGGTTTTTGGTGAAAAAGGAAATATCTTCAGATACATACCGGAGAGAAGACTTCTGAGTAGCTGCTTTGTGACATGTGCATTCCACTCCCAGGTTTATACTTTTTTTCTCCTGGAAGATTGGGGAATCTCGTTTGCAGAAAAAGCTACAAGGGGACATTCGGGAATATACGGACTGTTATGGTGAAAAAGGAAATATCATCAGAAAAAGAAGCTTTCTCTGAAACTGCGTTGTGGTAGATATGTCTACTCACCTCCAATAGATAAAAGTTTCTTCTATTATGCAGTTTTGAAACTGCCTAATGGACGGAAACGCGAAGGGACATTATGGAGCACATTCAGGCCTGTGGGGAAAAAGGAGACATCTTCACGTAAAACCTGGAGAGAAGCTTTCTGAGAAACTGCTTTGTGATGTGTGCATCCCACTCAGGAAATTATACCTCGTTTTTCATAGGGCAGTTTTTGAACACTGTTCCTGTAAAACTGAAAAAGTGATATTTTGCAGCGAATTGAAGATTTGGTGAAATGTGAAATATCCTGAATTAAAACCAGGAAAGAAGCGTTCTAAGAAACTCCTCTCTGACGTGTGCATTCACTTCAGAGCGTTAAAGCTTACACTACTTTGCCCAGAATGGAAGGTCTGTCTTTGAGGAATTTGTGAAGGGATATTAAGTGGTTCCCTTGGGCTTATGGTGAGAAAGGAAACGTCTTCCAGTGAAAACTGCAGAGAAGCTTTCACAGTAACTCCTTTGTGTTGTGTATAATCATCTCATAGAGTTAAATCATTCTTTGCATTGAGCAGGTTGATATCTCCGTTTCTGTGGAACCTGAGCAAGGACATTTGGGAATGCTCTCAAGATTATGTGAAAAAGAAATAGCCTCCAATAAAAAAGAGAAGGAAACACTCTGTGATACTGCTCTTGGTCATGTGAATTCCACTCGCAGAGTTAAGCTTCTGTTTTAATTGAGCAATATTCTAACACTCTTTTAGGTGAGTCAGCTAAGGGATACTCGGGAGCGTTTTTAGGCTTACGGTGAAAATGAAAATACCTTCAGAGAGATACTGGAGAGAAGATATCTGAAGAGCTGCTTTGTGACGTGTGATTTCCACTCATAGAGTTATACTTTTCTTCTCATAGAGTATTTCGGAATCCCGTTTGGAGAAGACACTATTAGGGGACATTCGAGAGTATATGGATGGCTATGGTGTAAAAGGAAATATACTCAGAAAAAAACCGGAAGGAATCTTTCTTTGAAACTGCTATGTGATAGATATATCTATTCATTTCACATAGAGAAAGTTTTCTTTGTATTACACAGTTTTGAAACTGCATCATGGACAGATTTGCAAAGGGATATTTGGGAGCACATTCAGGTGTATGGTGTAAAAGGAGATATCATCAGAAAAAAACTGGAGAGAAGATTTGTGAGAAACTGCTTTTGTTGTGTGCATTCCACTGAGGGAGTTATACCTCTTTCATCATAAGTCAGTGTTTGAGCAATGTTCTTCTAAAAGTGAAAATGTGATATATTGAAGCGCATTGTAAACTATTGCGAAAAGTGAGATATCCTGAAACGAAACCCAGAAAGAAGCGTTCCAAGAAAATGCTCTCTAACGTGTGCATTCATTTCAGAGAGTTAAAGCTTAAATTACATTGCCTAGTTGGGAAACTCTGTCTTTGAGTAATCTTTGAGATGTTAGTATGAGATACCCATGGGTTTGTGGTGAGTAAGGAAACGACTTCTGATGAAAACAGGAAAGAAGCTTTAGGAGCACCTGATTTGTGATGGGTGTATTCATCTCATTGAGTTACATCATTCTTTGGATTGAGCAGTTTGAAATCACTGTTTCTGTGGAACCTGAGAAAGAACATTTGGGAACGCTCTTAAGAATATGCTGAAAAGGAAATATCTTCCGATAAAAACCAGAAGGAATCATTCTGTGAAACCGCTTTTGGACATATCAAGTCCACTCGCACAATTAAGCTTCCGTTTTCATTGAGTAGTATCCGAACAGTGTTTTAAATGGATCAGCTAAGGGATAATCGGGAGCGCGTTGAGGGAAACGGTGAAAACGAAAATATCTTCAGATACATACTCGAGAGGAGCTTTATAAAGAAATTCTTTGTGACGTATGCATTTTGCACACAGAGTTAAACTTTTCTTCTCATATGGGTTTATGGAATCCCTTTGGGAGAAATAGCTACTGGGGACATTCAGGAGTATATTTACTGCTATGGTAGAAAAGGAAACATCCTGAGACAAAAATTGGAAAGAAACTTTCTGTGAAACTGCCTTGTGACAGATATGTCTATTCAACTCACATAGATGAAACCATCTTCCTATTACGCAGTTTTGAAACTACATCATGGACGGATTCGCAAAGGGACTTTCAGGAGCATATACAGGTTGGTGGGGAAACAGGAGATATCTTCAGATAAAAATTCGAGAGACACTTTCTGAGAAACTGCTCTGTGATGTCTGCATTCCACTCAGGGTGTTATACCTCTTTTCTCATAAGGCAGTGTTTGAACACTGTTCCTGTAAAAGTGAAAAAGAGATATTTTGTAGCGTATTGAAGACTATGGCGAAAATTGAAATATCCAGAAATAAAACCGAGAAAAAAGCGTTCCAAGAAACTGCTCTCTGACGTGTACATTCATTTCAGAGGGTTAAAGCTTACACTAAGTCGACCAGTTTGGAAACTCTGTCTTTGAGAAAATTATGAAGGGATATTAAGTGACACCCGGAGGCTTGTGGTGAGAAAGGCAACTTCTTCCGATGAAAACTGGAGAGAAACTTTAGGAGTAACTGTTTGTGATGTGTGTATTCATCTCATAGAGTTAAATCGTTCTTTTGATTGAACAGTTTTAAAACGCTGTTTCTGTGATACCTGAGAAAGGACATTTGGGAACTCTCTTAATGATATGCTGTAAAAGAAATACCATCCAATAAACGCCAGAAGGAAACAGTCTGTGAAACTTCTACATGCCGCTTGAATTCCAGTCACACAGTTAAGCTGCTGTTTTCATTGAGCAGTATTCTAACACTCTGTTATGTGAGTCAGCTAAGGGATACTCGGGAGCTCTTTGAGGCTTACAGTGAAAACGAAAATATCATCAGACAGATACTGGAGAGAAAATATCTGAGGAGCTGCTTTGTAACGTGTGAATTCCACCCATAGAGTTACAGACTTCTACTCATAGATTATTGTGAAATCCCGTTTGGAGAAAACGCTACCAGGGGACATTCCAGAGTATATGTACAGCTATGTTGAAAAAGGAAATATACTCAGAAAAAAACTGGAAAGAAGCTTTCTGTTGAAATGCTATGTGATACACATGCATATTCATCTCACAAAGAGAAAATTTTCTTTATATTATGCTATTTTGAAACTGCCTCATGGACAGATTCAGGAAGGGATGTTTGGGAGCACATTCAGGCATATGGTGTAAAAGGAGATATTGTCAGAAAAAAAATGGAGAGAAGCTTTCTGAGAAACTGCTTTGTGGTGTGTGCATTCCACGGAGGGAGTTATACCTTTTCATCATAAGGCAGTGTTTGAACAAGGTTCTTCTAAAAGTGAAAAAGTGATATTTTGCAGCACGTTGAAAACTATCGCGAAAAGTGAAATATCCTGAAATAAAACCCAGAAAGAAGCGTTCCAAGAAAATGCTCTCTAACGTGTGCATTCATTTCAGAGAGTTAAAGCTTACAATGCATTGCCCATTTTGGAATCTCTGTCTTTGAGAAATCTTTGAGGTGTTATTAAGAGGCGCCCCTTGGCTTGTTTTGAGTAAGGAAAGACTTCCGATGAAAGCTGGAGAGAAGCTTTCGGATCAGCTGCTTTGTTCTGTGTGTATTCATCTCGTAGTGTTACATCATTGTTTGGATTGAGTAGTTTGAAATCACTGTTTCTGTGGAACCTGAGAAAGAACATTTGGGAACGCTCTTAAGAGTATGCTGAAAAGGGAATATCCTCCAATGAACACCAGAAGGCAACACTCTGTGAAACCGCTCTAGGTCATATCAACCCCACTCTCACAGTTAAGCTTCCGTTTTCATTGAGCAGTATCCTAACACTGTTTTACATGAGTCACCTAAGGGAAAACCGGGAGTGCTTTAAGGCTAACAGTGAAAACGGAAATATCTTCAGATAGATATTCGAGAGGAGATTTATGAAGAAATGCTTTGTGACGTATGCATTTGCCACACAGAGTTAAACTTTTCTTCTCATAGTGGTTTATGGAATCCCATTGGGAGAAATAGTTACTGGGGATATTCAAGAGTATATTTACTGCTATGGTGGAAAAGCAAATATACTCAGACAAAAACTGGAAAGAAACCTTCTGTGAAACTGCTTTGTGACAGATATGTCTATTCATCTCACAGAGATGAAACCGTCTTTCTATTACGCAGTTTTGAAACTGCATCATGGACGGATTTGCAAAGGGACATTCGGGAGCACATACAGGCTGGTGGGGAAAGAGGAGATATCTTCAGATAAAAATTCGAGAGACACTCTCTGAGAAACTGCTTTGTGATACCTGCAATCCACTCAGGGACTTTTACCTCTTTTCTCAAAAGGCACTGTTTCAACACTGTTCTGTGAAAGTGAAAAAGAGATATTTTGCAGCGTATTGATGTCTATGGTGAAAATTGAAATATCCGGAAATAAAACCCAGAAAAAAGCGTTCCAAGAAACTGCTCTCTGACGTGTACATTCATTTCCGAGTGTTAAAGCTTACACTAAGTCGCCCAGTTTGGAAACTCTCCCTTTGAGGAAATTGTAAATGGATATTAAGTGACAGCCGGAGGCTTGTGTTGAGAAAGGAAACGACGTCCAAGGAACACTGGAGAGAAGCTTTCGCAGCAACTGCTTTGTGATGTGTGTATTCATCTCACAGAGTTAAATTGTTCTTTGGATTGAGCAGTTTTAATTCGTTGTTTCTCTGATACCTGAGAAAGGACATTTGGGAACGCTCTTAATAATATGCTGAAAAAGAAATACCATCCGATAAACGCCAGAAGGAAACTGTCTGTGAAACTTCTGTAGGTCGCTTGAATTCCACTCGCACAGTTAAGATTCTGTTTTCATTGAACAATATTCTAACAATGTTTTAGGTTAATCAGCTAAGGGATACTCGGGAGCGATTTGAGGCTTCCAGTGAAAACGGAAATATCTTTAAATAGATACTGGGGGAAGATTTCTGAGGAGTGACTTTGTGAATTGTGCATTCTACTCACAGAGGAACGGGATATCTCGTTTGGAGAAAAAGCGACCAGGGGACATTCGGGAGTATATGAAAAGCTAGGGTGAAAAAGGAACTATCCTCAGAGAAAAACTGGAAAGAAGCTTTCTGTGAAACTGCTTTGTGATAGATATGCCTATTCATCTCACATGGATAAAACTTTCTTTCTATTACGTAGTTTTTAAAGTCTGCCATGGACGGATTCGTGAAGGGATTTTTTGCAGGACATTCAGGCATACGGTGAAAATGGAGTTATCTTCAGATAAAAAACGGAGAGACGCTGTCTGAGAAAGTGCTTTGAGATGTGTGCATTCCACTCAGGGATTTATACCTCTTTTCTCAAAAGGCAGTGTTTGAACACTGTTCCTGTAAAATGGAAAAAGCGATATTTTGCAGTAAATTGAAGACTATGCCGAAAAGTGAAATATCCTGAAATAAAACCCAGAAAGAAGCATTCCAAGAAACTGCACTCTGACGTGTGCAGGCATTTCAGAGAGTTAAAGTTTACACTACATTGCCCCATTTAGAAACTCTGTCTTTCAAGAATCTGTGAAGGCATATTAAGTGGCGCCTGGAGGCTTGTGGTGAGAAAGGAAAAGCCTTCCAATGAAAACTGGACAGAATCTTTCGGAGTAACTGCTTTGTAATGTGTGTACGCATCTCTAGAATTAAATCATTCTTTGAATTGAGCAGTTTGAACTCACTGTTTCTGTGGAACCTGAGAAAGGACATTTGGGAACTTTCTTAAGAATATGCTGAAAAAGAAACACCCTCAGATAAAAAACAGAAGAAAACTTTCTGTGAAACTGCTCTTTGTCACGTGAAGTCCACTTGCACTGCTAACCTTCTGTTTTCATTGAGCGGTATTCTAACACTGTTTTTGTTTAGTCTGTGAAGTGATATGCTGGAGTGCTTTGAAGCTTTCGATGGAAAAGGAAACATCTTCAGATACATACTGCAGAGAAGATTTCCGAGGAGCTGCTTTGTGACATGTGCATTCCAATCACAGAGTTATACTTATTTCTCCTAGAAGATTGGGGAATCCCGTTTCAAGAAAAAGCTACAAGGGGACATTCGGGAATATTTGGACTGCTATGGTGAAAAAGGAAATATCATCAGACAAATACTGGAAAGAAGCTTTCTGTGAAACTGCGTTTTGGTAGATATCTCTATTCACCTGCATAGATAAAATTTTTTTCAATTATGCAGTTCTGAAACTGTGTAATGGACAGAAATGCGAAGGGACATTAGGGAACACATTCAGGCCTGTGAGGAAATAGATATCTTCCCAAAAAACTGGAGAGAAGCTTTCTGAGAAACTGCTTTGTGATGTTTGCATTACACTCAGGGAATTCTACATCTTTTCTCATATGGCAGTTTTTGAACACTGTTCCTGTAAAACTGAAAAGGTGATATTTTTCAGCGAATTGAAGATTTTGGTGAAATGTGAAATATCCTGAATTAAAACCAGGAAAGAAGCATTCTAAGAAACTCCTCTCTGAAGTGTGCATTCATTTCAGAGAGTTAAAGCTTACACTACGTTGTCCAGTTTGGAAGCTATGCCTCTGGGGAATTTGTGAAGTGATATTAAGTGGTTTCCCTGAGCTTGTGGTGAGAAAGGAAACGTCTTCTGCTGAAAACTGCAGAGAAGTTTCAGAGCAACTGCTTTGTGATGTGTGTAATCATCTCATAGAGTTAAAGCATTCTTTGGATTGAGCAGTTTGATATCTCTGTTTCTGTGGAACCTGAGCAAGGACATTTGGGAACGCTCTCAAGAATTCCACTCACACAGTTAAGCTTCTGTTTTCATTGAGCAGTTTTCTAACACTCTTTTATGTGAGTCAGCGAAGGGATACTGTGGAGCGCTTTGAGGCTTACGGGGAAAACAAAAATGTCTTCAGACAGACACTGCAGAGAAGATATCTGAGGAGCTGCTTTGTGACGTGTGAATTCCACTCTTAGAGTTATAGTTTTCTTCTCATAGAGTATTGCAGAATCCCGTTTGGAGAAAACGCTACCAGGGGACATTCGAGAGTATATGGACGGCTATGGTGAAAAAGGAAATATACACAGAAAAACCTGGAAAGAAGCTTTCTTGAAACTGCTATGTGATAGATATGTCTATTCATCTCACATAGAGAAACTTTTCTTTATATTATGTAGTTTTGAGACTGTGTCATGGACAGATTCCCAAAGGGACACTTGGGAGCACATTCAGGCATATGGTGTAAAAGGAGATATGGTCAGAAAAAAACTGGAGAGAAGCTTTCTGAGAAACTGCTTTGTGGTGTGTGCATTCCACAAAGGGGGTTATACCTCTTTCATCATAAGGCAGTGTTTGAACAAGGTTCTTCTAAAAGTGAAAAAGTGAAAACTATCGCAAAAAGATAAATATCCTGAAGCAAAACCCAGAAAGAAGTGTTCCAAGAAAATACTCTCTAACGTGTGCATTCACTTCAGAGAGTTAAAGCTTACACTATATTGCCCAGTTTGGAAAATCTGTCTTTGAGGACTCTTTGAGGTGTTATTAAGAGGCGCCACTGATCTTGTGATGAGTAAGGAAACGACTTCCGATGAAAACTGGAGAGAAGCTTTCAGAGCAACTGCTTTGTGATGTGTGTATTTATCTCATAGAGTTCCATCATTCTTTGGATTGAGCAGTTTGAAATCACTGCTCCTGTGGAACCTGAGAAGGAACATTTGGGAACGATCTTAAGAATATGCTGAAAAAGAAATATCCTCTGATAAAAACCAGAAAGAAACATTCTGTGAAACCGCTCTTGGTAACATGAAGTGCAGTCGTGCAGTTAAGCTTGGTTTTCATTGAGCAGTATCCTAAGACTGTATTACATGAGTCAGCTAAGGGATAATCGTGAGCGCTTTGAGGTTAATGGTGAAAACGAAAATATCTTCAGATATATATTCGTGAGGAGATTTATGAGTAAATACTTTGTGGCATATGAATTTCCCACAAAGAGCTAAACTTTTCTTCTCATAGTGGTTTATGGAATCCCGTTGGGAGAAATAGCTACCAGAGACATTCAGGACTATATTTACTGCTATGCTGGAAAAGGAAATATCCTCAGACAAAAACTGGAAAGAAAATTTCTGTGAAACTGCTTGGAGACAGATGTGTCTCTTCATCTCACATAGATGAAACCATCTTTCTATTATGTACTTTCCAAACTGCATCATGGGTGGATTCACGAAGGGACATTCGGGAGCACATTCAGGCCTGTAGGGAAATAGGAGATATCTTCAGATAAAAATTGGAGAGAAACTTTCTGGGAAGCTGCTTTGTGATGCCTGCATTCCACTCAGGGAGTTATACCTCTTTTCTCACAAGGCAGTGTTTGAACACTGTTCCTGTAAAAGTGAAAAAGTGATATTTTGCATCATATTGAAGACTATGGTGAAAAGTGAAATATCCTGAAATAAAACCCAGAAAAAAGTATTCCAAGAAACTGCTCTCTGACGTGTACATTCATTTCAGAGGGTTAAAGCTTACACTAAGTCGACCAGTTTGGTAACCCTGTCTTTGAGGAAATTGTGAAGGGATATTAAGTGACACCTGGAGGCTTGTGGTGAGAAAGGAAAAGTCTTCTGATGAAAACTGGAGAGAAACTTTAGGAGTAACTGTTTGTGATGTGTGTATTCATCTCATAGAGATAAATCGTTCTTGGATTGAGCAGTTTTAAATTGCTGTTTCTGTGATACCTGAGAAAGGACATTTGAGAACGCTCTTAATAATATGCTGTAAAAGAAATACCATCCGATAAACGCCAGAAGGAAACTGTCTGAGAAACTTCTCTAGGTCGCTTGAATTCCACTCGCACAGTTAAGCTTCTGTTTTCCTTGAGCAGTATTCTAACAAAGTTTTAGGCTAATCAGCTAAGGGCCACTTGGGGGTGACCTGAGGCTTCCGATGAAAACGGAAATGTCTTTAGATGGATACTGGAGGAAGATTTTCAAAGAGTGGCTTTGTGATGTGTGCAATCTACTCAGAGAGATATAATTTTCTTCTCATAGAGGAATGGGAAATCCCGTTTGGAGAAAATCCGACCAGGGGATATTCGGGAATATATGGACTGCTATGGTGAAAAAGGAACTATCCGCAGAAAAAAACTGGAAAGAAGCTTTCTGTGACACTGCTTTGTGATAGGTATGTCTATTCATCTCACATGGATAAAACTTTCTATTAAGCAGTTTTGAAAGTCTGCCATGGACAGATTCAGGAAGGGATGTTCAGCAGGACATTCAGGAGTACTGTGAAAAGGGAGTCATCTTCAGGTAAAAACTGGAGAGAAGCTGTCTGAGAAAGTGCTTTGAGATGTGTGCATTCCAGTCAGGGATTTATACCTCTTTTCTCATAAGGCAGTGTTTGAACACTGTTTCTGTAAAACAGAAAAAGTGATATTTTGCAGTGCATTGAAGACTATGGTGAAAAGTGAAATATCCTGAAATAAAACCCAGAAAAAAGAATTCCAAGAAACTGCGCTCTGACGTGTGCATTCATTTCAGAGTGTTAGAGTTTACCCTATGTTGCCCCGTTTGGAAACTCTGTCTTTGAAGAATCTGTGAAGAGATATTAAGTGGCGCCCGGAGGCTTGTGGTGAGAAAGGAAACGTCTTCTGATGAAAAGTGGACAGAATCTTTCGAAGTAACTGCTTTGTAATGTGTGTACATATCTCATAGAATTAGATCATTCTTTGGATTGAGCAGTTTTAACTCACTTTTCTGTGGAAGCTGAGAAAGGAAATTTGGAAATGCTCTTAAGAATATGCTGAAAAAGAAATACCCTCCGATAAAAACAGAAGAAAACTTTCTGTTACACTGGTCTTTGTCGCTTGATATCCACTCGCACAGTTAAGCTTCTGTTTTCATTTAGCAGTATTGTAACACTGTTTTTGTTTATTCTGTGTGTGATACGCTGGAGTGCTTAGAGGCTTTCGGTGAAATAGGAGACATCTTCAGATGCATCCCGGGGAGAAGATTTCCGAGGAGCTGCTTTGTGACATGTGCATTCCACTCACAGGGTTATACTTTTTTTCTCCTAGAAGACTGGGGAATCCCGTTTGGAGGAAAAGCTACAAGGGGACATTCGGTAATGTATGGACTGCTATGGTGAAAAAGGAAATATCATCCGACAAAAACAGGAAAGAATGTTTCTGTGAAACTGTGCTGTGGTATACATGTCTATTCACCTTCCATAGATAAAACATTTTTCTATTACACAGTTTTGAAACTGTGTAATGGACGGAAACGTGAAGGGACATTAGGGAGCACATTCAGGCCTGTGGGGAAATAGGAGATATCTTCACATGAAAACTGGAGAGAAGCTTTCTGAGAAACTGCTTTGTGATGTGTGCATTCCACTCAGGGAATTTTAGCTCTTCTCTCATAAGGTAATTTTTGAACACTGTTCCGGTAAATCGGAAAAAGTGATTTTTGCAGTGAATTTAAGGACTTTGGTGAAATGTGAAATATCCTGAATTAAAACCAGGAAAGAGCATTTACGAAACTCCTCTGTGACGTCTGCATGCAATTCAGAGAGTTAAAGCTTACACTACGTTGCTGAGTTTGGAAGCTCTGTCTTTGAGGAATTTGTGAAGGGATATTAAATGGTTCCCCTGGGCTTGTGGTGAGAAAGGAAAAGTCTACCAAAGAAAACTGCAGATAAGCTTTCAGAACAACTGCTTTTTGATGTGTGTAATCATCTCATAGGGTTAAATCATTCTTTGGATTGAGCAGTTTGATATCTCTGTTTCTGTGGAACCTGAGCAAGGACACTTGGGAATGCTCTCAAGAATATATGAAAAAGAAATACCCTCCCATAAAATAGAGAAGGAAACACTCTGTGATACTGCTCTAGGTCACGTGAATTCCACTAGCACAGTTAAGGTTCTGTTTTCATTGAGCAGTATTCTAACCCTCTTTTAGGTGAGTCAGCAAAGCATACTCGGGAGTGCTTTGAGTCTTACGGTGAAAACGAAAATATCTTCAGAGAGATACTGGAGAGAAGATATCTGAGGAGCTGCTTTGTGATGTGTGAATGTCACTCATAGAGTTACAGTTTTCTTCTCATAGAGTATTGAGGAATCCCGTTTGAAGAAAACGCTACCAGGGGACATTGGAGTGTATATGGACAGCTATGGTGAAAAAGGAAATATACTCAGAAAAAAACTGGAAAGAAACTTTCTGTGAAATGGCTATGTAATACGTATGTCTATTCCTCTCACATAGAGAAAATTTTCTTTATATTACGCAGTTTTGAAACTGTGTCATGGAGAGATTCACGAAGGGACATTTGGGAGCACATTCAGGTGAACTGTGTAATAGGAAATATCATCAGAAAGAAACTGGAGGGAAGGTTTCTGAGAAATTGCTTTGTGGTGTGTGCGTTCCACTGAGCGAGTTATACCTCTTTCAACACAACACAGTGTTTGAACAAGGTTCTTCTAAAAGTAAAAATGTGATATTTTGCAGAGTGTTGAAAACTATTGGGAAAAGTGAAATATCCTGAAATAAAACCCAGAAAGAAGATTTCCAAGAAAATGCTCTCTGACGTGTGCATTCATTTCAGAGAGTTAAAGCTTACACTACATTGCCCAGTTTGGAAACTCTGTCTTTGAGGAATCTTTGAGGTGTTATTAAGAGGTGCACCTGGGCTTGTGGTGAGTTAGGAAACGACTTCCGATGAAAATTGGAGAGAAGCTTCCGGAGCAGCTGCTTTGTGATGTGTTTATTCCTCTCGTAGAGTTACATCATTCTTTGGATTGAGCAGTTTGAAATCACTGTTTCTGTGGAACCTGAGAAAGAACATTTGGGAACGCTCTTAAGAATATGCTGAAAAAGAAATATCCTCCGTTAAAAACCAGAAGGAAACATTCTGTGAAATCGCTCTTGGTCATATCAAGTTCACTCGCACAGTTAAGCTTCCGTTTTCATTGAGCAGTATCCTAACACTGTTTTAGCTCAGTCAGCTAAGGGATAATCGGGAGTGCTTTGAGGCTAATGGTGAAAACGGAAATATCTTCAGATAGATACTCGAGAGGAGATTCATGAAGAAATGCTTTGTGACGTATGCATTTCCCACACAGAGTTAAACTTTTCTTTTCATAGGGGTTTATGGAATCCTGTTGGGAGAAATAGCTACCGGGGAAATTCACGAGTATGTTTACTGCTATGGTGGAAAAGGAAATATGCTCAGACAAAAACTGGAAAGAAATTTCTGTGAAACTGTTTTGTGAAAGTTATGTCTATTCATCTCACATAGATGAAACTGACTTTCTATCACGCAGTTTTCAGACTGCAACATGGATGGATTCGTGAAGGGACATTCGGTAGCACATACAGGCTGGTGGGAAAACAGGAGATATCTTCAGAAAAAAATTGGAGAGAAACTTTCTGAGAAACTGCTTTGTGATGTCTGCATTCCACTCAGGGAGTTATACCCCTTTTCTCAGAAGGCAGTGCTTGAACACTGTTCCTGTAAAAGTGAAAAAAAGATATTTTGCAGTGTACTGAAAATTATTGCGAAAATTGAAATATCCGGAAATAAAACCCAGCAAAAAGCGTTTCAAGAGACTGCTCTCTGACATGTACATTCATTTCAGAATGTTAAAGCTTATACTAAGTCACCCAGTTTGGAAACTCTGTCTTTGATGAAATTATGAAGGGATATTAAGTGACACCCGGAGTCTTGTGGTGAGAAAGGAAACGTCTTCCGATGAAAACTGGAGAGAAACTTTCAGAGCAACTGCTTTGTGATGTGTGTAATCATCTCATAGAGAAAAGTCGTTCTTTGGATTGAGCAATTTTAATCACTGAAAGGCATTTGGGAACACTATTAATAATATGCTGAAAAAGAAATAACATCCGATAAATGCCAGAAGGAAACTGTCTGTGAAACTTCTCTAGTTCGCTTGATTTCACTCACACAGTTAAGCTTCTGCTTTCATTGAGCAGTATTCTAACAATGTTTTAGGTTAATCAGCTAAGGGATACTCGGGAGCGATTTGAGGCTTCCGGTGAAAACGGAAATACCTTTAGATAGATACTGGAGGAAGATTTCCCTAAAAGGCTTAATGACTTGTGCATTCTACTCACAGAGATATACTTTTCTTCTCATAGAAGAATGGGAAATCCCGTTTGGAGAAAAAGCGACCAGGGAACATTCGGGAGTATATGAAAGGCTATAGTGAAAAAGCAACTATCCTCAGACAAAAACTGGAAAGAAGCAGTCTATGAAACTGCTTTGTGATAAATATGTCTATTCATCTCACATGGATAAAACTTTCTTTCTGTCACCCAGTTTTGAAAGTTTTCATGGACAGAATCGCGAAGGGAATTTCTGCAGGACATTCAGGCCTATGGTGAAAAGGGAGTTTTCTTCAGATAAAAACTGGAGAGAAGCTGTCTGAGAAAGTGCTTTGAGATGTGTGCATTCCACTCAGGGATTTATACCCCTTTTCTCATAAGGCAGGGTTTGAACACTGTTCCTGTAAAACTGAAAAAGTGATATTTTGCAGTGCAGAGAAGACTGGCGAAAAGTGAAATTTCCTGAAATAAAACCCAGAAGGAAGGATTCCAAGAAACTGCACTCTGAAGTGTGCATTCATTTCAGAGAGTTAAAGTTTAAACTACATTGTCACATTTGGAAACTCTGTCTTTGAAGAATCTCTGAAGGGATATTAAGTGGTGCCCGGAGTCTTGTGGTGAGAAAGGAAACTCCTTCTGATGAAAACTGGACAGAATCTTTCTGTGTAACTGCTTTGTAATGTGTGTACACATCTCATAGAATTAAGTCATTCTTTGAATTGAGCAGTTTAATCTCACTGTTTCTGTGGAATCTGAGAAAGGACATTTGGGAATGCTCTTAAGATAATGCTGAAAAAGAAATATCCTCCTATAAAAAACAGAAGAAACCTTTCTGGGAAACTGTTCTATGTCATGTGAAGTCCACTCACACAGCTAAGTTTCTCTTTTCATTGAGCAGTATTCTCACTCTCTTTTAGGTGAGTCAGCTAAGGGATACTCGGGAGTGCTTTGAGGCATACGGTGAAAACAAAAATATCTTCAGAGAGATACTGGAGAGAAGATATCTGAGGAGCTGCTTTGTGACGTGTGAATTCCACTCATAGAGTTATATTTTTCTTTTCATAGAGTATTGCGGAATCCCATTTGGAGAAAACGCTACCAGGGGACATTCGAGAGTATAAGGACGACTATGGTGAAAAAAGAAATATACTCAGAAAAAAACTGGATAGAAGCTTTCTGTGAAACTGCTATGTGATAAATATGTCTATTCATCTCACATAGAGAAAAATTTCTTTATATTATGCAGTTTTGAAACTGCGTCATGGACAGATTCGCAAAGGGACATTTGGGAGAAAATTCAGTTGTATGGTGTAAAAGGAGATATCATCAGAAAAAAACTGGAGAGTAGCTTTCTGAGAAAAAGCTTTGTGGTGTGTCCATTCCACGGAGGGAGTTATACCTCTTTCATCATAAAGCAGTGTTTGAACAAGGTTCCTCTAAAAATGAAAAGTGATATTTTGCAGCTAGTTGAACACTGTGGTGAAAAGTGAAGTATCCTGAAATAAAACCCAGAAAGAAGGATTCCAAGAAACTGCACTCTGAGGTGTGCATTCATTTCAGAGAGTTAAAGTTTACACTACATTGCCCCGTTTGAAAACTCTGTCTTTGAAGAATCTGTGAAGGGATATTAAGTTGCGCCTGGAGGCTTGTGGTGAGAAAGGAAACGCCTTCCGATGAAAACTGGACAGAATCTTTTGGAGTAACTGCTTTGTAATGTGTGTACGCATCTCATAGAATTCAATCATACTTTGGATTGAGCAGTTTGAAATCACTGTTTCTGTGGAACCTGAGAAAGTATATTTGGGAACGTTCTTAAGAATATGCTGAAAAAGAAGCATCCTGTGATAAAAACCAGAAGGAACATTCTGTGAAACCACTCTAGGTCATATCAAGTCCACTGGCACAGTGAAGCTTTCTTTTACAATGAGCAGTATCCTAACACAGTTTTACATGGGTCAGCTAAATGATAATCAGGAGTCCTTTAAGGATAACGGAAAAAATGGAAATATCTTCAGATAGATAATCGAGAGGAGATTTATGAAGAAATGCTTTGTGACGTATGTATTTGCAAAGAGAGTTAAACTTTTCTTCTCATGGGGTTTTATGAAATCCCGTTGGGAGAAATCGCTACCGGGGACACTCAGGAGTATATTTACTGCTATGGTAGAAAAGGAAATATCCTCAGACAAAAACTGGAAAGAAACTTTCTGTAAAAGAGCTTTGTGAGAGATATGACTATTCATCTCATGTAGATGAAACCGTCTTTATCTTACTTTTGAAACTGCATCATGGACGGATTCACGAAGGGACATTCGGGAGCACATACAGGCTGGTGGGGAAACAAGAGATATCTACAGATAACAATTGGAGAGAAACTTTCTGAGAAACTGCTTTGTGATATCTGCATTCCACTCAGGGAGTTATACCTCTTTCCTCACAAGGCAGTGTTTGAACACTGCTCCTGTGAAAGTGAAAAAGAGATATTTTGCAGCGTACTGAAGACTATGGCGAAAATTTAAATATCTGGAAATAAAACCCAGAAAAAAAGTGTTCCAAGAGACTGCTCTCTAACGTGTACATTCATTTCAGAGTGTTAAAGCTTACACTAAGTCGCCCAGTTTGGAAACTCTGTCTTTGAGGAAATTGTGAAGGGATATTAAGTGACACCTGGAGGCTTGTGGTGAGAAAGGAAACGTCTTCCGATGAACACTGGAGAGAAACTTTGGATTGAGCAGTTTGAACTCAAAGTTTCTGTGGAACCTGAGAAAGGACATTTGGGAACACTCTTAACAATATGCTGAGAAAGAAATACCGTCCGATAAAAAACGGAAGAAAACTTTCTGTGAAACTGCTCTTTGTCACGTGAAGTCCACTCGCACAGTTAAGTTTCTGTATTCATTGAGCATTATTCTAATACTCTTTTTGTTTAGTCTGTGAAGTGATATGCTGAAGCGCTTTGAGGCTTTCGGTGAAAAAGGAAACATCTTCAGAAACATACCAAAGAGAAGATTTCCGAGGAGTTGCTTTGTGACATGTGCATTCCACTCACAGGGTTATACTTTTTTTCTCCTACAAGATTCGGGAATCCCATCTGATTAAAAAGCTACAAGGGGACATTCGAGAATCTGTGGACTGCTATGGTAAAAAAGGGAATATCATCAGACAAATACTAGAAAGAAGATTTCTGTGAAACTGCGTTGTGGTAGATATTTCACCTCCTATAGATAAAACTGTTTTCTATTGTGCAGTTTTGAAACTGCTTAGCGGACGGAAAGGCGAAGGGACATTAGGGGACACATTCAGGCCTGTGGGGAAATAGGACATATACTCACATAAAAACTGGAGAGAAGCTTTCTGAGAAACTGCTTTGTGATGTGTGCATTCCACTCAGGGAATTATACCCCTTTTCTCATAAGGCAGTTTTTGAATACTGTTACTGTAACACTGAAAAAGTGATATTTTGCAGGGAATTGAAGACTTTGGTGAAATGTGAAATATCCTGAATTAAAACTAGGAAAGAAGCGTTCCAAGAAACTCCTCTCTGACGTGTGCATTCATTTCAGAGAGTTAAAGCTTACATTACGTTGCCCAGTTCGGAAGCTCAGTCTTTGAGGAATTTGTGAAGGGATATTAAGTGGTTCCCCTGGGCTTGTGGTGAGAAAGGAAACGTCTTCCTATGAAAACTGTAGAGAAGCTTTCAGAGCAACTGCTTTGTGATGTGTGTAATCATATCACAAAGAAAAACCAAACTTTGGATTGAGCAGTTTGATATCTCTGTTTCTGTGGAACCTGATCAAGGACATTTGGGAACGCTCTCTAGAATATCTGAAAAAGAAATACCCTCCAATAAAAAAGAAGGAAACACTCTGTGATACTGCTCTTGGTCACGTGAATTCCACTCGCACATGTAAGCTTCTGTTTTCATTGAGCAGCATTCTAACACTCTTTTAGGTGAATCAATGAGGGGATACTCGGGAGCACTTTGAGGCTTACGTTGAAAATGAAAATATCTTCAGACATGTACTGGAGAGAAGATATCTGAGGAGCTGCTTTGTGACGTGTGAATTCCACTCATAGAGTTATATTTTTATTCTCATAGAATATTGCGGAATCCCTTTTAGAGAAAACGCTACCTGGGACATTCGAGACTATATGGACGGCTATGGAAAAAGGAAATACACTCAGAAAAAAACTGGAAAGAAGCTTTCTGTGAACTGCTATCTGATACATATGTCTATTCATCTCACATAGAGAAAATTTTCTTTATATTATGCAGTTTTAAAACTGCGTCATGGAGAGATTCGAGAAGGGACATTTGGGAGCACATTCAGGCATATGGTGTAAAAGGAGGTATCGCCAGAAAAAAACTTGAGGAAGCTTTCTGAGAAACTGCTTTGTGGTTTGGGCATTACACTGAGGGAGTTACACCTCTTTCATCTTAAGGCAGTGTTTGATCAAGGTTCTTCTAAAAGTGAAAAAGTGATATTTTTCAGTGCGTTGAAAACTCTCACGAAAAGTGAAATATCCTGAAATGAAACCCAAAAAGAAGCATTCCAGGAAAATGCTCTCTAACGTGTGCATTCATTTCAGAGAGTTAAAGCTTACACTACACTGCCCTGTTTGGAAACTCTGTCTTTTTGGAATCTTTGAGGTGTTATTAAGAGGCACCCCTGGGCTTGTGGTGAGTAAGGAAACGACTTCCGATGAATACTGGAGAGAACTTTTCGGAAGAGCTGCTTTGTGATGTGTGTATTCAACTCGAAGAGTTACATCATTCTGTGGATTGAGCAGTTTGAAATCACTGTTTCTGTGTAACTTGAGAAAGAACATTTGGGAACGCTCTTAAGAATATGCTGAAAAAGGAATATCCTCTGATAAAAACCAGAAGGAAACATTCACTGAAACCACTCTAGGTAATATCATGACCACTAGTGCAGTTAAGCTGCTGTTTTCATTGAGCAGTATCCTAAGACTCTTTTATGTGAGTCAACTAAGGGATAATTGTTAGCACTTTGAGGTTGATGGTGAAAACGGAAATATCTTCAGATAGATACTCGTGAGGAGATTTATGAAGAAATGCTTTGTGACGTATGCATTGCCCACACAGAGTTAAACTTTTCTTCTCATAGGAGTTTACAGGATCCCGTTGGGAGAAATAGCTACCAGGGACATTGAGGAGTATATTTACTGCTATGGTGGATAAGGAGATACCCTCAGACAAAAACTGGAAAGAAACTTTTTGTGAAACTGCTTGGAGACAGATGTGTCTCTTCATCTCACATAGATGAAACCTTCCTTCTATTACACAGTTTTGAACCAGCATCATGGACGGATTCACGAAGGCACATTCAAGAGCACATATAGGCTGCTGGGGAAACAGGAGATATCTTCAGATAAAAATTCGAGAGAAACTTTCTGAGAAACTGCTTTGTGATGTCTGCATTCCACTCAGGGAGTTACACCTCCTTTCTCACAAGGCAGTGTTTGAACACTGTTCCTGTAAAAGTGAAAAAGAGATATTTTGCAGCGTATTGAAGACTATGGCGAAAATTTAAATATCTGGGAATAAAACCCCAAAAAAAGCGTTCCAAGAAACTGCTCTCTGATGTGCACATTCATTTCGGAGTGTTAAAGCTTACACTAACCCTCCCAGTTTGGAAACTCTGTCTTTGAGGAAATTGTGCAGGGATATTAAGTGACACCCGGAGGCTTGTGGTGAGAAAGTAAACGTCTTCTGACGAAAACTGGAGAGAAACATTCAGAGCAACTGCTTTGTAACGTTTGTATTCATCTCATAGAGTTAAATCGTTCTTTGGATTGAGCAGTTTTAAATCACTGTTTCTGTCACATCTGAGAAAGGACATTTGTTAACGCTCTAAATAATACGCTGAAAAAGTAATACCGTCCGATAAATGCAAGAAGGAAACTGTCTGTGAAACTTCTCTAGGTCGCTTGAATTCCACTCCCACAGTTAAACTTCTGTTTTCACTGAACAGTATTCTAACAATGTTTTAGGTTAAGCAGCTAAGGGATACTCGGGAGCGATTTGAGGCTTTTGGTGAAAATGGAAATGTCTTCAGATAGATACTGGGGGAAGATTTCCGAGGAGGGGCTTTGTGACGTGTGCATTCTACTCACAGAGACATACTTTTCTTCTCATAGAGGAATGGGATATCCCATTTGGAGAAAAAGCGACCAGGGAACATTCGAGAGTATATGAAAGGCTACGGTGAAAAAGGAACTATCCTCACACAAAAACTGGAAAGAATTTTTCTGTGAAACTGCTTTGTGATAGTTATGTCTATTCATTTCACATGGATAAAACCTTCTTTCCATTACGCAGTTTTGAAAGTCTGTCATGGACGGATTTGCGAAGGGAGGTTCAGCCGGGCATTCAGGCGTACGGTGAACAGGGGGTTATCTTCAGATAAAAACTGGAGAGAAACTGTCTGAGAAAGTACTTTGATGTGTGCATTCCATTCAGGGATTTATACCTCTTTTCTCATAAGGCAGTGTTTGAACACTGTTCCTGTAAAACTCAAAAAGCGATATTTTGCAGCGCATTGAAGACTATGGTGAAAAGTGAAATATCCTGAAGTGAAACCCAGAAAGAAGGATTCCAAGAAACTGTGCTCTGACGTGTGCATTCATTTCAGAGAGTTAAAGTTTACACTATGTTGCCCCGTTTGGAAACTCTGTCTTTGAAGAATCTGTGAAAGGATATTAAATGGCGCCCGGAGGCTTGTGGTGAGAAAGCAAACACTTTCCAATGAAAACTGGATAGAATCTTTCAGAGTAACTGCTTTTAATGTTTGTACACATCTCAGAGAATTAAATTATTCTTTGGATTGAGCAGCTGGAACTCACTGTTTCTGTGGAAGCTGAGAAAGGACATTTGGGAACGCTCCTAGAATATGCTGAAAAAGAAATACCCTCTGATAAAAAACAGAAGAAAACTTTCTGTGAAACTTCTTTTTCACGTGAATTCCACTCGCACCATTAAGCTTCTGTTTTCATTGAGCAGTATTCTAACACTGTTTTTGTTTAGTCTGTGAAGTGATATGCTGGAGCGCTGTGAGGCTTTCTGTGAAAAAGGAAACATCTTCAGATACATATCAGAGAGAAGATTTCTGAGGAGCTGCTTTGTGACACGTGTATTCCACTCACAGGGTTATACTTTTTTTCTCCTAGAAGATTGGGGAATCCCGTTTGGAGAAAAAGCTACAAGGGGACATTCGGGAATATATGGACTGCTACGGTGAAAAAGGACATATCACCAGACAAACCTGGAAAGAAGTTTTCTGTGAAATTGCGTTGTGGTAGATATGTCTATTCTCCTCCAATAGATAACACTTTTTTCTATTACACAGTTTTGAAACTGTGAAATGGACGGAAACGCGAAGGGACTTTAGGGAGCTCATTCAGGCCTGTGGGTAAATAGCAGATATCTTCACATAAAAACTGGAGAGAAGCCTTCTGAGAACTGCTTTGTGATGTGTGCATTCCACTCAGGGAATTATACCTCTTTTCTCATAAGGCAGTTTTAGAACACTGTTCCTGTAAAACTGAAAAAGTGAAATTTTGCAGCAAATTGAAGAATTTGGCAAAATGTGAAATATCCTGAATTAAAACCAGGAAAGAAGCGTTCTGAGAAATTCCTCTCTGACGTGTGCATTCATTTCAGAGAGTTAAAGCTTACACTAGGTTGCCCAGTTTGGAAGCTCTGTCTTTGAGGACTTTGTGAAGGGATATTTAGTGGTTCCCCTGGGCTTGTGGTGAGAACGGAAACGTCTTCTGATGAAAACTGCAGAGAAGATTTCAGAGCAACTCCTTTGTGATGTGTGTAATCATCTCATAGTGTTAAATCATTCTTTGTATTGAGCAGTTTGATATCTCTGTTTCTGTGGAACCTGAGCAAGGACATTTGGGAGCGCTCTCAAGAATATGTGAAAAAGAAATACCCTCCAATAAAAAAGAGAAAGAAACACTCTGTGATACTGCTCTGGGTCACGTGAATTCCACTCACACAGTTAAGCTTCTGTTTTCATTGAGGAGTATTCTAACACTCTTTTAGGTGAGTCAGCGAAGGGATACTCAGAGCGCTTTGAGGCTTATGGTGAAAACGAAAATATCTTCAGACAGATACTGGCGGGAAGATATCTGAGGAGCTGCTTTGTCACGTGTGAGTTCCATTCATAGAGTTATAGTTTTATTCTCATAGAGTATTACAGAATCCCGTTTGGAGAAAATGCTATCATGGGACATTCGAGAGTATATGGATGGCTATGGTGAAAAAGGAAGTATAACCAGAAAAAAACTGGAAAGAAGCTTTCTGTGAAACTGCTATGTGATAGATAAGCCTATTCTTGTCACATAGAGAAAACTTTCTTTATATTACGCAGTTTTGAGCCTGCGTCACAGACAGATTCACGAAGGGACATTTGGGAGCACATTCAGGCATACAGTGTAAAAGGAGTTTTAAAAACAGTTTTACAAAATTCCTCCAAAAAAAATCATTCTACTCTGTGAGATGAATTCACACATCACAAAGAAGTTTCTCAGAAAACTGCTTTCCAGTTTTTATGTTAGGATATTTTGTTTTTCACCATAGGCTTCCATGCACGCCAAAATATCCCATTGCAGATTCCAAGAAAACAGTGTTAACAAAGTGCTCTCTAAAGAGAATCGGATAGCACTGTGAGATGAATTCACAAATCACAAAGGCATTTCTCAGAAAGCTTCTTTCTAGGTTTTGTCTGAGGATATTTCCTTTTGAAAAAGACCTCAATGTGCTCGTGAACATCCCTTTGCAGATTCCATGAAAATAGTGTTAGCAAACTGTTCCATGAAAAGAAAGGTGCTTCTCAGAAAGTTTCTTTTTAGTTTTTGTCTGAGGATATTTCCTTTGTCACCATGTGCTCCAATGTGCTCCCAAATATCCTATTGCAGATTTCCCAAAAAGAGTGCTAGCAAACCCATCCATGAAAAGAATCGTGTAACACTGTGAGATGAATTAACACATCACATAGCAATTTCTCAGAAAAGATCTTTGTAGTTTTTATCTGAGGATAATTCTTTTATCACTATAGGTGTCAATGCAATTGAAATATCTCTTCTCAATTTCCCCCAAGCAGTGCTACCAAACTGCTTCATGAGAAGGATCCTGTAACTCTATGAGATGAATACACGCATCACAAAACAGTTTCTCAGAAAGCTTCCATCTGGTTTTTAACTGAGAATATTCTCTTTGTGACCATAGGCTTCAATATGATCCAAAATAGCCCTTCTCAGATTCTCCAAAAACAGTGCTACCAAAATGCTCCATGAAAAGAATCCTGTAAATCTGTGAGATTTATTCACAAATCAGAAAACATTTTCATAGAAACCTTCTTTCTAGTTTTTGTCTGAGGATATTTCCTTTTTCACCACAGGCCTCATTGCACTCATGAATACCCCTTTTCAGATTCCACGAAAATAGTGTTAGCAACTGCAGCAGTTTCTCATATAGGTTCATTTTGTTTTTTTGTCTGAGGATATTTCCTTGGCCATCATAGGCTTCAATGCACTCCCAAATATCCTATTGCAGATTCCACAAAAACAGTTTTGCCAAACTGCTCCCAAAAAAGAATCATGCTACTCTGTGAGTTTAATTTACACATCACAAAGAAGTTTCTCAGAAAGCTGCTTTCCAGTTTTCATCTGATGATATTTCCTTTTTCACAATAGACTTCCATGCGATCCAAAGTATCCCTTCTTGATTCCCAAAAACAGAGCTACTAACCGTGTGGGACAAATTGAAACATTCCAAAGCAGCTTCTTAGAAAGTTTCTATTCCGTTTTTATCTGAGGGTATTTCCATTGTCACCATAGGCTTCAATGCACTCCCAAATATCCCGTTGCAGATTCCACGAAAACAGTGTTAGCAGACTGCTCACTGAAAAGAACAGTGTAACTCTGTGAGATGAATTCCCACATCACATAGAAGTTTCTCAGAATGCTTCTTTTTAGTTTTTATCTGAGGATATTTCCTTTGTCACCATGGGCTTCAATGTGATTCAAAGTATCCCTGCTAATATTACACAAAAACATTACTAACAATCTGCTCCATGGAAAAAAATGGGTAACTCTGTGTGATGAATTAATGCATCACAAAGAAATTTCTCAGAAAGTTTCTTTCTAGTTTTTATATTAGAATATTTCTTTTTTGTTTGTTTGTTTTCCTTTGTTCAGTACTGTCTACACTGCACCTAGTCCATTGCTACAAGTAGTACTTTATTTATTAAAGTTTTCTTATTTTTTATTATAGTTTAAGTTCTGGGGTACATGAGCACATCGTGGATCCTTGTTACATATGTATACATGTCCCATGTTGGTGTACTGCACCCATCAACTCGTCAGCACTCTTCAACACGTCAATTACATCAGGTTTAACTCCCAATGTCATCCCTCCTTCCTTCCTCCTCCCCACAATATGCCCCGATGTATGATGTTCCCCTTCCCATGTCCAAGTGATCTCAATGTTCAATTCCCACCTATGAATCAGAACATGTGGTGTTTCGTTTTCTGTTCTTGTGATAGTTTGCTGAGAATGATGGTTTCCAGCTGCCTCCATGCCCCTACAAACGACACAAACTCATCCTTCTTTATGACTGCATTGTATTCTGTTGTGTATATGTGCCACATTTTCTTAATCCAGTCTGTCACTGATGGACATTTGGGTTGATTCCAATTTTTGCTATTGTGAATTGTGCCATAATAAACATATGTGGGCATGTGTCTTTGTAGCAGCATGCTATATAATCCTTTGGGTATATTCCCAGTAATGCAGTGGCTAGGTCATATGGTATTTCTAGTTATAGATCCCATTTGCCAATTTTTGCTCTTGTTGCCTTTGCTTTTGGTGTTTTAGCATGAAGTCCTTGCCCATGCCTATGTCCTGAATGGTACTACCTAGGTTTTCTTCTAGGGTTTTTATGGTATTATGTCTAACATTTAAGTTTCTAATCCATCTTTAATTAATTTTTGTAAAAGGAGTAGGGAAAGGATCCAGTTTCAGCTTTCTGCTTATGGCTAGCCAATTTCCCCAGCACCATTTATGAGATAGGGAATCATTTCCCCATTTCTTGCTTTTGTCATGTTTGTCAAAGATCAGATGA
Organism: Trachypithecus francoisi; assembly: GCF_009764315.1. Lineage (NCBI taxonomy): Eukaryota > Metazoa > Chordata > Mammalia > Primates > Cercopithecidae > Trachypithecus > Trachypithecus francoisi. The sequence continues at coordinate 85,838,848 of NW_022681455.1, read as the reverse complement.
CTCTAGATGTGTGGTATTATTTCTGAGGGCTCTATTCTGTTCCCTTGGTCTATATCTCTGTTTTGGTACCAGTACCATGCTGTTTCGGTACCAGTACCATGCTGTTTCGGTTACTGTAGCCTTGTAGTATAGTTTGAAGTCAGGTAGCATGATGCCTCCAGCTTTGTTCTTTTGACTTAGAATTTTCTTGGCAACGCAGACTCTTTTTTGGTTCCATGTGAATTTTAAAGCAGTTTTTTTCCAATTCTGTGAAGAAAGTCATTGGTAGTTTGGTGGGGATGGCATAGAATCTATAAATTACCTTGGGCAGTATGGCCATTTTCACAATATTGACTCTTCCTATCCATGATCATGATATGTTCTTCAATTTTTTTGTGTCCTCTTTTATTTCACTGAGCAGTCACCACAAGCTTCAATGTGCTCCAAAATATCCCATTGTAGATTCCAAGAAAACAGTGCTACCAAACTGCTCCATGTAACACTGTGAGATGAATTCACAGATGAAAAAGCAGTTTCTCAGAAAGCTTCTTTCTAGTTTTGGTCTGAGGATATTTCCTTTTTCACAATAGGCCTCAATGCACTCGCGAATATCCCTTTGCAGATTCCACGAAAATGGTGTTAGAAAACTGCTGCATGAAAAAAAAAGGTGTAACTCTGTTAGGGGAATATATACCTCAGAACTAGTTTCTCAGAAAAGTTCTTTCTAGTTTTTATCACAGGATCTTTCCTTTATCTCCATATTCCTCAGTGCTCTCTGGAATATCCCATTGCAAATTCCACAAAAAAAAATAGTTAGCAAACTTCTCAATGAAAATAATGGTGTAACTCTGTGAGATAAATTCACACATCACAAAGCCATTTCACAGAAATCTTCTTTCTGGTTTTTTTATGAGGATATTTCCTTTTTTACCATATTCCTCATTGCACTTGCAAATATCCCTTCTCAGATTCCCCAAGAGCAGTTCTACAAAACTGATTTATAAAAAGAATCGTGTAACTCTGTGAGATGAATTAACACATCAAAAAGCCGTTTCTCAGAAAGTTTCTATCTAGGTTTTATATGAGGATATTTCCTTTGTAAAAATAAGCTTAAATGCACTCGAAAATATCCCCTTGCACATTCCAAGGGAAGAGTGTTAGTAAACTGCTCAATGAAAAGAGCAGTGTAACTTTGTGAGATGAATTCACACATCATAAAGCAGATTCTCACAAAGATTCTATCTACTTTTTATATGAGGATTTTTTTTTCCACAACAGGCCTCAGCTCACTCCAAAATATCCCTTTCTAGATTCCCCGAAACTGTATTTGCAAATGGCTCCATGAAATGGAAGGTGTTACTCTCTGAGATGAATAGACACATCACAAAGAAGTATGCCAGAAAGCTTCCTTCTAGTTTCTTTTCCTGAGGATATTTCCTTTGTCACCATATGCTTCAATGAAATCCAAAATATCCTTTTTCAAGTTCCTCAAAATGAGTGCTACCAAGCTGTTCCATGAAAAGAAAGGTGTAGCTCTGTGAGATGAATTCACACATCACAAAGCAGTTTAACAAAAGGTTTCTTATTGGTTTTATTGGAGAATATTTCCTTTCTCACCGTATGCTTCAAAGCACTCCCAAATATCCCTTTGAAGAGTGCCCAAAAACAGTGTTAGCCACTTTTCCATGAAATAAAGGGTTAACTCTGGGAGATGAATTCATACATCACAAAGGAATTTCTCAGAATGCATATTTCTAGTTTTTATCTGAGGATATTCCTTTTGTCACCATAGTCTTCAATGCAATTCAAAGTATCCCTTCTCAGATTTGCCAAAAACAGTACTACAAAACTGCTCCATGAAAAGCGTGGTGTAACTCAATGAGATGAATTCCCACATCACAAAGTAGTTTCTCATACAGCTTCTTTTAAATTTTCTTCAAGGGATTTTTCCTTTTTCACTATAGGCCTCAACATGCTCCCAAATATACCTTAGTAGATTCCAAGAAAATAGTGTTAGCAAACTGATCTATGAAAAGAAAGATGTCATTCTGTGAGATGAATACATACATCACAAAGCAGTTTCTCAGAAAGCTACTTTCTAGTTTTTGTCAGAGAATATGTCCTTTGTCATGATAAGCTTCAATGCACTCCAAAATATCCCATTGCAGATTCCAAGAAAGCTGTATTAGAAAACTGCTCAATCAAAACAGCAGTGTAACTCTGTGACATGAATCCAAACATCAAAAGCAATTTCTCAGAAAGCTTCTTTCTAGTTTTTATCTGAGGATATTTAGTTTTTCACCATAGGCCTCAATGCTCACCAAAATATCCCTTGCAGATTCCATGGAAACAGTGTTATCAAACAGCTCAATGAAAATTATGATGTAACACTGTGAGATGAATTCATACATCACAAAGCAGTTTCTCAGAAAGCTTCTCTGTAGTTTTTGTCTGAGGATATTTACTTTTTCACTATAGGCCTCAAAGCACTCCAAAACACCCCTTTGCAGATTCCACGACAAAAGTGTTAACAAAGTGCTCAATGAAAATTACAGTGTAACTCTGAGAGATGAATTCACACATCACACAGCAGTTTCTCAGGAAGCTTCTTTCTAGTTTTTGTCTGAGAATATTTTGTTTTTCACCGTACGCCTCAATGCAATCCCAAATATCCCATTGCAGATTCCATGAAAGGAGTGTTGGCAAACGGTTCCAAGAAAAGAAAATTGTAACCTTGTGAGACAAATTCACACATCACAAAGTACTTCCTCAGAAAGCTTCTTTTTAGTTTTCATCTTAGGATATATCGTTTGTCACCATAGGCTTCAATGTGATCCCAAATATACCTTATCAGATTCCCCCAAAACAGTGCTACCAAACTACTCTTTGAAAAGAATTGTGTAACTGTGTAAGATGAATTCAAAAATCACAAAGCATTTTCTCAGGAAGCTTCTTCCTAGTTTTTGTCTGAGAATATTTCATTTGTCACCATAATCTTCAAAGTGCTACAAAATATCCCACTGTAGATTCCAAGAAAACAGTGTTAGCAAACTACTCAATGAAAAGAACAATGAAACTCTGTGAGATGAATTCACACATCAAAAAGCAGTTTCTCAGAAAGCTTCTTTCTAGTTTTTATCTGAGGTTATTTCCTTATTCACCATAGACCTCAAGGTGCTCCCATATATCCCTTTGCACATTCCACAAAAACAGTGTTTTCAAACAGCTCAATGAAGAGAGTGGTGTAACACTCTGAGATGAATTCACACATCACAAAGCAGTTTCTCAGAAAGCTTCTTTGTAGATTGTATCTGAGGTTATTTACTTTGCTACCATAAGTTTCAATGTGTTCCAAACTATACCATTGCACATTCCATGAGAGCAGCGTTAGAAAACTGCTCAATGAAAAGAACAGAGTAGTTCTGTAAGATGAATTCACACATCCCAAAGCAGTTTCTCAGAAAGCTTCTTTCTACTTTTTATGTGAGGATATTTCCCTTGTCAATACATTCCTCAATGCCCTCCCTAATATCCCTTTGCAGATTATACGAAAACAGTGTTAACACAGGGCTCCATGAAAAGAACGGTGTAACTCTGTGAGACGAATTCACACATCACAAATAACTTTCTCAGAACGCTTCTTTCTATTTTTTATCTGAGGGTATTTCCTTTGTCAACATAGGCTTCAGTGTGATCCAAATATCCCTTCTCAGATTCCCGAGAAACACTGCTATCAAACTGCTCCATGAAATATATCTTGTAACCTTCTGAAATGAATTCACAAATAACAAAGCAGTTTCACAGTAAGTTCTTTCTAGTTTTTGTCTGAGGGTATTTCATTTGTCAACATAAGCTTCAATGTGCTCTGAAATATACCATTGCAGATTCCAAGAAAATAGTGTTAGCAAACTGCTCAATGAAAAAACAGTGTAACTGTGTGAGATGAATTCACACATCAAAAATCAGTTTATCAGAAAGCATCTTTCTCGTTTTTATCTGAGGATATTTCTTTTTTCACCACAGGCCTCCATGCGCTCCCAAATATCCCTTTGCAGATTCCACAAAAACAGTGTTTTCAAACAGCTCAATGAAATAACAGTGTAAGTCTGTGACATAAATTCAAATGTCACGCAACAGTGCCTCAGAAAGCTTCTTTCTAGTTTTTATCTGAGGATATTTCTTTTTTCACCACAGGCCTCCATGCGCTCCCAAATATCCCTTTGCAGATTCCACAAAAACAGTGTTTTCAAACAGCTCAATGAAGAGAGTGGTGTACACTCTGAGATGAATTCACACATCATAAAGCAGTTTCTCAGAAAGCTTCTGTCTAGTTTTTATCTGAGGATATTTCCTTTTCCACTGCAGTTCGCAATGCACTCCCAAATATCCCTTTGCAGATTCCACATAAACAGTGTTAGCAGACTGCTCAATGAAAAGAATGGTGTAACTATGTGAGACGAATTCACACAACACAAAGAACTTTCTCAGAAAGCTTCTTTCTTGTTTTTGTCTGAGGATATTTCATTTGTCACCCTAGGGTTCATTGCAATGCAAAATATCCCTTCTCGGATTCCCCAAAAAGAGTGCTACAAAACTGATCCATGAAAAGCATCGTGTAACTCTGTGGGATAAGTTAACACATCATAAAGCGGTTTCCCATAAAGCATTCTACTTTTTGTTTAAGGGTATTTCCTTGGTCCCCGTAAGCTTCAATGCACTCCAAAATATTTCATTGCAGATTCAAAGAAAACAGTGTTACCAAACTACTCAATGAAAAGAACAGTCTAACTCTGAGATATGATTTCAGAAATCAGAAAGCATTTTCTCAGAAAGCTTCTTTCTAGTTTTTATATGAGGTTATTTCCTTTTTCACCATAAGCTTTAATACACTCCCAAATATTCCTTTGCAGAATCCATGAAAAGAGTGTTAGCAAGTTGCTCCATGAAAAGAGATGTGTAACTCTGTGAGATGAATTCACACATCACAAATAACTTTCTCAGAATGATTCTTTCTAGTTTTGGTCTGAGGATAGTTCCTTTTTCACCATATTCTTCAATGTGCTACTGAATATCCCATTGCAGAGTTCAAGAAAAAATTATTAGCAAACTTCTCTATGAAAAGAATGGTGTAATGCTGTGAGATGAATTCACCCGTTACAAAGCAATTTCACAGAAGCTTCTTTTTGGTTTTTAACTGAGGATATTTCCTTTGTCGTCATAGGTTTCAATGTGCTTGCAAATACACCTTTGCAGATTCTAGGAAAACAGTGTTGACAAACTGCTCCACTTAAAGAAAAGTGTAAATTTGTGAGATGAATTCACACATCACAAAGCAGTTTCTAAGAATGCTTGTTTTTGGTTTTTGTCTGAGGAGATTACTTTGTCACCATAGGCTTCAATGAGCTCCAAAATATCCTACTGTAGATCCAGTGAAATCAGTGTTAGCAAATTGCTGCAAGAAAATAGAGGTGTATATCTGTGAGATGAATTCACACATCACAAAGCAGTTTCTCAGAAAGCTTCTTTCTAGTTTTTATATGAGGTTATTTCCTTTTTCACAACAAGCCTTAATGCACTCCCAAATATCCTTTGCAGATTCCATGAAAAGAGTGTTAGCAAATTGCTCTATGAAAAGAAATGTATAACTCTGTGAGATGAATTCACACATCACAAAGAATTTTCTCAGAATGATTATTTCTAGTTCTGGTCTGAGGATAGTTCCTTTTTCACCATATTCCTCAATGTGCTCCTGAATATCTCATTGCAGATTCCAAGAAAAAATTGTTAGCAAACTTCTCTATGAAAAGAATGGTGTAACGTTGTGAGATGAATTCACACATCACAAAGCAATTTCACAGAAAGCTTCTTTTTCGTTTTTAACTGAAGATATTTCCTTTGTCACCATAGGTTTCAATGCGCTCACAAATATACCCCTGAAGATTCTATGAAAACAGTGTTGGCAAACTGTTCCATTTAAACAAAGGTGTAAATCTCTGAGATGAATTCACACATCACAAAGCAGTCTCTCAGAAAGCTTGTTTTCGGTTTTTGTCTGAGGATATTTACTTTGTCACCTTAGGCCTCAATGCGCTCCCTAATATCCTAATGTAGATTCCATGAAATCAGTGTTAGCAAATTGCTGCAAGAAAATAAAGGTGTAAATCTGTGAGATGAATTCACACATCACAAAGCAGTTTCTCAGAAAGCTTCTTTCTAGTTTTGATCTGAGGATATTTCATCTGTCACCTTAGGCTTCAATGCTATTCAAAGTATCCCTTCTCAGATTCCCCAAAATGAGTGCTACAAAATTGCTCTATGAAAAGAGTGGTGTAACTCTGTGAGATTAATTCACATATCCAAGGCTGTTTCTCAGATAGCTTCTTTCTAGTTTCTAACAGAGAATATTTCTCTTAAACCATAGTCCTCAATGTGCTCCAGAATATCCCATTGCAGACTCCTCAGAATACGTGTTAGTAAACTTCACAATGAAAAGAATGGTGTAACTCTGTAAGATGATTTCACACATTGCAAGGCAGTTTCACAGAAAGCTTCTTTGTGATTTTCATCTGAGGATATTTCCTTTGTCACCATAGGCTTCAATACTCTCCAAATTACCCTATTGGTGATTCCATGGAAACAGTGTTATGAAACTGCTCCATTAAACGAATGGTGAACCTCTGTATGATGAATTCCCACATCGTGGGGCAGTTTCCCAGAAAGCTTCCTTCTAGTTTTTATCTGAGGATATTTCCTTTGTCACCATAGACTTCAATGCAATCCAAATATCCCTTTCAGATTCCACAAAACAGTTCTACCAAACTGATCCATGAAAAGAATTGTGTAACTCTGTGAGATGAATTAACACATCACAAAGTGGTGTCTCAGAAAGTTTCTTTCTAATTTTTATATGAGGATATTTCTTTTGTCACCATAAGCTTCAAAGTGATCTGAACTATCCGATTGCAGATTCCAAGAAAATAGTGTTAGCAAACTGCTCAATGAAAAGAAGAGTGTACCTCTGTGAGATGAATTCACACATCACAAAGCAGTCTCTCAGAAAGCTTATTTCTAGTTTCTACCTGAGAATCTTTCCTTTGTCATCATAGGCTTCAATGCGATAAAAAATACACCTTCTCAGATTACTCAAAAAATGTGCAACAAAACTGATCCATAAAAAGTATCATGTAACTCTGTGAGATGAATCAAACCATCAAAAAATTTTTTATATGAGGATATTTCCTTTATGTTTTTGAGGATATTTCACTTGTTTGAATATGAGCATATTTCCTTTGATACCAGAGACTTCAATGTGCTCTGAAATTGCCCATTGCAGATTCCCCAAAAAGAATGCTGTGAAACTGCTTCATGAAAATAACAGTGTAACTCTGTGAAATGAATTCACACATCAGAAAATGTTTCCTCAGAAAGCTTTTTCTAGTTTTTATATGAGGGGATTTCCCTTCTCAGATTCCACAAATACAATCCTAACAACGTGTTCCATGAAAGAGGAGTGAAACACTGTGTGATGAATTCTCACATCACAAAACAGTTTCTCAGAAAGCTTCTTTCTTCTTTTCTTCTGAAGATATTTCCTTTTTAAAAACAGGCATCAAAGTGCTTCCATATATCTCATTGCAGATTCTGTGAAAACAGTGTTAATAAATTTTTTTCTCAATGAAATAAATGGTATAAATCTGTGAGATGAATTGACACACCACAAAGCAGTTTCTGAAATGGCTTCTCTCCAGTTTTGATCTGAGGATATTTCATTTCTCACCATAGGATTCTATGCTATCCAAAATATCACTTCTGTAATTCCACACACAACGTACTAAAAAATTGCTCCATGAAAGAGTGGTGTAACTCTGTGAGACGAATTCACACATCACAAAGCATTTTTTCACAAAGTTTCTTTCTACTTTTTATTTGAGGATATTTCCTTTGTCACCATAGGCTTAAAAGCGATCCAAAATATCCCTTCTCAGATTCCACAAAAACAGTGCTAGCAAATGGTTCCATGAAAGATTTGTGTAACACTGTGTGATGAATTCACACATCACAAAGCAGTTTCTCAGAAAGCTGCTTCCTGATTTTTGTCTGAGGATGTTTACTCTGTCATCATAGGCTTCAAAAAAATCAAAAATACCTCTTCTCAGATTCCACAAAAACAGTGCTAGCAAACGGCTCCATGAAAGAGTAGTGTACCTCTGTGAGATGAATTTACACATCACAAAGCACTTTTTTAGAAAGATTCTTTCTAGTTTTTATCGGAGGATATTTTAGTCCTCAATGCACTCCTGTGTGTTTCATTGCAGATTTGCAACAACACTGATTGCAAACTTCTTGATGAAAGCAATGATGTAAGTCTGTGGGATGAATTCACACACGACAAAGTAGCATCTGAGAAGGCTTCTCTCCAGTTTTTAACTGAGGATATTTCATTTTTCACCATTGGATTCAATGCTATCCAAAATGTCACATCTGAGATTCCACAAAAACACTGCTAGCAAACTCCTCCAAGAAAGAGTGGTGTAACTCTGTGAGATGAATTCACAACTCACAAAGCAGTTTCTCAGAGATCTTCTTTCTAGTTTTTAGCTGAGGATATTTCCTTTGTTTCCATGGGCATCAGATTCCACAAAAACAGTGCTAGTCAATGGCTCCATGAGTGATGTCAATCTCAGGTGAATTCAGAAATCACAAAGCAGTTTCTCAGAAAGCTTCTTTCTGGTTTTTATATGAGGATATTTCCTTTGTCACCATAGGCTACAAAGTGATCCAAAATATCCCTTCTCAGATTCCACAAAAACAGTGGTAGCAAACGGATCCATGAAAGAGTAGTGTAACTCTCTGAGATGAATTCACATATCACAAAGCAGATTCTCAGAAAGCTTCTTTCTTGTTTTTATCTGAGGATATTTCAGGCCTCAAGGCCCTCCTGTATATCTACTTGCAGATTCTGTGAAAACAATGTTAGCAAACTTCTCAATGAAAGCAGTGTTGTAACTCTGTAAGATGAATTCACACACCACAAAGCAGTTTCTGAGAAGGCTTCTCTCCAGTTTTTAACTGAGGATATTTCATTTTTCACCATTGGATTCAATGCTATCCAAAATGTCACATCTGAGATTCCACAAAAACACTGCTAGCAAACTCCTCCAAGAAAGAGTGGTGTAACTCTGTGAGATGAATTCACAACTCACAAAGCAGTTTCTCAGAGATCTTCTTTCTAGTTTTTAGCTGAGGATATTTCCTTTGTTTCCATGGGCATCAGATTCCACAAAAACAGTGCTAGTCAATGGCTCCATGAGTGATGTCAATCTCAGGTGAATTCAGAAATCACAAAGCAGTTTCTCAGAAAGCTTCTTTCTGGTTTTTATATGAGGATATTTCCTTTGTCACCATAGGCTACAAAGTGATCCAAAATATCCCTTCTCAGATTCCACAAAAACAGTGGTAGCAAACGGATCCATGAAAGAGTAGTGTAACTCTCTGAGATGAATTCACATATCACAAAGCAGATTCTCAGAAAGCTTCTTTCTTGTTTTTATCTGAGGATATTTCAGGCCTCAAGGCCCTCCTGTATATCTACTTGCAGATTCTGTGAAAACAATGTTAGCAAACTTCTCAATGAAAGCAGTGTTGTAACTCTGTAAGATGAATTCACACACCACAAAGCAGTTTCTGAGAAGGCTTCTCTCCAATTTTGATCTGAGGATATTTCATTTTTCACCATGAGATTCAATACTATCCAAGATATCATTTCTGTGATTCCACAAAAACAGTGCTGCTAAAATCTTCCATGAAAAAGTGTTGTTAATTTTTGAGATGAATTCACACATCATAAAGCAGTTTCTCAGAAAACTTCTTTCTAGTTTTTCTCAGAGGATACTTCTTTGGGATCATAGGCTTCAAAGCGGTAAAAAGTATCCCTTCTCAGATTCTACAAAAACAGTGCTAGTGAATGGTTGCATGAAAGAGTGGTGTAACTCTGTGAGATGAATTCACAAATCGTGAAGCTATTTCTCAGAAAGCTTGCTTCCGATTTTTATCTGAGGATATTTCCTTTGTCAGCATATACTTCAAAGCAATCAAAAATATCCATCTCAGATTCCACAAAAACAGTGCTAGCAAATGGCTCCATGAAAGAGTTGTGTAACACTTTGAGATTAATTCACACATTACAAAGCAGTTTCTCAGAAATCCTCTTTCTGGATTTTATCTGCGCATATTTCCTTTGTCACCATAGACTTCAAAGTGATCATAATTATCCCTTCTCAGATTCCACAAAAACAGTGCTAGCAAACAGCTCCATGAAAGAGTATTGTAACTCTGTGAGATGAATTCACACATCACAAAGCAGTTTCTCAGAAAGCTTCTTTCTGGTCTTCATCTGAGGTTATTTCCTTTGTCACCATAGACTTCAAAGTGATCCAATTATCTGTTCTCAGATTCCACAAAAACAGCGCTAGCCAAAGACCCAAAGAAATAATTGTGTAATTCTGTGAGATTAATTTACACATTACAAAGCAGTTTCTCAAAAAGCCTCTTTCTGGATTTTATCTGCGCATATTTCCTTTGTCACCATAGGCTTCAAAGTGATCATAATTATCCCTTCTCAGATTCCACAAAAACAGTGCTAGCAAACGGCTCCAGGAAAGAGTATTGTAACTCTGTGAGATGAATTCACACGTCACAAAGCAGTTTCTCAGAAAGCTTCTTTCTGGTCTTCATCTGAGGTTATTTCCTTTGTCACCATAGACTTCAAAGTGATCCAAATTATCTGTTCTCAGATTCCACAAAAACACAGCTAGCCAAAGGCCCAAAGAAATAATTGTGTAATTCTTTGAGATGAATTCAGAAATCACAGAGCTGTTTTTCGGAAAGCTTCTTTCTGGTTTTTATCTGAGGATATTTCCTTTGTCACCAAAGGCTTCAAAGAGATCGAAAATATCCCTTCTCAGATTCCACAAAAACAGTGCTAGCAAATGGCTCCATGAAGAAGTTGTGTAACACTGTGACATGAATTCACACATCACAAACTAGTTTCCCAGAAACGTTCTTCCTAGTTTTTATCTGAGGATATTTTATTTGTCACTATAAGCTTCAAAGCGATACAAAATTTCACTTCTCAGATTCCACAAAAACAGTGCTCACATACGGCTCCATGAAAGAGTAGTGTAATTCTGTGTGATGAATTCTCACATCATAAAACAGTTTCTCAGGAAGCTTCTTTCTTCTTTTTATCCGAAGGTATTTCCTTTTTTAACACATGCCTCAATGCGCTCGCGTATATCTCATTGTAGATTCCGCGAAAAGAGTATTAGCAAACTTCTCAATGAAAGCAATGGTGTAACTCTGTGAGATGAATTCACACACCACAAAGCAGTTTCTAAGAAGGCTTTTGTCCAGTTTTTATTTGAGGGTATTTCATTTCTCACTATAGGATTCTAAGCTTTTGAAAATATCACTTCTGTGATTTCACAAAAACAGTGCTAGCAAACTCCTCCATGAAAGAGTGGTGTAACTCTGTGAGATGAATTCACACATCACAATGCAGTTTCTCAGAAAGCTTCTTTCTAGATTTTATCTGAGACTAATTCCTTTGTCACCATAGGCTTCAATGCAATCAAAAATATCCCTTCTCAGATTCCATAAAAACAGTGCTAACAAACTGCTCCATGAAAGAGTTGTATAACATTGTGAGATGAATTCACACATCACAAAGCAGTTTCTCCGAAAGCCTCTTTCTGGTTTTTGTCTGAGGATAGTTGCTTTGTCAACATAGGTTTAAAAGTGATCTAAAAAATAGGTTCTCAGATTCCACAAAAACAGTGCCAGCAAACGGCTCCATGAAAAAGTAGTGTAACTCTGTAAGATGAATTCACACATCACAAAGCAGTTTCTCAGAAGGCCTCTATCTACCTTTCACCTGAGTATATTTCATTTGTCAACATAAGCTTCAAAGCATTCCAAAATATCACTTCTCAGATTCCAGAAAAACAGTGCTAGCCAATGGCTCCAGGAAAGAGTGGTGTAACTCTGTGAGATGAACTCACACATCACAAAGCAGTATCTTGGAAAGCTTCTTTCTTGTTTTCATCTGAGGATATTTCAGGCCTCAGTGTGCTCCCATATATCTCATTGCAGATTCTACAAAAGCAGTGTTAGCAAACTTCTTAATGAAAGCAGTGTTGTAACTCTATGAGATGAATTCATACACCACAAAGCAGTTTCTGAGAAGGCTTCTCTTCATTTTTTATCTGATGATATTTCATTATTCACCATGGGATTCAATGTTATCCAAGATTCACTTCTGTGTTTCCACAAAAACAGTGCTAGGAAACTCTTCTATGAAAGACTGTTGTTAATTTGTGAGATGAATTTACACGTCACAGAGCAGTTTCACAGAAAGTGTCTTTCTGTTTTTTTTTAAGGGTTTTTTTTTCTTTTTTTCTTTCTTTTTTATTATACTTTAAGTTCTAGGGTACATGTGCATAACGTGCAGGTTTGTTACACATGTATACGTGTGCCATGTTGGTGTGTTGCACCCATCAACTCGTCAGCACCCATCAATTTGTCATTTATATCAGGTATAACTCCCAATGCAATCCCTCCCCCCTCCCCCCTCCCCATGATAGGCCCCGATGTGTGATATTCCCCTTCCCGAGTCCAAGTGATATCATTGTTCAGTTGCCACCTATGAGTGAGAACATGTGATGTTTGGTTATCTGTTCTTGTGATAGTTTGCTAAGAATGAGGGTTTCCAGCTGCATCCATGTCCCTACAAAGGATGCAAACTCATCCTTTTTTATGGCTGCATAATATTCCATGGTGTATATGTGCCACATTTTCTGAATCCAGTCTGTCACAGATGGACATTTGGGTTGATTCCAAGTCTTTGCTATTGTGAATAGTGCTGCAATAAACATACGTGTGCATGTGTCTTTATAGCAACATGATTTATAACCCTTTGGGTATATACCCAGTAGTGGGACGGCTGGGTCATATGGTACATCTAGTTCTAGATCCTTGAGGCATCGCGATACTGTTTTCCATAATGGTTGAAGTAGTTTACAATCCCACCAACAGTGTAAAAGTGTTCCTGTTGGCCAGGCACGGTGGCTCAAGCCTGTAATCCCAGCCCTTTGGGAGGCCGAGACGGGCGGATCACGAGGTCAGGAGATCAAGACCATCCTGGCTAACACGGTGAAAACCCGTCTCTACTAAAAAATACAAAAATCTAGCCAGGCAAGGTGGCAGGCGCCTCTAGTCCAAGCTACTCGGGAGGCTGAGGCAGGAGAATGGCGTAAACCCGGGCGGCGGAGCTTGCAGTGAGCTGAGATCCGGCCACTGCGCTCCAGCCTGGGCGACAGAGTGAGACTCTGTCTCAAAAAAAAAAAAAAAGTGTTCCTATCTCTCCACATCCTCTCCAGCACCTGTTGTTTCCTGACTTCTTAATGATTGCCATTCTAACTGGTGTGAGATGGTATCTCATTGTAGTTTTGATTTGCATTTCTCTGATGGCCAGTGATGATGAGCATTTTTTCATGTGTCTGTTGGCTGTATGAATGTCTTCTTTTGAGAAATATCTGTTCATATACTTTGCCCACTTTTTGATGGGGTTGTTTGTTTTTTTCTTGTAAATTTCTTTCAGTTCTTTGTAGGTTCTGGATATTAGCCCTTTGTCAGATGAGTACATTGCAAAAATGTTCTCCCATTCTGTAGGTTGCCTGTTCACTCTGATGGTAGTTTCTTTTGCTGTGTAGAAGCTCTTTAATTTAATCATATCCCATTTGTCAATTTTGGCTTTTGCTGCCATTGCTTTTGGTGTTTTAGACATGTAGTCCTTGCCCGTGCCTATGTCCTGAATGGTACTACCTAGATTTTCTTCTAGGGTTTTTATGGTATTAGGTCTAACATTAAAGTCTCTAATCCATCTTGAATTAATTTTCATATAAGGAGTAAGGAAAGGATCCAGTTTCAGCTTTCTACTTATGGCTAGCCAATTTTCCAAGCACCATTTATTAAATAGGGAGTCCTTTCCCCATTTCTTGTTTCTCTCAGGTTCGTCAAAGATCAGATGGCTGTAGATGTGTGGTATTATTTCTGAGGACTCTGTTCTGTTCCATTGGTCTATATCTCTGCTGTGGTACCAGTACCATGCTGTTTTGGTTACTGTAGCCTTGTAGTATAGTTTGAAGTCAGGTAGCGTGATGCCTTCAGCTTTGTTCTTTTGACTTAGGATTGTCTTGGCAATGCAGGCTCTTTTTTGTTCCAAATGAACTTTAAAGCCGTTTTTTCCAATTCTGTGAAGAAAGTCATTGGTAGCGTGATGGGGATGGCATTAAATCTATAAATAACCTTGGGCAGTATGGCCATTTTCACGATATTGATTCTTACTATCCATGAGCATGGTATGTTTTTCCATTTGTTAGTGTCCTCTTTTATTCCACTGAGCAGTGGCTTATAGTTCTCCTTGAAGTGGTCCTTTACATCCCTTGTAAGTTGGATTCCTCTCTCTTTTCTTCTTTATTAGTCTTGCTAGCGGTCTGTCAATTTTGTTGATCTTTTCAAAAAACCAACTCCTGGATTCATTGATTTTTTGGAGGATTTTTTGTGTCTCAATCTCCTTCAGTTCTGCTCTGATCTTAGTTATTTCTTGCCTTCTGCTAGCTTTTGAATGTGTTTGCTCTTGCCTCTCTAGTTCTTTTAATTGTGATGTTAGAGTGTCAATTTTAGATCTTTCCAGCTTTCTCTTGTGGGCATTTAGTGCTATAAATTTCCCTCTACACGCTGCTTTAAATGTGTCCCGGAGATTCTGGTATGTTGTATCTTTGTTCTCATTGGTTTCAAAGAACATCTTTATTTCTGCCTTCATTTCGTTATGTACCCAGTAGTCATTCAGGAGTAGGTTGTTCAGTTTCCATGTAGTTGAGTGGTTTTGATTGAGTTTCTGAGTCCTGAGTTCTAGTTTGATTGCACTGTGGTCTGAGAGAGAGTTTGTTATAATTTCTGTTCTTTTACATTTGCTAAGGAGTGCTTTACTTCCAGTTATGTGGTCAATTTTGGAATAAGTGCAATGTGGTGCTGAGAAGAATGTATATTTTGTTGATTTGGGGTGGAGAGTTGTATAGATGTCTATTAGGTCTGCGTGGTGCAGAGATGAGTTCAATTCCTGGATATCCTTGTTAACTTTCTGTCTCGTTGATCTGTCAAATGTTGACAGTGGAGTGTTGAAGTCTCCCATTATTATTGTATGGGAGTCTAAGTCTCTTTGTCAGTCTCTCAGGACTTGCTTTATGAATGTGGGTGCTCCTGTATTGGGTGCATATATATTTAGTATAGTTAGCTCTTGCTGTTGAATTGATCCCTTGACCATTAAGTAATGGCCTTCTTTGTCTCTTTTGATCTTTGATGGTTTAAAGTCTGTTTTATCAGAGACTAGGATTGCAACCCCTGCTTTTTTTTTGTTCTCCATTTGCTTGATAGATCTTCCTCCATCCCTTTATTTGAGCCTATGTATGTCTCTGCATGTGAGATGGGTCTCCTGAATACAGCAGACTCATGGGTCTTGACTCTTTATCCAGTTTGCCAGTCTGTGTCTTTTAATTGGAGCATTTAGTCCATTGACATTTAAGGTTAATATTGTTATGTGTGAACTTGATCCTGCCATTATGATACTACCTGGTTTTTTTGCTCGTTAGTTGATGCAGGTTCTTCCTATGCTCGATGGTCTTTACATTTTGGCATGTTTTTGCAATGGCTGGTACTGGTTGTTCCTTTCCATGTTTAGGGCTTCCTTCAGGGTCTCTTGTAAGGCAGGCCTGGTGGTGACAAAATCTCTAAGCATTTGCTTATCTGTAAAGGATTTTATTTCTCCTTCACTTTTGAAACTTAGTTTGGCTGGATATGAAATTCTGGGTTGAAAATTCTTTTCTTTAAGAACTTTGAATATTGGCCCCCACTCTCTTCTGGCTTGTAGAGTTTCTGACGAGAGGTCTGCTGTTAGTCTGATGGGCTTCCCTTTGTGGGTAACCCGATCTTTCTCTCTGGCTGCCCTTAAGATTTTTTCCTTCATTTCAACTTTGGTGAATCTGGCAATTATGTGTCTTGGAGTTGCTCTTCTGGAGGAGTATCTTTGTGGCATTCTCTGTATTTCCTAAATTTGAATGTTGGCCTGCCCTACTAGGTTGGGGAAGTTCTCCTGGATGATATCCTGAAGAGTGTTTTCCAACTTGGTTCCATTTTCCCCTTCACTTTCAGGCACCCCAATCAGACGTAGATTTGGTCTTTTTACATAATCCCATACTTCTTGCAGGCTTTGTTCATTTCTTTTTCTTCTTTTTTCTTTTGGTTTCTCTTCTCACTTCATTTCATTCATTTGATCCTCAATCGCTGATACTCTTTCTTCCAGTTGATCGAGTCAGTTACTGAAGCTTGTGCATTTGTCACGTTTTTCTCGTGTCATGGTTTTCATCTCGGTCAATTCATTTATGACCTTCTCTGCATTAATTAGTCTAGCTATCAATTCTTCCACTCCTTTTTCAAGAGTTTTAGTTTCTTTGTGCTGGGTACGTAATTCCTCCTTTAGCTCTGAGAAGTTTGATGGACTGAAGCCTTCTTCTCTCATCTCGTCAAAGTCATTCTCTGACCAGCTTTGATCCGTTGCTGGTGATGAGCTGTGCTCCTTTGCAGGGGGAGATGCGCTCTTATTTCTTGAATTTCCAGCTTTTCTGCCCTGCTTCTTCCCCATCTTTGTGGTTTTATCTGCCTCTGGTCTTTGATGATGGTGACGT
The DNA here is from genome assembly GCF_009764315.1 of Trachypithecus francoisi. Classification (NCBI taxonomy): domain Eukaryota; kingdom Metazoa; phylum Chordata; class Mammalia; order Primates; family Cercopithecidae; genus Trachypithecus; species Trachypithecus francoisi. Next base: position 85,822,070 of record NW_022681455.1, on the reverse strand, counting down.
ACTGATGGGGTTTTGGTATAGGTGTTCTACCTGTTTGACAGTTTTCCTTCTAATAGTCAGGACCCTCAGCTGTAGGTCTTTTGCAGATTGCTTGATGTCCATTCCAGACCCTGTTTGCCTGGGTATCAGCAGCAGAGGTTGCAGAAGATAGAATATTGCTGAACAGCGAGTGTACCTGTCTGATTCTTACTTTGGAAGCTTCCTGTCGGGTGTACTCCACCCTGTGAGGTGTGGGGTGTCAGACTGCCCCTAGTGGGGGATGTCTCCCAGTTAGGCTACTCAGGGGTCAGGGACCCACTTGAGCAGGCAGTCTGTCCGTTCTCAGATCTCAATCTCCATGTTGGGAGATCCACTGCTCTCTTCTTAGCTGTCAGACAGAGTCGTTCACGTCTGCACAGGCCTCTGCTGCTTCCCCTGTTGTTTTTTAGCTGTGCCCTGTCCCCAGAGGTGGAGTCTATAGAGACAGGCAGGTTTCCTTGAGCTGCTGTGAGCTCCACCCAGTTCGAGCTTCCCAGCAGCTTTGTTTACCTACTTAAGCCTCAGCAATGGTGTGCGTCCCTACCCCAGCCTCGCTGCTGCTTTGTGGTTAGATCGCAGACTGCTGTGCTAGCAATGAGGGAGGCTCCATGGCCGTGGGACCCTCCCGACCAGGTGTGGGTATAATCTCCTGGTGTGCCCATTTGCTTAAAGCGTGGTATTGGGGTGGGAATTTCCCAATTTTCCAGGTGTTGTGTGTCTCAGTTCCCCTGGCAAGGAAAACGGATTCTCTTCCCCCTTGCACTTCCCAGGGGAGGCAATGCCTCGCCCTGCTTCAGCTCTCGCTGGTCGGGCTGCAGCAGCTCACCAGCACCGATTGTCCGGCACTCCCCAGTGAGATGACCTCAGTACCTCAGTTGAAAATGCAGAAATCAGTGTTCTTCTGTGTCGCTCGTGCTGGGAGTTGGCGACTGGAGCTGTTCCTATTCGGCCATCTTGCTCCCCCCCAACTCCTTTCTGATTTTTATCAGAGGCTACTTCCTTTGTCACCATAGGCTTCGAAGCAATCAAAAATATCCCTTGTCAGATTCCACAAAAACAGTGCTAGCCAATGGCTCCAGGAAAGAGTGGTGTAACTCTGTGAGATGATTCACACATCACAAAACAGTTTCTCAGAAAGCTTGTTTCTGGTTTTTATCTGAGGATATTTCCTTCCTCACCATAGGCTTCAATTGATCAAAAATATCCATTCTCAGATTCCACAAAAAGAGTGCTAGCAATTGGCTCCATGAAGTAGTGTAACTCTGTGAGATGAATTCGCATACCACAAAGCAGTTTCTCAGAAAACTTCTTTCTGATTTTTATCTGTGGATATTTCCTTAGTCCCCATAGCCCTCAAAGTCCTCCCATATATCGCTTTGCACATTCCATGAAAAGAGTGTTAGCAAACTGCTTCATGAAAAGTACCATATAACTCTGTGTGATGATTTCACATATCACAAAGCAGTTTCTCAGAAACTTCCTTTCTAGTTTTATCTGAGGATATTTCCTTGTCATCCTAGCCTTCAATGCAATCCCAAATATCCCTTCTTAGATTCCCCAAAAGAGTGCTACAAGGTGATCCATGAAAAGAATCATGTATCTCTGTGAGATGAATTCACACATCCAAAGCAGTCTTTCAGAAAGCTTCTTTTTGGTTTTTAATCTGAGGATATTTCCTTTACCCCACTGGCTCAGTGCATTCCCAAGTATCCTAATGCAGATCCCTCCAAAACAGTGTTAGCAGACTGCTCAGTGAAAACACGGTGTAACTCTGTGAGATGAAGTAACTCAACACCAAGCAGTTTCTCACAAAGTTTCTTTCCAGTTTTTATCTGAGGATATTTCCTTTGTCACCATAAGTTTCATTGAACTGAGAAATATCCTATTGCAGATTCATAGAAAACAGTGTTAGCCAACTGCTTAATGAAAAGAATAGTTAAACTCTGTGAGACGCAATCACACATCACAAAGCAGTATCTCAGAAAGCTTCTTTCTAGTTTTTACCTGAGGATATTTCCTTTTTCACCATACTTCTGAAAACACTCAAATATCACTTTGCAGATTCAATGAAAATAGTGTTAGCAAACTGCTTCATGCAGAGAAAGGTATTACTCTTTGAGATGAATTAACCCATCACAAACAGGTTTCCCAAAATGCTTCTGTCCACTTTTTATCTGAAGTTATTTCTTAATCACCATAGGCTTCAATGCGATCCAAAATATTCCTTCTCAGAGTCCCCCAAAACAGTGTTAACAGAGTGATCTATGAAATGAATCCTGTAACTTTGTGAGATAAATTCACATATCCAAAGAAATTTCTCAGAAAGCAACTTTTCGGTTTTTAACTGAGGATATTTCCTTTGTTACCATAGGCTGCAATGTGCTCCAAAATATCCTAATGCAGATTCCATTAAAACAGTGTTAGTAGACTGCTGTATGAAAAGAACGGTGTAACTCTGTGAGGTGAATTAACCCATCAAAAAGCAGTTTCTCAGAAAGCTTCTTTCTAGTTTTATCTGAGGATATTCCTTTTTCACCATGCTTCTGAAAACACTCAAATATCACTTTTCAGATTCAATGAAAATAGTGTTAGCAAACTGCTTCATGAAGAGAAAGGTATTACTCTGTGAGATGAATTAACCCAACACAAAGAGGTTTCCCAAAAAGCTTCTGTCCACTTTTTGTCTGAAGTTATTTTCTAATCACCATAGACTTCAACGCGATCCAAAATATTCCTTCTCATATTCCCCAAAAACAGTGTTAACAGAGTGATCTATGAAACGAATCCTGTAACTTTGTGAGATAAATTCACATATCGAAAGAAATTTCTCAGAAAGCAACTTTTTGGTTTTTAACTGAGTATATTTCCTTTGTTACCATAGGCTGCAATGTGCTCAAAAATATCCGAATGCAGATTCCATAAAAACAGTGTTAGCAGACTGCTTATGAAAAGAATGGTGTAACTCTGTGAGGTGAATTAACCCATCAAAAAGCAGTTTCTCAGAAAGCTTCTTTCTAGTTTTATCTGAGGATATTTTCTTTTTCACTATAGGCCACAAACTGCTGCCAAATATCCCTTGACTGATTCCACGAAAACAGTGTTAGGAAACTGCTCCATGAAAAGAAAGGGTGGAACTCTGTGATATGAAATCACACATCACAAAGAATTTTCTCAGAAAGCTTCTTTCCAGTTTTTATATGAGAATATTTCCTTTTCCACCATCGGCCTCAATGCACTCCCAAATATCACTTTGCAGAATCCACGAATACAGTGTTAGCAAACTGCTTCATGAAGAGAAAGGTGTAACTCTGTGGGATGAATTCACACATCACAAAGAAGTTTCTCAGAAAGATTCTAGTTTTATTTGAGGATGTTTCCTTTATCAGTGTAGGCTTCAATGTGATCCAAATTATCCCTTCTCAGATTCCACAAAAACAGTAGTAACAGACTGCTCCATGAAAGGAAAGTGTAACTCTGTGAGATGAATTCACACATCCAAAGCAGTTTCTCACAAAGTTTCTTTTCAATTATTATCTGAGGATATTTCCTTTGTCACCAAAGGCTTCAATGCACTCCCAAATATCCTAACGCAGATTCCACAACAACAGTGATAGCAGACTGCTCAATGAAAAGAATGGTGTAACTCTGTGGGATGAATTAAACCATCACAATGCAGTCTCTCAGAAAGCTTCTTTCTATATTGTCTCTGAGGATATTTCCTTTGTCACCATAAGCTTCAATGTGCTCCAAAATATCCTGACACAGATTCCACGGAAAGAGTGTTAACCGACTGCTCAATGAAAAGAACGGTGTAATTATGTGAGTTGAATTAACCCATCACAATGCAGTTTCTCAGAATGCTTCTTTCAAGTTTTTATCTGAGGATATTTCCTTTTTCACCGTAGGGCTCAATGCACTCCGAAAAATCACTTTGCAGATTCCACAAAAATGGTGTTAGCAAACTGCTTCATGAATAGAAAAGTGTAACTCTGTGAGGTGAATTCACACATCTGAAAGAAGTTTCTCAGAAAACTTCTTTCCAGTTTTTATTTGAGGATATTGCCTTTGTCAGCATAGGCTTCAATTAGATCCAAAATATCCCATGTCAGGTTCCCGAAAAAGAGTGCTAATAAGGTGACCCATGAAAAGAATAATGTAACTCTATGAGATGAATTCACACATCCAAAACAGTTTCTCAGAAAGTTTCTTTCTAGTTTTTATCTGAGGATATCTCCGTGTCACCATAGGCTTCACTATGCTCCCAATATCCTAAAGCTGATTCCAGGAAAACAGTGCTACCAGAATACTCAATGAAAAGAACAGTGTCACTCTGTGAGGTGAATTAACCCATCACAAAGCAGCTTCTCAGAAAGCTTCCTTCTAGTTTTTATCTGAGGATATTTCCTTTTTCACCATAAGCTTCATTGCTCTAAGAAATATCCCATAGCAAATTCCAAGAAAACAGTGTTAGCAAACTGATCAATGAAAAGAAAAGTGTAATTCTGTGAGATGCATTCACACATCACAATACAGTTTCTCAGAAAGCTTCTTTCTAGTTTTTATCTGAGTATATTTCCTTTTACACTGTAGGCGTCAGTGTGTTACAAAATATCACTTAGCAGATTCCAAGAAAACAGTGTTAGCAAACCGCTCCTTGAAGAGAAAAGTGTACCTCTGTGAGATGAATTCACACAACACAAAGAAGTTCCTCAGAAAGCTTCCTTCTAATTTTTATTTGTGGATATTTCCTTTGTCAGCGTAGGCTTCAATCCAATCCAAAATATCCCTTCTCAGATTTCCCAAAAACAGTGTTAACAGACTGCTCCATGAAGAGAGAGGTGTAACTCTGTGAGATGAATGCACACATACAAAAGCAGTTCCTCAGAAAGCTCCTTTCTAGTTTTTATCTGAGGATATTTCCTTTTTCACCATAGGCCTCAATGCGCTACCAAATATCACTTTGCAGATTCCACAAAAACACTGTTAGCACAATGCTTCATGAAGATAAAGGTGTATCTCTGTGAGATGAATTCACACATCACAAAGAAGTTTCTCAGAAAGCTTCTAGTTTTACTTGAGGATATTTCCTTTTTCAGTGTAAGCTTCAATGCGATCCAAAATATCCCTTCTCAGAATTCCCAAAAACAGTGATAACAGAATGCTCGATGAAAGGAATGTGTAACTCTGTGAGATGAACTCACACTTCAAGAAGAAGTTTCTCAGAAACCTTCTTTCTAGTTTTTTCTGAGGATATTTCCATTGTCACCATAAGCTTCAATTTGCTGTGAAATATCCCTTTATGGATTCAAAGAAAATAGTGTTGGCAGACTGCTCATTGAAAATAACATTGTAACTCTGTGACATGTATTCACACATCACAAGGCAGTTTCTCAGAAGGCTTCTTTTGTTTTTTATCTGAGAATATTTCCATTGTCACCATAGGTTTCAATGCACTCCCAAACATCCTAATGCATTTTCCACGAAAACAGTGTTAGCAAACTGCTGTATGAAAAGAATGGTGTAACTGTGTGTGATGAATTCACATATCACAAAGCAGTTTCTCAAAAAGTTTCTTTCTAGTTTTTATGTGATGATATTTCCTTTTTCACTAAGCCCTCAAAGTACCACCAAATATCCCTTTGCAGATTCCACGAAAAGAGTGTTAGCCAACTGTGTCTTGAAAAGAAAGGTGTAACACTGTGAGATGAATTCACTCATCACAAAGAACTTTCTCAGAAATCTTCTTTACAGTTTTTATCTGAGGATATTTCCTTGTCACCATAGGCTTCAATGCCACCCAAAATATCCCTTCTCAGATTCCCCAAAAAGAATACTAACAAACTCATCCATGAATAGAATCATGTAACTCTGTGAGATGAATTCACACATCCAAAGCAGTCTCTCAGAAAGCTTCTTTTTGGTTTTTATCTGAGGATATTTCCTTTTTCATCCTAGGCCTGAATGCACTACGATATATCACTTTGCATATTCCAAGAACACAGTGATAGCGGACTGCTTCATGAAGAGAAAGGTGAAACTCTGAGAGGTGAATTGACACATCACAAAGAAGTTTCTCAGAAAGCTTATTTCCAGTTTTTATTTGAGGATATTTCCTCTGTCAGTGTAGACTTCATTGCCATCCTAAAGATACCTGGTCAGATTCCCCAAAAATAGTGGTAACAGCCTGCTCCATGAAAGTAATGTGTAACTAACTCTGTGAGATGAATTCACACATCAGAAAGTAGTTTCTCAGAATCCTTCTTTCTAATTTGTCTCTGAGGATATTTTCTTTGTCACCATCAGCTTCTATGTGTTGTGAAATATCCCCTTTCAGATTAAAAGAAAACAATGTTAGCAGACCGCTCAATGAAAATAACATTGTAACTCTGTGAGATGTATTCACACATCACAAAGTCGTTTCTCAGAAGGCTGCTTTTTGGTTTTTATCAGAGGATATTTTTTGTCACCATAGGATTCAATGCACTCCCAAACATCCAATTACATTTTCCATGAAAACAGTGTTAGCAAATTACTGTATAAAAAGAATGGTGTAATTCTTTTTGATGAATTCATACATCACAAAGCAGTTCTCAGAAAGCTTCTTTCTAGTTTTTATCTGAGGATATTTCCTTGTCACCATAGGCAACAATGTGCTCCCAAATATCGTAATGCAGATTCTAGGAAAACAGTGTTAGCAGACTGCTCAATGAAAGGAAAGGTGTAAAACAGTGAGATGAATTAACCCATCACAAAGCAGTTTCTCTGAAAGCTTCTTTCCAGTTTTTACCTGAGGATATTTCCTTTGTCACCATAAGCTTCATTGCGCTAAGAAATATCCCATTGCAGATTCCAAGAAAACAGTGTTAGCATTCTGCTCAATGAGAAGAAAAGTGTAACTCTGTGAGATATAGTCACACATCACAGTGCACTTTCTCAGAAAGCTTCTTTCTCGTTTTTATCTGAGGATATATCCTTTTTCACCATAGGCCCCAATACGGTCTGAAATATCACTTTGCAGATACCATGAAAACAGTGTTAGCAAACTGCTTCATGAATAGAAAGGTGTAACTCTGTGAAGTGAATTCACACATCTGAAAGAAGTTTCTCAGAAAACTTCTTTGTAGTTTTTATTTGAGGATATTTCCTTTGTCAGCATAGGCTTCAATGCGATCCAAGGTATCCCTTCTCAGATTTCACAAAAACCGTGGTAACAGACTACCCGAAGGAACGAAAGGGGTAAGTCTGTGAGGTGGATTCATCCATCAGAAAGCAGTTTCTCAGAAGACTTCTCTCTAGATTTTATCTGAGAATATTTCCTTTTTCACCGTATGTCTCAGTGTGCTCCCAAATATCACTTTGCAGAATACACAAAAACAGTGTTAGCAAAGTGCTTCATGAAGAGATAGGTATAACTCTGTGAAATGAATTCATACATCACAAAGAAGTTTCTCAGTAAGCTTCTTTCTAGTTTTTTTTGGATGATATTTCCTTTGTCAGCATAAGCTTAAATGCGATCCAAAATATCCCTTCTCAGATACCCCAAAAACAGTATTAAGATACTTCTCCATGAAAGGAAATTGTAACACTGTGAGATGAATTCCCACATCAGAAAGCACTTTCTCAAAAACCTTCCTTCTAATTTTTCTCTGAGGATATTTCCTTTGTCACCATAAACTTCAGTGTGCTACAAAATATCCCTTTACAGATTCCAAGAAAACAGCATTAGCAGATTGCTCAATGAAAATAACATTGTAACACTGTAAGATGTATTCACACACCACAAAGCAGTTTCTCAGAAGGCTTCTTTCCACTTTTTATCTGACGATATTTCCTTGTCATCATAGGCTTCCATGTGATCCAAAATATCACTTTTCAAATTCCCCAAAAAGAATGCTAACAAAATGTTCCATGAAAAGAGTCGTGTAACACTGAGATGAATTCACACATCCAAAGTAGTCTCTCAGAAAGCATCTTTTCTGTTTTTTATCTGAGGATATTTCCCTTGTCCCCATAGGCTTCAATGATCTCTGAAATATCCTAATGCAGTTTCCATGGAAACAGCGTTAGCAAACTGCTGTACGAAAAGAACGGTGTAACTCTGTGTGATGGATTCACACATCACAAAGCAGTTTCTCAGAAAGCTTTCTAGTTTTTATCTGAGGATATCTCCTTGTCACCGGAGGCTTCAATGCTCTCCCAAATATCCTAATGCTGATTCCAGGAAAACAGTATTAGCAGACTGTTCAAGGAAAAGAATGGTGTAACCCTGTGAGATGAATTAATCCATCACCAAGCACTTTCTCAGAAAGCTCTGTAACTCTGTGAGATATATTCGCACATCAAAAAACAGTTTCTCAGAAGGCTTCTTTTTGATTGTTATCTCAGGATATTTCCTTTGTCACCACCACCACCTCCAAGTTCTCCCAAATATCCCTTTATGGATTCCATGAAAAGGGTGTTACCAAACTGCTGTATGAAAAGAATGGTGTAACTCTGTGTGATGAATTCACACATCACAAAGCAGTTTCTCAGAAAGCTTCTTTCTAGTTTTTATCTGAGGCTATTTCCTTGCCATCCTAGGCTTCAATGTGATCCAAAATACCTCTTCTCAGATTCCCCAAAAACAGTGCTAAAAAAGTGATCCATGAAAGAATCGTGTAACTTTCTGAGATGAATTCACACATCCAAAGCGATCTCTCAGAAAGGTTCTTTTTGGTTTTTACCTGAGGATATTTCTTTCATCCCCTTAGGCTTCAATACGCTCCCTAATATCCTAATGCAGATTCCACGAAAACAGTGTTAGCAGACTGCTCAATGAAAAGAAGGGTGTAACTCTGTGAGATGAATTAACCTATCACAAAACAGTTTCTCACAAAGCTTCTTTCTCATTTTTGTCTGAGGATATTTCTTTTGTCACCACAAGCTTCAACGCACGCAAAAATGTCACATTTCAGATATCAAGAAAACAGTGTTAGCAAACCGCTCAATGAAAAGTACAATGTAAATCTGTAGTTAAATTCACACATCACAAAGCAGATTCTCAGAAAGTTTCTTTCTACTTATTATCTGGAGATATTTTCTTTTTTACTACAGACCCGAATGTGCTCCCAAATATTCCATTGCAGATTCCACAAAAACGGTGTTAGCAAACGGCTCCATGAAAAGAAAGGTGTAACTCTGTGAGATGAATTCACACATCACAAAGAAGTTTCACAGAAAGCTTCTTCTAGTTTTTATCTGAGAATATTTCCTTTGTCACCATAGACTTCAAGACGATCCAAAATTTCCCTTCTCAGTTGCCCCAGAAACAGTGCTACCAAATTGCTCCACAATAACAAAAGTATAACTCTGTGAGATGAATTCAGAAATCAGAAAGCAGTTTCTTGGAAAGATCAGCAACTTTGCTGAAGTTGCTGAAGCAACTTCAGCAAAGTCTCAGGATACAAAATTAATGTGCAAAAATCACAAGCATTCTTATACACCAGTAACAGACAAACAGAGAGCCAAATCATGAATGAACTTCCATTCACAATTGCTTCAAAGAGAATAAAATACGTAGGAGTCCAACTTACAAGGGAGGTAAAGGACCTCTTCAAGGAGAACTACAAGCCACTGATCAGTGAAATAAAAGAGGACACAAACAAATGGAAGAACATACCATGCTCATGGATAGGAAGAATCAATATCGTGAAAATGGCCATACTGCCCAAGGTTATTTATAGATTCAATGCCATCCCCATCAAGCTACCGATGACTTTCTTCACAGAATTGGAAAAAACTGCTTTAAAGTTCATATGGAACCAAAAAAGAGCCCGCAGCCCGCATTGCCAAGACAATCCTAAGTCAAAAGGACAAAGCTGGAGGCGTCACGCTACCTGACTTCAAACTATACTACAAGGCTACAGTAACCACAACAGCATGGTACTGGTACCAAAACAGAGATATAGACCAATGGAACAGAACAGAGTCCTCAGAAATAATACCACACATCTACAGCCATCTGATCTTTGA